>NC_092371.1:238051556-239287644 GCF_030028105.1 Mobula birostris
TTCAAGTACTGATCCACACTCTAAGCTCATCCTCTTTGTTCATGATGCTTCTTGCATTAAAATAGACACATCTCAAACCATTGGTCTGAGTGCATCCCTTCTTTATCACCTGCCTATCCTCCCTCTCACACTGTCTCCAAGCTTTCTCTATTTGCCTGTCTCGTCCCTGTGCCGAAGACGCCGCGCCCCAGTGGCCTCAATGACTACAGACCGGTGGCATTGACCTCCCACATCATGAAGACCCTGGAGATCCCCTCCAGTTCGCCTACCAGCCTCGACTAGGAGTTGAGGATGCCATCGTCTACCTGCTGAACCATGTCTATGCCCACCTGGACAAGCCAGCGAGCACTGTGAGGGTCATGTTTTTTGACTTCTCCAGTGCGTTCAATACCACCCGCCCTGCTCTGCTGGGGGAGAAGCTGACAGCGATGCAGGTGGGTGCTTTCCTGGTGTCATGGATTCTTGATTACCTGACTGGCAGACCACAGTACGTGTGCTTGCAACACTGTGTGTCCGACAGAGTGATCAGCAGCACTGGGGCTCCACAGGGGACTGTCTTGCCTCCCTTTCTCTTCACCATTTACACTTTGGACTTCAACTACTGCACAGAATCTTGTCATCTTCAGAAGTTTTTTGATGACTCTGCCATAGTTGGATGCATCAGCAAGGGAGATGAGGCTGAGTACAGGGCTACGATAGGAAACTTTGTCACATGGTGTAAGCAGAATTATCTGCAGCTTAATGTGAAAAAGACTAAGGAGCTGGTGGTAGACCTGAGGAGAGCTAAGGTACTGGTGGCCCCTGTTTCCAACCAGGGGGTCAGTGTGGACATGGTGGAGGATTACAAATACCTGGGGATATGAATTGACAATAAACTGGACTGGTCAAAGACACTGAGGCTGTCTACAAGAAGAGTCAGAACTGGCTCTATTTCCTGAGGAGACTGAAATCCTTTAACATCTGCCAGACGATGCTGAGGATGTTCTACGAGTCTGTGGTGGCCAGTGCTATCATGTTTGCTGTTGTGTGCTGGGGCAGCAGGCTGAGGGTCGCAGACACCAACAGAATCAACAAACTCATTCGTAAGGCCAGTGATGTTGTGGGGATGGAACTGGACTCTCTCACGGTGGTGTCTGAAAAGAGGATGCTGTCTAAGTTGCATGCCATCTTGGTCAATGTCTCCCATCCACTACATAATGTATTGGTTGGGCACAGGAGTACGTTCAGCCAGAGACTCATTCCACTGAGATGCAACACAGAGCGTCATAGGAAGTCATTCCTGCCTGTGGCCATCAAACTTTACAACTCCTCCCTTGGAGGGTCAGACAACCTGAGCCAATAGGCTGGTCCTGGACTTATTTCATAATTTACTGGCATAATTTACATATTACTATTTAACTATTTATGGTTCTATTACTATTTATTATTTATGGTGCAACTGTAACGAAAACCAATTTCCCCTGGGATCAATAAAGTATGACTATGACTATGACTATAAGTCCAAAATCAGTTCTTTGGCTTCACTGACTTTGAGTGCAGGGTCAAACAACCTTGAAAATATTTGGAGAAAATTAAATTAACATCAAAAAGCATCTTGTAATGTAAAGCTGCATAGAAAGAGAGATGTTTTAGAAATATCATTCTCCATAGTTCTCCACAGGTCTGAATATTTTATTCAACCTAAGATATTCAAGTGCAATTTTTTTACCTTTAGATCAGACACTCACTCTTTTCCCCTTGTCAGTTCTATTTTGGTAAATAATTCATTACTTGTTTCAAAGAAATATCATGTATTTTTCATGATCTTGGTGAGTTGCCTTCCTTAATTGGCATTTCAGATCTGGGAAAAAGATGTTTATTTTAATTCAAAGCTGTGTAGATTGTCATCCTTGAGACTTCATCTTTGTTCTTCATTTAACTTTATTGCACTTAAATGGATCTCTTACTCAAAGGGTACTCCGACATCTGAATTCTTCTGTGTATTTGTTCTAATTGTCTTTTTGGTTCTGACATCTGGTTGAGGATACATTGTTATCAGAAGTCTCTATCCTGCAAGGTAAATATTAGTATGAGTCCAAAAGTAGGGAAAAGACTTCTCCCTGGACAGTTCCAAGCACAGCTGCAAAAGGAGGAGGGTTAGGCTTCGGCTAACAACCCCATCCCTTAGCAGTCCAGAGCTACAAAGGACACAAACAGATTCTCCTAAGACCTCATCCCTGGGAGAGGATGGATCTTGGCTGAGAAGATATATGACGTTGTGTGGGGAAAACAAAGCCACAGGGCCAATCAGAGCCCAGGACCGAGGACTCCGGTGAGCTGCTGCCAGTGGACCATGCCCCAGTAGGGTGATAGGCTTAAAAGAAGAAGGAATCTAAGAAAATGGGGTAGCAAGAATAGTTATGTTCATAAGAAAAGAAATATTTTGAATAGGTTCATTGTATATATTCCTTGTGAAAGTTAAACTGTTGAATACCATATAAATCTATTTAATTTGGCTGTTCAAACATTACCAAAAGTTGCTAAAATAACAATAAGTTCCAAAGATGGTTCTAAATTAAGTCAAGTCATAGAGAAGTATAGCACAGAAACAGGCCCTTCGGTCCATCTAGTCCATGCTGAAACCATTTAAAAACCTGCTCCAATCAACCTGCATCGGGATGATAGCCCTCCATACCCCAACTATCCAAGTACCTATCCAAACATTTCAAATGTTGAAACTGAGCTCACTTGCACTACTTGCACTTGTAGCTCATTTCACATTCTCTCTACCCTCGGAGTAAGGAATTTTTCCCCATGATCCCCTTAAGTTTTTCACCTTTCACCCTTAACCCACAACCTCTATTTGAGGTTGCACCCAACCTCAGTGGAAAAAGCCTGCTTGCACTTACCCTATCTATACCCCTCATAATTTTGTATACCTCTATCAAATCTCCTCTCAATCTTCTAAAGAATACAGCCCTAACCTATTCAATCTGTTCTTATAACTCAGGTCCTCCAGAGTCGGCAACATCCTTGTAAATTTTCTCTGCACTCTTTCAACCTTGTTCACATCTTTCCTGCAGGTAAAATGACCAAAACTGCATACAATGCTCCAAATTAGGCCTCACTCATGTCTTATACAACTTCAACATAGCATCTCATTTTCTGTACTCAATACATTGATATAAGAAGGCCTATGTGCCAAAAGATTTCTTTACCCTCTATCTACCTGTGACACCACTTTCAATGAATAAAATGCCTGTGCTCCCAGATCCCTTTGCTCTACCACACTCCTCAGTACCCTAACTTTCACTGTGTAAGACCTACCCTGGTTGTTCCTACCAAAGCGCAACATCTTGCGCTTGTCTACATTAAGTTCCTTCTGCCATTTTCCAGCCCATTTTTCCAGCCGATGCAGATCCCCTCTGCCAGCCATGATAGCCTTCCTCACCGTCCACTATACCTCCAATCTTGATGTCATCTGCAAATTTGCTGATCCAGTTAACCACATTAACCTCCAGATCATTGATATAGATGACAACAACAAAGGATTTTATGGATACTTAAGAAATTCTTACTTGGATGATTGAAAAATGAAGGGCTACGTAGAAAGGAAAGGTTAGATTGATCTTAGAGTAGGTCAAAAGGTTTGCACAATGTCGTGGGCAAAAGGATCTGTACTGTTCTGTAACATTTGATGCTAACTACCAATTTTCTTGAAATACCACCATTATCTTGAAGGAAAATGAGCAGGATCCATTAACTAGTATGAACTGAGATACAGTAAAGTACACTAACCTAATCCAGACCTCCTCACAAACATGTTAGGTCTGTCCGCTCTGGATTGTCTGCCTTCGCCTGACTGCCTTTCCTGGTAAGACCTCTGCCTGCCATTTCAGATTTGTGCCTGCCTTCCGTTTTTGAAAGACGGTTGCCTAATAAATCCTGGTGAAAAAGTGTTCATTGGTCTGCACCTGAGTCCCACCGAAACCCGACAGTGAACCCCACTGTCCAGGTCATGCTCTCTTCTTTCTGCTGCCATCAGGTTTAGGGAAGTTACTAACTCTCCAGCATGAGCCTTTTGAACCAAAGGGGATAAATTCATTCAACTTAATTTGCCCCATCATTGAAATATTCCCACAACCTATGGACTCACTTTCGTAGACCCTTCATCTTATGTTCTCAATATTATTGCTTATTTATTTATTATTATAATTTCTTTACTTTTTCTTTTAGTATTTGCACAGCTTGTCTTTTGCTCATTGGTTGTCTGTCTTGTTGGTTGAGATCTTTCATTGATTCCATTGCATTTCTTTGTATTTACTGTGATTGCCTACAAGAAAATGAATCTCAGGGTTGTATATGGTGACGTTTGTCTACTTTGATAATGAATTTACTTTGAACATTGAGAATGAAAACACTTTATTCTTATTCACTGTACCTCAAAGATCAGAGATTTAGCTTCGATGTGATAATTAAATGAATCAGTATCAGATCTATATCCACAGTTCGATTCCTTTGAATGGCTTGCAATATTCCTTCTTACTTTAGCTTGTCTTTAATTTATGGTATTTTAAGAGATTGCATAATGAAAGTTATAATTTTCAATCACTTTTATTTGTTGTAAATATAGTTGTCTAAACTGTTCAACATACATAAAATGCTGGAGGAACTCAGCAGGCCAAGCAGCATCTATGGAAAAAAGTACAGCCAACATTTTGGGCCTAAATCCTTTGGCCGGACTGTGTGTTGCTCGGATTTCCAGCATTTGCAGATTTTCTCTTGTTTATTATCTAAACTGTTGTTCACTTTTGATTTTATTTATTTAGAGGTAACAGCATGGAACAAGTCCTTCCATCCCAATGAGCCACACCACCCAGCAACCCACCTATTTAACCCTAGCATAATCACAGGACAGTGTACAATGACCAATTAACCTACTAACAGGTGTGTCTTTGAACTTTAGGAGGAAACCAGAGCACGTGGAGGAAATCCATGTGTTCATGGGTACATGCTCCTTACAAATGATCTCCAACCTTTGACAGCCTGAGCTGTTAAAGCATCACACTGATTGTTAGGCTACCATTTTCTGTCCAACTCCGTCCACCTCAGGAATATCATGACAGATAAGCTTCCAGCTTAGTCACAGAAGGCCACGAGGAAGACCTGAGATATCGCACTGGAGTGAGGTTGGAAAGACCTATGGCAAGGGGAGTGTGGGAAAGGTTTGGGCCCTCTATGTCTTAAAATGTGTGTTTATTTATCTCTTGTCCTTGAAGTTACTAAGATAGCAGTTTCCCACCTTCCGACAGGGAATTCACCTCAGCATATTTGGGAACATACACCACCTTCCTGCAGGGAATACAGCTCAGCACATTTAGGAACACACATAGTCTGAGCAAAAGTGGAGAGAATGAGCAATTTCAAGTTCTTGGGTGTCAGTATCGCTGAGGATCTATCCTGGGCCCAACATATCGATGCAGCTACAAAGAAGGCTACAAAAGAAGGCTACAAAAGAAGGCTACAAAAAATATATTAGGAGTTTGAGGAGGTTTGGTATGTCAGCAACGACACTTGCAAATTTCTGCAGATGTACCATGGAGAGCATTCTAACTGGCTGCATCACCATTTGGTACTGGAAGAGGGGGCTACTGCACAGGATTAAAATCAGATTCAAGGAGTGGTGGCAAAAATAGGAAAACAGATTATTATCTGAATGGTGGCCGATTAGGAAAAGGGGAGGTGCAACGAGACCTGGGTGTCATTATACACCAGTCATTGAAAGTGGGCATGCAGGTACAGCAGGCGGTGAAAAAGGCGAATGGTATGCTGGCATTTATAGCGAGAGGATTTGAGTACAGGAGCAGGGAGGTACTACTGCAGTTGTACAAGGCCTTGGTGAGACCACACCTGGAGTATTGTGTGCAGTTTTGGTCCCCTAATCTGAGGAAAGACATCCTTGCCATAGAGGGAGTACAAAGAAGGTTCACCAGATTGATTCCTGGGATGGCAGGACTTTCATATGAAGAAAGACTGGATGAACTGGGCTTGTACTCGTTGGAATTTAGAAGATTGAGGGGGGATCTGATTGAAACATATAAGATCCTAAAGGGATTGGACAGGCTAGATGCAGGAAGATTGATCCCGATGTTGGGGAAATCCAGAACGAGGGGCCACAGTTTGAGGATAGAGGGGAAGCCTTTTAGGACCGAGATTAGGAAAAACTTCTTCATACAGAGAGTGGTGAATCTGTGGAATTCTCTGCCACAGGAAACATTTGAGGCCAGTTCATTGGCTATATTTAAGAGGAAGTTAGATATGGCCCTTGTGGCTACGGGGGTCAGGGGGTATGGAGAGAAGGCTGGGGCGGGGTTCTGAGTTGGATGATCAGCCATGATCATAATAAATGGCAGTGCAGGCTCGAAGGGCCGAATGGCCTACTCCTGCACCTATTTTCTATGTTTCTATGTTTCTAGTCAGCACTAGCCTCTGTAGTATCGAGGACATCTTCAGGGAGTGATACCTCAGAAAGACAGCATCCAACATTAAGGACCCCATCACCAAGGACATGCCCTCTTCTCATTACTACCATCAGGAAGGAGGTACAGAAGTCTGAAGGCACACATTCAACACTTCAGGAACAGCTTCTTCCCCTCTGCCATCCAATTTCTGAATAGAGATTGAACTCATGAATGCTACCTCACTACTTTTTTATTTTTATTTTTGCACTACTTATTTAAATTCAACTATTATATATATATATATACTGTAATTATTTTTTCTATTATGTATGGCATTGTACTGGTGCCGCAAAGACAACAAATTTCACAATGTATGCTAGTGATATTAAACTTGATTCTGATTCTGAAACGATAAAAGCTTAGTCAGTTCCCTTACAGTAAAGGGCAGAAGGCAAAAAAAGTGATGTTTGGAACGTAATAAGAAAATTTGAATGCATTGGACTGTTGAATAAGAAAAAAAGAAGTTCTCAATGTAGAAGAACCTGATAAAATGATTAACATTGGTTCTAATATATATAATTTCATTATTGAATGGCCTTTTCTTTGAAACAACTGATTCGATTCTAAATCGTAATGAGTATTAGATAATGCAAGGTTGCAATTAAGAAGTACTGTATAATCATTCGATTCCATTGAAAGCTAAATCTTTTTCAGTTTTCTCTGCTTCTAATGAACGCACAGTAGTTTAAATCTCCTGGGTAAGCCATTGCTAATTAAACCATTATTGATGTCACATGGTCCGCTATACTTGCCTGAATGATGGGTTTTAAAAGACTTTCTGGTATTTATTCATATTGCAGTTCATTGCAGTACATTGATTCATGGGAGAACTGCAGGTAAGTACAAAGGTAACTGGGTCATTCAACGTTTATTACCCCACTGAGATAAAGTTAAAGGAACTTAATAACAAAATGACCTTAAATATATTGGTGAGGTCTATGTTACTTTTACAATTAGATACGCATTTTTATTCGATTTTATTCTTGATTCCTGAGGTCACAAAAATCCAATTTACATTAAAAATGAATTCTTGGCAGTTTTCCCCAAGAGGTGCACAAAACTGTAGAAGTTTCCATTTTGATTGATGCAGAGTGAGAATTGCAACCTACTGGTCCCAAAATGATTGCCTAATGATGCAGGAATGCCCCTGCCTGCACCCATGGATACTGGCATATGTAGAGCAGGTGTACCAACAATCTGAAGAGTCTGGCATTTGCTGAGCAGATGTTAAAAATGGATTTAGCCCAATCAGGCCAGATGTTCCTCTTCACAATATTTGCTCTTCTTTTATTAATGTGTGTGGATTCATTGTCCACGTGTCACCAAGTCACTGAAAGCTGAAAGGGAAATAGGCTTGAATCGTAGTTTCTACTGGAATTACATCAACTGCTGAGAAAAAATAGCATCTTATCAATCAAAAGAATAGAAGGGTTGCAATGTTTTAAAATAATAGAGGTTGTGCAATCACTCGAGTCAAGTATGATGTTCTCCTAAGTCAGTGGCTCCCTGCGTGGGGTCCACAGACCCCTTGGTTAATGGTAAGACTCCATGGTATTAAAATGGTCGGGAACCCCTGTCTGAAGGAGTTGTCCTTTCCTGGGACTCCAGGTGCTTGTGGAGGTTGATCTGGGATCAGCATGTTCTGGTTCAGAGTAAGTGGTGGCTGGGGGTTTGAGGTTGGGGCTTTTGGTTGTTCAGTCTCTCCTTTCACAGCCATCAGTTATTCTCTGTGGCACACTATTCATGTGGTTCAGCTCCCTTGAACAGATTTCCTCCAGGTGTATCTGTTGAGTGCAATATCTTCCCAGTTTTTAGGTGTAATGTCGGATTTCTTCAGGCTGATTCTGACATAATCTTTGAAGCGTTTCCTTTGCCCACCAGGGGCTTGCCGACCTTCCTTCAACTGAGAGTAAAGGATCTGTTTGGGGAGACATGAGTTAGGCATCCAGATGATATGACCTATCCATTGGAGCTGGAGTTGCTTTATTGTGGTGGCCTCCACCAGTACACTGGTGTTGGTACGTCTGTCCTTCCAGATGATCCTCAAAATCTTTCATAAGGCTCTTTCGTGGTATTGTTCCAGGGCTTTCAGATGGCAACTCTAAGTATTGCTTTAACAGACTGTACATTGAAGGCATTAGTATGCATTTAAGGTTAAATATACAAATGTAAACTAAGTTTGAATATTTTAGGGAAAATTGTTTAACTTTTAGAGCATTGGTATGTTTAGCCTTAGAGGAATATTCATACTAAATGGGAATAATTTTAAGCGCAATGACAACAATTATTAAAGATTAAAGATTATTTTTATTTGTCACACATACATCAAAACATACAGTAAAGTGTACCATTAGTGTCAAATCAAATCAGTGAAGATTGTGTTGGGCCATGCTTCTGGTGCCAACAATGCAGGCCCACAACTCACTAACCCTAACAGTAAGTCTTTGGAATGTGGGTTGAAACTGGAGCACCTGGAGGAAACTTATGCAGTTCTGGGGAGAATGTACAAACTCCTTACAGAAAGCAGCAGAAGCGAGCCCCATTCTTCCTGCCAGCGCTACAAAGTGTTGCGTTAAGCGCTACGCTACTGGGCCGCCCTACTCAATGGAAGTACACGTCGCTCTTTTTTGTGTAGGTGAATATCCTTAATTGCATATCAGTGCCACCTGACTTCCATTATGATGGAACAGAAATCACAAGCAGCAGAAATTAGGCACATTCACACATCACCCACTTTCATCAGACTCCGCCAGAGTAAAACACCCAGGAAAGTATTCAGGATCCAATAGGTGCCGGTGTGGAGATACAGCTCTACCAAAGGAGGTGCAAGATGCTCCTTCTCTCTGTTAGTCTGCAGGTTACCCTTGAGCAAGGTGTAGCACCTGCTTAGCTCCCAATCAGAGTTATGCAATGCCACGGGAACAGGTGGTGGATGGTTGTATGAGCAGTCAGCGTATATCACAAGTCCTGGTTATACAACCACTGATGCCAGGCCATCTCTGAAGAGTATTGATAATAGCTGTCTTGTGAAGTCACTGCCCACAAGAAGGCAATGGCAAACCACTTCTGTAGAAAAGTTTGCCAAGAACAAATTCCATGGTCATGGGAAGACCATGATTGCTCATGTCATATGTCATGCCAGAGGCAGTGTGGGAGAGAGAGCAGAGAGCAGAGTTTCTGCAAGAATAACTCACACACGCTGGAGCAGCCAAAGACAAACGCAATCCAGTTTGTCTCCCACCGAGCGTAACTGGAGGGCAGTACCAACAGCACATAACATGTAAACAATTCAGAATGCAGGATTCTGACCCTAACCATATATTCCCAGGGTCATTTGTAGTCTTTATAACATTTATGAGTTATAAATATCTTACACTTAAAAAAGCAATCTTCCAAACATTTATTTTTTTAATTTTGATAGTATTTTTAATCTATGCATTCTATCTTGTTATTTTAATAGTGTTGCATGATATTGAGAGCCCTTCATCTGTCAATTCCTCACCGGAAGTTTTTTAGAAGTTGTATCATCATCCTCTGCACACAAGCATTTTCAGATGGGGGGCAACGAGGTTTGACAAACAGCATTCAACACACAGCTAATGGTGGCCACAATATCAAAGCTTGTACTAAAGAAACGTTGAAGGCCTCAAATATAGGAGCAGTCCTTCAAGGTGGACTGGATAGCGGCGTCAAAGTTCAAAGTTGTGGGGCAGCATGGTCGTGTGTGGTTAGCACAACAATTTACAACACCAGCAACCCAGGTTCCATGACGACACTGCCTGTAAGGAGTTTGTATGTTCTCCCCGTGACTGCGTGGGTTTCTCCTAGTGCTCCTCTTTCCTCCCACAGTCCAAAGGCGTACCGGTTGGTAGGTTAATTGGTTATTGTACATTGTCCTGTGATTAGGCTAGAACCAAATCAGGGGTTGCTGGGAGGTGCGGCTCATAGAGCCAGAAGGGCCTGTTCCGTGCTGTATCTCAATAAAGAGTTCAAAGTAAATTTGTTATCAAAATACATACAATATATGTTACTGTATAGTACATAGAGATTTGTTTTCTTGCAGGCATTTCCAGGTAATAGTCATAGTCATAGTCATACTTTATTGATCCCAAGGGAAATTGGGTTTCGTTACAGTTGCACCAACCAAGAATATAGATATAGCAATATAAAACCATAAATAATTAAATAATAATATGTAAATTATGCCAGATGGAAATAAGTCCAGGACCAGCCTATTGGCTCAGGGTGTCTGACCCTCCAAGGGAGGAGTTGTAAAGTTTGATGGCCACAGGCAGGAATGACTTCCTATGACGCTCTGTGCTGCACCTCGGTGGAATGAGTCTCTGGCTGAATGTACTCCTGTGCCCAACCAGTCCATTATGTAGTGGATGAGAGACATTGTCCAAGATGGCATGCAACCTGGACAGCATCCTCTTTTCAGACACCACCGTCAGAGAGTCAGAATTTATGAAAACTACAAATAATAATGACTGACAAACGATTGATGTGCAAAAGAATACAAGTTGCGTGTGCAAATAATAAGTTCAAATTCAAGGGTGTCATTCAAACATAGACATGAAACAGTGTTCTCCAGGGTCATGGTGCAAAACAGTATACCAACAGTAGCACACAGAGCACATAGTACGTTAGTACATATACATTGCCTATAAAAAGTATTCATTCCCCCGCCACCCTCCCCCCCCACCCCGAGAGCTTTCATGTTTTATTGTTTTACAACATTGAATCACAGTGGATTTAATTTGGCATTTTTGATATTGATCAGCAGAAAAATACTCTTTCTAGTCAAAGTGGAAACAGATCTCTACAAAGTGATCTAAATCAATTACAAATATAAAACATGAAATAGTAAATTACATAAGTATTCACCCCCTTTATTATGACACATCAAATCATCACTGGTGCAGCCAACTGGTTTTAGAAGTCACGTAATTAGTTAAATGGAAATCACTAATGCACAATCAAGGCTGCCGTAATGCACCATTAAGCTGGATGCCAACCGCCGTAAAACAAGATACAATCAAGGTGTTTCAATTGATTGTAGTAAAAACACACCAGTATCTGGAAGGTCCAACTGCTGGTGAGTCAGTATCCTGGCAAAAATTATGCCATAAAGACAAAAGAATACGCCAAGCAACTCCATGAAAAAATTATTGAAATGCATGTCAAGAGATGGATACAGGAAAATTTCCAAGTCACTGAACATCTATTGGAGTAAAATTAAGTCAGTCATTAAGAAATGGAAAGAATATGGCACAGCAGTAAATCTACCTAGAGGAGGCCGTCCTCAAAAACTGATTGACTGTGCCACCAACTCTGGAGGAGGTACAAACTTTAGTGGCTGAGATGGGAGAGACTGTGCATACAACAACTGTTGCCCATGTGCTTCACCAGTCACAGCTTTATGGGAGACTGGCAAAGAGAAAGCCACTGTTGGAAAAAAACCTCACATGAGATCTTGGCTAGAGTTTGCCAGAAGACATGTGGGAGACTCAAGTCAGATGAGAGAAGGTGCTATGGTCTGATGAAACTGAAATTGAGCTTTTTGGCCATCAGACTTAAATGCTATGTTTGGCGTAAGTCATGTTTGCATGTAAGTATGTTTGCCACACATCATAAAAAACACACCATCCCTACCAAGTAACATGGTGGTGGCTGCATCATGCTGTAGGGATGCTTCACTGAAGCAGGCCTTGGAAGGCTTGTGAAAGTCGAGGGTAAAATGACTGCAGCAAAGTAGAGGGAAATCCTGGAAGAAAACCTGATGCAGTCTGCAAGAGATTTGTTTTCCAGTCAATGACCCCAAGCATTATGTCAAAACTACATGGAAATGGCTTAAAAACAACAAAAGTTAATGTCCTGGAGTGACCAAGTCAGGGTCCAGACCTCAATCCAATTGAGAATTTGTGACTGGACTGGTGGCTGTTCACTCATGATCCCCATGCAACCTGACAGAGCTTGAGCAGTTTTGTATAGAAGAGGAGGGAAAAAATTGCAGTGTCCAGAGGTGCCAAGCTGATTCAGACCTATCCACACAGACTTTAGGCTGTAATTGCTGCCAGAGGTGCTCCTACTAAACACTGCCTCAAAGGGGATGAATACTTATGCAATCACTTATTTTGTGTTTGATATTTGTAACTAATTTGTGCAGATGTCTTCATTTGACACAAAGGAGTATTTTTCTGTTGATCAGTGTCAAAAAAGCCAATTAAATCCACTGTGATTCAATGTTATAAAACAATAAAACATGAAAACTTCCAAAGGAGGGTTGAATACCTTTTATAGGCACTGTAGCCCATGTAGTTACAATAACAGAAAAGCTGAGAGTCATGCGAGAAAATAATACAGCCCAGGTCCCTGATGAATGCAGTCCAGCTTGTCTCCCACAGAGCAAGCACTGGAGGCCAGTACTAAAGGAAGGGGACCAGCCCCTAACCCAGCAAGGAATCCAGTGCACCCACAGATGCCTCTGTTATCTCTCCCATGCTGCCTCTGGCATCTCCTCCCCTGGGTGGCTGCAACAGATGACCCTGCAGCATGAAGGCCTGGTTAACACAACAACTGAGGCAACGCATTTTCCCCTGCCAATGAACCAGGGAAATAGACTTGCGGTATTCTACATTACCAATGTCCAACAGGTAATTGTGTTCACAATAAAAACATCCAAGACAATCATTCGAGCCATTTGTTGGACTGTGCACTACCTCTGATGTCTTCGTCCCTTGGTAGCTGTAGCAAAATGTCCAGCTCCTCTGCCCTCCAGCAACTCGCTGCTGGAGTAGACTTGAATTGTGTGATGTTCTTAATATCCAGCATTGTCTTCAAATCATAAAAACTGTTGTAAAGGATAAACAATCACACCTTTAGTTGGACCCAGAGAGGCCACCATGACCATGCACGCCACCATCTTACCAGAAGAGACAATAAATAATGAGGTTAGTAATAAAAAAAAGTAAGTAAATAATACTGAGCTTTCAGCACAAGTCAGTGGTGCATCTGTTCCTTAGTTGCTGACCCAAAATCCAGCAGTGAGGCAAGTCTTTGAATCATCATCAATTGTCCTCATGTCTTCCATCTGATGGATAAGTCTTTCTCTGAAGGAGAGAGGTGAAGCCACCAGGGTGATCGCTAAAACAAGAAGAAAAGTACTGGAAGAACACAGCTAGTCAAACAGCATCTGCAGAAAGTGAAAGCAGACAGCATTATAGGTCAAGGACCCTTCATCGGAACTAAATAAATTTGTCCGAACGTTTTCCCAGTACTTAAACCAGTTCTTGGTTCTGGTGTGAAAATCCAAAGATTCAAAGTACATTTATTATCAAGGTATGTTTGCAGTACACAACCCTGAGATTCATCCAGCCACAAAACAAAGAAACACCATGGAACCCTTTCAAAGAAAATCACCAAACCCCTCAAGCGCAAAAAAACAAATCATGCAAACAGCAACAAAGAAGAACGCACAGAAAACAACATATAGAACACAAAAATAAAAGAGTCCACATTCAGTTCATCTCAGTGTTGATTATCTGCAGGTCGCTCCATCCAGAGAGCCGTGCCTGTCATGGCTCAGCACTGCCCCCTACCTGGTTGGAAGGCACACCACATGCCAGTCAACGTTTCACCCCTCCCAACTAATCAATGCACACTTAACCATTGGCCACCTTAATTGGATAACCCATCTAGCACCAAGCCGTTGGCCCCCCGGTGAATCACCTGGGCTGGACCCTCCAGCCCCCAACCTATAAAGGGTGCTACATGTACTTGGCTGGCTCTCTTTTTTGCCATCCTTGAGGGACCACCCTGCTTCACTCCAGGCTGAAGACTGCAGGGCAGCGGTGGAGACACATGGTGAGCTGTGCATTGAACAGAGTTTTGGGAGCATTTGTTGTTGTCCCTGTAGCAGAGAGCTGTGCCTGCCCATAGTTAAGGGGGGCAGGTATTGTAGTTACTTTTCCCTTGCTTGTCTATGTACCTGTACTCTGTCCCCACAGTTTTCCCATGTATTGTACTGCTGACCCGAGTTTTCCCATGTTTCTGCGAATATTTAGCCTCTTGTGTTGTCCCCAAGCTCTTCTCCCCTTGTAGGTAAACTCATTGTTAAAACTGTGTGTCCAGAATCCTTGCCTTGAAACCCAAAGAATCTGTCTCATTTCCATCACAAAGGTCACCCCAATTCAAAGTCACCTAAAAACAGCAACCAAAAAAGGAGCGACCAGAAACTAGAAACATATCATAATGTGAACCACAGTCCAATCCTAAGACCGGGAGAGTTCTGCTGGCTGGAGTCAGTGCTCTATGCTTTGGCTCTTGGTAGGGTGACCCATGTCAAACAGATCAAGGGGTGGAAGCCTGAGGTCCATCAGTCCTCCAGGACCCCGAACTGCCCAACTGTGCATTTAGAAAATTGTTCCCTGTGTCTTCCCAGAATGGCTCTAAATGTCCACATCTCCTCCTTCTGAGGTTTTTATGGTGGCTGGCAGACGGCTTTAAGGGGTGTTACTCCCATCTTCTGAACTGGAGTGTTAGTCAGGATACCTAAATGCAATATAATTATTTATGTCAAATTCTATTTAAAAAAAAGACCCGTTCTCTTAGGGAAGTGCACCATATGTTTAAAACAATAATCCTGTGTTCCTTTCTGCAAAAGATTGTTAATGCTAAATTGTATCTTATTCTGTGATAACTTTAAAATCTATCCACATCTTATAAGTGCAAAAGGCCTTCTATTCTGTCATTCTAGAAGCAGCACCATCTTCACTAACCATTTCTATGTATAAGCATAGCCAAGATGTTTGGGAAGTATCCTGAACCTGTGATATAGTACATCAAAACACTGAACGTGTACAGTATAACTTAACCCAATCAAATCTTTTAAAGTTAAAGAGAATTCTCCCAGGAATTCCCTCACTTTTCTTCCTGATTTGACCAGGGGATCAGTAGCTTCCTATCTTAACTCGGGAAACAGCAAGCAGCTGCTCAAGCTGTTGGCATTGATTATCTATTTAAGCTGCAAGGGAAAAAGAGTACTCCCCATAAAGTGAATGTAAGTGACCTTGGAAAGATAAAACATTTTTTCACACTTGTAATTGTTGGACTCTACAATAGAAAGGAATGATCAGTTACTACTTCTGTGAAGCAGAGTGTCAGGTTGTGGGCAAAACATAAGCACAACTGTGATGGAGTATTTGAAGTCTCAGCTGTTGTACTCAAGTACTACAAAATGCCAATCAGAACATGGCCAGATGTTCTCACTGGTGGAGTCTTATAGTTGTCAACACAGAGCTTATCAGTGTTAGAAAGTTGTACAAGTTTTCTCTCAAAAGTATACTCAAAGCATATTAATTCAATTAAATGTCCTTGAGTTGCAGTACTGAATAGTCCACACCAGGAATTTCCAAAGAGATACCTCCATCTTTTTAACAGAAAATCAGCAAAACTCCTTATAAACATCAATAGTGGTTTACAATGACAATATAACTTGCATTGAAATGAAAGAGAAGATTAGTAGCTCGGGTTGGCTGCACGCTTGCGTTTGGTTTGCTGAGTCTGGAGGCTGGGCCGCAAGCGTTTCATCACCAGTCAAGGTGACACCATCAGTGTACATTTGAGTGTTTCTCGTTTTGTGGCTGCCTGTAAGGAGATGAATCTCAAGGTTGTTTAAGGTATAAGTGTACCTTGAACTTTGAACTTTGAGTGTTGTTTCTGCCGAGTGCTAGCGTTTATATTGGTCCAATCTGGTATTCTGATTGGTTGGCTGGGTGCCCAAGGAACCAACACTCACAACAACTGATAACCAGGGATACAGGCCAGCGGAGATCACTCAGCTATCCGGTTGGCCAGACCCAATAGAGACTAGTGACCAGTGCAATAGGCACCCAATCAGAATGAATCAGACCAATATAAGTACATACAAGCGTTTGGCAGAAACAACACTCAATTGTGTGCTGTTGAGTTTACCTCGACTGGTGATGAAATGTTTGTGGCCTAACCTCCAGGCTCGATGAACAACCCTACAAACAAATTGTATTATAAAAGCAATATTAATATGACAGGAGAGTTGCTGGCATGATTAGAGCATTGGCTGATCGGTAGGAGGCGGCAAGTGGGAATAAAAGGATCCTTTTCTGATTGGTTGCCAGTGACTGGTAGCGTTCCACAGTGGTCGGTGTTGGGACCACTTCTTTTTATGCTGTATATAAATGATTCAGATGATGGACTAGATAGCTTTGTTGCCAAGTTTGCAAATGATACAAAGATTGGTGGAGGGGCAGGCAGTGTTGAGGAAACAGAAAGGTCGCAGGAGAACTTAGACAGATGAGAATGGACAAGAAAGTGGCAAATGAAACACAATGTTGGAAAGTGCATGCTCATTAACCTTGGAAGTAGAAATAAATGTGTAGACTTTTTTAAGTGAGGAGAAAATCCAAAAACCTGAGATGCGAAGTCCTTGTGCAGAACACCCAAAGGTTAACTTGCAGGTAGAGTCAGTGGTGAGGAAGTCAAATGCAATGTTAGCATTCATTTCAAGAGGTCCAGGATACAAGAGCAGGGATATGATGCTGAGGCTTTAAAAGGCACTCGTGAGGCTTCACCTTGAGTATTGTGAACAGTTTTGGCCCCCTCATTTTAGAAAAGATGTGCTGGAATTGGAGAGGGTTCAGAGGAGGTTCACATAGATGATTCCTGGAATGAAGGGGTTATCATACGAGGAAAGTTTGATTGCACTGGGTCTGTACCCGTTGGAATTTAGAAGGATGAGGGGGGATCTCATTGAAACCATTTGAACGTTGAAAGGCCAAGATGGAGTAGATGTGGAAAGGATGTTTCCCATGGTGGGGGAGTCTAGGACAAAAGGGCACACCCTCAAGATAGAGGGGCATCCATTTAAAATGGAGATGAGGCGAAATGTCTTTAGCCAGGGGGTGGTGAATTTGTGGAAATTGTTACCACAGGCAGCTCTGGATGCCAAGTTGTTGGGTATATTTAAGGCAGAGCTTGATAGGTTCTTGATTGGCCGTGCCATCAAAAGTTAATTAAACGCAACGATGAAGGTAGAGCCGTAGATGTAGTGTATATGGATTTTAGCAAGGCATTTGATAAGGTACCCCATGCAAGGCTTATTGAGAAAGTAAGGAGGCATGGGATCCAAGGGGACATTGCTTTGTGGATCCAGAACTGGCTTGCCCATAGAAGGCAAAGAGTGGTTGTAGACGGGTCATATTCTGCATGGAGGCTGGTGACCAGTGGTGTGCCTCAAGGATCTGGTCTGGGAACCGCAACTCTTCGTGATTTTTATAAATGACCTGGATGAGGAAGTGGAGGGATGGGTTAGTAAATTTGTTAATGACACAAAGGTTGGGGGTGTTGTGGATAGTGTGGAGGGCTGTCAGAGGTTACAATGGGACATTGATAGGATGCAAAATTGGGCTAAGAAGTGACAGATGGAGTTCAACCCAGATAAGCGTGAGGTAGTTCATTTTGTAGATCAAATATGATGACAGAATATAGTATTAATGGTAAGACTCTTGGCAGTATGGAGGATCAGAAGGATCTTGGGGTCTGAGTCCATAGGACACTCAAAGCTGCTATGCAGTCTGACCCTGTGGTTAAGAAGGCATACGGTGCATCGGCCTTCATCAACCGTGGGACTGAGTTTAAGAGCTGAGAGACAATGTTGCAGCTATATAGGACCCTGGTCAGACCCCACTTGGAGTAGTGTGCTCAGTTCTGGTTGCCTCACTACAGGAAGGATGTGGAAGCCATAGAAAGGGTGCAGAGGAGATTTAGTCATAGTCATACTTTATTGATCCCGAGGGAGGTTTTTGTTACAGTTGCACCATAAATAATTAAATAGTAATAAAACCATAAATAATTAAATAGTAATATGTAAATTACGCCAGGAGATAAGTCCAGGACCAGTCTATTGGCTCAGGGTGTCTGACCCTCCAAGGGAGGAGTTGTAAAGTTTGATGGCCACAGGCAGGAATGACTTCCTATGACGCTCTGTGTTGCATCTCGGTGGAATGAGTCTCTGGCTGAATGTACTCCTGTGCCCAACCAGTCCATTATGTAGTGGATGGGAGACATTGTCCAAGATGGCATGCAACTTGGACAGCATCCTCTTTTCAGACACCACCGTCAAAGAGTCCAGTTCCATCCGCACAACATCGCTGGCCTTGCGAATGAGTTTGTTGATTCTGTTGGTGTCTGCTACCCTCAGCCTGCTGCCCCAGCACACAACAGCGAACATGATCTCACTGGCCACCACAGACTCATAGAATATCCTCAGATATTCTTTCGGATAACACAGTTCAAACTCAATTTATTATCGAAGTACATGTGTTACTGCCCATAATGCTGCTGGCATTTAGGGCAGCAATAAAGGTCCTCCATCTCTGGAGGTGCTCAGGGCTTCCTTCATTGTGTCAGTGGCTTCCTCTCAGTAGTCTCTACTGTGAGGCACATAATCCCGAGTGGAGACTAGGGATACCACCACACACAGATGTGGAAGGATTCTTCATTGCTATTTCCATAAAAATTTTGTTCTACCAGTCAGGGTTGTTAGCCCTCAGCTGAACCTTCTGCGCCCTCCCCCACCCCCCCCAAACCTGGAGGACCTGTGGACCACTCCTAGTCTGGCCTCTACCCATAAGACCATAAGACAATTACCCTTTGGCCTTTTGGCATGAGTGACCCTACCAAAAGCCAAAGCATAAAGCCCTGACTCCAAGTCATTGAGGCACTCAAGCCCCTAAACCACGACAATGTTGTGGTCCTCTCAGAAGTCAAAGTGCCTGCATGTCTCCATATACTACCCTGAGATCCATTCTCTTGTGGACACTCACAGTGAATACAAAGAAACACAATAGAATCAGCAGGATTGATTTGCTTCTGCCACTTGGGAAGTTGGTTCACAGCTGCAGTTCTGATTTGCAAACAGTTCAGGTTTGAACAGTTCGCAGAACAAAACCCTGATGTGACCCTGGGGGAAGACCTGTATTGTTATGTTCCTATATTGGAGGCAAGATACTGCGGATGCTGGGAATCTGAAAGCTTCATTAAAATGAAATATAAACTCCATCTCTTTTCGCATTGAAGATTGCCAATTTGTTTTTAACTTTTTTTATTACATTGCTGCTCGTATTCTGTTCACACTAAAAGCAGTTCTAGCTTTGGCCATCACGAAGATGGATGCCTTCGGCAGAGCATTGAAAAGTATATTTAAAACTACTAAGCTGAATTGCATGGCAAAAATATTGCAGTTATAAATTTTAAGAGGAACACAGGAACAAGATTTCACCACTCCAAAGCTGTAAGATATGGTAAACATTGCTGTATTGCTAACTCTCAGTGCTGCTATGCAGAGAAATCAATGGGCACAGGAGAGGTTCCAGAGGATTAGGGGGTTCCAGATGTTGTTCCCTTATTCAAGAAAGGGAGTAGGGATAGCCCAGGAAATTATAGACCAGTGAGTCTTACTTCAGTGGTTGGTAAGTTGATGGAGAAGATCCTGAGAGACAGGATTTATGAACATTTGGAGAGGCAAAATATGATTAGGAATAATCCGCATGGCTTTGTCAAAGTGCCTTATGAGCCTGACTGAATTTTTTGAGGATGTGACTAAATACATTGATGAAGGTAGAGCAGTAGATGTAGTGTATATGGATTTCAGCAAGGCATTTGATTAGGTACCCCATGCAAGGGTTATTGAGAAAATAAGGAGGCATGGGATCCAAGGGGACATTGCTTTGTGGGTCCAGAACTGGCTTGTCCACATAAGGCAAAGAGTGGTTGTAGAAGGGTTATATTCTACAAAGAGGTTGGTGACCAGTGGTGTGCCTCAGGGATCTGTTCTGGGACCCCTACTCTTCATGATTTTATAAATGACCTGGATGAGGAGGTGGAGGGATAGTAAATTTGCTGATGACACGAAGATTGTGGGTGCTGTGGATAGTGTGGAGGGCTGTCAGAGGTTACAGCGGGACATCAATAGGATGTAAAACTGGGCTGAGAAGTGGCAGATGGAGTTCAACCCAGATAAGTGTGAGGTGGTTCATTTGGTAGGTCAAATATGACGGCAGAATATAGCATTAATGGTTAGTCTCTTGACAGTGTGGAGGATGAGAGGAATCTTGGGGTTCATGTCCATAGGACACTTAAAGCTGTTACGTAGGTTGACTCTGTGGTTAAGAAGGTCTTCATCAACCGTGGGATTGAGTTCAAGAGCCAAGAGGTAATGTTGCAACTATATAGGACCCTGGTCAGACCCCACTCTAGAAAGGGTGCAGAGGAAATTTACAAGGATGTTGCCTGGATTGGGGAGCATGCCTTACAAGAATGAGTGAACTCGGCCTTTTCTGCTTTTCTGCGACGGAGGATAAGAGTGACCCAATAGAGGTGTACAAGGTAACAAGAGGCATTGATCATGCAGATAGTCAGAGGCTTTTTCCCAGGGCTGGAATGACTAACCCAAGAGGGCACAGTTTTAAGGTGCTTGGAAGTAGGTACAAAGGGGATATCAGGGGTAAGTTTTTTATGCAGAGAGTGGTGAGTGTGTGGAATGGACTGCCAGTGACTGTGGGGGAGGCAGATACAATAGGGTCTTCTAAGGGACTGCTGGAAGGTACATGGAGCTTAGTAAAATAGAGGGCTATGTGTAAGTCTAGTTAATTTCTAAAGCAAGTACATGTTTGGCACAGCTTTGTGGGCCAAAGAGCCTGTATTGTTCTGTAGGTTTTCTATGTTTCTATGTTTCATACATAAGCCAAAGAAGGTTAGCATGCTCAATGCCACAGACAAATGTGGTCACCGAGTCATCGGGTATATTTAAAGCAGAAGTTGATAGGTTCTTAGTACGGTTACAGGGAGAAAGCAGGGAATGGGGTTGAGAGAGATAGTAAATCAGCCATGATGGAATGGCAGCACAGACTGGATGGGCTGAATGGCCCACATCTGCTCCTATGGCTTATGGTCTTACCCCTGCAGGGGCACAGGCCTCCGACTGCAGCTCAGCAGAGCCCGCTATCCTGAGCTAGTCTTCCAAATTGTCCCTTGTCCATCTTCATAGATTCTTCCACTCCGACGGATGGGATCTTTGGAGCTACTGCTGGTGTTTCTGCAGCTCCAGGTTTTCACAAGATGGATTTGCTAGCCCCATGCCCAACCCTCCTCTTTTCACAACCAGGTTTGGGACCATCCATGGTGGTCTTACAGTAATTTACTAGCCCCATGCCCAACTATTCTGCTTTTGTAAGAGGGCTTGATGGTCTGATGGTAATTACTCTCTCAGCTATACTACGACTGAATTTATCAGAAACATTACAAACTCTTCATGCCTTTCTTCTTATTTTCCAAAATTTCATTGTAAAGAAACATTAAAATTTGCTTTATTCAAATGCTTAACAATATTTGCAACTTGGTGTTGGAGAATATTCACCCTTTCATTAAGCTCAGTGCCAACAACAGATGAAATGAAGTAATGTTTTCTGGAAGACCAAAAGGATCTGAATTAATTATTAAGAACATAAGAAGAAAGAGGAATCAAATGCTTTCCTGTATGGTTTCTCAATGAGAACTAAAAATAAGCAACAGAGAGTATCACCTTCAATTAAAAGGAGTGGATTTGCATGGCAATTCTCTGCTCATTTATTATAACCTGCAGAACAAAACATGAAAAATTGAAGAAAGGTCTCATCCTGGAACATTGACCATTTATTCCTCTCCATAGATGCTGCCTAACCTGCTGAGTTCATCCAGCATTATGTGTGTGTTGCTCTGGATTTCTAGCATCAGCAGAACCTCCTGTGTTTATGAGAGGTTGATGTAAATCTAGGGATTTGCAAGAATTCATCTAAAGTTGGTGCAGAATTTTCAGTCAGTGGTAAAACAATAGTGCCATCCTTTGACCAAAAAGGAAGCTCCCACAAATCTTTTCTCATCGCCGTGGAGAAAGATTCCCTTTTGCCGACAGGCCTCATTTGAAGTGATTCCAGATCCCAGTTGCTTGGTGGACAGCCAATCACACTAAAGAATTACCTGACAGCAGATCAGTTAGTATTATAGGGAATGTTAAATTAAAACTTTCCAACACGTTTCTAACTACTTCCAGCATCTGCAGACATTCTTGTGTTTAAGATTTGCTGCTCCACTGCGAAGTCTCTTTGAGGATTTCCTACCTTGAAGTAGTTTAAATCTTCTCTTTAATGGGAGGTTAATGAAGCCCTCTCTCACTGCTCCCCCTCTGTGATATCTGCTGCCCTCTGACCCTTCAACCATGTACTCACCCAGTCTCGCTACCACAGCCAATTATCCTTCCTGTCCGGCCCTTTATCTTCCTCACCCACCTGGCTTCATCTATCACTTTCTAACTTGCCTCCTTCCCGTCTCCCTACCTTTTTATTCTGGCATCTTCCCCTTCCTTTCCAGTCCTGAAGAAGGGTCTTGGCCCGAAACATCGACTGTTAAGTCATTTCCATAAATGCTGTCTGACCTGTTGAGTTCCTTCAGCATTTTGTGTGTGTTGCTCTGGATTTCCAGCATCTGCAGAATCTCTTGTGTTTATGCCTTGTTATTTCAGCATTACCTGTCTTTATTTGCATTCAGATAACCAAAGTGGCTTATCAAGGCATTGGAGTACAAGGAAGGGACAGATGTTCCAGGTTAGGGATACTTGTGAACTAGTTGACAATGCATTCATTAAACAACACATCAAAGCAGCGTAAACACTGAAGCCAGATAGAAACTGTGAAGCATGTTCCTTAGGTTACGTCCACACAGCCGGATAATTTTTAAAACGCCGGTTTTGAGTGAAAACGACAGGCGTCCACACTAAGCGTTTTTCAAAATATCTCCGTCCACATTAGGCGGATATTTGGGCGAATCTCCTCCTACTGAAAATGCACAGGACACACAGAAAACAAGCGAAGAGGAAACGATATACTTCGTGCGCGTTTGTCCAGTTACAGAGTAGAAAAACTTAAAAGGAATTGCTATTGGCTCTCGCACAGGAGGACTTAAAACTTAAAAAAAACAAATACTGGAGCGTATGGAGGCAACCGACAGGGAGTTCACGGACAGTATGACCCAGCTGACAACGAACATTGAAAACTGACTAACTCTGTTACATTAATAAAGCACCTTGTTAAATGTATAAAACGTCTGCATCAGCGTTATTTTGTATTTCCATACAATGTTACATTAGGCTGTTACACATCTATTGTCAGAGAAGTACTTGCATAAATAGGTAAACCACCTTCATACAAGCAAGGACAGAAAACATGGCGAAGTGAGTATACTTATTTATTCAGTAAGCTATGGGTCAACTGGCTTCAGTCTCGTCCGTCTGTTCTGAAATTGTTAGGTGGTGGCCTTCAAGAAAACAACGAACATTTGTTCCGGCACGTCATGACAGCATTTTTAAATAGTCGAAAAAAACTCACTTTACAATTTAACTCTCACGCCGTTCACACCGACTGCACGTTATAACAGCTTGCGCAGTACCAAGCAGAAGCAGAAAAAAGCATTGTTGTTGTGATGTTGTCATTGACAACGTTTTAAAATCTCTCCGGTTATCCTGTACACACTACGCCGGATATTAAGCGTTTTCAGATTTATTCACTCTGGAGAGTGTTTTCGAAAATCCCCGTTTTCGGGGGCTGAAAACGCCGGCTCAGTGTGGACGGGAGGGCAAAACGAAGAGCAAAGGCTTCGTTTTCAAAACTATCCGGCGTAGTGTGGACGTACCCTAAGAATGACAAGCAGAGTGCTAGGTGTTGGAACCATTTGAGAAACTTGCTGAATAATTTTCCAGATAGTATGTTCTGCATCATCATATTCTTCTCAACAATACTTACCTCATTATAAACAGGAGAATATCCGCAGATGCTGGAAATAGAAAGAAAAACACACAGTGCTGGAGGAACTCAGCAGGCCAGGCAACAACTATGAAACTGAATAAACAGTCAACATTTTGGGCCGAGACCCTTCTTCAGGACTGAGAAGAAAGGGGGAAAACACCAGAATAAAAAGGTAGGGGAGGCCTCATCCTCTTTAGTCTTTTATTTGTTCCTATGAATTTCTTTGAGTGCCCCCAAAGTAGAGCTTGGAGATTCTTGATGAACATTCAGAGGGAGTCATCAGATCTGACCACTGCCCACACTTGCCAGTGAATGGTGGCTGCAACCTCGACTACTTTCATGAACCAGCCAAACACTTGATTGAATTTTGCAGGCTAACCCCCAGTCCATTTTGCACCACTCAGTGTTCACTTGCACATGAAGCAAATCACAGGACCATCCCTCGTGTGCTGAAAGGGAGGGGGATCATAAGAACAAGACAGTGGAATACTATCAAGGATTCCTATGTCGGTCTGGGAGTGTGAGACGGATATGCTTTTAAGGATTAGAGTCTGCTTTTGACTTCATTTAGCCCAGAGGTACAACAGTTTTCTCTTCTCATTACTGTCAGCCATCTTCTCATTACTACTATCAGAGAGGAGATACAAGGGCCACACTCAACATTTCAGGAACAGCTTCTTCACCTCTGCCATCAGATTTCTGAACAGTCCATGCACACTACCTCACTTTTCCTCTTTTGTCCAATCTATTTATTTCTTTTACTGTAATTTGTAGCAATTTTATGTCTTGAGCTCTACTGCTGCCACAAAATAACAAATTTCATAATATAAAGCTTTTCTCTTTGGAGCAAAGGAGGATATGAGGTGACCTGACAGAGGTGTACAAGATTACCAGAGACATAGATTGAGTGCATGAGCAACTTCTTCCCAAGGCAGAAATGGCTGAGAAGAGGCAATTTGAGGCAATTGGAGGAAACTACAGAGTGATGTTCTTTACTCAGAGTGGTGTGGAACTTCCTGCCATGGACAGCGATAGAGGAAGATAGATTAGACAAATTTAAGGAACTGTTAGATAGAGGATGGATGACAGGAAGCTGGAAGGTTATGTAGGAAGGAAAGGTTAGATTGATCTTCGAGTAGGTTACAAGGCCAGCACACATCATGGTGTGATGGTATTAGGTTTGCAGATTGCGCAGTTCAACACTCAGAGAATTTAAACCCTTTCGGATATAAATAGTCACGAGTACCCTCACTAAAGTGAGGTTATACTGTAACTATCCGATCTTCAAAGACTAGTTTACTTTCCTGTTTATTCTCCACAGAGAGCTTAGCTGCCAATACCCACTATTTGAGCTACTTCCAGCTAACCAAACTGTTAAAACACAGTTCACTTATTTTCAGTGATACGTGTTTAAATGCAACCAAGACATTGGTCAGACCCCACTTGGAGTATTATGTTCAGTTCTGGTCACCTCACTATAGGAAGGATGTGGATACTATCAAAAGAGTGCAGAGGAGATTTACAAGGATGTTGCCTGGATTGGAGAGCATCCCTTATGAGAATAGGTTGAGTGAACTTGGCCTTTTCTCCTTGGAGCGACGGAGAATGAGAGGTGACCTGACAGAGGTGTATAAGATGATGAGGGGCATTGATGGTGTGGATAGCCAGAGGCTTATTCCCAGGGCTGAAATGGCTAACACGAGGGGGTATAGTTTTAAGGTGCTTGGAAGTAGGTACAGAGGGGATGTCAGAGAATGCTGAGTGTGTTGAACACAATGCCAGCGATGGTGGTAGAGGTGGATACAATAGGGTCTTTTAAGAGACTTTTAGGTTGGTACATAGAGCTTAGAAAAATAGGGGGCTACATGGTAGGGTAATTCTAAGCAGATTCTAGTGTAGGTTACATGGTCAGCACAACATTGTGGGCCAGAAGGACTGTAATGTGCTGTAGATCTCTATGTTCTATGTTCTAGGTTCTTAAAATACATTTAAACTCAAAGGATTTCTACCTTACAAATCATTCGAAAACAGAATGGATTTCCAAAACATAAGTGCAATTCTTATAAACTAAAACGACAAACAATTATGCAGATGAATAAATTGTCTGCCACAGAAGCCGAAGCCAGAGGAATATATTCTGGTCACCCCGTTTTCCTATTAATCTTCTTGATATTGCTGAGAATTGTGGGCACGTTGTGTTGGCACCGAAACGTGTGGCGACACTTGTGGGCTGCCCCCAGCACATCGTAAAAGATGGCGCCGGTAACTGGCGACTTTGCATGTGCTCTCCCGAGCAAACTGCCCTCTCCACTATCCTATACCCAAGAAACCCTTCTCAACCTCCAATTTAGCAAGATAAAGATCAACTACACCCTGGCGAAGCTACTGACTGAGCTGGAGACCACCGCGCCAGAACTACTTAAACTCTGGACCGCACCTGGACCCGACCAGCAAGGCCCACCACGTTCCCGGAGACCTGCAGCCTGCTACCGCGCCGGAGCGCTTGGAGATACGGCCCATTCCGACCAGCACCTCTCCGGAGCAAACGACCACACAGAAGTGACAGCAGAGACCTCAAGGTGCCCCAGTCGCTTCCCTGGAGCGACCACTGTAAAGCCCCATTGGTGGCCATCCACAGCTGCCAGAAGTGAGGCCTCCGTCACCGACCTCAGAAATCGAGCCCGAGGCTCGACTGGAGCGGAGGCCTCCGCAACCGTGACTCGGCTTACGGACTTGCTTCAGCAAGGAGCCCAGCCATCCGGGATTAAGTGTCGGCTTGGGGCCCCACCCAATCGACAGCCCGGGCCCCCAGCAGCTGGAAGTGGCTGCAGAGCCTCCCCCATCACTCAGCCCGACCCAGAGCGCCCAACGACGCGACCTGCCGATCGATCCCTGGGGGACGCATCCACCAACCTCAAAGAGCTGACAAGAACTCACTGCATCGATGGAAACCTGGAAAGGTGCACTACTTAGAGGAAGCATGGGAAAAGAGCTGGGCTGCTAGTCAGATTGAAGCTGAGAGGCTTCAGGGTCCCTATGCCCACCATCCTACTAGCTAATGTGCAAGCCATAGAGAACAAGGTGGATGATCTTAAAGGGAGACTCACCTACTGCAGGGAGATGCAGAACTGCTGTGTATTCTGTTTCACCGAGACCTGGCTCTCCCCTGCCACCCCCGACTGTGCCATCTGACCGGAGGGATTTTCGATCCATCAGATGGACCACACGGCATCTTTGGGCAAGACGAGGGAGGTGGCGTCTGCCTACTGATCAACACTGGATGGTGCTCAGACACAGTGGCACTGACAAGCTCCTGCAGCCCAGACCTGGAACACCTGTCGGTGAAGTGTCGTCCCTACTATCTGCCACGGGAATTCACCTCGGTCATACTGACAGCGGTTTACATTCCCCCCCCCCAGACGGACGTGGAGTGTGCTCTGACCATACTGTATGCCAACATCAGTGAACTTGAGACCAGGTATCCGGAGGCTTTGCTCATTACAGCCGGGGTCTTTAACCAGGCCAACCTCAGAAAGGCGCTGCCAAAGTTATACCAACATGTCTCCTGCCCCACTAGAGGCCCGAATATACTTGACCACAGCTACACAGCAGTCAAGGATGCCTACTGTTCAGTCCCACGACCTCACTTCGGAAAATCGGACCATCAGGCCGTACTCCTCCTCCCGGCTTACAGACAGAAACTGAAGCGGGAGGTCACGGTGTCAAAAGTAGTGTCGCGTTGGACGGAGGAAACGGATGAGGTCCTCCGTGACTGCTTTGAATCGGTGGACTGGTTAGTATTCAAGGACTCGGCAGCTAACCTCGATGAGTATGCCTCAGCTGTCACGGGCTTTATTTGGAAATGCACAGAGGACTGTGTGTCTCGCAAGACGATCCGGGTATTCCCTAACCGGAAACCTTGGATGAATTATAAGGTCAAGTCCCTTTTAAAGGCTAGAGCTGCGGCTTTTAGGTCCGGGGATACCAGTCGCTACACGGAATCTAGGCGTGAACTCCAGAAAGCCATTAAGGGCGCCAAGAGGCAATATCGAGCCAAGTTGGAAGCCCAGGCTAACCAAAGGGATGCCAGTAGACTATGGCAGGGTCTAAATGAAATCACTGGGTGCAAAGAAAAGGCTGGGAATATCAATAACTGTGGCCCTTCTCTTCCTGACAAACTTAACATATTCAACGCAAGATTCGAACAGAAGAGGAGCGTCCTGCTCCCTCTGGATGAACTGGACCTGGTGGCATCGAGATTCATCGTCACTGAGGAGGACGTTAGAAGGGCCTTCCTGAAGATAAATCCAAGGAAGGCGATGGGCCCAGATGGCGTCTCGGAACGGGTTCTCCGGGGCTGTGCAAGCGAGCTAGCTGGAGTGTTTGGTGATATCTTCAAACTGCTCCTTGCTTCAGTCTAAGATCCCCTCGTGTTTTAAGAAGGCAACGATCATCCCAGTGCCGAAGAAGAGCAAGGTGGCATGCCTGAATGACTATCAACCTGTGGCTCTGACATCAATTGCTATGAAGTGCTTCGAGAGATTGGGTATGGCACACATCAACCACAGCCTACCGATCAACCTCGACGCTTTGCAATTCGCCTACTGGAGCAACAGGTCAACGGCAGATGCCATCTCTCTGGCTCTACATTCCTCCTTAGAACACCTGGAGAATAAAGACACATACGTAAGGCTCCTTCTCATTGACTACAGCTCTGCCTTTAATACCGTCATTCCAAATAAACTGATTCCTAAACTCTGGAACCTGGGGCTTAGCACTCAGATCTGCAGCTGGATCTTCAACTTCTTCACAGACAGGACCCAAGCGGTAAAAATAGGGGACAAGCTCTCCTCTACAATCACTCTGAGCACTGATGCCCCGCAAGGCTGTGTACTCAGCCCCCTGCTGTACTCACTGTACACCCATGATTGTGTAGCCAAGTTTCCATCAAACTCAATATACAAGTTTGCTGATGACACAACAATTGTAGGCCATATCTCAGGTAATGATGAGTTTGAGTACAGAGAGGAAATTAAGAACCTGGTGGCATGGTGCGAAGACAATAACCTATTCCTCAACGTCAGCAAGACGAAGGAATTGGTTGTTGACTTCAGAAGGAGTAGTGGACCGCACGACCCAATTTACCTAGTGGTGCGCAAGTGGAACAGGTCAAAAGCTTTAAGTTCCTCGGGGTCAATATCACAAATGACCTGACTTGGTCCAACCAAGCAGAGTTCACTGCCAAGAAGGCCCACCAGCGCCTTTACTTCCTGAGAAAACTAAAGAAATTTGGCCTGTACCCTAAAACCCTCACTAATTTTTATAGATGCACCGTAGAAAGCATTCTTCCTGGGTGCATCACAACCTGGTATGGAAGTTGTCCTGTCCAAGACCGGAAGAAGCTGCAGAAGATCGTGAACACGGCGCAGCACATCACACAAACCAATCTTCCGTCTGTGGACCCACTTTACACCGCACGCTGTTGGAGCAGTGCTGCCAGGATAATCATGGACACGACCCACCCAGACAACACACTTTTCATCCCTCTTCCCTCCGGGAGAAGGCTCAGGAGCTTGAAGACTCGTACGGCCAGATTTGGGAACAGCTTCTTTCCAACTGTGATAAGACTGCTGAACGGATCCTGACCCGGATCTGGGCCGTACCCTCCAAATATCCGGACCTGCCTCTCTGTTTTTTTTTTTTTTTTTTTGCATTATCTTACTTCCCATTTTTCTATTTTCTATTTATGATTTATAATTCAAATTTTTTATATTAACTAAGTTTGACTATTTTTAATATCTTTAATATTTAATATTTGTAATCCACGGAGTGTGAAGCGCAGAATCAAATATCATAGAAACATAGAAACATCGAAAATAGGTGCAGGAGTAGGCCATTCGGCCCTTCGAGCCTGCACCGCCATTTATTATGATCATGGCTGATCATCCAACTCAGAACCCTGCCCCAGCCTTCCCTCCATACCCCCTGACCCTCATAGCCACAAGGGCCATATCTAACTCCCTCTTAAGTATAGCCAATGAACTGGCCTCAACTGTTTCCCGTGGCAGAGAATTCCACAGATTCACCACTCTCTGTGTGAAGAAGTTTTTCCTAATCTCGGTCCTAAAAGGCTTCCCCTCTATCCTCAAACTGTGGCCCCTCGTTCTGGACTTCCCCAACATCGGGAACAATCTTCCTGCATCTAGCCTGTCCAATCCCTTTAGGATCTTATACGTTTCAATCAGATCCCCCCTCAATCTTCTAAATTCCAACGAGTACAAGCCCAGTTCATCCAGTCTTTCTTCATATGAAAGTCCTGCCATCCCAGGAATCAGTCTGGTGAAGCTTCTTTGTACTCCCTCTATGGCAAGGATGTCTTTCCTCAGATTAGGGGACCAAAACTGCACACAATACTCCAGGTGTGGTCTCACCAAGGCCTTGTACAACTGCAGTAGTACCTCCCTGCTCCTGTACTCGAATCCTCTTGTTATAAATGCCAGCATTCCATTTGCCTTTTTCACCGCCTGCTGTACCTGCATGCCCACTTTCAATGACTGATGTATAATGACACCCAGGTCTCGTTGCACCTCCCCTTTTCCTAATCGGCCACCATTCAGATATCACTGTGATAATGGTATGTTCTAGTACCAATTGTTTGGCAATTATAAAGTATCCTTCGGTTGTGTTGGTCTCTCAAGACTAACGGATGCCCTTATTATTTTATTTATTGCTGGACCCGCAACCCTGATTCAACAATACAATGGGGCGGGGGCACCACACACGATTGAAATAAGTGAATAAAGTTGTAAACTCAATCATCTCCATCATGGACACTAGCCTCCCCAGCATCCTCAAAATCATTAAGGACGCCCATCACCCAAAACATGCCCTCTTCTCATTACCACCATCAGGGAGGAGGTACAGGAGCCTGAAGGCACACACTCAACAATTCAGGAATAGCTTCTTCCCCTCTGCCATCCAATTCCTGAATGGACATTGAATCTATGAGCACTACCTCACATTTTTTTTCTCTTTTTGCACTACATATTTAATTCAATTTTTAAAATACATATACTTACTGTAATTCAGTTATAATTATGTATTGCAATGTACTGCCCCATAACAACAAACTTTATGACATATGCCAGCGACATTAAACCAGATTCTGATTCTGAATTCTTTTTGCAAATAACCTTTACCGGAGAAAGTCATATGACTTGTAAATCCATTGGTATTTCTGATGATTAACTTATAGCTAGCGGGTAGCAAAAATGAATTATCTTTGTCAGAAATCAGACCATCTTCATCATGTAGGAAGAGAATTTTTTCACAGTTTCAAGGTAGGGCAATTGAATGTCTTTAAGATCCCACATTTTCTAGTTGTCGAAGGTTAAAAGGGGTCTCAGAGTATTATAATAACTTGAAGAAGATATTAGGTTTAGAAATTGAAGGCTGCAATAACTGTTGTCCTTGAATGCAAAGGGTCATGATGTTGTAAATGTGCTGGTATTTACAATGGCTAGCTTTCTTTTGCTAACATTCCGAGTAAATTAATTACCTTAATTAAGATGCCAGCCTGTTGTCATTATGTAATGACCAAGAGAGTTACACAGGAAGCCTTAATGGCCTCGGAATTTGTAGTTAGAGTATTGCTGCAGTGTCTATCAACCCTGCATGTGCAATTAAAAACAAAAACCCGAATGGAAAACACACACAGAGCGCTGGTGGAGCTCGGCAGTATCTATGGAGAGGAATAAACAGTCAATGTTTTGGGCTGAGCCCTTTCATCAGGAATGGAAAGGAAGGGGAGGGGGTGCAGAAGCGAGAATAAGAAGGTGGGGGGAATGGAAGGAGTTCAAGCTGGCAGGTGATAGGAGAAAGCAGGTGAAAGGGAAGAAGCCAGCAAGATGGAGGAAGAGGTGAAAAACAATGTGATGTGAGATGCTGGGAGGTGATAGTTGGAAGAGGCAAAGGGATGAAGAAGAAGGAATCTGATAAAGAAGACAATATAAGGAAAGATGTTTGAAGCAAGAGGGAGGAAGATGTAGGTAGGCAAAAGCAGGCTATGAGGATGGGAGAAGGGGAAAAGAAACTGAGAGGAGTCATTACCAGAAGTTAGAGAAATCAATGCAGTCAGGTTGGCGATTACCATGAAGGAATGTCAGATATTGCTCCTCCAATCTGCATCTGGCCTTAACATGACAGTAGAGAAGGTCATGAGAGACATGTCAGTGTGGGAAGGGGAAGTGGAATTAAAATGGCTGACCAATGGGAATATCTTAGTGGTCATGGTGGGCACAGCGAAACTGCCTGATAATTGGTTCCCACCCTCACCTCCCCTTCCCAAATGAGCAGGCATCATAGTTCTGTGAGGATGAAAGAGGAGTATTCGAGATGGTAGTTGTGTTTGGAGTCTCCCTCCAATACTTTAGATCATGCATCAACTGGAAATATGAATGTGAGGTTTGAAATCTCATCATTGAATTCTGCCCCATTTTTACAAAGACTGCGCTCCAAGAATAGACCTGATGTCTCATTAGAAACTACAGTTGGGAATTGCCCTGAAATCTGACATGAAGAAGCAGTGATCAACTTCAAAGCTCAAAATTCAAAGTTCAAATTAAATTTTATTATCGTGGTATCTATACAGAACGTTACCATATACCGTCCTATAATTTATTTTGTTGTGGGAATACTCAATAAATCTATAGAATAATAACTATAACAAAGTCACTGAAAGACCGCCCAACTAGAGCATTAAACCAGAGTGCAGAAGACAACAAATTGTGCAAATACAAAAATAAATAATAATGATAATAAATAAATAAGCAATAAGTATGAAGAAAATGAGATGAAGAGTCCTTGAAAGTGAGTCCATAGGCTGTGAGGACATTTCAATGGTGGAGCAAGTGAAGTTGAGTGAAATTATCCCTTTGGTTCAAGAGCCGTATGGTTGAGGGGTAGTAACTGTTCCTAAACCTAGTGGTGAGAGTCCTGAGGTTCTTGCACCTTCTTCCTGATAGCAATAGTGAGAAGAGAACATATCTTGGGTAGTGGGGTCCCTGATGATGGATGCTGCTTTCCTGCAACAGCATTTCATACAACCAGTTACACAAGACTGCACAAAAAAAGGTTAGGTGAGATGCTGAGCAACAAGCACAAAATGCTGGAGGAACTCAGCAGGTCAGGCAGCATCTATGGAGATGAATAAACAGTGGATGTCTCAGACCAAGACCCTTCTTCTTCGATGAGATGGTGCTTGACATGATATGTAACATTACAATATTCTTGATAGCAACAGACAGTGCCCACCGGACCCACTCTTCCCACAATCATGGTCACGGATGTTAGCTCACTCTTCCGGAAAGTGAACACATGGGAAGTATTGAGCCCAGATGGAGACCCTGCATAGATCAGCTGGCGGGTGTACTGATCCCATTTTTAACCTCTTCCTGCATCAAACTGAGGTTCCAACCTCTTCAAAGGAGACCACTATTAAAGTTCAAACTTCAAAGTAAATTTATTATCAAAGTCTACATATGTCAGTATTTACAATGCTGAGATTCATTCTCTAACTACAATGACCGTAATGGAATCGATGGAAGTCCACACTAACAGGGTGGACAGCCAATGTCCAACAAAGTGAGCAAATACAAAAAGAAAGAAAAATAATAATAATAATAACAACAATTAATAAAGAAGCAATAAATATCGCGAACATGAGGTGAAGAGTCCTTGAAAGTGAGTACGTTGGTTATGGAAACATTTCAATCATGGGGCATGTTAAGTTGAGCCCCTTTGGCTGGGGGGTAATAACTGTTCCTGGACCAGGTGGTGTGAGTCCTGAGGCTCCTGGTGTCAGCAATGACCTGGGTGGTGGGGTCCCTCATGACAATGCTCCACGTAGCTGTGCTCTGTGGTGGGGAGGGCTTTATCAGTGATAGACTGGGCCGAACCCACTGCTTTTTGTAAGGTTTTCCATTCAAGGACATTGATGTTTCCCTAGCAGGCTGTGATGCAGTCAGCAATATGTCCACCACACATTTATCAAAGCTTGTCAACATTTTAGATGTCGTGCCGAACCTTCGCAAACCTCTGAGGGAGTAGAGGCACTGCAATCCTCTCTTTGTAATTGCACGAAGAGGTATGGGAGGTGTGGGATGGGTGCACAAGCTTTTGGCTGAGGGTCACCTTCTTAAACTGCTTTCTATATGGATAACAAAATATAAAAGTCAGCAAAAACACATGTAAAAAATTCCTAAGGGGAATATCGAGGAACAGGTATAATTTGTCATTGGTTCTGGTCATTGAAAATCATCTATAGAAGAAAAGAAAAATTAATTTTTTTTTGCAAGATGGAAGTTTAGGATGACCATGGTCCCAGTGCACAGTAGCTGCATCTGAAGGTATATTGCCAAACCTACTAGGCCTTTGTTACTCATATAATTAATATATGGCATCTATATTATGGTATTATCCTTGATTAATAAATGACTTTGGAAACATACACTTTTTAACAAGTCTTTCTGGCATTGTAATTTTGTCGTTTTGAGGCACTCGTTAAGTCAGCAGAAATTCCAGTTTTATTGTGATCTATACTCCCACCTGCTGGCCAGCATCTGAAACAGCAGCTTTTTCCTTCAGCAGAAAAGGGGTTTACTCTTTGCTGCAGCACAGAAGGACAGTACCAAGTTCTGTCACAAGAAGAGGTCTCCAGGCAGAGTAAATATCCAAGAGGTTACTCAGAGTCTGTGAAAATGCAGTATTCTCATTGTCTTTTGGAAACATTTGGCCTTTGGTTACTCAAAGTGGAGAAGGAATGCTATTGAGAGCGTTGTCCGTGCACTGAATACATAATGGAGGCAGTGTAGCACCTCACAAGCTATCAAAAGTTCAAAGTAAATTTATTATCAAAGTACATATATGACACCATATACTACCCTAAGATTCATGTTCTTGCAGGCATTCACAGTAGAACAAAAAGGTACAGTAGAATCAAAGAAAAACAGCTTCGGAGTAGAAGGGTGTCCTTTTAGAAGGGAGATGAGGAGTTCCTTTAGCCAGATGATCTGTAGAATCCGTTGCTACAGGTAGCTGTGGAGGCTAAGTCATAGGGTATATTTAAGGCAGGAGTTAATAGATTCTTGATTAATCAGGGCATGAAGGGATACAGGAAGAAGGCAGAAGATTGGGGCTGAGACAGAAAAGGATCAGCCAAGAATAAAATGGAGCAGACTCGATGGGCCAAATGGCCTAATTCTGCTCCAATATCTTATGGTCTTAAGAAAATGAGTCTCTGGATAGACCAGTAAATGGTGATATAGACATATTGTGATAATAAATTTACTTCGAACTTTGAATTCCTAGCCCTTCCCCCATCCTTGCCCTGCCTCCGCTTTCTAAGCAGACTGAAGAGCGCTGGACAATGCACATCTATACTCATGTCTTTCTACAATGTGCAGTGGAGAGCATGCTATCATGCCTGTGTCGCTGTGTGATTCGTAGACTGCACTGTGGCAGACAGGAAGGCTGTACATCGGGTGGTCAAAACTGACCAACGCATCACCATCACCAGCCTATCCATCATCAAGGAGATACATACAGAAAGGTGCTGAAAAAGGGCCAGTCACATCATGAAGTATCCCACCCACCCTGCTCATGGACTGTTTGTCCCACTCACATCAGGGAGGAGGCTACATAGCGTCCACGCCAGGATGACCAGACTCAAAAACTTTTACTTTCCCCAAGCAGTAAGGCCGATCAGGGGTGTATGAGGTGTCAGGGAGGGGTAGCACCTCTGGTGGGGGAACATGTCGCATCCTTTTCAGGGCGGTTAGTCCACCTTTGGTCCCCACCTGGCACTCAGCTCTCACCTGTGGCTCCCCGTAGCTGTTTGCATGTGACAGCGGCCACACCCCGGGCAACGGCTTCGACAAGCCGGCTAAACCAGGTGAGGGTAGCCGGCGGGTCTCAAACCCTCGGTGAGATAGGGAATTGTCTATTCCAGCATGTGAAGACAGACTCTGGCGGATTGAGCCGATGAGACCAATGGAAGGTCCAACAGTCAGGAAGGCGGTCTCTGCAAGTGTCTTGGAAGATGTAGAACATGACTAGGCACAGAAGGCGTCCTGGTCATCCACTGCACCTAGTCCCATCTCCAGTCATCTCGACTCTGTCTTGCCACTGGACCCAGATGGGAATTGGGAAGAGGGAGTGAGGCTGACGCTGCGCAACTCTCCCTCACTTAAATCCAAATCACGCGCTAGTCTCGACACCACCATTATGGTGTCAAGGTCCTCATCGACATCGTCGATGGATGAACACAAAAGGCTGATCAACACTTTCATCCTCTAACCCACCCCATCACCACTACTTTATTATTTCCTCTCAGAGTCACCTATGTACAAATACTCATGTGCCTACCGTCACTTTATGGACATACAATCAATCCAGGTACTGTATATAAGCTGCCTTATGTACTGACTGTATAGTATTTATCATACTTTTCTATTGTGTTTGTTGTCTTATTGTGGGGTTTTTTTGTGCTGCATCAGATCCAGAGTAACGATTATTTCATTCTCCTTTACCCTTGTGTATTGGAAATGACATTTAACAACCTTGATTCCTGAATCTTAAAATGCAGGGAATGGAAGGAGCCGACAGCATTCCCTACTGTTTCCAGTATGTTCGGATATGTACTTAGATTAGATTAGATTCGACTTTACTGTCATTGTGCCGAGTACAGAAACAAAGCCAATGAAATGCATTTAGCATCTGACCAGAAGTGCAAAAGAATAGTGTTATTTACAAAATAACTGCGAATAAAAAGTAAGTGCTACAGCACACAAATATAAAAGTACTGAGACAGTACAATATGGATGCAATACTGCTTAGTGCTGTGATGAGAGGTTCAACAGTGTCACAGCCTCAGGGAAGAATCTCTTCCTGTGCCTGCTGGTGCAGGAGCAGAGGCTCCTGTAGTGCCTACCGGATGGGAGGAGAGTAAGAAGTACATGGTTATGGTGAGATGCATCCTTGATAATGCTTTTTGCCCTGCTCAGGCAGTGTTTATGGTAGATGTTCTCAATGGTGGGCAATTGGGTGCTGATAATCCGCTGGGCAGTTTTCACCACACGCTGGAGTGCTTTCCGGTCCGATACGGGACAATTGCCATACCACACTGAGATGCAGTTGGTGAGTATGCTCTCAATGGTACAGCGGTAAAAGTCCATCATTATCCTGGGACAGAGATGAGCTTCCTTCATGCTCTGCAGGAAATAAAGGTGCTGTTGCGCCTTTTTGATCAGGATGGAGAAGTTCAGGAACCAGGTGAGATCCTCAGAAATGTGGACACCAAGGAATTTGAAGCTTGATACATGCTCCACTACAGCTCTGTTGATGTAGATGGAGATGTGAGTGTGGCTCCTGGCATGCCTGAAGTCCACAATGATCTCCTTGGTGTTCTGGGTGTTAAGGGCCAGGTTGCTGTCGGCACACCATGCGGCCAGGTGCTGGACCTCGTCCCTGTAGGCTGTCTCATCATCCCCTCTGATCAGGCCAACCACCGTGGTGTCGTCTACGAACTTGATTATGGAGTTAGAACCATGTACAACGCAGTCATGGGTGAAAAGGGAGTACAGAAGAGGGCTCAGCACACAGCCTTGAGGCACACCGGTGTTCAGGGTGAGAATGGAGGAGGAGAGGATGTCTAACTTAACTGATTGGGGTCTGTTAGTCAGAAACTCCAAGGTCCAATTGCAGAGGGATGAGCTGATGCCAAGCTGGCCAAGTTTGGCGATCAGCTTGGAGGGATTCACAGCATGGAATGCCGAACTAAAGTCAATGAACAGCATTCTGACGTAAGAGTTGGGGGCTGTCCAGGTGTGTCAGGGCAGAGTGAAGTGCCATGGAGATGGCATCCTCTGTTGACCTGTTGGTCTGATAGGCAAATTGATGGGGGTCCAGGGTAGTGGGCAGACAGGATTCCAGATGTCATAGAACCAGTCTCTCAAAGCACTTTGCAATGATGGGGGTGAGTGCAACTGGGCGGAAGTCATTCAGGCCCGTGGCAGTGGAATGCTTTGGCACTGGCACGATGGTGGTGATCTTGAAGCTTGTGGGGACAACTGCCTGGGCCAGGGACACACTGAAAATGTCCGTGAAGACCCCGGCCAACTGCCCTGCACAGACGCTGAGCGCATGGCCAGGTATTCCATCTGGACCAGCTGACTTCCGTACATTCACCCTGCTCAGGGTGGCACAAACATCGGAGGTGGAAAGTGAGAGAGGCAGTTCACCAGGTGGGAGATCCGCTTTGAGGGTGATCTCCTTGTTCTCTCGGTCAAAGCAAGCGTAGAAGTAATTGAGCTCATCAGGGAGGGAAGCAGAGCTGGAAGGGGGCACAGTACTAGGTGGTCTGAAGTCTGTAATGACCTGTATGCCATGCCACGTGCGCCAGGGGTCTGAGGAGTTGAAATGCTCCTCGATTCTCTGTTTGTATATGTGCTTAGCCTGAGAGATTCCCCTCCTCAGGTTGGCCCTGGCTGAGCTGTAAGCCTCCCGGTCTCCAGACCTGAAGGCTGAATCTCTGGCTTTGATTAGGAGGTGAACTTCTCTGTTCATCCATGGTTTCTGATTGGGGAAAACTTTTATTTGTTTTTGTGATGTCACTCTATCTACACACTTGTTGATGTGCTCAAGGACAGAGTTGGTGTATAAGTCAATGTTAATCTGAGAGTCTGTGGTGGCATGGGCAGCAAACTGGCTCCAGTCTGTGTGTTGGAATTGGTGCTGAAGAGCAGAGTCAGCACCCTCCAGCCACATCTTAATAGTCTTCATTGTGGGTTTCACGCGTTTAATGACTGGGCTATACTTGGGAATCAGAAACAATGATAGATGGTCCCAGGTGGGCGAGGGTAGTGGCTTTGTAAGCGTCAGCCACATTTGTGTAGACATGATCTAAGGTTTTATTACCACTGGTGGTGCATGATACATTTTGGTAAAATCTTGGAAGCACGGTATGTAGGTTACAATGATTAAAGTCCCCAATGACAATAAAGGCTCCGTCTGGATGCAATGTCTGCAGCTTGCTAATAGGGGCACTGAAGTCTTTCATGGTTACTTTAGCGTTAGCATCCAGTGGTACATAAACTGCGACAGCAATGACGCATGTAAACTCTCGTGGTTGATAAAAAGGTCTGCACTTAATAATCAGGTATTCCAGATCAGCAGAGCAATAAGTGTCATTAATGGTAGAGTTAGTGCACCATGATTGATTCACGTAGATGCATAAACCACCTCCTCTGCTTTTACCTGTCGCTGTTGCAGCTCTGTCAGCCCTGAAGACCGTGCACCCTTCCAGTTCCACCACGCTGTTTGGGACATCACTGTTTAGCCACGTCTCCATAAAAAACATGACGTTGCAATCCATAAGCCTTCTTTGTGTGAGGGTCCAAGTCCTTAGTTCATCCAGCTTGTTCGTCAGAGACCGAACATTGGCGAGGAAGATGCTAGGTAGCGCTGGCCGGTGTGGGTTTAGCCTTAGCCTAGCACGCAGACCTCCACACTTCCCCCGTCTTTGTTTACAGTCTTGTTGCCGGCGCCGGGCCCTTCCGTTGGAGTGAGTTGAATGCAGGTCCGCAGTGTCCTTACTAACTCCGGAGGTAGTTGGTCGAAGTTGAATGGATAGTCCAAAACTGTGTTGGTGCATCGATAGTTAATGTCCAAAAGTGACTGTTTGCTGTAAGTGTAGTTCGCATAGCCACAGCGAGCGAACACGCAGGAAAATGGAGTGACGGAAGCCTTCAATAAATAGTGCAGAAGTGGAATCATGGGGTAGTGTTCTGAAATCTGATAGCAGAGGGGATGAAGCTATTCCTAAAATGCTGAGAGTCCTACCCCATCCCCAACTGTCACACCAGATGATGCTCCTTCAGCAGGGTTCTCTTTGAACCTCTGCTGTTCATTAAGCTCTCATCTGTATTATTTATTTAGAGATACAGCATGGTAATCAGTCCTTCCTGCCCAATGAACTCATGCTGTCCAAATATATCGATGTGACCAATTAACTTGTTAAACTTGAGAGAGGAGTTGGCCAGAATTGATTGGAAAAGAACACTGGCAGGGATGATAGCAGGGCAACAATGGTTGGAATTCCTGGAAGCAATTCACAAGGCACGGGATATATACATCCCAAAGGGGAAGAAGTATTCTTAAGGAAAAGTAACACAACTGTGGCTAACAAGAGAAGTCCAAGCCAAGAGAAAAGCCAAAGAGAGTGCATATAATAGAGCAAAAATTAGTGGGAAGTTAGAGGATTGGGAAGCTTTTAAAAACCTACAGAAGGCAATTAAAAAGTCATTAAGAAGGTAAAGATGGAATATGAAAGTAAGCTAGCCAATAGTATTAAAGAGGATACCAAAGGCAACAGTGACTATCGGACCACTGGACACAATACTGGAGAGATAGTAATGGGGGACAATGAAATGGTGGACAAACTGAGTAAGTATTCTGCATCAATCTTCACTGTGGAAGACACTGGCAGTATGATGGAAGTTCCAGGTGTCAGGGGTCATGAAGTTTGTGAAGTTACCATAAATAGAACGTTCTTGGGAAACAGAAAGGTCTGAAGGTACATAAGTCACTTGGACCAGATAGTGTACTCAGTTCTGAACGACGTGGCTGAAGATATCATGGAGGCATTAGTAATAATCACTAGATTCTGGAAGACTAGAAAATTGCAATTGACTCTCCACTCTTCAAGAGGGAGAGAGGCAGAAGAAAGGAAACTCAATGGTTGGGAAGATGTTAGTCGATTACTAAGGATGAGATTTCAGGGTCCTTGGAGGCACATGATAAAATAGGTCGTAGTCAGCATGGTTTCCTCATGGGAAAATCTTGTCTGGCAAATCTGTTGGAATTCGAAGTATCAAGCAATATAGACAAAGTAGGATCACTTGATGTTGTTTACCTGGATTTTCAGAAGGCCTTTGACAAGGTGCCACATTTGAGACTACTTAACAAGCTAGGAGCCCATGGTATTACAGGAAAGATTCTAGCATGGATAACGCAGTGGCTGGTTGGCAGGAGACAAAGAGTGGTGAATAAAGGTAGCCTTTTCTGGCAGGCTGCCGGTGACTAGTGGTGTTCCACAGGGATCTGTGTCGGGACCAATTCTTTTTGCGTTATATGTCAATGATTTGGATGACGGAATTGATGGCTTTGTTGAAAAGTTTGCAGATGATATGAAGATAGGTGGAGGGGCAGGTAGTTTTGAGGAAGTAGAGAGGCTACAGAAGGATGTAGACAAGTTAGGAGAATCGGCAAAGAAATGGCAGATGGAATAGTGTTGGGAAGTGTATGGTCATGCACTTTGGTAGAAGTAATGAAAGGGTAGACTTTTTTCTAAATGGAGAGAAAATACAAAAAAAACAGGTACAAAGGTGCAGGATTTTCTAAAGGTTAAGTCTGGTGAGGATAGCAAATGCAATGTTAGCATTCATTTCAAGAGGACTAGAATATAAAAGCAAGGATATGGTGTTGAGACTTTATAAAGCATTAGTAAGGCCTTGCTTGGAGTGTTGTGAACAGTTTTGTGTCCTTATCTTAGAGAGGATGTGCTGAAACTGGAGAGGGTTCAAAGGTAGTTCACGAAAATGATTCCAGGATTGAATGGCTTGTCATAGGAAGAATGTTTGATGGCTCTCGGCCTCTATTCACCTGAATTCAGATGAATGAGAGGTGATCCCATTGAAACCTATCTAATGGTGAAAGGCCTTGATGTAGTGGATGTGGAGAGGATGTTTCTAAGACCAGAGGACACAGCCTCAGAATAGAGGGGCATCCTTTTAAAATGGAGATGAGAAGGAATTTCTTTAGCCAGAGAGTGGGGAGTCTGTGGAATTCATTGCCACAGGCAGCAGTGGAGGCTAAGTTTTTATGTAAATTTAAGGCAGAGGTTGATAGATTCTCAACTGGTCAGGGCATGAAGGGATACAGGGAGAAGGCAGGAGATTGGGACTGAGAGAAAAATTGGATCAGCCATGATGAAATGGCAGAGCAGATGTGATGGGCCAAATGCCTAATTCTTCTCCTGCTCCTTATGGTCTTATGGTCTTAAACCGTATGTCTTTGGAATGTCAGAGGGAACCAGAGCATCCCCAGGAAACACATGCATTATGGGGAGAATGTACAAATTCCGTACAGACTGCAATGGAATTGAACCCAGATCGCTGGTAACTCAGTTGTTGATACCTCACTAACTGCTATGCTACTGTGCCACACTTCTCGACCAATATGATCTTGGTCTCAATATAATTTTTCTCTCAACACTTGACTTCCGTATAACGCCAACCTTTCAATTTTAGTCCTGAGTCTATTCACTGATTCTGCTACACAACTCTCCAGTATAAAGGATTCCAAAAACTTACGATCTTCTGAGGGAAATATTCCTCACTCACCCCTGACTAAAATGATCAATCTTTTCTTCTAAGACTAGATTTAGATTATGAAGACACGTAGTCCTCTTTTATTGTCATTTAGTAATGCATGCATTAAAAAATGATACAATATTTCCTCCGGTGCGATATCACAAAACACAGGACAGAACAAGACTGAAAAAACTGACAAAACCACATAATTATAACATATAGTCACAACAGTGCAATAATACCATAACTTGATGAAGAAGTCCATGAACACAGTAAAAAGTTCAAAGTCTCTCAAATGTCCCACATCTCACACAGACGGGAGAAGGAAGAAAAACTCTCCCTGCCATGCCGACCACAGTCCGACTCTGAGTCATCCAAAAACTTTGAGTTCTGATCAGCTCTCCGACACCAAGTACCGAGCGCCATCTCTGTCCGAACGATTCGACCTCAACCTCGGTCACCACCAGCAGGCAAAGCTGAGGATTTTGAGGCCGACTGTCTGAAAGATTCCCGACCGCGCAGTAATGACAGCAGTGAACGAGTGTTTCAGAAATTTCTCCAGATGTTCCTCTGTGCTTTCACGTCCATTCTCCATCAAATCAGAATTGTCCACGGCCCCTATTTAACAGATACGATATCATTTTCACTGGAGGGCTGCGCACGTGCGGCACGCTGCTCTCTCTCCTCCCGCCTTACTAGGGCCTCTACTCTGAGGTAACTGCACTTTCTGTCATTTCTGTCTCTTTAAAGATATTAAAGATTAGCTTTGTTTCTCACATGTACATTGGAACACTGGGAAATGCATCATTTTATGTGAATAACCGACACAGGCCGGGGATGTGCTGGGGACAGCCCACAAGTGTCACCGTGCTTCTGAGGCCAACGTAGCATGCTCACAACTTACTAACCCTAACCCATATGTCTTTGGAATGAGAGCGGAAACCCATGCGATCACAGGGAGAAATGTCCAGTAAGTGTTAGTGAGTTTGCTGATGATACAAAGGCTGAGGGTGCTGTGGATAGTCTGGAGGGTTGTCAGAGGTTACAGCGGGACATCAATAGGATGCAGAATTGGGCTGAGAAGTGGCAGATGGACTTCAACCCAGATAGGTGTGAAGTGGTTCATTTTGGTAGTTCAAATTTGAAGACAGAGTATGATATTAACAGTAAGACTCTTGGTAGTGTGGAGGATCAGAGAGATCTTGGGGTCCATGCCTACGGGGCACTCAAAGCTGCTGCACAGGTTGACAGTGTTGTTAACAAGGCGTATGGTGTGATGGCATTCATCAACCGTGGGATTGAGTTCAAGAGGCGTGAGGTAATGTTACAGCTATATAAGACCTTATTTAGACCCCACTTGGAGTACTGTGTTCAGTTCTGGTTGCCTCACTACAGGAAGGATGTGGATACTATAGAGAGAGTGCAGAGATTTACAAGGATGTTGCCTGGATTGGATGCCTTATAAGAATAGGTTGAGTGAACTTGGCCTTTTCTCCTTTGAGCGATGGAGGATGAAAGGTAACCTAATATAAGAGTATAAGATGATGAGAGGCATTGATCGTGTGGATAACCAAAGGCTTTTTCCCAGGGCTGAAAGGTCTAACATGAGAGGGCGTAGTTTTAAGGTGTTTGGAAGTAGGTACAAAGGTAAGTTTTCACACAGAGAGTGGTGGGTGCGTGGAATGCACTATAGAGGTGGATACAATAAAGTGTTTTAAGAGACTCTTGGAAAGGTACGTGGAGTTTAGAAAAATAGAGGGCTATGCGGTAGGGAAATTCTAGGTAGTCTCTAGAGTAGGTTACATGGTCGGCACAACATTGTGGGCCGAAGGGCCTGTAATGTGCTGTAGATTTCTATGTAGAAGCTCCTTACTGGGCGTTTTGGAATCGAACCTGGGTTGCTGCCGCTTTAGTAGTACTACGTTAACCACTATGCAATTGTGCCACCCTGCACCTTGTCAAGCCCTCTCAGAACCTTACATGTTTCAGTAAGACCGCCCACCTTCCTTCACAACTTCGATGAGTACAGGTTCAAACTTTTCCCCTGTATAAGTCCGTTCACTTCATTGTACAATCTGCAATACAGGGATATTCTTCCTTAAGGGGTGTGGTGGTTAGCACAACACTTTATTGTACAGATGACCTGGGTTCAATTCCCAGCGCTGTCTGTAAGGAGCTTGTACATTCTTCCCCACAACCGCTTGGGTTTCCTCAGGGTGCTCCGGTTTCCTCCCATGTTCCTAAAAAATGGAACCGATTGGTTGTTGTAAATTGTCCTGTCATTAGGCCAGGGTAAAATCAGGAGGTTGCTGAAGAGTGCCAGAATTGCCTATTCTGTGCTGTATCTTAACAAATAAATAGACAAACAAAAACTGTACACAGTCTTCCAGATGTGATCTTAGCAGCAACCCAAACAGCTTTCAGTTTTAGAATGCAAATCACGTTAAAATTATATTTAGAGATACAGTACGGTAACAGACCCTTCTGGCCCAATGAACTCTTTGCTACCCAATTACAGCCATGTGACCTATTAACCTACTAACCCATACATCTTTGGAATGTGGGAGTAAACCAGAGTACCTGGCGGAAACCCACATGGTCATGGGGAGAATTACAGACTGTAACGGGAATTGAAGCTTGGTCATTAGCACTGTAATTGTGTTACGCTAACATGCCACCACAGTTTTCAATGGGACTTCAGCAGGCCTCACACCAAAGAACTTTGATCCCACTGTACAGCATCCCACTTTCCCAGCTCAGAATCTATGGCCGGGCTCCTGAAGCTTGCTGGTGCAGAGTTACCGATTATTTTTATCAGGCCTGTGGTTACAGAAATTTTAGCATGGTAGCAGTAGGAGATGCATTTAAGCACATTATTTTTCTGTGATATATTTTCTGTATAAGGTTGCTTCTGAGCTTTGAATTGGGTTCAAAATGTTATGTGACACACAGGACTGAGACATAATATACATTGACTTCTTGAAATGTCTGCTCTCAATTGTTACAGTTGCCACACAACACTGACCCTTGTGGTCACCTCCTGATGAATAAAATATATCAGTATACTCCAAGCAGACAACTCCAAAAGACCAAGAATGTAGCAGGAACCATTACAGTACTGATAATATTTACAGTTCCTGGCTGTTTTGTAACTCCAATAATCAGATACGAATTTTATTAAAACTAAGGGTCATGTACAGACTTCGATTAAAAAGTAATTGGCGAATAGCCGGGATTAAGCGAGGTATTATGGAGCAGAGGAGGTGTCACAAGACACAGCAAGAGAGCTTCAGTGGGCCATGTACATAATTGAAAGCCATAGGCAATATTACCATCTCAAACACATTCTTTTACTGCCCATATTATGTACAATGGATTGTACAACATTATTTCTTCCTTACAATTTCATTCTGTGGGTTGTGATCAACAGTTAATAGTTCTGAAGTTCACCCTGCAACACTTTAAGTTTGCAATATAGCCATTGTTAGTGTCTTGATTGATGATTTAAAGTGACTACTGGGGAGAAAAATACGCTCTATAAATATTGCATAGCAATTTAATGAAGCATTTCTATATAGTTAAAGTAGTTAATTGCTTAACATAGAGCAAATCTCAAGAAGCTCTAACAATCAGTGGCCACTTTATTAGGTACACCTCGTTAATACAAATATCTAATCAGCCAATCATGTGACAGCAACGCAATGCATAAAAGCATGTAGACATGGTCAAGAGGTTCAGACCAAATACTAGACTGGGGAAGAAATATGATCTAAGTGTCTTTGACCATGGAATGATTGTTGGTGTCAGATGGGGTGGTTTGAGTATCTCAGAAACTGCTGATGATCTGGGATTTTCATGCACAACAGTCTCTAGAGTTCACAGAGAATGGTGTGAAAAACAAATAAGCTTTCAGTGAGTGGCAGTTCTGTGAATGAAAACCCTTTGTTAATGGGAGAAGTCAGAGGAGAATGGCCAGACTGGTTCAAGCTGACAGTAACTCAAATAACTACAATGGTGTGCAAAAGAGCATTTCTGAACGCACAGCATGTTGAACCTTGAAGTGGATGGGCTACAGCAGCAGAAGATCATGAACATACACTGAGTGACCACTTTATTAGGTGCAAAGGGTATCTAATAAAGTGGCCACTGAGTGTATATGGACAGAAATTTGCCCGGTAAAAGCAATTTAAGCTAGATAAATCTACGAAATCCATGTACAGTCTAGTAGAGCAATATAAAATTATTCATGAGATAAATATTTCTGTTTGGATGGTAAGAATAGATAATTGTTCCCTTCACATATCTCAAGTCAGGATATTAAAAATTATATTGATTTATGAAATAATGCAACTGGTAGGACGCTGGAGCAGGGATCCAATCGCAGACCCACTACTGTGCACACAGTGATATTAATTGAGTAACAAATCCCGAGGTGCAAACAAAGTCAGCTTCAAAGTTCAGGCAGAGATCAAAACATCCAGAGAAATCCAAAGACCAGAATCGGGAAACAGGCGGAGTCGGTATTCAAACAGACAGATTACAGATACAAATGCTGGAAAGGCTCAGGAAAATTCATTGGCACAATCTGGCAACAAACAAGTGAAAACGCAGGACTGAAATACACTGAGCAATAAACAGAGAGGCAGATGATAGGTGGATCACAGTGAGACACAGGTGGCAGCAATACAGGTAATAATGAGAAACAGGTGAGAGATGGAGTACTCAGTAATACAGGGGCTGCTCTGGTCGAGTTGGCTGGCAATGAAATCGGGCTGTTGCGAAGCAAACGAGGAGTTGAGTTGTGACTGGAAAATGGCGGAGAGAGAGAACATCAAGGAAAGAGCCAAGCTGTTGAAGGAAGTTTTTGGCGAGAGTGGAAGTGAACTAGAGATGGAGGTCGGCGGGAAAGAGTAACAGAATGGAAAGAGGAAGAAAAGAAAGCAGAGGTACAGGATATCAAACTCTGAGGAATCAGCAGATGATCAAAACAGGACAGCAAAACAATGGAAAGAAGATGAGATTAAAGCAATTATAAAACTAAGTGAAGACGGGGCATCTTTTGGTGATTGGAACCCAATTCGTTTGACGAAGATGCTCAACAAAATTATAGGCGAGATTAAAGGACCAAAGCTTTTACGAAATGGATCGCTATTAGTGATTTGTCGGGATAGTGCTCAGCAAGATAAAGTGATAAGATTATGTAAGATAGATGGCAAAGAAGTACAATGCTCAAAACCCAACAATAGAAAGTGGACTAGAGGAGTTATTTCGGGGATACCAATAAAAGTTACTATGGATGAGATTAAACAGAACATAAGAGGAGCAAAAATTATTGAGGCCAAACGATTGAAAGTTACAAGAAACAGGAAAACGTGTGATAGTTTATCGGTAATGATTAACTTTGATGAAGAGGGATTGCCGACTAACATTTACTTAGGGTATATGTGTTATGCAGTTAGAACATAGAACACCGCCTTTAAGGTGCTATAAATGTCAGAAATTGGGGCACATTGCGGCGATCTGCAGAGGAAAACAAAGATGTGGGAGATGCACTGGAGAACACGAATATGGGAAATGTGAAGCGGGAGCTAGGCTGAAATGCTGCAATTGTGGCCAGGAACACAGCGCAGCTTATCGAGGGTGCATTTATAGCAAGAAGGCGGCTGAGATTCAATATGTAAAAGTAACTCAAGGAATCAGTTATGCAGAGGCAGTGAAAGAATTTGATGAAAAAAAGGCTGTCAAGCAAACAAATACAGGAAATAATAAACTGGTGAATTGTGAAAACTGTAATATGAAAAATAAGGATACACTATTAATGAGTGGAAAGGATTTCGTGCTTTTTGCGGTAAACAAGCAAAAGAACTGAGAGAATTAAAATTATCGTCAAGTCTGCAGAAAAGTATCTTGGTATTAAAGGGATTAGGTGGGAAGAAGTCAAAGAAACACTGAATGGACAGTTCACAGGCAGGGAAGATGGAACCTTAATGGCAGTATATTTATCGCAAATGGACAAGAATTTAAGAAATGTTTCAGAACTTAAGGAAAATCTTCAGATTTTATGGTTGAAGCCCAGGGTAAATGTGCAGAATTCCATCAACAAATAGAAGTACCTGAGTTGGAAAGAGATTGGAAAATGGAGGAAATTATTACAAGGATACAAAAGGAAAAGGAATTTGTTGCAAAGTGAATTATCTACATTCAGATTATAAAATGAAAACATGGAAGCAAATGAAGAACTCTGAGGTCTCAGTAAACAACTGCAGGCTGCGATCCAAGAAAAGGAAAACCTGAAAAAGCAGATAGACTTGGAAAAACAGCAATTTTAAAAGTATAACGTGCGATAATTACTATTCTTTAACAAGATGATTTTAGACTTACAAGTGATGTGGATGAAATCAATGCAATTGAAGTAATGCAACTACACGAAAACGTGACGAAATTAGGGAAGAATAGCAGTTTGCAGCATTATCTAATGAGCGCATTAAACATTCACGAAGAATTGCAACTACAGAGTGATGCTAATAGAGAACTGCAGACTGAACTAGATTGTCTAAAGTAGAGAACCCCAGGACATATTTGGTTGGAACACAAGCAGTCTAGCAGGTGGTGGTAATGCACTGAAAACTGGTTGCCAACCACCATAAAAGAAAAAAGAAGAAGAAGAATACAGGGGCTGGAGTAGAGCAGGAGCGGGGACAGGAACACATGGCAATACAAAACCACAGACTGGCAGCTAGGGGGAAACACAAAAAGACAGAGTTCAACTGGAGGTACTGACAGCAGCAAATATGATGTTTTTTAGGTAAACAGCAGTGATTAACCTTTAGGCAGTTAAAGTAATTCAGTATTGCCTTCAAATTAAGTACAGAAATATAGCTAGCTGCAGAAGTTAATATTCTTCACTATTGTAAAGGGTCCTTCAAACAGTCAGTGTACGTGAGCCTTTAAAACAAGCATATTACCTCATGAAGAAGGAATTAGTTCCTGAAAAAGTAATACGCAAATTGCTATAGAACTTTACCACCAAGGCAATACGCGAAATGCTGGAAGAACTCAGCATCTATGGAGGGGAATAAACTGTCGACATTTTGGGCTGACACCCTTCAATCTGCTGTTTGTGATGTATATAAATGACCTGGATGAAAATGTAGATGGGTGGGTTAGTAAGTTTGCGTATGATACCAAGATTGGTGGAGTTGTGGGTAGTGTAGATGACTGGCAAAGAATACAGCACAATATAGTTCAGTTGCAACGGGCAGAGAAATGGCAGATGGAGTTTAACCCAGATAAATATGAGATATTGTACTTCAACAGGGCAAATGCAAGGAGACAGTACACTGTTAAGGGCAAGATCCTTATACAGTATTGCTGAGCAGAGAGATTCATAGTCCAAGTTCATAGCTCCATGAAAGTACCTACACTGGTCAATAGGGTGGTTAAGAAGGCTTATGGAATGCTTGCTTTTATTAGAACATAGAAAACCTACAGCACAATATAGGCCCTCGACCCATAAAGCTGTGCTGAACATGTCCGTACCTTAGAACTACCTAGGCTTTAGCCATAGCCCTCTACTTTTCTAAGCTCGATGTAGTCCCTTAAAAGACCCTATCGTTTCCGCCTCCACCACTGCTGCCAGCAGCCCATTCCACACAATCACCAATCCCTGCGTAAAAACTTACCCTTGACACCCCTCTGTACTTACTTCCAAGCACTTTAAAACTATGCCCACTCGTGCTAGCCATTTCAGCCCTGGAGAAAAGCCTCTGACTATCCACACAATCAATGCCTCTCATTATCTTGTACACCTTTATTAGGTCACCTCTCATCCTCCTTCGCTCCAAGGAGAAAAGGCCAAGTTAACTAAACCTATTCTCATAAGGCATGCTCCCCAAACCAGGCAACAACCTTGTAAATCTCCTCTGCACCACCCTTTCTCTGGTTTCCACATCCTTCCTGTAGTGAGGCGACCAGAACTGAGCACAGTACTCCAAGTGGGGTCTGACCAGGGTCCTATATAGCTGCAACATTACCTCTCGGCTCTTAAACTCAGTCCCATGGTTGATGAAGGCCAATGGACTGTATGCCTTCTTAACCACAGAGTCAACCTGCGCAGCAGCTTTGAGTGTCCTATGGAATGAAAATGAACCACCTCACACTTATCTGGGTTGAACTACATCTGCCACGTCTCAGCCCAGTTTTGCATCCTATCAATGTCCCGTTGTAACCTCTGACAGCCCTCCACACTATCCACAGCACCCTCAACATTTGTGTCTTCATCAAATTTACTAACCCATCCCTCCACTTCCTCATCCAGGTCATTTATAAAAATCATAAAGAGTAGGGGACCCAGAACAGATTCCTAAGGCACCCCACTAGTGACCAACCTCCATGCAGAATATGACCAATTTATGCTCCCAAGTTCCTGCCTAGTAGCATCATATTTCCCCCTACCCCAATTAAATGTTTTCCCAAATTGTCTGTTCCTATCACTCTCCAGCACCATGGTAAGGGAGACAGAGTTGTGATCACTACATCCAAAATGCTCTCCCACCAAGAGATCTGACACCTGACCAGGTTCATTTCCGGATAACAGATCAAGTGCAGCCTTTCTCCAAGTTGGCTTATCTATATATTGCATCAGGAAACCTTCCTGAACACACCTAACAAACTCCACCCCATCTAAACCCCTTGCTTTAAGGAGATACCAGTCAATATTAAGAAAATTAAATTCTCCCATCACACTAACCCTATTATTATTGCACCATTCCAGAATCTGCCCCCCTATCTGCTCGATATCCCTGTTACTATCGGGGGGCCTATAAAAACACCCAGTAGAGTTATTGCCTCTTTCCTCAGTAGGCAATCTCTCCATGACTTTCTCCTTTTCTGCATCTGCGATACTATCCCCGATTAGCAGTGCCACTCACCCACTTCAGTGCCACCCTCCCTGTTCTTTTTGAAACATCTAAAGCCTGGCACACTCAGCAGCCATTCCTGAGTTATCCAAGTCTCTGTAATAGCCACAACATCATAATTCCACGTATTGATCCACATCTTAAGTTTATCCGCCTTACTCATGATACTCCTTGCATTAAAATATACACATCGCAAACCATCTGGCTGAGTGCTTCTTTGCTCTATCATCCGCCTACCCTTCCTCATAAACTCCCTACGAGCTGTCACTACTTATCCGCCAACTGCCCCATCCTTTGCTTCTTCACTTCAGTTCTCAAACCCCTGCAGATCTCTTTTAAACCCTCTCTCATAGCATTAGCAAACCTCCCTTCCAGGATATTGGTTCCCCTCCAGTTCAGGTGCAACCCTTCCCATTGGTACAAGTCACCCCTTCCCCAGAAAAGGTTCCGATGATCCAAGAACTTGAAACCCTGCCCCCTGAACCATCTCCTCAGCCACTCATTCACCTGCACTGTCTTCCTGTTCTGACCTTCACTAGCTCATGCTACTGGGAGTGATCGAGAGGTTACCACCTTAGAGGTCCTGCTCTTCAGCCTCTTTCCTAACTCCCTAAACTTACTGTTCAGGACATCTACCCCTCTCCTGCCTATGTCATTGGTACCAACATGTACCACGACCTCCGGCTGTTCAAGCTCCCCTTTAAGAATATTCTGCAACAGCTCCTGGACCCTAGCACCCAGCAGACAACACACCACCCGGGTGTCCCTTTTGCTGTCGCAGAATCTCCTATCTGTTCCCCTAATTATTGAGTCCGCTATGACTATTGCTCCACCTGATTTCACTCTACCCTTCTGAGGCTCAGAGCTGACCACAGTGATATTGGTTTGGCTGCTGCTGCTTTGCCCAGATAGATCATCCCCCATAGCAATATCTAAAGGGGAATGGCCACAGGGGGACCCTACACTGACTTCCTTCTCCCTTTACCTCTCTCGGTGTTCACCCATCTACCCCCTCCCCCCGAATTCTGCACTCTGGGTGTAACCACCTGCTCAAAAGTCTTATCTATCAATTGTTCTGCCTCCTGGATGATCCTTAGTTCATCTAACTCCATCTCCAGCTCCTTAATGAGATCTTTCATGATCTGGAGATGGCTGCACTTCCTGCAGATGTCGTCATCAGGGAGACCATCAGGTTCCATGAATTCCCACATCCTACAGGAGGAACATTCCACTGCCATCTCTGCCATCCTGTCTGCACTGTACAACGGGCAACCAAACCTCTAACCTGTTTCTTGCGCCTCAACCTCTTCTCATTGAAGACTCCTGAGTCAAAGCCTGACGCTCCTACTCTCACCGCTCGGCTACTCCCAACAATGGCCGCCCCACTTGCCCCATCTGTACTTTTACTTAATTCACTGTTCTCTGCTCCCAACGCTGACTGGTCCTCTGGAATGTCCGAACGCCCGTGAAACTCTCCTTTTACACCAGCTTCGTTGACCTGCAAGCAAACTGTTCAAGGTACTCTGCTCCCAACGTTGATTGGACCTCTGGTTCAGAGAAGGTTCATGAGAATGATTCCAATGAGGAGTCTTTAATCAGTGGAATTTAGAAGAATGAGGGGGATCTCATTAAAACTTATCAAATGTTGAAAGGCCAAGATAGAGTGGACATGGAGAGGATGTTTCCTTTAGTGGGAGAGTATAGACCAGAGGGCACAGCCTCAGAATAGAGGGTCATCTATTTAGAACTGAGATGAGGAGGGATTTCTTTGTCCAGAGGGTGGTATATCAGTAGAATTCATTGCCACAGGCAATTGTGGGGGTATGTAAGGCAGAGGTTAATATGTTCTTGATGAGTCAAGAGGTGAAAGATTACATGGAGGTAAAGGAAAGGACTAGATAAGGTGGATGTGGAGAAGATGTTTCCTCTGGAGGGGGAATCCAGAACGAGAGGGCACAGGCTCAAAATTGAGGGGTCACCTTTTAGAACAGAAGTAAGGAGAAACTTTTTTAGCCATAGAGTTGTGAATCTGTGGAAAGCTTGGCCACAGACTGCGGTGGAGATCAAGTCCGTGGCTATATTCAAAGTGGAAGTTGATAGATTCCTGATTGGTCAGTGCTTCCAAGGGAAATGGTGAGAGGGCAGGTATATGGGGTTGAATGGGATCTGGGAACAGCCATGATGAAATGATGGAGCAGTTTCAATTGGCTGAATGGCCTAATTCTGCTTCTATGTCTTATGGTCTTACGGAGAAGGCAGGAGAATGGGGTTGAAAGGGAAATGGATCAGCCATGATAAAATGACAGAGCAGACTCAATGGGCCAAATGGCCTAATTCTGCTCCTATATCATATGGTATTATGATCTTATAGTCTATGTCAATGGTGTTCAGATGGACATAGCTGAAAGCTTCATGTTCTGAAGTATACTATAAATATCACCAACAATTTGTCCTGGTCTAGCCATATGGATAAGTCACCTGGACCAGATGAACTACATCTTAGAGTCCTGAGAGAGGTTGCTGAAGAGATAACAGATGCATTGGTTATGATCTTTCAAGAATCACTTGATTCTGGCATGGTCCTGGAGGACTGGAAGATTGCAAATGTCACTCTATTCTTTAAGAAGGGAGGAAGATTAAAGAAAGGAAATTATTGGTCAGTTAGCCTAACCTCAGTGTTTGGGAAAGTGTTGGAGTATATTATTAAGAATGAGGTTTCAGGGTACTTGGAGATTAATGATAAAATAAATGAAAGTAAGCATGGTTTCTGTAAAGGCAAATCTTGCTTGACAAGTCTGTCAGAGTTCTTTGAGGAAGTTCTTCGGGGAGGTGGAGTGAAGTTAAGATAGTGCTATACGGCGACTGTTTTGCTTGCATCTTTGGAAACAGATCTACTTCCATCTTTAATATCTTTATTTTTCCCTTTCAGGGTTCTTTTAAAGAACCTGACCTGGAGTTACACGCTAACTTTGATTCTTTGCGGGAATGGGACCCAATCTCGGGATATAGGGGCTGGCTGCTGTTCGGCACGCCAAGGGTTTGGCCTGAGTGCCTGGCTTGAATTTGGAAGCCTAAGATCTCGGGGGTCTGGAGATGAGCAGACCGAGGGTCGGTGTCACGGCAGAAGACCCGTGTGTCGTCGGGGGAGTCAGGATATCTGTTGTGGGCCCGAAGACCCAGGATCTTTGTGATCTTCAGGCACAGAGCTCAAAAGCAACTTAACGGACTTTTTACATTGTAAACCAGCGAGTTGTCTGTTACGTCTCCTCGCTTGCTGGGAAAATGGAGACATCTCTTTCTCCCTTAGGGAGAGAGAGAATCTGCGATATGTCGAATGCGAGGTGAAACGTGAAGTCTTTGGGGTAACTGCAAGTCTCTGTCTTTGCTATTGCTTTGCTCACGCTTGAGTGATCGGTGGTGGTGCTGATGCTTCTATTTTTGCCAGTGGTGAGAGGGGGGTTGTTGCTCATGGCCACTTATGCACAGGAGGGAGGGGAGCTGGGGGGGGGGTACTTTGGGGTTCTTATGTTTATCTGTCGTTCATTCTTTGGGGTACTCCTCTGTTTTTGTGGATGTTTGCAAAAGAAAAGCATTTCAGGATGTATATTTTATGCATTTCTCTGACATTATATTGAACCTTTGAAGTAACAAGCAGGGTGGACAAAAGAGAGGTAGTGGATGTCATTTACTTGGATTTCAGAAGTCATTTGATAAAGTGCCACACATGAGGCTGCTTAACAGGATAAAATCCTATGCCATTACAGGAAAGATATTGGCAGGCAGGAGGCAGCGAGTGGCAATAAAAGGGGTCTTTTCTGGTTGGCTGCCAGTGACTAGTGGTGTTCCTCGGGGGTCAGTATTGGGACCTCTACTTTTCCCATTGTTTGTCAATGATTTGGATAATGGAATTGATGGCTTTGTGGCAAATTTTGCAGATGATACAAAGATAGGTGGAGGGGTAGGCAGTGCTGAGGAAGCAATGTGATTGCAGCAGAACATAACATAATCGAAGGATGGTCAAAAAAAAGTGGCAGATGGAATACAGTGTTGGGAAACGTATGATAATGCACTTTGATAAAAGGAAAAATAGTGCAGACTGCTATCTAAATGGGGAGATGATTCAAACATCAGAGGTATAGAAGACTTGGGAGTTCTTGTTCAAGACTCCCAGAAGGTTAGTTTACAGGTTGAGTCTGTGGTAAAGGCGGCAAATGCAAAGTTGGCATTTATTTCAAGGGGAATAGAATATAAAAGCAAGAAATAATGCTGAGGCTTTATAAGGCTCTAGACAGGCTGCACTTGGAGTGCCGTCAACAGTTTTGGGCCCAATTTCTCAGAAAAGAGAGAGTCCAGAGGAGGTTCACAAGGATGATTCCTGAAATGAAGGGGTTAACATCTGAAGACTGTTTGGCAGCTTTGGGCCTGTACTCACTGGAATTTAGAAGAATGTTGAGGGATCTCATTGAAACCTATCGAATGTTGAAAGGACGAGATAGGGTGGATGTGGAGAGGACATTTCCTATGGTGGGGATATCCAGAACTTGAGGGCACAGCCTCAAAATTGAGGGGCAACCTTTTAGAACAGAAGTAAGGAGAATTTTTTTTAGCCAGAGAGTGGTGAATCTGTGGAATGCTCTGCCACAGACTGCTGTGGAGGCCATGTCCATGGGTATACTTGAGGCAGAAGTTGACAGTTTCCTGATCGGTCAGGGCATCAAAGGATATGGCAAGAAGGCAGGTGTATGGGGTTGAGTGGGATCTGGGATGAGCCATTTGGGAATGGTGGAGCCTAATTCTGCTCCTATGTCTTATGGTCTTACGGATGCTTTTTCCAAGAATCCACTCTAACACTGCTATTTTCACAGAAGGCTAAGAAAATGTGGCATGTTCACGATGGTTTTCATCAATTTTTTACAGATTCGTCATACAAAGTATCTCATCTGGATGGCTTTCTCCCAGAACTCTAGATATAGCGGTCAAACTGGAGGGCTTCTCGAGTTAACGAATGGACCAAGCTGCTGATTCGGAAAAGGCGAAAGGTGTGAGTTTCACGATAAACTCTCGGTGCTCTGATGTTTTGTTGAACTCAAGTGCTCCCAGCTTTGTACACCTAATAGTCAAATGCTGTCCATTCTATTTACTAGGGTGTTCTCATCTGTGATCTTGACCGCAGTTTACATACCACAAGTGGCTGACGAGAATCAAACCCTTGAGGTACTGCAACCTCTTATTTACTGTCAGTAAGACCAAGGAGATGATTATTGACTCTACTTCCTTAGGAGTTTACAGAGATTCGGCATGACATCCAAAACTCTGGCAAACTTCTATAGATATGTTGTGGAGAATATATTGAGTGGCTGCACCACAGCCTGATATGGAACCAGCAATACCCTTGAACGGAAAGTCCTACAAGAAAGTAGTGGGTACAGCCCAGTCTATTGTGGGTAATCTTCTCCCCACCATTGAGTACATCTGCATGAAATGCTGCCATAGAATCAGGGACCCCTACCACCAATGTCATGCTCTCTACTTACTGCCGCCATCAGGAAGAAGGTACAGGAGCCTCAGGACTCACACCACCAGGTTCAGGAACAGTTATTACCCCTCAACCGTCAGGCTCTTGAACCAGAGGGGATAACTTCACCTGTCCCATCATTGAAATGTGCCCACAACCAATGGACTCACTTTCAAGGACTCTTCAACTCGTATTTATTGCTTATTTATTTATTATTATTATTATTTTGTTCTTTTTATATTTGCACAGTTTGTTGTCTTCTGTAGTCCGGTTGAACGCCCAAGTTGGTGCAGTCTTTCATTGATTCTATTATGGTTACTATTCGATAGATTTATTGAGTATGCCTGAAAGAAAATAAATCTCGGGGTTGCATATGGTGACATACATTTTTATAATAAATTTCCTTTGAACCTTGCACTTTCCGGTCCTTTGGGAAAGTAGCAGACCAAATCAATGATACCACCAACTCAATTATTCTCTGTTCTCCCCCTCCCATCAGGCAGCATATACAAAAGTTTGAGGACATGTACAACCAGGATCAAAGATAACTTCATTCTGCTGTAATAAGACTGCTGAATGGACCTCTCATACAATGAAGGTCTCTCAATCTACCACACCGCAGTCATTGCACATTATTTTCCAGCTACACGGCACTTTCTCTGTAACTGTAACACCAATTATATCTGGATGGCACGCAAGCAAAAATAAATTTCACTGTACCATAGTACAGGTGACAAAAATAAACCAATTACCTTTAACAAGCATCACTGAGAAATGGAAAAAAAAAAGTCTTGTTTTGGTGTGAAATAATTGGGCTTGATGTTGGATGACAAGTGAACTATTTAACAACGTGATGCCCCAAAGTTGCTGAAATAGCAAGAAAAACAAAAACTTGAAATGTATGTACTAGAGAAGTCACTAATCTGAAACTATTTAGCATAATTGTTGTAATTTAAGTAACTTCTGTGGTAAATTCAATATCTTCAGACATACCCACCATTTTCGGACCTTTCAGCCAGAGGCATTGGACCTAATTCCCAAATTTCAGCCTGGAGTTCAGGGTCCCATCGAAGCTCAAAGGTCGATCATTAGTCCAGAAGTCAAAACCCAATAAGGGCAGACTAGAAACTGAAGGCCTGGAGACTGTAGTCTAAGTCTGGAGACTGGAAGACTGGAGACTAGAGTCCGAAGACTGGAGATTGTTAACCTTGGGGAACCGCTTCGCCAAGCACTATGCCCTGTCTTGTTGAACAAGTGCCACGTCTGCCCCTACATCTCCTCTCTCATGACCATTCAGGGCCCAAAACAGTCCTTCCAGGTGAGGCAACACTTCAGCTGTGAGTCTGTTGGGGTTTTCTACTGTATCCAGTGCTCCCGGTGTGGCCTCCTGTATATCGCTGAGACCTGACATAGATTGCAAGACTGCTTCACCACGCACCTATGCTGCATCCTCCAGAAAAAGCAGGATCACCCGGCCACCACCCGTTTCAATTCTACTTCCCATTCCCATTCCATGTCAGTCCATGGCCTCCTCTCCTGTCACTATGAGGCCACATTCAGGGTGGAGGAGCAACATCCAATATTCCATCCAACCTGATGGCCTGAACGTCGATTTCTCAAACTTCCAGTGTGTATCTCCTCCCCCGTCTCCTTTACCATTCCCCATTCCCGTTTCACTCTCTCATCTTACCTGCCCAGCACCTTCCTTGGGTGCTTTTCTCCCTTCCCTTTCTCCCATGGTCTTCCAGCCAACCCTATCAGATTCCCCCTTCTTCAACTTCACAGTTCTTTACTTCTCCCCTCCCCCTCCCAGTTTTACCTATCACCTGCCACCTTGTACTTCCTCCCCTCCCCCCCACACCCCCACTTTCTTACTCTGACTTTTTATCTTTTTTTCCAGTCCTGATGAAGGGTCTCAGCCTGAAATGTTGACTGTTTAATCTTTTCCATAGATGCTGCCTGGCCTGCTGAGTTCCTCCAGCACTTTATCTGTGCTGCTCGGATTTCAAGCATCTGCAGATACTCTCTTGCTTGTGATTGGACATCCTTATGAGTGTTAGTTCTTGGCGCAAACAATACATTTCCCTGCATGTGATAGATACATCTGAATCAGAATTTGAACTTGCATCCACCTATACTGCCAGAAACAAACTCACCCGTTTCACTGCTGCTATGTTTAATTTGGTGAATTACTAGTTCCAATAGACAGCTAAGGATCAGAATTTGTTCTTTTTTTTGCACGTTTTGTATTTGATCTTTCCTTTAACAGGTTCCATGGTGTTTCTTTGTTTCATGGCTGCTGTGTGAGGATCAATCTCAGAGTTGTATCTGTCTACGTACTTGGATAGTATATGTACTTGATTTTAGCTTTCACAATATTTCTAAACTTCAGACGCTTGGTGAAAACACCTCGCATTGATTTTTTGAGGGGGGCTCTCTTTGATCTGTTTACTGTCAAAAAAGAATGTCAGATGCATTTACAAATTTAGAATGAGAAGCACTGAGCTGGCCTGACAGTGATGACAGTTTGAAGTAAGAATTCAATTCGTCTGTCTTTTAGTTTGTCTTTATCCTTAACATGCAAATTTCAAACATTACTAATAGTGCACACATCTTGTCAGCGTTAGACTGGCTCACTGCTGCATCGTCTACATTGCAATTTCTATGTCACATTTTGCTATTATTATTTGATAAAGGGAGCATTGCTTCAAAATTCATCCTCAGTTAGTACCAATAAATATGCATTATTATAATGTCATCATATTAATTCTGACTAGAAAATTTATACCATCTAGAATGAATGAAAGACACTCCATGGCTGGCTTATTAGGTACAGGAATGGGACCTGGTGTAGTCTTCTGTTGCTGTAGCCTATTCATTTCAAGATTCGACATGTTGTACACTCAGAGATATTCTTCTATCCACCACTGTTGTAATGCGCGGTTATTTGAGTTACTATCGCCATCCTGTCAACTTGAGCTATCTGACCATTCTCCTCTGACCTCTTACATTAACAAGGTGTTTTCACCCACAGAAATGCTGCTCACTGGATGTGTTTTGTTTATCGCACCATTCTCTGTAAACTCTAGATACTGTTCTGCGTGAAAATCCTAGGAGATCAGCAGTTTCTGAGATACTCAAACCACCCCATCTGGCACCAACAATCATTCCACAGTCAAAATCAATTAGATCACATTTCTTCCCCATTCTGATATTTGGTCTGAACAACAATTGAAGCTCCTGACCATGTCTGCAAGGTTTTACATGTTGAGTTGCTGCCATATGATTGGCTGATCAGATATTTAACAAGAAAAGCTGTACCTAATAAGACCATAAGACAAAGACAAAGGAGCAGAAGTAGGCCATTCGGCCCATCGAGTCTGCTCAGCCATTTTATCTTGAGCTGATCCATTTTATCCTATTTAGTCCCACTGCCCCGCCTTCTCACCATAACTTTTGATGCCCTGGCTACTCAGATACCTATCAATCTCTGCCTTAAAGACACCCAATGACTTGGCCTCCACTGCTGCCCGTGGCAACAAATTCCATAGATTCACCACCCTCTGACTAAAAAAATTTTTTCGCATTTCTGTTCTGAAAGGGCGCCCTTCAATCCTGAAGTCATGCCCTCTCGTACTAGACTCCCCCATCATGGAAAACAACTTTACCATATCCACTCTGTCCATGCCTTTTAACATTCGAAATGTTTCTATGAGGTCTCTCCTCATTCTTCTAAACTCCAAGGAATACAGTCCAAGAGCGGACAAACGTTCCTCATATGTTAACCCTCTCATTCCCGGAATCATTCTAGTGAATCTTCTCTGTACCGTCTCCAACGTCAGCACATCCTTTCTTAAATAAGGAGACCAAAACTGCCCACAGTACTCCGTGAGGTCTCACCAGCGCCTTATAGAGCCTCAACATCACATCCCTGCTCCTATACTCTATTCCTCTAGAAATGAATGCCAACATTGCATTCGCCTTCTTCACTACCGACTCAACCTGGAGGTTAACTTTAAGGGAATCCTGTATGAGGACTCCCAAGTCCCGTTGCATCTCAGAACTTTGAATTCTTTCCCCATTTAAATAATAGTCTGCCCGTTTATTTTTTCTGCCAAAGTGCATAACCATGCACTTTCCAACATTGTACTTCATTTGCCACTTCTCTGCCCATTCTTCCAATCTATCCAAGTCTCTCTGCAGACTCTCCGTTTTCTCAGCACTACCGGCCCCTCCACCTATCTTCGTATTGTCAGCAAACTTAGCCACAAAGCCATCTATTCCATAATCCAAATCGTTGATGTACAATGTAAAAAGAAGCAGCCCCAACACGGACCCCTGTGAAACACCACTGGTAACCGGCAGCCAACCAGAATAGGATCCCTTTATTCCCACTCTCTGTTTCCTGCCAATCAGCCAATGCTCTATCCACGTATGTAATTTTCCTGTAATTCCATGGGCTCTTATCTTGTTAAGCAGCCTCATGTGTGGCACCTTGTCAAAGGCCTTCTGAAAATCCAAATATACAACATCCACTGCATCTCCCTTGTCTAGCCTACTGGTAATTTCCTCAAAAAATTGTAATAGGTTTGTCAGGCAGGATTTTCCTTTAAGGAATCCATGCTGAGTTCTGCCTATCTTGTCATATGCCTCCAGGTACTCTGTAACCTCATCCTTGACAATCGACTCCAACAACTTCCCAACCACCGACGTCAAGCTAACAGGTCTATAATTTCCTTTTTGCTTCCTTGCCCCCTTCTTAAATAGCGGAGTGACATTTGCAATCTTCCAGTCTTCCGGAACCATGCCAGAATCTATCGACTTTTGAAAGATCATCGCTAATGCCTCCGCAATCTCCACAGCTACTTCCTTCAGAACATGAGGGTGGATTCCTTCTGGTCCAGGAGATTTATCGACCTTTAGCCTATTCAGCTTCCTGAGTACTTTCTCTGTCGTAATTGTGACTGCGCACACTTCTCTTCCCTGCCACCCTTGAGTGTCCGGTATCCTGCTGTCTTCCTCAGTGAAGACTGATGCAAAATACTTGTTCAATTCCTCTGCCATCTCCTCATCTCCCATTACAATTTCTCCAGTATCATTTTCTATTGGTCCTATATCTACTCTCACCTGTCTTTTAGTATCCTCTTCAATACTATTTGCTAGTTTCCTTTCATAGTTAATCTTTTCTCTCTTAATGACCTTCTTGGTTTCCTTTTGTAAGGTTTTAAAGACTTCCCAATCCTCTGTCTTCCCACTAATTTTTGCTTCCTTGTATGCCCTCTCCTTAGCTTTAACTTTGGCTTTGACTTCTCTTGTCAACCACGGTTGCATCCTTTTTCCACTTGAAAATTTCTTCTTTTTTGGAATATACCTGTCTTGCACATTCCTCATTTTTCGCATAAACTCCAGCCACTGCTGCTCTGCCGTCTTTCCCGCCAGTGTCTCTTTCCAGTCAACTTTGGCCAGTTCCTCTCTCATGCCACTGTAGTTTCCTTTACTCCACTGAAACACCGACACATCAGATTTTGGCTTCTCTTTTTCTAATTTCACAGTGAACTCAATCATGTTATGATCACTGCCTCCTAAGGGTTCCTTCACCTCAATCCCTCCAATCACCTCCGGTTCATTACACAATACCCAATCCAGTACAGCCGATCCCCTAGTGGGCTCAATAACAAGCTGTTCTAAAAAGCCATCTCGCAGACATTCTACAAATTCTCTCTCTTGAGATCCAGTGCCGACCTGATTTTTCCAATCTACTCGCATGTTAAAATCCCCCACAATTATCATAACACTGCCCTTCTGACAAGCCTTTTCTATTTCCAGTTGTAATTTGTAGTCCACATCCCTGCAGCTGTTTGGAGGCCTATAAATAACTGCCATCAGGGTCCTTTTACCCCTGCTATTCCTTAGCTCAACCCATAAGGATTCTGCACCTTCCAATCCTATATCACCTCTTTCTAATGATTTAATATCATTTCTTACCAATAAAGCCACGCCTCCCCCTCTGCCTACCTTCCTATCCTTCCGATACACCGTGTATCCTTGGAAGTTCAGCTCCCTGAGACATGCATCCTTTAGCCAGGTCTCAGTGATGGCCACAATATCATACCTGCCAATCTGTAGCTGTACAACAAGATCATCCACCTTATTTCTTATGCTGCGTGCATTTAAGTACAACACTTTAAGACCAGTATTTGATACTTTTTGCTTTGATTTCACTGCAACTTTTTTGCACTGCAACTCATCCCAATGGCTACACATTTGCCCCATCACCTGCCTGTTTTTCCTGACATCTTTACTGCTCACTATCTTACATTTATTTCTGTTTTCCCCTTCCTCCGCTCTATCATTCCGGTTCCCATCCCCCTGCCAAATTAGTTTAAACCCTCCCTAACAGCTCTATTAAACTTTCCCACCAGGATATTGGTCCCCTTCGGGTTCAGGTGTAACCTGTCCTTTTTGAGCAGGTCATACTTCCCCCCAGAAGAGACCCCAATTATCCAAGAATCTGAAGCCCTGCCCCCTACACCAGTCATTCATCTGCCTGATCCGACTACTCTTGCCCTCCACTGAGTGTACATTTCGAAGACTGGCACAATCTCGTAAAGTGTTAATTGCCACTAAGTAGGGACGAAGTTCTGGCTATTTAATCTTTGGTTAACTTGAACAAACATAGGAAGCCTGCTAGCTCATTTACATAAACATCAAATATTATCAAAAATGCCCACCATCCGTGCACTCTATTCTCACTACTACGATTGGGCAGAAGGTACAGAAGCTTCAGGTCACACACCAGATTCAGGAACAGTTATTACCCCTCACCAATCTGGTTCCTGAACTGGCATGAATAACTTCAATCACCACAACTCTGAACTGATTCTACAACCTTTGGACTTACTTTAAAAAAAAAAGTTCTTTACAACTCATGTTCTTAGTATTTTATTGTTATTTGCACGGTTTGTCTCTCACTACAGATTGGCTGTTTTTCAGTCATTGTTTTTGTATAGCTTTTCATAGATTCTATTGCATTTCTTTATTTTTCCTGAAAATGATGGCAAGAAAATGAATCTCAAGGTAGTATGTGGTAACATGTAAGTGCTTTGATAATAAATTTACTTTGAACTTTGATACTGTTATATTTTTCATCTCCCTGCATTAACAATATTTAAAATACATTTGGATATACACATGGATGGGAAAGGATTTGAGAACTTGAATTGGAATTGCAATCAAAATGTGCTTATCGTGTACCAATATACAATGCAGAATAAAGTGTAATAGCTACAGAGAAAGTACAGTGCACATACACAATAAAATTCAAAGTAAATTTATTATCAACGTGCATATATGTCACCAAACCACCCTGAGATTCATTTTTTGTGGGTACTCACAATAAATACAAAGAAGCACAATAGAGTCAATGAAAGCACATGCAACAAATGCAAACAACCAATGAGCAAAAGAATACAAACTGCAAATACAAAAAGGAAAAAAGTAGCAATAAATGTACTAAATAAATAAGCAATAAATTTCAAGAACATGAGATGTAGAATTCCTTAAACTGAATTCATACTTTAAGCTCCCGTACCTCCTTTCTGATGGCAGCAAAGAGAAGAGAGCATGATGTGGATGGTGGTGCAGGGTGCAAGGTCATAACGAAGTAGATTGTGAATTCAAGAATCTGTCTAATACTTCAGAACCAGAATCAGAGTTTAAAATCAGGTTTATTATCACTTTCATATGTCATGAAATTTGATAATTTGACCATTCAGTCGGCTTGTAACAGTGACCAAATAAGGTTCAAATAGGATTGGCTTATATAGCAACTTGTATAGCATGGATGACATGGGCCAAAGGGTCTGTTCCCATTCTGTATTACTCTATGATACTATAACTTTCTTGATGGAGCATTTGAGCCACTACAAAGTTCAAAATTCAAAGTAAATTTATTAGCAAAGTAGATATATGTCATCATAACAAGCTTGAGATTTATTTTTTATGGGCAGACTCAATAAATCCATAATAGAATAATAACCCAACAGAATCAGTGACAGATCACACCAACTGGCCGTTCAACGAGTGTGCAACAGACAATGTGTAAATACAAAGAGAAAGAAATAATAATAATAATAAATAAATCAGTAATAAATATCAAGAACATGAGGTGAAGAGACCTTGAAATTGAGTTCATAGGTTCATTGACTAATGCAAAGCAAATACATTTCTTCCTATTTTGGACAATGCCATTGGGTCTCTGGCACTGAGCCTGGTTCTGTGGTGCAGAAGGGAAAGAGGAAGATGAGGAATGTGGTAGTCATAGGGGATTTTATAGCGAGGGGAACAGACGGGAGGTTCTGTCAGAGGATGTCTCAGATCGGGTGCAGAGTATTTTGGAGGGAGAGAGTGAACAGCCAGAGGTCTTGGTACATGTTGGTACCAATGACATAGGTAGAAAAAGGGAAGAGGTGCTGAAGAGAGAGTACAGGGAGTTGAGTAGGAAGCTGAAAAGCAGGACCTCCAGGGTAGTAACTCAGGATTGCTGCCTGTGCCACATGCTAACAAGCGCAAGAATAGCATGATCAGGTATATTAATGTGTGGCTGAGAGACTGGCACAGGGGACAGAGCTTCAGATTCCTGGATCATTGAGGTGTCTTCTGGGGGAGGAACCACCTGTACAAAAAGAATGGGTTACACCTGAACCCAAAGGGGTCCAATATCCTGGCAGGCAGGTTTGATAGAGCTGTAAGGGAGGGTTTAAACTAATTTGGCAGGGGGATGGGAACCAGAGTGATAAGACTGAGGAACGGGGAAACAGAAATAAATCAAAGATAGCATACTACAGAGATGATAGAAAGGACGGGTAGGAGATGAGGCATGATCACAGCCAGTGGGATGAGTTACGGAACAATACAGTCGTGGTGCAGTTAAAACAGAAAGCAACAAATACTGGACTGAATGTGTTATATTTGAATGCACACAGAATAAGAAATAAAATGCAAGATCTTGAAATTCAGCTACAGAATGGCAAGTATGATGTTGTGGCCATCTCTGAAACTTGGCTAAAGAATGGCTGCCATTGGGAGCTGAACGTCCAAGGATATATGGTGTATCAGAAAGATAGGTTAGTAGGCAGAGAGGGTGGTGTGTCTCTGTGTATAAGAAATAATACTAAATTATTAGAAAGGGATGACGTGGGATTGGAAAGTGTAGAGTCTCTATGGGTTGAGTTAAGAAATGGCAATGGTAAAAGGACCCGAATGGCAGTTGTATACAGGCCTCCAAACAGCAGCCAGGATGTGGATTACAAATTACAGCAGGAGATAGAAAAGGTGTGTCAGGAGGGCAATGTTATGATAATCATTGGGGATTTTAACATGAAAGTGGATTGGGAAAACCAGGCCAGTACTGGACCTTAAGAGAGAGAATTTGTAGAATTACTAAAAGATGCCTTTTTAGAACAGCTTGTTGTTAAGCCCACTAGGGAATCAGCTGTGCTGGATTGGGTATTGTGCAACGATCCAGAGTTGATAAGAGCTTAAGTTTAAGGAACCCTTCGGGAACAGTGATCACAATATGATCGAGTTCACTTAGAAATTTGAGAAAAAGAAACATAATTCCAATGTGTCGGTATTTCAGTGGAATAAAGGAAATTACAATGGCATGAGAGGGAAACTGGCCAAAGTTGACTGGAAAGGGACACTAGCAGGAAGGACAGCACAGATTCAGCCTCCAGGTCTGGAGACCGGGAGGCTTACAGCTCAGCCAGGGCTAACCTGAGGAGGGGAATCTCTCAGGCTAAACACATATACAAACAGAGAATCGAGGAGCATTTCAACTCCTCAGACCCCTGGCGCACGTGGCATGGCATACAGGTCATTACAGACTTCAGACCACCTAGTACTGTGCCCCCTTCCAGCTCTGCTTCCCTCCCTGATGAGCTCAATTACTTCTACACTCACTTTGACCGAGAGAACAAGGAGGTCACCCTCAAAGCAGATCTCCCACCTGGTGAACTGCCTCTCTCACTTTCCGCCTCCGATGTTTACGCCACCCTGAGCAGGGTGAATGTACGGAAGGCAGCTGGTCGTGTGCTCAGAGTCTGTGCAGGGCAGTTGGCCGGGGTCTTCACGGACATTTTTAATCTGTCCCTGGCCCAGGCAGTTGTCCCCACAAGCTTCAAGATCGCCACCATCATGACAGTGCAGAAGCATTCCACTGCCACGGGCCTGAATGACTTCTGTCCGGTTGCACTCACCCCCAGCATTGCAAAGTGCTTTGAGAGACTGGTTCTATCACATCTGAAATCCTGTCTGCCCACTACCCTGGACCCCCATCAATTTGCCTGTTGCACCAACAGGTCAACAGAGGACGCCATCTCCACGGCACTTCACTCTGCCCTGACCCACCTGGACAGCCCCAACTCTTACGTCAGAATACTGTTCATTGACTTTAGTTCGGCATTCAATACCGTGATCCCCTCCAAGATGATCGCCAAACTTCGCCAGCTTGGTATTAGCTCATCCCTCTGCAATTGGACCTTGGACTTTCTGATCTACAGACCCCAATCAGTTAAATTAGACAACCTCTCCTCCTCCACTCTCACCCTGAACATCGGTATGCCTCAAGGCTGTGTGCTGAGTCCTCTTCTGTACTCCCTTTTCACCAATGACTGCGTTCCTGTTAATGGTTCTAACTCCATAATCAAGTTCGCAGATGACACCACGGTGGTTGGTCTGATCAGAGGGGATGTCGAGACGGCCTACAGGGATGAGGTCCAGCACCTGGCTGCGTGGTGTGCCGACAACAATCTGGCCCTTAACACCCAGAAGACCAAGGAGATCATTGTGGACTTCAGGCATGCCAGAAGTCACACTCATGTCCCCATCTACATCAACGGAGCTGTGGTGGAGCGTGTATCAAGCTTCAAATTCCTTGGTGTCCACATATCTGAGGATCTTACCTTGTCCCTGAACTCCTCCATCCTGATCAAAAAGACGCAACAGCGCCTTTATTTCCTGCGGACCGAAGAAAGCTCACCTCTGTCCCAGGGTAATGACAGACCTTTACCGCTGTACCATTGAGAGCATACTCACCAACTGCATCTCAGTGTGGTATGGCAATTGTCCCGTATCAGACCGCAAAGCACTCCAGCGTGTGGTGAAAACTACCCAGCAGATTATCGGCACCCAATTGCCCACCATTGAGAACATCTACCATCAACGCTGCCTGGGCAGGGCGAAAAGCATTATCAGGGATGCATCTCACCCTAACCATGGACTTTTTACCCTCCTCCCATCCGGTAGGCGCTACAGGAGCCTCTGCTCCCGCACCAGCAGGCACAGGAAGAGCTTCTTCCCTGAGGCTATGACCCTGCTGAACCTCTCATCACAGCGCTAAGCAGTATTGCATCCATATTGTACTGTCTCAGTACTTTTATATTTGTGTGCTGTAGCACTTTTTTTATTCGCAGTTATTTTGTAAATAACACTATTCTTTGCACTTCTGGTCAGGTGCTAAATGCATTTAATTGACTTTATATCTGTACTTGGCACAATGACAATAAAGTTGATAAAGAGCAGCAATGGCTGGAGTTTCTGTGAAAAATGAGGGAAGTGCAAGACAGATATATTCCAAATAAGAAGACATTTTTGAATGGAGGAAGGACACTACAGTGGCTGATAAGTGAAGTCAGAGCCCAAGTAAAAAGCAAAAGAGAGGGCATACAAGGAAGCCAAAGCTAATGGGAAGATAGAGGATTGGGAAGCTTTTAAAAACTTACAGAAGGAAACTAAGGTCATTAGGAAGGAAACGATGAATTATGAAAGGAATCTGGCAACAAGTATCAAAGAAGATACAAAAAGCTTTTTAAGTATATAAGGGGTAAAAGAGAGTCGAGGGTAGAAATAGGACAAATAGCAAATGACGCTGGAAATATTGTAATGAGAGATGCAGAGATAGCAGAGGAAGTGAATGTGTATTTTGCATCAGTTTTCACAGTGGAAGACATCTGCAGTATACCAGACATTCAAAAGTGTCAGGGAAGTGAATTATGTGCAGTGAAAATTACGACTGAGAAGGTGCTCAGGAAGCTTAATGGTCTGAGGGTGGATAATCTCCTGGACCTGATAGAATGCACCCTTGGGTTCTGAAGGAAGTAGCTGGGGAGATTGCAGAGGCATTAACAGTGATCTTTCAAGAATCGATAGATTCTGGCATTGTACCGGATGACTGGAAAATTGCAAATGTTACTCTGTTATTTAAGAAGGGTGGGAGGCAGCAGAAAGGACCTGTTAGCCTGACATCAGTGGTTGGGAAGTTGTTGGAATCGATTGTTAGGGATGAGATTACAGAGGCACATGACAAGATAGGCCAAAGCCAGCATGGTTTCCTGAAAGGAAAATCCTGCCTGACAAACCTACTGCAATTCTTTGAGGAAATTACAAGCAGGGTAGACAAGGGAGATGCAGTAGATGTGGTGTACTTGGATTCTCAGAAGGCCTTTGATAAGGTGCCACACATGAGGCTGCTTAGCAAGATAAGAGCCCATGGAATTACAGGGAAGTTACTAGCATGGGTGGAGCATTGGCTGATCAGCAAAAACAGAGAGTGGGAATAAAGGGATCCTATTCTGGCTGGCTGCCAGATACCAGTGAAGTTCCACGGGGTCAGTGTTGGGACTGCTGCTTTTTACAATGTATGTCAATGATTTGGACTGTGGGATTAATGGATTTGTGGCTATGTGTGCCGCTGATACAAAGACAGGTGGAGGAGCAGGTAGTGCTGAGAAAATAGAGAGCCTGCAGACAGACTTAGATAGTTTAGGGGAATAGGCAAAGAAGTGGCAAATGAAATACATTGTTGGAAAGTGTGTGGTCATGCACTTTGGTGGAGAATTAAACGGGCAGACTATCATTTAGATGGGGAGAGCATTCAAAAAGTAGAGACGCAAAGGGACTTGGGAGTCCTTGTTCAGGATAACCTAAAGGTTAACCTTCAGGTTGAGTTGGTGGTAAAGAAGGCGAATACAATGTTGGCATTCATTTCTAGAGGTATAGAATATAAGAGCAGGGATGGCATGTTGAGGCTCTATAAAACACTCATGAGATCACACTTGGAGTATTGTGTGCAGTTTTGGGCTCCTTATTTTTGAAAGGATATACTGACATTGGAGAGGGTACAGAGAAGATTCACTAGAATGAAAGTGTTACTGTATGAGGAACGTCTGGCAGCTCTTGGGCTGTAAGGGTAAGATGAAGGTACACATACCAATCCTCAAAGAGGGATCAGAAGTGGAGAGAGAGAGCAGTTTCAAGTTCTTGGGTGTCAAGATCTCTGAGGACCTCACCTGGTCCCAACATATTGATGTAGTCATAAAAAAGGCAAGACAGTGGCTATACTTTATTAGGAGTTTGAAGAGATTTGGCATGTCAACAAATACACTCAAAAACTTCTATAGTTTTACCGTGGAGAACATTCTGACAGGCTGCATCACTGTCTGGTATGGAGGGGCTACTGCACAGGACCGAAAGAAGCTGCAGAATGTTGTAAATCTAGTCAGCTCCATCTTGGGTACTAGCCTACAAAGTACCCAGGACATCTTCAGGGAGCGGTGTCTCAGAAAGGCAGCATCCATTATCAAGGACCTCCAGCACCCAGGGCATGCCCTTTTCTCACTGTAACCATCAGGAAGGAGATACAGAAGCCTGAAGACCCACACTCAGCGATTCAGGAACAGCTTCTTCCCCTCTGTCATCTGATTCCTGAATGAACTTTGAAGCTTTGGACACTACCTCACTTTTTTTAATATACATTATTTCTGTTTTTGCACATTTTTTGAAAATCTATTCAATATACGTAACTGATTTACTTGTTTATTTATTATGTTTTATTTTATTTATTATTATTATTCTTTTCACTCTCTGCTAGATTATGTATTGCATTGAACTGCTGCTGCTAAGTTAACAAATTTCACGTCATATGCTGGTGATAATAAACCTGATTCTGATTCTGATTCTCTGGAGTTCAGGAGAATGAGGGGGGATTTAATAGAAACATTCCAAATGTTAAAAGGCCTCAACGGATTAGATATGGCAAAGTTATTTCCCATGGTAGGGGAGTCTAAGACAAGATGGCACAACTTCAGGATTGAAGGACTTCCATTTAGAACAGAGATGTGGAGAAATTACTTTAGTCAGAGGGTGGTAAATCTGTGGAATTTTGTTGCCACAAGTGGCTGTGGAGGGCAAGTCATTGAGTGTATTTAAGACAGAGATAGATAGGCTCTTGATTAGCCAGGGCATCAAAGGGTATGGGGAGAAGGCAGGGCAGTGGGGATGACTGGAAGAATTGGACTGGCCCATGATTGAATGGCAGAGCAGACTCGACGGGCCGAATGACCTACTTCTGCTCCTATATTTTATGACCTTAAGAAAAAAATAAGCTTGCTGCTGGGTGTTTTTCACAACCTTAATAATCCTATCAGAAGGAAGATTGGAACTTGAAGGGGGTGAATACTTATGCAATCAATTATTTTGTGTTTTATATTTAGAGCACTTAGAACCATAGAACCATAGAAACTACAGCACAGAAACAGGCCCTTTGGCCCTTCTTGGCTGTGCCGAACCATTTTCTGCCTAGTCCCACTGACCTGCACACGGACCATATCCCTCCATACACCTCCCATCCATGTATCTGTCCAATTTATTCTTAAATGTTAAAAAAGAACCCGCATTTACCACCTCGTCTGGCAGCTCATTCCATACTCCCACCACTCTCTGTGTGAAGAAGCCCCCACTAATGTTCCCTTTAAACTTTTCCCCCTCACCCTTAACCCATGTCCTCTGGTTTTTTTCTCCCCTTGCCTCAGTGGAAAAAACCTGCTTGCATTCACTCTATCTATACCCATCATAATTTTATATACCTCTATCAAATCTCCCCTCATTCTTCTACGCTCCAGGGAATAAAGTCCTAACCTATTCAACCTTTCTCTGTAACTGAGTTTCTCAAGTCCCGGCAACATCCTTGTAAACCTTCTCTGCACTCTTTCAACCTTATTTATATCCTTCCTGTAATTTGGTGACTAAAACTGAACACAATACTCCAGATTTGGCCTCACCAATGCCTTATACAACCTCATCATAACATTCCAGCTCTTATACTCAATACTTTGGTTAGTAAAGGCCAATGTACCAAAAACTCTCTTTACAACCCTATCTACCTGTGACGACACTTTTAGGGAATTTTGTATCTGTATTCCCAGATCCCTCTGTTCCACTGCACTCTTCAGTGCCTTACCATTAACCCTGTATGTTCTACCTTGGTTTGTCCTTCCAATGTGCAATACCTCACACTTGTCAGCATTAAACTCCATCTGCCATTTTTCAGCCCATTTTCCCAGCTGGTCCAAGTCCCTCTGCAGGCTCTGAAAACCTTCCTCACTGTCTACTACACCTCCAATCTTTGTATCATCAGCAAACTTGCTGATCCAATTTACCACATTATCATCCAGACCATTGATATAGATGACAAATAACAATGGACCCAGCACTGATCCCTGTGGCACACCACTAGTCACAGGCCTCCACTCAGAGAAGCAATTCTCTACCACCACTCTCTGACTTCTTCCATCGAGCCAATGTCTAATCCAATTTACCACCTCTCCATGTATACCTAGTGACTGAATTTTTCTAACTAACCTCCCATGCGGGACCTTGTCAAAGGCCTTACTGAAGTCCATGTAGACAATATCCACTGCCTTCCCTGCATCCACTTTCCTGGTAACCTCCTCGAAAAACTCCAACAGATTGGTCAAACATGACCTACCACGCACAAAGCCATGTTGACTACACATTATCCCCTAATAAGCCCCTGTCTATCCAAATGCTTGTAGATTCTGTCTCTTAGTACTCCCTCCAATAACTTACCTACTACCGACGTTAAACTCACCGGCCTATAATTTCCCGGATTACTTTTCGATTCTTTTTTAAACAACGGAACAACATGAGCCACTCTCCAATCCTCCGGCACTTCACCCGTAGACGGCGACATTTTAAATATTTCTGCCAGGGCCTCCGCAATTTCAACACTAGTTTCCTTCAAGGTCCGAGGGAACACCCTGTCAGGTCCCGGGGGTTTATCCACTTTAATTTTCCTCAAGACAGCAAGCACCTCCTCCTTTTCAATCTGTACAGTTGCCATGGTCTCACTACTTGATTCCCTCAATTCCATAGATTTCATGCCAGCTTCCTTAGTAAATACAGACGCAAAAGACCTATTTAAGATCTCCCCCATTTCCTTTGGTTCCGCACAAAGCCGACCACTCTGATCTTCAAGAGGACCAATTTTATCCCTTACAATCCTTTTGCTCTTAATATACTTGTAAAAGCTCTTTGGATTATCCTTCACTTTGACAGCCAAGGCAACCTCATATCTTCTTTTTGCCCTCCTGATTTCTTTCTTAAGTATTTTCTTGCACTTCTTATACTCCTCAAGCACCTGATTTACCCCCTGTTTCCTATACATTTCATACAACTCCCTCTTCTTCTTTATCAGAGTTGCAATATCCCTTGAGAACCAAGGTTCCTTATTCCTATTCAATTTGCCTTTAATCCTGACAGGAACATACAAACTCTGCACTCTCAAAATTTCCCCTTTGAAGGCTTCCCACCTACCAATCACATCTTTGCCAGAGAACAACCTGTCCCAATCCACGCTTTTCAGATCCTTTCTCATTTCTTCAAATTTGGCCTTCTTCCAGTTCAGAACCTCAACCCTAGGACCAGATCTATCCTTGTCCATGATCAAATTGAAACTAATGGTGTTATGATCACTGGAATCAAAGTGCTCCCCTACACAGACTTCTGTCACTTGCCCTAATTCGTTTCCTAACAGGAGATCCAATATTGCATCCCCTCTAGTTGGTCCCTCTATATACTGATTTAGAAAATTTTCCTGAACACATTTTACAAACTCTAAACCATCTAGACCCCTAACAGTATGGGAGTCCCAATCTATATGTGGAAAATTAAAATCCCCTACCACCACAACTTTATGTTTCCTGCAGTTGCCTGCTATCTCTCTGCAGATATGCTCTTCCAAGTCTCGTTGACTATTGGGTGGTCTGTAATACAATCCCACTAATGTGGCCATACCTTTCCTGTTTCTCAGCTCCACCCATAAGGACTCAGTAGACAAGCCCTCTAATCTGTCCTGCCTGAGCACTGCTGTAATATTTTCCCTAACAAGCAATGCTACTCCCCCACCTTTCATTCCTCTGCCTCGATCACATCTGAAACATCGGAACCCTGGAATATTAAGCTGCCAGTCCTGCCCCTCCTGTAGCCAAGTTTCACTAATTGCTACAACATCATAATTCCACGTGTCAATCCATGTCCTCAACTCATCTGCCTTCCCCGCAATACTCCTAGCATTGAAATATATACACCTCAGAAGATTTTTACCACCACTCACAACCTTTCTATGAGCGGATTTGCTTAAACTTTCAAAATCATTTATTTTCACCCCAGCCACACTGTCAGCTCTGGCACTCTGGTTCCCATCCCCCTGCAAATCTAGTTTAAAGCCTCCCCAATAGCATTAACAAACCTCCCTGAAAGGATATTGGTCCCCCTGTAGTTCAAGTGTAACCCGTCTCTCTTGTACAGGTCCCACCTGCCCCAGAAGAGGTCCCAATGATCCTGAAATCTGAAACCCTGCTCCCTATACCAGTTCCTCAGCCACTTGTTCATCCTCCAGAGCATCCTATTCCTACCCTCACTGGCACCTAGCACAGGTAGCAATCCTGAGATTACCACCCTTGAGGTCCTGCTTTTCAACTTCCTACCAAGCTCTCTATACTCACTGTCCAGGACCTCCTCACTCTTCCTTGCTATGTCATTGGTACCGATGTGCACCACGACATCTGGCTGATCACCCTCCCACTTGGAATGTCATGCAATCGATCAGAGACATCCTTGACCCTGGCACCTGGGAGGCAACAAACCATCCTGGATTCTCTGTCACGACCACAGAACCTTCTATCTGCGCCTCTAACTATCGAGTCCCCTATCACTACCGCTCTCCTCTTTTCCCCCCTCCCTTCTGCACTGCAAAGCCAGACTCAGTGCCAGAGATCCGGCTACTGCAGCTAGTCCCAGGTAAGTCATCCCCCCCAACAGTATCCAATGCAGTATACTTGTTGTTGAGGGGAATGGCCACAGGGGAACCCTGCTCTGCCTGCCCTTTCCTCTTCCCTCGCCTGACAGTGACCCAATTTCCTGTGCTCTGCTCCTTTGGCGTAACTACCTCCCTGTAGCTACGATCTATAATCTCCTCATTCTCCCGAATGATCCGCATGTCATCCAGCTCCTGCTCCAGTTCCCTAACGCGGTTTGTCAGGAGCTGCAGCTGGATGCACTTCTTGCAGGTGTCGTTGTCAGGGACACCGGAGGGCTCCCTGACTTCCCACATCCTGCAAGAGGAGCATTCCAACATCCTGCCTGGCATTCTCTCTACGCTAGACAATCTGAACAAAAAAACTTACCGGAACCTACCCTGGCCTCTGCCTGTTCTTGTCGAAGCCTGTTTGAGCCAAAGCCGCCCCACTCTGATTCAATCCATTTTGTAGAGATCTGTTTTCACTTTGACACAAAGGAGTATTTTTCTGTTGATTAGTGTCAAAAAGGCCAAATTAAATACACTATGATTCAATGTTGTAAAACAATAAAACATGAAAACTTCCAAGGGGGGTGAATACTTTTTATAAGCACTGTATATCTGGTTCCCATTGCTCAGAGACAGGAGGTGATTAAAGTATAAGTCTCACCTTCAGAGTTAATCAGGACCAGGACCCTTCGTCAGAACATTCAGCATCTGACCTGCAGCATCTGTCTTGGATCTGAAATGTCAACTCTACAGAGTGCATCTGACCTTCTGAGTGTGTCCAACGTTCTCTGTGTCTGCAGGATCCCTTGCCTCTTCAGGCAATGACTTGTGGGATCTCACGTGGGGAAATTTGATGGCTCTGTTTCTGTACTCGCTGAAGCTTAGAAGGATGAGGGGGGATCTCGTTGAAACCTACTAGACATTGAAAAGTCAAGATGGAGTGGATGTGGAGAGGATGTGCGACCATTGCTGAGGATGCAAAGGAGGTTTCGGAGAACAATCCCAGAAATGAAGAGGTTAATGTATGAGGATGTTTGATAGTCCTGGGCCTGTACTTGCTGGAGTTTATAAGAATAAGGGAGGAATCTCATTGAAACATATTGAATATTGAAAGGTCTACAGAGAGTGGACATGGAGAGGATGTTTCCAGTAGTAGGGGCGTTTAGGACCAGATGGCACATCTCAGAATAGAAAGACATCCCTTTAGAACAGAGGTAAGATATCTTTAACCAGTAGATGATGAATCTGTGGAACTTACTGCCACAGACGACCATGAAAGCAGTCATTGGGTATATTTAAAGTAGAGGTTGATTAGTAAAGGAATCAAAGATTATGGGAAGAAGGCAATGAGAATGGGGTTGGGCGGGATAATAAATCAGCCATGATAGAATGGTGGCGCAGACTCGATGGGCTGAATGGCCTAATCTGCCTCTATGTCTTACGACATGGAATCAGAGTTCTTTGGCAGAACTGTAGCTGTTTTGGAGTCACAAAATGGGATAAAATCCAATACTGTTTTAAATGAGGTAAACAAGTGAAAAAAATCTACTCCATTTGAGCCCCATTCAAATGGTGAGGGAGGAATAACTTTTACAAGTAGGTTCAAATATAAATTTAAAAAAAACACAAAATGAAGCTCATTACACCACCTCAAGCTATCATGTTCAAATTTAAAGATTATATCAGCCAGAGTTCTACTCGTGAGGAGCATCAATTCACAAAAGTTTGGATGGGAATTGGAAAGACAAAGTGGGCAAAAATTGGTCCCATTGTAAAATTGTCTCTACTTGCGACATGGAGGGAAATATTATGCGGTTAGCAGTCAATCACTGACCCTCTTGATTTGACACCAAATAAGTAATGTAGTTTTTATTCTGCTTTCAAAGGATAGGCTTACAGCTCAGCCAGGGCCAACCTGAAGAGGGGAATCTCTCAGGCTAAACACATATACAAACAGAGAATCGAGCATTTCAACTCCTCAGACCCCTGGCGCATGTGGCATGGCATACAGGTCATTACAGACTTCAAACCACCTAGTACTGTGCCCCCTTCCAGCTCTGCTTCCCTCTCTGATGAGCTCAATTACTTCTACGCTCACTTTGACCGAGAGAACAAGGAGGTCACCCTCAAAGTGGATCTCCCACCTGGTGAACTGCCTCTCTCACTTTCCACCTCCAATGTTTACGCCACCCTGAGCAGGGTGAATGTACGGAAGTCAGCTGGTCCAGATGGAATACCTGGCCGTGTGCTCAGAGTCTGTGCAGGACAGTTGGCCGGGGTCTTCACGGACATTTTTAATCTGTCCCTGGCCCAGGCAGTTGTCCCCACAAGCTTCAAGATCGCCACCATCATGACAGTGCAGAAGCATGCCACTGCCACTGGCCTGAATGACTTCTGTCCAGTTGCACTCACTCCCATCATTGCAAAGTGCTTTGAGAGACTGGTTCTATCACATCTGAAATCCTGTCTGCCCACTACCCTAGACCCCCATCAATTTGCCTGTTGCACCAACAGGTCAACAGAGGATGCCATCTCCACGGCACTTCACTCTGCCCTGACCCACCTGGACAGCCCCAACTCTTACGTCAGAATACTGTTCATTGACTTTAGTTCGGCATTCAATACCGTGATCCCCTCCAAGATGATCGCCAAACTTCGCCAGCTTGGTATTAGCTCATCCCTCTGCAATTGGACCTTGGACTTTCTGATCTACAGACCCCAATCAGTTAAATTAGACAACCTCTCCTCCTCCACTCTCACCCTGAACACCGGCGTGCCTCAAGGCTGTGTGCTGAGCCCTCTTCTGTACTCCCCTTTCACTTATGACTGCGTTCCTGTACATGGTTCTAACTCCATAATCAAGTTCGTAGATGACACCACGATGGTTGGCCTGATCAGAGGGGATGACGAGATGGCCTACAGGGATGAGGTCCAGCACCTGGCCGCATGGTGTGCTGACAACAACCTGGCCCTTAACACCCAGAAGAACAAGGAGATCATTGTGGACTTCAGGCATGCTAGGAGCCACACTCACATCCCTATCTACATCAACGGAACTGTTGTGGAACGTGTATCAAGCTTCAAGTTCCTTGGTGTCCACATTTCCGAGGATCTCACCTGGTCCCTGAACTCCTCCATCCTGATCAAAAAGGTGCAACAGCACCTTTATTTCCTGCGGAGCATGAAGAAAGCTCACCTCTGTCCCAGGATAATGATGGACTTTTACCGCTGTACCATTGAGAGCATACTCACCAACTGCATCTCAGTGTGGTATGGCAATTGTCCCGTATCAGACCGCAAATCACTCCAGCGTGTGGTGAAAACTGCCCAGCGGATTATTGGCACCCAATTGCCCACCATTGAGAACATCTACCATAAATGCTGCCTGGGCAGGGCGAAAAGCATTATCAGGGATGCATCTCACCCTAACCATGGACTTTTTACTTTCCTCGCATCCGGTAGGCGCTACAGGAGCCTCTGCTCCCGCACCAGCAGGCACAGGAAAAGCTTCTTCCCTGAGGCTGTGACATTGCTGAACCTCTCATCACAGCGCTAAGCAGTATTGCATCCGTATTGTACTGTCTCAGTACTTCTATATTTGTGTGCTGTAGCACTTTTTTTTATTTGCAGTTATTTTGTAAATAACACTATTCTTTGCATTTCTGGTTAGATGCTAACTGCATTTCATTGGCTTTGTATCTTTACTCGGCACAATGACAACAAAATTGAATCTAATCTAATCTAATCTAATTATTATTTCAAAAAGCTGTAAGGAGATTGGAATTTGTACCTAAATGTTACTTTTTTTAAATTGGTGTTTAATAAGACCATAAGATATAAGATCAAAAGTAGGCCATTTGGCCCATCGAGTCTGCTCCACCCATCCAAACATGGGCTGATCCAAGTCTTCCAGTCATCCCCACTCCCCTGCCTTCTCCCCATACCCTTTGATGCCCTGGCTAATCAAGAACCTATCTATCTCTGCCTTAAATACACCCAATGACTTGGCCTCCACAGCCGCTCGTGGCAACAAATTCCACAGATTTACCACCTTCTGACTAATTTCTCTGCATCTCTGTTCTATATGGATGTCCTTCAATCCTGAAGTCATGCCCTCTTGTCCTAGAATCCCTTACCACGGGAAATAACTTTGCCATATCTAATCTGTTCAGGCCTTCTAATGTTCAGAATGTTTCTATGAGATTCCCCTCACTCTCCTGAACTCCAGGGAATACAGCCCAAGAGCTGCCAGACATTCCTCATACAGTAATCCTTTCATTACTGGAATCATTCTCGTGAATCTTCTCTGAACTCTCGCCAATGTCAGTATATCCTTTCTAAAATAAGGAGCCCAAAACTGCACACAATATTCCAAGTGTGGTCTCACAAGTGCCTTATAGAGCCTCAACATCACATCCCTGTTCTTATATTCTATACCTCTAGAAATGATGCCTACATTGCATTCTCCTTCTTCACCACTGACTCAAGCTGGAGGTTAACCTTCAGGGTATCCTGCACAAGGACTCCCAAGTCTCTTTGCATCTCTGCATTTTGAATTCTCTCCCCATCTAAATAATAGTCTGCCTGTTTATTTCTTCCACCAAAGTGCATGACCACACACTTTGCAACAGTGTATTTGCCTATTCCCTTGAACTACCTAAGTGAACGGCAGTTCTGTGGGCGAAAATGCTTTGTTAATGCGAGAGATCAGAGGAAACTGGCCAAACAGGTTTAAGGTGACAGTAACTCAAATAGCCACACGTTGCAACAGTGGTGTGCAGAAAAGCATCTCTGACTGCAGAATATGTCGAACCTTGAAGTGGGTGGGCTGCAGCAGCAGAATTCAACTCAAATTAAATCAAGTTTGATTATTATCCAAACCATACATTGATACAGCTGAACAAGACTGTTCCCCCGGGGCCAAGGTGCAAAACATTCAAAGTAGCAAGTAACATTCAAAATAGTGAATAGCATACTTCAAAATAGTAAGCAAAGAAGCACGTTCACTCAAGAAAAAACATATATGTCCAAGAGCCTGAGGGGCAATGTCTGGCAATCTATTGCCTAGTCTCCTGGCAGTGTGTGGATGGACATAATCCAAAGTCTCTCACCTGCAGCAGCAGCCAAGCCCAAGGCTTGAGGCCTAGTCCAACTTCAATGCTTCTGAGTAGCGGGCAGCGCAGTCTGCACCAATGTCAGCTCCTCTGAACCCACGTTTCGTAAGGAACAAATTTTACAAAGAGAAAAAAAAGCACCTTTGGTTGGCCTGCAAGAGGCTGCTGCGTTCACGTACACCACCATCTTAAGACCATGAACTTACGCTCAGTGGCACTGAGTGTAGGTTCTTGCTTGTAAATCAGTTGAGAATGTAATATAGGGTTTGAGGAAGATTGGGTACGTTGATAGATTCATCTACGTTCCCTGGCCACAACCTCGCTAGAGAGCAGACTATAAAGTATCACTCACAACGCGCTGGAGGAACTCAGCAGGTCGGGCAGCATCCGTGGAAAAGATTGGTCGACGTTTCGGGCCGGAACCCTTCGTCAGGACTGTAGAGGGAAGGGACAGAGGCCCTACAAAGAAGGTGGAGGGAGGGTGGGAAGAAGAAGGCTGGTAGGTTCCAGGTGAAAAACCAGTAAGGGGAAAGATAAAGGGGTGGGGGAGGGGAAGCATGGAGGTGATAGGCAGCTGGGGGAGGGGGCAGAGTGACATAAGGATAGGGGAAGGAGGGAAAGGGAAATACTGGATGTTGGAGAATTCTATGTTCATACCAAGAGGCTGGAATCTACCTAGACGGTATATGAGGTGTTGCTCCTCCAACCTGAGTTTAGCCTCATCATGGCAGTAGAGGAGGCCATGTACAGACATATCTGAATGGGAGTGGGAAGTAGAGTTGAAGTGAGTGGCTACTGGGAGATCCTGTCTGTTCTGGCAGACGGAGCGGAGGTGCTCGACGAAGCGGTCCCCCAATCTGCGTCGGGTTTCACCGATGTAGAGGAGGCCGCACCGGGAGCACCAGATGCAATAGATGACCCCAACAGACTCACAAGTGAAGTGTTGCCTCACCTGGAAGGACTGTTTGGGGCCCTGAATGGTGGCAAGAGAAGAGATGTAGGGACAGGTGTAGCACTTGTACTTACAGGGATAAGTGCCAGGTGGGAGATCCGTGGGGAGGGACATGTGGACCAGGGAGTCGCGGAGGGACCACTCCTTGCGGAAGGGGGAGAGGGGTGGAGAGGGAAAGATGTGCTTAGTGGTGGGGTCCTGTTGAAGGTGGTGGAAGTTGCGGAGGATAATGAGCTGAATCCGGAGGCTGGTGGGTGGAAGGTGAGAACAAGGGGAACTCTGTCCCTGTTGTGGTGGCGGGAGGATGGGGTGAGAGCCGAAGTGCGGGAAATGGAGGAGATGCATGTGAGGGCATCACTGATGACAGCAGAAGGGAAACCACGATCCTTAAAGAAAGAGGACATTTGAGATGTCCTGGAATGGAAAACCTCATCCTCGGAGTAGATGCGGCGGAGATGAAGGAACTGGGAATAGGAAATGGCATTTTTGCATGTGGTGGGGTGGGAAGAGGTATAGTTGAGGTAGTTATGAGAGTCGGTGGGCTTGTAGAAGATGTCAGTGGACAGCCTGTCTCCAGAGATAGAGACTGAGAGATTGAGAAAGGGGAGAGAAGTGTCCGGGATAGACCAAGTGAATTTGAGGGCTGGGTGGAAGTTAGAAGTAAAGTCGATAAAATTGACGAGCTCAGCATGGATGCAGGAAGCAGCACCAATGTAGTCGTCAATGTACCGAAGGAAAAGTTGGGCAGCAGTACCAGAATAGATTTGGAGCACAGACTGTTCCACATAACCAACGAAGAGGCAGGCATAGCTAGGGCCCATGCGAGTTCCCATAGCTACACCCTTAGTCTGAAGAAAGTGGGAAGAGCCAAAGGAGAAGTTATTGAGTGTGAGAACCAGTTCCGTCAACCGGAGGAGGGTAGTGGTGGTGGGGAACTGGTGAGGTCTATTATCCAGAAAGTAGCGGAGGGCTTTGAGGCCTTCTTGATGGGGAATGTATAGGGATTGGACATCCATAGCGAAAATGAAGCAGTTGGGACCAGGGAACTGGAAGTTATTGAAGAGGTGGAGAGCATGGGATGTATCCCAGATGTCGGTGGGGAGGGACTATAAAGTATATTAAAGGGGCAAAGATTATTGGGAGTGATGAGGGTGGAGTGCCATGGGAGGGGTGTGGGATAGGTAGCTGATAAAGAGTACCAGGGGAGGGAAGTGACACGAATGCAGACATGCCTAGCCCTTAGACACCAGGCAAGGTCATTTGATTACAGACAATTGGTTTATTGATCATTTCAGAATGTCCCTGGCATTTCCCATTCCCTCCCCTCTCCCTTCCCCTTTCCCCAACCATGATTCCTCTCTCCCTGCAGCCTTCCCACTCTCAGTCCACAATAGAGACCCATATCAGAATCAGGTTTATCATCACTCACATGTCATGAAATTTGTTTATTGTTTCGCGGCAGCAGTGCAGAGCAATATATAAAATTACTACAGTACTGTGCAAAAGTCTTAGGCACCCTAGCTATATACGTGTACCAAAGACTTTTGCTCAGTACTGTACAGTAATGCCACCACACATACATTACAGGCTCTCTTTCAGTGCAGTCATAAAGGCATTACCCCAATGCATAACTATAGGTAGAAGTGAATGACTCACAAAACACAAGATGGGAGCAGAAGTAGGTCACTCAGCCCCCTCGAGCCCATCTCGCCATTCAGTATGATCTTCCCCCAAACTAAAACTTCTCTTTGTTCCTTATAGCCCCAGTCTCTAAGATTTTTGAAACACTTCTCATTTGATTATATTATAGTGAGTGACAATGCCATTATTTCATTTTAACGCTCTTCAAAGAGGATTTTGAAAGTCTAGTGTCCTAAAAGTACCTAATTATGTATAGTCAAAATACCCTTTTCTCTTTTACAAAAAAACATTTTATTATTGACAGAAAATAGAAATACTACAAGATTTCATTTGAAGCATATGTTCATTATTAGCATATGTTATTGTCAGATTTTTAAAATATATTATTAAGAAATAAATCTCCAGGAGCACATGTCATAATACAAAATTCACCGGGACTTCAATTCCAAACAAAAAAATTGAACCTATCATTGCCAAAGATTTTTTAATAAATTGTGAAGCATGATTAAATTGTATCAACATAATTGATCTACACAGCCTATGAATGCTAAACAGTGTGTCAGCTAATTGGTTAAAGTGAAAGAAACAGTAAAATTATTAAATAACCGTACCATGAGCTGCTGATCAACATTAATATTCTGAATGTGTTAAAAAGATCTTTCCATTAATCTTGACTCTGTTGTTAAAATGTGGCATATGCTTTTTCAAATTATCTCTGCTATTTACTGGACCGCATTAACCCATTTAAATTACACAACTCCTCTGAAATAGCTGATAAAGGAATTTCAAGTGGATGAACATACTAAGTTTTCATACACTGCAATCCTATAGGGTAATCTTGGGGCCTGATAAATTTATGGAGCAGTTCCTTACTTATAATTTGACATGACTAAATTTTGCCATAAAGCATTCTGTAGTACAATCAGTGTGCAATATTACTATTTGAATATTCAATCTTACCTGCAAAGAAATATAATTTACTGTTCAATGGATCAAATAGCTAATTTAGCAATTTTCCTCTTACCAAAACTGACAGTATATGAAAAAAGAGACTAATGTATTATTCAAGTAATATTGGACACATGAGAGTACAGTCTTGCTAAACTAATTAGAAGTGGGATATCTGAAGGATAAGTCCGAAGGTCACGGCTATCAATCACCCATCAGATCTTCATGTTGGCAAGTGTATACATATAGAGTTCATTACTGCTACCATGCCTTAAGGAAGATTATTTTTCAGTTCATATTGCCAAAAGTAATCAAATAAATTTTCACCCAATTCCATAATGTGTATGTATGAATCCACAGCACAGCACATTACAATCTCCGTTCCATTCTACTTGTCCTGGGACAATAATTTGGGATTGCACTCAATCGAATTTGAAGTTCAGATGCCAGGAACCTGGAGCCTAAGTATCCTGCTTCAGCAGCTGAGTTTTGACCATAAGACCACAGGACATAAGAGCAGAGTTAGGCTATTTGGCCCATCGAGTCTGCTCTATCATTTCATCATGGTTCCATAGTCTATTATTTGGCACTCTTACCACTAGAAAGCAGCTAAAGCTGTGAATTAATCAAAATACAAAACAGAAAATCATGACAGCTACATCTTTCCTTTATCAGAAAAAATCTAAATTTAAATTAGCATTAACACGCACAAAACGCTGCAGGAACTCAGCAGGTCAGGCAGCACCTATGAGGGGAATAAGGAGCCGACTCTTTGGGCCAAGTCTCTTCATTTGGACTGATGAGTCAAAGAAAGCTAAAGAATTAAAGCATTAAGTTTTATAAGGTGTTCATCAAACCACATTTGAAATATTCTGAGTGGTTTGGGGCCCCATATCTAGGAAAGGATGTGCTGGAATTGGACAGGGTCCAGAGGATGTTCACAAGAATGATCTCAGAAATGAAAGGGTTAACGTACGAAAGTGTTTGATGGTCTGGGCCTGTACTCACTGAAGTTTGGAAGAATGAAGAAAGATCTCGTTGAAATTATCCAAATATTAAAAGGCCTAGATAGAATAGTAGGTGGGCATGTGGCCAAGTGGTTAAGGCATTGGACTAGCGACCTGAAGGTCGTGAGTTCGAGCCCCAGCCGAAGGAACGTGTTGTGTCCTTGAGCAAGGCCCTTAATCACACATAGCTCTGCGACGACACTGGTGCCAAGCTGCATGGGTCCTAATGCCCTTCCCTTGGACAACATTGGTGTTGTGGAGAGGGGAGACTTGCAGCATGGGCAACTGCCAGTCTTCCATACAACCTTGCCCAGGCCTACGCCCTGGAGAGTGAAGATTTTCCAGGCGCAGATCCATGGTCTCGCAAGACTAACGGATGCCTTTTAGTTAGAGTAGAAGCAGAGAGGATGTTTCCATTAGTGGGAGAATCTAAGACCATAGAACGCAGTCTCAGAATACAAGGACATTCATGAGGAGGAACTCCTTTAGCCAGTGGGTGGGTTAATCTGTCTAATTCATTGCCACAAAGGGTGTGGAGGCCAAATCAATGTGTATATTTAAACTGTATACATTCTCTGATATTAAATGGAACTATTGAACAATTGAACCATTTTCTTCAGCAAGCAATAAACCAGAAATTTTGAATCAGGGGTTGGAGTAGATTTTGGTACTAACCCAGAGATTTTAAAATGCAACCTGAAAAAGACAGGAAGTTTAAATAATTTTCTCATTTAAAACTTATAAGGGATATGATTGCTAATATCTCAATTTTCATATGTTTACCTATATATACATTGCAAATCACACAATAAAAATACACTCATCTGCAAACAATTCTATTATGTAAAATTATATACATTCTTTGGAGGCACTTTAAATACTACACCAATTGTAATAGAATTGGATTCTGTAATTACCTGATCTTGATGTTTTAGTTAAATGACCATTATTACCAAATGTTTCTGTATTTACATATAGCAAAAAAAGAGCACTAATCATTGAAGGAGATATGAATCAAAATCCATTGACAGATAAGCAATGAAGGACGAATCATTATTTTCTCTTCTTCTGATAACTATATATCTAGTTATGATACTCACTAAAATTATGTATGAGTCATGTTTTCCCCGCAGAAGGTAAAATTTGAGATAATTCAGAGAGAGCCTAATAAAATTTGGCAAAAACTATAGGAATGAAATTGAGCAAGACTGAATAATCCCACCTTAAATATGCATTATATCATAGTAAATACAAATTGTTTTCATTTTCGTAATAATCTGGTGGGGCAGCAAAAAAAAACATTTGTGTATCCGTTATTTGCCCGACCTGATTTTCTTTTCCAATGCAGTCCACGGTGGCATTCCATCGTGTCCAACGATGACAGGATACCTGTGCGGGAGAGTTTTTAAAGTGGAAAACCCGTTGCACTGGGATAGTTCCACTCTCACAACTTCAGAGGTCTTGGACCAGTGGTACAAACAAGTGTCACAAACTGGGGGCTTCCTTGGATGCAGTGGATGAGCTTGTCATCTCCTGTGCCTTGTCGTGCCCTGAACTGCCTTCCTGGCCGTTGCATCTCACTGTAGGTCTCATCTGCCCTGCCCACTGGAGCCGACTTCACATTCTAGGACTGATATGAAGAAAATCTATATTCCTCCAGTTCAGATGTTGGTGTCAGAACAGGATTTTTTAAGAATATCTCCGGAAATAACACAGCTAATAACCAATTTGTCTATTATTCCTTCCATATCGTTCTGAAACACTGCCCCTCACCCCACTCTCATGGCTAGGGGTTCACTTTCTGGAAAGTGGCCCACAAAATCATTGTCATGTTGAAGAATAGATGGGCTCTTGGAGAAAACACTGCAGCTGGTTCTCACCAAACATTTGAGCATATGCTTTATCTCAGCATGTTTCAAACTGAATTATTTTCCTTCCCAATCCACGGAGTACTGATTGGCCTCTTCATCCATACAGTCCACTTCAGTGACATCAGTCCAGCTACTTATGAAAGCAACAAGGTTTGATATGCTTCCTTCAAAAAAATGACACGGTAGCGTAGTGGTCAGCACAAACACTTTACACTGTCAGCCATAAGGCTGGGGTTCAGTTCCTACCACTGTCTGTAAGGAGTTTTAACGTTCTTCCCGTGACCATGTGGGTTTCCTCTGGGTGCTCTGGTTTCCTCCCACATTCCAAAGGATGTACAGGTTAGTAGTTTAATTGGTCTTTTGAGTGTAATTGGACAATGCGGGCTTTTTGGGCCAGAAGGGCCTGTTAACGTGCTGTATCTCTCCCTCTCTTCATAAAACAATGTGCAAATTAAGTTCAATGAGATAGAATTCATTATAGCCTAAAGGCTAGAGCATGTACTCAGCGTGGTATGATATACACACATGCCGGCCTAAATCTAAGCCAATAAGCTATATTACAGATGTCAAGATGTGAATGTTAAAAACAGTTCGATTCACTGTAAGAAAAGTTACCAGAAAAATTGCCAACACTAACTAACAAAAACATTGGCATCTGTGTACGCTGAAAGATCGGTCTCAAAGAAGTCCTCCAGCTTCCACTGGAGGGTCTCAAATGTTGGTCGTTCATAATCATTCTCTTTCCAGCATTCCAACATGATCTCATATAGTGGTAAAGGGCATTCTGCAGGGCATGGCATTCTGTATCCTTTCCCCAACTCCTGGACAACTTGAAGGTTTGTCATTCCTGCGGGTGGGGGGGGGGGGAAGCCAACATATAGATATTACAAAATTGTAAAGATAAACATAAATAATAAGCTGGAAATCTCAAAAAGTATTTTCCTTTACAGAAAATTCTTCAAAGGACCACTTGATGGTTCTATCAGATGGATTTATTAAATTCCAAATTAAACCAGGCAAGGAATGTTCTTTCCACATCCACTCTACCTTGGCCTATCGAATATTGAAAACCTTAGCCAGAATGGATATGGGAGAGTCTAGGTCCAGAGGGCACAACCTCCGAAAAAAGGGATTTCCCTTTAGAATAGAGATGAGGAGAAATTTCATTAACTAGAAGCTTGTGAATCTGAGGAACTCATTGCCACAGATGGCTGTGGAGATCAAGTCAATGAGTGTATAAAAAGCAGAGGTTTTGGTAGGTACATGTCAAAGGTTATGGGGAGAGGACAAGAGAATGGGGTTGAGAGGGATAATAAATCAGCCATGATCAAAAGGTGGAACAGACCCAATGGGCCAAATAGCCTACTTCTGCCCCTCCCCCCATGTGTTATGGTCATAGACTTATAAAACACTATGGCACAGGCCTTTCAGCCCATCTAGTACTGTATGTGCTGAACTATTATTCTGCTTATTCCCATCGATCTGCAACCAGATCCTTGACCTTCACTGGGACCAAAGCCATCTATATCCCTTCCACTGATGAACATACACAAATATCTCTGTAAGATTGGGTAAACATGACCTACCACGCACACAGCTATGTTGACTATCCTTAATCAGTCCATGTCTTTCCAAATACTCATATGCCCTGTCCCTTAGAGCAGGGGTCCCCAACCTTTTTTTGCAGCGCGGACCAGTTTAATATTGACAATATTCTTGCGAACCAGCTGACCGGGGATGGGGCGGGGGGGGTGTTCAAGTAGGGTTAAACTCACCTCAACATGTCTTTTACACTTAGGGTTGCCAACTTTCTCACTCCCAAATATGGGACAAAAGTAGCAGTCAAATCCCGGGACACTTTACCCCAGGAAAGACTACCACGACCATGAAGCCTTGTGTGGGCACATGTGTGCGCATGCGCGACGTGCCGATTTTCTTTTCCCCATAAATCGGTTTTGCCTTCATCTTCCCGACTATACTGTACATACATTATTTCTACTTTATATAGGGCTGTGTATTTATCATATCATTCCTGCTTTGACTATATGTTAGTGTTATTTATTTTCAGTTTTATGTGTTATTTGGTATGATTTGTTATGTTATTGTTTTAGGTCTGGGAACACTCAAAATTTTTTCCATCTTAATTAATGGTAATTGCTTCTTCACTTCATGCCATTTTGGCATGAAAGGTTTCATAGGAATGCTCTACCTTAGCAGGGGAACTACGAGACAAACCAATTTAGCCCAATATACAGGATGTGCCATCAAATACGGGACAGTTGGCAACCCTATGTTCAAGTTCAACAGTGCACGACAGGGAATGAGGAAAGGTGCAGCTGACTCATATCATTTCCTCGCGGCCCGGTAGCACATGCTTTGCGGCCCGGTACCGGTCCGCGGCCCGGTGGTTGGGGACCGCTGCCTTAGAATACCTTCCAATAACTTTCCCACTACTGATATCAGGGTCACCAGCCTATAATTTCCCAGCTTATTCTTAGAGTTATTCTTAAACAACAGAACAAGGTTAGCTGTCCTCCAATCCGACAGCATCTCACACGTGGCTAAGGCCATTTGGTTTATGGCCTTATGTTCTGACAAATGAATTTAGTATCCTGAGCAATTTTTGGATTTTTGATGTTGTTCACTTGAGCTACAATAATCCATGCATACAAACTCTTCCTTATGTGGATTCAGATTTACTCAAACCATTATAGACAGTTTCAGTAAAATTTCAGTGACATACAGTACTGTACAAAAGTCTTAGGCACATACACATCGCGAGAGAGCCTAAGTCTATTGCTAGAGAGTCTTAAGTCTTTAGAGAGACATTCTGTAATGATCAATACATCAATTGTTTGGTATCAAATGACCTTTGGTATCTTAGGGCTGGCTGTGTATGCATCCGTGCCACCCCCCCATCCCAGCACTCCTTCTCTGCCACCTGTCCCACTGCACTCCACCATCGACTCTCTGTATACACATGACTGTGTGGCTAGGCATAGCTCAAATACCATCTCTAAATTTGCTGACGATACAACCATTGTTGGGAGAATCTCAGGTGGTAACGAGAGGGCATACAGGAGTGAGATATGCCAACTAGTGGAGTCGTGCCGCAGCAACAACCTGGCACTCAACATCAGTAAGACGAAAGAGCTGATTGTGGACTTCAGGAAAGGTAAGATGAAGGAACACATACCAATCCTCATAGAGGGATCAGAAGTGGAGAGAGTGAGCAGCTTCAAGTTCCTGGGTGTCAAGATCTCTGAGGATCTAACCTGGTCCCAACATATCGATGTAGTTATAAAGAAGGCAAGATAGCGACTATAATTTATTAGGAGTTTGAAGAGATTTGTCATGTCAACAAATACACTCAAAAACTTGTATAGTTGCACCGTGGAGAGCATTCTGACAGGCTGCTTCACTGTCTGGTATGGAGGGGCTACTGCACAGGACCAAAAGAAGCTGCAGAATGTTGTAAATCTAGTCAGCTTCATCTTGGGCACTAGCCTACAAAGTACCCAGGACATCTTCAGGGAGCAGTGTCTCAGTAAGGCAGTGTCCATTATTAAGGACCTCCAGCACCCAGCGCATGCCTTTTTCTAGCAACGCACATCAAAGTTGCTGGTGAACGCAGCAGACCAGGCAGCATCTGTAGGAAGAGGTGCAGTCGACGCTTCAGGCCGAGACCCTTCGTCAGGACTAACTGAAGGAAGAGTTAGCTAGTCCTGACGAAGGGTCTCGGCCTGAAACGTCGACTGCACCTCTTTCTACAGATGCTGCCTGACCTGCTGCGTTCACCAGCAACTTTGATGTGTGTTGCTTGAATTTCCAGCATCTGCAGAATTCCTGTTGTTTGCATGCCCTTTTCTCACTGTTACCATCAGGTAGGAGGTACAGAAGCCTGAAGGCACACACTCAGCGATTCAGGAACAGCTTCTTCCTCTCTGCCATCCGATTCCTAAATGGACATTGAATCTTTGGACACAACCTCACTTTTTTCTAATATTCAGTATTTCTGTTTTTGCATGTTTTTTAAATCTATTCAATATACATAATCGATTTACTTGTTTATTTATTATTATTTTTATTAATTTTCTTTCTCTGCTAGATTATGTATTGCACTGAGCTGCTGCTGCTAAGTTAACAAATTTCCCATCACATGCTGGTGATAATAAACCTGATTCTGATCCTTTGCTCCACACAGATTTTCAAACTCACTCTCTGCTCCATGTTGACAAATACCGTTCTGTGCAAATGTCTTAAACACCCTAGCTATATGTATATACCTTAGACTCATGCACAGTACCGTAGTGATTCTAATTGTGTTCTGAAACGAAGAGCTAACCTGGGTAAGGTATCTTTCCATAAGTGATAATTTCATACAGCAGTATTCCAAAGGACCAGACATCCGATTTGATGCTGAATTTATTTGAGTGAAGGGCTTCCGGTGCAGTCCACTTTACAGGAAATTTTGCTCCTTCTCTTGCTTCATAAACATTTTCATCATCTCCCTGATAATGTCAAAAAAATGGTCTTAGCAATAATGTATCCAGCAGTTTAAATAATGCACTCAAGATTACACTGGCAAGATAGCAAGATATTCACCTTGTTTTATTCTATTCTTTTATTTAGAGATACAGTAACTGGCCCTTCTTGCTCAACTAGCCCTCACTGCTCAATTACATCCATCACCATTATGTGGCACAGGCAGACATGGTCTTTCCACGGCCATCACACATCAAAGTTGCTGGTGAACGCAGCAGGCCAGGCAGCATCTCTAGGAAGAGGCACAGTCGACGATTCAGGCCGAGAACCTCCCCCATTTTATTTTTTAATAAAAATGCCATCCCCTTCTTGCAATTCCTCGGTCTCTGCCGCATCTGCTCTCAGGATGAGGCTTTTCATTCCAGGACGAGGGAGATGTCCTTTTTTTAAAGAAAGGGGCTTCCCTTCCTCCACTATCAACTCTGCTCTCAAACGCATCTCCCCCATTTTATTTTTCAATAAAAAGCCCTGACGAAGGGTCCCAGCCCGAAACGTCGACTGCACCTCTTCCTAGAGATGCTGCCTGGCCTGCTGCGTTCACCAGCAACTTTGATGTGTGTTGCTTGAATTTCCAGCATCTGCAGAATTCCTCGTTTTTACCTTTCCACGACCATGATTGTTCTTGGCAATTTTTTCCACAGAAGTGGTTTGCCATTGTCTCCTTCTGGGCAGAGTCTTTACAAGACGGGTGACCGTTGCCATTATCAATACCCCTCAGGGATTGTCTGCCTGGCGTCAGTGGTTGTGATATGCACCGGCTGCTCAAACAACCATCCACCACTGCCCCCGTGGCTTCATGTGACCCCTGACTGGCGGTGGGCAGGGGGAGGGAGGTCAGGTAAGCAGGTGCGACTCCTTGCTCAGGGGTGGCCTGCAGGCTAGCGGAGAGAAGGAGCACCTTGCGCCTCCTTTAGTAGAGCTGTATCTATATATAGTTATATATTTGCCTTATTTTATTTTAATCTTTTATTCAGAGACACTGCACAGTAGCAGGCCCTTTCAGTCCAATGAGCTCTCACTACCCAGTTTCACCCATGTGACTCATTAATCTACTGACCCGTATGTCCTTGGAATTTGGGAGGAATGCAGAGCAAACCCATGCTGTTGCAAGGAGAACATGTAAGCTCCTTATAGTCCGCTGCAGAACTGAATCTGGGTCGCTGATGCTGTAATAATGTTACTCTAGCTGCGACATTCTATGCTACTGTGCCATTATGTTAGTACCCACTACCCACGCTCAGGGCTCAGAGTCCCCATCGTCCCACACTTAACAGGTAACTCAGTCAATCAATCCACCTTATCCTTCAATGAGCAATGAAATGAAAGGGAAATAATTGTCATCTTACCATAAAAACTCGGGCAAGTCCAAAATCAGCTACCTTGCAGGTGTTGTTCTCCCCAACCAGAACATTCCTGGCAGCTAAGTCCCGATGGATATAACTTTTAAGTTCCAGATATGCCATTCCTGCAGCTACCTGTGCAGACATTTCCAGTAGGTCAGTTACAGTCAAGCTTGACTTCTGGTTCTCTGTCGAAATTAATACATGGTGAATGTTAGAATTCAGAAAATATTTTCAATTCTCCTTAAAATGTCTTATCTGCTAAAAAGCATGATCTGCTCTGGATGTCGGTATTGGTTCTGTGGCCAAATGTGTGGATGATAGGTGATGGGGCGGGTAGTGTTGAGGAAGCAGGGAATCTGCAGGTCATGGACAGAATAGGCAATAAATGGCAGATTGACTTCTGTGCTGGGAAGTGTGTGATTACGCAACTTGATATATAAAAGATAAAGGCACAGACTACTTTAAAAATGGGGAGAAAATTTAGAAACCGGATGTCCAAAGGGACTTGGGACCCTTTCTTAACTTGCAGGTTGAGTCCGTAGTAAGAAAGGCAGATGCAATGTTAACATTCATTTAGAGAGGGCTAGAATATAAAAGCAAGAATGTAATGCTGAGACTTTAAAAGGCATTGTCCAGACTGCATTTGGAGTATTGAGAACAGATTGGGCATTACCATTGGAGAGGATCCAGAGGAGATTTCCGAGAATGGTCCCAGAAATGAAAGGGTTAATGCATGAGGATGTTTCATGGCTCTGAGCCTGTACTTGCTGAAGTTTATAAGAATGAGGGGAGATCTCGTTGAAACCTATGAATATTGATAGGCCTAGATAGAGTGGATGTGCAGAGGATGCTTCCAGTTGAAAGAGAGTCTAGAATCAGAAGACACAGCCTCAGAATAGAAGCATGTCTCTATAGGACAAAGATGAGGGGAATTTCTTTAGCCAGAGGGTGGTGAATCTGTGGAATTGTTTGCTACAGACGGCTCATTGCTCCATTAAGGAGGAGATACAGAATCCTGAAGGCACACAGTCAACAATTCAGGAATTGCTTCCTCAGATTTCTGAATAGACATTGAACCGATGAACACTACCTCACTGCTTTTTTTCCTCTCTTTTTACACGACTTATTTAATTTAATTTTCTTACTATATATATTTCTTACCGTAATTTACAGTTTTTATTTTGTGTTGCAATATACTGCTGTCACATAACAACAAATTTCACAACATATGCCAGTGACATTAAACCTGATTCTAGTTCCCTGGAGGCCAAGTTATTGGGTATATTTAAAACAGGGGTTGATAGGTTCTTGATTAGTAATGACATTGTGAAGGGGAGAAGGCAGGTTGAGAGGGAAAATAAATCAACTCTGATCGAATGGCAAAGCAGACTCGATTTGCCAAACGACGTAGTTCTACTCAAATGTCTTAGGGAAATCGAAAGTGAAGCAACCTGAAACCCTGCAGATGCTGAAAATCTAACAGAAAAGTTGCATGCTGGAAACATTCAGCAGGTAAGGCAGCATCCATGGAGAGTGAAACATGGATGCTTCACTAATAAATCAAGCCAATGACCTTTCCACCCGATGAAAAGTCTGGAAAAGATAACCCTGTTTTTTTTTTAATCTCTAAGCAGGAAAACTTTTTCTTTCTTTTTTAAATACCATCATCTTTATGTGCCATGTCGTATGACATAAGCAATCATGGACATTTATCTGTACCCGACCATGACTGTACTTGGCAAATTTTTCCACAGAAGTGCTTTGCCATTACCTTCTTCTGGGCAGTGTCTTTATCAGGCAGGTGACCCCAGCCATTATCAATTGTTCCTTTCCACGCACGCCTTGTGGCACATCAGAAGACTACCATTTCTTTAGCCTATGTCTGTTTTTTTTTTACAATGCTGAGTTGCTAGCATGACTCTCAACCCAGCTCGGATGGAAAGCGTTCAAGGAGTCAGTCAGATTCTAACCCGAGACCACCCACTTTGCAGCCCGGTGCGGATGCCACTACACCTCCAGCCAGCTAGCCATGATCAGTACCCTTCAGAGATTGTCTGCCTGGCGTTAGTGATCGCGTAAACAGGACTTGTGATATGCACCGTCTATGAATGGGTTGGCTGAAAGCTTTATCCAAATCTTCAAGAAGTCCATTAAAGTGATGGACAAGGAGAACATTTCCGTACAGCACAAGCTGGACAACTTTCTTCTTGTATATCAGAACTCTGTCTATGCAATGACAAATCAAACACCTGCAATGCTGTTCATGAACAGGAATCTGAGATCTCGCAAAGAGCTCCTAAAACCAGACCTCCGGAGGGAAGTGAAGACTAAACAGTTAAGCCAGTTGCCAAGTGAAGCAGCAAGGAGCTTTGTGATTGGACAGAAATTCCTATCACGTGATTACCAAGAAGACAAGTGGACACCCGGTAGGATAGCTACAAGAACTGGACCACTGATAATACACAGTGGATGTTGGAGATCGGACATGTGGATCAGATACTGGATGCTCAACTGAAGAACATACCCTAGTCGATTATACCCAACAAGATGAACATATTACAGTCACTGAACTTATCTCTCAGTGATGATCATGTCACTGACAGCAACATGACATCGGAAACCGAGAACATTATCTTAGACAGGACACCAACCAAACCTGATGCCACTTCACAGGTCCAGAGCCGTCATCCTGAAATCTATTTCTTTTAAAGCAAAGACCCTCCCCTCAGCATTATGTATTGATCTGTTGTCTACACATATGCATTATTCTCTCTCTCTCGCTGCAATATGAATACACCAGTTAAATCCATCTCCCGCGTGCGTGCTTTTATTTAATTGATATGTAGCTGCAAAGACACACTTTTCAGCAAATAGCTTCTAATGAGGCAAAATGCTTTAAATTAATTCTTGCTGAATGATGTTTCAATGTGACTAAGCAGTCCCATCAGGAAGCAGTGGTGTCTGGGACCATTACGTTACCTGTCATTTTGGAGTGCTGTTTTGCTCTGTAAATATCAGTGCACATTGCTTAATGACCATTCTTGTACATTCAAAAATAAAGTGGTTCCCAGGTGGCTCAGCAGTTAATTGCATCGTGCAGCGTCGTATTGCTGGGTACAGACTGGGAAAACACAGGTCCAGTGTTTTACCCTTCTCTATCCCTGTAATCTTCTCACCTTCTCCAAATTTCTGCAAAGTTGGTGTTCCTTTAACCCCATCTCTTCATCCCGCCTTTCATAACTATGCTGTCAAAAGTTGAGGTTGGAAGCTTCCAAATTCTAACCCCACTCATTCTCTGTCTCTTGCCCTCTCTCTCTCTCTCTCTCACACACACACACGCACTTACTCTATCACTCACACGCCCACTCAGTCACAGACCAACTTAGTCATACACTCACTCCCACACTCAACACATGAACTCACATGCACGCAAGCGTGGCAACACACACACACACACACACACACACACAGGATGCACATATGAGGTTAAAAAAAGGCTCCTTAATATCATATATGTTTTCACTATAAAAATATGCAGCAAAGAACCAATGGATCGGATTCCTTTTCTCCCGCCCTTTACCTTTCCCACCCACCTGGTTTCACTTATCACCTTCTAGATTGTGCTCATTCCTCTCCCCACCCCCGCAACCTTATTTGATTCTGGTATCTTCCCCCTTGGTTCCATGAGGTTGTTATAGCCAGAGGTGGAAGTGGGCACAAGCTTCTACTACCTATTAAATGCTCCCAATGATATGCATCGCAAATAGCCTCCGACAACCAAGTCCAGCTCCTGCCCTTCACATGTGGTTTATTTACTAAGCCTGGCAGAACCATTTCTACTGGCAGGATAAGGGGTAAGGGTGCTGTACTGGCACCTTAAAACCAGTTAGTTTGGGCAGATGGGGCTCATCAGCCATGGTTGGCAGCTTTTTTAGGAGAAGGGAAACTCTGACCTCAAACCTCCGGTGCCTTGCGGCAATACTTACTCATGAGGAAGGCTTTGGGAGTAAACCCTGGGGGAAAAATCTGGAGCTGGAAGTCCCTAAGGCAGTCCTATGTTGAAATCAACATTGATTGGCAACTCCTGCGAGACTGCTGGTGCCAAGCTGTATCAGTTTCTTCTGTTCCTTTGAATTCATCAGATGCGTGGAGAGGGTGAGCTTGCTACATGGGCAACAGCTTGTTCTCCATATTGGACTGCCGTGGTTTGTGTACTGGCACGCGTATCACATAGGCAGCTGAGGCACAACACTCATGGTCAACACAGGGCCACTGCCCCCTTTCTTTCCAGTCCTGAAGAAGGGTCTTGGCCCTAAATGTCGACTATTTATTCCTCTCCATACTCTCAGTGCCTGACCCACTGAGTTCCTCCAGCATTTTGTGTGTGTTATAATGAATCTGATGTCATCTGAGAGAAATGGAATTAAATGAATATTTTCTTTCAGTGGCTCTGAGCAATACCTAGCAATCGGTTTTTCTATCGAGTTCATGAACTGGTTTCTATTAGCTTTTGTAATGCATTTTATATCATGTTAGCTTCTGCATGCTTTATGTTTAATATATGTATGTCCATGGCATCTAATTGTTTGAAAATTACTTTAGTCGAGCAAGAAGATCTCTGCATCATAACTTGCTTCTCAAACTATTTTCTCCATTGTGGATCAGTAGCACCTAATATTGCTGACTGCTAAGCGTTGGTGTCAGTATTGAATCTTACCAAGATTGTCGGCATCTTTAATTTTACTGCTATAAGCTGTAAACAAGGAGGTTCAGTGACACGTATTGTTGGGTGTGAGCTGTAGAGCTGCTAATGTTGACCTCATTACAAAGGGTATCATATTTAGTGCAAAAGAAAAGGAAGGGGTACCTCAAGGCTCAGTGCTGGGACCCCAGTTGTTTACAATATATATTAATGACTTAGATGAGGGAATTAAATGCAGCATCTCCAAGTTTGCGGATGACACGAAGCTGGGTGGCAGTGTTAGCTGTGAGGAGGATGCTAAGAGGATGCAGGATGACTTGGATAGGTTGGGTGAGTGGGCAAATTCATGGCAGATGCAATTTAATGTGGATAAATGTGAGGTTATCCACTTTGGTGGCAAAAACAGGTGAACAGATTATTATTTGAAAGGTGGCCGATTAGGAAAAGGGGAGGTGCAACGAGACCTGGGTGTCATTATACACCAGTCATTGAAAGTGGACATGCAGGTACAGCAGGCGGTGAAAAAGGCGAATGGTATGCTGGCATTCATAGCAAGAGGATTCGAGTACAGGAGCAGGGAGGTGCTACTGCAGTTGTACAAGGCCTTGGTGAGAACACACCCGGAGTATTGTGTGCAGTTTTGGTCCCCTAATCTGAGGAAAGACATTCTTGCGATAGAGAGAGTACAAAGAAGGTTCACCAGATTGATTCCTGGGATGGCAGGACTTTCATATGATGAAAGCCTGGATCGACTAGGCTTATACGTTGGAATTTAGAAGATTGAGGGGGGATCTTATTGAAACGTATAAGATCCTAAAGGGATTGGACAGGCTAGATGCAGGAAGATTGTTCCCAATGTTGGGAAAGTCCAGAACGAGGGGTCACAGTTTGAGGATAAAGGGGAAGCCTTTTAGGACCGAGATTAGGAAAAACTTCTTCACACAGAGAGTGGTGAATCTGTGGAATTCTCTGCCACAGGAAACAGCTGAGGCCAGTTCATTGGCTATATTTAAGAGGGAGTTAGGTATGGCCCTTGTGGCTAAAGGGATCAGGGGGTATGGAGGGAAGGCTGGTACAGGGTTCTGAGTTGGATGATCAGCCTCGATCATACTGAATGGCGGTGCAGGCTCGAAGGGCCGAATGGCCTACTCCTGCACCTATTTTCTATGTTTCTATGAAAGGGGAACGTTTTGATAAGGGCCACAAAAGCACAAGTAGCAGGCATCACTGGAATTCCCTTTCTGGGATTGAAAATGAACACAAGGGGCTGGTGATCTGTTACCAGCGTAAACCTCTGTCCACAGAGGTAGTAGTGGGACTTCTTTGTTCCCCATACTGGACCAAGGGCCTCTTGGTCGATCTATGCATAGTTGCATTCTGCTTTCATGAGTGATCTTGAAGCAAATGGAATCAGGTCCTCAGATCCATCTTTCATAATGTGTGACAAAATGGCTTCAATGCCATAAGGGGACACATCGCATGCCAGTCTGATAGGCAGGGATGGGTCATAATGAGTGAGCAGTTCATCAGATGCTATTTGTCTCTGTTTCCTTGAATGGTCTTTCACATCTTTCTGACCATTCCCACTTTGCTCCTGTCTGTAACAGTGCGTTCAATGCGTGCAGCACTGTAGCAGTGTTTGGGAGAAACCAATGGCCGTAGTTTACAGGCACAAGTATGAACTGAGTTGTGACACAGTTTCTGGTTTGGCTGCCTGTAGCACTGTTCCCATCTTCTCTGGTGACTTGTGTAAGCCATGCTTGTCAAAGACGTGTCCACAATATGAGAGTTCATTCTTCAAAAACTCACATTTCTCCCTCTTTGCATGCAGACATTACTCACTCCGCCTGGTAAGCACTTTACCAAGGATCTGGAAGTTGTTCTTCGTCATTTTTGCCAGTCACAATAATGTCCATAAGACTATAAAACATAGGAGCAAAATTAGGCAATTTGGCCCATCGAGTCTGCTTCGCCATACAGTCATGGCTGATCCTTTTTCTTTTCTCCTCCTCAACACCATTTACCAGCCTTCTCCCCGTAACCGTTGATGCCATGTCCAATTAAGAACCTATCAATCTCTGCCTTAAATACACCCAGCGACCTGGCCTTCACAGCTGCACGTGGCAATAAATTCCACAAATTCACCACCCTTTGGCTAGAGGAATTTCTCCGCATCTCTGTTTTATACAATTATACTGGGACAGCCCCTTGTGAGTGTTGATTGTGAGGAACTTCCTGCTTGACTCGTCAATCTCCAACTGCGGATAGGCTTGTGACAAGTCAATTTTTGAAAACCTCTCCCTACCTGCCAAAGATGCAAAAATGTCTTCTATTCTTGGCAGGGGATACTGCACAGTACACAGCACCAGGGTGATGCTCACCTTGAAATCCCCAGGCGAATGGCCCCAGTCTTCCCTTTCTTGATTCTGGGACAATGGACATGGCCCAATCACTCCCCTCAATCTTGGAGAGAATTCCAGACACCTCCAAGCTTTGCAGTTCAGCATCCACTTTAGGACATTCTGCATAAGGCACTGGATGCACTTTATGGAATTTTTGTGTTGCTTTTTCATCTGGTTCAATTCTGGCCTTCATGTCTTTGAGTTTACCAATCCTTTCTCAAACACTTTCTCATTAGCATTAAGTAGCTGTGCCAGTCTCTGGTTAGTGCTACCATTTGGGCTGCTGTTGCCTGTTTATGTCACACTGAGAGCTTTGACTGAGTGCAATCTAGTCAGATTTTTCACAACCATTCACATCTGAAAAGAGCTGGTCCTTCACTTTTCAATACATAAAGCTCTAACTGTTGTGTTTGGCCTCTATACGTCACATTTATTTTCAGTTTGCCTTTGGGAGACACTCTTTCATCCGTGTAAGCTTCAGCATCACTGAGGTCTTTCCTAATGGAATCTTAGAAAACAGTCTGTCGTAGTCAGCCTCTGGAATGATGGACAAAGCTGGCCCTGTATCCAGCTCCATTTTCAGTTTTACACCAGACACGTCTATTGTGATCCAAATTGTCTTGTGATCTGCTTCATTTATACTATGCAATTCTAGGCATGACAGTTCACCTTTGTCAGACCCTGTTATCTGATTTTGTTTTACATTTCGTAACTTTATGCATTTGTTTAGTTTTGCGTTTCAGACTTTTCACTCAGCTGTGCTTTTTGTTTGCCTTGCACATTCTCTCTCTCTGACTTTGTCTATGACACTTTTTACAAACTTTTGCTTTGAACCAACACAGATCTACATTATGGGAGGATTTACCACATTAATAACATCTTTGGCTTTTTGCACCATTCAGGGACATTTTGTGCATTTCACATTCTAAACTCCATTTTCTCTAGTTCTGCTGCACCCTTTGCTGCAGTCTCTGACAATATTGCAATGATCAATGTCCGTTCTAAGGTTGGGGCTCTTTTGACCATAAGACTGTAAGATCTAGGAGCAGAATTAGGCAATTTGGCCCATTGAGTATGTTCCACTACTCAATCATGGCTGATCCTTTTTTCCCCCTCCTTAGCCCCACTCCCTGGCCTTCTACAAGTAACCTCTGATGCCGTGGCCAATCAAGAACCTATCAATCTCTGCCTTAAATACACCCAAGGACTTGGACTCCACAGCTGCCATTGGTAACAAATTCCACAAATTCACCACCCTCCAGCTAAAGAAATTTCTCTGTATCTCTGCTTTAAATAGACGCCCCTCTATCCTGAGGCTGTGCCCTCTTGTCCAAGACTTCTCCCGCCATGGGAAATTCCACATCTACTCTGACTAGGCATTTCAACGTTTAAAGGGTTTCAATGAGATTCCCCCCTTATCCTTCTAAATTCCAGTGAGAACAGACCCACAGCCATCAAATGTTCCTCATATGGTAACCCTTTCATTCCTGGAATCAGCCTTGTGAACCTCCTCTGAACCCTCCCCAATGCCAGCATACTTTTTTCTTAGATAAGGAGCCCAAAACTGGTCAGAATACTCACCAGTGCCTCAGCATCTCATCCCTGCTCTTATATCCTAGACCTCTTGAAATGAATGCTAACATTGCATTTGCCTTCCTCACCACCAACTCAACCTGCAAGTTAGCCTTTAAGGTGTTCAGCACAAGGACTCCCAAGGCCCTTTGCATCTCAGATTTTTGGATTTTCTCCCCATTTAGAATATAGTCTACACATTTATTTCTTCTAGCAACGTGCATGTCCATGCATTTTCCAACATTGTGTTTTATTTGTCTCTTTCTTGGTCATTTTCCTAATCTGTCTAAGTCCTTCTGCAGCCTTCCTGTTTCCTTAGCAATACCTGCCCCTCCACCAATCTTCGGATTATCTGCAAATTTGGCAAAAAAGCCATTTATCTTCTGGACAGTAGCCTCTTTTGAGTGCTTTGACTATACATGCCACATACAAGCCTGTATATGTTAATGCACCAGAAAGTCCATCTCTAAAGTCACAGTACTGGGAAAGTTTGCACAGTTCTGCAGTGTATACAGAAACGCTTTTATCCTTTGACTGGTTCCTTTTATAACATCTAAATTTCTCAGTTATTACCAGTAGATTAGGGCTCAAGTAATTTTGTAAAATTATAACAACTTCATCAAACATCTTGCTTACTGGCTTTGCAGGGGTTACTAGGTTGCATAAGAGACTGCATGTTCTTGCACACATTAAGCTAAGAAGTGTAGGGACTTTATTTTGCTCTTCCACGTTGTTCATGTTACAATACAATTCCAACCTCTCGATAATGACTCCCAGCCTTCATTAGCGCTATCAAATTTGTCAACTTTCCCGACTGAAGCTATCACCACATTATTTTCACTTTAAATTCAGTGTGTCTTTCAGTGTGTATTATGCACTGTACTCACACCTTTGTTAGTATCCGTGCCTCCTAGGGGTTCCTTCACCTCAATCTCTCTAATCACCTCTGGTTCAGTACACAATACCCAATCCAGTACAGCCAATCCCCTAGTGGGCCCAACAACAAACTGTTCTAAAAAGCCACCTCACAGACATCCTACAAATTCTCTCTCTTGAGATCCAGTGCTGACCTGATTTCCCCAATCCACTTGCATTTAAGTATAACACCTTAAGACCAGTATTTTGATTTCACTGCAACTTTATTGCACTGCAACTCATCCCAATGGCTACAAATAGTCATAGTCATAGTCATAGTCATAGTCATACTTTATTGATCCCGGGGGAAATTGGTTTTCATTACAGTTGCACTATAAATAATTAAATAGTAATAAAACCATAAATATTTAAATAGTGATATGTAAATTATGCCAGGAAATAAGTCCAGGACCAGCCTATTAGCTCAGGGTGTCTGACCCTCCAAGGGAGGAGTTGTAAGGTTTGATGGCCACAGGCAGGAATGACTTCCTATGACGCTCTGTGCTGCATCTCGGTGGAATGAGTCTCTGGCTGAATGTACTCCTGTGCCCAACCAGTACATTATGTAGTGGATGGGAGATATTGTCCAAGATGGCATGCAACTTGGACAGCATCCTCTTTTCAGACACCACCGTCAGAGAGTCCAGTTCCAGCCCCACAACATCACTGGCCTTATGAATGAGTTTGTTGATTCTGTTGGTGTCTGCTACCCTCAGCCTGCTGCCCCAGCACACAACAGCAAACATGATAGCACTGGCCACCACAGACTCGTAGAACATCCTCAGCATTGTCCGGCAGATGTTAAAGGACCTCAATCTCCTCAGGAAATAGAGACGGCTCTGACCCTTCTTGTAGACGGCCTCAGTGTTCTTTGACCAGTCCAGTTTATTGTCAATTCGTATCCCCAGGTATTTGTAATCCTCCACCATGTCCACACTGACCCCCCTGGATGGAAACAGGAGTCACTGGTGCCTTAGCTCTCCTCAGGTCTACCACCAGCTCCTTAGTCTTTTTCACATTAAGCTGCAGATAATTCTGCTCACACCATGTGACAAAGTTTCCTACCGTAGCCTGTACTCAGCCTCATCTCCCTTGCTGATGCATCCAACTATGGCAGAGTCATCAGAAAACTTCTGAAGATGACAAGACTCTGTGCAGTAGTTGAAGTCCGAGGTGTAAATGGTGAAGAGAAAGGGAGACAAGACAGTCCCCTGTGGAGCCCCAGTGCTGCTGATCACTCTGTCGGACACACAGTGTTGCAAGCACACGTACTGTGGTCTGCCAGTCAGGTGATCAAGAATCCATGACACCAGGAAAGCATCCACCTGCATCGCTGTCAGCTTCTCCCCCAGCAGAGCAGGGCAGATGGTGTTGAACGCACTGGAGAAGTCAAAAAATATGACCCTCACAGTGCTCGCTGGCTTGTCCAGGTGGGCGTAGACACGGTTTGCCCCATCACCCGCCTGTCTTTCCTGACATCTTTACTGCTCACTATCTTAGATATATTTCTGTTTTCCCCTTCCTCCGCTCTATCATTCAGGTTCCCAACCCCTTGCCAAATTAGCTTAAACCCTCCCTAACAGCTCTATTAAACCTTCCCGCCAGGATATTGGTCCCCTTCGGGTTCAGGTGTAACCTGTTCATTTTGAACTGGTCATACTTGCCCCAGAAGAGATCCCAATTATCCAAGAATCTGAAGCCCTGCCCCCTAGACCAGTCTCTCAGCCACGCATTCATCTGCCTGATCCTACTATTCTTGCCCTCGCTAGCATGTGGCACAGGTAGCAATCACAATATTACTACCCTAGAGGTCCTGCTTCTCAGCTTCCTTCCTAACTCCTGGAAAACTCTCTTCAGGACCTCCTCTCTTCTCCTATCTATGTCATTGGTACCAACATGTACCAAGACAACTGTCTGCTCGCCCTCTCCCTTCAGAATATTCTGGAGCCGAGCCGAGACATCCCGTACCCTGGCACCTGGGAGGCAACACACCAGGTGGGTATCTCTATCAGGCTCACAGAATCTCCTGTCTGCTCCCCTGACTATGGAATTCCCTATGACTACCGCATTCCTCTTCTCCCTCCTCCCCTCCTGCACAACAGCACCAGGCTCAGTGCCAGAAACCCGGTCACCGTGGGTGTCCCCTGTCAGGTCATCCCCCTCAACAGCATCCAGAACAAGATATTTGTTGCTGAGGGGGACAGCCACAGGGGTGCTCTCCACTATCTGGGCATTTTCCTTCCCTCTCCTAACACTCACCCAGTTTTCCGACCCCTGTAGCCTAGGGATGACTACCTCTCTGTAGGCTCCTGTCTATCACCTCTTCACTTTCCCTGATAAGCAGTAGGTCATCAAGCTGCAGCTCCAGATCCCTAACACTGTCTCTGAGGAGCTGCATCTCAGTGGCCATCAGGGAGGCTGGAGGTCTCCCACTATTCCCACATCTGACACCCTGAACAAAGCACTAACCCTGCAGGCATGCTATCTAATTCTACAGGAATGAAACAGGAAAAATAAGTCTACTCACCCACTTACCTCGACAAACAGATGAACTTTTTAAACCATTAGCTCGTACCGTTAGCTATGTGAGCCCTGCTGTTCCTGTCTGTCCGGGCCGATTCGCCAAGGGGAGAAAAAAAAGAGTTGGCGCTTCGCTCTCACCTCTTCTCGTTTACTGCCAAAGCCCGTTGAAGCCAAAGCCCTACACTCTGCTGCCACTCACTCCGCTGTCCGCTCCGACTGCTGCCCGCTGTATAGGGTGGTCTCCTTTTTAAACTCTCCGCGCTGTCCTGTCTACGTCATGCACCTGCGCAGTCTCGTCCTTCTTGCACTCGAAGAAGTTTTTTTAAAAACTGCCTTCCTTCAGAATTCAGCTCCCACGCCACTCTGCTTTTCCCAATCCAGAAGACTATCCACCACTTGCACTGTCGGTTCGTTCCACACTCGCACCACCCTCTGAGTGAAGAGGTTCTCCCTCATGCTCCCTGTAAACATTTCGCCTTTCACCCTTAACCCACGACCTCTAGTTCTAGTCTCACCCAACCTCAGTGGAAAATGCCTACTTGCATTTACCCTATCTATACCCCTCATAATTTTGTATACCTCTATCAAATCTCCTCTCATTCTACTATCTCTAGGACTGGTAATACAGTCCTAACCTATTCAACCTTTCTCTATAACACAGGTCTGGCAACATCCTTGTAAATTTCTCTGCATTCATTCAAGCATCTTTCCTGTAGGTAGGTGATGAAAACATAGGAATGTTATGCGTATTTTATATATGTCATCATCATGTGCCATGTCGCATCCATTGCCTTCTTCTGGGCAGTGTCCTTACAAAATGGGTGACCCCAACCATTATCAATTCTCTTCAGAGATTGTCTGCCTGGTGTCAGTGGTCGCATAACCAGGACTTGTGATATGCACCAGCTGCTCATACAACCATCCACCACCTGCTCCCATGACTTTATGTGACCCTGATTGGTGGCTAAGTCGGTGCTACACCTTGCCCAAGGGTGACCTGCAGGCTAGCGGAGGGAAGAAGCACCTTTAGTACGAACATATCTCAACCCCGCCACCTAATTGATAGGCATCCATTAGTCTCGTGAGACCATGGATTTGCGCCTTGGAAGATTTCCAGGGCGCAGGCCTGGGCAAGGTTGTATGGAAGACCGGCAGTTGCCCATGCTGCAAGTCTCCCCTCTCCACGCCACTGATGTTGTCCAAGGGAAGGGCACTAGGGCCAATACAGCTTGGCACCAGCTTCGTCGCAGAACAATGTGTGGTTAAGTGCCTTTCTCAAGGACATAGAACTAGTGACTTTCAGATCACTAGACGAATGCCTTAACCACTTGGCCACATACCAACACACATGCCACCTAATTAATATGTATACATATGTATAAAATACACAAAGATACAAAATATACATACAAATTATGTATATGTACATACCTTGATAATAAATTTGACTTTAAACCCTCTTAAAAGGTACAAAAAGTAGCAGCCTTTCAGTCACTATAAGTTTAAATGCCTTAGATTACTTTCACAAGCATCAAAAATATAGTTACATTTGCATTACATCTCAATGCGTAAAAGCTTTGTCATCTTTATAAGATCTAAATCACCCAGGGATAGGCTCACCATAAAATCAAACAGAAGCCAATTCCTCTTCAGAGGTAACCATCTGGATGAGCACAATCTCAGATTAATTTCACAGGGATCCTTAGCAAATGCTCACTTCCTACATTTCCTTCCCCTTTGGAGTTAATAGCAAAGTATATAACATCATTTCAGATTGTACCAGCACCTGGTAGGTTCTAAAAAGACACCATACTTACTGTGTAAATAATCAAGCAAGCTCCCATTTTTCATTAATTCAGTGATAATGTAAATTGGCTCTTCAACGGTGCACACAGCATACAGCTGAATTAGCTTGGGATGTCTCAGTGACTTCATTATTTGTGCCTCCCTTAGGAAGTCCTCTTTGGCCATCATTCCTAAAAATGGACACAGCAAACAAATTCTGTTCACTCACTCTTACCCAGCAGGATCCACAATAAAATCTAACAGGGAGATTATCATCCGTACCTAAGGAATTAGTGGCATTACTTGGTCAGCCAAAGATTTTCAGTCCCTGTGCATTGATAGTAGGTTCAAACACAGTACTCACCACTATTCCAGGCCGATCATGTTATATTGAACATTGATTCAGGACCATGCTTTCTGGTGGTGTCCTGTTATAAAAACTGAATATTCTGGGATAGAAATTCTGCTTGCAACAAGCAAAATGCTGAACACAAACATCCCACCGATCCCCTGAACTTCCAGATCATTAATTTCCAATTCTGATCTCTGCTCCTTCTAAAACGATTAAGTCAAGTGGAGATGAAAAGGGATCTCCACGGAAGAAAGGAATAGGTTTGCTTGTGCGTGACAATTTCTAATGACTTACACTATACTGCATGTCTGCTCATCAAGATCCTAATAAAGCAATAAAGTCTCTCCACCTAAGATTGGCTTCCTTTACCAAGTAAACAGTCAATGCTTCGGGCTCTTTATCTTTCCCACCCACCTGACTTTGCCTACACTGTAAAACGGGATATAAATCAAGAAATAATGGGTGTTGGTGAGAAAGTTATTGCAATAGTAATAGGTAATTTTAATTCTCAAATTTACAGAGTTATTTCTTAGAGCTCAAGAACAGATAGGCCTACAAAAAGTGGTGGATACAGCCCGATCTATCACAGGAAAAACCCTCCCCACCATTGAGCACATCTACAGAGAGCGCTGCCACCAGAAAGCAGCATCCATCATTAAAGCCTCCCACATTCCAGGCCGTGCTCTCTTCTTGCTGCTGCCATTGGGCAGGAGGTGGAGGAGCCTTAGGTCCCACACTACCAGGTTCAGGAACAGTTATTACCCTTCAACCATCAGTGTAGATAACTTCACTCACCTCAACTCTGAACTGATCCCACGACCTACTGACTCACTTTCAAGGACTCTACAATTCATGTTCTCTGTACTTACTATCTATTTATTTATGGGTTTTTTTATTTCCACAGATTGTCTTTTTTGTCATATTGGTCGCTTGTCAGTCTTCTTGTGCAGTTTTTCATTGATTCTATTGTATTTCTTTATAAATCAAGAAATAATGGGGGTTTTTAAGAAAGTTACTCAATAATAGTGTGTGATTATAATTATCCTATTCACAGAGTCTATTCAGAATAATTTCTTAGAGTAAAATGATAGGGAACCACCCAGGGAGCAAGCTATTTTAGATTTGGTAGAGTAAGTGAAGACAAGATTAATTAATGCACCTCATATTCTGTGCAAGTAACCTCGAACGTGATGGCAAGCATATTATTTTCTCCTTCTGAAATATTTTTGTTCTTTTTCTTTTTTTCTTTTCCCCTCCCCTTCCCTCTTCTTCTATTCCACACTCTGGCCTCTCACCTATTCTCCACGTCTGCCTATCATCTCCCCCTGGTGCCCCTCCTTCTTCCCCTTCTCCCATTGTCCACTCTCCTCTCTTATTAGCGCCCTTTGCCAGCCCTTTGCCAGCCCTTTGCCTTTCCTACCCACCTGGCTTCACCTATCACCTTCTAGCTTGTCCTCCTTCCCTCCTCCCTACATTTTAATTCTGGCATCTTCCACCTTCATTTTCAGTTCCGATTAAGAGCCCTGGCCCGAAATGTCAACAGTTTATTCATTTCCATAGATGCTGTCTGACCTGCTGAGTTCCTCCAGTGCTTTGTGTGTGTTGTCTGGATTTCCAGATTCTGAAGAACCTCTTGTGTTTATGATTAATGAATGCAAGGTACAAAGTACTTTGCACAAAAGTACAGCTAGGGTGCCTAAGACTTTTTGCACAGTACTGTATTTGTCAACATGGAGTGGAGGGCCTGTTTGTAAACCTGGCGGGAGCAAATGATGTTGGGAACGGCGAGGTGGGAATGGCGAGGTTGGAGCGTCATCAGAGGGGTGTGCGAAAGGTGGCAGAGAAGGAGTGCCAGGGCAGGGGCAGGGGATGGTGCAGGTGCAGGCACACCCAGTCCGGAGATACCAGGCAAGATCATTTGAACCCAAACAATTGGTTTATTGACCATTACAGAATGTCCCTCTGGTGCTTCCCGCTCTCTTCTCTCTCCATTCCCCTTTCCCAACTATAATTCCCCTCTCCCTGCCCGCTTCCCACTCTCAGTCTACAATAGAGACCTTTATCAGAATCAGGTTTATCATCACTCACATATGACATGAAATTTTTTGTGGCTGAAGTACAGTGCAATGTATAAAATTACTACAGTACTGTAGAAAATTCTCTCTCTCTCTCTCTATCACCATATACACCTATGAAATTTGCACAGTACTGTATACACTTAGTTCAAAGGTTCAAAGGGTCATTTATTATCATACAACTCTGAAATTCTTCAATTCTCTAGGTAGCTATGAGACCAAGAAAGAAAAGAAAAAAAAGGCAGTACAATCATGAATCCCCAAATCCCACCTCCCTGAAAATAAACAAACAATTACAGAGCAGGTACATCAACCACCAAATCCCTCCTCATGCACAAAAACCAAACCAACACAGAATAGGCATACTTTGGAGGTCACTTTATTAAGTACACCTGTACACCTGCTCGTTAATGCAAATATCTAATTAGCCAATCATGTGGCAGCAACTCAATGCCTAAAAACATGCAGACATGGCCAAGAGGCTCAGTTATTGTTCAGGCCAACATCAGAATGGGGAGGAAATAGGATCTCAGTGACTTTGATCATGGAATGATTGGTGGTGCCAGATGGGGTGGTTTGAGTATCTCAGAAACTACTGATCTCCTGGGATTTTCATGCACGACAGGAGTTTACAGAGAATGATGAGAAAGACAGAAGGCATCCAGTGAGTGGCAGTTCTGTAGGCAAGAATGCCTTGCTAATCAGAGAGATCAGGGAAGGATGGCCAGACTGATTCAAGCTGACAAGAAAGTGACAGTCACTCAAAGAACCACGCGTTACAACACAATGTGCAGAAGAGCATCTCTGAACGCACAACACATCGAACCTTGAAGTGGACGGGCTACAGCAGCAACAGGTTCCATTCCTGTAACTAATTAAGGTGACCTCTGAGTGTGTACTAGTGGAACACACTTAGCATGCACTCCAACTTTATAAATTCAATAGAACATTGATTCAAGGTGCAATTTTGGCATTAATCAAAGGACCACCCTTACCTGATTCACTGTTGAGGATATTATCCTCAACTTACACCCCCTTCTTAAAGACTTTAATCGTTAATAAACCCCCTCATTCCTCCTTACATTTACTGCCATGTCTACCTCCCTCCACAAGTCTTCTTTTCTCAGCCTGGCTCCTGGTTGATTTCCTCACTGTGCCTTGGGACTCGATTTGATATTTTACGCAAATTTCTCCCCAAAAGTCATCCCCTCAACCTCCTACTATGTCACTTACATAGCTCCCTCTCAATTCCCCCACCCCACCCTTAAAAAAATCCTCCTTGCAACCATTTGCAAGTGCAAAGCCCATAGGGATGTGGTGTAATGGGAGAGAGAACCATACAGCACAGGAACAGCCCCTTCAGCTCACAATACCAATTTAAACTAAATCTCTTCATCCATATCCCTCCCTTCCTTGCATATTCTTGCGTCTATCAAATGGCTTCCACCACTACCCCTGACAGTCTATTCAAGGCACCTCGTCTACATTGAAAAACTCACCCTGCACGTCTCCTTTAAGCTTTCCCCCTCTCCCCTTAAAAGCATGTCCTCTGGTGTTCAATATTTCTAACCTGGGGAAAAGATCCCGACTGTCTACCCTGCTTAAGAGACTCTCATCCTTTTTTAAAAGCTCTGTTGGGTCTCCCCTCAACCTGCAATCCTCCAGAAAAAAAAAACAAACCATGCTTCCCTGACCTCTCCTGATAGCTCATACCCTCTAATCCAGGCAGCATGTTGCTAAACCACTCCTGTACCCTTCCCAAAGTTTCCATGTCCTTCCGGTAGTGGAATGACCAGAACTGAACACAATATATCAAAAATATCAAAGCCTCTAGAACCCTACCCAATACTTTCCACATGGAAGCATTTCTAAGCCAATATCTGCTTTAGTAATAACCAGTTTCTGATCAGCACGCCTTTAAAAACATCACTGACTTACTCCTTACAGACAGCAGCTGGAATGAGTTATCAAATGAGTGATCGTACCGGTCTTTAGTGTTTTTATGGCAACTGGGGTTCTGTCATTCCAAACTCCTTGCCACACTTCTCCAAATGTTCCAGCACCCAATTTCTTTACCAGTTTCAGAGAGCTACGAGGGATTTCCCATTGATCCACAGTATTGTAAGACAATCCAACCGTATCCGGTGTTCCTGCCTGATGGTTTAAAAAGAGACGGTCAGACATATTTTAAACTTTCAACAGCATACAAGGAGCCAGTGAATAGAATCCTTTAATTTATGAAGATTGTAAATGACACCCACAAGGCCTCATTGTATGAAATCTATGAGAGCAACCTGTCATTAATTTTATTTTTTTTATTTAAAGATACAGCATAGTAACAAGCCCTTCAGGCCCAGTGAACCTGTGCCACCCAATAACACCAATTAACCTACTAAACTGCCACTGCTACTGTGTGGTAACCGGAATCTCCGGAGCAGAAGGCCTCAAATCCTCGGCTTTGCTTGTTTCGCGGCTGGGGCGAGGTCGAAGGCGCTCGGCAGAGGATGGCGCTCGGGAGGCTGTATCGGAGGCTCGAAGTTTTCGGACGGACGGACTCAGTGTTGGCTGTGGTCGGCTGCTTCCAAGGCATTGGCAAGTTGACGGTGCCTGGAGGTTTATGGCAGGGAGTTTCTCCCTTTTGCCGCCTGCTATCGGGGACCCGGGAGTCGATCGACTTGGGGACTTTGAGACTTTTTTTTACTGTGCCCATGGTTTCTCCTTCATCAAATTATGGTATTGCTTTGCACTGCTGTAACTATATGTTATAATTATGTGGTTCTGTCAGTGTGAGTCTTTGGTTTGTCCTGTTTTCTGTGATACCACTCTGGAGAAACATTGTATCATTTCTTAATACATGTATGCATTTCTAAACGACAATAAAAGAGGACGGAGTGTTCTCATAATCTAAAAAAAAACTGTATGTTTTGGAATGTGGGAGGAAACTGGAGATCATGGGTTAAGGGTAAAAGGTGAAAAGTTTAAGAGGAACAAGAGGGGAAACTTCTTCACTCAGGGGGTCGTGAGAGTGAGGAATGAGCATGTAAGTGGTGCATGCGAGCTCGATTTCAATGTATAGGTACATCAATGGTAGGGTTATGGAGGGCTATGGTCCCAGTGGGAGTAGGCAGTTTAAATGGTTTTGGCATGGACTAGATGGGTTGAAGGGCCTGTTTCTCTATGACTCTATGATTCTCTGACACCCAGAGAAAACCCACTCAGTCACGGGGAGAACATAAAAACTTCTGAGAGACAGTGGCGGCAGGGCAGCGTAATCCTACTTCAGCGCAGCTGTCACATCAGCTTGTCTCCACCATGAGCAAACAAAAGCCACATCCTAGAGCTCAGCTCCCGTGATCCCATGCGGTGCAAAGCAACGTTTCATAGGTGCTGGATTCTGTACCATACCACCCAACGCAGCATGAGCATACTTGATCATTTTCTGAGAAAAACCACATGCCTGGCTGCTGTGCTGAGCAACATGCAGCTGCAATGCAGCGATTCCTGTTCCTGGTTCTTTGCATGCGTGTCTCTTAGTCCACATCCTCAGGAATTAACATTACCCACAGGAAGTCAAGGTCATCACATCAAAAAGAGAAATGGAAAATATTTGCATATACATTCATTATTCATAATGCCTGCTACGACTTCACCATTGGAGCACTTTTGGCATCTAGTCAGTATTTTCTGTTGCGAGTTCACAGAAGACTATTGGTGAGGTAGACAGTAATCTATTTCTTTCAGGTGATGCCACCTGAGAGGCAAGAATAGACCAGGTCACTGGGTGAAAGCTGGCAATCATCGTTGAGTGGTGTCACACAAGGCGGTGCTGCCTTTTTTGAATGTTCTATACCTCAAAGAAGTCAGCGCCGGAATTGTAGCCTCTCTTTAGCGTGAACTTCATTGTCAGCCTGGATCACAAGTACAAGCCCGAGGAATTCTGCAGATGCTGGAAATTCAAGCAACACACGTCAAAGTTGCTGGTGAACGCAGTAGGCCAGGCAGCATCTCTAGGAAGAGATTCGACGTTTCGGGCAGAGACCTTTTGTCAGGACTAACTGAAGGAAGAGCTAGTAACAGATTTGAAAGTGGGAGGGGGAGGGGGAGATCTAAAATGATAGGAGAAGACAGGAGGGGGAGGGATGGAGCCAAGAGCTGGACAGTTGATTGGCAAAAGGGATATGAGAGAATCATGGGACAGGAGGCCCAGGGAGAAGGAAAAGGGGGAAGTTACGAAGAATAATATGTTGGACCTGGAGGCTGGTGGGGCGGTAGGTGAGGACCAGGGGAACCCTATTCCTCGTGGGGTGGCGGGAGGATGGAGTGAGAGCAGATGTGCGTGAAATGGGGGAGATGCATTTGAGAGCAGAGTTGATGGTGGAGGAAGGGAAGCCCCTTTCTTTAAAAAAGGAGGACATCTCCCTCATCCTGGAATGAAAAGCCTTATCCTGAGAGCAGATGCGGCGGAGACGGAGGAATTGCGAGAAGGGGATGGCATTTTTGCAAGAGACAGGGTGAGAAGAGGAATAGTCCAGATAGCTGTGAGAGTCTTTTCCTTCTCCCTGGGCCTCCTGTCCCATGATCCTCTCATATCCCCTTTGCCAATCACCTGTCCAGCTCTTGGCTCCATCCCTCCCCCTCCTGTCTTCTCCTATCATTTTGGATCTCCCCCTCCCCCTCCCATTTTCAAATCTCTTACTAGCTCTTCTTTCAGTTAGTCCTGATGAAGGGTCTCAGCCCGAAACGTTGACTGTAGCTCTTTCTAGAGATGTTGCCTGGCCTGCTGCATTCACCAGCAACTTTGATGTGTGTTGCACAAGTCCAAGCCCCTGGTTTCCTGGCGGGCTCTTCTCTCCTCCCATATATTGCAGTGGAAAGGATAGTGAGGGCTAGTAACTAATAAATCGGGATGTGGATCGTGCTAATGTGGTCACAGGGAAACGCAGACAAAGCCTCAAAGCAGAGAGATGGAATGCAGCGGCAACGACACCCAAGCTTCAAGAACTTCATTAATAATGCTATAATGTGCGTCCATCAGTCTTTCTTTGTGTGTAGTTATTCTTTGATGCTGTTGTACAGTATTTCTTTGGTTTTTTAACTTGTTTTTATTTATTGAGATACAGCACAGAATAGGCCTTTCCAGTTCTTTGAGCCACTTGGCAATCCCCCGATTTAATCCTAGCCCAATCACAGGGCAACTAACCTACCAACCAGTACATCTTTGGACTGTGGGAGGGAACTGGAGTAACCGGAGGAAACCCAGACGGTCACAGGGAGAATGTACAAACTCCTTACAGGCAGTGGCGGGAATTGAACCCTTGTCGCTGGTACTGTAAGGTGCTGTGCTAACCACTACACTATCATGCCATGCCATTTTACTGTCAACGCCTGCAGGAAAATAAATCTCAAGGTAGTACATGGTAACATATACATAGTTTGATAAAAATTTTACTTTGAACTTTGCATTGTTGTAATTGAAAATATGGATTTGCTGTTAGAACTGTTGAAATTATTTTATCCTGTAATCAAAGATCTAGTCTGCTTAAGTCTTCCTGTCACCATCATTCTGTTATCAAAAATGTAATTTTATTGGCAATCTCGTCAACTGAAAATGTTAAAGCTGTGCCCAATTTGTGCTCAGGTAGATCAACATTGACTGCTCTGGTGAGTGTCAGATTCGTTTAATAAACCACCCATTATTTCAAACACCGACTCCATGTGGCCTTTTGATTTGCTCCGATACATTTTACAAAGGTGGATGAGTCAAAGATTCAAAGTACACTTCTTATTAAAGTATGTATAAGACCATAAGACCAGAAGATCTAGGAGTAGAATTAGGTCATTTGGCCATTGAGTCTGCTCTGCCATTTCATCATGGCTGATCCAATTTTCCTCTCAGCCCCAATCGCCTGCTTTCTCCCCATAACCCTTCGTGACCCGATTAATCAAGAAACTATCAACCTCTTCCTTAAATATACATTAAGACTTGGCCTCCACAGCTGCCTATGGCAATGAATTCCACAGATTCACCACTCTCTGGCTAAAGAAACTCCCCGAACTTGGAGGACCACTCTTAGTCTGGCCTCTATTTTTGGCCTGTTTGGCATGGATATCCCTACCGAAAGTCAAAGTACAAGGACCTGACTCCAGCCAACATAGCTCTCTGAGTCATAGAAGCACGCAAGCCTCCAAATCCTACAGCAAGTTTGTGGTCCTCTTGGAGGTCATTACTATTGAGTTTAGATCATTAAGAATGAATAAATGACTCAATACTTCATTTAGTAAATTTGAACATTTATCTCACCTTCCTGCATGGAGTCTTAAGTTTGGTACACAAGCCGTCTTGGTTCATCATGTAGTTGTTGACCAGCTCAGCCAGCGTTTGAAATGTTGCTCTTCGTGCAATAAAAAAGCCTCCCTCGTCCAACTTCCTGATTTTATAATGTTTCACTACGTCCCCATCACGAACTGCAAATTACATATGAAATTGGAAATAAATAAAGCACAATATATTTTATTCAAACGGTTTTCGTGGACAGATGGTTTGAACGACAAAAAAATGAAAGAGATGGAACTACAGCAGATCTAAACTTTCACAGATGAGAAGGTCAACTGCACTCTGCCCGCAATGACCATCACCAGCTTCTAGTTCCTCATCATTCCCAACCCATCACCTTATGGTGAGGTTGAGTGGGTTGAGACCTTCAAGTTCCTGGAAGTGACCATCACCATCAGCCTGTCCTGGTCAAACCACAGAGATGTCACAGCCAAGAAAGCTCACCAATGCCTCCTCTTCCTTCCTGAGGCTAAAGAAATTTGGCATGTCCCCACCAGTCCTTACAATTTTTATTTATGCACCACAGAAAACATCTGAATGCTTAATGGCTTGGTGTGTGTGGCAGCTGCTCTGCCTGTGATCACAAGAAACTGGAGAGAGTTGTGGACACAGCTCGGCACATCACAGGAACCAGCCTCCTCTCCACGGACTCTGTTTATACTTCTCCCTGCCTCAGTAAAGCAGCCAGCATAATCAAAGACCCTACACACCTCAGGCATTCTTCCTTCTCCCTTCTTTCATTGGGCAGAAGATACAAAAGCCTGAAAGAGCATGCCACCAGGTTTAAGGACAACTTCTAACCTGCTGTTATGAGACTATTCAATGATTCTCTAATACAATATGCTGGATTCTTGACCCTGTTATGCTCTCACACTTTTGTTTATCTGCAATCTCTGTAGCTGTTAAACTTTATTCTGCATTATTAATGTATTATAATTAAATATAAATATAAAGGCACCCGTTAGTCTTGCGAGACCATGGATCTGCGCCTGGAAAGTCTTCACTCTCCAGGGCGCAGGCCTGGGCAAGGTTGTTTGGAAGACCAGCAGTTGCCCATGCTGCAAGTCTCCCCTCTCCACGACACCAATGTTGTCCAAGGGGAGGGCATTAGGACCCATACAGCTTGGCACCAGTGTCGTTGCAGAGCCATGTGTGGTTAAGTGCCTTGCTCAAGGACACAACACGTTGCCTCGGCTGGGGCTCGAACTCACAACCTTCAAGTCGCTAGTCCAATGCCTTAACCACTTGGCCACGTGCCCATATGTGTTGTAATTAGATTACCTTTAATTGTCACACGTACATCAAAGCATGCAGTGAAATATGTCATTTGCGTCAAATCAAATCAGCAAAGGTTGTGCTGGGCAGCTTGTAAGTGTCACCACGTTTCCCGCATTAACATAGCATGCTGATAACTTACTAACCCTAACCATGAGAGCTTATTGTGAGAGGAAACCAGAGCACACAGAGGATATCCACGTGGGGAGAACATACAAACTGCTTACAGACAGCCGCAGGAATCGAACCCTGATCTTACAGCCAGAGCTGTAAAGCCTTGCATCAACAGCACGCGGCCTTGTTCTACCTCAGAGCACAGTATGCAAGACAAGCTTTTCACTCATTCTTGGTACATTGGACCACTGCAATTCTAATTCTAATTCCAGTCCTCAGCATTCTCCACCCACTGGGTGAAGCCCAACATAAACATAGAACATAGAACATAGCAATATACATCACATTACAGGCCCTCTGGACCACAATGTTGCGCCGACCAAGTAACCCACTCCAGAAACTGCCTAGAATTTCCCTCACCCATAGCCGTCTATTTTTCTAAGCTCTATGTACTTATCTTTGTGGCATCCGTTAGTCTCGCGAGACCACGGATCTGCGCCTGGAAAGTCTTACTTCAGTCTGTGTTGGTAGAGCAGCGTCTGTTGTGGCTGTAGAGACCCACACAGGAGTGACAGTCTCGGCTGCAGCGGCTGCACTTGAAGGCGCTGTCCTCCAGTGTTGTCTTGGTGCTGTTTTTCCGACGAGTGCGCTCTTCTTCAGCAGCGAACTTCAGCTTCTCTTCTCCTCTCTTGAGACCTCATGTACTTATCAAAGAGTCTCTTAAAAGACCCTAATGTATCCGCCTCTATCACCTTCACTGGCAGTGCAGTCCATGCACCCACCACTCTCTGTGTGAAAAACTTACCACTGACATTCCCCTTGTACCTCCTTCCAATCACCATAAAACTGTGCCTCCTCATGTTAGCCATTTCAGCCCTGGGAAAAAACTTCTGGCTATCCACACGATCAATGCCTCTCATCATCTTATACACCTCTATCAGGCCACCTCTCATCCTCCGTCGCTCCAAGGAGAAAAGGCCAAGTTCACTCAACTTATTTTCATAAGGGATGCTCTCCAATTCAGGCAATGTCCTTGTAAATCTCCTCTGCACTCTTTCTATAGTATCCACATCCTTCCTGTAAGTGGTGTAGAAGGAGTTCAGGGTCTCACCGCTACCATTCAGAAGGAGGTACAGGAGCTTTAGGTCCCATACCACCAGGTTCAGGAACAATTATTATCCTTCAACCACCAGGCTCCTGAACCAAAAGGGTTAACTTCACTCAGCTCAACAATAAACTGGTTCCACAACCAATGAGCCAACTTTCAAGGACTCTACAACTCATGTTCTCAATATTAATTAACTGATTTTTAATTAATTAATATTTGCAAAATTTAATTTCTTTTACATATTCGTTGCTTGTCATTCTTTGCTTGTATGTAGTTTTTTGTTGATTCTGTTGTATTCCTTTGCTCTACCGTGAATGCCCATAAGATAATGAATCTCAGGGTAGTGTATGGTGATATATACATACTTTGAACTTTTAATGGGTTAAAGCACAATGACCTAGTGGATGAGAATTTAGGCAAAAGGATTATGATTGAGGAGCCAGCCACAGTTCCTGCAGTTCGCTACGATGCCGCATATCAGAGAAAGTACCTCACAAGACAAAGAGTCTAGAGGCCGTGATGCATTTCAGAAAAAGAAATGGGAAGAGATGATTTGAACTAAACGGTTCATTTTCGAAGGGGATGCAGGAACACAGAGACTAGAGAGTGAGCAGATGAAAGTCTTTTGACAATGACAGAAATTGAAAAATCAGACAGAATCTTTAGCTTTATAAAGAAGAGGGAAAAGTAGAAAACCAAGGAAGATTGCTAACCTTCATACTCCACAAGTTAGAGACTAGTTGGAGAACTGGAGTCAGTTTTGGCCATCGCATTATATTGAAGCAGATCAAGACTCAGCATGGATGTAGAAAAGGTTTACCAGAGTAATCCTGCAGCAAGAGACCTCCAGAAGGTAGAAGGAAGAAAATTAGGTTGCGCCCTGTAGAGCAGAGAAGGTTTTGACTGAGCAATTTAGTCCTGAGAAAGATTCTGAGAGAAAAACTAAAAAAAAGTAAGGAAAAATTATCTTCAGAGACCATAGATTTACAGCAATTGATAAAATGCAACATAACAGAAGTGTGAACTAGCTTGTAATTATTATCCACAGACTCACTTTCAAGGATTCTGCAATTCATGCTCTCAATATTATTTGCTTTATATTTCCACAGTTAGTCTTCTTTGGCACATCGGTTGTTTGTCAGTCGTTGTTTATCTATAGTTTTTTTTTGTAAATTCTATTGTATTTTCTGTAAATGCTTGCAAGAAAATGAATCTCAAGGTTCCCATGATTACCAAAATTCTATTAATCTCTGCTCTGGATGAGCAAAGATTCAAAGTACATTTGTTATCAAAATATGTATGCAGAACACAACCTTGAGATTTGTCTTCCCCGCATACAGCCACAAAACATGGAACCTATTCAAAGAGAAACCACAAACTCCCCTTCTTCTTAGTAATGAGAGCCCTCATCTCAGTACTACCATCGGGGGGTGGGGGGAGGTACTGGAGCCTGAAGACCCACACTCAATGCTTCTTCGCCTCTACCATCAGATTTCTGAATGGTCCATGAACACTACCTCACCATTCCTCCTTTGCACTTCTCGTTCATTTATATGAAGAAATTTTTTTTTTGTGTCTTGCAATGTCCTGCTGTCACAAAACGACCAAGTTCACAACATGCATCAGCAATAATAAACCTGATTCTGATTCACATTGACTGAGCCTTCCAGGGTAAAGGAATACAAAGGTTCATCATCCTCTGAGTGAAGATATTTCTTCTTACTTTGGTCTTAAATTGTCTATCCCCTATTATTAAACTGAGCTCCTGGTTCTAGACTCCTCATACTTCTTCCTGGCATACTCCTGACATCTATTTATTTATTCATTGATGTATAGCCACACCAGCCCTTCAAACTGCATCACAGAGCAATCCCCCGATTTAATGCTAGCCTAATCACCGGACAATTTACAATGACCAATTAACCTACCAACCAGTATGTCCTTGGACTGTGGGAGAGCATCTGGAGGAAACCCACACAGTCACAGGGAGAAGGTACAAACTTCTTATAGGCAGTGGTGAGAACTGAATCCGAGTTGTTGGTACTGTAAAGCGTTGTGCCACACCAACTAGCCTGTCAAATTTTTTATGTAGGTTTCGATAAGGTTTCCCCTTGTCTTTCTAAAGTCCACTCAATCTCTCCTCAAAGAGCAAACCTACCAGCATTGAAGCTAGTCTAGTTAATCTTTCCTGCTTTCCTTCTATGTTAAATACACCCTTTCCTAGGTAAAGAGACCGAAACTGAATCTAATATTCCAGATACAGTCTCACTAAGGCCCTATACAATTGAGGTTCTCCAGTAATTCCTCCTGGGAGGGGGGAGAAGATGGCGGCACGACGGCAGCGCGTGCGGCCACTTCGGTGATGCTGTCTGTTATCTGTCAAGTAGGGGACCGTGCACAATTCTGATTTGATGGAGACAGACGTGAGAGTGTGGAGGAACATCTGGAAAACTTCTGAAATGCTTGATGTAGTGATTTCTCCTTTGAAATGCATAGTGTATGTGCTTTAACAGACCTGCAATTTGTCCCAAAACTGATTTTGGGTTGCAGCAGACTCCAGCAACAAATAGGAGAACTGCTATTTAGGGAATGCTTCATTACAAATTGAAATCATCAAGGCAAACAACTTCATACCAGACACCACATGCTGCAGAACATCACTCCGTAATGCTCACACCATCCTATACAACCGTAGCTTAGATGTAAATAAGATTTGCTTTACTTGTCATATGTACACCGAAACATCAAAATAATAAATGGCACAGTTTGCAGCAGTAACAACACAGACCAAGGTTGTTCAAGAGGCAGCCTGAAGTGTTGCCCTACTTCCGGTGCCAACATAGCATGCTCTCAATTTACTGACCCGCACGTCTTCAGAATGTGGGAGGAAACATTCTCTTCTGAAAATGTACGGGTTACAGTTAGTAAGTTGCGGGCATGCTATAATAGTGAGGTGCCCAGCACTTTTGCACAGGCCTGTATTTGTCAATGTGGAGTGAAGAAAGATTATGTAATTCTGGCAGGAGCAAAGGATGTTGGGACTGGCGAGGGTGGAGTGCCACAAGAGGGGTATTGGACAGGTGGCAGAGAAGAAGCGGGGGGTGTGGCACAGGTGCAGACGTACCCAGCCCTGAGACAACAGGCAAGATCATTTGATTCCAAACAATTGGCTTCCCTTCTCCCTTCCACTTTTGCCAACAAAGATTCCCCTCTCCCTGCACCCTTCCCACTCTCCATCCACAATAGACCATATCAGAATCAGGTTTATCATCGTTCATAGGCCATGAAAACTTGCTGCTTGCAGCAGCAGTACAGTTTAATAATTAAAACCACTACAGTACCATGCAAAAGTCTTAGGCACCCTAGCTATACTATATATATGTGTGTGTGTGTCTGAGACTTTTGCACAGTACTGTATTTGTCAGTGGAGTGGAGTGGAGATTAGGTTTGTAAATCTGGAGGGAGAAAAGGATGTTGGGAATAGTGAGGGGGGAGTGGCGTGGAAAGAGTGTGGGACAGGTGGCAGAGAAGGAGTGCCAGAAGGTGGGGGGGTGGTGTGGGTACAGACACACCTAGCCATGAGACAACAGGCAAGGTTTTATTTCCAAACAATTGGACTTCTACTGCCTATATACAAAAATAGTCCAAGTGAACTGAAGCGACACACATCAAATTTGCTGGTGAACGCAGCAGGCCAGGCAGCATCTCTAGGAAGAAGTACAGTCGACGTTTCAGGCTGAGACCCTTCGTCAGGACTAACTGAAGGAAGAGTTAGTAAGAGATTTGAAAGTGGGAGGGGGAGGGGGAGATCCAAAATGATAGGAGAAGACAGGAGGGGGAGGGATGGAGCCAAGAGCTGGACAGGTGATTGGCAAAGGGGATATGAGAAGATCATGGGACAGGAGGTCCGGGAAGAAAGACGGGGGGGGGGGACCCAGAGGATGGGCAAGGGGTATATTCAGAGGGACAGAAGGAGAAAAAGGAGAGTGAGAGAAAGAATGTGTGTATATAAATAAATAACGGATGGGGTACGAGGGGGAGGTGGGGCATTAGCGGAAGTTAGAGAAGTCAATGTTCATGCCACCAGGTTGGAGGCTACCCAGACGGAATATAAGGTGTTGTTCCTCCAACCTGAGTGTGGCTTCATCTTTACAGTAGAGGAGGCCGTGGATAGACATGTCAGAATGGGAATGGGATGTGGAATTAAAATGTGTGGCCACTGGGAGATCCTGCTTTCTCTGGCGGACAGAGCGTAGGTGTTCAGCAAAGCGGTCCCCCAGTCTGCGTCGGGTCTCGCCAATATATAGAAGGCCACATCAGGAGCACCGGACGCAGTATATCACCCCAGTCGACTCACAGGTGAAGTGTCGCCTCACCTGGAAGGACTGTCTGGGGCCCTGAATGGTGGTAAGGGAGGAGGTGTAAGGGCATGTGTAGCACTTGTTCTGCTTACAAGGATAAGTGCCAGGAGGGAGATCAGTGGGGAGGGATCGGGGGGACGAATGGACAAGGGAGTCGCGTAGGCAGTGATCCCTGCGGAAAGCAGACAGGGGGGGAGAGAAAGATGTGCTTAGTGGTGGGATCCCGTTGGAGGTGGCGGAAGTTACGGAGAATAATATGTTGGACCCGGAGGCTGGTGGGGTGGTAGGTGAGGACCAGGGGAACCTTATTCCTAGTGGGGTGGCGGGAGGATGGAGTGAGAGCAGATGTGCGTGAAATGGGGGAGATGCGTTTGAGAGCAGAGTTGATGGTGGAGGAAGGGAAGCCCCTTTCTTTAAAAAAGGAGGACATCTCCCTCGTCCTAGAATGAAAAGCCTCATCCTGAGAGCAGATGCGGCGGAGACGGAGGAATTGCGAGAAGGGGATGGCGTTTTTGCAAGAGACAGGGTGAGAAGAGGAATAGTCCAGAGAGCTGTGAAAGTCAGTAGGCTTATAGTAGACATCAGTAGATAAGCTGTCTCCAGAGACACAGACAGAAAGATCTAGAAAGGGGAGGGAGGTGTTGGAAATGGACCAGGTAAACTTGAGGACAGGGTGAAAGTTGGAGGCAAAGTTAATAAAGTCAACGAGCTCAGCATGCGTGCAGGAAGCAGCGCCAATGCAGTCGTTGATGTAGCGAAGGAAAAGTGGGGGACAGATACCAGAATAGGCACGGAACATAGATTGTCCAAGTGAACTGAAGTCTGGTTACCCTCCAATATGATGGTTGACTGGGTAACCTCCAACTCAATGGCATGAAAATCGATTTCTTCTTCTGGTAAACAAATTCCTCCCCCTTCCTCTGTTCTCCACTCTAACCTCTTACTTCCCACCTGCCTACTATTTCCCCCTTGACCCCCTCCTCATTGCCTTTCTCATATAGTCCACTCTCCTGTCCTATCAGATTCTTTCTTCTCTAGCCCTTAACCTTTTCCACCCACCTGGCTTCACCTATCACCTTCTAGCTAGCTTCTTTCCCCTCCCCCCTCCTTTTTATTCTGGCATCTTCCTCCTTCCTTCTCAATCTTGAAGAACGGTTTGGCCCAAAATATCGACTGTTTATTCTTTTCCACAGGTGCTGCCTGATCTACTGAGCTCTTCCAGCATTTTGTTTGTGTCAACTGAAGTCGAGTTCATCATCATGTAGACATGTGTGACGAGGTACAGATACAGGGAAATACTTGATTCAGCAACATCACAGGTACATAGATACACACTGCACACAACATAAAATTTTATAGACAGTGAAGAGTGAGAGAAAAATGACCGCACAAGAAACAAGAGTTTACTGTAAACAGACACAATCTGAAACAGGTCCATGATCTTGCAAAAGGTAGTCTGTATTGTTCTGTTACTGAGGTACAGTTAGGGTTGTGGATATACATTTAAAACTTTGAGATTTTTTATCTATTTAACCTTGTAATGTGACAAAATGGAATCTGTATAATCCCAAAGTCCTGTGCTATATGCTGAGTGTGTATGTGACAGAAGGCATGTAATGTTCTGATCATTGTTCATTGTATAACTAAGGGAAGGTTGGTACATTGCGTGGCCTTGAATACTGCAGCTGCTAGGTGGAGGAGCTGACTCCCAGAACAGATAAAAACCAAGAAAAGTTGTATTTAAAAAACTTTGTGAGCTGTAAAACAGCAGTGCCTGCCATCCACTTAGGAATGGAGATGTTTCTCCTTGCAAGTAATAAACATGCTTTTGAACAGATCGATTCTGTGTTTTTTTTTGGTTCTTTGTTATGAGACCTAGCGAAAGGTGCACGATAGGATCTCGACAAGAACCTGATGGTTGTAGAAAGTAGCTGTTCCTGAACCTGGTGTTCTGGGACTTCAGGCTTCTGTAACCCCTGCCAGCAAACATTAGCATGTCTAAAATAGGCCACAGCTCAGTAATGCATGGGAAACACAAACAAAATGCTGGAGGAGCTCAGCAGGTCAGGCAGCATCTATTGAGGGGAATAAACAGTCAATGTTTCAGGCCAAGACCCTTCATCGGGACAGATGACGACTCTCATACTGAAACATCGACTGTTTATTCCCCTTCATAGATGCAGAGTTCCTCCAGCATTTTGTGTGTGCTGCTCTGGATTTCCAGCATCTATGCTGCTGTGCTCTATAACTCTATAACAAGACTCATTTAGATCCACAAAGGACAAAAATATTTTATAAAGGATAACAATGATACCTGAGAGAGAGTAGTCACCAAGTTTGCTTTCACTCTCTCGGACAAGGAAGGAGCCAGGACTGTTTCCCGCCATCATCAGCTGTTTTTCTGCATCAGCACGCTTTATCCCTCCGAAGAACCATCTGTAATGAAACGATAAGAATGCTTAAGTAGGAACTCTGGACTGGTAAGCAACATGACATTGCCAATTTTCTCTTCCTTGTGCTGTCCAGAAAATCAGCTGAGTGACAAACCGCACAGAAAAAGGAGCTTTTACTTCAGTAAAGTTTTCGTCGCAACATTCCTGCCTTCCCTCATTATATTATCAACCAATGAATTATTGTCCCATCTTCTGAGAGGCTAACTGTGAAGCCCTTACTCATCAAAAGACAAACGGCCTTTCAATATATCTATTAACCTGGCTTCCACAGATTTACTAACCTCTGGCTCAAGAAATTCCTCTTCATCGCTGTCCAAAAGGGACGTCTTTTCATTCTGATGATGTGCCCTCTAGTCCTAGACTCGCCCGTTATAGGAAACATCCTCTTCACATCCACTCTATCTCGGCCTTTCAACATTCAATGGGTTTCAATGAGATCCACCTTCATTCTCCTAAACTCCAACAAGTACAGGCCCAAAACCATACAATAGCCCTTTCATTCAACGATCATTGTCGTTAACCTCCTCTGGACCCTTTCCAATGCTGGCACATCCTTTCTTAGATGTGGGGCCTGGAACTGCTGACAATAGTCCAAATGTGGTTTGACCAATTTCTCATTAAATTCTTGCTTTTTATAGGCATATAGCAGCTCATAGGCATAAAGTCGACTTTCATATGTATTCTGTACAACACCATCTCTGTGACCATTCACTACCGAGCTGATATTCTTCTATCTGAGCAAGGTCTTCTTTTCAGTTTAACATAGGCTGCACCAAATCCATTCTGCGTTAATTATTGTTTGTATATCCCAGCCCTTCGGGACAACTCTGCCTCCCAGCAAAGCAAATCTATGAGCTTCATTCCCCTTGCTGCTACTTTAATCTTACACAGGCGAAGTAATTCCCCTTGGATCCATTTGTCCCTCACTTACACTATAGGGGATCACCATCACCAATTAATTTCCCAGCATGTCTTTGTGACGTATGGAATGACACAGTTATGTAGCAGTTAGCGCAACACTTTGCAGTGCTAACAGTCACCAATCAGGGCAGAATTCCTGCCACTGTCTATAAGGGCTCACACCACCAGGTTCAGGAGCAGTTACTACCCATCAACCATCAGGCTGTTTAATCAAAGGGGATAACTTCACTTGCCCCATCACTGAAATCTCCCACAAACAAATGACTCACTTTCAAGAACTCTTCATCTCATGTTCTCAATATTTGTTGCTTATATACTTTTTATATATAAGCACGTGGCCAAGTGGTTAAGGCATTGGACTAGCGACCTGAAGGTCGTGAGTCCGAGCCCCAGCCGAGGCAGCATGTTGTGTCCTTGAGCAAGGCACTTAATCACACATTGCTCTGCGACGACACCGGTGCCAAGCTGTATGGGTCCTAATGCCCTTCCCTTGGACAACATTAGTGTCATCGAGAGGAGAGACTTACAGCATGGGCAACTGCTGGTCTTCCATACAACCTTGCCCAGGCCTGCGCCTTGGAAACCTTTCAAAACGCAAATCCATGGTCTCATGAGACTAATGGATGCCTAAAAAAAAATTATTCTTTTGTATTTGCACAGTCTGTTGTCTTTTGCACTCTGGTTGCCTAGTTGGGTGGTCTTTCATTGATTCTATTATGGTATTGTAAGACTCTTCATCAAGACTGGAAAAAAAGATGAGGTCAGGGAAAGAAGGTTGGGTTAAGAGAGGAGAAATACAGGGTGGTGGGTGATAGGTGAAACTAGATGAGGGGGAAGGGGTGAAGTAAAGAGCTGGGAAATTGATTGGTGAAAGCGATAAAAGGCTGGAGGAGGGGGAATCGGATAGGAAAGGGTAGAAGATCATGGAAGAAAGGATAGGAGAAAGAGCTCCAGAGGGAAGTGTTGGGCAGATAAGGAGATAGGAAAAAGAGATAAACAAGTGTAATGCCCTGGAAAGGTTTCACTGCTAATGTAATGGTTTCTCTGCCGCAGCGGTGTTTGGGTTATGACTAGAGATAACGGGGTCTTTGGAATGTGCGGCGTCCAATGAGGGGAGTGTTTTTTTCTTTCTTGTGTGCCCGAGAGGAGGTAGTCGCGGTCTTTTCGTCAGCTAGAGATGAAGAGAGAAGACGTGAGAAGCCAAAGCTCGTAAACCACAAGACGGAGTGGACTTGAAGTGAGGGTCCAGGAGTCGACGACGCTCGGAGGAAATCGATGGACAGAAAATAGTGCACATCAGACTGTTTCATTAAAATGGGCCCTTTTTGTTTTCTTTACTAACCCTATAGTCAAATTAAACATCATAAAGCTCAATCATTTAATTTCATATGGTGTACTATCTGATATTTTGTGGTGCGGATTTGTAACAGGGTAACACATCATGCAGCATCCACACAAACGAGATTACACAAGTTTGGTGGGGTCGGAGACTGTCTTTCCCCTAGACTAGAGCCGCTGGAATGGGAAGTGGTGAAATGGAGTGGGGCAATTACCAGAAGTTCGAGAAATCGAAGTTCATGCAATCCGATTGGTGGCTACCCAGACGAAATATAAGGTGTTGCTCCTCCAACCTGAGTGTGGCCTCATCGCACAGTGAAGTAAAAGTAAATTTATTATCAAAATATGTATATGTCACCATATATCACCCTGAGATTAATTTCCTTGCAGGTATTTACAGGAAAAAATTTTAAAAACAATAGAATGTATGAAATTATACATAAATTGAACATCGAATTCTTGAAATTCTGGTAATTGCGCTCTCCTTCACCATTGCCCCATTGCCATTTCCCTCTCTCAATTTATCTCCTTACCTGCCCCTCACCTCCCACCTGTACTCCTCCACCCTGCCTTTCTTCCATGATCTTCTACCCCCTATTAGATTCCCCTTCTCCCACCCTTTATTGAAATCAGAATCAGGTTATTATCTCCAACATGTGCTGAGAAATTTGTTAACTTAGCAGCAGCAGTTCAATGCAATACATGATAATATTCTTCTCTTTCACCAATCAACATTCCAGCTCTTTACTTCACCCTTCCCCCTCCCAGTTTCACCTATCACCTACCGCCTTGTACTTCTTCCCCTCCTCCCCCACCCACCTTCTTAATCTGATTTATCTCTTTTTCCAGTTCTGGTGAAGGGTCTTGGCCCGAAACGTGAACTGTTTACTCTTTTCCATTGATGCTGCCTGGCAGGCTGAGTTCCCCCAGCATTTTGTATTTATACATCAATAAAAACTGACCACCAACCAATGTGCAAAAGAAAACAAGATCACAAGACAAAGGAGCAGAAGTAGGCCATTCAGCCCATCGAGTCTGCTCCGCAGCTCCCCCATGAGCTAAACTATTCACCCATCTAGTTCCAATTTCCGGCTTTTTCCCCATATCCCTTGATACCCTGACTAATTAGATAACTGTCAATCTCCCCCTTAAACACCCTCAATGATCGGGCCTCCACAGCCATATGTGGCAACGAATTCCACAAATCCATGACCCGCTGGCTAAAAAAATTTCTCCTCATCTCTATTTTAACTGGGTACCCTCTAATTCTAAGACTATGACCTCTTGTCCTGGACTCACCCACCAAGGGAAACAATCTTTCCACATCTACTCTGTCCAACCCTTTCAACATTCCAAATGTTTCTATGAGATCCCCTCTCATTCTTCTATACTCTAAAGAATACAGTCCAAGAGCCGACAGACGCTCCTCATATGTTAGCCCCTGCATTCCAGGAATCATCCTCGTAAATTGTGCAAATTAAAATAAATAAATAAATAATGCTGAGGTCATGTTATAGAGTTTATGAAATTGAGTCAGTAGGTCATGGAATCAGTTCAGCATTGCGGTGAGTAAAGTTACCCATGCTGATTCAGGAGCCTGATGGTTGAGGGGTAATAACTGTTCCTGATACCCATGCTGATTCAGGAGCCTGATGGTTGAGGGGTAATAACTGATCCTGAAACTTAAGACTCCTGCCCAACAGCAGCAGCACGAAGAGAGCATGGTCTGGATGGTGGGCATCATCCTTGTGGATAAATGCTTCTTTCTTGTGGCATCGATCCTTGTAGAGGTGCTCTCAGGTGGGGAGGGTTTTGCCTGTGATGGACTGGGCTATATACACCACCTTCGAGAAGCATCGCCTTTCCTGGCCCTTGGTATTTCCATACCAGGCCACGATGCAACCAGTCAGGATACGACCCGCTGTGGATCAATAGAAGTTTGTCAAAGTTTCAGGTGTCCGTTGTGGAAACCACATTATTGCCTTTGAAAGGGTAGCAAGTCACACAATAAAACTAATTTCTAATATTAAAATATCAGCAGTTTTTGGATGACTCTGCCATAGTTGGATACATCAGCAGGGGAGATGAGGCTGAGTACAGGGCTACGGTAGGAAACTTTGTCACATGGTGTGAGCAGAATTATCTGCAGCTTAATGTGAAAAAGACTAAGGAGCTGGTGGTAGACCTGAGGAGAGCTAAGGTACCGGTAACCCCTGTTTCCATCCAGGGGGTCAGTGTGGACATGATGGAGGATTACAAATACCTGGGGATACAAATTGACAATAAACTGGACTGGTCAAAGAACACTGAGGCTGTCTACAAGAAGGGTCAGAGCCATCTCTATTTCCTGAAGAGACTGAGGTCCTTTAACATCTGCCGGATGATGCTGAAGATGTTCTACGAGTCTGTGGTGACCAGTGCGATCATGTTTGCTGTTGTGTGCTGGGGCAGCAGGCTGAGGGTAGCAGACACCAATAGAATCAACAAACTCATTCATAAGGCCAGTGATGTTGTGGGGATGGAACTGGACTCTCTGACGGTGGTGTCTGAAAAGGGGAAGCTGTCCAAGTTGCATGCCATCTTGGACAATGTCTCTCATCCACTACATAATGTACTGGTTGGGCACAGGAGTACATTCAGCCAGAGAGTCATTCCACCGAGATGCAACACAGAGCGTCATAGAAGTCATTTCTGCCTGTAGCCATCAAACTTTACAACTCCTCCCTTGGAGGGTCAGACACCCTGAGCCAATAGGCTGGTCCTGGACTTATTTCCTGGCATAATTTACATATTACTATTTAACTATTTATGGTTTTATTACTATTTAATTATTTATGGTGTAACTGTAACGAAAACCAGTTTCGCCCGGGATCAATAAAGTATGACTATGACTGTGACTATGACTATTAAAATTTAACATTAAGGGAAAATGTTAAGGAAATACAGTGTTCTTTATGAAATGGAGAGATCTGAATATTTATATGAAATAAGGACACAGCGAATATTTTCACCCTTGTGATCCTGCTGTGGTTTGAATTGTTCAAGCCCACAGCAAAAGCTGATTTAGGAACAAAAACAATTTGTACACGGGCAAGCTATGCAACCTATCTTGAGAAAGACACAATGTAGATGCCAATATTACTACAGTCAATACAGGAAAAACCTGATCTGTACTCTGAGCGAAATAGAAACATAGAAACATAGAAAATAGGTGCAGGAGTAGGCCATTTGGTCCTTCGAGCCTGCACCGCCATTTATTATCATGGCTGATCATCCAACTCAGAACCCCGTCCCAGCCTTCCCTGCATACCCCCTGACCCCCGTAGCCACAAGGGCCATATCTAACTCCCTCTTAAATATAGCCAATGAACTGGCCTCAACTGCTTCCTGTGGCAGAGAATTCCACAGATTCACCACTCTCTGTGTGAAGAAGTTTTTCCTAATTTCGGTCCTAAAAGGCTTCCCCTCTATCCTCAAACTGTGGCCCCTCGTTCTGGATTTCCCCAACATCGGGAACAATCTTCCTGCATCTAGCCTGTCCAATCCCTTTAGGATCTTATACGTTTCAATCAGATCCCCCCCTCAATCTTCTAAATTCCAACGAGTACAAGCCCAGTTCATCCAGTCTTTCTTCATATGAAAGTCTTGCCATCCCAGGAATCAATCTGGTGAACCTTCTTTGTACTCCCTCTATGGCAAGGATGTCTTTCCTCAGATTAGGGGACCAAAACTGCACACAATACTCCAGGTGTGGTCTCACCAAGGCCTTGTACAACTGCAGTAGTACCTCCCTGCTCCTGTACTCGAATCCTCTCGCTATAAATGCCAGCATACCATTTGCCTTTTTCACCGCCTGCTGTACCTGCATGCCCACTTTCAATGACTGGTGTATAATGACACCCAGGTCTCGTTGCACCTCCCGTTTTCCTAATCGGCCACCATTCAGATAATAATCTGTTTTCCTACTTTTGCCACCAAAGTGGATAACTTCACATTTATCCACATTAAATTGCATCTGCCATGAATTTGCCCACTCACCCAACCTATCCAAGTCACCCTGCATCCTCTTAGCATCCTCCTCACAGCTAACACTGCCACCCAGCTTCGTGTCATCCGCAAACTTGGAGATGCTGCATTTAATTCCCTCATCCAAGTCATTAATATATATTGTAAACAACTGGGGTCCCAGCACTGAGCCTTGCGGTACCCCACTAGTCACCGCCTGCCATTCTGAAAAGGTCCCATTTATTCCCACTCTTTGCTTCCTGTCTGCTAACCAACTCTCCACCCACACCAATACCTTACCCCCAATACCGTGCGCTTTAAGTTTGCACACTAATTTCCTGTGTGGGACCTTGTCAAAAGCCTTCTGAAAATCCAAATATACCACATCCACTGGTACTCCCCTATCCACTCTACTAGTTACATCCTCAAAAAATTCTATGAGATTCGTCAGACATGATTTTCCTTTCACAAATCCATGCTGACTTTGTCCGATCATTTCACCGCTTTCCAAATGTGCTGTTATCACATCCTTGATAACTGACTCCAGCAGTTTCCCCACCACCGACGTTAGGCTAACCGGTCTATAATTCCCTGGTTTCTCTCTCCCTCCTTTTTTAAAAAGTGGAGTTACATTAGCCACCCTCCAATCCGCAGGAACTAGTCCAGAATCTAACGAGTTTTGAAAAATTATCACTAATGCATCCACTATTTCTTGGGCTACTTCCTTAAGCACCCCGGGATGCAGACCATCTGGCCCTGGGGATTTATCTGCCTTCAATCCCTTCAATTTACCTAACACCACTTCCCTACTAACATGTATTTCGCTCAGTTCCTCCATCTCACTGGACCCTCCGTCCCCTACTATTTCTGGAAGATTATTTATGTCCTCCTTAGTGAAGACAGAACCAAAGTAATTATTCAATTGGTCTGCCATGTCCTTGCTCCCCATAATCAATTCACCTGTTTCTGTCTGCAGGGGACCTACATTTGTCTTTACCAGTCTTTTCCTTTTTACATATCTATAAAAGCTTTTACAGTCCGTTTTTATGTTCCCTGCCAGTTTTCTCTCATAATCTTTTTTCCCTTCCTAATTAAGCCCTTTGTCCTCCTCTGCTGAACTCTGAATTTCTCCCATGGAGGGGTGTGGATAGTGTGCGCGTTGAAGGGGCAACACGCACACAAAATGCTGGAGGAACTGGAGTCCTGAGGAAGAATCTCGACCTGAAACGTTGACTGCTCATTTTCCTCCATGAGAAGTGACCTGAACTCCTCCAGCAACTTGTATGCGTTGCCCCATCATGAGAAGCACGACACTATTACAGCTCGGGACATTCCAGCGTTTGGAGTTCAACTCCCACCGCTGCCTGTAAGGAGTTTGTACGCTCTCCCCGTGACCGTGTGGGTTTCCTCCGGGTGCTCCCGTTTCCTCCCACAGTCCAAAGACATACCGGCCAGTAGGTTAACTGGTCATTGTAAACTGTCCTGTGATTAGGCTGGGGTTAAATAGGTGACCCGGCTGGTGGCGTAGTGGCATCAGTGTCGGACTTCGGGACGAAAGGTCCCCAGTTCGAATCCAGCCGGTTCCCCTGCACGCTTTCCATCCGTGCTGGGTTACGAGCTGGTGATCTCTTTGGAAACTCACCCGGCAGAGGGCAATGGCAAACCACTGCTGTAACTTGCCTCGTACGCGGTTCCCCACTACGTCAGAGAGGCGTGGAGGGAAATCAGCCGCTAACTGGAGAAACTCCGGATGTGGCGTACCTTTCCTTTCCTTAAATAGGGGGGTTGCTGGGTAGAATAGCCTGTTCCATGCTGAATCAGTAAATAAATAAATGGAATTTCCAGCATCTGGAGAATCTCTTCTGCAGGTAGAAGGGATTAGTTTAATTAGATGCCATAAGCTTAATTAGTTCAGTGCAGCACTGCAGGCCAGAGGGCCTGTTCCTCTGCTGCACTGTTCGATGTTCTACGATCTCAGCAGAGTTGAAGTGACGGTAATTGCAGAACGTTGCTAGGTACTGCAATCCTTCCCCTCATTATGGGAAAACTTCATCATTCATCAGCGACGATCCTATTCTTCACTGAGACTGGTCCCTCTCACAGCTTGACAGTGTTTGAGCCATCCTGGACTGATGGCTGCTCAAAGCAGTCTTGTGGGATTAACAAGATAGCTTCATGTTTGCCAAAACACAATTACATTTTGCTTCGACACCAATCAATCTGCTGTTTGGTGGGGCGAGGGGCACTGCAGATTCTCCCAGTTGGATATAAATACAGAAACTGCACAACACACACAATGCTGGAGGAACCAGGCAAGTCGGGCTATGGAGGGGAATGAACAGAAGACAATTCAAGCCGAGACCCTTCACTATGATTGGAAAGAAATGGGGAAGAAGCGAGAGTACGAAGGTGGTTGGGGAGGGGAAGGAGTACAAGGAAGGGAAGGATAGGTGAGGTCAGGTGAAGGGGTAGATAGAGTGGTAAAGGGCGGAAGAAAAGGAATCTGATGAGAGATGCAAGTGAACCATGGGAGAAAGGAGAAGAAGAGGGGAACCCGGGGAAGATGATGGGGCAGGTGGGGGGAAAAGAAGGGGTGGGAGGGTAAACTGAATGAGGAATGGAAAATCAGAGAAGGATGAAGGTGGAATCAGTCCTGCTGAAAGATCATCAACCAGAAACATTTAACTTTTTTTCTGACTCACTCTACAGCGACTGCCTGACCCAGTGAGCATTCGTTTTTACACTCAGTGGCCACTTTATTAGGTATACCCGTACACCTGCTCATTAATACAATTACCTAATCAGCCAATCATGTCGCAGCAAATCAATGCATAAAAGCATGTAGACACAGTCAAGAGGTTCAGTTGTTGTTCAGACCAAACACTTACGTCACTAATGTGACACAAGTGACTTGGGCAATGTTGTTGGTGTCAGCCGGGATGATTTGTGTAGCTCAGAAACTGCTGATCTCCTGGGACTTTCACACACAACGGTCTCCAGAGTTTACAGAGAACGGTGTGAAAAACATCCAGTGAGCGGCAGTTCTGTGGGCAAAAAATACCCTGGTAACGAGGGAGGTCAGAGGGGAATGGCCAGATTAGTTCAAGTTGACAAGAAGGTGACAGTAACTCAAATAACCACACATTAGAACAGCGGTGTGCAGTAGAGTATCTCCGAACGCACAACACATCGAACCTTGAAGTGGATGGGCCACAGCAGCAGAAGACCACGAACATACACTCAGTGTCCACTTTATTAGATAAAGGAGATGCCAAATAAAATGGCCACTGTGTGTATTTTAGCACACTATTTAGCTTTGCCAGAAAGATCTTTCGGTAAGATGGCAGCGTGCTCAGGTGCAGATGCTTCTACAGGTCCAATCTAAGGTGTAATTTTCTCTTTTTTATGATCACAAGACACTGCCGGACATTAAGAACTTGAAGTACTACAAGTTTACCCATTATCGAGTTGCTCATTGGTCGAGGAGCTAAACCTGGTGTGGATGGTGTTGTTGCCTGCTACAGAGTTGGTGCATTAAGGTGGTGAGCACTGTAACAGCGAGTGATTGCCTTATCATTTTTCTAGGACATTGATAATGTGGAACGCTGCGAGTCCTGCTCACTGGATTATTGGCAGGACTGACGGCGGAGGAACCACTTGGCATTGGCTGTAGCACAGACTAGGCCTCATGCTGCAGTGTCCCCTATTGTAGCCACCCTGTAGAGGTGTCACAGCGGTGTGGCACAGCATCCATGCTGGTGTTGGTGCTGCCCTCTAGTGTTCACTTGGTGGAAAACAAGCTGGATTGCATTCATCTGCAGACTGCATTAATCTTGCTGACAACGTCCAAGGACTCAGGGACTTGGGCTGTATTATGAATTTTTTTTCTGTGACTGTTTGCTGCAATCCTATCTGTGTTATACGTATCTTGTGCTGGGTATGATTGTTGGGAGTGGGTTTTGTACCTTGGCTCTGGATTAATGCTGTTTCATTTGGCTGTAGTCATGGATATTCATGTACGGCTGAATGACAACTAAACTTGAACTTGAAAGAAAATGCTGATCTGTTGCTCCTTTCGCTTCTAGTTTCCCTGATACAGTGTTGGAAGGAAGTGCCGCAGAAAAGACGGGCTCCGTGTTACGAGACAGCTGCTTTCAGCATTGTTTTCTGCCATGTTTGAAATATTATTTCAGTTCTTAACGATCAATGAGAATTTTCAAAGCTGATCTGTGCAACCACTTGTACAATGGAACAGACTTTCTATTTTCATTTCTCAAGGGCAGGTTATCTTGCTGATTGCTGCACAGAATTTGCATAAAGACTTCACAGCGGGTTGACAGGGTGCCAAGGGCTTTGCAGCATCTGAAACTATAATCAGAAGGAAGCAAGCTACCTACTGTAAATCTGAGATAAAAGCTGAAAGTTCCAGAAATACTCCAGAGGTCAGGTGACAACTGTGGCAAAGTTCGGATAGCATTTCAGGTCGATGATTCCCCTTTATCGATGCTATCTGACCTGCGGATGGTTTCCAGCACCTTCGGAATGTGTTTCAGAATTTGGGTGGCAAGGTAGAGTAACTAGCATAACACTATTACAGTGCTAGGTTCCATTTGTACTCTCTCTCTGTGATTGTGTGGGCTTTATCAAAGTGCTCCAGTTTCCTCCCACCTTCTGCAGACGTACAGATCAGTAGGATAATTGGTCACAATGGTGTAACTGGGTAGCTCTGGGTCTGTTACCATGCTGTGTCTCTCAACAAAATTTTATTTCAATCCATAGATGCTGTCCCCAGCTTTCAGCCTGGTTTGCTCAAAATTTCCAGCATCTGTAGAGTTTCTTGTGCTTCAAAGTTTTCCAAAGCGTACAGAAGGTTAAAAAGTGAACAAACAAGAGGAAAACTGCAGATGCTGGAAACCCAAGCAACACACACAAAATGCTGGGGGAGGTCAGTGGGCCGGGCAGCATCGAGGAAAACAGTACAGTCGACATTTCAGGGCAAAACATTGACTGTGCTCTCTCCCTAGAGGCTGCCTGGCCCACTGAGTTCCCCCAGCATTTTGTGTGTGTTGCTAGGTTAAGAGTGAATCTGACTCTTTAAGCCTTCTCTGCCATTCACTATTATCCCAGCTGATTGCCCAAAATCAGGTCCCTGTTACAGACTTTCTTCTCATATTTTTTGATCTCCTGCCCCAGAGCAAAAGGAAGTGTCCGACAAATGAAAATGTACAGTTCTGTGCAAACGTCTTAAGCACATATATACAATATATAGCTTGGATGATGAAGACTTCTGCACAGTACCGTGTTTGTCAATGTGACACATGAAAACCTATTTACAGACATCCCACCTCTCCCGGAAGTTCCGGGAGTCTCCCGCATATTAATAGCGGCTCCTGATGCCTGCAAATTATATACAATATCACAGAAATCAATTTTTTTGAGAGCGAGCGAGCGAGAGAAAGCAAGACAGAGCGCGAGAGCGACCACGAGAGAGCGAGAGCGCGAGAGAGAAAGCAAGTGAGAGTGAGAGCGAGAGAGAGAGAGAGAGAGAGAGAGAGAGAGAGAGAGCAAGCAAGCGAGAGAAAGCAAGCGAGAGCGCAAGAGTGCGCCATGGCAGAGTGTTCCAAAAAAATATAAAACGTACATCACCCCAGACTACACTAAAGTGTACCCCTGCCTAATAGGGGTCAAAATAATGACAGTGTTGCTTGCTGCACTGTTTGCAACAGTAATTTTTCTATTGCCCATGGTGGGTTAAGACTGTAAAAGATATGTTGAGGTGAGTTTAACAGGTGTCATTTGTTCATTAGCATAGCTAACGTTATTTAAACTAGCTGGCCAGCTGCTAAGGAGCTACTCTATTGCAGACATCCCACCTCTCCCGGGAGTGTCCCGCAAATTGATGGTGCTACCTCCTTGAAATGAGTTTTTGCAGGGTGGGATGTCTGTATTTACAAAGACAAATGTTACAAATGACATGAACATTGACACAAAAGATAGTTTCCTAACTAATTAATAATTTGTTGATTATCTTGTGGAAACCTGAATAAATTCAGAAGGACACAGAATAATTATTTATTTACTGAAATACCGCGTGGAATAGGCCCTTCGACCCCTTCAATCCGTGCTGCCCTGCAATCTTTGATTTGATCCGAGCCTAATCACGGGACAATTTACAATGACTGACAACTGGTACGTCTTTGAACTGCGCACCCCAGATGAAACCCGAGCAGTTACAGGGAGAACATACAAACTTCTTACAGGCAGCGGCGGGAATTGAACCCGGGTCGTTAGTGCTGCAAAGCGTTGCACTAACCACTACGCTACCGTGCCTTGTTGGTAGTTCAGGTTTTAGTTAATTGTATCTGTGTAGATCAAGGAAGGACAAAGAATTAGGAATTCCCATAAATTGCCCTTTCATTGCCTGGGGAAGCTATATTAAAATTCATTTGACCAGTAAAATTAAATAGCCTCAGTATTTCCTACTTGACAAAAAAAAATACTAATGTGTCAGAATGTTTGACTCAGCTCCTTCCACCTTTGATCTGTACTTAACAAAAAAGGGGCAAATTAAAAACAAACAATGGAATCCACTGGCTCACACTGAATAAATGATTTATGCCTGGTTTAATATAGCTGTATTTCAAGGTCACTGTAATAAAGATTAGTTTTATTGTTACATGTACATCAACACATGCAGTGAAATGATTGCATTGGGCGGCCTGCAAGTGTTGCTATGCTTCCAGTGCCAACATAGCATGCCCATAACTCACTGTATGTCTTTGGAATGTGGGAGGAAACACATCCAGAGGAAATTTACACAGTCACAGGGAGAACATACAAACTCCTTAATCTTCAGAGTCTTCAGATGCTGGAAATCCAGAGTAACACACACAAAATACGAGGGGTGATTGATAAGTCTATGGCCAGAGACAGAAGGAGTCAATTTTAGAAAACCTAGCACATTCATTTTTCAACATAGTCCCCTCCTACATGTACACACTTACTCCAGCAGTCGTGGAGCATACGGATCCCTTCTTTGTAGAAGTCATCCACAGCAGGGGTGATTGATAAGTTCATGGCCTAAGGTAGAAGGAGATGAGTTATACAGCTCTTGTTACACGCACATGCAGTTCAAATCTTTGAGTGAAAATGCAGAAAGTTTAAAGTTATTAACTCATCTCCTCTACCTTAGGCCACAAACTTATCAATCACCCCTGCTGTGGACCACTTCTGGAGGCCCAAGACGCTGACTTCTACAAAGAAGGGATCCGTATGCTCCACGACCGCTGGACTAAGTGACCATAAGACAAAGGAGCAGAATTTGGCCATTCGGCCCATCGAGTCTGCTCTGCCATTTTATCATGACCTGATCCATTCCCCCATTTAGTCCCACTCCCCCGCCTTCTCACCATAACCTTTGATACCCTGGTTACTCAGATACCTATCAATCTCTGCATTAAATACACCCAATGACTTGGCCTCCACTGCTGCCCGTGGCAACAAATTCCATAGATTCACCACCCTCTGACTAAAAAATTTCTTCGCATTTCTATTCTGAATGGGCGCCCTTCAATCCTGAAGTCATGCCCTCTCGTACTAGACTCCCCCATCATGGGAAACAATTTTGCCACATCCACTCTGTCCATGCCTTTCAACATTCAAAATGTTTCTATGAGGTCTCCCCTCATTCTTCTAAACTCCAAGGAATACAGTCCAAGAGCAGACAAACGTTCCTCATATGTTAACCCTCTCATTCCCGGAATCATTCTAGTGAATCTTCTCTGTACCCTCTCCGATCTCAGCACATCCTTTCTTAAATAAGGAGACCAAAACTGCCCACAGTACTCCAAGTGAGGTCTCACCAGCACCTTACAGAGCCTCAACATCACATCCCTGCTCCTATACTCTATTCCTCTGGAAATGAATGCCAACATTGCATTCGCCTTCTTCACTACTGACTCAACCTGGAGGTTAACCTTAAGGGTTTCCTGTACGAGGACTCCCAAGTCCCGTTGCATCTCAGAAATTTGAATTCTTTCCCCATTTAAATAATAGTCTGCTCGTTTATTTCTTCTGCCAAAGTGCATAACCACGAAATTTCCAACATTGTATTTCATTTGCCACTTCTTTGCCCATTCTTCCAATCTATCCAAGTCTCTCTGCAGACTCTCCGTTTCCTCAGTACTACCGGCCCCTCCACCTATCTTCGTATCGTCAGTAAACTTAGCCACAAAGCCATCTATTCCATAATCCAAATCGTTGATGTATAATGTGAAAAGAAGCAGCCCCAACACGGACCCCTGTGGAACACCACTGGTAACCGGCAGCCAACCAGAATAGGATCCCTTTATTCCCACTCTCTGTTTCCTGCCAATCAGCCAATGCTCTATCCACGTATGTAACTTTCCCATAATTCCATGGGCTCTTATCTTGTTAAGTAGCCTCTTATGTGGCACCTTGTCAAAGGCCTTCTGAAAAACCAAATAGACAACATCCACTGCATCTCCCTTGTCTAGCCTACTGGTAATTTCCTCAAAAAATTGTAATAGGTTTGTCAGGCAAGATTTTCCTTTAAGGAATCCATGCTGAGTTCTGCCTATCTTGTCATATGCCTCCAGGTACTCTGTAACCTCATCCTTGACAATTAACTCCAACAACTTCCCAACCACCGATGTCAAGCTAACAGGTCTATAATTTCCTTTTTGCTTCCTTGCCCCCTTCTTAAACAGCGGAGTGACATTTGCAATCTTCCAGTCCTCTGGAACCATGCCAGAATCTATCGACTTTTGAAAGATCATCACTAATACCTCCGCAATCTCCACAGCTACTTCCTTCAGAACACAAGGGTGCATTCCATCTGGTCTGGGAGATTTATCTACCTTTAGACTATTCAGCTTCCTGAGTACTTTCTCTGTCGTAATTGTGACTGCGCACACTTCTCTTCCCTGCCACCCTTGAGTGTCCAGTATACTGCTGATGTCTTCCTTAGTGAAGACTGATGCAAAATACTCGTTCAGTTCCTCTGCCATCTCCTTATCTCCCATTACAATTTCTCCAGCATCATTTTCTATCGGTCCTATATCTACTCTCACCTGTCTTTTACTTTTTATATACTTGAAAAAGCTTTTAGTATCCTCTTTGATATTATTTGCTAGCTTCCTTTCATAGTTAATCTTTTCCCTCTTAATGACCTTCTTAGTTTCCTTTTATAAGGTTTTAAAAACTTCCCAATCCTCTGTCTTCCCACTAATTTTTGCTTCCTTGTATGCCCCCTCCTTTGCTTTAACTTTGGCTTTGACTTCTCTTGTCAGCCAGGGTTGCATCCTTTTTTCATTCGAAAATTTCTTCTTTTTTGGAATATACCTGTCTTGCACATTCCTCATTTCTCGCATAAACTCCAGCCACTGCTGCTCTGCCGTCCTTCCCGCCAGTGTCTCTTTCCAGTCAACTTTGACCAGTTCCTCTCTCATGCCACTGTAATTTACTTTACTCCACTGAAATACCGACACATCAGATTTCAGCTTCTCTTTTTCTAATTTCACAGTGAACTCAATCATGTTATGATCACTGTCTCCTAAGGGTTCCTTCACCTCAATCTCTCCAATCACCTCCGGTTCATTACACAATACCCAATCCAGTACAGCTGATCCCCTAGTGGGCTCAACAACAAGCTGTTCTAAAAAGCCATCTGGCAGACATTCTACAAATTCTCTCCCTTGAGATCCAGTGCTGACCTGATTTTCCCAATCTACTCGCATGTTAAAATCCCCCACAATTATCATAACACTGCCCTTCTGACAAGTGTGTAAATGTAAGGAAAAATAAATGTTCTAGGTTTTCTAAAATTGACTCCTTCTACCTTTGGCCACAAACTTATCTGTCACCCCTCGTACTGGAGGAATTCAGCAGGTCAGGCAGCATCAATGGAAATGAATAAACAGGCGGTGTTTTGGGCTGAGATCCTTTATCAGGGTAATTCCACTGTTTGAAGTAAAGAGAATACAGGGAGCTAATAACTATTGCCTGACGATAATAATTGAAAAGATGTTGGAATGTATAGAAGATGCGATAGCAAATATTTTGAAGAATTTGGTGCAGAGTCAGTGTGGCTTTACCAGTGTGAAATCATACTTGTCTACTAATGGAGTTCTTCCGAGATCTACACGGAAGTAGATGTGGCGGACTTGGATCATGAAAGGTCTTGGCCCAAAACATGGCTGTTTATTCCTTTCTACAAATGCTGCCTGACCTGCTGAGTTCTGGCATTTTGTGCGTATAACCCTTTATAGACAGCAGTACGGAATCATACCCCAATCTGACTGTGGCTGCAGTAAAGCTCTGTGCTAACTGCTACAGCAACATGCCACTCTCATATGAGTCTTTCAATGTCACATGCACAGTTAAGTCCATTTTGCTGTGATGATTGTTGCTTATATTCCATTTGGAAAACAGCTGCAGTGGAAGAGCAATGGAATGCATCACTGCCAAGATGCAAGTCATTGTCCTATCAGAATGACAATCTGGTGATAAATATTCCCTTCTCCTCTCATGTTTGCTAAGCTTGTTTTCCAACAGTTTGTTTAGTTTCTGGTTGTAAAGTCTTCAGTTCTTAAAATATAAATGGAAAGCAGTAATCAGTTTAAAGTTAAAACAAAGTATTGTCTATAGAGCAACTTTGCAAACAAGCTCTGTCGATAGTGTGACGAAAGAGGGGTACAAAAGTACACATAGGCTAAGATATTAACTGTCCTGTGCTAGCACCAGTGGGATCAACAGTTGATCTGCCACCTGTCTTCAGGAGAGAGAGATAAGTAAGACAATGGAGCAGCATTTGGAAATGTTAATGAAAAGACGAGACAGTTTAACGGAAGGAGACACCGGTCTGAGTATTGTCAAGACCGGCTCCTTTTGAACCCTGAACTGTTTGAAGTGTGATGGACAGGCGATACCCCAGCAGGGGGATAAAAAGGGGCAGGTTCGCTAAGACACCACACACGACACCACGAGGTAACGAGATCCTGGAAACGGTGCGCCCCCACAAGTCGGTGGGAGTTTTGGAGGTCTGGTCGCGGGACCGGCCATAGACACACAGGGTGGAAAGATACGGTCCGCGGGAACCTGGTGTGTGTCCGCCCTTGCCTGGGTGCCAGGTTCACCGCTGAAGAACGATCGTGTCTGGAACGGAGGGGTCACAGTCAGTGACCTCAGAAGACATTACAAAGGGCTCGCCTGAAAGCTAACTGCAAGGAATATCGAAGGTCTGTTTGGAATCCGATTTGCATATTCATTCCTTCTCTCTCTCTCTCCAACGGCATGACGGCGATTACTGCGAACTGAACTAAACTGAACTCTGTCACTTGTGATTGATCATCTTACTCCTAGACTGTGATAGAGCTGGATTGACCCTATTATCCTAGTTCTGTGTACGTGTGTTTATTCATTGCTAACCTGTTGCATTTATATCCTTACTATTAGAGTACTGTGTTGCTTATTTCTTTAATAAAACTTTCTTAGTTCCAGTAATCCAGACTCCAACTGAGTGATCCATTTCTGCTGGTTTGGCAACCCAGTTACGGGGTACGTAACATAAGTGGGGGCTCGTCCGGGATTTTGAACATTAAATTTGGGACGAGGTAAATTGATTGGGTTAAAATTCCCGAAAGAAGGAAAAGGCAAACAGCAGAAATGGAGATTGAGGAATTTCTAAAGGCGCCGACCTTGGAGGCATTAGAGGATGCCAGGAAAGCAGAATTGGCAGCTGTGGCCAAACGGTTGAATCTTGTTAAGGGGAAGTCCACAATGAGGAGAGAGGAGATACACAGAGCTATCGTAGAGCGCTATGTATTTAAAGGTGTGTTTCCCCAATGGGAGCTGGAGGTGATATCTATTGGAAAACCTGGTGGAAACGCAGTACAGGTGCAGCTTGAAAAACTGAGACTCGAGCACGAGTTCCGGGTACAGCAGCTAGAACACGAAGAGAAGCAGTTAGAACGGCAGGAGAAAGAGAGACAGTTAGAACGGCAAGAGAGAGAGAGGGACAAACAGTTGGAGCGAGAAGAGAAACAGAGGGAAAAGGAATTCGAGCTGGAGAGGTTAAAGATAAGGGCAGAGCAGGGAACCAAGGTGGAGGGTTCAGGGCGACCCAGGAGGTTAGGCTGGTTCCCCCATTTGACAATACCAATGTGGATCAGTACGTTCTCCATTTCGAAAAAGTTGCTACAAGTCAGGACTGGCCGAGGGATAAGTGGGCTGTTTTGCTTCAGAGTGTACTAAAAGGGAAAGCCCAACAAGCTTACTCGGCTTTGTCCGCGGAAGGTGCCCAGAGGTATGAGGTGGTGAAAGAGGCCATCCTCAGGATTTACGAGTTGGTCCCGGAGGCATACCGGCAGAGGTTCCGGAATGCGAGGAAGCAGTGGGACCGCACGTATTTAGAGTTTGCCCGTGAGATGCAGACATATTGTGAGCGTTGGTGCGCCTCGAAAGGGATTATGACAGACTGCTACAGCTGATCCTGAGTGAGCAGTTTAAAGGTTGTGTCCCTGACGGTATGAGACCCTACCTAGATGAGAAAGAGGCAGACACTTTAGCCGCAACTGCTAAGTTAGCGGATGAGTATGCGTTGATGCATAAAACGAAGTTTGCCCCGAGTAAAGGCTACCAGAAGGGTAGTCAGGACGGCGGGAGAGTCCGCCAGAAAAGTCAGAAAATAAGCCAGGGACTAGTGAGAAGGATAAGGTAGACCGGGAGCAGTCTGGTAGGAAGTCTCCTGGGGTCGTATGTTATAATTGTGGGAAAGCCGGACACTTTGCGTCCAGGTGCTTTGCCCCAAAGGAGGAGACGGGAAAAGGAAAGGCAGCGTTTCCGACTGGCTGTATTGAGTTGGTAAACAAACCGCTAGGAGAGGAGAGGGCTAGCAAAGTTCAGGAAGGGCGCGAGAGGTTTATCTCGGCCGGATTGGTGTCGGTGAAGGAGGGGTTAAACCCAGTTCCAGTGCGGATCTGGAGAGACACGGGAATGTGTCAGTCATTGATATTGAAGAGTGTGTTAGAGTTTAGTTCAGAGACCCAGACTGGGGAGGTCAGGGTCAAAGGTATTGGGGAAGGGACAGAAGCAGTGCCTTTGCACCAGGTACACCTACAAAGCGACTTGGCCTCTGGACTAGTCACAATCGGGGTGAGGCCCGAATTACCGATGAAAGGCGTGGAAATCTTACTCGGTAATGACCTCGCTGGCGGGGAGGTGTACCCAGCAGTGAGATTGACAGGGCCGCCTGTCAGCATTAAGGCCCCGCCCATGGACTCACAGGTTCATCCTGTTTGCGCAGTGACTCACTGTATGTCCAGAGACACTGCTGAGACGTTTCTACCAGCCTTGTACGAGGAGGGGGTAGAAAGTGAAAAGAAGGAACGTAATGAAACAGGAGGAAGTGGGGAAATTAAGGTAGATTTATCATTAGAAAAGAAGGACTTTATACAGGCACAGGAGCGAGACGAGGAAACAGCTCTCTGTGAAACAGAATTAGGAAGGGAGCCAGTGAATTATGGTGTGAAGGGGGAGGTGCTAAGGAAGGAAGGGAGACCAAGTACCGCAGATGAGGAATGGGGGGTGGTGCAAAAGAGTTATGGGGATGAGATTTTTAACCTGGCCCACAAGGTACCCCTCGGTGGACATTTTGAGGTGCTGAAGGAAACAGTCACGGAGCCATGAGAGAGTTTTTCTGGCTGCACAGGAGGAAGGATGTTATTGATTATTGCAGACGTGAACTGAGACTGTCACAGGCTTTTGATATGCTAACAAACCTAGTCGGTGTTAGCGCGGAAATCAGTGAAGCTAGGGTGCCACCTGATAAGGGGAAAACCCATTTTGAAAAGATGAGTATGGTACCGACCAGATGGGAGAAGGCTATTGTTTTGGCCAGCTCTGCTGATAAGGTCTCTCCCTTAATCCCCAAACAAAGCGACCCTTTAGGAGAGCTAATTAAACGGCTCGCACACGTGTATTTGATTGTCCCAAGGCGATGCAAAGAACTGGGACATAGGGTGGTGTGTTTGTCACGGTAGGGCAGCCTAGTGAACAACACCCCTATAGAATGAGTAATTCAGTGACGAAAGGGCTAAAGAACACAGAAGTGTATATTGGCGATGTAATACGGCTGTCTGAAGCCAGCTTGATAGTGAACCTTGAAAAAAATGAGTTCGGCCATGCGAAGGTCACTTATCTGGGAATTGTGGTAACACAGGGGCAGTTGGCAGCGATGCAAGCTAAGGTGCGGGCTATCTCTGACATCCCGACAGACAAGAGGGCCCTCAGAAGGCTCTTGGAGATGGTGGGGTACTGTAGGAAGTTTTGCAATAACTTTGCAGTACTACCCCTCCCCCTCCTACTAAGCCTTGCAAAAGAAAACTAAGTCGGGATGGGACGACCCTTGTTATCGTGGTCCGGGATGAAACCCAATGAGACGTTACATTGATCACAATTCATCAGTGTTTTCGGCCACTATGAAGTTTGTTAAGTTGGAGCCTGGTTTAGAGGATTATTAAAATAACACGTATAAAAGGGACAGAAAATGTGACTGCTGACTGTCTGTCAAGGTGTTGACAACTTAAAATTCTCTGTAATAGCCAAATAGCTGATGAAGATGTATATTTGTGTGTATCTAATAATGTATTCATGCTTATAATTTTTACCCCGGTAAAAATCCTTAAAGGGGAGGGGTGTGACGAAAGAGGGTGACAAAAGTACACCTAGGCTAAGATGTTAACTGTCCTGTGCTAGCACCAGTGGGATCAACAGTTGATCTGCCACCTGTCTTCAGGAGAGAGAGATAAGTAAGACAATGGAGCAGCATTTGGAAATGTTAATGAAAAGACGAGACAGTTTAACGGAAGGAGACACCGGTCTGAGTATTGTCAAGACTGGCTCCTTTTGAACCCTGAACTGTTTGAAGTGTGATGGACAGGCGATACCCCAGCAGGGGGATAAAAAGGGGCAAGTTCGCTAAGACACCACACACGACACCACGAGGTAACCAGACCCTGGAAGCGGTGCGCCCCCACAAGTCGGTGGGAGTCTTGGAGGTCTGGTCGCGGGACCAGCCATAGACACACAGGGTGGAAAGATACGGTCGGCGGGAACCTGGTGTGTGTCCGCCCTTGCCTGGGTGCCGGGTTCACTGCTGAAGAATGATCGTGTCTGGAACGGAGGGGTCACAGTCGGTGACCTAGAAGACATTACAAAGGGCACGCCCGAAAGCTAACTGCGAGGAATATCGAAGGTCCGTTTGGAATCCGATTTGCATATTCATTCGTTCTCTCTCTCTCTCCAACGGTACAACGGCGATTACTGCGAACTGAACTAAACTGAACTCTGTCACCTGTGATTGATCATCTTACCCCTAGACTGCGATAGAGCTTGATTGATCCTATTATCCTAGTTCTGTGTACGTGTGTTTATTCATTGCTAACCTGCTGCATTTATATCCTTACTATTAGAGTACTGTGTTGCTTATTTCTTTAATAAAACTTTCTTAGTTCCAGTAATCCAGACTCCAACTGAGTGATCCATTTCGGCTGGTTTGGCAACCCAGTTACGGGGTACGTAACAATAGAAGAAGCTCTGTCTATGTAAGGTAACTACACCTGCTCTATTGCTGCTCAGGGATGCGGTATAAGATGATAGTTTGATTAATTTGGATTGTTTTAAACCGACAAGCTGACTCTAAGTTGCTTAGTTCAAGGAAGCTTGCAGACTAGATAGATAATATCATTTAGCATATCAAATAACCTACTGTGTTTATATTTCTTATAATGTATAGCATATTATATGTATTGGACTGTACTGCTGCAAAATATAATATAAATTATAAGAAATATATATGTAAATCAAATAAGTAGCGCAAACAAAATAGTGGAGTAATGTTCATTGTCCATTCAGAAATCTGTTGGCTAAGGGGAGAAGTGTGTGCCTTCAGGCTCCTGTACTTCCTCTGTGATGGTGCCATGGTTCCGAGTGAACAGTGGCAGACATCCGAGTTTCGGCTCTCCAATTCTCTGGAGTATGGTTAGCTGCAGCTGTCCCTTTAAGACTCGGACTGCCAAGTATTGCCTGCTATATTCCTTCACAGAAAGTCTGTACTTAAGGGCCTTGTGCTGAGTACTCAGTGCTCAATCGTAAGAGTTCTGTTTTCTAGTACTACTGCTTGTGATCTTGCCTTTGGATCATCTTGTTTATTTCAAGTATGAATCTGAGTCTGAGGTAATGCTAGACTTTACTCTGCACTTGTTACAGATGGTAGCAATGAGGAGAGGACATGTCCTGGGTGATGGCGGCGGGGGGTGTCTTTCATGATGGATGCCACCTTTTTTGAGGCATCACCTTTTTAAGGTGTCCAGAATGTTGGGGAGGCTAGAACCCATGGTGGAGCTGGCTGAGTTTACAACCCTCTGCAGATTTTTCCGATCTGTGCCCCTCCATACTAGACAGTGACGCAACAAATTAGAATGCTCTGCGCAGTAAATCTGTGAAAATTTGCCCTGATTGAGTATTAAGGGATCAGTAGAGGCTGCGATTCACTGCTCAGAAGTAGAATGGCAATGACATCGACATCAGGGAAATTTGTTTTCCACATTCACACATCCCCAGAGTGCAGCTTGTCTCTTAAACTATAAGAGACAAACTCAAAGACAGAAAACAGACATCCATTAGAAACTCATGTAGAAATAATTGGGTGAAATTAACAGCCATTTATTAAAGAGCTTTAACCAAGAGCTGGATTTCTTTCAGTAGCCCATCCTGTGAAGGAGAAAGGCACTCAGCAACATTTAAACCAAGGCCCAGAGCAGGCTTTAGCTTTTGGAATACTTTTGATTTCTAAAGCAACACACACAAAATGCTGGAGGAACTCTGCAAGTCAAACAGCATCTTTGGAAATGAATAGGTGATGTTTCAGGCCAAGACTCTTCTTGATTTCTAAAGTAGCCAGAGTGAATCTCTGCAGATTTTGTTTCTCTCTGATGGGGCCATTTTTTAAATAAACCCTCTTCGAAAAGACTGGACAGTTTTTGGATGGGGCTCAGATTAACATGAGGTGATTGCGTAAAAACGGATTTGCGGGAGCTAAATTTTACGAAGCAGACAATGGTTATGATCACATTGGAACTAGCAGTGGTCAAAAAGAAATAAATCAGTATCTTCAGATAGGATTTGGATAAACATTTTAGAGTGCATAATTTACAGGGCTGTGGAGGGAAAAGAGGAAAATGTGACTCACAAGACTGTTTGCCTTAGATCTGACACACACCTGATTAAAGACTGACTTTCTTATGTGCCTTAATTCCATGTTTTTTAAATGTGCTGTACAGAACAGATGGGTGGACAATAGATCTCCAGATTTTTATGCATTACTGAATTTCATAGAGCAGGTAATTACGTATCACCAGCTATTTTAAGAACTCCATTTATGCTTTACTTAACATGTTGCAATTGAAAAACAGATCAGTCTTACTAGTTCTACAATAATAGGCTCCAAATAAAACTAAACTGGTGTTTAATCTGTTGAGGCTTGACAGCAGAACAGGCTAAACAACCTTCTTCAGTTACAGAGTGACTAACTGGGGCAACCTGTTGGAATTTACAAGAAGTCAAAGTGTTCCCCTTGCCTGTGCCAATGCTATGATCAGATTAATTGCATTCCCTTCTTCTTTGCTCACTACCTGGCCAATTATTTTTCTCTTCAATCATTAATCTAGTTATATTTTGAGATTTACGAATGAATCAAGTTCCGGTCACGGTTTCAAGAAGTGCCTTCCAGTTAGTGCTGAATCATGAAGCAAAGTTTTATCCCCATGGTCAATTAGTTTCTTTCACCAGTCATTAAAATTTATGATGGCTGGTCACTGATTCCTCCAACAGCAGGATTGGCTCCGTCCACTTCAGAACACAAAGCTGACACCCAGCTATGCTTTAATAATGTAAGGCGGAACGTGGAGGCGGGGTCCAGGCAATGCGACAATCCCGGGTCTCAGAGCAAGTAACGACCCAATACCAGGCCGGATGGATTGAAAAGGCAGGGTGTGGAGACCAGAGCCGAGGGTCAGGCGGTTTCTACTCACTGCCCTGTGACGTTTACTGCACTGAGTCTGAGGCTGTGGGCGTGTGAGCTCCACCACGTTTTGTTCTGCTGTGTGATGAACTGAGGCTGAGGCTGTGGGCCTAGTCTGGCTGCTCCGGGCTTCATGTCTACGGACTCGCCTTTCGTTCTTACTTTTACTTTACTTTATTACTTTATCATCGCCAAACAATTGATACTAAAGCGTACAATCATCACAGCGATATTTGATTCTGCACTTCGCACTCTCTGGAGTACAAATCGATAGTAAATATAATGAAAATTTAAATTATAAATCATAAATATAAAGTAGAAAAGGGAAAGTAAAGAAGTGCAAAAAAACCGAGAGGCAGGTCCGGATATTTGGAGGGTACGGCCCAGATCCGGGTCAGGATCCGTTCAGCAGTCTTATCACAGTTGGAAAGAAACCCACGGACTTCTTCATCAAGTTATGGTATTGTTACACTGTTTGTAATTACATGTTATAATTATGTGGTTTTGTCAGTTTTTTCAGTCTTGGTTTGTCCTGTGTTTTGTGATATCACACCGGAGAAAATAATGTATCATTTCTTAATGCATGCATTACTAAATGACAATAAAAGAGGATTACGTGTCTTCATAATCATATCATAAGCTGTTCCCAAATCTGGCCGTATCTCTTCTGCCAAAGTTACTCAGGTGTCGGGATAAAGATACGTCTCTACTAAAGGAGGTGTAAGATGCTCCTTCCCTCTGCTAGCCTTGGGCAAGGTGTAGCACTTGCATAGCCCCCCAATCAGGGTCACGTGAAGCCATGGGAGCAGGTGGTGGATGGTCATATAAGCAGCTGGTGCATATCACAAGTCCTGGTTATGTGACCACCGACAGCCGGCAGACTATCTCTGAAGAGTATTGATAATCACTGGTGACACCCATCTGGTAAAGACATTACCTAGAAAAGGGCAATGGCAAACCATTTCTGCAGAAAAATTTTCCAAGAACAATCATGATCATGTGACCATGACGGATCACATCATACAACACGCACCTAATGGTGATGACTATGGTTGTGTGATACGATGCACATCTCAAGGTCCTGTGTGATCACAACACTCTGTTCAGCATTGGTAACATAAAAAGCCCAGCTCACTGGTTTATTGCAAGTTGCGTGGCCTCTAGGGTTGCTTACGGTCCCATATTAGCCGGGACATCCCGTATATAGGGCTAAATTGGTTTGTCCCATACGGGATCGCCCTTGTCCCGTATTTGACTGCTACTACTCTATAATCACCAGAGGGCACACTTCCAGACAGATGTGAGCTATGTTATGAACCCCAGTTTCAATTCCTGGGACGGTACGTGATGTACTGGGAATCTGTGACTTTGTTTCTGTGAGTGTCATGCGAGGATCTACCCCAAGAGTATAAAAGGACCAGCGCAGATTGCTCCAGGGAGAAACCTTGATGGAGAGTCGTTGTGTTTGGACAGCAGAGTCGTTAGTGAGAGTGAAAAGTGCAAACTTCGATCGAACCCAAAAGGGAGTGGGTAGTCGATAACGCTGTACATTTCGGAGGTGACTGACATTTCGTAAACCAAACGTGGATTTTTGGCACCCACTTTGGTAAACCCCTGCAAGGTCTCAGGTGTGCGGTGACCAGTCCTGAAAAAAGGGACATCTCCTGTCAGTTACGTGGTGAAATTCTCACTTTTTGTGGACTCTTCGTAGACTCTTCGAAACAGACCGCATCGTGAACACGCTTCCACTGTAAAGGTACGGTGGCCGCTTTGTGAGATCAGCGTTCGAAAGGTACTGTTTGTCTGCCGGGTCGCCTTTGGAAAGGAACGATGGCAGTTTTTGGTATATCTCTGCGAGACTCGCTTCTTCACTGTATTTTGAATCTCTGTCTTCAAGACAGTCTCTTCGCTACACTTCGAATCCAAAAGTTTCTCCTCTCAATCACCCTGTTAACTTCATTTTAAGTTAGCGCTTGTTTAATTCTCAATGTTTCTGCTTAAATGTTAATAAAGTTCATTGTTTTTCGATAATATCCCATATTCTCCATCCCACATTCTGCTGCTGCTGGGTTCGTAACAGCTATATTTTGCCAATTCCTGCCAAAACAAAAAGCTTCAGTAACGTCTGGTGTTGTTCAGTCGGTTTGGCATATGCAAATATGGATAAACCTGCAAAAAAGAAAAGACTGTGCAGCTATAACAAGCAATGGGAAGCAAAAAAGACGTGGGTTAAGCCCGTCAGCAGTGACTCGACGTCGACGAAGGCCTTCTGTACTTTATGCCGTCAGGAATTCTCAATTAGCCATGAAGATGAGAATGACCTAACTCAGCATGCTTCCACATAAGTGCACAAGAAGGCCACACTAGCTAAAGGTGCAAGCAATTTGGTGCATTCTTCGTGAAATCTACTGTGGAAAATGACAAAATCGTGGCAAGTGAAGCCTCATATGAGTACCATACAGTTAAACACGGACTCAGCTACAGCAGCACCAAGTGTCTTGCTAAGCTCAACGGTGCTTTGCTTAATGACTCAAATGTTGTGAAGAAGATGCACTTGGGAAGAACGAAAGCTGAGGTGATTACAATGAATGTTTTAGGACCAAAGACTGTGCGGGATATTATAGATGATCTGTCCCCGACCGAAGAAGGTGAGCCCGTGTATTTCTCATTTGGCACCGATGCCTCAAACAAGGGAGATAGAAAAATGTTTCCAGTGTGCGTGAGGTATTTCTCTGTGTCTAATGGAGTGCAGTGTAAGTTACACAGTGATGAAACTGCAAATGGCGTACATCAAGCTCTGATGAGCTGTCTGGAAAAGTATGAACTGGATATTACACACGTCATAGACTAAGCAGCAGATAAACTTTGGAAAACACCACTCAGTTTACCAGTTATTGAGCAGTGCCAACAATTGCATTCTGAAAGCTAATTGCCCAGCTCACATAGCTCCCAACGCCTGCAAGCACGCCTGTGATCAGCTGTCAGTGGATATTGAGACAGTTGTTCTAAAGGCCTACAGACACTTCTCAACATCTGCTTCCCAAAGAGAGGAACTGCGTTCATTTTTTGCCTTCGTTGACATTGAGTGGCGTGAAATTCTATGTCATGTTTGCACACGATGGCTCTCTCTTCATCCAGCTGTCGAACGTCTCCTGCAAAGCTGGCCAGCTCTTATGTCATACTTCAGGTCCCTTGAGACCTGTCCTGTGGGACTGAAGAAGATTTTTGAGGATGAAGAAAAAACTGGAGCTACTGAAATTTATCTGTGCTTTTTCCACAACGTGGGATGTGTTTTTGACCAACTCGTAAAAAAAGCTGGAGGAAATAACACTCTGCATCACAGATGTTTACGAGGAAGTCCGAAAGTTCAAAATGAAGATGCTTCAGTGGAAACAGGACAGCTTTTTTGGATACCAGACCAAGCAGCTGATGGACAAACAAGTGCCAGTACAAAGGTCCAAGCAGCAACAGGACTTGGTGAAGTTCTATGACTCTGTCATTACATACATTGACAAGTGGTTTGATTTCTCACCAGAAAATGTAATGGTGAAACTGAAACCGATCGGCCTCTATGAGGAGCTCTCCTTCACTGACCTGGAACAGATGGTGGCTGCCCTCAAAATGACAGAGACAGTCAATATGGACCAACTCTGTGAAGAGTTTTGTGCTAGCCGGGAGGAAATACAGAAAGCCAGACAGGATACCACAAAATCCACCAATGAAAAGTGGGTGGCAGTTTTCCAAAACATAGGGAAAGCCAACTTGATCAACATGTTCGGGGTTGTCTCATTTGTCCTCAGGATGCCAGGCTCAAATGTCTTTGTAGAGAGGACCTTCTCTTCGATGACCATTAAATGGTCGGACTCAAGAAACAGATGCAGCACAGAGTCACTTGTCATGTAAGGACTTCTCTCTGGCTGTGCAAAAGGTCAAAGGACTGCTTGAATCAGTCAAGAGCAGCAAGAAATACCCATGGAAAAGGTAGACTTGGTGAGCCCCCCCCCCCCCACTTTCCTCTTTTGCAGTGATTATATGTCTACTCTATAGGCACATACAGATAGGGTTATTTGGTGTTATTTCATGTCTGACTAGTAGTCAGATTATGCTCTGTATTATGCCTTGTTATAATTTGGTGTTACATTTCATATATAACACTGAAGATATGTATACATGGTTCATATATTGGATTTGTTTACCTAATCGGGGTTGTTGTGTTTCTCTCTCTCTCTCTTGAAAAAGGTCCCTGTTGCCATCTGCTAGCTGCCAGCCCCCTCAGTCACTTTATCCCAGGCCTGTTCCATACCCACACTGCCGCGGCACACCACCTTTTGTCCCTTATTTGGGAGTGAGAAAGTTGGCAACCCTAGTGGCCTCGGATGTATCGAGGATTAGGCCTCATGCCACGGGCTTGCCTCTTGAAGCAGTTCAGGAGGGGAGATGCCAGAGGCGGTGTGGCGTGGCATCCATGTTGGATTGGCAGCTGGCCTCTCCCACTAGTGCTGCCCCCCAGTGTTCGCTTGCTGGAAGACAGGCTGAATTAAGTGCTTGTGTTTAGGCCAACAACACACATGCACCCTCAATTTACAGAATATGTCACTCAAAGACTTGAGCTATATGTATATTTTTTGTGACTATATGTTTACTGCTATAAACCCAAGAAAATCTGCAGATGCTGAAAATCCAAAGCAACACACACACAAAATGCAGCAGGCAGGCAGCATCTATGAGTGTGGCCCCTCACCTTCTTGGTCTGACTCCTTTCCCCTCCTATCCTTCCTGAAGAAGGGTCTCGGCCCAAAACATCAACTGTTTACTATTTTCCATAAATGCTGCCTTGCCCGCTGAGTTCTTCCAGCATTTTTGTGTGTGTTGCTTTATACAGTATGTGCTACGTGTGCCTTATGCTGTGTATGACTGTTGGTACTACGTTTTGCACTTGGCCCCAGCGAAATGCTGTTTCATTTGGCTGTATTCATGGGTATTCAGGTATGGTTGAACGGCAATTAAACTTGAATTTACAGTTCTCTGCAAAAGTCTTAGGCACATGTATAGAACTAGGGTGCCTTAAACCTTTGCACAGTACTGTAATAATTTTATGTATTACACTGTACTATTCCCACAAAAAAATCATGACATATGTGAGTGATGATAAACCTGATTCTGATGTGCTCTTTTGTGGTCTGACAGTGGGAAGGGGGCAGGGAGACTGGAATCATGGCTGGGAAAAGGGGGGGAAGCAGGAAGCACCAGAGAGACTCCTGTAATGATCAATAAACCAATTGTTTGGAATCAAATGCCCTTGCCTGGTGTCTCAGGGCTGGGTGTGTCCTCACCTGCCCCAACACACCTCCCTCCATGGGCACTCCTTCTCTGCCACCTGTCCCACACCTCTCCAGCAGTGCTCTACCATCAGCATTTCCAACATCCTTTGCTCCTACCAGATTGACAAACTCAGTCTCCACCCCACGTTGACAAATACAGAACTGTGCAAGAGTTCTCGGCACCCTAACTATCCATATGTGCTTAAGGCTTTTGCGCAGTACTGCAACTTAAACATAAAATAGATTGTATAACTCACACCTGTGGTGGAGTTCCAGTCCTACGTTTTCATAATACGCAAGGAGCATGAATTTAGAAAATGTTAGATTTCTTTTTGTAGAATTTTAATAAAAAAGAGATTAGCTTTATCTGTCACATGTACATCAAAACTGTCACAAGGAGAATGTACAAACTCCTTACCTACAGGCCAGGAAATGAACCCCAATTACTGGTGTTGGCACTGCAGAGCGTCACGCTAACCACTACGCTACAGTTAAAATGAATAATGGTGTACATGTGGAGGAGAAGGCAGTCACTTAAATAAAAGATGTAGTGAAATATCTCACATGATCGTCATTACACAAAATTACAACTATTGGGATAGAATAAACAACAGGCCTAAAAGCTGGAGAATGACCAACTGACTGCAAAGTTCAAGGTTCAAAGTAAAGTTATTATCAGAGTGTGTGTGTATATATAGAGTAAAAATATATATATACACACACTCATAATATATATATATACTTTTTTTGTAATTTATTTTTATTAAAGTTCATCATTAAACAAACATTTCCATAAGATGTATTTCAGATACTGTACATATATATATCATATAATCATATTTGTCACAAATCTTCACATAATATTTATCTGAGGTATACACTTATAGAAAGGAGAGGAAAGAAAGAACAATCGAAAGAAGAAAACTATGGGAGTGATCTAATATATATATATATAGTGTAATATATAGTATATTTTATATATATATATCCATCACATCAAATGACCTTGACTGGTGTCTCAGGTATGGATGTGTCTGCACCCATAACACCCCCGGCACCTGGCATTCCTTCTCTGCCACCAGTCCCATCCTCCCATGGTGCTCCACCCTCACCATTCCGAGCATCATCTGCTCTCAAAGATAGAATGAGGAGGAGGAATCGTCAACTCAGGCCTAAGAGGCCAGCATCAGGCATTTTCATGCCTTACAAGGCGCAGAACGAAAGACTGTGTGACGCGCCACTCCTCACACAGACATAGAGCAATGTGTGGTTAGGTGCCTTGCTCAAGGACACGATACGCTGCCTTAGCTAAGGCTCGACCTGGCGACCTCCAGATTACTAGACGAATGCCCTAACCACTTGGCCACGTGCCCACAACAAAGACAGAAGGGACCTCTCAAAGATTCAGTTCAAAGATTAAAAATACATTTCTTACTAAAGTATTTATAAGACCATAAGATATAGGAGCAGAATTCGGCCAAATGGCCCATCAAGTCTGCTCTGCCATTTCGTCATGGCTGATTCAGCCCCAGTCTCCTGCCTTCCCCACCCCCACCCCCATATTTCTTCATGCCCTGACCAATCAGGAATCTGTCAACCTCTGACTTAAATGTACTCGATGACTTGGCCTCCACAGCTGCCTGTGGCAATGAATTCCACAGGTTCACCACTCTCTAGCTAAAGAAATTCCTCCTCATCTCTGTTCTAAAAGGACGGCCCTCTTATTCTGAGGCTGTGTCCTCTGGTCTTAGACTTTCCCACCATAGGAAACATGCTCTTCACATCCACTCTGTCGAGGACTTTCAGTAGGTTTGGATGAGATCTCTCCTCATTCTTCTGAATTCCAGTGGGTAGAAGCCCAGAGCCATCAAATGCTCCTCATGTGAGAAGCCTTTCAATCCTGGAATCACTTTTGTAAACCTCCTTTGAACTCTCTCCAATGTGAGCATATCATTTCTTAGATAAGAGGCCCAGAACTGCTCACAATATTCCAAGTGAGGCTGCACCAGTACGTTATAAAGCCAAAGTATTATGTCCCTGCTGTTCATACAGATCATTACACTGTGCAATGAGGTAGAGCAATGTAAAACAATAACAGATGCAGAATAAAGTGTAACAACGACAGAGGAAGTTCAGTGCAGGTAAACAATAAGGTGCAAGATCATAACCTCCAGTCGTGTTTCATAATCTCCTACTTAACCTTCATGGCAATGTTTTTCTCTCTGTCTAACTAAATGTAAAATCACATAAAAAAAAAATTCTCCCAATGTTTAATCTTTTTCCTTACTGATCCTGAACCTGACATGCAAATAGTCTCCTGACGTGTTGGTTGCGAAAAGTTTATCTAGTTATCTGCCAAAACCCACATGAAGTTGAGCCACAACCCATTTGTTTCCCTTCAGCAGTTTGATCGGGCATAAAAAGATTAGCAAAGGAAAGTTCTTCTGACAAGCAAATTCCCTGAGGGATTAAATAGCGTAAGGAAATTCTATTATTTTCAACATTCTACCCCAGCACGTGTTGCTATTTAAAAAACCACAAGGGTTATTGAAGTTTTGAGACTTGGAGGATAGTGATAGTGAGTGCTAACCAGATCTTGGAAGTCACAGAGCAATACAGCACAGATACGGACCATTTGGCCCAAGGCCAAAGCCAACCCACCCAGCTGGTCCCAATTTCCTACATTTGGTGCAAATCTATGCCCCCCAGTTTTAAACTCCTCTACCCTGGGGAAAAGACTGTTACTGTCTACTTTACCTATTAAACATTTCTATAAGCTTGCCCTTCATTCTTCTACGAGTAGTTGGTGATGCCGTAGTTGGAGTACTGCATAAGGAATAAAGACCTACCCTGTAACTCAGCTCCTCTAGTCCTGGCAACACCATTGGAAACCCTTTCTGCACACATTCCGGTTCAGTCCCATAAAAGGCTGACCAAAACTGAATGCAGTACTCTAACTATGGCATCACCAACGACTTGTACAACTCCATCACAGTTTCCCGATTCCTTTACACAATGCCCTGAATGATGTAGGCCAGCATGCTAAATTCCTCTTTCACCCCTTGTCTACCTGCAACTATTCGAAAGCACAGGAATGTGAGAAGCTGCTGAGAGCAGTGGACTGTGCCCAATTCATCACAGCCACATCCTTCCCCACCACTGGTAGAATCTACAGGACGCACCATCTCAGGAGGGCAAAATGTGTCATCATCTATCCAGTCCTGATGAAGGGTCTTGGCTCACAACATCAACTGTTTATTCATTTCTACAGATGCTGCCTGGCCTGCTGAGTTCATCCAGCATTTTGTGCATGTTGCTTTGGATTTCCAGCATCTGCAGAATCTCTCATGTTTACAAGTCCCTCTATTCCATTACACTCCCTAGTGCCCTAATTCAGATAGTTAACATTTCAGACAAGCTCAGAGCATCCTGGGTGTATAACGATGAATAACACAGGGGTTCCCAACCACTTTATGCCATGGACTGAGGTGTCTGAGCGCCCCAGGTTGGGAACGCCAGGTATAACACAACCCGCTCTGGTTACCACTGAACTGCTGTTTATTTTGTGATTTGATTAAGTGGGCATGCGGTATCCATAGGCAAATGTTTTATGAACCTGAAGTGGGTAATTGACTATATGCAAAATTCCTCACTATATTATGTTACAACCTCAATCGCTTCCATTTGATTTGTAACATCTCCTCACCAGCCACCAACACAGGTGCACCTCAAGGCTGCGCACGTAGCCCTCACTCTAACTTCTAATCATCTGACTGTGTGGCTAAGCACAGCTCCAACAGATTCTTCAAATTTGCCAATCACACTGCTGTTATTCTGGGGAATAACACTGTTGGGAATAGTTACTCTGGTCAAGATGGTGCCAGTGAACAAAGATTTCTCAGGCGACATCTTCCAGATAGTTGATTATTTCACCTCTTCTACGCCTTTCACTTACTCTTTTTATCTTAATTGTGTCTTGGAAACTGTTGGAGCCTGTGACTTCAGTTTGGCGTACAACTGAGAGATCTAGTGCTCTGCTGTTGACAAGAAAATTCCAGGAGAGGACCACGAGCTTGAGCTGTCTCAAACAGGATGGAGCACGGGTCCATGGTCGACCCCCTTTCTTGTCGTTTGAAGCATCAAGGAAGATTGAGGCGGATGTGGAAGAGGTCTGTGGAGTTTCAATAATCATCACCTCCACATTGCAAGTAAAATAGGCTCATCCATATTACAATTTCCAGCTGCTGAATTGTCATTTAAGACAACTTTTGGTGAGTAACAACCAGGTCTTCATGTTGTATTCATTAATTTAATAAGGCCACTGTTACTGTAGTGTGAGTGTGTAGAGGCGGTCGCTCTGGAGTCGGGCTGGAGTTTGCCCCTCACAGGAGGCCACGTTGGACCGGAGGTCGCTCCCCATAGGAAGATGCTTCGGGTCGGAGGGTGCCCCTCACAGGAGGCTGCTTCTCGGCAGATGAGGGCTCCATGGAAGGACTGAGTTTGAACTGTTGCTCTCATCAGTGCTGATGGAGGATACTTTTGAAATTCCGAGACGTGTGATTATTGGTGTGGGCTGCAGTTTATATTGGTCTCCTTCAGGATTTCCATGCGTCAACCATATTTTTTTTCCATTATGCTGCTTGGCCTGCTGAGTTCCTCTAGCATTTTGAACATAGAACATAGAATAGTACAGCTCATTACAGGCCCTTCGGCCCATAATGTTGTGCCGACCCTCAAACCCTGCCTCCCATATAACCCCCCACCTTAAATTCCTCCATATACCTGTCTAGCAGTCTCTTAAACTTCACAAGTGTATCTGCCTCCACCACTGACTCAGGCAGTGCATTCCACGCACCAACCACTCTCTGAGTAAAAAACCTTCCTCTAATATCTCCCTTGAATTTCCCACCCCTTACCTTAAAGCCATGTCCTCTTGTATTGAGCAGTGGTGCCCTGGGGAAGAGGCGCTGGCTATCCACTCCATCTATTCCTCTTATTATCTTGTACACCTCTATCATGTCTCCTCTCATCCTCCTTCTCTCCAAAGAGTAAAGCCCTAGCTCCCTTAACCTCTGATCATAATGCATACTCTCGAAACCAGGCAGCATCCTGGTAAATCTCCTCTGTACCCTTTCCAATGCTTCCACATCCTTCCTATAGTGAGGCAACCAGAACTGGACACAGTACTCCAAGTGTGGCTTAACCAGAGTTTTAAAGAGCTTTGTCTGTGTTGCTCGGATTTCCAGCATCTGCATATTTTCTCTTATTTTCATTTTTTATGTATTTTCTTTCTTGTTGCCGATTGGCGGGTGGGCGATACGCTACTTTCTTGGGTGAGGGAGGGCGTGGGTGTTTGATGGCATTGTCACTGTTTATGTGTGTGGGAGGAGTTGAGGGTTTGCGGTTTGATGTTTTAGCTGCTGTGTCCGGGAAGACAATCAGTTAGTTTTTGTGCGAGGGAGAGGTTGGGGAGTTTAGGGTTTGTGAGCTTTGTTTCTTTTCCTTTCTCGAGCTACAGTTTAGCAATACTATGATCACTTTGGCCATTTTGCACTAAAATGGACTTTTCTTTTGTTTGAACTCTGTTTTCTTGTAAAAATGGTGCATAAATTATGTCGAACACATCACACCAGGTGGCAAAACATTTTAATTCCGATCCCCATTCCGGTTCTGACATATTGGCCCTTGGCCTCCTCTTGTGCCAAGATAGGGCCACCCTCAGGGTGGAGGAGCAACACCTTATATTCTATCTGGGTAGCCTCTATTCTGATGGAATTAATATTGATTTCTACTTCTTGTAATTCCCTCACCCTCCCCTCTTCTTCTAACCCCCACTCTGGCCTTTTACCTCCTCTGACCTGCCTTATCACCTCTGCCTGGGCCTTCCTCCTTTCCTTTCTCCCATAGTCCACTCTCTTCTCCTATCAGGTTCCTTTTTCTCCATCCCTTGACCTTTCCCACCCACCTGGGTTCACCTATCACCTTCCAGCTATCCTCTCCAACCCCCCCCCCAACCTTTTCATCCTGGCGTCTTCCCCTTCCACTTCAACTCTAAGGAAGGGTCTCGGCCTGAAACGTTGACTGTTTATTCATTTCCATAGATGCCGCCTGACCTGCTGAGTTCCTCCAGCGTTTTGTGTGTGTTACTTATAATTTATGTTTGTGTTTTCCGTGTGAACGCCGCCTATGCGATGCTATTCGCCTGAGATGCTGCTGCAAGCAAGGTCTACATCACACCTGTGCATGCACGTACTCGTACACATGACAATACAAACTTGACTTTGACTATTTAGACCAGGAAATGATAAGAAATTGCAGAGGAATGTTAATAGATTCCACGTCATAACAATATATCATAGAGTAAACACATGCAATCATTTATTTGCAGATCATTTCTGGGTTTTGAAAATCTTGATCAGCATGAATAAAATGAAAAGGAATTACTACATAGCAGGAAGTCACCTAAAGCTGCAAATAAACACAAATGTCAAGCTGCCTAGGGCACATTCTCGGGACTAAATTCAACAGCCCCATGTTGGGATCTTCCTGCTCATGAAACATGGACTCATAGAACACTACAGCACAGAAATAGACCATTCGGCTCATCTAGTCCATGCTAAACTATTAATCTGCCTGTCCCATCAACCTACACCACAAACCCTCTCATCCTTGTACCTGTCTCTTAAATGTTGAAACCAAACCAATATTCACTACTTCCACTGGCAGCTCATTCCACACTCTCACCTCCTTCTGAGTAAAGAAGTTTCCCCCCATGTTCCCCTTCCACATTTCACTTTTCACCCTTAACCCATGACCTCTAATTCTAGTCTTACCTTAAGTCACCCAGACCAGAGGAACTGAACCCTAGGGTTCTGAAAGAGGTAGAGACTGTGGTGACATTAGAAATGATCTTTCAAAAATCATTGAACTCTGGCATGGTGCCAGAGGATAGGAAAACTGCAAATGTTACTCCACTCTTTAAGAAAGGAGGAAGGCAGCAGAAAGGAAATTATAGACCAGTTAGCCTGTCCTCAGTGGTTGGGACAATATTGGAGTCAATTGTTAAGAATGAGGTGATGAAGTACTTGGTGACACAGGGCAAGATACTGTAGTACAAAGGCAGCATGGTTTCCTTCAGGGAAAATCCTGCCTGATGAACCTGTTGGAATTCTTTGAGGAGATTACAAGTAGGATAGATAAAGGAGATGCAGTGGATGTTGTATATTTGGACTTTCAGAAGGCCTTTGACAAGGTGCCGCATATGAGGCTGCTTACCAAGTTAGGAGCCCATGGTACTACAGGAAAGTTACTAACATGGCTAGAGCATTAGCTGATTGGTAGGAGGCAGTGAGTGTGAATAAAAGGATCCTTTTCTGGTTGGCTGCCAATGACTAGTGGTGTTCCACAGGGGTCGGTGTTAGGACCACTTCTTTTTATGCTGTATATCAATGACTTAGGTGATGGAATAGATGGCTTTGTTGCCAAGTTTGCAGATGATACAAAGATTGCTGGAGAGGCAGGTAGTATTGACGAAACAGGTAGGATGCAGAAGGACTTAGACAGATTAGGAGAATGGACAAGAAAGTGGCAAATGAAATACAATGTTGGAAAATGCCCGGTCATGCACTTTGGTAGTAGAAATAAATGTGCAGATTATTTTTCAAACAGGGAGAAAATCCAGGAATCTGAGAAGTAAAGGGACTTGGGAGTCATTGTGCAGAACACCCTGAAGGTTAACTTGCATGTTGAGTCGCAATGCCACGTTAGCATTCATTTCAAGAGGTCTAGAATACAAGAGCAAGGATGTGATGCTGAGGCTTTATAAGGCACTGGTGAGGCCTCACCTTGAGTATTGTGAAGAGTTCTGGGCTCCTCATTTTAGAAAAAATGTGCTAGCATTGGAGAGGGTCCAGAGGAGGTTCACAAGGATGATTCCAGAAATGAAAGAGTTATCATACGAGGAATGTTTGATGGTTCTGGGTCTGTACTCACTGGAATTTAAAAGAATGAGGGGGGATCTCATTGAAACCTTTTGAATGTTGAAAGGCCAAGACAGAGTAGATGTGCAGAGGATGTTTCCTATGGTGGGAGAGTCTAGGAGAAGAGGGCACAGCCTCAGGATAGAGGGGCGCTGTTTCGAAACAGAGGTGCGGAGAAATTTCTTTAGCCAAAGGGTGGTGAATTTGTGGAATTTGTTGCCACATGCAGCTGTGGAGGTCAGGTCGTTGGGTGTATTTAAGGCAGAGATTGGTAGGTTCTTGATTGGACATGGCATCAAAAGTTACGGGGACAAGGCTGGGAACTGGAGTTGAGGAGAAGATAAAAAAAGGATCAGCCATGATTGAATGGTGGAGCAGACTCGATGGACCAGATTACCTAATTCTGCTTGTATGTCTTATGGTCTTATAGTCTTATAATCTGGAAATGCACTGCCCGTGCGCAAAGCGCTGGATGAAAAAAATCAAAAATTCCTACTGTACAAAATATTAAAATAAATATGAGATAATATATGATACAAGGATTGGAGGTGTAGTAGACAGTGAGGAAGGTTTTCAGAGCCTGCAGAGGGACTTGGACGAGCTGGAAAAATGGGCTGAAAAATGGCAGATGGAGTTTAATACAGACAAGTGTGAGGTATTGCACTTTGGAAGGACAAACGAAGATAGAACATACAGGGTTAATGGTAAGGCACTGAGGAGTGCAGTGGAACAGAGGGATCCGGGAATACAGATACAGAATTCCCTAAAAGTGTCGTCACAGGTAGATAGGGTCGTAAAGAGAGCTTTTGGTACATTGGCCTTTATTAATCAAAGTATTGAGTATAAGAGCTGGAATGTTATGATGAGGTTGTATAAGGCATTGGTGAGGCCGAATCTGGAGTATTGTGTTCAGTTTTGGTCACCAAATTACAGGAAGGATATAAATAAGGTTGAAAGAGTGCAGAGAAGATTTACAAGAATGTTGCCGGGATTTAAGAAACTCAGTTACAGAGAAAGGTTGAATAGGTTAGGACTTTATTCCCTGGAGCGTAGAAGAATGAGGGGAGATTTGATAGAGGTATATAAAATTATGATGGGTATAGATAGAGTGAATGCAAGCAGGTTTTTTCCACTGAGGCAAGGGGAGAAAAAAACCAGAGGACATGGGTTAAGGGTGAGGGGGGAAAAGTTTAAAGGGAACATTAGTGGGGGCTTCTTCACACAGAGAGTGGTGGGAGTATGGAATGAGCTGCCAGACGAGGTGGTAAATACGGGTTCTTTTTTAACATTTAAGAATAAATTGGACAGATACATGGATGGGAGGTGTATGGAGGGATATGGTCTGTGTGCAGGTCAGTGAGACTAGGCAGAAAATGGTTCGGCACAGCCAAGAAGGGCCAAAAGGCCTGTTTCTGTGCTGTAGTTTCTATGGTTTCTATTTTGAGTCTATCCTTAACCAAGATGAGTACGAGGATGAATACACAGATGGGACTCTCCCACTTTGACAGAGGAAAGCTCCAAAGTCAATAAATTAGTCATACGTCTCAAAGAACAAACACTGAAACCACACCAAACTAAATACTATCAATATCTGCAAATCTGTAACAAATTCTGAAGCTGATTTTCATACTGTAAATGTGGAAATAAATTTTTTAAATTGAGCTACGTTAATTTAAAATTTTATATTTTGAAAGCCAACTTGTATTCTTATAAGCTGAGTCAAATTGAGTTTATTGTCTTTTAAAATGACAATCAAGTACAATAAAATCTGCACATAGAGTAGATTCAGACAACTAACAAAACTGTGTGTAAATTAAGTTATACAAGACAGTGAAAAAAACCAAGAATAACAAGTTTGAGAGAGATATCAGGCATATAAGGATATGGTAGACACAAGAGATACTGTGGAGACTGCAACAAGAACTACATTGTCCAGACAGGACGTGAACTCTCAACTCTTTTATGGGAACACAAACTGGTGGTACGGAGACATGATCCATTGTCACTGATCTCGGTACATGACAAACGAGAAGGACACCACTTTAACTGGGACACCACCAAGGCAAACTTGAAGCAGGCATGAGAATTTTTAGAAGCGTGGTTCTCTTCTGAGGCTCGGTAAACAAACATATCAAAATCGATGCCATCTACCAACCTCCAAGAGCCAAAGAAATGCAAGCCAATACAATTCAAAGGTCAACTGAAGGGGGTAGCCAATCAGGACCGAGGCAGGTGAACAGCGGGGGGGGGGGGGGGCAACGTAAACGGGAGCTCTCCCAGAGAGAAACGCCAACTTCTGCGCACTGAGGATGTCACCTTGATTGGTCATGAAACGTCTACAAGTTAATTGTCAAGCTCAGGAAACACCACTACTTCAACAAGAGATTCTGCAGATGCTGGAAATCCAGAGCAACACACATAAAATGCTGGAGGAACACAGCAGGTCAGGCAGCATCTGCTGAGAGGAATAAACTGTCGATGTTTCAGGCTGAGACACTTCATCAAGATATAAAACATAGAACATAGAATAGTACAGCACAGTACAGGCCCTTCGGCCCACAACGTTGTGCTGACCCTCAAACCCTGCCTCCCATATAAGCCCCCACCTTAAATTCCTCCATATACCTGTCTAGTAGTCTCTTAAACTTCACAAGTGTATCTGCCTCCACCACTGACTCAGGCAGTGCATTCCACGCACCAACCACTCTCTGAGTAAAAAACCTTCCTCTAATATCCCCCTTGAACTTCCCACCCCTTACCTTAAAGCCATGTCCTCTTGTATTGAGCAGTGGTGCCCTGGGGAAGAGGCGCTGGCTATCCACTCTATCTATTCCTCTTATTATCTTGTACACCTCTATCATGTCTCCTCTCATCCTCCTTCTCTCCAAAGAGTAAAGCCCTAGCTCCCTTAATCTCTGATCATAATGCATACTTTCTAAACCAGGCAGCATCCTGGTAAATCTCCTCTGTACCCTTTCCAATGCTTCCACATCCTTCCTATAGTGAGGTGACCAGAAATGGACACAGTACTCCAAGTGTGGCCTAACCAGAGTTTTATAGAGCTGCATCATTACATCGCGACTCTTAAACTCTATCCCTCGACTTATGAAAGCTAACACCCCATAAGCTTTCTTAACTACCCTATCCACCTGTGAGGCAACTTTCAGGGATCTGTGGACATGTACCCCGAGATCCCTCTGCTCCTCCACACTACCAAGTATCCTGCCATTTACTTTGTACTCTGCCTTGGAGTTTGTCCTTCCAAAGTGTACCACCTCACACTTCTCCGGGTTGAACTCAATCAGCCACTTCTCAGCCCACTTCTGCATCCTATCAATGTCTCTCTGCAATCTTTGACAATCCTCTACACTATCTACAACACCACCAACCTTTGTGTCATCTGCAAACTTGCCAACCCACCCTTCTACCCCCACATCCAGGTTGTTAATAAAAATCACGAAAGGTAGAGGTCCCAGAACAGATCCTTGTGGGACACCACTAGTCACAACCCTCTAATCTGAATGTATTCCCTCCACCACGACCCTCTGCCTTCTGCAGGCAAGTCAATTCTGAATCCACCTGGCCAAACTTCCCTGGATCCCATGCCTTCTAACTTTCTGAATAAGCCTACCGTGTGGAACCTTGTGAAATGCCTAATGAAAATCCATACAGATCACATCCACTACACCACCCTCATTTATATGCCTGGTCACCTCCTCAAAGAACTCTATCAGGCTTGTTAGACACGATTGCCCTTCACAAAGCCATGTTGACCGTCCCTGATCAGACCATGATTCTCTAAATGCCTATAGATCCTATCTATAAGGATCTTTTCCAACAGCTTTCCCACCACGGACGTAAGGCTCACTGGTCTATAATTACCCAGACTATCCCTACTACCTTTTATGAACAAGGGGACAACATTCGCCTCCTTCCAATCCTCCGGTACCATTCTCGTGGACAACAAGGACATAAAGATCCTAGCCAGAGGTTCAGCAATCTCTTCTCTCGCCTCGTGGACCAGCCTGGGGAATATTCCGTCAGGCCCCGGGGACTTATCTGTCCTAGTGTATTTTAACAACTCCAACACCTCCTCTCCCTTAATATCAACATGCTCCAGAACATCAACCTCACTCATATTGTCCTCACCATCATCAAGTTCCCTCTTACTGGTGAATACCGAAGAGAAGTATTCGTTGAGGACCTCGCTCACTTCCACAGCCTCCAGGCAAATCTTCCCGCCTTTATCTCTCATTGGTCCTACTTTCACTCCTGTCATCCTTTTTTTCTTCACATAATTGAAGAATGCCTTGGGGTTTTCCTTACCCTACTCACCAAGGCCTTCTCATGCCCCCTTCTTGCTCTCCTCAGCCCCTTCTTAAGCTCCTTTCTGGCTACTCTATATTCCTCAATAGACCCATCTGATTCTTGCTTCCTAAACCTCATGTATGCTGCCTTCTTCCACCTGACTAGATTTTCCACCTCACTTGTCACCCATGGTTCCTTCACCCTACCATTCTTTATCTTCCTCACCGGGACAAATTTATCCCTTACATCCCGCAAGAGATCTCTAAACTTTGACCACATGTCCATAGTACATTTCGCTGCAAATTCTGCTTTCTACACATCAAGGACAGAGAAACTATTATAGCTTAACTTTTTAGTTCATAGTTCAATAAGGAAAATGTAAAGACAGGAGATTGGGGCTGAGACGGAAATGGGTCAGCTATGATGAAATGACAGAGCAGGCTTGATGGGCCAAATGGCCTAATTCTGCTCCTATATTTTATGGTCTTAGTAAATACAGCTATTGCTACATTTTTCTATAAGCTAAGTAACAGCATTAAATCTACAGGTGAAATTATTAAAAGTGCAAAGTATATTTTATCCTTGTATACCAGATTGCAAAATTTAGTCAAGGCAGTCATGTTCACTTGATAATCAAAAATCACTGCAAATGTTGGAAACTGGACTTATCCATTCACAGAAAGAAGATTTGACAGAGGTACACAAAATTAAGAAGGGTATAGATAGAGTAAATGCAAGCAGGCTTTTCCCATTGAGGTTGGGTGGGACTACCACCAAGGGTCATGGGTTAAGGGTGAAAGGAGAGAAATTTAAGGAGAACTTGAAGAGAAACTTCTTCACTCAGAGAGTAGTGAGAGTGTGAAATGAACTGCTAGCACAAGTGGTGCAGGCAAGCTCAATTCCAACATTTAAGCAAATTTTGGATAGGTATATGGATGGTAGGTCGATGGGAGTAGGCAGTTCAAATGGTTTTGGCAAGGTCTAGATGGGCTGAAGGGCCTGTTTCTGTGCTGTACTTTGCTACGACTCTACAACTCTAGAACCTTGATATTTTGGTACCATTTTGCTGTTTGGGACAACTATAATTTTGCCTTCTTCGTTCTTAGCTAAAAATGAACACCACGAAAATTAAATTTCCCCATGTTTATATTTTGTTGTAAGCCTGGTAGTGTGGGCATGTGGCCAAGTGGTTAAGGCATTGGGCTAGCGACCTGAAGGTTGTGAGTTCGAGCCCCAGCCGAGGGAATGTGTTGTGTCCTTGAGCAAGGCACTTAATCACACGTTGCTCTGCGACGACACTGGTGCCAAGTTGTATGGGTCCTAATGCCCTTCCCTTGGACAACATCGGTGTCGTGGAGAGGGGAGACTTGCAGCATGGGCAACTGCTAGTCTTCCATACAACCTTGCCCAGGCCTGTGCCCTGGAGAGTGAAGACTTTCCAGGCGCAGATCCATGGTCTCGCAAGACAAACGGATGCCTTTTTTCTAAGCCTGGTAATAATATTAGATAAGGTAAAAAGAATCTTTTCCCCATGGTAAGGGCATCAAAAGCAGGAGGTCACAGTTTTCAGGTGAGAGGCAGGAGACTGGACGGGGATCTTAGGGACTTTTTTTTAACATAGAAAATGGCTGATATCTGAAGCCCACTACTGGTGGAGAGTCGAACTGGATATACTCAGTAAGTTTAAGATACAGTCCATGGATGGAATTCATTGCCACATTTGGCTATGGAGGCCAAGTCATTGGATATACTGTATTTGAAGCTGAGGTTGATGGATTGTTGATAAGTAAAGGCGTCAAAGATTATGGGGAGAAGACAGGAGAATGGGGGTGAGAGAAAAAAATCAAAGTTCAAATTTCAAAGTAAATTTATTATCCGAGTACATATATGTCACCATATATAATCCTGAGATTCATTTTCTTGCTGACATTCAGAGTAAGAGTAGAACAAAAAAATACAATAGAATCAATGAAAAAAGAAAAAGGATAACTGGCAAACAACCAACGTGCAAAAGAAGACAAAATGTGCAAATACAAAATTATCAAATATTTGTTGTGGCATCCGTTAGTCTCGCGAGACCATGGATCTGCGTATGGAAGGCCTTGCTTCAGTCTGTGTTAGAGCAGCGTCTGTTGTGGCTGTAGAGTCCCACACGGGAGTGACAGTCTCGGGTGCAGCGACCGCACTTGAAGGCGCTGTCCTCCAGTGTTGTCTTGGTGCTGTTTTTCCAACGAGTGCACTTTTCTTCAGCGGTGAGCCTCAGCTTCTCTTCTCCTCTTTTTAGACCTCTGCGTAGCTCCAGCCTCCAGTGAGAGCGATCGCTTGCAATGTCCTCCCACCTCTCGACGTTCATGTTCAGTGACCTCATGTCTCTCTTGCAGACGTCTTTGAAACGAAGATGGGGCCGCCCTTGTGCTCTCTTGCCGGAGGCCAGTTCCCCGTACAGCAGGTCTTTCGGAATCCTCCTGTCTGACATGCAGTGTACGTGGCCCAGCCAGCGGAGACAGCATTGTTGGAGCAGGGTGAAGAGGCTGGGTATCTGGGCGCAGGCCAGGACCTCATTGTTGGTGACTCGGTCAGTCCACGTGATGTCCAGGATGCGTCTCAGGCTGCGAAGGTGGAAGGCGTTGAGACGCCGCTCTTGTCTGGAGTAGAGGCTCCAGGTCTCGCTGCCATAAAGCAGTGTGCTGAGGACGCAGGCCCCGTAGACTGCAACTTTGGTGTGCGTCGTCAGCTTTCTGTTCTCCCCAACTCTCTCTGTCAGCCTGCTGAATGTTGAGGCTGCTCGACTGATCCGTCTGTTGACCTCTGGGTCTAGGGAGAGGCTGCCCGTGATGGTGGAGCCAAGGTATGTAAACTCATGAACTACCTCCAGCTCGTAGTTGTTGATGGTAATGGCAGGGGGGTGCTCAATGCCTTGGCCCAACACGTTGGTCTTCTTCAGGCTGAAGTCCTGGCAGGCTCTTGAGAAGCTGTCCATGAGGCGTTGCAGTTGTTCTTCAGAGTGTGTTGCCAGTGCCACGTCGTCTGCAAACAACATGTCCCTGATGAGTACTTCACGATCCTTGGTTTTCGCTCTCAGCCGGGATAGACTGAACAGCCTCCCGTCCAATCTGGCGTGGAGGTAGACACCATCAGTTGATGTTCCAAAGGCGTGCTTCAGCATGACTGCGAAGAAGATGCTGAACAGGGTGGAGGCAAGCACACAGCCCTGCTTCACACCACTGCGGATACTGAAGACCTCCGAAAAAGAGCCGTCGAAAATATCAAATGTTAGTAATAATAAATTAATATGAATTATTATTTGATCAGCTCAGATCAAATAGAAGAGCAGACCTGATGGGCCAAATAATCAAATTCTGCTCCTATGTCATACTGTCTTTTGGTCATTTAGTTGGCTGGGACACTGGAGATTCATTCGTTATGTGCCATATCCTAAGACATAGGCAATCATGGTCTTTCCATGATTACAGTTGTTCTTGGCAAATTTTTCTACGGAAGTGTTTTGCCTTTGCCTTCTTCTGGGCAGTGTTTTTACAAGACGGGTGACCCCATTATTAATACTCTTTAGAGATTGTCTGCCTGGCATCAGTGGTCACATAATCAGGACTTGTGATATGCACCAGCTGCTCATACGACCATCCACCACCTGCTCTCCAAAATAAACTTCAAAGGCTGTAAATCTAAATTAAAAATGGAAAATGCTAGAAATTTTTGGTGGACAACGCTGCATCTCTTCCCACAGCTGCAGTTGATTTGCTGTCTATTTCCAGTATTGTCTGTTTTCCATTTGGTATAGTTACCGCTCTCTTCGTATGAACAGCCAAACCTCAATGATAGCATTTCCCACAATCTATCAATGCCTATAATTTTGGGATAAAGGTAATGATGAGGTTTATTTGTCACTTGTACATTGAAACACGAAACATACCGTTTGCATCAAATCAAATCAGCGAGGACTTTGTTGGGCAGCCGGCAAGTGTCGTCACAGTTCTCACGCCAATATAGCATGCCCCTGACTCACTCACCCTACCCTTATATCTTTGAAGTGCGGAAGGAAACCAGAGCACCTGGAGGAAATCCACATGGTCATGGAAAGAACGTACAAACTCCTTACAGACAGCAGCAGGAATTGAACCCCAATCTTACAGCCAGTGCTCTAAAACATTGCACTAATCGCTATGTTACAGTACAGCCCCCACTCTGCTGAGTCAATTTAAAAAGCCTAAATTATTATTTTAATGTATCTAAATTAAAAGTACAGAATGCCTTGGACGTTGCGTAACCAGAGAACAAAATTAAAACTGCACTTTCCTGGCAGGAGCAGCTTTAGTCAAGTTGAAGAGATTGAGATTTCTGTGAAAATAGGATTCGGTGCTGACATGGTTGTCCAGGAGCATTTCTTTATACAACCACTTGACCGGGGTTCACAACCTTGTGTCCAAGGACCCCTTGAGTAGTGATATTTGTCCACAGCATAAAAAAGTTTGGGAGCCCCAGACATAGACTAAATTATGAATTGCAGGAAAAGTTTTTTGAGCCATGTTGTACAATTAAGAAGATTGAGTAAGAATAGTTCGATGATGTGATCTTTGCTGAGAAAGAGGTTCTGTTATACTGGAGAATGACAGGCCACTTCAACAGAAATCAGAAGAGACTCTCCCTAATCTCAGTAAAATGTAACTTTTCATAAGTCTGTCCAATTTTTACATTTTTTATTGCAATTTATAGTAATTTTGTGCATTTACTCCGTAAGTTATAGGTCACATTCTACTTGTGCACCCATCAAACTTGTTCATCAAACAGGTGATTTACAATACTGTGCAAAACTCTTTGGCATATATATATTTTGCTAGGGTGCCTAAGACTTTTGTACAGTTCTGTATTTGTCAACATGGAGTAGAGAGCAAGTTTGCAAATCTGGTGGGAGCAAAGAATGTTGGAAAAGGTGAGGATGGAACGCTGTGGGAGGGGTGTGGGGCAGGTGGCAGAGAAGGAGTGCCAATGACAGGGGTAGCACGGGTGCATACACATCTAGCCCTGAGGCGTTCAATTCCAAACGATTGGTTTATTGATCATTATAGAATGTCTCTCTGATGCTTCTTGCTTCCTGCCCTTTTCCTTCCTCTTTTCCTAACCATGATTCCCCTCTCTCTGCCTCCTTCGCAATCTCAGTCCACAATACAGACCCATATCAGAATCAGTTTTATCGTCACTCACATATCTCATGAAATTTGCTATTTTTGTAACAGCAGTACAGTGAAATACATAAAATTACTACAGTACTGTGCAAAAGTCTCTGGAACCCTTGCTAGCTAGATATATAAGAGTTTTGCACAGTACTCTACCTAGAACATAGAAGAGTACAACACAGGTACAGGCCCTTCGGCCCACAATGTTGTGCTGATCCAATTAAATTAGTAATTAAATGGACAACCTCTGCCTACACAATGTCCATATTGTTCCATTTTGCTCACATTCCTGTGTCTATCTAAATGTCTCTTAAAAGTCTATAATCCATCTAAATTATATTAGCTATAAAACATGGAATGGAATGTATCAAAACAAATGAAAGTTGTGATAACAACATTGCCATCACCACTGGTTACACCATCATCAAATCGAGTACAGAGAGCAGAGAGGGAAGTTCCAATGAAAGAACAAATTGAATGCATTTCATAGACCTGTTTCATGCATTGTCATAAAATATTGCTATGTTCAATTTTGCTTCCATCGTAAACGCATTTCATACACTTGGAAATACCATAGAAACACGAGAAAGTCTGCCGGTGCTGGAAATCCAGAGCAACACACACAAAATGCAAACACGAGAAAACTTGCAGATGCTGGAAATTCAAGCAACACACACAAAATGCACGAGAGAATGCACGGTCCTGACGAAGGGTCTCGACCCGAAACGTTGACTGTACTTCTTCCTTTCAATGCTGCCTGGCCTGCTGTGTTCCACCAGCATTTTGTGTGTGTTACATGCAAAATGCCAAAGGAACTCAGCAGGTCAGGCGGCATCTGTGGAAATGAATAAGCAGTCGATGTACCTTAGTTCATAAGGAACGTTGTTTCATTCAGCTATACACATGTGTATTATTTTATGTGCTGAATATGTACAGTGTTTTGCACCTTGGTCCCCGAGGGACGTTGTTTCATTTAGCTGTACGGTTGAATGACAGTAAACTTGAACTTGTACTGCTTTTAAAACTGTATCAGTATACAATGATCTTAAATTACGGGTCAAAAGTTAATGGAGAAGAAAACCTGATGCCTCAGGCTGTGTGCTAACTGCAGTCTATTGCAGTCTCTGTCACTCTATTGTCAACATATACAACCCGGAAAATGAATCTCAGGGCTGTATATGGTGACCTAGGAAATTTACTTCGAACTTTGTCACTGCACCAGTCCCTCCATCACCCCTGAATCAGCTTCACTATTTGAGCGGTACATCAAGGATTGTTCCTCAATCATGTTATTTGCCTTCTGACCTGATCTCCTTTGCATTACCACTTAATAAACTGCTGACAAATGGGGCATTAGGATTCACAGAAGAGAGAAGAAAGCTGACAAATCAATAAGCAATTTTCTGATATACAAGTATCGGAATAAAGTGTAATGGACATTGACGATCGGAGCCACTGCTGCACATTGTCAACAAGTAGTCAAGTGGAATCAATAAACTTGCAACATAAAACTGGAATACAAAAATGCAAAGTAGTTTTGCCCTGAACCCAGCAACCCAAAATCCTTGATCTCAATGTTACATCAGAATCACAATCTGGTTTGACATCACCAACATGTGTCGTGAAATTTGTTTGTTTTGCAGCAGCAGAACTTTGCAATACATAGTAATTTAAGAACTACAAATTACATTAAGAATGATATTTAAAAAAAAATATACATTAAATAAGTCATGTAAAAAGTGAGGGGAAAAGTAGTGAAGCTGTATACATGGGTTCATTGTCCATTCATAAATCTGAAGGCAAACGGGAGGAAGCTATTCCTGAAGTATTGAATGTGTACCTTCAGAATCAGATTTAATATTATTAGCATATGTCATAAAATTATGTTGAAAGGCCTAGAGAGAGTAGACGTGGAAAGGATGTTTCCCATGGTGGGAGAGTCTAGGACAAGAGGGCACAGCCTCAGGATAGAGGGGCACCTTTTCAAAACAGAGATACAGAGAAATTTCTTCAGCCAAGGTGTGGTGAATTTGTAGAATTTGGTGCCACATGCAGCTGTGAAGGCCAGGTCGTTGGGTGTATTTAAGGCAGAGATTGATAGCTTTTTGATTGAACATGGCATCAAAGGTTACGAGGAGAAGGCCGGGAACTGGGGTTGAGGAGGAGACAGAGAAAAGGATCAGCCATGATTGAATGGCGGAGCAGACTCGATGGGTGAGATGGCCTAATTCTGCTCCAATATCTTATGGTCTAAGAGGGCACATCCTAGATGAACGGGGTCCTTAAAGATGGATGCGACCTTTTATTTCCTGCTGACCCCTTGAGAATCAGCCACTCATTACTGTTTTCAATCATAGTTTCACAATCATCAAGCTGAATAAGACAAGATATGCAAGTATACTTTAGTTTGGAGGGTTCCTTTTATTTGCCTTAATTTAGAGAAAAATTTGGAGAAGATTATCTTTATTTCCCATATGTACAATGAAATATTGAAACATATACTGCAGGCTTCATTTGCATTAATAACCAACACAGTCTGAATATAGTGCCCACTCTATTAGGTAATCTATACATTTGCTCATTAATGCAAATATCTAATCAGCCAGTCATGTGACAGCAACTCAATGCATCAAGACATGCAGACATGGTTAAGAGGTTGTTGTTCAGACCAAACATCAGAATGGTTAAGAAGTGTGATCCTAGATTGAGTAAACCTTTATTACAGAAATTAAAAAAGGATGGTGGTATGGCTTTGCCAAATTTTAGAATGTATTTTTGGGCAATTAACATTCGATATATTACTTTTTGGATTCATTACTCAGACATACATGAATGTCCTTCATGGTTGGATTTAGAGGAAAACTCGGTGAAAGGGTTCTCTTTGGCCTCTTTACTGGGAGCTCCTCTTCCATTTTTGTTTTCTAAGATTAGTAGGCAAGACTTCAATCCTATTATTAAACATACTTTAAGAATTTGGTTTCAGTTTCGTAGATTTTTTGAGTTACATAATTTTGTTCTTTCTAGTAATATCCGTTTTAATTATTTTTTTAAACCATCAATCTTGGATCAGACCTTTTTAATTTGGAAAACCAAGGGAATAACAAATTTTTCAGATTTGTTTTTATTGGACTTTTTAATGTCTTTTTCTCAGTTAATGGATAAATATGGTTTATCTAATGTACATTTCTTCAGGTATTGACAAATTAGGAACTTTTTATGTGGTTTGCTGCCAAATTACCCTTCTGCTTATCCACCTAATATGACAGATGCTTTTTTTCAGCTTAAACCACTTCAAAAGGGGTTGATAGCTGTAAGTTATAAATGGATATTGAATTTACATATGATATCTAACGATAAAATTAAGCGTGCTTGGGAGTTGGAAGTTTAAGAGTCATTTTCAGATAATCAATGGAGTAAAATTCTTCATTTGGTTAATAACTCATCTATTTGTGCCCGTCATTCCTTGACACAGTTCAAGGTAGTGCATCAAGCCATATGTCAAAGGATAAACTAGCACGTATTTTTTCTAACATCAGTCCTATTTGTGACAGATGTAATAGTGAGCTGGCCACTTTAACTCATATGTTTTGGTCTTGTATAAAGCTAGACAATTTTTGGAGAGATGTTTTTAAAACATTATCAAAAGTCTTGGATCTGGACCTACAACCTAATTTACTGACGGCAATATTTGGGATTACCCCATCGAAACCAGGTAATATTCCTGTTTCTACTCAACTTTCAACTTTATTGGGTAGGAGAGCCATTTTACTGAAGTGGAAGGATTCTAACCTACCTACTGTCTTTTATTGGCTCTCCTCCATTATGTCCTGTTTAAGTTTAGAGAAAATAAGAAGTCAGACATTTGATACATCCTTTAAATTTGAGCAAATCTAGCGACCTTTTATTCAATATTTTCATTTGATTTGATTTATTACTCTTCCTTTTTTTTTCAAAGTTTTAGATTTATCAGAAAGTCTTTCTTTTTCTTTTCTGGTCGTATCTTCAGAACGTACTGCCCAGTCCCTTTTTTTTTTTGTACAGCGTAGTGGGTTTTTTATTCCTTCATTTAAAATTCAAAGCTTTTTCTTTCCTCTTCCATACAACCTGATATGGAAGTTGTCCTGTCCAAGATCGGAAGAAGCTGCAGAAGATTGTGAACACGGCGCAGCACATCACACAAACCAATCTTCCGTCCGTGGACTCACTTTACACCACACGCTGTCGGAGCAGTGCTGCCAGGATAATCAAGGACACGACCCACCCAGCCAACACACTTTTCGTCCCTTTTCCCTCTGGGAGAAGGCTCAGGAGCTTGAAGACTCGTATGGCCAGATTTGGGAACAGCTTCTTTCCAACTGTGATAAGACTGCTGAACGGATCCTGACCCGGACCTGGGCCGTACCCTCCAAATATCCGGACCTGCCTCTCGGTTTTTTTGCACTACCTTACTTTCCATTTTTCTATTTTCTATTTATGATTTATAATTTAAATTTTTAATATTTACTAATTTTAACTATTTTTAATATTTAATATTTGTAATCCAAGGAGTGGGAAGCGCAGAATCAAATATCGCTGTGATGATTGTACGTTCTAGTATCAATTGTTTGGCAACAATAAAGTATAAAGTATAAGTAAAGTATAAGTATGAACTGATAAGAGGAGAATTGCTGTTTTCTTTTTTATTATATATTATATACTAGCTTAACACTATGTATGTTTTGATAATGTCTATTTTAATCTCTGTATGGTTATTGATATATATATATATTTTTTGAGATAATTCTCCTCTTGTTTGTATTTATGTTCCTTTTAAATCAATAAAAAGATTAATAAAGAAAGAAAGAAGATGAAGTGTGATCTGAGTGACTTTGACTATAAAATGATTGTTGGTACCAGATGGGGTACTTTGGGTATCTAGAGCTTAGTAAACCCAGTCTCTAGAGTTTACAGACAATGGTGCAAAAATACAAATCACATCCAGTGAGCAGCAGTTCAGTGGTCAAAAATGCCTTGTTACTGAGATAGTTCAAGCTGAATGGACAGACTGATTCAACTTGAATAACACTAGACAACAAAGATATTGCTTCCTGAATACTTTTGGGTATGTCTTACGGATTTTGAGCTGCTGATCATGGAAATTACCAGAAAAATTTCACTATCATGCACTATTTTTTTGAAATTGCCTATTTTTTTTAACCTCAATTCATAATTGAAATAAGAATAACTGATGCCATAAATCAACTTGTTCTAGTGGGACCAGAGAAAATCTCATGGAAGGCATTCAAGGATTTTGTTGAAAATTTTCTTGGCATCTACAATGCAGCAAATTACATGCAGCTGGTTGACAATGTACCTCAAAACTATAAAACCAACTTACAGTGGTCTATCATAAACAAAAGAAATTCTGAGGAAACAACACTTCCGAAAAAATGTGTTGTGCAGTACATCACTGTTGTGTGTGTTGCTTGGATTTCCAGCAGCTGCAGACTTTCTCATGTTTGCAAAAATAAGTTTGCTAAATGTCCAGATGGCTCAATGCAAGGAAAACAAGAGGTTAAACATTTTTTCTTTAAAACCTTCCCAGATTTTCATGCACAACAGACCCTAGAGTTTACAGAGAATGATGCGAAAAGCAAAAAGACATCCAGTGAGCGAGCAGCAATTCTGTGGGTGAAAATGCCTTGTTAATGAGAGTGGTCAGGTGAGAATGGCCAGACTGGTTCAAACTGACAGGAAGGCGACCGTAATTCAAATAAGCATAAGACATAGGAATAGAATTAGGCCATTCAGCCCATCAAGTCTGCTCCACCATTCCATCATGGCTGATCCCAGATCCCACTCAATCCTATAAACCTGCCTTCTCGCCATATCCTTTGATGCCCTAACTGATCAGGAAACAATCAACTTCCGCCTTAAACATACCCACGAACTTGGCCTCCTCCGCAGTCTGTGGCAGAGTATTCCACAAATTCACTACTCTCTGGCTAAAAAAATTGCTCCTTACCTCTGTTCTAAAGGGTTGCCCCTCAATCTTGAGGCTGTGCCCTCTAGTTCTGAATACCCCCATCATAAGAAACATCTTCCCCACATCCACCTTATCTAGTCCTTTCAACATTCGGTAGGTTTCAATGAGATCTCCTCACATTATTCTAAATTCCAGTGAGTACAGGCCCTATAACCATGCATTATTTGAGATTCTGTTCTACAGGCATATTCTATAGATGTATTGAGTGTGATCACAAAAAATGAATCTCAGGGTTGTATACAGTGACATATATGAACTTTGATAATAAAATTTACTTTGAACTTTGTTACAACAGTAGTGTGCAGAAGAGTATCTCTGAATGCAAAGCATGTGGAACCTTGAAGTGGATTGGCTACAGCTGCAGAGGATAGTGCACATAAACTCATGGCCACTTTATTAGGTACAGCCAATACATAAAAAAGTTAAAGTCTGTCCAGAGCCTTGTGGCCCTTCAGGCCGGTGTTTATGCCTGTTTCTGTGGCGAGAAGCGACTGAGAATACGAGACTCCCCCCGGACAGGACACCAGTCTATCGCGAGGTTAACACCCAACATTTGCCGGTACCCATTTTCAGCTGGGTGGACTGGAGCAGTGTGTGGTTAAGTGCCTTGCTCAAAGACACAACACACTGCCTTGGCCGAGACTCGAACCCATGACCTTCAGACCGTGAGCCCAACGCCCTAACCACTTGGCCATGTGCCAATACATAATGAAGTGGCCATGGAATAGATAAATAACAAAAACTGAAAAACAATTGATGTGTACAGAAACACGCACAAAATGCTGGAGGAACTCAGCAGGTCAGGCAGCATCTATGGAAAAGAGTAAACAGTCGACGTTTCGGGCCGAGATCCTTCATCAGGACTAATGTGTAAAAGAAGACAGACCATGCAAATAGTAATCAAGAAGTAAATCAATAATACTGAGAATATGAGTTGTGGAGTCCTTGAAAGTGAGTCCATAGATTGTGGAGTCAGCTCAGTGTTGAGTGAAGTTATCCACGCTGCTTTAAAAAACTTGGCCTAGTCCTGATGTCAAGGTCCACATTCCCAGCTGGGAAATGGCCAACATTCCAAGAGGGTAGTTAACAACCACCTGAAATATTCTTCATATAGGCCAAAAGATATCTTCAATATTAATGAAATGAGTTTACTTAATGGATCTGTAGCCATGCAGAACATTGTTAACAAAGAAATTGCTCAGCTGGGGGTGATTGAAGGCAAGCTTAATTATAGTTTGTGCCAGCGTAGCTGAGGGCCAGGAAAGAAGAAAATTGCCGATGATTACATTTTTTAGAATGGCCAGTATTATTATCAATTTGAAACCTGCAGAAAAGATTTGAGACTAAAGATCATCTTTGTTCATCAAAACATCTGGTGAAATGCGATGTTTGCATCAGTGAACAACACTGTCTGAATATGCGCCGGGGGCAGCCCGCAAGCATCAGCACACTTCTGGCATCAACATAGCCCGTCCATAACCTGCTAACACTAACCCTGCCCGTATGCCTTTGGAAACTGGAGCACCCAGAGAAAACCAACACAGTCCAGGGTAGATTGTACAAACACCATACTGACAATGGTGGCAATTGAAACCCAATCACGAGTTGCTGGTGCTGTAACAATGTTACGCTAATCACTACTCTACCCTACCATACAGAAGCAAAATACAGTATCACTGACTGAGGCTCTTTTCTCTTATTTTGAACTCATCATGATTGGCAGAGTTTCCGAAGTGACTGAAGTTTAATGTAACGGAGACCTTATTTTTATCATGTTCACAACCAGGCTAATTCTGCGACCAAAATGAAAGAATAAGAGATGAGTCTCAGGAATTTTGCAGAATCTTAGTGTTCAGGCTTTCCAGTGTGAGTAACAGAAACTACTTTTGGCATGGTACATGTTCTTTCTTCTTCTTCATTTGTCCATTACACTGCTGACGTTTAGGGGAGCAATGGAGGTCCTCCATCTCTGGTGGCATTCACGGTTTCCTCCATCGTGTCAGTAGCTTCCTTTTGGTTTACCGTCAGTCACTCAAGTTGCAGGTGAAGACGCAGGAATACCGTCGCACTCAGATGTAGAAGGATTCTTCATTACTGTTTTCATAACAGTTCAGTTTTACCTGTCAGGGTTGTACCCCTTTGCTGAACGCTCCACTGAACCTGGAGGACCAGTGGACCACTCTTAGTCCGACCTCTACCCTTTGACCTGTTTGGCATGGATGACCTTACCAAGAGTCAAAGCATAAAGCCTGACTCCTGCCAACATTGAGGCATGCAAGCCTCCAAACCATGATAAGACTGTGGTCCTCTTAGGAGATGGTACATATACTCCCAATAAATGTACACATCCCAGCTGAACACACACTAACTTAGCACAACCTTCTCTTTGCAGTTGCCAGCAGACATCTGGTATGAAAATATGACGTACCTAAAACCCAAGTACTGACCTGTCCTCATAAGACAGCATTCCTATTTCAAAGCAAGACACGCATTTTCATGGAGGAACTCAGCAGGCCTGCCATCATCTATAGAGAGAGCAAGACCCTTCCTCAGGATTGGGAAGGAAAGGGGAAGAAGCCAGAATAAGAAGGTGAGGGGAGGGGAAGGAGTGCAAGCTAGCAAGTGATGGTGAGACCAGGTGGATGGGAGTGGGGGAGGGATGGTGAGAAGCTGTGAGGTGATTGGTGGAAATGGGAAAAGACTGAAGAAGAAGGAATTTGAGTGGGCCAAGGAAAGGAGGAGGTACACCAGCAAAGGTGATGGCCAAATAAGGAGAGAAGAGGTAAGAAGTGAGAGTGGGGAATGGAAGAAGGAGGAGGGATAGGTGGGGAGAAGTTACCAGAAGTTAGAAGAATCGATTTTCATGCCATCAGGTTGGAGGCTACCCAAATGGAAAATGAGGTGTTGCCCCCCAACCTGAAAGTGGTCTCATTGTAGCAGAGGAGGAGGCCATGAAGCGACTTGTCAGAATGGGAGTGGGGATTGGAATTTAAATGGTTGGCCCCTGGGAAATCCTGTTTGTTGTGGATGAATCAAAGGTGCTCGACAAAGCAGTCCCCCGATCTACATCAGATCTCTGTCACCCGCAAATCTGTTGGGGGTCATCAAAAACTTACCCTATATGAACATACTTTTAGCTTTTAAATACCTTTTATAATTTCCACACTCATGCCCAGATCTCTTACACCACACTCTGCTTACCAAATCTATTTCCACTCACTTATCTCATCTATAGTGCATGGTACCTCCATTATGTTTACAGCTTACTTTGTGTCATCTGCAGACTTAGCCACTACATAGTCAATGCTTCCATCTGTCATTTACAGAAATCTGGGTTAGGGTTCAAGCCCTGTCCTCCGTGGTTTATCACTCATTTCCGAGAACCAGCTAGTTAAAGGGCCATTAATGCCGAGTGACTCTTTGAACTTCTTCAAGACTTTTCCAAGCAAAAATACCTTCACTGTAATCCATTGTATCTCAATTACTTTAAAAGCCTTGACTTGATCACCACACAAACCTTTAAGCACAAGATTAGGAAAGAATTCGCAATTATCTTTCCAGTACTCAGTCAGAATTTAATCCTTTAAACCTTGACATCATTACGGATGCGTTTCAACAAAATGCCTCCAGCATTGCTGGAGAAGTACAGTCAGTGGCCACTTTATTAGGTATACCAGTCCATTAATTCCAAATATCTAATCAGTCAATCATGTGGTAGCATCCCTAGGCATAAAAACATGCAGATATGGTCAAGTTGTTCAGCGGTTGTTCTGACCAAACATCAAAACAGGGAAGAAATGTGATCTAAGTGACTTTGACTGCAGGAAAATTGTTGGTGCCAGATGGGGTGGTTAGCCTATCTCAGAAACTGCTGATCTGTTATGATTTTCACATGCAACAATCTCTAGAGTTTACAGAGAATGGTGCAAAAAATAAAAAAAAAAATTCAGTGGGTGGTAGTTCTGTGGATCAAAAGGCCTTCTTAATGAAAGAGGTCAGGGGAGACTGACCAGACTGGTTCAAGCTGATGAGAAGGTGGCAGTAACTTTAACAACCACACATTACAGCAGTGCTGTGCAGAAGAGCATCTCTGAATGCATAACATGTTGAACCTTGAAGTGGATAAGCCACAGAAGCAGAAGACCACGAACACACACTCAGTGGCCATTTTATTAGATACAAGCAAAACCCAATAAAGTAGATTTCTGGTCAACAAGCAGTTATCAAAACAAGAGGAACAATAAAACATATGGGAAAATGTTGCAGAACAGTTTGAATGTTTTTATTATGCATTATATAGCTTCAATATCCCAACCGTTCTGCAACCTCATAATTACATCTTTAAGAATACATTGCTAGTCCTAACATAGAAACACAGAAGATCTACAGCACATTACAAGCCATTTGGCTCACAATGTTGTGCCAACCACATAACCTAGTCTAGAAGCTGCCTAGAATTACTCTACTGCATAGCTCTCTATTTTTCTAAGCTCCGTGTACCTATCTGAGAGTCTCTTAAAAGACCCTATTGTAATCATACAAAAGAAGATACAGTTTTTTTCCATTCCAACTAAACTTGCAATGGAAGTTCGGAATCAGAGTCAGAATCAGGTTAAGTCACAGACATACATCATGAAATTTACTGTCTCGCGGCAGCAGTACATTGCAATACCTGATAACACAGAAAAAACAGAATTACAGTAAATAAATATAAATATTAAATAGTTAAATTAAAAATAGTGCAAAAACAGAAATAATATTAAAAACTGAGTTCATGTTCATGGGTTCAATGTCCATTCAGAAATCGGATGGCAGAGCTGTTCCTGAATCATTGAGTGTGTGCCTTCAGGCTCCTGTTCCTCCTTTTGATGGTAGAAAAGAGAGGTGGGCATGTTCTGTGTGATCATTCATTCATTCAGGTGCCTTGCCATTCGGCGTGGGCGATCATGTCTCTCCATCCATCACGGTCCCTGACCCTCCCAATTGTAGTTGTTGCCTCCCTGTTTCTAACCATGATGTTATTCCATCTATCATTTTCATTCTCTGCCTGCCTCTGCTTCTTTTTCCTTCCAGCTTTCCAGTTGTAACCAAATGTTCTAATGTCTCTGTTCGCATGATGTGTCCAAAGAGTTTTGATTGCCGTTTTCTGATTTTTTTTAAGTAATGTACGTTTTGTTTTCGTTCTCTGTAGAACTTCTACAGAGAATCCTGTCCTGGTTATCCTATGATATGCATAGCATTCTTCTGAGGAACCACATCTCTGCTGCATTGATTCTTTTTTCCACTGCATTTGTGATGGTCCATGACTCGCAGCCATACATCAATATAGGAAGAATGTAGCAGCTGAGAGTTCTAAGGCAGATGTCAATTGCTATTTTCTTGTTCGTTAGGATGTTTCTCATTTCTGTAAATGCTGTTCTTGCCATTGCTATTCTTGCTTTTATGTCTGTTTCGCATTTGCTGTCAGATGCCCATGATCCAAGGTACTTGAACTTGTGAACTTGTTTCAGGATTTCATTTCCCAATACGATCCTACAGTTTGGGATATCAGGTTTTTTTTGATAGGGGTCCTTAATGACGGCTGTCACCTTTTTCAGGCATCACTCCTTGAGGATGTCCTGGATACTATGGAGGCTAGTACCCATGATAGAGCTGACTAATTTTACAACTTTCTACAGCTTACTTTGATCCTATGCAGTAGCCCCCCCCCCCACCGCCCCCCATACAAGACAGTGATGCTGTTCCTGAGATGTTGAGTGTATGTCTTCAGGCTCCTGTAACAACCTCCCTAAGGTAGCAATGAGAAGAGGACATGTCTTTGTTGGAGAGGCAACCAATCAAAGGTTCAAAGGTCCAATTTAATGTCAGAGAAATGTGTACAATATACATCCTGAAATGCTTCTTCTTCGCAAGGGGTGAATTCAGTGCAAGGTGGCAAATTCAAAATGCCACCGAGGTTTAAGTGGTGAATGTTAGCAATATGCCATAATTGATTCCTGTCATTCATGCAAATAGAGATGGAATTCAGAGACTGCACAGAGAACAACACAGGAGGGTGTGCTTTGCTGAGCTCACTGCCTGGTTTGGCCTCCCGTGCTTTTCCCATAGTCACAGCTGATTCGCAGCTCTGCAAAGCCAAGCCTTCCTGCCTAGGCCGTCCCGTGAGGGAGAGGTTGCCACAAGTGGTGATGAGGCATCAGGTGATGAATTGTGAGGCCCTGCTCATAGACCCTTCTGACTGCCATTCCACCGTTCACTACTGTTTCCCGAAGGCTCATATTAAAATACCTCAAGCAGATTTAATGGCATTTAATACCTCAGTAATATTTAAATAATATTGCAAATATATTGTTTGAATAAGCATTCTTTATTTAAATAATTCATTACAGGTTATACATATGTAACACGCTGTAAGGTTCTACAGCTAATGTAATGGCCGCTCTGTAATGTTTCACTGCTAAGGTAATGGCTTCTCTGTAGCAGCAATGTTTGGGTTATGACTAGAGATAACAGGGGCTTTGGAATGTGCGCTATCCAATGAGAGGCAAGTTGTTCTTTCTTGTGGGGCTGCAGGGACTGCGCGGTCTTTTGTCCGAAGAGCAAAGACGTGAATGGAGAGAGTTGGTAGACCGCCAGATGGAGTGGACTTGGAGTGAGGGTCCGAGGGTCGGCTACGCTCGGAGGAGGTCGACACGGAACAAATGGACGGAACCATGTGGAGCGAGGGTCTGAGGGTCGGCTACGCTCGGAGGAGGTCGATGCGGAACAAATGGATGGAACTGTGAGCTCCAATGTTGCACACTAGACTTTTTCATGAGAATGGGCCCTTTTCTTTTTTTGTTTCTTTACTAACCATATAGTCAAATTAAGAATCATAAAGCTCAATCAATTAATCGGATATTGTGTACTTTGTTATTTCTTGGTACTGATTTGTAACAGGGAAACACATCATGCAGCATCCACCCAAACAAGATTTCTTAAGTTTGGCCGGGCCAGGAGCTGTCTTCCCCTAGACTAAGCTGCTAGCCGAACCGAGGATTGCATGTAAAAGTACATAAATGGTATGCGTCATGACGTTACCACATCATATACCGACCCCTCACTTAAAGTAAAAGCTAACTAAACACACTATATCTGGATTCCCATCTTTTTCTTGCAATTAGTTTTTATGATTTGGAGTTACAAGACCTGCTGGAAATCCAGAGCAACACACACAAAATGCCGGAGGAACTCAGCAGGTGAGGCAGCATCCATGGGTCTTGGCCCAAAATGTCGATTCTGTATTACAGACATAGATTATATTGTCAATTACATTACAAATGTTGACTATAAACATTGATTCTCCTTCATCGATGCTGTCTGACATGCTGAGTTTCTCTAGTGTTTTGTGTGTGTTGCTCAAGAAGGTATATTTTGTTTTAAAAAAATACTTAAAGATCATATAAGCCAGAAAATTAAGTTAAAAAATAAATATGTTTGAGAAGTCAGGCACTGGAGTTTCTGTTTTGGTGTTCATGTTGCAATACAAATGCATGCAAATCAAAGACAAAGGACAAGGAGAAGATGATTGACAGTTCTCTTTCCAGTTGAGGTGAGTAATTTGAAACCATTGTTTTTAAGAAGTCTCCCATATTTGCATGAAGCCTTCCTCATCCTTAAGACCTCAGAAGTTTTACAATTATTGCAGCCTCTCAGAAATTCCCACTCTCTGGCCAGATCAAAGTGTTATTTTAAAGATTTTCAGAGTGATAAGGGTCTGCCTGCTTCTATGGCATTTTGTTCTACAAGCAGTACATTATACAATTCCAAGTTGTCTTTGTTTTGAGATAACAAGCCCTTCCAACCTAACCAGTCTATTTAACCACAGACTGATTTACAACCAATATTCCCTCTAAGGCATGCATGCACACACATCTTTTGCTCCTAGTGCACAACGGAACTTAAACTGCGCACAAAAGGTTGTCACCCTCTACCTCATTGGAACGTCAAGTATATTTCACGATCATACACGATCACATTTCCTTTTCTGGCTTCTGATGCGGATGGCGCTGACAGCGTGGAGTTTGCGATGTTTTGTCTGAAGATTCTAGAACTGGCTTATCTATACTGCTTTTATTGAAGTTATTCAGTACGCACTTCTGTTGTTGCTGGGCAAAAAATGACACGGCACAAGATTTCTGCTACACTGGTCATTACAAATTAGACAGAACATTGCTTACAATGACCGATTAACGTACTAACTGGTAGATTTTGGAATGTGGGAGGAAACTACAGCACCCAGAGGAAAGCCACATGTTCACGGAGAGAACACACAAACTCCTTGCAAATGGCATTGGAATTGAACTCTGAACTCCCTATGCCCCAGTTGTAACAGTCCCACGCTAACCACTACGCTAAATTGTTGAAATTACCGCTATCGTTTTCCAAAATTAAAGCATATTTGCAGCAGGAAAGTTATGCACATAGAGAATGATTCAAAATTCTGCAATAACAAGTACATCAGTCACTGAAAGCAAGCATGCAAGTACAGCAGGCAGTGAAGAAAGCTAATGGCATGCTGGCCTTCATAACAAGGGGAATTGAGTATAAGAGCAAAGAGGTCCTTCTGCAGCTGTACAGGGCCCTGGTGAGACCACACCTGGAGTACTCTGTGCAGTTTTGGTCTCCAAATTTGAGGAAGGACATTCTTGCTATTGAGGGAGTGCAGTGTAGGTTCACAAGGTTAATTCCCGGGAGGGCGGGACTGTAATATGTCGAAAGATTGCAGCGACTGGGCTTGTATACTCTGGAATTTAGAAGGCTGAGAGGGGATCTTATTGAAACATATAAGATTATTAAGGGATTGGACACGCTGGAGGCAGGAAGCATGTTCCCGCTGATGGGTGAGTCCAGAACCAGAGGCCACAGTTTAAGAATAAGAGGTAGGCCATTTAGAATGGAGTTGAGGAAAAACTTTTTCACCCAGAGAGTGGTGGATATATGGAATGCTCTGCCCCAGAAGGCTGTGGAGGCCAAGTCTCTGGATGCTTTCAAGAAAGAGATGGATAGAGCTCTTAAAGATAGCGAAATCAAAGGTTATGGGGATCAAAGGCAGGAACTGGATACTGATAGTGGATGATCAGCCATGATCACAGTGAATGGCGGTGCTGGCTCGAAGGGCCGAATGGCCTACTCCTGCACCTATTGACTGTTGTCTATAACCTCCTGTTATACAAAAGTCACAGAAATTAATACTGAAGAATTTTCCTAAAAAAAAGTGCAACCTTGCGAAAATAATTCACTGCTTAATTTGGGGACTGATTCAAACTTCCATTTGACAGAAATGACACATCACTGAGCACAATATAAAAATCAATCCAGACTAGGTGCTGAAATTCACTTCATTAAAATAAACCAGAAAATGTCATTCCAACCTTCAGTTTATCATCTTCACAGCTGAATTAACAAAATTAGCTGGAATGTGCACTTTACAGAAGATGAGGTTTCATTAAGTATAGTGCCCACTTTCGCTGTGAACAATGCTGCCAAGCCTGATTTGAGCATGGAAGAATATTTGCCAGATAGGTTACCTACAAAGTATTTGAAGATTCAATTATTTTTTAATTTATCAATATTGAATTATCAAAATTCAGCATGCAGTGCTGAAATTATTTAATGAAACTACTTTAGAGAATGGTTTATAGATTTTAATATGAACTGGCATGTAGAAATTTAGTGTCTATTGAACTGTAACCAGTAAAATTGAAGTGCGTTATATTAACTTCAACTCAAATGTAAATTAGATGATCCCTCGGTGGGGTGCTGTGGTTTAGCTGAAAACAAATAAAAATACCTTGAAGCTAGAGTGGATGTGGCAAAGTTGTTTCCCATGATGGGGGAATCTAGTACGAGAGGGCATGACTTAAGGATTGAAGGGCACCCATTCAGAACAGAGATGCAAAGAAAATTTTTTAGCCAGAGGGTGGTGAATCTATGGAATTTGTTGCCACGGGCGGCAGTGCAGGCCAAGTCATTGGGTGTACTTAAGGCAGAGATTGATAGGTATCTGAGTAGACAGGACATCAAAGGTTATGGTGAGAAGGCGGGGGAGTGGGACTAAATGAGAGAATGGATCAGCTCATGATAAAATGGCGGAGCAGACTTGATGGGCCGAATGGCCGTCTTCTGCTCCTTTGTCTTATGGTCTTATAATTCTATGGCTGATTTCTGAAACAATTCAAGTAAAAAGCAGTCAGATAATAGCAGGGTAAACTAAACCCCACTACCCAACTGTCAACTCAACTCCCCACCCCACTGCCCATGTCATGTCCAATATGAATCAGAATCAGGTTTAATATTGCCGGCATATGTCGTGAAATTTGTTGACTTTGCAGCGGTTGTACAATGCAACACGTAAAAACCTGTGAATTACAGTAAGTGTATATACAGTAAATAGTTGAATTTAATAAGTAGTGCAGAAATAAAAAAGAATAGAATGCAGTGAGGTAGTGCTCATGTGTTCAATGTCCATTCAGAAATCTGCTGGCCGAGGGTAAGAAGCTATTACTGAATTGCTGAGTGAGAGGCTTTAGGCTTCTCTACCTCCTTCCTGATGGTAGCAATGAGAATAAGGAATGACCTGGGTGATGGGGGTACTTAATGATGGATGCCGCCTTTATGGTGGAATCACTCCTTGAAGATGTCCTGGATGCTACGGAAGCTAGTACTCACGAAGGAGCTGACTAAGTTTACAACGCTCTGCAACTTACCTCAACGCTAGATATTCCAGGCACATAGGCACTAGGAATTTAATCTCCTTGCTTCCTTGCCACATCCAATAAGAAATTACTTTAGATATTCCAGCCACATGGGCACAGGGAATTTAATCTCTTTGGTTCAACATAGACTTGTTCACACTTTATATTCAGGAGATCTAGAGAACTAATTGTTTTGTGCTAACAGCAAAGGGGTTTCTGCATCGCAGTTAGCACATCTTACAGCGCCAACGACCACCGACCCAGGGCTTCAGATCCTGCCACTGTCTGTAAGAAGTTTGTATGTTCTCCCTCTGACTGTATGTAGGTTTCCTCCCTCATTCCAAAGGTATATGAGCTAATGTTAGTAAGTTGTGAGCATGCCATCTTTACACAAGAAGCATGAAAACACTTGCAGGCTGCCCCCAGCACTTCCTTGGCTATTGATGACAATGAGGTATTTCACTGTAGGTTTTGAAGTATGTGTAACAAGTAAAGCTAATCTTCAACTTTATCTTCACATCCTCATTCCTTCCAAAGCCGAGCCTCATTTATGCTAATAAAGACTTGTGCTTATACATTATTATCCTTGAACTCAGGATATCCGATTGCGTTTTACAGACAATCAGACAATTCTTGTAAAGTAGGTAATATAGCAGATAATTCATGAGTCAGAGGTGTGATAATTATGTTTTGTTATATTGTTTATGCACTACATCTTGGTTGAGACATCTACTTAAAAAAACTGTGGAATCTTTTATGTCAACCTGAAAGAGCCTCAGCTGAATGACAGTCTCTGAAAGTGGGTAGACTTCCAATATTGAAACAGAAGAGATTCTGCAGGAAACCTTGAGTAACACGCACAAAATGTCGGTGTTCAGTACCTTAGGCACAGTCCTGTATTTGTCAACGTGAAGCAGAAGTGAATTCATAAATCTGGCAGAAGCAAAGGATGTTCGGAACGGCGAGGGTGGAGTGCTGGGTGTTGGGGGGGGAGGTGTGGGGCAGGTGGTAGAGAAGGAACACCAGGGACGTGGGTTGGCGTGGATGCAGACACACCCAGTCCTGAAACACCAGGCAAGGTCATTTGAATCCAAACAATTTGTTTATTGATCTTTACAGAATGTCTTTCTGATGCTTCCTGCTTTCCCCCCCCCCCGCCCCATTCTCCTTTTCCCAACCATGATTCCCTTCTCCCTGCCTCCTTCCTACTCTCATCCACAATAGAGACCCATATCAGAATCAGGTTTATCAGCACTCACATGTCATGAATGGGTGCTTCCCTGGTGTCATGGATTCTTGATTACCTGACTGGCAGACCACAGTACGTGTGCTTGCAACACTGTGTGTCAGACAGAGTGATCAGCAGCACTGGGGCTCCACAGGGGACTGTCTTGTCTCCCTTTCTCTTCACCATTTACACCTCGGACTTCAACTACTGCACGGAGTCTTGTCATCTTCAGAAGTTTTCTGATGACTCTGCCATAATTGGATGCATCAGTAAGGGAGATGAGGCTGAGTACAGGGCTATGGTAGGAAACTTTGTCACATGGTGTGAGCAGAATTATCTGCAGCTTAATGTGAAAAAGACTAAGGAGCTGGTAGTAGACCTGAGGAGAACTAAGGTACCGGTGACCCCTGTTCCCATCCAGGGGGTCAGTGTAGACATGGTGGAGGATTACAAGTACCTGGGGATACGAATTGACAATAAACTGGACTGGTCAAAGTACACTGAGACTGTCTACAATAAGGGTCAGAGCCATCTCTATTTCCTGGGGAGACTGAGGTCCTTTAACATCTGCCGGACGATGCTGAGGATGTTCTGCGGGTCTGTGGTGGCCAGTGCTATCATGTTTGCTGTTGTGTGCTGGGGCAGCAGGCTGAGGGTGGCAGACACCAACAGAATCAATAAACTCATTCGTAAGGCCAGTGATGTTGTGGGGATGGAACTGGACTCTCTCATGGTGGTGTCTGAAAAGAGGATGCTGTCCAAGTTGCATGCCATCTTGGTCAATGTTTCCCATCCACTACATAATGTACTGAGTGGGCACAGGAGTACATTCAGCCAGAGACTCATTCCACCGAGATGCAGCACTGAGCGTCACAGGAAGTCATTCCTGCCTGTGGCCATCAAACTTTACAACTCCTCCCTTGGACGGTCAGACACCCTGAGCCAATAGGCTGGTCCTGGACTTATTTCATAATTTACTGGCATAATTTACATATTACTATTTAACTATTTATGGTTTTATTACTATTTATTTTTATGGAGCAACTGTAACAAAAACCAATTTCCCCCGGGATTAGTAAAGTATGAGTATGACTATGAAATCTGTTTTTTTTTTACAGCAACAGTACAGTATAAAACTCCCAGAATACTGCGTAAAAGTCTTAGACAACCTAGCTCTATATACATACATACATACATATATACACACACATATACACACACACAGTATGTGCCTAAGATTATTGCATAGAATAGTAATTCAGCAGGTCAGGAGAGAAATAAACAGTTGATGTTTCAGGCTGAGAGCTTTCATCAGGACAACAAATCGCCAACATTAGGAATGACAGGATTAATGACTAAGCATCCTGATATTATCACTCAATGGCATGGGTGCTACTGAATGGGTCATCAGTGTATGTGCAGTATAAGCAAATCTCCACCCAAAATATGAGGAAATATGATCATTCCTAGGAGTGTAAGACTGGTGCGTAAGTACTGGTTGAGCAGATAACAGAGCATCTGTTATTTCTTTTTAAGTTGCCATGGTGTGCATAGTATTTTTTGTAACTGAAGTTTTAGGTATTGCCAATATTTATTAGATTAGATTAAATTATTAGATTATGAGGACACGCAGTCCTCTTTTATTGTCATTTAGTAATGCATGCATTAGGAAATGATACAATATTCCTCCGGTGTGATATCACAGAAACACAGGACAGACTGAAAAACTAACAAAACCACATAATTATAACATATAGTTACAACAGTGCAACAATACCATAACTTGCTGAAGAACAGGCCATGAGCACACTAACAAAGTTCAAAGTCTCTTGAAAGTCCCACATCTCACACAGACGGGGGAAGGAAGAAAACTCTCCCTGCCATGCCCGACCACAGCCCGACTCTGAGTCATCCGAAAACTTCGAGCTCTGATCAGCCCTCCGACACCGAGTACCGAGCACCATCTCTATCCGAACGCTTTGACCTCAGCTTCAGTCGCCAGCAGCAGGCAAAGCCAGGGATTTTGGGGCCTTTCCTCCGGAGATTCTCGATCGCACAGTAACAACGGCAGTGAACCAGGCATTTCAGAAATTTCTCCAGATGTTCCTCTGCTTCTCACGTCGGTCTTCATCAAGTCAGAATTGTCCACGGCCCCTATTTAACAGATACAATATAATTTCACTGGAGAGCTGCACGCGCTGCGTCACGCTGCCATCTTCTCCTCCCTATTTATTTCAACAGATTCAAATTACATTTATGATCAAAGGATGTGTGCAGTATGCAACCCTGAAATTCATCTTATTGCAGACAGACTCGTAACCTGTTCAAAGAAAACATCAAACACCCAACGCACAATAAAAAGAACAAATCGTGCTAATGGCAAAGAACAAGAAAAAAAACACACACTATATTAAACATCAAACCACAGAGTTTTGGAAACAGTCTAGGAATGTTCAGCTTAGTTCAGTTCAGTTCAGTTCAGTTCAATTTAGCGCTGTGTCGTTCGTTGACTGCAGGCCGCAGTCAGTCCGCCCCGATTAAAATCGCACAAAATTGCAATAAAAAAAGTAACCAGAAACCAGAAACACATATAACATGAGCTGCAGAGTCTAATCTAATCTCTATTGTAATAAAATCAACATCCTGTAAGATTTATGCAGTCCTGAAAAAAATTCACCTCTTGTACTTCCTTCTAGTTGCGGGTCAGATATTCAAGAAACAGTCAACAGCAAACTGAAAATCTTTTAAGAACTTTGTGTAATTTTGTAACCAGCAGAACAGGTATTCTGGCCTTCAGCTGTGATATCAACTGCTACCCCCAATTGCTCACTGGCTGCCAGGCTTCCTGAGGGTTATTCAGTCGCCTTCAGCGGATTGTTCTTGGTTTGGTTCCTAGTTTCTCTCCCCTGCCAAGATTAGCCTACAGCTGATCATCCCTCCTCACCTTCAGATTGCTGGCTCATGAAACATTCCATCTAAAAATGAAAAATCAGCCTTACAAAGGGCAGAGGCATGTACAGTTTGTGCCTGTGATGCAAGTTTGAAGCTTACGTTTGGCCGTTGTCACAAATTACTGTTCTAATACTATAAAACCATAAGACAAAGGCGCAGAATTAAGGAATCTGACTCACTGAGTCTGCTCTGTCATTCATCATGGCTGTTATTATCCCTCTCAATCCCATTCTCCTAATAACCTCTGATGCACTGCCTAATCAAGACCCGATCTAAGCTTTTATATCCCTACATTTACATTCTGCCCTTCAATAAATTGACAATAAACTGGACTGGTCAAAGTACACTGAGACTGTCTACAAGAAGGGTCAGAGCCGTCTCTATTCCCTGAGGAGACTGAGGTCCTTTATCATCTGTCAGATGATGCTGAGGATGTTCTGCGAGTCTGTGGTGGCCAGTGCGATCATGTTCGCTGTTGTGTGCTGGGGCAGCAGGCTGAGGGTGGCAGACACCAACAGAATCAACAAACTCATTCCTAAGGCCAGTGATGTTGTGGGGATGGAACTGGACTCTCTCACGGTGGTGTCTGAAAAGAGGATGCTGTCTAAGTTGCATGCCATCTTGGTCAATGTCTCCCATCCACTAGATAATGTACTGGTTGGGCACAGGAGTACATTCAGCCAGAGACTCATCCCACCGAGATGCAGCACAGAGCGTCATAGGATGTCATTCCTGCCTGTGGCCATCAAACTTTACAACTCCTCCCTTGGAGGATCAGACACCCTAAGCAAATAGGCTGGTCCTGGCCTTATTTCATAATTTACTGGCATAATTTACATAATACTATTTAACTATTTATGGTTTTATTACTACTTATTATTTATGGTGCAACTGTAATGAAAACCAATTTTCCCTGGGATCAATAAAGTATGACTATGACTATGACAACTTCTGCTTTAAATATACCCAATCACGTGGCCTCCACAACCGTCTGTGACAATGAATTTCACAGACTTACCACCAACTGGCTAAAGAAATTCCTCCTCATCTGTGTTCTGGCAGGACGTCCTTCTGTTCTGAGACTGAGCTCTCTGGTCCTAGACTCTCCCACTATATGAATCATACTCCCTACATCCACTCTGTCTAGCCCTTTCAATATTCGACAGGTGTCAATGAGATCCCCCCTCATTCTTCCATACTCTAGTGAGTACAGACCCAGAGCCGTCAAATCTCCTCATATATAAACCTTTCATTCCTGGGATCATTCCCATCAACCTCCTCTGGACCCCCTTCAATCCCTGCACTTTCTTTCTTCGATAAGGGGCCCAAAACTGCTCACAATACTCCAAGTGCAGTCTGAGAAATGTCTTATAAAGATACAGGATGACATCCTTGCTTTTATATTCTAATCCTCTCAAAATGACTAACATTGCAGTTGCCTTCCTTACCACCAACTCAACCTGCAATCTAACTTTTAGGGAATCCTACACGAGGACTCCCAAGTTCCTTTGCTCCTCCGGTGTCTGAATTTCTGAGAGTGCATTCCGGTTAATTGAACTATTGGTTAACTGGGGCAACTGCTAGTTTTGGACAATCTTAAAGTTCAAAAACTAATCAAGAAAATTGCCGGGATTCACCGCATTTATTTGAGACTCTATGCATTTAATTGGGGCAGCAGAGTATTGCCATATAGGTTCCAACTAGCGGTAGTCACATGCACTTGTGATGTTTCAGTGTACTTGGAACGATCATCTTTTAAATAGTATCAGTTGCATGTTTTTCTATTAAAGTCATAGAGAAATACAGCACAGAAACAGGCCTTTTGGCCCATCTAGTCCACGACAAAAACATTTAACCCTAATGACCTGCACCAGGACCATTGCCCTCCATATCCCTACCATCCATGTACCTATCCAAACTTCTCTTAAATTTGAAATCAAGCTCCCATGAGCCACTTCTTCTGGCAGCCAGCTGCACACTCTTACGACCTTCTGAGTGAAGAAGTTTCCCCTCATGTTCCCTTTAAACTTCTCTCCTTTCATCCTTAACCTATGACCTCTGGTTGTAGTCTCACCCAACCTCATATCTGTAGCCCTCATAATTTTGTATACCTCTATCAAATCTTCCCTCAGTCTTCTACATTTTAAAGAATATAGTCTTAACCTCTTCAATCCTTACTGATAACTCAGGTCCTCCTGTAAATTTTCTTTGCATTCTTTCAACCTTGTTTACATCTTTCCTGTCGGTAGGTGACCAAAACTGCACACAATACTCCAAATTAGGCCTCACCAATGTCTTATACAATTTCAACAAAACATCCCTTCTTCTGTACTCAATACATTGATTTATGAAGGCCATTGTGCCCAAAGCTATGCCCTACCTACCATGATGCCACTTTCAACAAAATATAGACCCTCATTCCCAGACCCACTTGTTCTACCACACTCCTCAGTGCTTTATCGTTCACTGTGTAAGTCCTACCCTGGTTAGTCCTACCAACGTGCAAAATCTCACACTTGTTTGCATTAAATTCCATCTGCAATTTTTCAGCCCATTTTTCCAGCCGATCCAAATCCCTCTGCAAGCCATGATGGCCTTCCTCACTGTCCACTACAACCCCAATCTTGGTGTCATCTGCTGATCCAGTAAACCATATTATCATCCAGATCATTGATATAGATGACAAACAATAAAAGACCCAGCACTGATCCCTGTGGGACAGCAGTAGGCACGGACCTCCAGCCAGAGAGGCAACCATCTACAATCACTCTCTGGCTTCTCCCACAAAGCCAATGTCTAATCTAATTTATTACCTCATCTAGAACACTGAGCTTTTAAACAAAAAGCAATGATTTTTTTTGTCACTGATAATTGAGGAGAAATTAGCGGTAAAATAATTCAGGACTGTTTTGCTCACTGTGGATTTAAGCATTCAGGCTTGGAGATGCCAGAAAAGCCTGGGAGTGAAAATGAAACAATTTCACCATTTCAGTAAGTTAGGAACTACGAAGAATTTGAAGGTATTGACAATCATATTGAATGTTACAATGAAAGTGAAGATTTGGAGGATGCAATTGTCAATAGTATTATACAAAGACAGCCCCTGATCTGCACTGATTTTGTTCATTTATAGTCAATCAAAACAATGTGGCAGTGGACACTCTGTCGATAACTATTAGGAACTAGTAAATAAATTTCTAGTACTGTAGTACCATTGGTAATGTTCTAATTTGTTCTGTATTTCATTTAAATACGTAATTTGTTACTCACTTTATCTTCTTTATACCTTTTTAACTATTTCCATTGAAACTTCTGCTAATTGGGACAGCCGCTTAATTGGGCCAAAATGTACTGGCCCTGCTGTGTCCCAGTTAACTGGAATCCACTGTACACACAACCTCTAAATTAAGCCGCGTGACGTTTTGATTACTGCTTTCTTGCAATTACAAATGAACTGACAGATCGGGTTTGGAGAGTTATGTCCTGCTTTCAGCTGTAAACCCCACGGATAATGTGAGAAACCGGCTCACGTCATTTTTCCATTTCATTCAGTGACAGAGCTGTATCTTGGATTTCCTAATCTTCACTTGAATTCTGTAGAATCATTGTGCGACATGATGATCAAAGAATCACATCTGGGGAGCAGAACCAAAACCTTTATACTGTATCTCGGTCTATGTAACAGCAGTAAACCAATTATGAATCAGACTATGAATGAGACGCGTTTCCAGCTCATCAAATATGGGACAAATGCCAAGAGCAATATTTGCCTGACAAAAGGGTTATGCTGCAGTCAGCAGGGAAACTTTTAAAAGATAAAGTCAATATTCAATCATTATGGTTTGGCAGCATGGTATGAAGGGCAGTGAGTTACTGGAACCATTCCCAGCTATCACTGAAGCTAAACAGAAAACTCTTTTTAATATGTTGTTCTCCATCACATAGACAGATGTTCTTTAAGACTTCATATACCAAGCTCTATAAGTTAAGGAGATCAGAATCATGTAGATTATCACCAACATACATTGTGAAATTTATTGTCCTGCAGCAGCAGTACAGTGCAAGACATAAAGAATAAACGGGCAGACTATTATTTAAATGGGGAAAGAATTCAAAGTTCTGAGATGCAACGGGACTTGGGAGTCCTTGTACAGGATACCCTTAAGGTTAACCTCCAGGTTGAGTTGGTAGTGAAGAAGGTGAATGCAATGTTGGCATTCATTTCTAGAGGAAGAGAGTATAGGAGCAGGGATGTGATGTTGAGGCTCTATAAGGTGCTGGTGAGACCTCACATGGAGTACTGTGGGCAGTTTTGGTCTCCTTATTTAAGAAAGGATGTGCTGACATTGGAGAGGGTACAGAGAAGATTCACTAGAATGATTCTGGGAATGAGAGGGTTAACATATGAGGAACGTTTGTCCGCTCTTGGACTGTATTCCTTGGAGTTTAGAAGAATGAGGGGAGACCTCATAGAAACATTTCGAATGTTGAAAGGCATGGACAGAGTGGATGTGGCAAAGTTGTTTCCCATAATGGGGGAGTCTAGTACGAGAGGGCATGACTTAACGATTGAAGGGCGCCCATTCAGAACAGAGATGCAAAGAAATTTTTTTAGTCAGAGGGTGGTGAACCTATGGAAATTGTTGCCACGGGCAGCAGTGGAGGCCAAGTCATTGGGTGTATTTAAGGCAGAGATTGATAGGTACCTGAGTAGCCAGGGCATCAAAGGTTATGGTGAGAAGGCAGGGGAGTGGGACTAAATGGGAGAATGGATCAGCTCATGATAAAATGGCGGAGCAGACTCGATGGGCCGAAGGGCTGACTTCTGCTCCTTTGTCTTATGGTCTAATTACGATAAGTCACAATAAGCAATATTTTTCAAATAATGCAAAATGAGAGCAAAAGGTAAGATACTGTTCACAGGTTCATGAACGTTCAGAAATCTGATGGTGAAGAAGAAGAAGCTGTTTCTGAATCGTTGAGTGTGGGTTCTCAGTCTCCTGTAACCCCTCCTGTTGTGAAGAGGGCATGTCCTGGATGGTGAGGGGCCTAAGTGATGGACGCCACTTTCTTGAGTCATTGCCTATTGAGAATGTTCTCGATGGCGGGGAAGCTGGTGCCCACAATGGAACTGGCTGAGTTTACAACCCTCCGCAGCTTTTTCCAATCCTGTGCATTGGCACCTCTGTACCAAATAGTGATGCAAAGACTAAATTAGAGAAAGCAATGAATAGATTTTCTGTTTCCTGATGACTGTGTCTTAAATGCGGTCATCTACAATAATGCTCAGACGATTTAGCAAGGTTGAATCGATCTAAACGCCAGGTCAGTATTGGGAAATGTATCATAATGCAGTTTGGTAAAAGGAACAATAGGGCAGACTATTATCTAAATGAGGAGAAGGTTCAAATATCAGAGATATAGAGGGACTTAGGAGTCCGCAAACACGAGGAAATCTGCAGATGCTGGAATTTCAAGCAACACACATAAAAGTTGCTGGTGAACGCAGCAGGCCAGGGAGCATCACCAGGAACAGCTACAGTCGACGTTTCGGGCCGAGACCCTTCGTCAGGACTTAGGAGTCCTTGTGCAAGACTCCCAGGTTGAGTCTGTGGTAAAGGCGGCAAATGTAATGTTGTCATTTATTTCAGGAGGAATAGAATATTAAAGCAAGGAGAGAATGCTGAGACTTTATAAGACACTAGTCAGGCCACACTTGGAGTATTGTCAACAGTTTTGACCCCCATATCTCAGAAAGGATGTGTTGTCATTGGAGAAAGCCCAGGGGAGGTTCACGAGGATGATTCCAGGAATGAAGGGGTTAATATATGAGGAGTGTGTGGCCTGTAGTCACTGGGATTTAGAAAATGCAGGGGGGTCTCATTGAAACCTACCGAATGTTGAAAGGACTATATAAGGTGCATGTGGAGTGGATGTTTCCTGTGGTGAGGGTATCCAGAACTACAGGGCACAGCCACAAAACTGAGGGACAACCTTTTAGAACAGAGGTAAGGAGTAATTTTTTTTAGCCAGAGAGTGATGAATCTGTGGAATGCTCTGCCACAGACTGCAGTGGAGGCCAAGACCATGCATATATTTAAGGCGGAAGATGATTATTTCCTGATCGGTCAGGGCGTCAAAAGATACAGCGAGAAGCCGGTGTATAAGTTGAATGGGATCCAGGATCAGCCATAGTGGAACGGTGGAGCAGACTTGATGGGCCAAATGGCCTAATTCTGCTCTTATGTCTTATGGTCAACTTGGAAAGGTGAGGTATGGGCCAGAACATAACGGCAGGGTCCAGGCCCAGAGCATATTGATGCAGCAGGGGACGACCTGGTCTTTGGACAAATTAATCACCAAGCCAGATGGACTGAAAAGGCAGGGTGTTGAGACCGGAAGCGAGGATTGGGCCTGTTCTGCTCGCTGCTTTGCAATGTTTACTCCGCTCTCCTTGGAGCTGAAGCCTGTGCCCTGTTCCGGCTGCTCTGGGCTTCGCGTCTGCGAGTTTTCAATGGTTTGCCCCATGTGTGATGAATTGAGGCTGAGGCTATGGGTCTACTCCGGCTGCTCTGGGCTTCGAGTCTGCGAGGTTTCAATAGTTTGCCCCATTGTGTGATGAACTAAGGCTGAGGCTTCGGGCCTACTCCGGCTGCTCCAGGCTTCGGGCCTATGGACTCAATTTGGTTTTCAATGCTGTTGCTTCCTTTTATTGTTTGCAGGATTTGTTGTTTTGTTCTCTCTCTGCACATTGGCTGTTGGCTTTTTTAATTGGGTTCTTTCAGTTGTTTTGTTATGTGGTTGTCAAGGTTGTGTAATTTATACACATTTTGATAATAAACATAATTTGAACTTCAAAAATTTAGATTCAATGGCTGATAACTACACTTTCCAATCCACATTGAAAAGATGTAGTGATGCATCCAGGAAACAGCCTGCTACTTGAAACACTTAATTTGATCCAACCATGCTTTAGGGAATGGATAAGTTCTCTTAGGCTGGTGAGTTCCTCCAGCGTTTTGTGTGTGTTGCTCCAGATTTCCAGCATCTTTAGAATTTCTCATGTTTTGACATTAAAATTATGCCCACTCGTATTAGCCATTCCTACCCTGAGGAAAAATCTCAGGCTTTCCAGTCTCATCATATACAGTAACCGCTCATTCTCCTTTGCTCCAAAGAGAAAAGCCCTACCTCGCTCAAACTCTCCTCATAATTTATTTATATTGTGGAAGTTTAGTTGATTGCCAAGCTTGGCAAAATGTTTGCAGATGTTTTGGCCCTATTGCAGACATCCCACCCTGAAAAAACTCATTTCAGAGAGGTACCACCCCGCTCCCGGTCAACCTCCAAGGGTGTATGTAATACTTTGTTTAGTGATTTTGTCTAATCTGTAAACCAAGTTGGGTATATACAGAAAATGTGACATTAAAATATGTACTTATATTATACTATATTATCATATTTATTCTATTACAACTTTAAGCAAGTCTACAGGGAGTTTGGCCTCATCACGTAGGACATCAGTAGCATAGCTCCTTAGCAGCTAGCCAGCTAGTTTAAATAACGTTAGCTATGCTAATGAATGAATGACACCTGTTAAACTCACCTCAACATGTCTTTTACATTTTAACCCACCATGGGCAATAGAAAAGTCACTGTTGCAAACAGTGCAGCGAGCAACACTGTCATTATTTTTGAGGTCGACTGTAAAGCCCGCCCACAGAGAAAACTGATAGGTCCATTTAGCACAAAGAGAGACCAATCAGGATGCTCCCTCTCAAAAAAATTGATTTCCGGGATATTGTATATAATTTCCGGGCATCATGGAGCCACTATCAATATGCGGGAGACTCCCAGAACTTCCGGGAGAGGTGGGATTGAGAAGCCATCATCTGTGCGCATTTGAGGGATTGAGGGATCGTCTCCTCAGAATGCCAGTTTATATACTACTCCAGGGTCCGAATGGGAATTGTTTAAACATCATGATCCGGTTGGCTGGTTCAAACACTGGAACGGTTTAGCAGTAGAAGATTGTAACTGGCTAGATTCAAGGGAGGCCCACTGGAAATACTTGCTTCACTGTCAGATCCCGATGTTACTGGCGATTCATTGATTGCTGACATGGCTGTTTTTCTTTTCTCGATGGGTTTGTTGATAGATCCCTCTGCAGAGAACCACACTTTGAGAAATTCCCGTTCAGTTCTTGTTCATGCTTGATCAAGACCCTGGCTGTCGTCCAGTTGAAATGGTGCCCCCCTTCGTCTTCATGATAGTTTTCTTCCTGTTTGACCAATGTGGTACTTATAAACGACAGCAAGACTGCTTCGGCAACACAACATCACAGTTAACAAAGAACATAGTAATCTACATCATATTACAGGCCCTTCAGCTCACAATGTTGGGCTGACCTTGTAAACTACTCTAGAAACTGCCTAGAATTTCCCTACTGCATAGCCCTCTATTTTTCTAAGCTCCATGTACCTATTTAAGAGCCTCTTAAAAGACCCTATTGTATCCGCCTCCACCACCGTCGCTGGCAGTGTATTCCACGCACCCACCACCCTCCATGTAAAAACTTCCCTTGGCGTCCTCCTGACATCCCCCTACTTCCAAGCACCTTAAAACTGTGCCACCTTGTGTTAGTCATTTCAGCCCTGGGAAAAAGCCTCAGACTATCCACATGATCAATGCCTCTCATTACCTTGTACACCTCTATCAGGTCACCTCTCATCCTCTGTCGCTCCAAGGAGAAAAGGCCAAGTTTACTCAACCTACTCTCATAAGGCATGCTCCCTAATCCAAGCAACATCTTTGTAAATCTCCTCTGCACCCTTTCCATGGTTTCCACGTCCTTCCTGTGGTGAGGTGACCAGAACTGAACACAGTACTCAAAGTGGGGACTAACTAAGGTCTTATATAGCTTTAACTTTGCCTCATTAATCCCATGGTTGATGAAGGCCAACACAACATTGTCAACCTGCACAGCAGCTTTGAGTGTCCTATGGACACGGACCCCAAGATCTCTATGATCTTCTACACTGCCAAGAGTCTTACTATTAATATTATATTCCATCTTCAAAATTGATCTACTGAAATAAACCACTTCACACTTATCTGTGTTGAATTCCACCTGCCACTTCTCAGTCCAGATCTACATCCTATCGATGTCCCACTGTAACCTCTCACAACCCTCCAGACTGTCCACAACACCCCTAACTTTTGAGTCATCAGCAAACTTACTAACCCACCCTTCTACTTCCTCATCCAAGTCATTTATAAAAATCACAAAGAGGAGGAGTGTGCTGCAGAACACCACTGGTCACCATCCTCCATGCAGAATACGAACCATCTACAACCACCCTTTGCCTTCTGTGGGCAAGCCAATTCTGGATCAACAAAGCAAGGTCTCCTTGGATCCCATGCCTCCTTACTTTCTGAATGAGCCTTGCATGCGGAACCTTATCAAATGCCTTACTGAAATCCATATACGCTAAATCTACTGCTCTATCTTCAACAATGTGTTTTGTTACATCCTCAAAGAATTCAGTCAGGCTCATAAGGCGTGACCTGCCCTTGACAAAGCCATGCTGACTATCCCTAATCAGATTATGTCTCTCCAAATGCTCATAAATCCTATCATAAATCGAGTCAGCTCCGCCATTCAATCATGGCTGATCCTTTATTTTTTTCTCCTCCTCAACACCAGTTCCCGGCCTTCTCCCCGTAACCTCTGATGTCATATCCAATCAAGAACCTATCAATCTCTGCTTTAAATACACCCAACAACCTGGCCTCCACAGCTGCAGGTGGCAATAAATTCCACAAATTCACCACCCTCTGGCTAAAGAAATTTCTCCGCATCTCTGTTCTGAGAGGGTGCCCCTCTATCTTGAGACTGTGCCCTCTTATCCTAGACTTTCCCACCATGGGAAACATCCTTTCCAACAACTGCTCTGTCCAGGCCTTTCAACATTTGAAAGGTTTCAATGAGATCCCCCCTCATCCTTCTGAATTCCACTGAGTACAGACCCAGAGCCATCAAAAGTTACTTGTATGATAACCCTTTCGTTCCTGGAATCATCCTTGTGAACCTCCTCTAGACCCTGTCCAATCCCAGCACATCTTTTCTAAGATGAGGGGCCCAAAACTGTTCATAATACTCAAGGTGCCTTATAAAGCCTCAGCTTCACATCCTTGCTCTTGATTTCCTGGATTATCTCTACTCCTTTCCTTGAACAAAGAAACAACATTTGAAACCTTCCAATCCTCTGGTACTTCTCCTATCCCTATTGATGACGCAAAGATCATCACCAGAGGCTCAGCAATCTCCTCCCTCACCTCCCACAGTAGCCTGGAGTATATCTCGTCCAGTTCTGGTGAATTATCTAACTTAATATCTTTCAAAAGTTCAAACACATCCTCTTTCTTAATGTTTATACGTTCAAGCGATTCAGTCCGCTGTAAGTCATCCCCATAATTGCCAAGGTCCTTTTCTGTAGTGAATGCTGAAGTACAGTATTCATTAAGTAACTCCGCTACCTTCCGACTCTATGCACACATTTCCACTATCACTCCTGATTAGTCCTATTCTCACACAGTTCATCCTCTTGCTCTTCACATACTTGTAGAATGCCTTGGGGTCTTCCTTAATCCTGCTCACCAAGGCCTTCTCATAGCCCTTTCTAGCTCTCCTACTTTCATTCTTGAGCTCCCTCCTGGCAGCATTGTAATTTTCTAGAGCTCTCACAGTACTTAGTTTCTTGAATCTTTCATAAGCTTTTCTTTCTTCTTAACTAGATTTTCTACATCCTTTGTACACCTTGGTTCTTTTACCCTACCATCCTGTCCCTGTGTCAATGGAACATACCAATGCAGAATGCCATGCAAATATTCCCTGAACATTTGCCACATTTCTGCTGTGCATTTCCCTGAAAACATCTGTTCCCAAGTTCCTGCCTAATAGTATCATATTTCTCCCTACCCCAATTAAATGTCTTCCCAAATTGTCTGTTCCTATCCCTCTCCAGCACTACGGTAAAGGAGATAGAGTTGTGATATCTAACCTCCAAAATGCTCTCCCACCGAAAGAACTGACACCTGACCAGATTCATTACCCAAAACCAGATCAAGTACAGCCTCTCCTCTAGTTGGCTTATCTACATATTGCGTCAGGAAACCTAACAAACTCCACCCCATCTGAACCCCTTGCTCTAAGGAGATCCCAGTCAATATTAAGAAAGTTAAAAATCACGCTTCACAACAGCCCTATTATGATTGCACCATTTCAGAATCTGCCTCCAAACCAGTTGCTCCATCTGCCTCCAGTTGCTCACAAACCGACTGCAACATTCAGAAGGAACCTATCAAAACCCAAAGCACAACAAAATGTGGCTGATAGCAAAAACATTATCTACAAAATCCAATGTAGTGACTGCAACAAGTACTACATTGGTCAAACAGGAAGAAAACTATCGACCAGGCTGCAGAAGCATCAGCCAGTGTGCAGAACGCACGACCCACTCTTGCTAGTATCAACTCATGAAGCTGAACAAGGACACCATTTCAACTAGAGGGAAGGTTCTTGGGAAACTGAAAGGTCTGAAGGTAGATAAGTCACCTGGTGTACACCCCAGAGTACTGAAAGAGGTGGCTGAAGAGATCGTGGCGGCTTTAGTAATGATCTTTCAAGAATCACTAGATTCCGGAATGGTCCTAGAAGACTGGAAACTTGCAAACATCACTCCATCTTTAGAAGGGAGACAGGCAGAAGAAAGGGAACTATAGGCTAGTTGGTCTGACCTCAGTGGTTGGGAAGATGGTGGAGTCAATTATTAAGGAGTGATGTTAGCATTCATTTCAAGAGGACTAGAATACAAAAGCAAGGATGTACTAGTGAGGCCTTACTTGGAGTATTGTGAACAGTTTTTGGCACCTTACCTTAGAAAGGATGTGGTGAAATTGGACAGGATTCAAAGGAAATTCACGAAAATTATTCCAGGAATGAATGGCTTGTCATATGAAAAGTATTTGATGGCTCTGGGCCTGTATTCACTAGAGTTCGAAAGAATGAGGGGTGGCCTCGTTGAGACCTATCGAATGGTGAATGGCTTTGATAGAGTCAATGTGAAAAGGAAGTTTCCTACGATGAGAGAGTCTCAGACCAGAGGACACAGAGGGGTGTCTTTTTAGAACGGAGGTGAGAAAGAATTTCTTTAGCCAGAGAATGGTGAATCTGTGGAATTCTTTGCCACAGGCAGCTGTGGAGGCCTAGCCTTTATGTAAATTTAAGGAAGAGGTTGATAGATTCTTGATTGGTCAGGGCATGAAGAGATAAGGGGAGACAGAAGCTGAGAGGAAAATTGGATCAGCCATGATGAAATGGCAGAGCAGACCTAATGGGGCTAATGGCCTAATGGCCTTTTAACGTTCGGAATGTTTCTCTGAGATCACCCCTCATTCTCCTGAACTCCAGGGAATACAGCCCCAGAGTTGCCAGGTGTTCCTCATACAGTAACCCTTTCATTCCTGAAATCATTCTTATGAATCTTCTCTGAACCCTCTCCAATGTCAGTATATCCTTTCTAAAATAAGGAGCCCAAAACTACACACAATACTCCAAGTGTGGTCTCACGAGTGCCTCAGAGCCTCAACATCACATCCCTGCTCTTATATTCTATATCTCTAGAAATGAATACCAACATTGCATTCACCTTCTTCACAACCAACTCAACCTACAGGTTAACCTTTAGGGTATCCTGCACAAGGACTCCCAAGTCCCTTTGCATCTCTGCATTTTGAATTCTCTCCCCGTCTAAATAATAGTCATCCCATTTATTTCTTCCACCAAAGTGTATGATCATACACTTTCCAACATTGTATTTCATTTGCCACTACTTTGCCCATTCCCCTAAACTATTTAAGTCTCTCTGCAGGCGCTCTGTTTCCTCAACACTACCCGCTCCTCCACCTATCTTTGTATCGTCGGCAAATTCAGCAACAAATCTTAAACTCTGCCCCTTTGGACTCCTCACTTGGGAAAAAGACTATTACCACCTACCTTATCTATGCCTTTCATAACTTAGTTTCTATACGGTCACCCCTCAGTCTCCTGCATATAAGAAACAAGCTTGGCCAACTCTCCCTGTGACTCAGCCCCTCTAGTCATGATAACATCCTCATAAATCTCATTAATATTTCAGCTGGCAAAGAATTATTACCATAGTGAAGCTACAGGTTATGAATGGAGATCTGCAGAGACAAAATCAAAATATTCTTGCAACATCAGTAGATTGGCTGTTATTATGCAACCCAGAGCAATATGCCTTACACAGCATGGCACAGAGAGTTCAAGGGACAAGAGTGCCCAATTTGCCAGTCAGACTTTCTCAGAAACCAAAGCGTCAGTGATTTCCCATAACCTTCCGACATATACACTCAGTGGCCACTGAATACACCTGCTCATTAATGCAAATATCTAATCAGCCAATCATGTGGCAGCAACTCAATACATAAAAGCATGCAGGCTTGGTCAAAAGGTTCAGCTGTTGTTCACACCAAACACCGGAACAAAGAAGAAACGTGGTTGGAGTGGCTTTGACCGTGGAATGATTGTTGGCGCCAGAAGGGGTGGTTTGAGTATCTCAGAAACTGCTGATCTCCTGGGATTTTCACACACAAACCTCTACAGCAGGGATTCCTAACCTGGGGTCTACAGGCCTGTTGATTAATGGCAGTGGTGCATGGCATGAAAATGTTTGGGAACCCCTGCTCCAGAGTTTACAGAGAACGGTATGACAAACAGAAATCATCCAGCGAGCAGCAGCTGTGTGGGCAAAAATGCCCTGTTAATGACAGAGGTCCGAGGAGAATGGACCGTAACTCAAATAACTACATGTTATAACAGTGCATACCCGAAGGCATGATTCATCGAACCTTAAAGTGGATGACCTACAGCAACAGAAGATGATGAACATACTCTCAGTGGCCACTTTATTAGGTATGGGAAGCAGAACACCAAATTTCACCACATTTGCCAGTGATTTTAAACCTTATTCTGATTCAATATATTCAATATACACACATTCTTTCTCTCTCTCTCTCTCTCTCCTTTTTCTCCCTCTGTCCCTCTCACTATACCCCTTGCCCATCCTCTGGGTTTTCCCCCCCCTCCCGCTTTTCCTTCTCCCTGGGCCTCCTGTCCCATGATCCTCTCATATCCCTTTTGCCTATCACCTGTCCAGCTCTTGGCTCCATCCCTCCCCCTCCTGTCTTCTCCTATCATTTTGGATCTCCCCCTCCCAGTTTTAAATCTCTTACTAGCTCTTCCTTCAGTTAGTCCAGACGAAGGGACTCGGCCTGAAATGTCGACTGTACCTCTTCCTAGAGATGCTGCCTGGCCTGCTGTGTTCACCAGCAACTTTGATGTGTGTTGCTCAATATATTCGTAATATTTTCAGAATAAATTCAATATTTAAAATAATCTGAATCACTAAACATATTTTTTTCAATTTAACTTGATTGAATAGACTTTCTCCTGTTGCCTGATTGTCATGTAGTGGTAGGAGTCCATTGTGTCCAACGATGACAGGAAACCTGTGCGGGAGAGTTTTTAAAGCGGAAAAGCCGTTTTCCACTGGGACAGTTCCACTCTCTCGACCTCAGAAATTCGGATCCAGTGGTACAAACAAGCATCACAAACTGGGGGCTTCCTTGGTTGCAGTGGATGACCATGGCATCTCCTGTGCCTTATCGTGCCCTGCGCTCTCCACAGAGCGTTGCAGAACCGCCTTCCAGGCTCTTGGATCTCACTGTAAATCTCATCCAAGTCCTCCGGAGATGACTTCGCATGCTAGGACAGGCATGCCCTTATCTGACCAGGATGTGAGGCCGCAGGCTACCTTCACCTGTCAGGATGTAGCCGCTGTCACACTCAAACAGCTACTTGAAGCCACAGGTGAGAGCTGAGTGTCCAGTAGGGACCAAAGGTGAGTGAGCTGCCCCAGAATGGACATGACAAGCCCCTTCACCAGAGGTACTACCCCACCCTGGACATCCCATACACCATTGTACAGTAATGCTGTACAATATCCCTCAAAGCATTTGCCAGCTGTACAGAAGGAGCTCGTTAATGGGAACATCCAGTGTTAGGCAACATGTTCTCTTTACATGAAACAATCCTTTCAGCAAACAGTGCCTGAGCCATTGTTTGCTTTTACGGGATATTAATCAAACAGTATGCTCTCTGTTCACTCTGAGAGTCCATGGCATTCCATTAATTAGTCATTTTAACACATAGGCTGATAAATCAGAATGAGAAATTTAGCTAAATGGTTATTTTATATTCTTCTAGAAAACTGTTACTAAGCACAGAAAGAACGCAGGATTCCTGCCGAAGGGTTTCAGCCCGAAACATAGACTGAACTCTTTTCCTAGAGGCTACCTAGCCTGCTGAGTTCCTCCAGCATTTTGTGTGTGTTGCTCGGATTTCCAGCATCTGCAGGTTTTCTCTTGTTTGCAAGTTAAATAGCCACCCTTTGATCTGTCAGCGTCACTGGTCATAAAGGCACAGCATTAAATTATATGAAGACAGACAGAGTCATAGAAAAGTACAGCTACAGAAGCAGGCCCTTTGGCCCATCTAGTCCATGCTGAACCACTTAAACTACCTACTCCTATAGACATGCACCAGGACCATAGCCCTCCATATCCCTACCATCTATGTACCTGCCCAAGCTCCTCTTAAACGTTGAAATCGAGCTCGCATGATCTCTCACGATGGGAAAGATTAAAATGAAAAGATGTTTCTTATCGCAATTGTTCCTCAATAATTCCAACTTGGTGAAGCAAAATGAAGGGGAGGTAAGAAGACTTCATGTGGGCCAGCGGGTGGGTTTCTCCATACTCCAAGTCACCCGGCTGCAGGATAATTTTGCATAGACTTAGCAGAGCCAAGGGCCTCTTTCTGTTTTGCATGACTCAATGATGAGGGGTTCTTCACTTTGTTCTGTGAGACTTAACCTCAGGCCTGCATATGTGCTTCATCAACTTCACTATATCTCCCACTGAGTGAAGCAACTTCCATTTATGAAGATGGCAAATGCTAATATTTGACCAGTGACAATCATTGCAGCGAGAAGAGAATCCCTACTTGAAATATTTTATCTAGAGACACAGTTACAGGCTCTTCCAGCCCAACCCTTGTGACCAATTACCCAAATAACCCGCACATCTTTAGGTGGTGGGATAAAACGAGAAAACCCAGAGGAAACCTACGCAGTCACAAAGAGAATCCTTACAGACAGCAGAGGAGTTGAACCTGGGTCTCTGGCACTCTCATAGTGTTAGGCTAAACCACTATGCTACTATGCAGCCTGAAAGCTCGCAGGCCTGACTTTAATCGCTGGAAATTCTGAAATAAAACAGAAAATGCTGACAATACTCGGGCAGCAGTTGAGAAGAGCTAACATAATCTTCCTGAAAGGTCTTTGTTTGGGTGTCACTGCCAGTAACCTGGAAACACAGTGTGAGCAGTCCATAGTTCACTTCTACCTTTGCTGCGAATTGTTTGTTGAGGAGGGAGAGAATGCATTCAATTCAAAGGAGAGGAACATACTCAATTACAAAATAAATCAAGTTTTTTAAAATTATTTTTGTTCACTTAAACATTTCAAGTGTTTAAGCAGTACTTTAATAATTTGACAATTGCTACAATCAAGGAGGAAGTACAGCAAGTCTGAAGACACACAGTTTAGGAACAGCTTCTTCCCCTCCACCAACAGCCTCTTGAACAACAGGGGATAACCACACTCATTCTATTTCTGGTGTTTCCACAACCAACGGTCTCACTTTAAGGACTTATTATCTTATTATTTCACATTATTAATTGCTATTTATTTATATTTGCATTTGCAAAGTTTGTTGTACATTGATCCTGTTTACAGTTACTTTCTATTGATTTGCTAAGTATGCTTGCAGAAAAAGAATCTCGGGTTTACATGTGGTGACATGTCCGTACTCTGATAATAAATTTTATTTTGAACCTTGAACCATCAGCTTTCTGAATAGTCCATAAACCCATGAACAATACCTCACATTTTGCTCTCTTTCTGCACTACTTGTTTATTTTTTATACATGTCTTATTGTAATTTATTGTAATGTTTAATGTATTGCACTGTACTGTTCCTGCAAAACAACACATTTCATAGTGTCATAGAGCAGTACAGCACAGCAACAGGTTCTTTGGCCCATCAAACCATTTAAATGGCCTACTCCCATCAACCTGCACCGGGACCATTGCCCTCCAGACCCCTTCCTGCCTCTCTGCTTAATCTCACTTTGTTAATAAATCACGTTCTTCTTTCCTCCTTTATCTATGATCTGCCTTTCATTTTCTGTTGTTGCTTCTCCAGCAATCCAATATCTATCTTCCTCTCGCTGCACAGAACAGCAGCAGGTCCAATTATTGACACAAGAGGCTGAGCAGATGCTGGAAGTCTTGAGCAACACACACACACACACACACACATATACTGGAGAAACACAGCAAGTCAGGCATTATCCATAGACCAAAAGAAGAAATTGATATTCATGTCTTCAGGTTGGAGGGTACACAGAAGCATGGGCATGTTTGTATGGCATTCCCATTCCAATGTGTCAATCCATGGCCTCCTCTTGTGTTCTCAGGGTGGAGGAGCAAAATCTTATAATCCCACTGGGTACCCTCCAATCTGATTCTCCTTTTGGTTTACAATTCGCCTCCCCCCATTTGCCACCCTGACCTTTCACTTCTCACCTGTCTATTACTTTCCCTAAGTCCCCTCCTTCTTCCCTTTCTCCAAAGGTTCACTCTCCTCTCCTATCAGATTCTTTCTTCTCCAGCCCTTTCCCACCCACCCGGTTTCACCCATCACCTTCCTGCTAGCCTCTTTCCCCTCCCCCACCATTTTACTGTGGCATCCTCTTCCCTTCTGCTCAGCCCAGAAGAAGGGTCTTGACCCAAAACATCTCGTGTTTATTCATTTCCATAGACACTGCCTGACCTGCTGAGTTCCTCCAAAATCAGATCAAATCAAGTTTAATTAGCATTCAAACCATACATAGATACAGCTGAACAAGATAGCATTCCTCTAAGGCCAAGGCACAAAACATTCAAAATAGCAAGCAAACATTCAAAAATAGCAAGTAACGTAATTCAAGATATTGAGCAAATAAACATATACTTTTGATTTCATTTATTAATTGAAGGGTATAATGAAATACAGCACAACAAAGAAAATCTTTCACATTTCATAAACTTTTTCTATCTGCATCCAATTTCAGCAGTGTGGCATCAAAGTTCATGTGCGTGGGAGCGTGCACCCGCACAGCTCAGAGGAAACAATGCTGAGGACCCACCAATAGACAACCCCTTAGGAGAACATCATGGTCAACTCAAGTGATCACACTATTGCTGTTTTTAAAGTAGATTATGAAACTGCTGCCTCAGTAATTTTGTATAATTAAACTACAAAAGCACCGATAAACGACCTGCAATTTTCCAAATAGAGTGATTTGCTTTGAGGTAAAATGATTTGTTTATTTTGGGAAAAATACCCAACATTTTCCATACAAATGATCTTCTAGAAGCAGGATTATTACCACTAACTTACATTTTGAACTTTTTTTTTTGCAGCAGTGCAGTACAAATTAGAATAACCTAATCTGTCAATTCATAGTTCATAGTTTAATTGTTATTTAGCTGGACAACAAAACAGTGTTACTCTGGGGCCAAGGTGCAAATTAAGTACCAATAATCACAGATAGCACATAGCAGGTAGCAAGCACATGTAAGATATCAGTAAAATACAGTCACACAAAAATATACATAGTCCAAGACCCTGAGTCCATGGATATGGCAGAGAGTGCAATCGACCACAACTCGGCTCGTCTTCTGCCGACTTATCTGTGATAACAATATTACCTGGTTTGCGTGACAGAACGCTATTTCATCAGACAGGCATTAGGAGCCTTTGTCTAATACTTCACCTGAAGGACAGCAAAATTTTTGTCAGGATAGTGGCAATTCCTTTGTTTGAATTCCAACTGTGTAATGGGATATCTCTTACATCCACCTGAATCAACAGATTTTACACTTAAGCTTTTGAAATGCATTGTTCATGTTTCAAGAGTTCAAGAGTGAACTTTACCTGAATGCCCAACTCAAGAGATGGTAATATTCAATCAGGGAAAATATTGTAAAAGTGAAGTATTGTGATATATTACCATGAACTACAGTATCTCATTTCAAAAGATTCAAAGATTCAAAAGATTCAGAAAAACTCTATTGTCATTCTAACCATACATCAGCTCTGCAGGGCAGAATGAGACAGCATTTCTCAGGGGCAGTGCAATCATAACATAACAAATGCAACACTAAATAATAAACATAACAATAAATAGTAAAACACAACAGCCACATGTCAGTTAAAATCAGTTATAAGTGTCCAGTGCAAGTTAAGAGTGTCCAAGGCAGAGTCAGGTGGAGCAGCTATTTAGCAGTCTGACTGCCTGCGCGAGGAAGCCGTTTAGTAGCCTTGTGGTTTTAGTTTTGATGCTCCTGTAACGTTTGCCTGATGGCAGAAGAACAAACAGTTCCTGGAGAGGGTGTGAGGGGCCTTTATTGATGTACCGTGTCTTCTGGAGGCATCGACTCTGAAAGAGGTCTTGGACAGAAGGTAGGGAGATCCCACTAACCTTCTCTGCTCCCCTAACCACTCTCTGCAAGGCTTTTTTGTTGACAGCACTGCAGCTGGATTACCAGGTTGTGATGCAAAAGGTCAGCACACTCTCAAACACGCCTCTGTAGAATGTAGTTAAGATGTTGGTGGGGAGTGATGCTTGTTTAAGCTTCCTCGGAAAGTGCAATCTCTGCTGGGCCCGTTTCACAATCCCAGTGGTGTTCCTGGACCAGGTGAGATTGTCCAAGATCTGCACCCCAAGGAACTTGATGTTTTCCACTCTCCACTTTTCGACCCTAAGTTGAAGTTCTCTGGTAAAAAATGTAAAATTGCTGAAATCTGAGCAAGCATCTCAGCTGATCTCTCCTAGGCCCACCATATTAATGTAATCGTGGTGAAGGCACACCAGTGGTCATACTACCTTAGGAGTTTGAGGAGATTTGGTACATCACCAAGGAGTCTAGCATATTTCGACAGATGCACTATGGAGAGCACCCTGACTGGTTACACCACAGCCTGGTATGGAGTCACCAATGCACAGGTTCGTCCAAGGGTTCAGCGTCATCGACTTAGCCAGCTCCATGATGGGCATAATCCTCCCCATTGTTGAGGATATCTTCTGAAGGCGGTGCCTCAGGAGGTGGCACCCACCATTATACTTTATACTGTATTGTCACCAAACAATTGATACTAGAATGTACAATCATCACAGCGATATTTGATTCTGTGCTTTCCGCTCCCTGGATTACAAATATTAAATATTAAAAATTAGTAAATATTAAAAATTTAAATTATAAATCATAAATGGAAAATAGAAAAATGGAAGGTAAGGTAGTGCAAAGAAACCGAGAGGCAGGTCCAGATATTTGGAGATTAAAGACAGGTCCGGACATTAAAGACCCACATCATCCAGGACATGCCCTCTTCTCATCAGTACCATCAGGGATGAAGTACAGGAGCCTGAAAAACCATACTCAGCACTTTAAGAACATCTTCATTCCCTTTGTCATCAGATTTCTGAAGACACAATGAATCCATGAACACCACTTGTTTCACTACATCTATCTACTGTATCTATCTATTTTTATTGTAACCTGCAGTTGCTTATTATGCCTACCCCGTGCTTCTACCACTAAACAAAAATTCACAACTTTGATTTGAAAAAGCCCATGCTTGTTTAGTCTGATTGAATTCTTTTGAAAAAGTAACAGAAAGATGGGAGAAGATGACTAAAGTGGGTGTGATATTTGCCGTGCCATATGATGTAAGTGACTGTGGTCTTTCCATGACCATGATTGTTCTTGGCAAATTTTTCTACAGAAGTGGTTTGCCATTACCTTCTTCTGGGCAGTGTCTTTACAAGACAGGTGACCCCAGCCATTATCAATACTCTTCAGAAATTATCTGGCCAGCATCTGTGGTCACATAACCTTGACTTGTGATATGCATCAACTGCTCATATGACTGTCCACCACCTGCTCCCATGGCTTCGCGCGTCCCTGATCGGGGACTAAGCAAGTGCGACACCTTGCCCAAGGGTGACCTGCAGGCAGTGGGGGAAGGAAGTGCCTTACATGTTTCATAATTTCCATAAAGTAGTTTAGACTCAGGAATTGGAGGTGGCACAATAATATCAATAACATGGATGCTGCCATTTTTGCAGTACAGGTAATCCTGAAGGAACATGAAATAAAATTAATGAATTTAAATGAGACACAGGCACAAAGTGATCTAGGGATACAGGCAGACCAATGAAGGTACAGACATAAGTTAATGAATGAAAGGATATGCTAAGAAGATTAGAGGCTATTGAATTTTCAAATACTGTATATTAAAGATTAAACATTAGCTTTATTTATGATATGTACATTGAAACATAGAGTGAAATGCATCATTTGTGGCAAATCAATTCAGTGAGGATTGTGCTGGGCAGCCCATAGGCGTTGCCACCCTTTCAGCGCCAACATAGCCTACTCACAACTCACTAATCCTAACCGTAGGATTTGGAATGTGGGTGGAATCAGCTTGGCACCTAGATCGATTGAACCTTGCTCCTAGTTTAGGTGGACAGGGTCCGAAACTCCTCCGCACGGGAGAAAGGTCACAAAAATGTAATAGCGGGGTGGGAGGACATAAGATCACAATCGATTCAATGAACCGAATGTGGCCTCCTGTCCCGTAGCGTAACGCTTTACAGACCCACTGACCCAGGTTCAATTCTGCCTCAGTCTGTAAGGAGTTGGTACATTCTCCCCGTGACCACTCAGGTTTCCTCCAAGTGCGTCCGGTTCTCTCAAATCAAAGACGTACCAGCTAGTCGGCTGTGGGTCTGCTACGTTGGCGTTCCAAACATGACCACACTTGAGGGCTGCCCCCAGCTCAATCTTTGGACTTTGTTGGTCATTGACGCAAACAGTGCATTTCCCTGTATGTTTCAATGTACATGTGACAAATAAAGCTAATCCTTCAGCTTCACAACTCTGCCAGCACAGTCATGTATCAGTCCACACTAGCGTTGAAGCAGGTTCATTGATTTCTGAAACATGCTGTCTTATACTGGCGGCTTTTAATTTTAGATTCCAAAAAAGCACCAGTCTCCCCTCCATGGACTCTGTCTATACTTCCTGCTGCCTCAGTAAGGCAGCCAGCTTCACCCAAACCAAACATTCTCTCTTCTCCCCTCTCCCTTTTGGCAGAGGAAACACTTGACCTCACAGTCTACCTCGTTCTGACTCTGCACCTTATTCTCTACCTACGTTGCACCTTCTCTGTAGCTGTTTCATTTCTGATATTGTGTTACACTGCACTATCTCAAACGGGTGGCAGGGTGGACATACGTCTCTACCAAAGGAGGTGTAAGGCACTCCTTCCCTCCGCTAGCCTGCAGGTATCCCTTGGACAAGGTGTAGCACCTGCTTAACCCCCCGATCGTATGAGCGGTTGGTACATATCACAAGTCCTGGTTATGTGATCACTGATGCCAAGCAGACAATCTCTGAAAAGTATTGATAATGGCTGGGGTCACCTATCTTGTAAAGATACTGCCCAGGGGAAGGCAATGACAAACCACTTCTGTAGAAAAATTTGACAAGAACTATCATGGTCAAGACCACAATCGACCAGGCACATAATGAATGAATGAACCTCAATCATTTGTGTAATGATTTGATCTAGAACATAAAACATACTGTAGGGCATTACAGCACAGTACAGGCTCGTCACCTATGATATTGTGCTGACTCCATGATTGACCCAAGCCTTCCCTCCTCCTATTTCTATCATCTATGTGCCTATCTATGAGTTTCTTACAGGAACCTTGGCAGTGTGGAGGATCAGAAGGATCTTGGGGTCCAAGTCCATAGGACACTCAAAGCTGCTGCGCAGGTTGACTCTGTGGTTAAGACGGCATACGGTGCATTGGCCTTCATTAATCATGGAATTGAGTTTAGGAGCCGAGAGGTAATGTTGCAGCTATACAGGACCCTGGTCAGACCATACTTGGAGTACTGTGCTCAGTTCTGGTTGCCTCACTACAGGAAGGATGTGGAAACCACAGAAAGGGTGCAGAGAAGATTTACAAGGATGTTGCCTGGAATGGGGAACATGCCTTATGAGAATATGTTGAGTGAACTCAGCCTTTTTACCTTGGAGTGATAGAGGATGAGAGGTGACCTGATAGAGGTGTATAAGATAATGAGAGGCATTGATCGTGTGGATAGTCAGAGGCTTTTTCCCAGTGCTGAAACGGCTAGCGTGAGAGGGCATAGTTTTAATGTGCTTGGAAGTAGGTACAGAGGAGATGTCGGGGTAAGGTTTTTTTATGCAGCGAGTCGTGAATGCATGGAATGGGCTGCCGGCGATGGTGGTGGAGGCGGATATGATAGGGTCTTTTAAGAGATTCCTGGACAGGTACCTAGAGCTCAGAAAAATAGAGGGCTATGGGTAACCCTAGGTAATTTCTAAGGTAAGGACATGTTCGGAACAGCATTGTGGGCCGAAGGGCCTGTATTATGCTGTAGGTTTTCTATGTTCTATGTTCTATGAACCTAATATATCTACATGAACAGTGGCAATAAAGTTTCCACTGTACCTCGGTACATATGACGACAATAAAATAATATTCATTTCAAAAATCTGCATTTTTAAATCAGGTTTGGAAGTAGATTCTAAATGGAAAATTTCTATTTCATAAAACCTGTTTCAATTTTGGCTCATTTTGAAGTTTAACTTTGGCATTGAATTTGTATGTCCAAGTGTTGCTCCCCGAAATTATTTGGGCTTTGCGAAGACAAGAACCTACTCATTGTATAGCTACACACACAAAATGCTGAAGGAACTCAGCAGGTCAGGCAGCATCTCTGAGAATGAAAGAACAGTCGACGTTTTCGGCTGAGACCCTTCATCAGGATTGGAAAGTAAGTGGGGAAGAAGCCAGAAAATCAGTACATGGCTTCCCCATGTCACCAACACTGTCTTCAGGAATTTGAACCCACCTTTTGCAAATAAATATTGTCCATGAACAAGAGAATATTTCGTCTCTTTCCATGTTACCATTATCATATAGTCATAGAGAAAAAAAACAGAAACAAGCACTTCAGCCCACTGCGTGTGTGCTGACCATTAACCACCCATTTACACTAACCTTCCACTAGCCTTTTATCCCTTTTCTTTATCCTTTGCACATTCCCATCAACTACCAGCTTACACACAGTGGGTAATTTACCCAACTACCTGCAGGATGTAGAGGAAAATGGAACACTCACAACACGCTGGAGGAACTCAGCAGGTCGGGCAGCATCCGTGGAAAAGATCAGTCGATGTTTCGGGCCAGAACCCTTCGTCAGGACTGTAGAGGGAAGGGGCAGAGGCCCTATAAAGAAGGTGGGGGGAGGGTGGGAAGGAGAAGGCTGGTAGGTTCCAGGTGAAAAACCAGTAAGGGGAAAGATAAAGGGGTGGGAGAGGGGAAGCAGGGAGGGGTTAGGCAGGAATAGGGGAAAACAATGGGTAGTAGAAGGAGGCGGAACCATGAGGGAGGTGATAGGCAGCTAGGGGAGGGGGCAGAGTGAAATAGGGATAGAGGAAGGGAGGGGGAGGGAATTACTGGAAGTTGGAGAATTCTATGTTCGTACCAAGGGGCTGGAGACTACCTAGACGGTATATGAGGTGTTGCTCCTCCAACCTGAGTTTAGCCTCATTATGGCAGTAGACCAGCCTTCCAGCCTACCAACCTACCAGCCTTCTCCTTCCCACCCTTCCCCACCTTCTTTATAGGGCGTCTGCCCCTTCCCTCTACAGTCCTGACGAAGGGTTCCGGCCTGAAACGTTGACCAATCGTTTCCACGGATGCTGCCCGACCTGCTGAGTTCCTCCAGCGTGTTGTGAGTGTTGCTTTGATCCCAGCATCTGCAGATTATTTTGTGTGCAGAGGAAAAAGGGAGCAGCCAGAGGAAATCCACACAGCATAGAACAGGAGTTCCTAACCTGGGGTCCACAGACCACTCGTGAGTCCATGGAATTGGATGGGAAAAAAATTACATCTTCATTTTCAGTAACCTCTAAATGAAATTTAGCATTCTTTCAATTATGAATGCATTACTATATCACAAACGTGTTTTTAGCATTTTGATAACTATATTTCAATATAATTGGTTTCTTTTGTAATCCTATGTACTTTGTTTTATATATTTCAATAGATTATTCTGATTATTCCTTATTTTAAGGTCCCCTTAAACTTATTCTGAGAAGAAGTCCATAGTACTGCCAAAGAGGTCCATGGCATAAAAAGGTTAAGAAGCTCTGGGATAGAGCATGCAAACTCCAAACAGGTAACATGTAGTATTAAACTAAAGCAGATCAGCAAATGGTCCATGATGTGTATTTAATATTTCAGTAATATTTGAGTAATATTGTAAATATATTGTTTGATTAAGCATTCCTGCTCATTTAAATAATTAATTATGGGTTATATATAAAAGTATGTGAACGGCATACATCATCACGACACCATGTCATACATGCATGTCTCGCTTAAAGTAAAAACAAAAATAGGGTGTGCATCTCTCAGGCTCCCTTCTTTTTATGTCGATTAATTTACATTTTGGAGTTTAAAAACATAACAGTTCTTAATCCCCCATTCTCTCTTAGAATCACAGAGTCATCGCAAAGTACAACACAGAAACAGATCCTTCAGCCCATCTAGTCCATGGCAAACCATTTAAACTGCCTACTCCCATCGACCTGCACCGGGAACATAGCCCTCCATGCCCCTTCTATCCATGTACCTATCCAAACCTCTCTTAAATGTTGAAATCAAGCTCACATGTACCACTTGTGCTGGCAGCTCATTCCACACTGTCATGACCCTCTGAATGAAGAAGCTTCCCCTCGTGGCCCCTTAAACTTTTCACCTTTCACCCTTAACCCATGACCTCTAGTTTTCGTCCCACCCTACCTCACTGGAAAAAGCCTGCTTGCATTTGCTCTATTTATACCCCTCATAATTTTGTATTTCTCCTCTCAATTCTCTACTTTCCAAGGAATAAAATCCTAACCTACTCAATCTTTCCTTATAACTCAGTTCCTCCAGTCCAGCAACAACCTTGTAAATTTTCTCTGTGGTCTTTCAACCTTGTTTACATCTTTCCTTATCAAATTAAATCTGTTGATCATTGCAATAATTTCAATGATCTTTCAACAATAGCTTCTCAGAAAATTAGTTCCAGGTTTTCTACTACGGTTCATGACAGAAGCTGCTCCCTAGTTTCATTGCCAAATGGCTTACTCTAACTTTGAAATTTTTACCCATTTGTTCCACATCCTCAGATCAAAGGAAACAGTTTCTCATATTTACTCTATCAAATACCTTTATAATTTAAAGACTTTAATCCTGATAACTTTCTCAAAGAAGGAAGAAATACAAGCTGAATTTATGCAACATGACTTCATTGCACCTTTTAAAACCCATAAGAATTCGATGAATTTCTACTATGTTCCTTAGAAACCTGTTTTCCTTGCCTAAATTAAAACACAAAACAGGTGTAAATCAAATTCTGGTCAACAGATGCATTCTAATTCCAGCTGCTGCTTACGCATGGGAGAGGGGAGCTGTGGGGGGGGGGGGGCTTTGGGGTTCTAACATTCAACTATCATTCATTCTTTAGAGCACTCCTCTGTTTTCATGGATAGTTGTGAAGAAAAGGAATTTCAGGATGTATATTGTACACCTTCCTCTAACATTAAATGTACCTTTGAAACCTTAGAATTAACCCATTAGATGGCTTTTCCTTCCTATGTGTTAACTACCAGAAATGTGTACAGATGCAGAAAAATCTTTTGCTCCTCCACTTTCGCCATTCTTTTTGTCATTAAGAATCTTACTCACCTTTCTTAGATCTAATATAGATCACTTGAAGACACACTCAATGTTTGAGGAATAGCTTCTTCCCCTCTGCCTTCAGATTTCTGAATGGACAATGAACCCATGAATGCTACCTCACTATTCCTCTATTTTGCAATACTTATTTATTTATATTTATATATACTTCCTATTGTAATTTATAGTTTTTATTACATGTATTCAATGTCTGTGAGCTCTCCACTGGTTGGGGTCAACCATGGATATTACGAACCAGCTCTCTGCATGATATGAAAGCCTGGGCAGTATGATATGGAGAGCAAGCTGTTGCCCATGTAGCAAGCTCCCCCTCTCCACGCAGCTGATAAACCCAAAGGAACGACAGAGTCTGATACAGTTTGGCACAGCAGTGAAACAGGAGTTGCCAGTCAGTGTTGAACTCAGCCTAGGACTGCCTTAGGGACTCCAGCTCCGGATTTTTCCACGGAGTTTACTCCCAAAGTCTTCCCATCATGGGCATACTGTGTGCCAGTGATATTAAACTTGATTCTGATTCTTGCTCACAATGAATTTCATCTGTCACAGAACTGTCTATTCGTTGATACATTTTCATCACTTTCTGTCCAATTGTGTTACTACTGCAAAGAATCAAGTTTAAGGATTGGGAAGATTTCATATCGTTACCCCCAAAAAAAATGTTTTCTTCATCATTTGATACAGATAATTATCATGCAAGTGTTCTCCACCAAAATAAAATCAACTGGTTTAGATAGGTATTAGGTACTTCTCACAAATCCTGGAAAGGGCGCCACGGTAGCGTAGCAGTTGACATGACGCTATTACAGCTCAGGGTTCAATTCTGACCTTATCTGAGGGAGTTTGTTTGTCCTCCCATGAATGTGTGGGTTTCCTCCAGGTGCCCTGGTTTCCTCCCACACTCCAAAGATGTGCTGGTTAGCAGGTTAACTGGTCGTTGTAAATTGTCCGGTGATTAGGCTGGAGTTAAATAGGTGAGCTACTGGACAGCTTGGCTTGTTGGGCCAGAAAGACTCGTTCCACGCTGTTTCTTAGGTCAGGGTCAAATCGGGGTTGTCGGGGACTGCGAGGTCATCCAGCTTGAAGGGCTGTATCTCAAAATAAAATAAAATTAAAACATTTGAATCTGTCTGTCTAGAAGCTGAGTGGAGGTCATAAAATATAGAACATAGAACAGTATAGCACAGAAACAGGCCCTTTGGCCCACATTGTTATGCTGAACCAGCTAACATTTAAATCAAAAACACCCAAACACTGATCCCTCTTACCTACACAATGTCCATATCCCTCCATCTTCCTTATATCCATATGCCTATCCAAACATCTCTTAAAAGCTTCTAATGTCTTTGCCTCCACCACCATACCAGGGAGCGCACTCCAGGCACCCACCCCTCACATCCGGTTTGAACCTACCCCTTCTCACTTTCAATGCATGTCCTCTGGTATTAGACATTTCTACCCTTGGAGAAAGATATTCCCTATCTACTCATCTCATAATCTTATAAACCTACATCCAATCTGCCCTCAGCCTCCGACACTCCACAGAAAACAACCCAAGTTTGTCCAACCGCTTGTTGTAACTCATGTCCACTAAACCAGACAGTATCCCGCTAAATATCTTCTGCACGCTCTCCAAAAGCCTCAACATCCTTGCTATAGTGGGGTGAGCAGAACTGTATGCAATGGTCCAGATGTGGCCTAACCAGAGTTCTATAAATCTGCAACATAACCACTTGACTTCTTAACTCACATAACCTCTTGAGTTTTGAGCTAATATCAAAACACTAAAGTTTAGTTATAGAACTGCTGTTGCTAGGTGATTTTACTTTGGGTCATGACTGGTAGAAACTTTCAGAAAGTAAACTGCCTTTTATTCAAAGTCAAAGGGATTCAGAAATCTTTTATAACTCAGAAATACTCTGCAAGTTTTAAATGTGTGTTAAGAACTAAGTGTCTAAATTTAAACATGTATCATTAAAAATAAAATAAACTGCCCTTCATTAACTAGAGGTATCTCCACCTTGGTAGGGAGGGGGAGCCCAGCACTCCAGTGGTGGATATTGGCATCTAGACCTTGCCACAGGCACTGAGCATGGCAGTAAGTTAGTCTGAAAAGAGTAAGTGGATTCAATATCACCTTCCTATAGTGAGGGTACACATAGGTACCTATATTGGATAGGGATTAAAACCTTTTGAGTTTTCAGCCTTTGCGGACAGTGAACCCAATACCATCACAGGCACCATGGTAGTGTATCAGTTAGCAGACACTATCACAGCTCGGGACATCGGAGATTGGAGCTTAGTTCCAATGTCATCTGTAAGAAGGTTGTACATCCTCCCATGAACCTGTGGGTTTCCTCCAGGTGCTCCGGTTTCCTCCCACAGTCCAAAGAGGTACCGGTTGCCAGGTTAACTACTCATTGTAAACTGTCCCGTGATTGGGCTAGGATTAAATCGGTGGGTTGCTTTTGGCTTGGCTCAAAGGGATTAATCAGCACTGTATCTCTAAATAAGTAAACATCTGATTCACCAAATGATTTCTATATTATAATACCTTTAATGTAAATTAAGTCAAGTCAAGTCGTCACTTTTTATTGTCATTTCAACCATAACTGCTGGTACAGTACACAGTAAAAATGAGACAACGTTTTTCAGGACCACTAATATTCAATCTCATATTCTTCCCAATGGTTCCTTCATTAATTTCTCAAGAGCTGTACTTACTGTACCTTTGATATTTTACTTTATAGAATGTATCTTATTGCTAGTAATACACCACAATCAAAGTCTGAATCCTTGCCCGTGATAACTCAAATGACAAAGTTGTGCAGTTCATCTTGTGACATGGCGTTTCACTGATTAGGAACAACATTCCCTCTTTTCTTTTACGACTGCATATTTTTACTTGGCCTGAAAAGTGCACGGCGCTTTAATAAAATATTATAAAAAAAGGAAAATTCCAACGGCGCGGCAACGAGGGCTACGTGCGTGGGAGCAGTTCCGTTGCTGCGTGGCCACATAGAGGGAGCAGTGATTAACAGCACAGTTCCTTCAATCTGAAATAGAAGTCAGCATAACTGCTGTAATTTGTTTCACAATCATTTCCTGGCCAGCTTCAGGACCAAAATGTTCAGTCAAATAAATCACAATTGAACTAACGAGCACAGTAACAAACAAAACAAACTTGCAGATGCAGCCAATGTGCTAACGGCATTTTCAACGGCTCGGGCATTCTTTGATGTGGTCTCCCTACCTTGTTTACTTTATGATAATTAAATAAAAAGGAAAAGGCAAGCACTATTTCTCACAGGTGTAGCCTCATATGGCAATAACTCCACAGAGAGACTATTAGTATTTTGCGACCAGCTGGTGCATGCAGCATCTAGAATTGGGAGCACATTAATCATTTTTAACAGGCTTGCGCTGAAATCAAAACTGAAGCTATTAGCATTTTCAAATGAAGTTATCTAGGGAAATTGTCTGAAGCATATCATAAACTTAATTTATCAACATTTCATATATGTTGCTGTAACTCTTGAAAAATGAATCAGAATCAGGAACCAAAAGCAAATAAAAACTTACAACAGAACATTTGATAACTTACAAACATGAGAAAGTCTGCAGATGCAGGAAGTCCAAAGCAATACACATGGAATGCTCACACAAGGAAATCTGCAGGTGCTGGAATTTCAAGCAACACACATAAAAGTTGCTGGTGGATGCAGCAGGCCAGGCAACATCTCTGGGAAGAGGTACAGTCCACGTTTCGGGCCAAGACCCTTTGTCAGGACTGACTGAAAGAAGAGATAGTAAGAGATTTGAAAGGGGGAGGGGAGGGGGAGATCTGAAATGATAGGAGAAGACAGGAGGGGGAGGGATGGAGCCAAGAGCTGGACAGGTGATTGGCAAAGGGGATATGAGAGGATCATGGGACAGGAGGCCCAGGGAGAAAGAAAGGGAGAGGGGAGAAGCCCAGAGGATGGGCAAGGAGTTATAGTGAGAGGGACAGAGGGAGAAAAAGGAGAGAGAGAGAGAGAGAGAGAGAGAAAAAAAAATAATTAATTAATTAATTAATTAATTAATAATTGGGGTACAAAAGGGGAGGTGGGGCATTAACTTAAGTTTGAGAAGTCAATATTCATGCCATCAGGTTAGAGGCTACCCAGACAGAATATAAGGAGTTGTTCCTCCAACCTGAGTGTGGCTTCACCTTTACAGCAGGTCAGGCAGTAACTATGGTCATGAATAAATAGTCGACATTTTGGGCCGAGACCCTCCTTCAGGACTGGAAAGGAAGGGGGAAGATGTTAAAAAAAATGTGGGGGGGGTGGGGAAGAAGCTGGCTGGAAGGTGATAGGTGAAGCCAGGTGAGTGGAAAAGGTCAAGGACTGGAGAAGGAGAAATCTGATATAAGAGGAGAGTGGACCACAGGAGAAGGGAAGGAGGAGGGGATCCAGGGGATAGTAATGGGCAGGTGAGCAGAGGCAATAGGGCCGTTTTGGGAACAGCAGAACAGGGGAAGGGGAGAAATTGTTTACTGGAAATTGTTTACCATCAGGTTGGAGGCCATCCAGACGGAATACAAGGTGTTGCTTCTCCAGCCATGAGTCGACACATTGGAACGGGAATGGGGATTGGAATTAAAATGATTGGCCACCAGGAAGTCCTGCTTGTGGCGGTTGGTGCAGAGGTGCTCGACAAAGCAGCCTCCCAACTTACAACATTTCTCACCAAAGTAGAGGAGATAACTTAGTTCAGTTACTTGATAACTTGGTCTACTTTGAACTCCTAAATCAAGCACCATTTTTCCTTGCATTCCTTCACATCCATAGGTTTGAACACATTGCTAATCACTTTGCTACTCGGTCTCTGCCATTCCTTCGGGTTTATCAGATGCATGGAGAGGGAGAGTTTGCGACAGGGGTAATAGCTTGCTCTGCGTATCGTTCTGCCCAGGCTTGCGTACCTTGACAGCTGGAACGCAACGTCCATGGTCGACCATGACTGACGGAGGTCTCACTAAACACATTGCTAATATTTCCCATCTGGCAAATTAAATATTTTAACTTTGAATATTTTCTCTATCACAGTCATATATACTCTTGCCTTCATCTGTCCCAAGTTTCCTCCTTAATTATATCACAAATGTAGGGTCTCCTTTCTGAATAAAACTGTCCCTTACTTTTGGCAGTTTGTATATTGGGACTGTGCAACTACAAATGTAGAATGGTTAGACACTCTGTCTGATTATTCTTATCACGTCATGTCCTACTATATTGAGAAATTGTGCCAATAAAATTCATTAAAATTATTTGTAAAAGGTACGCATGGGGTGGCAGGGTGGAGATACAGCTGTACCAAGACAGGTATGAGGTGATCCTTCCTTCCCCTAGCCTGCAGGTCACCCTTCGGCAAGGTGTAGCATCTGTTCAGTACCCTGATGAGGGTCACGTGAAGCCAATGGATGCAGGTGGTGGGTGGTCGTATGAGCAGCTGGTGCATATCACAAATCCTGGTGATGCAACCACTGACACCAGGTAGGCAACCTCTGAAGAGTATTGATAATGGCTGGGATCACCCATCTTGTAAAGACACTGTCCAGAAGAACGCAATGGCAAATCACTTCTGCAGAAGAGATTGCTTAAAACAATCATAGTCATTGAAAGACCATGATCGCCCACATCATACAACATGGCACATCATGGTGATGATGATGACACGTTAAATAATTCTGAAGTTCTTGTATGAAGCTGGTGAGAAGAGGGTGAGGCACTTATCCAGGGTTTCATCAAAGGGAAAATAGAGCCTAGAATTGGAGATGTAATAATTCTATTGTTTAGATAGATAGATAGATATACTTTATTGATCCCGAGGGAAATTGGGTTTCGTTACAACCGCACCAACCAAGAATAGAGCATAAATATAGCAATACAAAAACCACAAACAATCAAACAACAAAATGCAAACTATGCCAGATGGAAAAAAGTCCAGGACCAGTCTATTGGCTCAGGGTGTCTGACCCTCCACAGGAGGAGCTGCAAGTTCGATGGCCACAGGCAGGAACGACCTCCCCAGTGTTGAATCTCGGTGGAATGTGGCCGAAGTCCAACAGTAAAAAGTTCAATATCCGGTCTACAAACATGTTCCTCGATCGTAATATGACCCGGATTGCACCATCTGTTGTTAACCAGAACAGTAAGCACCCAACTCCTTTACGCTTACCGCTCTCAGTGCACTTCCAGTCAGCCGGAACGGTCTGGAAGCCGTCCATGGAGGAGTTTTGATCGGGTATGTCCTCATGCAGCCCCGTTCTAGTGAAACACATCACACTGCACTCCCGAAATGTTCTCTGACGCCTGGCTAGCAAGGTGAACTCGTCCATTTTATTACCCACCATTTTAGAAGGAATTGGCAAGATGGAAAAGTGAGTTGTAAATCAAACGTCAGTAAATTATTGGTTTTGTGATAGCATGGGGTGAAATTAATAAGCATTAGAAAAAATGAAAGTTTATCCGACTCATGAAGTGTGTACTTCTGTAAGACATGTTACTGAAGACATGATAGATAGAACAATGTGGTAGTTTTGGTCTGCAATCACCATAAGAACCATTAGACATAGGAGCAAAATTAAGCCATTTGGCTCATTGATTCGTCTTTGCCATTCCATCATGGCTGATTTATTATCCCTCTCAACCCCATTCTCCTGCCTTCTCCCCGTAACATTTGATACCCTTACTAATCAGGAAACTATCAATATAAAAGTTGCTGGTGAATGCGTTCACCGGCTACTTTTATGTGTGTTGCTTGGAATTCCAGCATCTGCAGATTTCCTCGTGTTTGCAAGGAAACTATTAATCTCCACTTTAAGTATACCCCATGACTTGGCCTCCACAGCTGTCTGTGGTAATGAATTCGACAGATTCACCACCCTCTGGCTAAAAACATTCTTCCTCATCTCTGTTATAAGTGGACGTTCCTCTATTTCAGGGTTCCGAACTTTTTATGCCATGGAACAATACCAGTAAGGAAGGGGTCCATGAACTCCAGGTAGGGAACCCTTGCTCTATTCCAAGGCTGTGCCCTCTGATCCTAGACTCTCCAATTCCATCCTCTCCATGTTTACTGTATCCAGTCCTTTCAATATTCAATAGGTTTCAATAAGATCCTCAGAGAACCATAGAATTATCAGCAATGATTTCTCTTCCATGTCCAAGTTCTGATAGCCTCATAGAGTTATCTTTGCCCTTCCTATGCCATATTTACATACTTCCCCTCGTTGACAGCATCCAGAATTATTGAGCTATTTTACACAAGTGGATACTATCTGCAGCTCCAAAACATCACCCCTCCCAACCACCCACTGCCTCCTGTGAATGTACATTGTTGGCTTGGTTATCCAGCATTCAAATAAGCAGAAATTTCTCCAAATAGAGACTGGGAAGAGAGAGGTCAGTCTCCTTTACAAACTCTATCTTTCCCTCCTGGCTGAATCCTAGCGTCACAATTTTAATGTCATATTTAATCACAGGAGGAGCTTTGGGTCACGTGTCAATGCCATCAGAGTTGTTTCTACCTCAGTAGTATCATCCAACTGCCTTCTTTCATCTCAGGTTAAGATTCACGTTCATTTATTTATCTCACGTACATTAAAACATACAGCAAACATACACCACCGAAGGATGTGCTGGGGGCAGGCAGCAAAAGTGTCAGCACACGTTCCAGTGCCAGAGATAGCATGCACATCATCCTCAGCAGAACAATGACAAAGCAAGCCCCTTTCTACCCACCCATTCACGCACACAGACACTTCTCCAACTCCAGGACAGGCCAGCCTCCACTGGGCTCATAGACATCACCATCCAACCCAAATATCTGTTGCTGAAACTTTCATCCAATTCCACAGTATTCTGGTTGACCTTCCTTGTTCCATTGAACATCACCTTGAGGTCGTCCATAACCCTAATGTCTGTCTCCTAACTCACACCCAGCCTTATTCACATAGTGCTGTGTGCTTGTGACCATATATCATAAGTAGACCAAACAAGGCTTTGAGTCATAAAAAACGTCAGAATAAAAACAGGGACTTCGGCCCATCTAGCCCATACTGAACCATTTAAAATGCCTACTCCCATCGACCAGCACCGGGACCAAAGCCCTCCATGCCCCTACCATCCATGTACCTATCCAAACTTCTCTTAAACGTTGAAATCAAACTCGCATGCACCACCTGTGCTGGCAGCTCATTCCACACTCTCACAACCCTCTGAGTGAAGAAGCTTCCCCTCACGTCTTCCCTAAATTTTTCACTTTTCGTCCTTAACCCATGACCTCTAGTTGTAGACCCTCTCAAACTCAGTGGAAAAAGCCTGCTTGCATTTACCCTAACTATACCCCTCACAATTTTCTATACCTCGATCAAATCTCCTCTCAGTCTTCTATGTTTTCCCCTTATTTTTCAATCTCTCATAGTTCTACCCCATCTTCTGTAACCTCGAGGCTTTAAAGCCCTTGCTGACTTTTGCTGTTAAACTCTATTCTCTTTCACATCCCTGATTTTAAATGCAACCCCACATTTAGCTGCAAAGAACTTACGTTCCTGGATGCATCCCACAATCCTTCTGCCTCGCTTTTTCCATTTCTGGTTTAAATATTTCCTGGCAGTCGCCCACCCTCATTCCCTTACCCCAGCAAAATCTGGAATGGTCAGACTTTCAGCTGATACCTCCCTTGTGTGGCTTGTGTCCCTTGGTAATGGAGCATCTGTGAATACATAACAATGTTGAAGGCTCTGCATTGCTATAAATTGCTGTTTCTATTATATGCATCCCCTAATCATTTTACAGTATTTATTTATTGAGATAAAGCACGGAAAAAGCCCTTCCGGCCCTTTGAGCTGTGTTGCCCAGCAACCTCCAGTTTAACACTCGCCTAATCACAGAATTAGTGTTGGCGCGTGGCCAAGTGGTTAAGGCGCTGGTCTAGTGATTTGAAGGTCGCTAGTTCGAGCTTCAGCTGAGGCCGCGTGTTGTGTCCTTGAGCAAGGCACTTAACCACACACTGCTCTGTGACGACACCAGTGCCAAGCTGTATGGGTGCTAGTGCCCTTTCCTTTGGACAACATCGGTGGTGTGGAGAGGGGAGACTGGCAGCATGGGCAACTGCCTGTCTTCCATACAACCTTGCCCAGGCCTCCGTCTACATCGAAAGTGATGGACAGCCGAAGAAGAAGAAGAGTCACAGAATAAGTTATAATGACTAATTAACCTACCAACCGGTATGTCTTTGGGAGGCAACTGGAGCACCTGGAAGAAACCCTTTGATAGTAAAGTTAATAGTACATGGTTTCATATTGAGTGTGGCCTTCTAGATAAGGAGATGGCTGGAGGGTAAACAGCAAAGAGGAGAGGTAAAGACATGCCTCTTATACTGTACAGATATGATGTTACACCATGATTTGTGTTGTTTCTATTGATAGTTAATGCAAACAATGGTTTCCAGTTTAAGTTGGTGCTGGTGAATCTCAGTGACTTCTGGCTGGTGGCCGATAAAACAAAGAAAACAACTAAGTACTTTGTTAATCACTACTTTTCTGGCAAATGATAATTGCAAGCAATAGCCTGTGACTTGGGGCAATTCGCTGTGGCAGAACCGACGTAAGGCGAGGCAGCAAGCCCGGCGCCGAGAGCGAGGAAGACCCGAGGTTTCAAGGTTCAAAGTATATTTATTATCAAAAATCAATAAATTATACAACCTTGAAATTTGTTTGCTTACAGGCAGCCACAAAGCAAGAAACCCAAAAGAACCCAACTAAAGAAAAAATAAACACTAATACCTGAGAAAGCTTTGATCGATTTAAGCACCATGCCAAATCGAGGTAGCAGGGTCCAAGCCCTGAAGCATATCGACGCGGCTGAACCCATTGGGCCAGATTGAAAAGGCCAGGGCGTTGGGGCCTGAGGTGAGGGACAGGCCAGTTCAGTCACTACTCCACCCTGTGCTGAACTAAGGGTCTGGGGGTGGACTCTCTTTGTGGACTTCAGTTCAGAACACTATTTACTGGCGTTTATTGTTTGCTTTCTTCTCTGCACATCGGGTGCTTGATGATCTTTTTTTAATAGGTTCAGTTGGGTTTCTTTGTTTCGTGGCTGTCTGCTAGGAGACGAATCTCAAAGTTGTGTAATGTACTCATGAACATTTTTTAAAATCTAGTTTGGGGTCCTCTTCATGTATCACATCTACAGTATGATGAGTCCAGAAAGACTGCAGGGATATGATAAACAGGTCTGTGAGTAAGGAACAGATAGTGGCAAGTGATATCGAATATCATTTGTTTTCAAGCAATACGAAAGAAAACCTACTAAAAGGTGAAGCATGATTGCAAGAATCAGTCTGATATGAAACACAAATTGTTAGAGATGTCGGCCACAGCAGGTGCCAGAGGAGCTAGATAAAGATGTCCCGATTTGATATAAATATTTGGAGAGCTTTCTAACTGGCTGCATCGCTGTCTGGAATGGGGAATTGGGGAGAATCAAAATAAGCTGCAGAGAGTTGTAAACTTATGAGGGGTGATTGATATGTTCATGGCCTAAGGTAGAAGGAGTCAATTTTAGAAAACCTAGCACATTTATTTTTCAGCATAGTCCCCTCCTACATTTACACACTTAGTCCAGCGGTCGTGGAGCATACGGTTCCCTTCTTTGTAGAAGTCGGCGTCTTGGACCGCCAGAAAGTGGTCCACAGCAGGGGTGATTGATAAATTTGTGGCCTGAGGTAGAAGGAGATGAGTTATACAGCTCTCGTTACATGCATGTGCAGTTCAACTCTTTGAGTGATTATGCAGAAAGTTTGAAGTTAACAACTCATCACCTTCTACCTTATAGGAATAGGGTTCCCCTTGTCCTCACCTACCACCACACCAGCCTCTGGGTCCAACATATAATTCTCCGTAACTTCTGCCACCTCCAATGGATCCCACCACTAAGCACATCTTTCCCTCCCCCCCTTTCTGCTTTCTGCAGGGATCGCTCCCTACACAACCTCCTTGTCCATTCGTCCCCCCCATCCCTCCCCACTGATCCCCCTCCCGGCACTTATCCTTGTAAGCGGAACAAGTGCTACACATGCCCTTACACTTCCTCCCTCTCCACCATTCCGGGCCCCAGACGGTCCTTCCAGGAGAGGTGACACTTCACCTGTGAGTCGGCTGGGGTGATATACTGCGTCCGGTGCTCCCGATGTGGCCTTTTATATATTGGCGAGACCCGACGCAGACTGGGAGACTGCTTTGCTGAACACCTATGCTCTGTCCGCCAGAGAAAGCAGGATCTCCCAGTGGCCACACATTTTAATTCCACATCCCATTCCCATTCTGATATGTCTATCCACGGCCTCCTCTACTGTAAAGATGAAGCCACACTCAGGTTGGAGGAACAACACCTTATATTCCGTCTGGGTAGCCTCCAACCTGATGGCATGAATATGGACTTCTCTAACTTCCGTTAATGCCCCACCTCCCCTTCGTACCCCATCCGTTATTTATTACTATATTTTTCTCTCTCTCTCTTTTTCCTCCCTCTGTCCCTCTGACTATACCCCTTGCCCATCCTCTGGGCTCCCCTCCTCCTTTCTTTCTCCCTAGGCCTCCTGTCCCATGATCCTCTCATATCCCTTTTGCCAATCAACTTTCCAGCTCTTGGCTCCATCCCTCCCCCTCCTGTCTTCTCCTATCATTTTGGATCTCCCCCTCCCCCTCCCACTTTCAAATCTCTTACTACCTCTTCTTTCAGTTAGTCCTGACGAAGGGTCTCGGCCTGAAACATCGACTGTACCTCTTCCCATAGATGCTGCCTGGCCTGCTGCATTCACCAGCATTTTTTGGTGTGAAATTGTATTTGTTTTTTTTTTAATTTTCCATTAGAACATAATCCTTAATTCATATCCTCTGTGTTACAAACATCTGACTTATGGACTCCTCAAACGTATGAACAAGTACCTAGGGACCACAATGTTATTAAGCTGACTGCAAAAGGTTATGGAATCAGGTAGTACATTGAGCACAGGACCTGATGTGTCCTCACTTGCCCTTCCCCCTGCCCCAGCACCCCTTCTCTGCCACCTGTCCCAGACCCCTCTCACCATGCTCTACCCTCGCCATTCCCAGCACCCTTTGCTCCCGCCAGATTTACAAACTCACTCTCCGCTCCACGTTGGTAAATAGAGTGCTGTACAAATGCCTCAGGCACCTAGTTACATATATTCGAGCCAAAGACTGTTGCATGTTACTGTATTTAGAGATACAGAATGGAACAGGCCCTTCCGGCCCGACGAGCCACGCCGCCCGGGCCTCGCCTATGTAACACTAGCCTCATCACAGGACAATTTACAATAACTAATTAACCTACTAACTGCACATCTTTGGAATGTGGGAGGAAACCTGGGGAAAACTCAGGCATTCACAAGGAGTACACACAAACCCGTCACGGTGCCGGAGCTGAGCTCCAAACTCTGATGCACTGAGCTCAAACAGCTTTCTCTTCTCTGAGGAAGAGATGTGAGATGATTCCTGGCAATTTTATCAACACATTCTAATTTGCTTTCTGAAGTCATGGAAGTACTTCAAATAGTTTTATAAGCCACTTATGAGAAGGGTTCCAAGCTGCAATAAAGTGAAGACTTTATCCCTCATAGGACATATCTAACGTGACAGACAAATGACAGGATAAAACAGGACATATTAAAACAGTCCCACTTATATTCATCGCTGGCTGGTGGTGTAGTGGCGTCTGCACCAGACTTCAAGGTGAATTGTCCTGGGTTCGAATACGGCTGGCTTCTTGCCAGACGTACTGGGCTGAGCATCGATCCAGCAACTCAGCCGTGTAAAAAAGGGGGGAAAAATGCTAAAGAAATGGCAAAGTTGCCACCTAACACTCTTAAGGCGTGAAGAATTTACACCGCCCTCGTAAAGTGTCTACTTTGATTATAGAAATTAAAGGGAGAATAAAGATTTCAGAAGCCATATTCGAGGGTTTATTGCATCATTTTAAACCACAGATAAACAGAAAATCTATCATTACCTGTGCCATCCCCGTATACCAGGCAGAAAATTCAAAACTACTTTCAATCTAGGGAATTCAGATGCCACCAAGGTTCCTCGAAGTTTGTTTTACAACTGTGCGGACCATAAGACCATAAATAAATAAAGGCATCCGTTAGTCTTGCCAGACCATGGATCTGCGCCTGGAAAGTCTTCACTCTCCAGGGCGCAGGCCTGGGCAAGGTTGTATGGAAGACCAGCAGTTGCCCATGCTGCAAGTCTCCCCTCTCCACGACACTGATGTTGTCCAAGGGAAGGGCATTAGGACCCATACGGCTTGGCACCGGTGTCGTCGCAGAGCAATGTGTGGTTAAGTGCCTTGCTGAAGGACACAACATATTGCCTCGGCTGGGGCTCAAACTCAGGACCTTCAGGTCGCTAGTCCAATGCCTTAATCACTTGGCCACGTGCCCACACATAAGACCATAAGATCATAATATAGAGGAGCAGAATTATGCCATTTGGCCCATCGAGTCTGCTCTGCTATTTCATCATGGCTGATACAATTTTCCTCTCACCCCAATCTCCTGCCTTCTCCTCGTATCCCTTCGTGCCCTGACCAATCAAGAATCTATCAACCTCTGCCTTAAATATACATAAAGACTTGGCCTTCACAGATGCCTGTGGAAACGAATTCCACAGATTCACCACTCTCTGGCTAAAGAAATTCCTCCTTACATCTGTTCTAAAAGGCCACCCCTCTATTCTAAGGCTGTGTCCTCTGGTCTGAGACTCTCCCACCATAGGAAACATGCTCTCTACATCCACTCTATCAAGACCATTCACCATTCGATGGGTTTCAATGAGGTCACCCCTCATTCTTCTGAATTCAGGTGGGTAGAGACCCAGAGCCGTCAAACGCTGTTCACATAACAAGCTTTTCAATCCTGGAATCATTTTCGTGAATCTCCTTTGAACTCTCTCCAGTTTCAGCACATCCTTTCTAAAACAAGGGACCCAAAACTACTCACAATACTCCCAAGTGAGGCCTCACCATTGCTTTATAAAGCCTCAACATTACATCCTAGCTTTAATATTCTAGTTCTCCTAAAACGAACGCTAACATTGCATTTGCCTTCCTCACCACCAACTCAACCTGCAAGTTACCCTTTAGGGAACCCCCCCACAAGGACTTCCGAGTAGTCCCTTTGCACCTCAGATTTTTGGATCTTCTTTCCATTTAGAAAATAGTGTACCCCAGTGAAACCTTTCACCATGCTTGTCACTGACGGTGCTAAGGTTTGCAGGGAAGAAGTCTAAACGGGAATGCAAAAAATAAATTTTTAGTGACATGTTGCACTTCATGGTTTTGTATGGCTGAAACATGTTGTCAACCAGCTGCACACAGATTAGTGCTCTGCAGTTAACCTACCATTATTCTGAGCAGGAAATTTTTTTTCTACACGGCCTGAAAAGTGCACGGCACTTTAGATGTTTTTAAATGCGAGCATACTTTTCCGATTGAATTTAGATGGGACTACAACTAGAGGTCATGAGTTAAGAGCGAAAAGGCGAAACATTTCTGAGGAACATGGGAAACTTCTTCACTGAGGGTTATGAGAGTGTGGAGCGAGCTGCCGACCAAGTGGTGCATGCGAGCTCGATTTCACTGCTTAAGGGAAATTTAGATAGATACATGGATGGCAAGGATATGGAGATCTATGGTCCAGGTGCAGGTCGATGGAACTAGGCAGCTTAAATGGTTCGGCAAGGACTAGATGGGCCAAAGGGCCTGTTTCTGTGCTGTATTTTTCTATGACTCTGCGACTCTAGTTTTTGTAATAAGCTTACAATGAATATTTAGAATGGAAACCGAAAAATGACATACTTTGAATTTTATTTACAGATTAAATGGTATATCAAATAAAATCATTTATAAACATTTTCTAGCTATACCCAATTCCAGCTGATCAGCAACAAAGGCTATGTGTGTGGGAGCATTTCAGTTACTGTGCAGCCACGCACACGTGCAGCTCAGTGGCTGCTGCATATGATGATTTAGTTTACCGGCAGTTTTGAACCTTGTCAGCAAGGTTGGCATTTGTCACCAATACTAACTACCCTGGGAAAGCTGTTACCTTTCGCTACTGAGGTACTCCTGATGTTGTTGGGTATGGAGGTCCAAGATTTACACACGATACTCAGTATCATTTTAATGTTGGGCAGCAGAGTAGCATAGTCGTTAGCACAACGCTTTACACTGCAGGTGATCCAGGTTCAATTCCTACCACTGCCTGAAAGCAGTTTGTACATTCCCCCTGTGACCACGTGGGTATCCTCCCACAGTCCAAAGTCGTACTGATTGTAGGTTAACTGATTGCTGTAAATTGTCCCGCGATTAGGCTTGGACAAAAATCAGGGGATTGCTGGGAGGCGATGCTCATAGGGCCGGAAGGGTCTATTCCACGCTATATGTCAATAAAATAAAAATCGTACAGAAGTGTGAATTTTTCTATTTTTAGATTCGGTGACTTAATTAACGCTAGAATTATTTCACAGCTCTGAGCATATAGTCCAAACTTCCTCCTGCTGACAGATTTAAAGTCCATCCTTAGACTAGCTTTGACCTTTGTTCCAGCCTGTTGGTCTCCTCTCACTATATCATAAAATTACCTAAATGTCATAGACTTCTATGTTTACTTTCCATAGTTATTCTGGCTGAAGGTTTTGGGCATTTAAAAAAGAACTATGGTAAACACAAGAGATTGTGCAGGAACACACATTAAAGTTGCTGGTGAATGCAGCAGGCCAGGCAGCATCTCTAGGAAGAGATACAGTCGACGTTTCCGGCCGAGACCCTTCGTCAGGACTAACTGAAGGAAGAGCTAGTAAGAGATTTGAAAGTGGGAGGGGGAGGGGGAGATCTAAAATGATAGGAGAAGACAGGAGGGGGAGGGATGGAGCCAAGAGCTGGACAGTTGATAACTGTCCAGCTCTTGGCTCCATCCCTCCCCCTCCTGTCTTCTCCTATCATTTTAGATCTCCCCCTCCCCCTCCCACTTTCAAATCTCTTACTAGCTCTTCCTTCAGTTAGTCCTGACGAAGGGTCTCGGCCCGAAACGTCGACTGTACCTCCTCTTATAGATGTTGCCTGGCCTGCTGCGCTCACCAGCAACTTTTATGTGTGTTGCTTGAAATTCCAGCATCTGCAGATTTCCTCGAGATTGCGCAGGAGCTGGAGATGCAGAACAACACAGTTTATATAGAACACTACAAACCAAAAGCTAAATTTCAATCACATACACTCAGTGACCAGTTCATTAGGCACATCTGTACACCTGTACATCTGCTCATTAATGCAAATATATGATCCACCAATCATCTGGCAGCACCTCAGCGCATAAAAGCATGCAGACATGGCCAAGAGGTTCAGCTGCTGTTCAGACCAAACATCGGAATGGGGAAGAAATGTGATACAAGTTATTTTGACCGTGGAATGATCGTTGGTGCCAGACGGGGAGGTTTGAGTATCTCAGAAACGGCTGATCTCCTGGGATTTTCATGCACACAAGTCTCCAGAGTTTACAGTAAATAGTGCGAAAAGCAAAAAAAAAAATCATCTATTGAGTGGCAGTTTGGTGGGCAAAAACACCTTGTTAACAAGAGAGGTCAGAGGAGAGCGGCCAGACCGGTTCAAGCTGACAGGAAGGCGACAGTAACTCAGATAATCATGCTTTACAACAGTGGTGTGCAGAAGAGAATTTCTGAACGTACAACATGTCGACCCGTGAAGTGGGTGGGATATGGCAGCAGAAGACCATGAACATAAACTCAGTAGCCACTGTATCAGGTACAGGAGGTACCTAATAAAATGGCCACTGAATGTATACTATCTTAATGAGATTACCAGTAAGTGTTTTTATTAAATTAATGTCACCACATTTTGCAAGTGGATATTCTGTAAATCAGTTAACATCAGGCTAAGACGACAAAAACAGTAAACAAATCCTCAGCAAACATTAATATATTTGTATATCATTGTTAATTTGAATTTCCCACAAAATATCAGTGGCCTGCAACAATAGTATACAATCCATAAGACCATAAAACATATCAGGATAATTAGGCCATTCGGCCCTTTGAGTCTGCTCCACCATTCCAACATGGCTGATTTATTACCCGTTCTCCTCCCTTCTCCCAGTAACCTCTGATTCCCTGACTAATCAAGAGCCAAAACTTTGATATGTTTTATCTCCATACAGTGTGTACCTGTTTCCTGGTCTGCAGCATACGGAAACTATTGGTGAAAGATTATCATTTTAATAACTAATGTGTTATTCCAGTATGTGAACCGGTGCATTCAAAGTCCTTTCCAAAAGCGTCACTTCTTGAAGTGCAAATCAAAAAGCAAAGATATAAACTATGTGAAAAGTGTAGAGGTCAAAGCTCTCTGAGGGCATCCCATCGCTTATTCCATGTACGCCTTGCTTTTGATTAGGACAAGGGAGTGAATTTCAACCCCAGGGAGCGCTATAAACTAACACAAGGGCATCAAGTGGGGCGCCTGGAGCATCCTCAGAATAGAAGGACGTCCCGCTAGGACAGAGATGAGGAGGATTTTTGGCGGTGAATCTGCGAAACTCATTGCCACAGACAGTTATGGAGGCCAAGTCACCGAGTATAGTTAAAGCGGAGGCTGATAGGTTCTTGATTAGTCAGGGCGTCAAAGGTCACGAGGAGTAGGCAGGAGAATGGGGTAGAGAGGGATAATAAATCAGCCATGATGGAATGGCAGAGATGGGCCGAATGGCCTAATTCTGTTCCTATGTTTTATGGTCACTGATCGGGGTTCAGAAGTCGTCTGGAGTTATCCTATTTCAGCCTTTCCAACTGATCACCATTGGTACCGACGACATTGTAGTTTTTACCAGTGTGACAAAGGTCCACTTTTACTTTGGTTGGACGGCAGCGAATAACCGCGGTCTCCGGAACACTGCCCTCTGAGGCAAACACAGACACCTGTCTAGGGCCGAACATAATAACTCGGTACTCACGGCTCTGCCTCGATGCTGCGGTCGGGCGCCACGTAGTTGCTGGGGATATATCCCTGCCTGCCTCTCCCTCGCTTCAGCGAGCGGGCCAGCCACCAGTTGTCCAGCGACTGATCGATCACCTCCAGCCTTTCGCCCGCCTCGAAGCTCAGGTCCTCGGACGTGCGAGCCGAGTAGTCGTACAGAGCCACGTAGATAATGCGCTTGTCGCCGATCGTCGACGTCTTCTGAGCCGGTTCCATGGGCAGCGGACGGGAGAGTGTGGCATTGCCGCTGGCCACCGTCACCGCCAACTCCGACTCGTTGGGCTTGGGTTTCTTGAAAACACACGGGCAAATGCACTTCAGCCAAACACAGTGAGTCCGAATGAAATTCCCCATGGTATCGCTGCTTATTTAACCTCCGCGCCAAAAACACATTGGAGAGCAGGCAACTTGCAACAAATTGTCTTTTAAAATATATATATATATACATATAAAGTAAAAATTTTTACAGTGTAAAAGAAATAAAGCAAAGAAAGCGGACTCCCTGTGCGCGTTCCATTAGCTGTTCTACCGACAACGCTCCCTGTACCTGGATCTCGAACCAGGAAGTGTTTTCGGCAGGCAAAAAAGGTGGTAGGAATCTGCACTGAAACTTTGGCATCGAGTAGACACACCTTACCCGTATCGAACAGCCTCAGTCAGGTAGCGTCCCCCCGCACGATGAAAATCTCTTCACTTCCTGGTCCGGTAAGTGCTGATTTGCCGGTGGACTATTTAAAAGAAAGGGGTGTCCTTCACAATAATTGTTAACAATTGAAATAATTGTTACTCTGGGTCCGATGTAGCACAAAAAAAACATAATATGATAAAAACACAATAATAAAAAACATAATAAATATAAAAGCATAGAATGTTCGGCAGATGCGAGATGGGCCGAAGGTCCTGTTTCTGTGCTGTACTTTTCTATGTTACTATGTCTCTAAGATACCTCATGTGTATAGATTCATTGTATGTCCAAAGGTGACGTTGGGTACTGGAGTGCCTGAACATAAGGGGACTCTGACAGGAGGTGATAAAGTCTTGGTGGTGGGTTCGTGACTGGAGGTGCTGATCTTCCGCCAATCTTGACAGCCTGAGGAATTCGGACTAAATTGAGGAGAGATACAAGTGTCAGCCGCAAGAAATGAACTCGAGTTTATGAACTTTATACAGCCTGCTATATATACCATCTCAAATAAAAAGAGTCTGCCTGTTCTGATGCGCTCCTGCCGAATACGTGGCGCAGCTTCCAGCACCCGCCGAGTCTCCAGAAGAGAACTACTCCTCCGCCGTGTGAACTCGGCGGGTCCTTCTTGATTTCAATGCTCGCAGCTGTGGATCGATTATACCCCTTAGGCCAATGAATGGGAATCCAAACTTGTAAGGTGTATTGCGTTCTGAAGAGAAGCAGAGGTGTTGCTAGGTATGATGATGAGGGAGATGCTGAATGAATCGAGAAGTGCCTAAATCTTGCGGGGTGAAACCATGCAGACAGACCCAGATATTAAATTCCACATGATCGGTGACATACTCGGTTCACCGTGGTTATGACTCTCTGAGCCTCGATTTTTCATGAAACAGATTGTTTGTCCAGACTTTTGATCATCGATGTCGAGGAGTCTGGGGAAATATTTATTTATCGACTGGTTGATGAGATACAGCGCAGAATTGGCCTTTCTGGCCCATCGAGCCACGCCACCCAGTGATCTGTGGAAAAGGGTACAGATGATGTTTGGGTCTCTGCCCGAAACGTTGACTGTACTCTTTTTCACAGATGCTGCCTGACCTGCCGAATTCCTCCACCATTTTGTGTGTGTTGCTCGGACCTCCAATATATGCGGATTTTCTCTTGTTTGTGAGTGGATCACCCAGTAATACCCCGATTTATTCTTAGCCTAATCACAGGACACTGACGAGAATTGAACCCGGGTCGCTGGTACTGTAACGCGCTGTGCTAGCCACTACACTACTGCGCCGTGATAACTTGTTTATTATTGTCACATGTACCCAAGGTGCAATGAGAAACGTTGTCTTGTCTGCCATCCATACAGATCATTTCACCGCATCAGTACATTGAGTAGTACAAAGAGGAATGCGGAACAGAATGCAGGATAAAGCGTTACAATTACAGAGAAAGTACAGTGCAGATGAAGTTCAAGGTAAGTTGTGAAATCTTATACTGTATAATGGTCTTATAACAGTGGGATAGAAGATGTCCTTGCAGCTGATGGTAGGTGCTTTTGTATCTTCTGCCCAGTGAGAGAGGGCAAAAGAGGGAATTTTCAGGGTGGGCAGTGTCTTTGTTTATGCTGGCTGCTTTACTGAGACATTGGGAGGTATCTAGTGATTCTTAAAAGATCATTACTAATGCCTTCGCGATCTCTCCAGCCACCTCTTTCAGAACTCTGGGGTGTACACCATCTGGTCCAGGTGACTTGTCTACCTTCAGATCTTTCAGTTTCCCAAGAACCTTCTCCCTTGTTATGGTAACTTCACACACCTGGAGCTTCCATCATATTGCTAGCCCCTTCCACACGGAAGACTGGTGCAAAATACATATTCAGTTCATCCACCAGTTCATTGTCCCGCAAAACTACCTCCCCAGCATAGTTTTCTAGCAGTCCAATATCCACTCTGGCCTCTCTTTTACTTTTAGAAACTTCTGGTATCCTCTTTAATATTTTTGGTGAGCTTTCATATTCCATCTTTACCTTCTGAATGACTTTTTCATTGCCTTCTGTTGTTTTTTAAAAGTTTCCCAATCCTCTAACTTCCCACCAATCTTTGCCGTATACATGCCCTCTCTTTGGCTTTTATGTTGGCTTTGACTTCTCATGTTAGCCACGCTTGTGTCATCTTTCCTTCAGAATACTTCTTCCTCTCTGGGATGTATATATCCTGTGCCCTCCAAATAACTTCCAGAAATTCCAGCCATTGCTGCTGTGCTGTCATCCCTGCCAGTGTTCTTTTCCAATCTGCTCTGGTCAGCTCCTCTCTCATGCGTCTGTAATTGCCTTCACTCCCCTATAATACTGACTTTAAATCTGACTTTAGCTTCTCAAATTTCAGGATGAATTTGATCATATGATGATCGTTTTCCCATAAGGGTTCTTTTACCTTAAGCTCTCTAATCAATTCTGGTTCATTGCCAAACACCCGATCCCGAACAGCTGATCCCCAAGTGGGCTGAAGCACGAGCTGCTCTAAAAAGCCATCTCGTAGGCACTCTAGAAATGCCCCCTCCTGTAATCCAGCACCAACCTGATTTTCCCAATCTTCCTGCATATTGAAGTCCCCCATGACTATTGTAACATTGCCCTTTTGGCATGTATTTTCTATCCCCGGTTGTAATTTTTAGGCCACATTCTTACTACTGTTTGGGGATCTGTATACAACTCCCATCAGGGTTTTTTTACCCTTGTAGCTCCTTAGCTCTATCCACAATGATTCAACACCTTCTGACCCTATGTCACTTCTTTCCGATGATTTGATTTTCATTTTTTACCAACAGAGCAATGCCCCCCTCTCTGCTTTCTTGCCGATCCTTTCAATACAAAGTGTATCCTTAGGCATGAAGCTCCCAGCTGTAATCTTTACATCATACCTACCAATCTGCAACTGTGCTGCAAGTTCATCTACCTTATTCCATGCAATGCGCACATTCAGATACAACACCTTCACTCCTGTATTCACCCTTTTCAATTTTTTCTGCTTTTTACATTGCAACTCATTCTGTTGACTGAAATTTTGCCCTATCAACAGCCTCTCTTCACTACAAAATTGCCTCTGTAAATCAGCTACCTCACCCTTAACACTATTATCTGCCTTTCCTATGATGATACTTGCATTGAAATATAGGCAGCTCAGGATACTGGTCACACCATACTCAACCTTTAGATTCCTAACTTTGAAGTCTTACCAACATGTCTCCTCAACTTCTCCACCAACTGTTCTGGCATTTGGGTTCCCATCCCCTGCAACTCTAGTTTAATCCCCACCGTGCAGCATTAACAAACCTTCCCGCCAGGGTATTAGTCCCTCTCCAGTTCAGATGCAAACTGTCCCTTCTGTACAGGTTCCACCTTCCCTGGAAGAGAGCCCAATGATCCAGAAATCTTATGCCCTCCCTCCTACACCAACTTGTTAGCCACGTATTAATCTGTGTAAACTTCCTCGTTCTGGCCTCACTAGCACCTGCCACAGGTAGCAATCCTCAAGGTCCTGTCCTTCTATTTACCACCTAACTCCCTGAAATCCCTATGCGAAACCTCGTCACTCTCCCTACCCATGTCATTGGTACCTACATGGACCATGACTTTTGGCTGTTCACCCTACCACTTAGAAATGCTTAGATTTGATTATGAGGACACTCAGTCCTCGGTTATTGTCAGTTAGAAATGCATGCATTAAGAAATGATACAATGTTCCTCTGGAGTGATATCACAAAAAACAGGACAAACCAAAGACTAACACTGACAAAACCATATAATTATAACATATAGTTACAGCAGTGCAAAACAATACCATAATTTGATAAAGAGTAGACCATGGGAACGGTAAAAAAAAGTCTCAAAGTTCCGATCAACTCCTGATAGTCCCCGATAGCAGGTGGCAGAAGGGAGAAGCTCTCTCTGCCATAAACCTCCAGGCGCCGACAACTATCGATGCATTGGAAGCACCCGACCACAGCCGACACTGAGTCTGTCCGAAAACTTCGAGCCTCCGATCAGCCCTTCGACACCGAGCACCGAGCACCATCTCTGCCGAGCACTTCAACCCCGTCCCAGCCACCGAGCAACAAGCAAAGCCGAGGACTTGGGGTCTTCCCCTCCGGAGATTCAGGATCTCACAGTAACAATGGCAGCGAAGCAGGCATTTCGGAAGTTTCTCCAGATGTTCCTCCATTCTCTCACGTCTGTCTCCATCACATCAGGATTGTGCACGGCACCCTACTTGACAGATTACAGATATCATTCACCGGAGTGGCTGCGCAAGCTGCGTCTCACCGCCATCTTCTCCTCCTGCTGAGGGCTCGATTAGAGATATCCTGTACCCTGGCACCCTGGAGGCAACATACTCACCTCATTTTCACCCACAGAACCTCCTCTCAGTTCCCCTAACTAACGATCCCCTGTCACCACAGTGTGCTTCTTCTGCCCCTTCCCTTTTGAGACACAGAGGCAGGCTCAGTGCCAGAGACCCAACCACTGTGATTTCCCTCTGCTAGATTATCCCCCCTGACAGTATCCAAAGTGACATATCTGTTGTTGAGAGGTTGGCTACAGGGTACTCTGCACTCTAGTCCTTTCCCTTCCTGTCACCCAGTTTCCTGCATACTGCACCTTGGGTGTAACTACCTCTCTATATGTCCTGTCTATTACCCTTACAGCCTCCCAAATGACCTGGAGTTCACCCAGCTCCAGCTCCAACTCTTTAACGTGGTTGGAAGCTGTACCTGGACGCACTTCTCACAACTGTAGTCGTCAGGGACACTGGAGGTCTCCCTGCCTTCCCACAAGAGGACCATTTCACTATCCTTACCTGGCATTTCTGCTGCCCTGGCTGAGCAGATATAAAGAATTGGCAAGACCTGACGCAGGCTGGGAGACCGTCTCGCTGAACACCTACGCTCTGTCACCCAGAGAAAGCAGGATCTCCCAGTGGCCACACATGTTAATTCCACGTCCCATTCCCATTCTAATATGTCTATCCACGGCCTCCTCTACTGTAAAGATGAAACCACACTCAGGTTGGAGGAACAACACCTTATATTCTGTCTGGGTAGCCTCCAACCTGATGGCATGAACATTGACTTCTCAAACTTCCGTTAATGCCCCTCCTCCCCTTCGTACCCCATCCCTTATTCATTTATTTATTCCTTTCCCTTTTTTTCTCTCTTTTTTCTCCCTCTGTCCCTTTCACTATACTCCTTGCCCATCCTCTGGGTTCCCCCCCTCCCATTTCTTTCTCCCTAGGCCTCCTGTCCTATGATCCTCTCCCTTCTCCAGCCTCGTATCCCTTTTTCCAATCACCTGCCCAGCTCTTAGCTCCATCCCTCCCCCTCCTGTCTTCTCCTATCGTTTCGGATCTCCCCCTCCCCCTCCCACTTTCAAATCTCTTACTAGCTCTTCTTTCAGTTAGTCCTGACGAAGGGTCTCGGCCCGAAACGTCGACTGTACCTCTTCCTATAGGTGCTGCCTGGCCTGCTGCGTTCACCAGCATTTTTTGTGTGTGTTGCTTGAGTTTTACTTTCCTTTGCTGTCTCTGAATGAAGCCTCAAAGAGCTAAAGCCTTAAGATCACCACTCTATGTCTACTCAGGCGACAGCCACTGGCTTGCCCCTGGCTTCCTTCAATTTGGTTTTACTAATTAATCCCAAACACTGATCGGCCACTGGTCAAAACTCTGTTACGCTGCCGCCACCTGCCCCTGCCTTTTATCCTTGGGCAGTGGACCTGACTGAAGTCCTCTCCTCTCCACACTTCCAATGTCTGGATTGACCGCTGGTCAAAGCAAAGGTTTTGACTCTTTGCAGAGGGTAGCCCAAGTATGTAGAGATGAACAGAAAATAATATCAATGCATATCACGCCTTTGTATGTTATGAACAATTTACAAATAATCAATGTTTGATTTCCTGGTGGCAAACTAATTTTCTGGGATTTAGGTGAACATTCTGGCTTATGAAGTGACTGCATGGTCTAATATTGGGCACAGCCAAATCACCAACTAGCCAGGCAAAGCAGAGTTTGAAAATGTAAGCCCGATGTCCAGGGATGCACCTAGCTACTGGGTTTTGTGAAGGAGAGGCTGAGAGGTAAGGGAATGTCATTAACTGTACGTAAGTCAGATCATGTCTATGTGCAGATAGACCGTAAAACCAGAAGACAAAGGAGCGGAATTAGTCATATTGGCCCTTCGAGTCTGCTTGGCCTTTTGATCAACTTAATTTCCCTCCCCATCCCATCTTCCTGCCTTTTACCTCTGATTTTTGACCCACTTACTAAACAGGAACCTTTCAATCTCTGCTTTAAAAGGTGCTGGGCAAAGGCCGGCAATGACATAAAGGATCCCGCTCAACCTGCTTCTGGGCTGCTTGTCCCACCTCCATCAGGGAAGAGGCAATGAAGCATCCTCGCCAGGACCACTGGGCTCAAAGTCAGTTCCCTGAAGCTGTCAGGCTAATCAACACCTCCGTTCATTAAACCAGCTCATCAGCAACCACACCTCCCGCCCCCCACCATGACATCCACATCCTCTCCACAACCCTTCAGCAGCCACTTTACACTCACACTCCGCACCTCTTACCTGCACCAACACAGCTACTGTTACTTGTACAATAGAACATAGAACATAGAATAGTACAGCACAGTACAGGCCCTTCGGCCCACAATGTTGTGCCGACCCTTAAACCCTGCCTCCCATATAACCCCCCACCTTAAGTTCCTCCATATACCTGTCTAGTAGTCTCTTAAACTTCACTAGTGTATCTGCCTCCACCACTGACTCAGGCAGTGCATTCCACGCACCAACCACTCTCTGAGTAAAAAACCTTCCTCTAATATCCCCCTTGAACTTCCCACCCCTTACCTTAAAGCCATGTCCTCTTGTATTGAGCAGTGGTGCCCTGGGGAAGAGGCGCTGGCTATCCACTCTATTTATTCCTCTTAATATCTTGTATACCTCTATTATGTCTCCTCTCATCCTCCTTCTCTCCAAAGGTAAAACCCTAGCTCCCCTAATCTCTGATCATAATCCATTCTAAACCAGGCAGCATCCTGGTAAATCTCCTCTGTACCCTTTCCAATGCTTCCACAATGTGTTTTATAGGTTCATATTTATATATTTGTTGTGTTCTTCATGTTTATTGTGTGTTTTATGCTGTATCAGATCCAGAGTAAAAACCTTTTCATTCTCCTTTACACTCGCGTCCTCCAAGAGAACCACAGCCTTGTGGTTATGTTTGGAGGCTTGCTTGCCTCAATGATCCGGAGAGCTATGTTAGCTGGAGTCAGAGCTTCAGTCACAAACTAGAGAAAACCTGCAGATGCTGGAACTCCAAGCAACACACAAAATGCTGGAGGAACTCAGCAGGCCAGGCAGCATCTGTGGAGAGATTACAGACGATGCTTCGGGCTGAGACCCTTCAGCGGACTGCAGAAAAAAAGATGAGGAGTGGAGTTAAAAGGTGGGGGGAGGGGAGGGTGAAAGGTGAAACTGGGAAGGGGAGGGGTGAAAAAAGAGTTGGCAAGTTGACTGGTGAAAGAGATTCAGGGCTGGAGAAGGGGGAATCTAATAGGAGAGGACAGAAGGCCCTGGGAGAAAGACAAGGGGGGAGGAGCACCAGAGGTGGGCGGGCAAGGGGATAAGGTGAGAGAGGGAAAGAGGGATGGGGAATGATGAAGTGGGGGGGGTGGCAATTTTCGGAAGTTAGAGAAATTGATGGTCATGTTATCAGGTTGGAGGCTACCCAGACAGAATATAAGGTGTTGCTCCTCCAACCAGAGTCTGGCCTCATCGCGGCAGTGGAGGAGGCCTTGGTTAGGCATACTGGAATGGGAATGGGAAGCGGAATTAAGATGGGTGACCACTGGGAGATCCCACTTTTTCTGGAAGACGTAGCATAGGTGCTCGGCAAAGTGGTCTTCCAATCTCACCAATATACAGGAGGCCACACCGGAAGCACCAGACACAGTATATGACCCCAACAGGCTCACAGGTGAAGTGTCACCTCACCTGGAAAGACTATTTGGGGCCCTGAATGGTAGTGAGGGAGCAGGTGTAGCACTTGTTCTGCTTGCAAGGATAAGCACCAGGAGGGAGATCAGTGGAAGGGACGAAGGACAAAGGAGTTACAAAGGGAGCAATCCCTGCAAAAAGCAGAAAGTGGGAGGGAGGAAAAGATGGGCCTGGTGGTGGGATTCATCTCCAACAGAATTCATTTTCAAGGACTCTACAACTTTTTTTTACAAAATCTACAATGTAATTTTTATAAATGACCTGGATGAGGAACTGGAGGGATGGGTTAGTAAGTTTGCTGATGACACAAAGATTGGGGGTGTTGTGGATAGTGTGGAGGGCTGTCAGAGGTTACAGCGGGACATTGATAGGATGCAAAACTGGGCTGAGAAGTAGCAGATAGAGTTCAACCCAGATAAGTGTGAGGTGGTTCATTTTGGTAGGTCAAATATGATAGCAGAATATAGTATTAATGGTAAGACTCTTGTCAGTGTGGAGGATCAGAAGGATTTTGGGGTCCGAGTCCATAGGACGCTCAAAGCAGCTGTGCTGGTTGACTCTGTGGTTAAGAAGGCGTACGGTGTATTGGCCTTCATCAATTGTGTAATTGAATTTAGGAGCCGAGAGGTAATGCTGCAGCTATATAGGACCCTGGTCAGACCTCAGTTGGAGTACTGTGCTCAGTTCGGGTCGCCTCACTACAGGAAGGATGTGAAAGCCATAGAAAGGGTTCAGAGGAGACTTACAAGGATGTTGCCTGGATTGGGGAGCATGCCTTATGAAGACAAGTTGAGTGAACTCGGCCTTTTCTCCTTGGAGGGACGGAAGATGAGAGGTGACCTGATAGAGGTGTATAAGATGAGGAGAGGCATTGATCATGTGGATAGTCAGAGGCTTTTTCCCAGGGCTGAAATGGTTGCCACAAGAGGACACAGGTTTAAGGTGCAGGGGAGTAGGTACAGAGGAGATGTCAGGGGTAAGTTTTTTACTCAGAGTGGTGAGTGTGTGGAATGGGCTGCCAGCAACTGTGGTGGAGGCGGATACGATAGGGTCTTTTAAGAGACTTTTGGATAGGTACATGGAGCTCAGAAAAATAGAGGGCTATAGGTAAGCCTAGTAATTTCCAAGGTAGGGACATGTTCGGCACAACTTTGTGGGCCAAAGGTCCTGTATTGTGCTGGAGGTTATCTATGTTTCTATGTTTCTGGTCTCAGTATTATTTTTTTACTTATTTATTTTCTTTTTGTCTTTACGTAGTTTGTCTTCTTTTGCATATTGGTTGTTTGTCAGTCTTTGTGTGTAGTTTTCATTGATTCTATTGTATTTCTTTGTTCTACTGTGAATGTCTGTAAGAAAATGAATCTCAGGGTAGTATATGGTGACATATACAGTACTCTGATAATAAATTTACTTTGAACTTTGAACTTCCGTTTTCCTCTATTCTATAAGACAAAAGACCATAAGACATAGGAGCAGAATTAGGCCATTTAGCCCATCGATTCTGCTCCACCATTCAATCATGGCTGATCCTTTTTTCCTCCTCCTCAACCCCATTCCCCGGCCTTCTCCCTGTAACATTTGATGCCATTTCCAATCAAGAAACTATCAATCTCTGCCTTAAATACACCCAATGACTTGGTCTTCACAGCTCCATGCGGCAACAAATTACACAAATTCACCACCCTTTGGCTAAAGAAATTTCTCCACATCTCTACTTGGAAAGGGCGCCCCTCTATCCTGAGGCTATATCGTCTTGTCCTAGACTCTCCCACCATGAGAAACATCCTTTCCACATCTACTGTGTCTAGGCCTTTCAACATTCAAAAGGTTTCAATGAGATCCCCCCTCATCCTTCTGAATTCCAGTGTGTACAGACCCAGAGCCATCAAACGTTCCTCATAGATAACACAATTCCTGGAATTGTGAACCTCCTCTGGACCCTCTCCAATGCCAGCATATCTTTTCTAAGATGAGGGGCACAAAACTGTTTACAATACTCAAGGTGAGGCCTCACCAGTGCCTTATAAAACCTCAGCATCACATCCTTGCTCTTGCACTCCAGACCTCTTGAAATGAGTGCTAACATTGCATTTGCCTTCCTCACCACCACCTCAACCTGCAAGTTAACTTTCAGGGTGTTCTGCACAAGGACTCCCAAGTCCCTCTGCATCTCAGATTCCTGGATTTTCTCCCCATCTAGAAAATAGTCTGCACATTTATTTTTACTACCAAATGCATGACCATGCATTTTCAAACATTGTATTTCATTTGCCACTTTCTTGGCCATTCTCATAATCTGTCAAAGTCCTTCTGCATTTTCATCTATTCCATCATCTAAATCATTTATATACAGCATAAATAGAAGTGGTCCCCTGTAGAAAACCACTACTCACTGGCAGCCAACCAGAAAAGGACCCTTTTTTTCCCACTCGCTGCCTCCTACCAATCAGCCAATTCTCTAACTATTCCCTTGGTGTATGTAATGAGGTGTGTAAGCCTTTCAGTTTATACATATATAAAATGAGACAAGAACTAGAGGTCAAGATGATATATTTATTTAAGGGAACCCTGATGGGAAAATCAATCAATCAATCAATCTCTCTCTCTCTCCCCCCCCCCCCCCAGATGCTACCTGGTTGGCAGGATACTTGGTAGTGTGGAGGAGCAGAGGGATCTGGGGGTACATGTCTACAGATCCCTGGAAGTTGCCTCACAGGTGGATTGAGTAGTTAAGAAAGCTTATGGGGTGTTAGCTTTCATAAGTCAAGGGATAGAGTTTAAGAGTCGTGTGGTAATGATGCAGCTCTATAAAACTCTGGTTAGGCCACACTTGGAGTACTGTGTCCATTTCTGGTCGCCTCACTATAGGAAGGATGTGGAAGCATTGGAAAGGGTACAGAGGAGATTTACCAGGATGCTGCCTGGTTTAGAGAGTATGGAATATGATCAAAGATTAAGGGAGCTAGGGCTTTACTCTTTGGAGAGAAGGAGGATGAGAGGAGACATGATTGAGATATACAAGATATTAAGAGGAATAGATAGAGTGGATAGCCAGCGCCTCTTCCCCAGGGCACCACTGCTCAATACAAGAAGACATGGCTTTTAAGGTAAGGGGTGGGAAGTTCAAGGGGGATATTAGAGGAAGGTTTTTTACTCAGAGAGTGTTTGGTGCGTGGAATGCACTGCCTGAGTCAGTGGTGGAGGCGGATACACTAGTGAAATTTAAGAGACTACTAGACAGGTATATGGAGGCATTTAAGGTGGGGTGGGGTTATATGGGAGGCAGGGTTTGAGGGTCAGCACAACATTGTGGGCTGAAGGGCCTGTACTGTGCAGTACTATTCTATGTTTCTATGTTCTATGTTTAGGGGGCATGTGCTATAACAAGACGCTGGCTAAACTTGGGTTGTTTTCTCTGGAAGGCCGGAGGCCGGGAGGAGATCTGATAGGGGTTTATATGATTAGAGAGACGTAGGTAGAGTGGACAGAGAGTATCTGTTTCCCAGGGTTGAAATATTTAATTCCAGAGGGCATGCACTGAAGGTGAGAGGAGGTAGGTTCAAGGGGTAAGTTTTTTCACTCAGAGTTGTGGATGCCTGGAATGCACTGCCTGGTATGGTGGAAGAAGCAAATACATTATAGGCTTTGAAGAGACATTTGGATAGGCACTTAGATGTAAGGAAGATTGAGGGATTTCGACAGGGTGTAGCTAGGAGGGATCAATGTTTGGGTGGTTTTGTTTTGCTTTTTAGCTGATTCAGTACAACATTGTGGGCTGAGTCACCTGTTTCTGGGCTGTACTGTTCCATGTTCTATCTCTCATGCTACTCACTTTATTAGTTTCAGGTGTACCCAACAAAGTGAGTGTATGTATAACAAATACCCTTAAATATTTTTAATTGGCTTGCAAACTTTTAAAATTTAAACTGAAACTTTATGTGAAATATATTACATAGATTCATTCACTGTTTCAGATGTAAAATATTTGTGAGAAATGCACCTAAAAATTGTGCATGCCAAAGAAAAATTTGTATGTTTAATTCACAATGAGCAAAATGATAGTGCAAAATTGAAATACAGGTATGCGTCACTTAACGTCCACGATACGTTCTGTGAAATCAGACGTTATGTGATTTGGACCTTGTGCGAACACCATATTATATATTTAGCAAACCTATATGGAGTACTGCAGTGTACCTGTATTGACTAAATAGCTAAGAGCTTACACTAAAACTGTGTACTGTACACTATAATACATACATATATACACTAAAGTTTTTTATTTCATTTTAAACTTTTTAATTTTCTTCACTTTTTAAACTTTCATGTAAACGCTTTCTTAGCCTATATTACACACAATTTACCAATATCGTAGTCTAGTCCTGCTTTTTCTTTAAGCATTTCAAACAAGCTCTGTGCCTTAGCAGTGATCGTCAACGTGCTGAGAGGGATTCTCTTTTGTGTTGGGTCCTCAATCCATCTCATTAGCAATTTCTCCATATCCGATATAGTTCCCTCTCACATTTTCGTGAACCTTGTAGTTTTCTGTGAAGCCAATCCTTTAACAGCTTCAAGAATTTTTTCTTTTTTTTCAGGATCGTCGTGATTGTTGAGTGTGACATGCCTAAATCCCAAGCAATAGCATTCACTGGTTTTCCACTTTCATATTGTTTAATAACCCAAACACGAGGAATTCTGCAGATGCTGGGAATTCAAGCAACACACATCAAAGTTGCTGGTGAACGCAGCAGGCCAGGCAGCATCTCTAGGAAGAGGTACAGTCGGCGTTTCAGGCTGAGACCCTTCGTCAGGACTAACTGAAAGAAGAGCTAGTAAGAGATTTGAAAGTGGGAGGGGGAGGGGGAGATCCAAAATGATAGGAGAAGACAGGAGGGGGAGGGATGGAGCCAAGAGCTGGACAGGTGATTGGCAAAAGGGATATGAGAGGATCATGGGACAGGAGGCCCAGGGAGAAGGAAAAGGGAGAGGGGGGGAAAAACCCAGAGGATGGGCAAGGGGTATAGTCAGAGGGACAGAGGGAGAAAAAGGAGAGAGAGAGAGAAAGAATGTGTGTATATAAATAAATAACGGTTGGGATACGAGGGGGAGGTGGGGCATTAGCCTTGTCTCCCCCCCCCCCTCTGCTTTCCGCAGGGATCGCTCCCTACGCAACTCCCTTGTCCATTCGTCCACCCCATCCCTCCCCACCAATCTCCGTCCTGGCACTTATCCTTGTAAGCAGAACAAGAGCTACACATGCCCTTACACTTCCTCCCTCACCACCATTCAGGGCCCCAAACAGTCCTTCCAAGTGAGGCGACACTTCACCTGTGAGTCGACTGGGGTGATATACTGTGTCCGGTGCTCCCAATGTGGCCTTTTATATATTGGCGAGACCCGACGCAGACTAGGAGATCGTTTTGCTGAACACCTATGCTCTGTCCGCCAGAGAAAGCAGGATCTCCCAGTGGCCACACAATATTAATTCCACGTCCCATCCCCATTCTGATATGTCTATCCACGGCCTCCTCTACTGTCAAGATGAAGCCACATTCAGGTTGGAGGAACAACGCCTTATATTCCGTCTGGGTAGCCTCCAACCTGATGGCATGAACATTGACTTCTCAAACTTCCACTAATGCTCCACCTCCCCCTCATATCCCATCTGTTACTTATTTATATACACATATTCTTTTTCTCTCTCTCCTTTTTCGCCCTCTGTCCCTCTGACTATACCCCTTGCCCATCCTCTGGGTTTTCCCCCCCTCCCCCTTTTCCTTCTCCCTGGGCCTCCTGTCCCATGATCCTCTCATATCCCTTTTGCTAATCACCTGTCCAGCTCTTGGCTCCATCCCTCCCCCTCCTGTCTTCTCCTATCATTTTGGATCTCCCCCTCTCCCTCCCACTTTCAAATCTCTTACTAACTCTTCCTTCAGTTAGTCCTGATGAAGGGTCTCGGCCCGAAACATCGACTGTACCTCTTCCTAGAGATGCTGCCTGGCCTTCTGTGTTCACCAGCAACTTTGATGTGTGTTGCTTGTTTAATAACCTTTTGTTTCACTTCCAAATCAATACTTTTCCTTTGCCTCTTGCTGCTGCTGTCACTAAGAGTGGTTTTGCTGCATTTGGAAGCCATGATGCACTTTACGGTAATATTTTTGAAAGAAAATTAAACAGGGAGATAACACTACTACACTCAAGAGACACGCGATACACGAGGTTGGTTATCTCCGCTACGTCACATTCTCCGATTGGGACAATGGACGTATATGCGATTGGATGTTGTCCGAATGGACGTTAAGCAAGAATGAAGGTGCAAGAGACATAATGACATAATCACAATTTATTCATATAACATACGATCTTCAAAATGAATAAAAATCTAAATCTAATTCATGGTGACAACTTTAGATCTTGTGACATAAATCGCAACTGGACACAATAGAGTCTTGCGGATACAATAGGGTCTTTTGAGAGAATCTTAGGTACATGGAGCTTAGAAAGATAGAGGGCTATGCACTAGGGAAATCCTAGGCAGCTCCCAGAGTAGGTTACATGGTCGGCACAACATTGCGGGCTGAAGGGCCTGTAACGTGCTGTAGATTTCCTATGTTTCCATGTTTCTATATTATTGGGTCAATATACCACCTAACCCCAAAAAAATTGCAAACAAAAAGTTTTATGATCATTTATTGTCTATTCGATGTGGAGAACAACACATCAAAAGTTGGACAATTTTGACACACATGAAAGCCTCCAAAAATGACATCAAAAAACAAGATGGCCTCCAGCAGAAAAACGTCAAAAGTCTGAATGATAACGATCAAATTGCAAGTTTTTTAAACCTGGCGTTTTAATGAATGCTCTTTTCACCAATGGTTTTCAAATAACGTAGTTTTTGGAATGAAAGTTGCATTTGTACTGACGTCATGATGTCATCAATGACGTAATCAAGGAACAACTATGGTATTAAGTACTGACATCATGACACATAATATGCTACCTTATGGATTCTCAGATGCAGTCTTGTTCATCATCCTCTTCTATCACTGGCTCATTTGTCATATTGTCATAGCTGCCATCTTTGCAATGCCCACATGCACTGGTTCAATCCAGCCCATGCTTTCTGCAGGTACACTTTAGCGTATTGCAGCCTCCCGAACAGTTGCAGTGAATCATCTGAATAAGTACCTCTGGAGCTGCCTTTTGTCTGTCATCACTGGAACGAGATTTTCCCCCTTCTACCCTCCATCCCCACTCAGACGGCTCCATTTCATCACTACAGCCCATCCACTCCATAACCTGGTAGTAAGTCCGCGGGGAGTGAAATTTACAGGCTGAGGTGACTCATGGCAAGACGTGACGAAAGTCTTAGCTCTCGCAACTTTCTTGCAGAGCATATTGTATCTGATAGATGTCAGGGAGTCGTTCTGATTTCCATTGAACAACCCCACCATTGCCCTACAGCCATTGGTTTCCACAGCATCCTGACTTTGCTTTGGTGAACAGAACGCTTTCGAACAGTCTCTGATTCCCTTTTCTTTCATGATGATTCTTTGGAACCCCGACTTCTTTCCGATCCCAAATTCTCTGGACGTTGAGTCGCATCCGGTAAAGGCGTGGAGAAACAATCGATCATCACAAGCTGCTTCTCCGAGTATCTGCTTAAGGACCTTGATATTATAGGCATTTGATTTCACCTTGTCCGAGCGGAAATAGAGTTCAGTGCAGTTTGTTACCACTACATGGTAGAGCAAGAGTACGAGGAGATCTGTGTCTTCTCCAGCGAGGGTGGTAGATTTGAAAGCAGACATTGCGACGGCTGCTTTTGCAATCTCAACGTCAGCATTTCCTTCAGCTTGAATCACTTCGCAGCCTCTCTGTCGCAAACGTGCCATGATGAGCTGGATAATTATCTGCTTGTTTGTCTCATTCAACAAGAAGTCCTCCTTTTTTCCAACAAATTTTGTCGCCATTGTAATGTTCACCTTGTTCGCATTCAAATTTCTACTTCGACGCTGATGAGTATGGTCCTTTATGCTTGGCCCAACCCCATAACCATCAAACACTACAGTGGCCCTGGCATAGTGTTTGATAGTGAATGAGGTGTAGTCATCTGCACTTGAACTGTAGATGTACCTCTCCATCCATCTTAAACGGTGCAGAAGTGATCCCCATCTCAAACATAGTGATCTGTCACTGGGACAGTCTGTGTGACAGCATTGTCTGATTTGGAGGTGACATAGTTCTTTATCACTTCTGCCAGTTGTGGCTTATCCGGCTGGTGCGAGATGTTCTATCTTCAAACATAGTCATCGGATATGGACAGAGTTCCTAGTTCATCACTTCGTCTAGCCGGAGATCACCTGTCTGTGACACAACTAGGAACCTCTGGAATAACAATGCTGGATCTATGGTATGGTCTTCAGCAACTTCCACTGCCCTGCTGGATGCTAGTGTCTTGACCTTCGAACTTCTTTTGTGCGAATATGAGAAAACAGTGTCCATCCATCTTCCTAATTGTGTCATTTCCTATTGCAAACAGATCATGTACGTTGACATTCTCATTTGCATAAACACCTGTGATGATGTTGTGCAATGATTTATCATCTGAAAATGGCATGAAACAGTCCAGTTTTGCTGTGACTTTTTCAAGGTCAGCCTCATCTCTACTCACTCTGGAGGTGGACAACTCCTTATGTTGTTCACCTGCTGTGTAACTATTCACAGTCAGTTCTTTCATGGCGAGGTTGTCAGAAGATGACACAGTGGAAGACATAGTCCAGACTGCTCTCTGGTGCTCTGACATCCCATTTCCTCGCGTTAGGCCCCCTTGGCTTTTTAGTGAGCACATTAGTGTCTGTTCTATCACAAGATCAGAGCCAAGGCCAGCCCAGTATTGGCTGCTGCGTCTGATTACATGGATCCCAGAGTGGAACTTGTGATGTCGTCCTCCAATGCATGTATCTTCTGGAGATAGAGACGAGCTGACTTCAGATAATTTGGATGGCCAGCGGCCGCGAATATCGGCAAGCAAGCTGAGACGGCGCTGAGATGCATCACCCATGACCCCATTTGATCAGCAGCAACAGGTGCCCTAGCAACCCCTACCGTGCGCTGGTAGTTGACCCACAGCGTGCTGCTTTTGGAGGTCCCTGCCAGTTCATCCTTTCTGAGAGTTACAGTGTTGTCAATCCTGAGAATGCAATCTGATTTCAACAATGACTCTAAGTCACTTGCGCCAGTCTCCATCAGCGTGTACAGTCTCTCAATTTCCTCCGCTTGGTCTTGAAAACCAGGGTCACCCTCCACGATCCTCCATTTTATACCACAATTATGGCACTGCCGTTGTTAGAAACAAGAGAAATACAGCAAAATAAGACAGATATGGGTCCAATTCTTATCACTGGCGGCCATTTTTTTAAACGTCAGCTTTTTTTTACTTTCCCATGCTCCGTTTCTGTCGAACTTTTGATATGTTGTTCAGTATGTCTGAGAGTACAAGAAATGACCATAAAACTTTTTTTTTTACAATTTTTTTGGGGTAGGGGTATTTTAGCACTATATTGACAGCATCAATAAATCAGATGATTAATAAGTGTCCACGCACATTTAAGATTTCAAGGAGAATCCGTTGATTATTCTGTGCTCTCGCTCTAAAGATTTGGATCACTAGATTTATTTTCTGACACATTTGACTTATTAAAGCACGTTGGATGCAGGTATGTGATTGAACTATCATCTGGAACCAAATTCTCAAAACTGACTCAATCAATGTTACAAAGTTGTAATTTACTTTCTTTCTATAATTCTAAATAGTAATAATATTCTTATTGAACTATTGTATATATAAACATTTAATATACATTCAGTGACAACTTAATTACATGCATCTATATACCTGCTCATTAATGCAAAAATCTAATCAGCCAGTCACTCCATGCATAAAAGCATGCAGATGTGGTCAAGAGGTTCAGTTGTTGTTCAGACCAAACATCAGAATTGGGAAGAAATAAGTGACTCTCACTGTGGAATGATTGTTGGTGTCAGATGGTTTGAGTAGCCGAGAACCTGCTGATCCCCTGGGATTTTCATGCGTAACAGTCTCCAGCGTTTACAGTGAATGGTGCAAGAAACAAAATGCATCCAGCAAGAGGTATTTCCGTGGCCAAAAACGCCTTGGTAATGAGAGAGGTCAGAGGGGAATGGCAAAACTGGTTCAAGCTGACAGGAAGGTGATAGCAACTCAAATAATGTATTACAAACAGTGGTGTGCAAAGGAACATCTCTGAATGCTTAACACGTTGAATCTAGATGGAGTACAGCAGCAGAAGACCACAAACATACACTCAGTGACCATTTTATTAGGTACCTCCTTATAATATGTGGTAGAAATGATAAATTGGAAAAGAGCTGAAAATACAATTGAAATACTATTAAGCACTGAAACTGAGGTCTAACTAACAGAAGATATACTTTTATTGTTGGAAATATATCCAAAGATAAATCGAAATTTATGCATTTTTTTAGGCTTGTTAAAACTTAACTATGTTGAGTCCCACAGACCAGCGGTCCCCAACCACCGGGCCGTGGACCGGTACTGGGCTACAAAGCATGTGCTACCAGACCGTGAGGAAACGATATGATTTGGCGATATGAGTCAGCTGCACCTTTCCTCGTTCCCTGTCACGCCCACTGTTGAGCTTGAACGCACGCGAGGTCATTACGCACGCGTCATCCATGTCAACGCGGGAAGGAGATCAACTCCTCGAGCTTGCAAATGACGGCGGGCTAAAAAGTATGTTTGACATAACATCTCTGCCGGCATTCTGGATCAAAATCAAGGCTAAATATCCTGAGATTGCCACGAAAGCACTGAAAACGTTGCTTCCATTTCCAACATATCTCTGCAATGAATGCAATGAAAACTAAATTGTGGAATAGACTGGACATAAGGAACTCCCTTCGAGTATCGCTGTCTCCCTTCACCCCTCGATAGGATCGTCTTGTCGCAGGGAAACAAGCCCAGGGCTCCCACTGATTCAGCGATATTGGTGTGTTGCAATGATTTTATACGTTCATACGGGGAAAATATGTGCTGTGTGTTTAATATCCAAACGATACTTAAAATGTTATGATGCTATTGACTTATAAGTGACTTATAATTGACTTATCACTATATTCATGCAAGGAAAATATGCGCTGTGTGTTTACTATTAAATTCATTAGATAAACCCTTTTAGAAACGATATTTTAGATTATGAAGACATGCAGTCCTCTTTTATTGTCATTTAGTAATGCATGCATTAAGAAATGATACAATATTTCCTCCAGTGTGATATCACAAAACACAGGACAGAGCAAGACTGAAAAAACTGACAAAACCACATAATTATAACATATAGTTACAACAGTGCAACAATACCATAACTTGATGAAGAACTCCATGAGCACAGTGTATTAGCCACAAATTGAGTGTATTAGCCACTTATCACCTATATTCCGGTCATGATTAACACCCCCCCACCGAACAGAATCGCCAAAAACAATTTGTAGGAAAAAAATCGGCATGTACACGCATGCGCACTGGTGCCCGCGTGAGGCTTCATGGTCACTGTAGTCTTTCTCGGGGTAAACACAACATATTTGACTGCTACTCTTGTCTGTTGGCAACCCTACAACCCTACAACCCCCCCCCCACAACCCTGGTCGGTCAGTCCACAAGAATATTGTCAATATTAAACTGGTCCGCAGTGCCAAAAAGGTTGGGGACCGCTGAACAAGACAATTCATGATAACTCTGCCATGGACGGTCGCAGGCACATCTGTGAAAGGAGGCGGTTTGGACATGGGGCTATGATTATTATGATTATGAGGACACGCAGTCCTCTTTTATTGTCATTTAGTAATGCATGCATGAAGAAATGATAAAACGTTTTTCCAGAATGATATCACGAAAACGCATGACAAACCGACTTAAAACCTAACAAAAACCACATAATTATAACATATAGTTACAACAGTGCAAAGCAATACCGTAATTTGATAAGAACAGACCATGGCACAGTAAAAGTCTCAAAGTCTCTCTAAAGTCCCATCATCTCACGCAGACGGTAAACCTCCAGCGCCGCCAACTTGCAGCATCCTGGAAGCATCCAACCACAGTCCGACTCCGAGTCCGTCCGAAAAACTCTGAGCCTCCGACCACCTCTGCGACACCGAGTACCAGGCACCATCTCTGCCGAGTGCTTCAACCCCAGCCCCAGGCAACAGGCAATAGGCAAAGCCGAGGATTTGGGGCCTTCGTCTCCGGAGATTCTCGATTGCACGGTAGCAGCGGCAGCGAAGCAGGCATTTCAGAAGTTACTCCAGATGTTCCTCTGCGCTTTCTCACGGCTGTCTCCATCAAATCCGGATTGTGCACGGCCCCTAGTTACACATAATCGATATTCCCATCCCATACTAACCCAAAGCTACAGAATCGCCAACAAAAGCAACAAAGTCCTCATCCCTGGGAGAGGAAGGATGTTCAAAGACGGGTTACTCCTGGGGACAACTTGAAAGTCTGGCGCAGGACAGAGGACCTTGACAAACCGCTGCCAGCGGCCTGTGCCCCATTAGGGTGATGGGCTTAAGAAGAACAACAGCAACAATTCAGGACAAAAGCAGCTTCACATGATGGTGTTAGAAATAGTAAAAGCCTTTTCCATATTTATAATGAAAGAGAATGCGATTCCTTTGTTAAGATTGCAATACAGCTGTGATTATCAACTCACAACTCACAAAATGCTGGAGGAACTCAGCAGGCCAGGCAGCATCTCTGGAAAAGAGTAAACAGTCGATGCTTTTGGCTGAGATGCTTCATCAGGGCTAGAAAGAAAGAGAAGTCAGAGGAAGAAGATGGAGGTAGGGGATTGATGAGACAGGAGGTGGGGTGAAGTAAAGAGAGGTGGTTGATTGGTGAAGGAGATAAAGGGCTAGAAAAGGGGGATTCTGATAGGAGAGGATAAAAGACCATGGAAGAAAGGGAAGGGGGAGGAACACCAGAGGGAGTTGATGAGCAGGTAAGGAGAGAAGTTGAGAGAGGGAAACAGGGATGGGGAATGGTGAAGGGGGTGGGGGCAATTACCAGAAGTTCAAAAAAATCAATGTTCATAGCCTCAGGCTGGAGGCTACCCAGACAGAATATAAGGAATATAACTCTACCTATTACATTGGGTTGGTTCAGTGAATCAGAAATCCTGAGAAGGACGACTGCATTAAACTGGAAGAATACAAACCATCAAACTTTTCTAAAGGCAATTGTAAATATATTTTATCGACTTCTTGAAGCTCGAGTACCACACTCCCTGAGGCATGGTCAATCTTTCTGCCTTTGTAATCATCATATGTGTACAGGATTGGTTTGCCATTTTTATATAATCCAATTTGAACACTTCTGTCTCTGACATGGATGTGATAGGAGAAATAGTAGATGCCAGGTATTTGACATGTAAAAATTCCTGTCTCTGGATCATAGGTATTGGCTTGGTTGTATTGTATTCTGTCAAAAGCTATGGGTGATCCTGCTCTTGGGTACGGGGTAGAGAGAGTGGCTTTAAAGCCTTGACCAGTACTACACGCTCCTGAGATCCGCTGCAAATTAGGGTCAGTGTTGGACAATATATTTGTTTCTCCAGCTGGCCCTGGTGGACCCGGTGGTCCTGGTGGGCCAGAGGGGCCTTGAGGGCCTTGAGGTCCTGGTGATCCCCATATTTCCACACTACCATTTGCTTCCTCCAGCAGAATTCCAAACTGGGAAAGGTTGGGTTGGCCTGAAAGCCCAGGTGGTCCTGCGTCCCCTCGCAATCCTTTTAGCCCTGGAAGACCTCCAGGCCCAAATACACCCCGACCACCAATATTTCCATGAGGTCCCTCCGATCCTCGAGCACCTTGTTGACCTTTAGGCCCTCGAAAACCAGGAAGGCCTTTTATTCCTAACTCGCCAAGAATACCAATGGATCCTTTATCGCCTTGTGGACCAGGTGGTCCTCGTTGTCCCTGTGGGCCTCGGGTACCTTCTTCTCCTCGACTTCCTGCTATCCCAGGATATCCTGATGGTCCTTCCTCACCCAGTAACCCAGGGAGCCCCTGCAGCCCGATTTCCCCAGGATCTCCCAAAGGCCCAGGATAGCCGGTTGGGCCTGGAAGTCCCTGCTCTCCCACTGGACCTATGAGCCCTGGAGCTCCTCTGGGCCCTGCAATACCAAATTGTCCATCTACTCCTGGATCCCCTTTCTCGCCAGGATTACCGTTCAAGCCCCAAGGGCCAGGATCACCCTTGATACCCAGTAACCCTGGTCCTCCAAGTGCTGGTGACCCAGGTTTACCCCTGACACCCTTTGGACCAGGAGGACCTTTTATCCCAGGAAGCCCAGCAAATGCTTGTTTTCCATTTACTCCTGCTATTGATACTGAGATCCCTGGAGGACCTCGTACTCCTCTTTCACCAGGCAGCCCGGGGATACCGGGTTCACCAGAGTTTCCCACATCACCTTTCTCTCCCACAGTCCCAACAGTGCCAGGGACACCTGGCGTCCCTTCAACTCCTTCTCCACGAGGTCCTGAAATCCCCTGTGGCCCTGGGTAACCCTTCTCTCCCTTTCTTCCCGGAAGGCCAATCCCGATGTTCCCTTTTTCTCCATGAGAACCCGGCTGCCCTGGTTCTCCGCTGACTCCGCTTTTGCCTTTGGGTCCTGGAGATCCTGGTGGCCCTTGGGAACCTGATCTGCCACCTTGTGGGATTGCGTTCATGCCAGGAGCGCCGAGCGGTCCCTGTTCACCTTCTTCTCCTTGTAATCCCAGAGGTCCTATGTCACCCATTTCTCCACAGAGTCCTCCTTCACCTTTTGCTCCTGGACTTCCTGGTATTCCTGGCCTTCCCACACAGGACACCCCCGGTAGTCCCGGGTGACCACCTGATCCAGGCATACCTCGGGTACCTCTATTCATTGTACCTCTTGGCCCTGGTGGACCTCTTAGTCCAGGCAAGCCCGGCTGACCTCTGATTCCTGTGAAAAGAAATAAGGACGAGTTACAATATGCCAATGAGAATGTGAATCCAGTATCATTTTCCATCAATCTAACACTCCTAAAAAAAGAAGTTTCAAATCTTGATGAAGGATTAGCTGTATTTGTCACATGTACATTGACACATTGAGTGAAATCTGTTGTTTACATCAAATCAAATCAGCGCAGACTGTGCTGGGCTGGGCGGCTCGCGAGTGTCGCCATGCTTCTGGGACCACGATAGCACGCCCATAACACGAATCCATACGCCTTCGGAATGTGGGAGGGAGCTGTAGCTCCCGAAGGAAACCCTGGTGATCACAGGGAGAGCATACAAACTCCTCGGTGGTGGGAACTGAGCCCCGGTCAGTGATCTCTGGTGCTGTAAGTCTGCTACACTAACTACACACAGGGAAGTCCTGAGGCTGATGACATGTAGTTGCAGTGCCAGGAGTAGTTCGAATATAGAACACACAGTGCTACAGCACGGTACAGGCCCTTCAGCCAGCAATACTGTGCTGACATTTTAATCTACGACCAATCTAGCCCTTCCCTCCTACATTGCTGTCCATTTTTCTATCTCCGTGCATTCTGAGTTATATTTGTTTAACTTACTTATGGTAATATTTTGTTTTTATGTGCTGCTTTTGATGTATGTTGCGTGGGTGCAATGTGGACTAGAGGAAAGTTGTTTCGTTCATATGTGCAGTCAGATGACAATAAACTGGAACGTGAATTTGAACTTGAACTATCCAAGAGCTCCTTAAGTGTCCCCAGTGTAACTACCACCATCCCTGGTAGTGCAGTCCATGCACTCCCCACTCTCTATGTAAAATATCTCTATGCCCTATACTTTCTTCCAATCATCGTAAAATTATGCCCCCTCATATTAGCCACCTCTACCCTGTGGAAACGTCTTTAGCTGTCCACTCAATCGATACCTTTTATCATATTGTACTCCCTTATCAAGAGTCCTCTCATTCTCCTTTGCACCAATGTATAAAGCTCGAATTCATTCAACCTGTCCTCAAAAGTCATGGTCTCTAATTAGATTAGATTAGATTCAACTTTATTGTCATAGTGCCGAATACAGATACAAAGCCAATGAAATGCAGTTAGCATCTGACCAGAAATGCAAAGAATAGTGATATTTACAAAATAACTGTGAATAAAAAAAGTGCTACAGCACACAAATATAAAAGTACTGAGACAGTACAATATGGGTGCAATACTGCTTAGCGCTGTGATGTGAGGTTCAGCAGGGTCACAGCCTCAGGGAAGAAGCTCTTCCTGTGCCTGCTGGTGCGGGAGCGGAGGCTCCTGTAGTGCCTACCGGATGGGAGGAGTGTAAAAAGTCCACGGTTAGGGTGAAATGCATTCTTGTTAATGCTTTCCGCCCTGCCCAGGCAGCGTATATGGTAGATGTTGTCAATGGTGGGCAATTGGGTGCTGATAATCCGCTGGGCATTTTTCACCACACGCTGGAGTGCTTTTCCGGTCCGATACGGGACAATTGCCATACCACACTGAGATGCAGTTGGTGAGTATGCTCTCAATGGTACAGCGGTAAAAGTCTGTCAGTATCCTAGGACAGAGGTGAGCTTTCTTCATGCTCCGCAGGAAATAAAGGCGCTGTTGAGCCTTTTTGATCAGGACGGAGGAGTTCAGGGACCAGGTGAGATCCTCGGAAATGTGGACAACCAAGGAATTTGAAGCTTGATATACACCCCACAACAGCTCCGTTGATGTAGATGGGGACGTGAGTGTGGCTCCTAGCATGACTAGGGCGAGGTTATTGTCTAGACAGCCATGGTAAATTGTTAACAGAAGCTTGCGAAATATGAGAAAGAACGATGACAAGCTCCTGCCGACAAGATTTTATAACAAACTATAGGAGTGAGTTCCTACGCGGCATAAGCACCACTGTTGTCTGAATCAACTCTCTGTAGTTTTATGTTGTATGTTGTAACTTTTATGTTGGAACGTCTCATAAATGTGAATAATGATTTGTAATGGACAGTGCTTCAGCAGCTGAAGCCTTTCCCTGGATTTCATGTATCACTAAGTCCGAGTTACGCACGGACCTAGGATTTGAGCAAAGTCAAGCTTGCAATTTGGTCAGTGGAACATGAATTTACGCGGGAGATAAAAGGCGCAGCTAGTTCAATCGAAGCAGTTTTCCCCGATTCACATTCATTTATTTACGGGGCTAAGCCTTCTGTACCTCCTGCCTGATGGCCGTAGCAGGAAGTGAGTGTGGCCTGCATATTGAGGGTCTTTGATAATGAATGCTGCTTTCCCGCCCTGAATACCCATTTCCACCACTCTGCCCTTAATCCGTGAGCCACTGTTCAGAGACCTAATCTTCAGATCCCCAGGATTAAGAACAGCAAAAACTCATGACTTTTTAGGAGAAAAAAGTGCCTTCAGAAAATTGAAATATTCATCCATTGTTTCCCTATATCCATTCTACAAGCTCAAAGAACTTAAGCAAATGACTTCCAAACAACTTTCCATTCATAAAAACCACTGACTGTGTGGTTGTCTTGTAAATTCAGACTCAGATTCTTATCATGTGTACATGAAAACAGACCATTGTAATGTATGGATCTATTTTTTTTAGAGCGACGACCCCCCCGACCCCCCCCCCCGCCCGCTTGCACTATGTATTGATCTGTAGTCTGCAAATGCACTGTTATCTACACATGTGCATTGTTCTCTCTCTCTCTCTCGCTGCAATGTGAATACACCAGTTAAAGCCATCTCTCGCATGCATGTTTTTATTTAGTCGATATGTAGTTGGGCACAGACACAGCAAATTGGCAACAAGTATGGGATGCACTTAGTCAATCTTTGAAAACCTCTCCCTGCCTGCCAAAGATGCAAAAATGTCTTATACTCATGGCAGGGGGCTCGCAGTACGCAGCACGCAGCACCAGGTTGATACTCACTTTGTAATCCCCACATGTGCGAACTTATCCCCACGTATGTAGCCTTCCCTTTCTCGATCCCAGGACAATGGACATGGTCCAATCACTCCATTCAACCTTGGAGAGAACTCCAGACACCTCCAAGCTCTGAAGTTCAGCATCCACTTTAGGACGTAGTGCGTAAGGCACTGGACACGCTTGGTGTTGCTTTTCATCCAGTTCAAATCTGGCCTTGTAAACTACTACCTCTGGTTTCTCCGAAACATTGGTACAGTTCTGCATCCATTGAACACACTGTTACAGACAGGAGCAAAGTGGGAACGGCCAGCAAGATGTGAAAAAGCACTCAAGGAAACAAAGAGACTAACAACGTCTGATGAACTGCTCACGCATGATGACGCATCCCTGCCCGTCAGACCGGTGTGTGATGCATCCTGCTATGGCATTGGGGCCATTTTGTCACACACTGTGAAAGATGGATCTGAGTGGCCGATGGCGTTTGCTTCAAGATCACCGACAAGCGCAGAACACAACTACGCACAGATCAACTGAGTTGGTGAATTGGTCAGGTACGTTAATTGGTCATTGCAGATGATCCTGTGATTAGTCTAGGGTTGAATCAGAGGATTGCTGGCGGTGTGGCTCGAAGGGCCTATTCTGCGCCGGCTCAATAAATAAATAAATAAATGTGTAATTCTTCAGAGCTCCTCCTGATTTTTACTGATTTTGCCAGTTTATTATATAACTGGGCCTGGTGTAGAGAAATAAGCAATGAACAATTGTTCTTTTTATTTCAAAAAGCACTGAAAAATGAAAAAAAATTTACCCAAGACCAGTTCTGTTCTCCAGAGTGGTATGGTACGCAGAATGTTTCATCCGGTCAATCGATTAAAACCAAGAAATTATCAATCCCTTTCTCTTAATAACAGGTACTCTTTGGAATTGGCTTATTATTTTTCCTTCTCACGCAAGTTGCCATAGAGCACTGTAACACAAAAGATAGGCCCTACAGCCTATCTAGTCAGTGTCAGATTATTATTCTGCATAATCCCATTGACTCACTGATAATGTTTTTGCTCGTTTTTGCTACCTTGACAGATAGTCACCTGTCTACTAGGTTCAGCTTCATAACTTGAAGCATAGCACTATGTCTACATGATAATAACACTTCCCAAACATATATGCACACATACATACCCACTGATACTGTATTAATATTATACATATTTTTCTGCTGTTCTTTGCTGTAATTCAATTCCTAATCCTAGCTCAACAAATGATGTAATTTAACTGTGCTGTTTGCCTCCTCCATAAAAGTTACAACCTCATGAAATCAATGAATTCAGCTCAATTCACTCGTTGACTATTTTTCACACAGCACATCAAAGTTACAGCTATTCTTCATAATAAACTCACTGAAAGTTTTGCCTGACTTTTGATTTCCCAGTTTTCACAACTTCTGACTCTTCATAGAACATAGAATAGTACAGCACAGTACAGGCCCTTCAGCCCACAATGTTGTGCCAACCCTCAAACCCTGCCTCCCATATAAGCCCCCACCTTAAATTCCTCCATATACCTGTCTAGTAGTCTCTTAAACTTCACTAGTGTATCTGCCTCCACCACTGACTCAGGCAGTGCATTCCACACACCAACCACTCTCTGAGTAAAAAACCTTCCTCTAATATCCCCCTTGAACTTCCCACCCCTTGTATTGAGCAGTGGTGCCCTGGGGAAGAGGCGCTGGCTAGCCACTCTATCTATTCCTCTTAATATCTTGTACACTTCTATCATGTCTCCTCTCATCCTCCTTCTCTCCAAAGAGTAAAGCCCTAGCTCCCTTAATCTCTGATCATAATGCACACTCTCTAAACCAGGCAGCATCCTGGTAAATCTCCTCTGTACCCTTTCCAAGACTTCATAGAGTCACAGAAAAGTACAGTACAGAAGCAGGTCCTTTGGCCTATCTCTTAGAAGTTGAAATCAAAATTGCATCCTCCACTTGCACTGGCAGCTAATTCCCCACACTCACCACCCTTCGAGTGAAAATGTTTCTCCTCATGTTCCCCTTCCGTAAATGTGATCCTCAAGTCCCGGCAAGTTCCTTGTAAATTTTCTTTGTATCTTTCAAACTTATTTACATCATTCCTGCTAGGTAGGTGACCAAAGCTGCAGACAATACTCCAAATTAGGCCTCATTAACATCTTATACAACTTCAACATAACGTCCCAACTCCTGTACTCAATACATTGATCTATGACGGCCAATGTGTCAGAAGTTTTCTACCTGTGACACCACTTCAATGAATTTTGAACCTGTATCCCCAGATCCCATTGTCCTACCAAACTACTCAATGCCCCACTGTTGGAGCACTGTTGGAGGAGGTGTTGGAGTTGCTAAAATACATTAGGACAGATAAGTCCCCGGGTCCTGACGGAATATTCCCCAGGCTGCTCCACAAGGCGAGAGAAGAGATTGCTGAACCTCTGGCTAGGATCTTTATGTCCTCGTTGTCCACGGGAATGGTACCGGAGGATTGGAGGGAGGCGAATGTTGTTCCCTTGTTCAAAAAAGGTAGTAGGGATAGTCCGGGTAATTATAGACCAGTGAGCCTTACGTCTGTGGTGGGAAGGCTGTTGGAAAAGATTCTTAGAGATAGGATCTATAGGCATTTAGAGAATCATGGTCTGATCAGGGACAGTCAGCATGGCTTTGTGAAGGGCAGATCGTGTCTAACAAGCCTGATAGAGTTCTTTGAGGAGGTGACCAGGCATATAGATGAGGGTAGTGCAGTGGATGTGATCTATATGGATCTTAGTAAGGCATTTGACAAGGATCCACACGGTAGGCTTATTCAGAAAGTTAGAAGGCATGGGATCCGGGGGAGTTTGGCCAGGTGGATTCAGAATTGGCTTGCCTGCAGAAGGCAGAGGGTGGTGGTGGAGGGAGTACATTCAGATTGGAGGATTGTGACTAGTGGTGTCCTACAAGGATCTGTTCTGGGACCTCTACTTTTCGTGATTTTTATTAACAACCTGGATGTGGGGGTAGAAGGGTGGGTTGGCAAATTTGCAGACGACACAAAGGTTGGTGGTGTTGTAGATAGCGTAGAGGATTGTCAAAGATTGCAGAGAGACATTGATAGGATGCAGAAGTGGGCTGAGAAGTGGCAGATGGAGTTCAACCCAGAGAAGTGTGAGGTGGTACACTTTGGAAGGACAAACTCCAAGGCAGAGTACAAAGTAAATGGCAGAATACTTGGTTGTGTGGAGGAGCAGAGGGATCTCGGGGTACATGTCCACAGATCCCTGAAAGTTGCCTCACAGGTGGATAGGGTAGTTAAGAAAGCTTATGGGGTGTTAGCTTTCATAAGTCGAGGGATAGAGTTTAAGAGTCGCGATGTAATGATGAAGCTCTATAAAACTCTGGTTAGGCCACACTTGGAGTATTGTGTCCAGTTCTGGTCACCTCACTATAGGAAGGATGTGGAAGCATTGGAAAGAGTACAGAGGAGATTTACCAGGATGCTGTCTGGTTTAGAGAGTATGGATTATGATCAGAGATTAAGGGAGCTAGGGCTTTACTCTTTGGAGAGAAGGAGGATGAGAGGAGACATGATAGAGGTGTACAAGATAATAAGAGGAATAGATAGAGTGGATAGCCAGCACCTCTTCCCCAGGGCACCACTGCTCAATACAAGAGGATATGGCTTTAAGGTAAGGGGTGGGAAGTTCAAGGGAGATATTAGAGGAAGGTTTTTTACTCAGAGAGTGGTTGGTGCGTGGAATGCACTGCCTGAGTCAGTGGTGGAGGCAGATACACTAGTGAAGTTTAAGAGACTACTAGACAGGTATATGGAGGAATCTAAGGTGGGGGCTTATATGGGAGGCAGGGTTTGAGGGTCGGCACAACATTGTGGGCCGAAGGGCCTGTACTGTGCTGTACTATTCTATGTTCTAATGTTCTATGTTTGTTCACTTTGTAAGATCTACCCTGGTTTGTCCTCTGAAAGTGCAACATCTCACACTAGATTCCACTTGCCATTTTTCCAGCTGGTCCAGATCTCACTGGAAGCTCTGATAGTCTTCCTCACTGTCCACTACACCCCCAATCTTTCAAAGGTTTCAAAGGTACATTTAATGTCAGAGAAATGCATACAATATACATCCTGAAATGCTTTTTCTTCGCAACCATCCACAAAAACAGAGGAGTGCCCCAAAGAAATGAACCGCAGTTAAATGTTAGAACCCAACAGCCCCCCCCAGCTCCCCCCACCCACTCATAAGCAGCAGCAAAGCAATGAACCCCCTTCCCCCACCAGCAACAAAAAGCATCGGCGCCCACCACCGAGCGCCCCCGCGTGCAGCAAAGACGCAGACTTGCAGTTGCCCAAAGACTACTCGTTCACCCGGTAATTCAACATACCATACATTCTTTCTCTCCCTAATAAGGGAAAAAGAGATGTTTTGGTTTCACAGAGTCCTGGTATTATCAGCCAGTTGACCACATTATCATCCAGATATTTGATATAGATGACTATTTGGGATTGAAATGATTATGTAATGGTTGTACGATTTACTAAGCAATTTGCTTTCTACAATTTACTAAGTAATCTAGCATTTACAAGCATAGTCAAGAAAGTTCATCATTACTTTTTGTAGGATTTTCCGTTCAAGGGCATTGGTGTTTCCATACCAGGCTGTAATGCAGACAGCCAAGGTACTCTCCACTACACTTCTATAGAAGTTTGTCAAAGTTTTAGATCTCATGCCAAATTTGTGTGAACTCCTGTGGAAGCAGAGGTGCTGCTGTGTTTTTTTCCGGAATTGCACTTACGTGCTGGGTCCAGGATATGTCCTCCAAAATAATAACATGGAGGAATTTAAAGTTCCTGACTCTCTCCACCCCAGATCCTTCGATAGATCTGGCTTGTGGATCTCTGCTTTCCTCCTCCTGAAGTCAACAATTAGTCAAAGAAAACATCAAAGCCTGCTTGAAAAAAAAACACCATGGTAGGCATTTGGAAACTTTCCCTGTCCCAAGTCTACTCAAATGTATGAGCCAGGAATATCGAGGAACATATTGAGCACCTCAAGTCTCTATAATAAAAAAATCCCAAACAATTTACGGGCCGAGACTCTTTGGCCTGACAAAGGGTCTCGGCCAGAAACGTCGACTGTACCTCTTCCTATAGATGCTGCCTGACCTGCTGCGTTCCACCAGCACTTTTTGTGTGTGTTGTTTGAACTTCCAGCATCTGCAGATTTCCTCCTGTTATCCCAGATAATTTGTCCACCAGCCCAACCAAGCAAGCACCTCTTATCCCACTTGTTTCAGAGTCTACTCATATGGTGAACATCGCACCTTTATGTCACAGAAATGGAACTGATGCAAGTTATTCTCGATCCCAAGACTACTTAGAAGAGAGAAGAAAAGCACAGACAATTAGGCGGAACGTGGAACAGGAACGCCGTCGAAAGGCTGATACGGGAACACCGAATAGTTTGCGATATCAGCTACTGGCCAGCAGATGGTGCTGTTGTACTGTACAAAAATCTATCGACACTTGCTTTTCACTCACGGTGCAACTGAACCCTTTGAATAAAAATATAGCGATTACTTTTTTTTCTGAAGCTTCCTGCTGCAAAAATAATTAAACCTGTAAAATACTTCGAGCCAAACTCTATTAGCTGCAGTGATACAGAACCTCTGTTGTTCAAATTAAAGCAAATGCCGGTGTAAATCCGGAAACCCGTGTCTGAATGTCCCAATGCTGAGATTTCAGCCGCTGAAATAGGCTCAGGGCGTCCAACAGCAGCACTTACCCTTCGCTAACAACCCCCAGTATAAGGTCGGGGCATCGCCACTCAAATACCATGGCAGGCCAGCCATGAAGCGATTAAAATTACCGAAAGCCCGTTGATTTTAGGGGGATTTGTAGATAATGATTTAGAGAACAACAAGGAAGGTCCATTAATATCTGTGATTTTAGTTAACTCTTATTATTAAGAAAGGGTCACTTTACTTTTTGTTAATTATTTACATCATTGTTAAAAGATTGTTATGTCTTGAATGTCGAAAATAATTAAAATTAACAAAATTAGTGATAATTTTGACAGAGGAAACATCTTTATCTCCAAAAGTTGCTTTTCATCAAGAATCTTTGAATCTTTGAATTATTTAGTGACTTTATCAAGCTGGCCTGGTTAAAATCTCCCAGAATGATGGGGAAGGCATCAGGATGTGCTGTTTCATACCTATTGATTACGTCACTCAGTTCATCGAGAACCTGAGGTGGAATGTACATCGCTACTAAAAAGATCCCTGAAATCTCCTGTGCCAGGCTAAAATGAAAATGTTCAATGTTTTCCATCATTTTCAGTGTTGAGGCTGTCCGTGGTGTGGGCAGCCCGGAGATGATTATATGAAACCTGGTGTGGGCAGCCCAGAGGTGGATTATATGAACTATCAGAGCCTGAAGACACACACATCGATGTTTTAGGAACAGCTGCTTCCCTTTAGCCAACAGATCACCGATCTTAGATATTTCTTATTGTAACTTAAAGGAATTTTTTTATGCATTACACTGTACTGTCGCTGCAAATCAAATTTCACAACATGTCAGTGATAACAAAGCTGATTCTGATTCTGATTGTGAAGAGAGTCTGAGTGAAGTCAATCGTAAGCTGGAATATTGTCTGATACCTTGGCATACTCCCGATGGTGTAACGTACGGTTCCACCTGGGCTCCCAGTTGCTGATCCAGTTCCCTCTCTCTATAACCGGAGGCTCCAAAGGCATTCATGGAATTCATATGCACAGCTACAGTACGTGAGTAACATACATTTACCGCAACAGAAACTAAATGAGTCACAATCACAACACAGTGCCAAGGTTTGAACCATAGATTCAGAGAAAGTACAGCACAGAAACAGGCCCTTCAGCCCATCTAGTCCATGCCAAACCATTGAAATTGCCTAATCCCATTGAACTGCACCCTGGCCACAGCCCTCCATATCCCTATCATCCATGTACCTATCTTAAATGCTGGAATTGAACTCACATGCACCACCTGCGCTGGCAACTCATTCCATACGTTCACTACCCTCTGAGTAAAGAAGTTTCCCCTTAAACTTTTCACCTTTCACGCTTAAGCCCATGACCTCTCATTGTAGCCCCACCCAACCAGAATACCTGAAGAGAGCTTCCAGCCTCTTCTTATGTGTTGCATTCCCAGCTGGATCAATTGTTCTCTTAAAAAAAATCAGAAAATTTCCCATGTCAAATCTGTCACAAAATCATTGTAATTTCCAGGCTATTTTTGTTTTATGAAGGATAAGTAAAAATGTCTGCTTCTCTTCACCACTGTCCCCTCTAAACAGTGGGTGCGTGGCTGCACGGTAACTGAAATGCTCCCATGCACATAGCCTTTGTTGTCACGCAGCTTGAACTTTCTTTTATATAATGTTTTATTAAAGTGCCGTTGATGGAGGGGCAGGTAGTGTTGAGGAAACAGGGAGGATGCAGAAGGACTTAGATTAGGGGAATGGGCAAGAGAATGGCAAATGAAATACAATGCTGGAAAATGCACGGTCATGCAACTTTGGTAGTAGAAATTAATGTGCAGACTATTTTCTAAATGGGGAGAAAATCCAAAAATCTGGGGGTCCTAAGACTTTTGCATAGTACGGTATTTGTCAACGTGAACATAGAACAGTACAGCACAGTACAGGCCCTTCGGCCCACAATGTTGTGCCGACCCTCAAACCCTGCCTCCCATATAAGCCCCCACCTTAAATTCCTCCATATACCTGTCTAGTAGTCTCTTAAACTTCACTAGTGTATCTGCCTCCACCACTGACTCAGGCAGTGCATTCCACGCACCAACCACTCTCTGAGTAAAAAACCTTCCTCTAATATCCCCCTTGAACTTCCCACCCCTTACCTTAAAGCCATGTCCTCTTGTATTGAGCAGTGGTGCCCTGGGGAAGAGGCGCTGGCTATCCACTCTATCTATTCCTCTTATTATCTTGTACACCTCTATCATGTCTCCTCTCATCCTCCTTCTCTCCAAAGAGTAAAGCCCTAGCTCCCTTAATCTCTGATCATAATGCATACTTTCTAAACCAGGCAGCATCCTGGTAAATCTCCTCTGTACCCTTTCCAATGCTTCCACATCCTTCCTATAGTGAGGTGACCAGAACTGGACGAAGTGGAGAGTGTGTTTGTAAATATGCCGGAAGAAAAGGATGTTGAGAATAGAAGGGTGGAGTGCCATGGGAGGGGTCTGGGACAGGTGGCGGAGAAGGAGTGCCAGGGCTGGGGCGTGATGCTGGTGCAGACACACCCAAATCCTGAAAACCAGTTAAGATCGCCTGATTCCAAACAATTGGTTTATTGATCATTACAGAATGTCTCTCTGGTACTTCCTGCTCCCTGGCCTCTATATATGTGCCTAAGACTTTTGCATAGTACGTAGCACGATAGAGATCCATCTCAGAATCAGGTTTATCAACACTCACATATGGCATGAAATCTGTTTTTTTTGCAGGAACAGTAGCAGTACAGCACAATACATAAAATTACTACAGTTCTGTGCAAAATTCTTAGGCACACTAACTATATACTGTACATGTGCCTAACACTTTTGCATAATACTGTAATTCTATAGTCCATAAGACCATAAGATACAAGAACAGAATTAGGCTATTCAGCCCCTCAACTCTGAATCCCCATTTGACCCAGGCTGGTTTATTATCCCTCTCAATGCCATTCGACTGCTGTCTCCCTGTAACCTGTAATCTGAAGATCTACCGTGAGCCCAACATATCGATGCAATTACAAGCAAGACATGGCTGTAGCTATATTTCATTAGCAGTTTGAGGAAACTTGGTATGACACTAAAGACTCTCACAAATTTCCACAGTTGTACCATGGAGAGCATTCTAACTGGCTGCATCACTGTCTGGTATGGAAGGGTGACAGCAGAGGATTGGAAAGAGCTGCAGAAGGTTGTTAACTCAGCCAGCTCCATCATGGGACTACCCTCCCCAGCATCCAGGACACCTTCAAAAGGCGGCATCCATCATTAAGGACCCCCGTCACCCAGGACATGCCCTCTATAACGGGCGCACCAATCGTGAGTTGGAGAGCTCTAGAGAGGAGGTGGCGCACAGGTCTGGGAGCGAAGTTTCGGTGGGGAAAGCTTCGCGGGAACTCGGCTACAACTGGAGCACCAATCGTGAGTTGGAGAGTAGGGAAGGTTCAGGCATTGCCTAGTGGGGCGGTCATCAAAGAAGGGTCATCGATGGGGTGGTCTGAGGCAGAGTGGTAGGGCTTTGGCTCATTCGGGCTTCGGCGGGGTAAGTGGGTAAGCGGATTTCATTTTTTTCCTTGCATTTTTTAAAGAATAGAGAGCATGTCTGTAGGGTTAGTACCCTGCTCTGGGTGTCAGATGTGGGAATCCTGGGAATCTTCCAGTCTCCCAGGTGGCCACATCTGTGCCAGATGCTCCGAGATGCAACTCCTGCGAGAGCGTGTTAGGGATCTGCCGCTGCGGGTTAATGACCGATAGATTATTAGGGAAAGTAAGCAGGAGATAGAAAGGAGATACAGGGAGTTAGTCACCTCAAGGCTGCAGGAGTGAGACAAGTAGTTGACTGTCAGGGAAAGGAAGGGAAGAGCTCAGATAGCAGAGAGCATTCCTGTGGCCATTCCCCTCAGTAATCGTTATCTCATTTTGCATGCTGTTGAGGGGGGTGACCTGACAGAGGACGATCACGGTGATTGGGTCTCTGGCACTGAGCCTGGTTCTGTGGTGCAGAAGGGAAAGAGGAAGATGAGGAATGTGGTAGTCATAGGGGATTCCATAGCGAGGGGAACAGACGGGAGGTTTTGTTAGCCTGATAGCGATACCCGCCTGGTGTGTTGCCTCCCAGGTGTCAGGGTACAGAATGTCTCGTATTGGGTGCAGAGTATTCTGAAGGAAGAGGGTGAACAGCCAGAAGTCTTGGCACATGTTAGTACCAATGACATAGGTAGAAAAAGGGAAGAGGTCCTGAAGAGGGAATTCACGGAGTTGGGTAGGAAGCTGAAAAGCAGCACCTCCAGGGTAGTAATCTCAGGATTGCTGCCTGTGCCACGTGCTGACAAGCACAAGAGTACCATGATCAGGCATATTAATGCGTGGCTGAGAGACTGGTGTAGGGGGCAGGGCTTCGGGTTTCTGGATCATTGGGGTGTCTTCTGGGGGAGGTACGACCTGTGGATGGTTTACACCTGAACCCAAAGGGGTCCAATATCCTAGCAGGCAAGTTTAATACAGTTGTTAGTAAGGGTTTAAACTAATTTGGCAGGGGAATGGGAACTGGAATGAAAGGGCTGAGGAAGGGGAAACAGAAATAAATCAAAGATAGCTTGCAACAGCAATGATAGAAAGGACAGGCAGGAGATGAGGCATAATCGCAGCCAGTAGGATGAGTTACAGAGCAATAGAGGCGCGGTGCAGTTAAAACAGAAAGCAACAAATAACTGGACTGAAAGTGTTACATTTGAATGCACACAGCATAAGAAATAAAATGGATGATCTTGAAATTCAGCTACAGAATGGCAAGTATGACGTTGTGGCCATCTCTGAAACTTGGCTAAAGAATGGCTGCCATTGGGAGCTGAACGTCCAAGAATATACGGTGTATCAGAAAGACAGGTTAGTAGGCAGAGGGGGTGGTGTGGCTCTGTGTATAAGAAATAATATTAAATCATTAGAAAGGGATGACATAGGATCGGAAGGTGTAATGTCTCTATGGGCTGAGTTAAGAAAAGGCAAGGGTAAAAGGACCCTAATGGTAGTTGTATACAGGCCTCCAAACAGCAACTGGGACGTGGATTACAAATTACAGCAGGAGATAGAAAAGGCGTGTCAGAAGGGCAATGTCATGATAACCGTTGGGGATTTAACATGAAAGCGGATTGGGAAAACCAGCCCAGTACTGGACCTCAAGAGAGCGAGTATGTAGACTGCCTAAGGGATGGCTTTTTAGAACAGCTTGTTATTGAGCCCACTAGGGGATCGGCTGTGCTGGATTGGGTGTTGTGCGATGATCCAGAGGTGATAAGAGAGCTTAAGGTTAAGGAACCCTTAGGGAACAGTGATCACAATATGATCAAGTTCACCTTTAAAATTTGAGAAGGGGAAGCTAAATTCCAATGTGTTGGTATTTCAGTGGAATAAAGGAAATTACAATGGCATGAGAGGGGAACTGGCCAAAGTTGACTGGAAAGGGTCACTAGCAGGAAGGACAGCGGAGCAGCAATGGCTGGAGTTTCTGTGAAAAATAAGGGAAGAGCAAGACAGATATATTCCAAATAAGAAGAAATTTTTGAACGGAAAAGGGACACTACCATGGATGACAAGTGAAGTCAGAGCCAAAGTAAAAGCAAAAGAGAGGGCATACAGGAAACCAAAGCTAGCGGGAAGATAAAGGATTGGGAAGCTTTTTAAAACTTACAGAAGGAAACTAAAAAGCTCATTAGGAAGGAAAAGATGAATTATGAAAGGAAGCTGGCAAGTAATATCAAAGAAGATACTAAGAGCTTTTTTAAGTTAGATAAGTATTTTTGTCTAACCTGAAGATATTGCAGGAAGTGTGTATGAGAGAGAGAATATTTGCTAATTAACTCTTCAAAAGTCATCAATCGACCATCACAAAATAAATCTGCAAAAAAAACAGATCTCCTTATTTCTCCATAAGAGAAAAATGGGATCGGTTATTGAAGGTTTAAATAGAAAATTTTGATGTAAAGAGCTAGACAATTTAAAAAGTTGCTTAAATTTGGAATTTTAGCAAGTTGTAAAGGTAATGAAGCTCCTAATAATGAGGTTAAATGAAATTGTTTGATAACTTTTAATTCCAAATCAATCCAAGTTGGTTTTTGGCTCTTGTCGAGCCAATATAGCCAAAAACATAATTGTCGAATATTAACAGCCCAATAATACAATCTTAAATTAGGTAGTGCAAGTCCACCATCTTTTGTAGATTCTGATTTGTTGGATACTCTTTTGAATATGAATCCTTTAGTGAGAGGTTCCATTGGTAGAATTTATAATTTATTTTTACTACAAAAAGATAACCTCTCACGAAAGATGAAACAAGATTGGGAGAGAGAACTTAATATGACCTTTGTTAATGAAGATTGGTTGCGAGTTCTGAAAATGGTCAATTCTTCTTCAATATGTGCCAATCACTGTTTAATTCAATTTAAAATTGTTCACCGTTATTATTTAACAAAGGAGAGACTATCCAAAATATTTCCTAACATAGATATCTATTGTGATAAGTGTAAAACTGAAGTAGCCACCTTGTCACATATGTTCTGGTCATGTTCTTCGTTAAAATCTTTTTGGAAATCTTTATTTTCTATAATTTCTAAAGCTCTGAAAATTAACTTACAACCTAATACATTGACTGCTCTATTTGGAATAGTTCCGCATTATATTCAGGGTATTTCATCTTCAGACCAACATGTAATTGTATTTGTTACATTGTTGGCAAGAAGGGCTATTTTATTGAAATGGAAAGATACCTCTGTCCCTACATTAATTCAATAGTTTTCCCAAGTAATGTTATGCCTTAGTTTGGAAAAAATTAGAAGTAGAACTTTTGATCCTCGATTCAATTTTGTGAGAAGATGGGGCTTTTTTTGCCAAAGATTATCATTTAATTTGAATTAATTTATATAGTTTCCTTCCAATCTTATTTTATATAAATGTGAATTGACGGTTGATGATTTTTCTTCTTTATATATATAGATGATTGTAAGACGTATTGCTCTGGGAGTTGGTTCCAAAAGGGTTTTTCTCTTTTTTTTCTTTTTTCTTTTTCTTTCTCTTGTAGTTAGTGTTTTTTTTCTTTTAGTTAGTTAGGGTTCTCTTTTTTCCTTCTTTTCTTTATAAAAAATATCTTTTTTTCATTATCATATATTATTCTTTTTTGATGTTTTTTTCTTCAGCATTATTAACTGTATATATATCAATTTGTTGAAGTCTGATATCATTTTATAGCTGTAGAAGATTATGTATCAATAAAAAGATTTTTAAAATGAAATTAAAAGCTTTTTTTAAGTATAAAATGGGTAAAAGAGAGTCGAGGGTAGATAAAAGACCAATAGAAAATGATGCTAGAGATATTGTAATGAGAAATGCAGAGATAGTAGAGGAACTGAATGCATATTTTGCATCAGTCTTCACAGTGGAAGACATCCACAGTATATCGGACATTCAAGTGTGTCAAGGAAGTGAAGTTTGTGCAGTGAAAATTACGACTGAGAAGGTGCTCAGGAAGCTTAATGGTCTGAGGGTGGATAAATCTCCTGGATCTGATGGAATGCACCCTCGGGTTCTGAAGGAAGTAGCTGGAAAGATTGTGGAGGCTTTAACAATGATCTTTCAAGAATCGATAGATTCTGGCATTATACCGGATGACTGGAAAATTGCAAATGTTACTCCACTATTTAAGAAGGGTGGGAGGCAGCAGAAAGGAAACTATAGACCTGTTAGCCTGACATCAGTGGTTGGGAAGTTGTTGGAATCGATTGTTAGGGATGAGATTACCAAGTACCTGGAGGCGCATAAAAAGATAGGCCAAAGCTAGCATGGTTTCCCGAAAGGAAAATCCTGCCTGAGAAACCTACTGTAATTCTTTAACAAAATTACAAGTAGGGTAGACAAAGGAGATGCTGCAGACGTGGTGCACTTGGATTTTCAGAAGACCTTTGACAAGATGATGTACATGAGGTTGTCCAGCAAGAGAAGAGCCCATGGAATTACAGGGGAGTTACTAGCATGGGTGGAGCATTGGCTGGTTAGCAGAAAACAGAGAGTGGGAATAAAGGGATCCTACTCTGGCTGGCTGCCAGTTCCACAGGGTTCGCTGTTGGGACCGCTGCTTTTTACGATGTATGCCAATTATTTGGACAATGGGATTTGTGGCTAAATTTGCCAATGATACAAAGATAGGTGGAAGAGCGGGTAGTGTTGAGGAAACAGAGAGCATGCGGAGAGAGTTAGATAGTTCGGGGAATGGGCAAAGAGTGGCAAATGTAACACAATGTTGGAAAGTGTATGGTCATGCACTGTGGTGGAAGAAATAAACAAGCAGACAATTATTTAGATGGGGAGATAATTCAAAATGCAGAGATACAAGGAGACTTGGGAGTCCTTGTACAAGATACCCTAAAGGTTAACTTCCAGGTTGAGTCGGTGGTGAAGAAGGCAAACACAATTTCTAGAGGTATAGAATATAAGAGCAGGAGTGTGATGTTGAGGCTCTATAAGGCACTCGTGAAACCACACTTGGAGTATTGTGTGCAGTTACTGATGTTGGAGAGGGTTCAGAGAAGATTCACAAGAATGATTCCAGGAATCAGAATCAGAATCAGATTTATTATCACCGGCATGTGACGTGAAATTTATTAACTTAGCAGCAGCAGTTCAATGCAACATATAATCTAACAGAGAAGAAAAAAATTATAATAATAAATAAAATAAAAATAGTAATAATAATAAACAGGTAAATCAATTACGTATATTGAATAGATTTTAAAAACGTGCAAAAACAGAAATATTGTATATTTAAAAAAAGTGAGGTAGTGTCCAAAGATTCAATGTCCATTTAGGAATCGGATGGCAGAGAGGAAGAAGCTGTTCCTGAATCGCTGAGTGTGTGCCTTCAGGCTTCTCTACCTCCTACCTGATTGTAACAATGAGAAAAGGGCATGTCCTGGGTGCTGGAGGTCCTTAATAATGGATGCTGCCTTTCTGAGACACCGCTCCCTGAAGATGTCCTGGGTACTTTGTCGGCTGGTACTTAAGATGGAGCTGACTAGATTTACAACCTTCTGCAGCTCCTTTCGGTCCTGTGCAGTAGCCCCTCAATACCCATCAGTGATGCAGCCTGTCAGAATGCTCTCCATGGTACAACTATAGAAGTTTTTGAGTGCATTTCTTGACATGCCAAATCTCTTCAAACTCCTAATAAAGTATAGCCGCTGTCTTGCCTTCTTTATAACTACATCGATATGTTGGGACCAGGTTAGATCCTCAGAGATCTCGACACCCAGGAACTTGAAACTGCTCACTCTCTCCACTTCTGATCCCTCTATGAGGATTGGTATGTGTTCCTTCGTCTTACCCTTCCAGAAGTCCACAGTCAGCTCTTTCGTCTTACTGACGTTGAGTGCCAGGTTGTTGCTGCGGCACCACTCCACTAGTTGGCATACACACATCAAAGTCGCTGGTGAACACAGCAGGCCAGTCATCATCTCTAGAAAGAGGTACAGTCGACGTTTCAGGCCAAGACCCCTCATCAGGACCCTTCGTCTAGTCTTGATGAAGGGTCTCAGCCCGAAATGTCGACTGTACCTCTTCCTAGAGATGCTGCCTGGCCTACTGCATTCACCAGCATCTTTGATGTGTGTTGCTTGAATTTCCAGCATCTGCAAAATTCCTCATGTTTGCGACTAGTTGGCATATCTCACTCCTGTACGCACTCTCGTCACCATCTGAGATTCTACCAACAATGGTTGTATCGTCAGCAAATTTATAGATGGCATTTGAGCTATGCCTAGCCCATGTTTGAATGGCGGAGCAGACTCAATGGGCCAAATGGCCTACTTCTCCTCCTATATCTTATGGTCTTATGGTCTCATTGCTACCATCAGATGGGAGGTACAGGAGCCTGAAGGCACACACTCAGAGTTTCAGGAATAGCTTCAGATTTCTGAACTGACAATGAACATTACATCACTATTTTTCTGTCATTTTGCTTCATTTATTTACTTTTTCATATGTTTCTTATTGTTATTTACAGGTTTTATTATGTATTGTACTGAACTGCTGCCACAAGACAACAAATTTTACAACATACACCAGTGATATGAAACCAGATTCTGATTCTCAGGATTGGTGCTGCTAAGCTGAATCAGTTTGAACAGCAATCCTGAGGCATCATGTCATCGTTACTCAAGCTAATGTTTGTGCTAGAAGATCAAAGGGCACGGGAAATACACAGCAGGCCCAGCAGCATCCGTGAGGGGAAAATCAGAGGTCCCATTTCAGGCTTTCATCACAGCTTGGAAAAGTGAGAAAACAAATACATTTTAGGTTGTGGAGACAATATAGGGAATGTCAATGATTGGATGGAGACCAAGATTGTCTTTGGTGCTGTCTGGGTGAGTAGTTATTAATCACAGCTGATCTGTCTGGAGGAGGAGAAGAAAAAAAATGAGAGACAAATGAGAACAGAGAGGAGAGAGGAGGAGGATTAAAAAACAAAGATGAACAGAGCTGCAGCACATAGCAGTTGCTGGAAATCTGAAGTAAAAGAGAATGCTTAGTTCTCAGCAAGATGGTAGCCTCTGAGGGTTGACAAAGACTGAGCTAATACTGGAGGTTAATATTAGGCGTTTGAGGAGATTTGGTATGTCACGTAAAACGCTCTTAAATTTCTACAGATGTACTGTGGAGAGCATTCTGACTGGCTGCATCACCGACTAATATTGGGGGTGGGGGGATGTCTACAGCACAGGATCAAAGTAAGCTGCAGTGAGTTGTAAATTAGTCAGGTCCATCATGGGCACTGGCCTCCATAGTAATCAGGACATTTTCAAGGAGAGATATCTCAAAAAGGCGCCGCCATCATTAGGGACCACCATCGCCCAAGACATGCTCTCTTCTCGTTGCTACCATTAGGAAGGAGGTACAGAAGCCTGAAGGCACATCATCAACGATTCGGGAACAGCTTCTTCCCCTCTGCCATCTGATCCCTGAATGGACATTGAACCCAAGAACACTACCTCACAATTTTTTAATTTCTATTTTTGTATTATTCATTTATGTGGAGGAGGAGGAGGAGGAGGAGGAGGAGAAGATGACGGTGCGACCACTCTGGTGAATGATATCTGTAATCTGTCAAGTAGGGGCTGGGCACAATCCTGATTTGATGGAGACAGACGTGAGAGAACGGAGGAACATCTGGAGAAACTTCTGAAATGCCTTTTTCGCTGCCACTATTACTACGTGATCCAGAATCTCCGGAGGGGAAGGCCCCGAATCTTCGGCTTTAGTCATAGTAGTCATAGTCATAGTCATACTTTATTGATCCCAGGGGGAAATTGGTTTTTGTTACAGTTGCACCATAAATAATAAATAGTAATAGAACCATAAATAGTTAAATAGTAATATGTAAATTATGCCAGTAAATTATGAAATAAATCCAGGACCAGCCTATTGGCTCAGGGTGTCTGACCCTCCAAGGGAGGAGCTGTAAAGTTGGATGGCCACAGGCAGGAATGACTTCCTATGACGCTCTGTGCTGCATCTTTGAGGAATGAGTCTCTGGCTGAATGTACTCCTGTGCCCACCCAGTACATTATGTAGTGGATGGGAGACATTGACCAAGATGGCATGCAACTTAGACAGCATCCTATTTTCAGACACCACCGTGAGAGAGTCCAGCTTTGCTTGTTGCTCGGCGGCCGGGACGGGGTCAAGGTGCTCGGCAGAGATGGTGCTCGGTGTCGGAGGCTCTCAGTTTTTGGATGGACTCAGAGTCAGCTGTGGTCGGGTGCTTCCAATGCATCAGCAGTTGTTGGTGCCTGGAGATTTATGGCAGAGGGAGTTTCTCCCTTCTGCCGCCTGCTATTGGGACTACCGGGAGTCGATTGGAACTTTGAGACTTTTTTTTACTGTTCCCATGGTCTGCTCTTCATCAAATTATGGTATTGCTTTGCACTGCTGTAACTATATGTTATAATTATGCGGTTCTGTCAGTGTTAGTCTTTGGTTTGTCCTTTTTTTTGTGATATCACTCTGGAGGAACATTGTATCATTTCTTAATGCATGCATTTCTAAATGACAATAAATGAGGACTGAGTGTCTTCATAATCTAACCTAATTTAACTATTTTATATATATTTACTGTAATACACAGATCTATTGTATTGTACTGCTGCCGCATAGCTAACAAATTCCTTGACATATGCCGGCTGTATTAAACCTGTTTCTGATTGTGATTCTGAGTTATATCAGACTGGCTTTGTAAGTTTGAACACAAGATGACGATTATCAGAAACTGTTGAAGTCACTTTGGAGTCCTGAGAGCTGCAAGGTTCTTTGATAGAAAACGAGATTATTCTGGGTTTCTCTAGAATACGTCAAAGATAGAAAGGCAGAGGGAGAGTGAGATGGAAACTCCACTTGAGGCTCAGTATACCTTTGCAGAAGTGATCTGTAAGTCTGTCACTGACTGCAATTTCTTTCTTTACTCAGTTTTGATGAAAGTTCAGTAACCTGGCACATTGACTGTATCTCTCTCTCCAGAGAAATATTTTCTGATCTGCCTCCTTCCGCTTTCCCTGCTTTTATTTAAGATTTCTCATGTCTATGGTATGTGAGAGTATTTCTTGCCAAGTTATTCACTGAAGATAGTGATAAAATTAGATTTGAATTCCCATGGCTGGTTTATTAACTCAGATCTCCTGACCAGTAACTTTACCGCACCTTATTGTGCCAAATGTTTTATTTCTGGTCTGTGAATGCCTGGTAATAATTTCATTCCACAGTCAACTTGCTAGGTTCAGGTTCACTGAAATGTACAGTGAGCATTAACAACCAACACAACCGAACGATGTGCTGGGGGCAGCCTGCAAGTGTCGTTGCACTTTCTGGTGCCAACATAGCATACCCACAATGCTCGGCAGAACAACACAGACACCACAAAACAGAATTGTCTCATTGAGAAAACTAACTCTGTTCATAGTTCAAAGTAAATTTATTATCAAAGTACATATATGTCACCATATTCAACACTGACATTCATTTTCTTGCGGGCAAACACAGTAAATCCAAAAATTACAACAGAATCAATGAAGAACCAAACCCAACAGGATGGACAAACAACCAATGTGCAAATACAAAAGTGAAAATAAATAAACAAACAAACAAACAAATAAACAAATAGATAAATAATTAAATACATAGATAGACAGATAGATAAATAGATAAGCATGTTCTGACGTCGGTCTCCAAGACAGAGACCACAGGGTCACTAGACGCTGCAGGGATTTGCACAGGTGTAATTTTATTCCCCTTTTCAAAGCCCGCATTTTTTTTACTTTTTATTCTCCTTTTCAAAGCTTCTACAGTAAAGAAGCACCACAGGCCCAGACCTCACATTGGATACACACACCCTCCATCCCAGGAATCCATCTACTGAACCTGTGTTGCATTGCTATTGCCCGATACCCTTCCTTGAGTATGGAGACCAGATATGAGCGTATATAATATAGGACTTCAGTTCCCAGGGTGCAATGCATGCGGTTCACCCCGGAACTTGAAGTGACATTGGTGTGCCAGTTGCAAGCGTTCAGGTTGAACTGAATTCACGAGCTGGTTGCACGTGCTCATGCGGAGCTGAAGCCATTAATGGAGTGTCCTGTGAATAAAATGTGCCAGTGTTTTTACTAATGCAAGTTTGCCTTTATTAAGAACAAACATAACAACATATACACGTTATTCCTGGTGAATTTTCACCAGGACCCTTGCATTAGTAGCAAGCCATTTTTAGAAAATCACTTAATTACATTGGAAAACCAACACAGACATCCCACCCTGCAAAAACTCATTTCAGGGAGGTAGCACCACCACCCCTGCCCCCCACTACCCCATTTCCCCCTCCCAGTCGACCTCCAAGGGTGTATGTATACAGGACATTTGATTATGAAAGAACACAATTGATCACGTATTGAAACTATTTACACACACACACATATTGGCAGATTTGAGCATTTTGCTGGAAGTCGCAACCTCATAGCGGTCTGTGTCGATGAATTTGTTAATTTTGCAAGATATCAGATTCACAAGTGTTTTGTGAGATAGCTGACTTCTGAATTCTGTCTTAATGTGATGCACCATGCTGAATCCCCTTTCTACATCACAATTAGAACTTGGCAGCGCCAAAAGCAACTTCATCAACTGGCAGAACTCTTTGAATCTCAACTGCCCTGTGCTCACAGATTTTACTTTGGACAGCTTCCCCCAGAACTCATCAACTGGCAAACATATGTAGTTTGGCACCAGTCCTTCAAGGTTAATTGAGACATAATCCAGGACTTCCAAGTTGAGCTGTTCTCTTGCATCTACCTTGATCACATTTGGAAATCTCCCTGCCAAAGTCAAAATCTGCTTTGGATTCACCTCATCTTGGCTCTCTGTATTGACCACTGACAGAGTTTTCAAGATTTGGTCTCTCGTTGGGAACTTCTCCAAGATTTTTTGAAAGCACCTGACATAGAATGCTCTGGCATCTTTGAAGAACTACTTTGTCTTGTAAGGGGGTTATCATCACGTAGGACATCAATAGAGTATCTCCTGAACAGCTAGTCAGCTAGTTTAAGTAACATTAGCTATGCTAATGAATGAATGACACCTGTTAAACTCACAACACACTGGAGGAACTCAGCAGGTCGGGCAGCATCCGTGGAAACGATCAGTCAATGTTTCGGGCCGGAACCCTTCGTCAGGACTGAAGAGGGAAGGGGCAGAGGCCCTATAAAGAAGGTGGGAGGAGGGTGGGAAGGAGAAGGCTGGTAGGTTCCAGGTGAAAAATCAGTAAGGGGAAAGATAAAGGGGTGGTGGAGGGGAAGCAGGGAGGTGATAAGCAGGAAAGGTGAGATAGGGGAATAGGAGAAAACACAATGGGTAGTAGAAGGAGGCGGAACCATGAGGGAAGTAGTAGGCAGCTTGGGGAGGGGGCAGAGTGACATAGGGATAGGGGAAGGGAGGGGGAGGGAATTACCGGATGTTGGAGAATTCAATGTTCCTACCAAGGGGCTGGAGATGACCTAGACGGTATACCTGAGTGACTGGCTACCTGAGTGTTGCTTTGACCCCAGCATCTGCAGAGCATTTTGTGTTTATGACACCTGTTAAACTCACCTCAACATGTCTTTTACAGTCACTTAACCCATCGTGGGCAATAGAAAAGTCACTGTTGCAAACAATGCAGTGAGCAACACTGTCATTGTTTTTGACCCCTATTAGGCAGGGGTACACTTTAGTGTTGTCTGGGTGAAGTTCGTTTTATATTTTCTTTTTTGGAACACTCTGCCATGGCTGCAAGACACTAAATTGAACTGATGGACAATGAAAGAGAGAGAGAGGTCAAATGTAAAGCCCACCCACAGGGAAAACTGATAGGTCTACTTAGCACAAAGGGAGACCAATCAGGATGCTCTCTCTGTCACTCTCTCGCTACGTCTGTCATTCGCTCTCTCTCTCTCTCTCTCTCTCTCTCTCGCTCTCAAAAAAATCAATTTCCAGGATATCGTATAAAATTTACAGGCGTCAGGGAGTCGCTATCAATATGCGGGAGACTCCCGGAACTTCCAGGAGAGGTGGGATGTCTGCCAACATGTTATAGCACTGTTTATTACTGAAATTGCAATGGCATTTTGCTGACTACATCTATATTGTACCAACCAACTCCTGTCAATTACATCATCAGATCCACCCTGCTAAGTCTAATTAGCAACACCTGGCTGACTCCCAACGTTCCTTGTGAAACTGGAAAGGGAATAGCAACATTTGGAGTAACAACACTGTGGGTCTCCAGGAGGGTGTGGTCGACACCCCACCCCAGCATGCCTGGTAGCAGAGTGCTATTTATTGTTCTTGTTTTAAAATGCTTTCATGGGATTATGGTGGGATGTTTGAAATTCATTTATTGCTACATTTTAGCTCGGATTTTACAGTTATTGGCTTGTGTGTTTGTGGGTCACCCTGACTGTAACCGGAGTGTGTAATAATCACCTCCCCCGTCTTTATGTGACCAAGTGGGTTCCCTCCCCCAGTCATAGTGCCCGGTCTGTTTGTGTGTTTATCACAATAGAACCAACAGTTGAGCTAAATGAGCTTCTCTTGTCTATCATCATGGACCGAATGCTCACCTCATTGGTGTCAGGAGTGGGATTAGAAATTAACAGTAAGATTGAAGATTTACAATGTTAGAAAATGCATAGCCATACACTTTGGTGGTAGAAATAAATGTGCAGACTATTTTCTAAACGGGGAGAAAATCCAGGAATCTGAGATGTAGAGGGACTTGGGAGTCCTTGTGCAGAACACTCTGAAGGTTAACTTGCAGGTTGAGTCAGTGGTGAGGAAGGCAAATGCCATGTTAGCATTCATTTCAATAGGACTAGAATACAAGAGCAAGGATGTGATACTGAGGGTTTATAAGGCACTGGTGAGGCTTCACCTTGAGTATTGTGAACAGTTTTGGGCCCGTCATCTTAGAAAAGATGTGCTGGCAATGGAGAGGGTGCAGAGGAGGTTCACAAGGATGATTCCAAAAATGAAAGGGTTACCATATGAGGAACATTTGATGGCTCTGGGTCTGTACTCGCTGGAATTTAGAAGGGTGAGAGGATCCTGTTTAAACCTTTCGAATGTTGAAAGGCCTAGACAGTAGATGTGGAAAGTATGTTTCCCAAGGTGGGAGAATCTAGGACAAGAGGGCACAGCCTCAGGATAGAGAGGCGCCGTTTCAAAACAGAGATGTGGGGAAATTTCTTTAGCCAAAGGGTGGTAAATTTGTGGAATTTGTTACCACATGCAGCTGTGGAGGCCAGCTGTTGGGTGTTTTTAAGGCAGAGATTGATAGGTTCTTGATTGGACACGGCATCAAAGTTTACGGGGAGAAGACCGGGAACTGGGGTTGAGGAGGAGATAGAAAAAAAGATCAGCCATTATTGAATGGCGGAGCAGACTCGATGGGTCGGATGGCCTAATTCTGCTCCTATGTCTTATGGTCTTATGGTTACAATGTTGGATGGAGAGCCTTAAGGCCCGGGGAATAAGTCAAGCAGTATGCCTTCCCCACACCCTTGGGCCAGGCTCCCAAACACGGGGCACTGACCCAGAGGGAGGACCTGGGACCGAGCATTGCGCCTTCCCAGGGAGCCCCGGTGGGGTGCACTTACCCAGACTCCCCAACCCGGGGGACATGGCAGAGCGCATCACTTGCCTTCATCGTGGCCCGCACCAGGGGACTCAAGATACCACAGCCATGGGAGGATGGGCAACATGGCAGGCTCCACCAATGCCACTAGAACAAGAAGAAATCGAACGGCCTCAGCTGTTCGCGCCGCAAGGGCCAACTGGAAGGTCCCCAGATACAATGGAGCCAGCCAACTGGAGCCTTAGCTGTTGGTGTACCTGGCCCTGGTGCAGGAGGGAGATGCCCTGCGGGCCCTCCTCAGCCTAATACTGGCTGAACAGCATGACTACAGGGCCCTGGAGCAGTGTTTCGAGCAAAGGCCATGACAGCAAGCAATGAGGGAAGAACTGGGCACCACTGTGTGGGAGAAAGCCTGGGTGTGTTCACAGCAGTTCTCCACCATTGTGCTCAGCATGGCTACCCCCAGTTCCCTCCCGCGGCCCAGAAAGAGCTGGCCCTCCACGCCTTTGTAAAGGCTCTGACGCCAGAGCGCCTTCAGCAGTGTTTGCCTGACATCACCATCATCGCTGGCCAAGGTGCTGGCAGAGGCAGAGAGGGCAGAAGCAATTTTAGCCCCCCAAGGTGTTCCAGTTGCCTAGCACACCGTGAGCCCGGGCTTGTGTCACTGAGGCGGAGGAGGAAACTGATGAGGATGAGCCTGTGAGACAGGTCCGACCACCGCTGCACCAGCCCCACTGTGGGCCACAGAGCAACCGGTGTGGCAAAGCAGGCCATCTGCCTCAGGACTATCCCATACCAGCGCCACAGCCCAGCCATCAGGAAATGTCAAGTGGGCAGCACCACCCGAGACCTCCAGTAGAGTGCCTCCAGTGTTGCCCCTTCGGTTGGGCCATTTGGGTGAAGAGCAAGGCTTATACGTGGACTGTGGTGGAGGGCATCAGATGCCGTGCGTTGGTGGACACGGGGGCAACCATCACTATCATCCATCTGGGTGTCGTCCCCAACACGGACCAGCCATCTTCGCCTGGGTGGACAACGATGGCGGTCCAGCTGGCTACGGTCTCCGGCGACTGTGCGTCAATGAGGGGGAAGAGTGGCTGGGCATCGCAGCAGGGAGAAGCACAGTGGAGCACAAGGTGTGGCTTGCTGACACCTGAGAGTGCTGTATCATTGGCCTGGAGCTACACGCTGTCCTGCTGGGCTCCCATGTGGACGTGCCGGGGGCGACACTCTACCTCGGCACTGCGGCCGCGGCTCTCCGGGAGGGCAGCTCCAGGAAGCGAACACAGCAGGCGCAACAATAACCACCTTCGGTCTGACGGCAGCCCACCGCAGTGCAAGCACAACCCACATTACGGGGTGTGTAACAATCACCTCCCGTCTGTATGTGCCTGATTGGCTTCTCTCCCCGGGTCTTAGTGTTTCTGTGCTTTTGTCTCAATAAAACCGGCAGCTGAGCTAAACGAGCTTCTCTCATCTGGCATCATGGACCAAATGCTCACCACAATACTGTTAGAAATCGCTCAAGGGAACCGCTGATAAATTTTGAGCACAAAAGATTCTGCCGATGCTGAATCTTGAGCAACAAACACAAAATGAAGGAGGAACTCGGCGACTCAGGCAACATCTATGGGGAAGAATAAACTGTTGGCATTTTGGGCTGAGACCCTTCTTCAGGACTGGAAAGGAAGGGGGAAGATGCCAGAACAAGGTGAGAGGGGAAGGGAAGGAGTACAAGCTGGCAGGTGGTAGGTGAGACGAGGTGGGTGGTTTGGGGAGGGGGGTGAAGTGAGAAGCTGGGAGATGATAGGTGGAAGAGGTGAAGAGCTGAAGAAGGAGGGGAGGGCCATGAAAGAAGGGGAGGTGCACCAGAGGGAGGTGATGGGCAAGTGAGGAGAAGGGAAGGCATGAGATGAGATCCGGAATGGGAAGTAGAAGAAGAGAGAAGGAAAGGAGGGAGGAAAAAGTACCGGAATGTTCATGCATCTGGTTGGAGGCTAATCAGATGGAATGTGAAGACTTGCTCCTCCCAACATGTCAAAATGGGAATGTGAAGCTGACTTGAAATGGATGACCACCCAGAGATCCTACCTCTAAAGGTGGACTAAATTTTGAACTTATGTCTAGATCTATGAAAGACTAACCTACTTTACAGGGTCAAAACCTATCAAAGGAAAACACCCTCTCCATGACATCACCACTCCTGTAGAAGTTGACGTCATCGCTCCTAGGATCAATTTGCTTCCATACTCTGAAGACACACTGTCAATTTTAGTTTGCTGCAATGTAAACATACTGTTCACGGGCAGAATTGGCAAATGGTTTTAAAATAATAAATAAAATGGAAGATAGAATTTTTTTCTCTCGGGTAGAATAGAGACTTGAACAAATAGCATATTAAATAGTAACAGGAAACAAGGAAGAAATACAGATGTCAGGGATGAGATTAATTTTCTACATCCATGCTACAGCTAGACCACAACTAAAGGTCATGGGTTAAGGGTGAGAGGTGAAAGGTTTAAGGGGAACATGAAGGGAAACTTCTTCACTCAGAGGTTGATGAGATGGCGACGAGAGAGGACCAGTGGAGTGAGTTCGAGATGGAGGATGGCGGTAAAGAGGAATGGAGTGGAAAGAGTAAGAAAAGAAAACAGAGGTATGAGATATCGAACTGTGAGGAGTCAGAGGATGATCGAAATAGGATAGCAAAACAATGGAAAGAAGATGAGATTAAAGCAATTATAAAACTGAGCGAAGACAATTTCGGTGACTGGAACCCAATTCTTTTGACGAAGACAATCAACAAACTTATAGGCGAGGTTAACAGAGCAAAAATTTTACGAAATGGATCGCTATTTGCCGGGATAGTGCTCAGCAAGGCAAAGTGATAAAATTAAATAAAATAGACGGCAAGAAAGTACAATGCTCCATACCCCACAACAGAAAGTGGACTAGAGGAGTTATTTCGGGAATACCAACAGAAGTTACTATGGACAAGATTAAACAGAACATAAAAGGAGCAAAAATTATTGAGGCCAAACGTTTAAAAGCTACAAGAAATGGAAAAAAGTGTGATAGTTTGTCAGTTACGATTAACTTCGATGAAGAGAGATTGCCGACTGAAGTTTATTTAGGATATATGTGTTATGAAGTCAGAATATATATACCACCTCCTTTAAGATGCTTTAAATGCCAGAAATTCGGGCATATGGCAGCGGTCTGCAGAGGGAAACAATGATGTGGGAGATGCGCTGGAGAACATGAATATGGGAAATGTGAAGCGGGAGCTAGGCTGAAATGCTGTAATTGTGGTGAGGAACACAGCGCAGCTTACCGAGGGTGCATTGATAGTAAGAAAGAAGCTGAGATACAATATGTGAAAGTAACTCAAGGAATCAGTTACGCGGAGGCAGTGAAAGCATTTGCTGGAAAGAAGGCTATCAAGCAAACAAATACAAGGAATAATAAACCGGTGAACTGTGAGGGCTGTAATAAGATAAATAAGGATACACTAACAATGAGTAGAAAGGATTTCATACTGTTTATGGTAGATGCCATTAACTGTTCAGCGCAAACAGACAAAAGAACTGAAAAAATTAAAATTATAGTCAAGTCTGCAGAAAAATATCTTGGGATTACAGGGTTTAGGTGGGAAGCAGTCAAAGAAACGCTGAATGGAGGATCAAACAGTTGACAGGCAGGAGAGGCGGGATATTAATGGCAGTATATATATTACAAGGGGAAGCAAGGAGTCTTATTGCAAATGGTCAAGAATTTACAAAATATGTATCAGAACTTAAAGGAAAACTTCAGATTTTATGTATACAAGAAACATGGTTGAAACCCAAGGTAAAGGTGCAGAACTCCAACAACAAATAGAAGTACTCAAAAAGAACAACTGAGAGTTGGAAAAGAGATTGGATGAAACAGTACTGCATTTAAAGGAGACGGTTTCTGAAAAGGATGCTTGTTGTCAAAAATTCAGTGACTTGGAAAACAGATTAAGAATGGAGGAAATTAGTCAAAGTTATAAAAGGAAAAAGGAATTGTTGCAAAGTGAATTATTTACATCCGGATTATTAAACGAAAACATGGGAACAAATTTAAAAGTTAAGCATGCAATAAATAATAAGAAGATTTTAGTCTTACAAATGATGCAGATGAAATCAATGTAATTGAGGTGATGCAATTACTTGAAAACCATGTGATAAAAATTAGGGAGAACAGCAGTTTGCAACACTGCTCTCCAACGGGCGCATACAGCATTTGCAAGAGGAATTGCAATTACAGAGTGAAACGAATAGAGATATGCAGGTGGAACTAGGTTGTCTAAAGTGGGTTGGAAAGAGATTGAAAATGGAGGAACTTATTACAAAATTACAAAAGGAAAAGGTATTGTGGTAAAGTGAAGTATCTACATTCAGGTTATAAATGAAAACATGGAAGCAAATGAAGAAAAACTGCAAGATCACAGTAAACAACAAGAGATTATGATTCAGGAAAAGGGAAACTTGGAAAAAGCAGATAGACTTGAAAAACAGCAATTTTAAATGTTAAGCATGCGAAAATTAATATTCTTAAACAAGAAGCTTTTAGCTTTACAAATAATGCAGTTGAAATCAATAATGCAATTACTTGAAAACCATGTGACAAAAATGAGGGAAGAAAAGCAGTCTGTGGCACTGCTACTTACTGAGTGTATACAGCACTTGCAAAATTAATTGCAATTACAGAGTGATGTAAATATAGATATGCAGGCTGAACTAGATTGTTTAAAGCTGAGTACTCCAGGATGAATTTGGTTGAAGACGGAAGCCTAGCAGGTGGTGGTGATGCACCTTAAAGAAGGTTTGCCAACCGCCATTAAACAAGAAGAAGAAGACTTCTTCACTCAGAGGGTTGAGAGAGTGTGTTATGAGCTGCTGGATAGATACATGGGTGGTAGGGGTATGGAGGGTTACGGTCACAGTGCAAGTCGATGGGAGTAGGCAGTTTAAACGGTTCAGCACAGACTACATAGGTTGAAGGACCTATTTCTGTGCTGTACTTTTCTATAACTTTATGATTCTATGCTGGGTCCCCCAGGAACAGCAAATAGCAGCCAACTATGCATTTCATAGTGTGTGTTTTGACAGAACTGGTGTGTCAGGCTACTACGATCTCCCACGAAACTGAAAATGATGTGAATACTTAACAGCTCAGTCAGAATTTTGGCATGAGACACTGTTGGGTCTCCTGAGTATTTTCTGCATTTTCCCTTTTATTTCAGATTTCCACCATCTGTCATATTTTGCTTTAGGGTAGCAGCCTGTAACTATTCTAAAACAAGTTATTAATTTGACAGAAAACAATCAAGGGACTTAATTTGTCAAGAAATATGAAGAATAATATAAAAGTAGATGATGTTTATTTTATATTTAACATGAGGATTTATTATGTGACATTTGACTTTTCTTCCAGTTTTCAAATTTGCTCTCTTTTTTACAATCTGCCTTTTACATTTTATTATTTGCCTTTTGAACCCTATCTTTTACACCATCATTTGTGAAATAGCAGTGTATTTATGTTAAAGGTTTTAGAATTGGGTTATAATTATAGAGTGGTCAAGGGATTTTAAAGATGGGAGAAATCTGACAACATACCATTTTGCAAAGACCACTCCTCTAAGCAGTACACGCCCATATTAGAAGGTCCTTTATAATGACATTATAAATAAAATATTCATTTTTTGTATATAATAAAATTATAAACATGTACTATATTTTTATTTATATTATCAGTTTATAATTAACTAAATAAAACATGTCCAAATAACTTCTTCCCATTCCATGTCCTTGAGTCAAACAGCAAAGAAATAAGTCTTTCATTCTCCCAAATCTTGAGGCCCTGCACTGGTCAAGGTTGACCATGGATATTGTGTGCTAGCTGTCTCTGCGATGCTCAAGCCAGGGCAGTACAATATGGAAAGCGAGCTGTTGCTCATGCAACAGATGTCATCTCTCCACGCAGCTGATGAATCCAAAGGGACGGCAGAGAACAATACAGTTTTGTCGTGTATTTAATATTCCAGTAATATTGTAAATATATAGTTTGTTTGAGCATTCTTTGTTGTTTACATAACGCATTGCGGGTTATGTGTAAAAGTACATAAATGGCATACGTCATCATGCCACCAAGTGATAAATGCACCCTTTGCTTAAAGTAAGTCTCCCATTCCTGATTCCTTTGTTTTCCTTTTGATCAATTTTATGTCTTGGAGTTACGAAACATAACACCTTTGGCACCAGCAGCATTGCAGGAGTTGCCAGTCAGTATTAAACTCAACATAGGTCTGCCTTAGGGAGTCTGACCAAATCTATACTGACCTTTTTACACTAACATTATTCTCTCCACATTTCCATCAACTCCTCCAGGTTCCAGCACTTGCCTGTAGCCTCAGGACAATTCACAGTGGCTAATTAATCACCTAACACACCTCTTTGCCATGTGGGAGGAAACTCCACAGAGACAGACAGACTCAACTGTTTTACTGGCTGAATCATTGTGCCATTTAATTTTTTCACTTTGGTTAAGCCTGTTCCGCATACCTTTCCTTTGCTTCCAGAGCAAAGGCAGCAAAGAAATAAAATATCAGTTTCCATATCATTGTAAAGCACTTCTAAAAAAGAAAACAAAAGCATCAAAAGATCACACATTTTGCAATGTGATTTTATAACAATTAAACCTACCACAATAATTCGTTCCCGAGACGATGAACACAGAAGCCAGCAGTAGAAATGCAACTATTTCTCCTCCTTCCATGTTTACAGACCTAGCTCTCTGAATGATTAAAAAGACACTGTCAGAATACACCTAAAAAAAATCATTTGGATGAAAGGAACACTGGCAAACTACACTGAAATTTTAGATAAAGTTAAGTAAGTCCCAGGACATTACCTCTGTCAGTGTGAGGTGTCTGCTTTCCAGTTCTGGTAGACAGAGATCAAGCACAATGTTGTATTTATATGAGGCTTATTCATTGAGTAATTTAGCAAAGTAAATCATGAAAAATCCTGACTACATAATTATGTCTGTGCTGAATATGTCACTCTCTTATGAACAAGTCATGGCAGGTAGGAGTACATCAAACAAAGTTTATTTACCCTCTTGGTAGTAATTTCCATGTTATGCAAACTCCAATTTGCAATGTCTTTCTTGACAACAACCATGTCTGGCTGCGCCCAGTCCTGGAGTGAGCAATTGTTTATTGCTCAAGATGACATTAATTCATGGGTGACTTGATAGAGGTATACAACGGCCTAGATCGAGTGACTGGCCAGACGCTTTATCCCAGTGCGGAAATAACTAATATCAGATGGTATAATTTTAAGGAGACTTTTAGAAGTATAACTCTTGCTTCGGCTAGTGGCTTAATATAGGGGGTGATAGCCCCCAGCCCGTCCAAACTTAAGAAAATTCATTTGGGTGGATGTGGCTTGATGTGTCCCCTGTTACAAATCAGCACCCTGAAATAACGGACAGTACACAATGTGCAATTAATGATTAAGCTTTATAATTCTTACTTTGACTATATTGTTAATAAAGAAAACAAAATAGAAAAAGGGCCCATTCTCATGAAACAAGTCTATTGCACAAGGTTGGAGCTCATTGATAAGGCCGTTCATCCACTATCAACCTCCTCTGATTGTCGCTGACCTTCGGACCCTCGCTCCAAGTCCACTCCATCCGGCGGATTACCAACTCTCTCCATTCACGGCTTCTCTCCTCATCTCTCCCCGGCAAAAGACCCACAAATTCCCGGCTCCCAGACACACAAGAAAGAACAACAACCTGCTCATGTGGCTAGCATGCCCCATTATCTCTAGTCATAACTGAAACATTGCTGCTACAGAGAAACCATTACCTCAGCAGTGGAACATTACAGCGTGTTACAGAAGGTATCAAGGGAATGTGAGGGGTAGGTTCTTTACGCAGAGAGTGGTGAGTGCATGTGATGGTGGTAGACATAGATACATTCGGAGCATTTAAAAAACTCTTAGATAGGTACATGCAGTATCTATCCCTCAAAAAGTGGTGGATACGGCCCAGTCCATTACAGGTAAAGTAGTGGATACATAGAACATAGAATAGTACAGCACATTACAGGCCCTTCGGCCCACAATGTTGTGCTAACCCTCAAACCCTGCCTCCCATATAACCCCCCACCTTAAATTCCTTTATACATCTGTCTAGTAGTCTCTTAAACTTCACTAGTGTATCTGCCTCCACCACTGACTCAGGCAGTGCATTCCACACACCAACCACTCTCTGAGTAAAAAACCTTCCTCTAATATCCCCCTTGAACTTCCCACCCCTTACCTTAAAGCCATGTTCCCTTGTATTGAGCAGTGGTGCCCTGGGGAAGAGATGCTGGCTATCCACTCTAACTAAGCCTCTTAATATCTTGTACACCTCTATCATGTCTCCTCTCATCCTCCTTCTCTCCAGAGAGTAAAGCCCTAGCTCCCTTAATCTCTGATCATAATGCATACTCTGTAAACCAGGCAGCATCCTGGTAAATCTCCTCTGTACCCTTTCCAATGCTTCCACATCCTTCCCATAGTGAGGCAACCAGATCCATTTTCTTTTGGGGTTACTCAATAAATTCATAATAGAATAATACCAAAACAAAATCAATGAAGGACTGCCCAACTAGAGTGTTCAACCAGAGTTCAGAAGACAACAGTCTGTGAAAATAGAAAAAGAAGAAATAATGATAATGTTGGAAAGGTGGGGAAAGTTGACCGCTGAGTCATTCAACTTCGGGGACTGCCCAGTTCCTGCGGGTTAGAAGAGGAGGTTGGTATGGACGATGTTGAAGCTGGGAAGTGTCTTTTCCACTGACAAGTTTGATGTGGGTTGTTCCAAGAGCACGCGTCACATTATCCGTTCAGAGAGAGGTCGTGGTGTCTGATCCCTGCAGAGTTGGAGGACGTTTGGCAGCAATTGTGTAAGTAGAAGGAAGCTGGGATCTTCACCAAGTCCCAAATCTACAATGTGTCCCCAATAGTAGTGGCCCGAAAAAAGAATGGGAAGGTACGGATATGTGTGGACCATAGGACTCTGAACAGGTGCACCATCTCTGACCAGTATACTGTCCCAAGGATTGAAGACAGGCTAGTCTGTCTGAGTGGTACGAAGTGGTTCAGTGTGCTGGACTTGAGGACTAGCTATTGCCAGATCCCCATGAGGCAGACAAAGAGAAAACGGCATTTGTATGTCCTCTCAGAATTTTCCAGTTCGAAGGATACCCCAGGGCATCTTGGGAGCTGTACTATTCTATGTCTTATGTTCTATGTTTTATGAATATGTACTTTGATAACAAATTTTACTTTTGAACTTCTGGATGATAGAAAAATTGAGGTTCTACACCAAAGGAGGGAAGGGTTAGATTGATCTTGGAGCAGGTTTTAAGGTCGATACAACATTGTGGGCTGAAGGCCCTATGCTGTGCCCTTTTATGTTCGATGTTCAATGCAACTTCGAAGCAATGAACATCATGTCACACTTGTCCACCTTAATTGTCTGACGTTCTGGGAACTTAGTCCTTTCTGGATGTTTGCATTCTTTGTATTTTTGTTTCTTAAAGATTTCTACTCTTCAATTTTGCCAATCAGGCATGGAAAGGCCAGTTCTCATTATGCTATATAATTTGTGAGTGAACATGTAGATTTGTTAGTCTTTGAGTCATCAAACACTACCGTTAATCTGTCTAGTCCCATCAAACTGCACCTGGACCACAGCTCTCCATACCCCTCCCATCCATGTATCTATCCAAATTTCTCTTCAATATTGAAACCGACACCGCATCCACCTTTCCACTGGCAGCTCCTTCCACACTCACACGACACTCCGTGAAGAATTTACCAATCATGTTCCCCTTAAACATTTCACCTTTCACCCTTAACCCATGACTGTTGTGTATTTAATATTTTAGTAATATTTGAGTAATCTTGTATATATATTGTTTGATTAATCATTCTTGTTTGTTTAAATCATGTACAAATACATTAATTGCATGCATCATCATGCTACCAAGTGCTACGTGTGCGCCTCGCTTAAAGTAAACTTGAAATCAGGCCTGGAATTCGGACTCTTGTGTCTTCTTTTGAATTAGTTTAATGTTCTGAAGTTATAAAACATAACATACTTTACACTTTATTGTCGCCAAACAATTGATACTAGAGCGTACAATCATCACAGCGATATTTGATTCTGCTCTTCGTGCTCCCTGGAGTACAAATCAATAGTAAATAGTAAAAATTTAAATTATAAATCATAAATAGAAAATAGAAAAGGGAAAGTAAAGTAGTGCAAAAAAACCAAGAGGCAGGTCCGGACATTTGGAGGGTACGGCCCAGATCTGGGTCAGGATCCATTCAGCAGTCTTATCGCAGTTGGAAAGAAGCAGTTCCCAAATCCGGCTGTATGAGTCTTCAAGCTCCTGAGCTTTCTCCCAGAAGGAAGAGGGACGAAAAATGTGTTGGCTGGGTGGGTCATGTCCTTGATTATTCTGGCAGCGGCAACAAGGTATTTTTAAAATGAAACCAAGACAGCTATCAACCTGCTAAAGTACTGCAAGCAACAGTCAATTTCATTAAAACAGTCCAGTTTCAGGTATGGTTGTTACTCCTTAACCAACAGGCTCTTAAACTAGAGGGGATAACTTCACTCATCCCAAAACTGAACTGAACACAACCTATGGACTCACTTTCAAAGACTCTTCATTTCATGTTCTTGATATTTATTGCTTATTTTTTATTATTATTATTTTGTATTCGCACAGTCTGTTGTGTTTTGCACAGTGGCTGTTTGTCCATCTTGTGTCCTGTTTTTCATTGATTCCATTGTGGTTCTTTGTATTTACTGTGAGTGCCACAAAATATGAATAACACAATTGTATATGGTGAGATATATGCACTTTGATAATAAATTTACTTTTTAAACTTCGATTTTTTATTCTACAATCTTTCTGAGCTCATCATCCAGTTTCTCACCTCATGATCTTACTATTTGTTAATGGCTGACACGATTCTGGTTGAGGTGACTCAACCACTCTTAGTATTTCTATAGGTATCTATCTCTCCTTACTTCTTGTAAGTGTTTTTAGATTGTCCTCACCTGTTCTTTATTAGGGGCACTTATTCAATGGTCTGGATTATGTCATCAGGGCAAAATAACAGCAATTATTGCAGACATCAAAGAAAGATGAGCACAAAGATCCAGCAAATCCTCTGCTGTGGGGCTAATATTTCCTGAGGATGGCTACTGTTGGGTTTCAGCTCTTCATCCAGGTGTTGAACAGCCAAGCTGGCCCACCAGCAATTCTGAGAAGAGTTCTCAAATAGCAAAAAAAATATGTACTTTAAAAACTGCAGTCTCTGGTGAATAAAATCGATGATCTCAGAACCAGGGTGCTGAATCAGAGGGACATTAGGACCGCGTGTGTCCTTTGTTTCACAGAATCCTGGTTAACCCTTTCCGTACTGGATGCAGATTGATGGGTTTACTATACACCATCAGGATAGATCTACAGAGTCTCTCAAAAGCAGAGGTGGAGGAGTATGCCTCATGATCAATTCTTCTTGGTGCACAAATATATCAGTGCTGCCCCAATTCTGTTCGGGACCTGGAATATCTAGCAGTAAAGTGCCGTCCTTTTTACCTACCATGGGAGTTCTCTGGGTGAGACGAAAGAGCTGATTGTGGACTTCCGGAAGGGTAAGACAAAGGAACACACATCAATCATCATGGAGGGATCAGAAGTGGAGAGGGTGAGCAGCTTCAAGTTCCTGGGTGTCAAGATCTCTGAGGACCTAACCTGGTCCCAACATATCAATGTAGTTATAAAGAAGGCAAGACAGCAGCTATACTTTATTAGGAGTTTGAAGAGATTTGGCATGTCAACAAATACACTCAAACTTCTATAGTTGTACCGTGGAGAGCATTCTGACAGGCTGCAATAATGTCTGGAATGAAGGGGCTACTGTACAGGACTGAAAGAAGTTGCAGACGGTTATACATCTAGTCAGCTCCATCTTGGGCATTAGTCTACGAAGTACCCAGAACATCTTTAGGAAGCGGTGTTTCAGAAAGGCAGCATCCATTACTAAGGACCTCCAGCACCCAGGGCATGCCCTTTTCTCACTGTCAGGTAGGAGGTACAGAAGCCTGAAGGCACATACTCAGCGATTCAGGAACAGCTTCTTCCCCTCTGCCATCCGATTCCTAAATGGACATTTGAATCTTTGGACATTACCTCGCTTTTTTAAAAATATACAATATTTCTATTTTTGCATGTTTTTTAAATCAATGCAAAATACGTTATTGATTTACTTATTTATTATTATTATTTTTTTCTTCTCTCTGCTAAGATTATGTTTTGCATTGAACTGCTGCTGCTAAGTTAACAAATTTCACGTCACATGCCGGTGATAGTAAACCTGATTCTGATTCTAATTTTGAAAAGTTTAAAATAAAGAATTTAATATATCCATGTAGTTAATGTGAATTTGAAATATCTGAAAGAAACATCTTTCTTTCATTACAAAGGCAAAATCCAAAAAAGGTATTTATACTTCCTCTTAATCCCCAAGGCAGGGGACAGTCAATACCCAGGTTGAAACAAGCTGTGGAAAGACTTTGGGAAAGTTATCATAAGAAAGTTGATTTTTTAAAATCAGATGGATGAGTATTAAGCCACATAGGACCAAGGGGGTAGAGTATGGGTGTATAAATTTGTGAATAAATCACTGAAGGTAAGTTGCTGCATGAATAATCATTGAAGATGTTGTTGGAACACTAGGGTCTGAGTACATATTTCAAATGGAAACTGGGTAACATTTTAAGCAGTATGCATGATAGAGTCTGGAAGTATACATTGGATAGATTGTTGTGGATTGTTATTCAAAAGATGGTACATGACAGGCTATCGACCCCTTTATTCTCGGTCAGTTTGGATCATACTTACTTGGAGCTCTCACAATATGATCTCAGGAATAAGAGCACTAATGGAATCAGCACTAAAGGTTTTTGAGGAGTTACACATGTAGAGATTCTTTACTAACAACATTGACAAGAGTTGTGGACTCAGCTACAAGAAACTGCAGAGAGTTGTGGATCACAGGAACCAGCCTCCCTTCAGAGGACCCTCTCCACTTTTCTCACTGCCTCAGTAAAGCAGAAAGAGTAAGGCTCCCTTCCCTATATGGCCATAGAAGCAGAATTAGGCTATTCAGCCCATCAAATCTTCTCCGCCTTTGCATCATGGCTGATTTATTATCCCCTCAACCCCATTCTCATGCCTTCTCTCCGTAACTTTTAACACCCTTACTAACCAAGAATTTACCCAATGACTTGGCCTTCTCAGCCATCTGTGGCAATGAATTCCACAGAGTCACCACCCTCTGCCCAAAGAAACTCATCCTTATCTTTGTGAGATCCTTGTATTCTGAGGCTGTATCTGTAGTAGTAGTTAATAGGTTACTCTTGTGCACTCCATTAGCCACTCCCACATGGGAGGAGTTCACATATTGTACAAGCAACGTTATCAATAAAATTCAATTAAAGTTGGATTGCAGGGTATCCTCAAGAGAGAAGGTGATCAGCCAGAGGTGGTGGTGCATGTCAGCACAAATGAGGTCAGGAAGAAGATGAGAGACATTTTGCAGCATGACTTCAGAGAACTCGGAAGAAGGCTGAAAAGCAGGACCTCCAGGGTGGTTATCTCGGGTTTGCTTCAGTTCCTTGTGCTGGAGAGGACATGAACAGGGAGATAGCGAGTATAAGCCCAGTCGATCCAGTCTTTCTTCATATGAAAGTCCTGCCATCCCAGGAATCAATCTGGTGAACCACCTTTGTACCCCCTCTATGGCAAGAATGTCTTTCCTCAGATTAGGGGACCAAAACTGCACACAATACTCCAGGTGTGGTCTCACCAAGGCCTTGTACAACTGCAGTAGTACCTCCCTGCTCCTGTACTCGAATCCTCTTGCTATGAATGCAAGCATACCATTCGCCTTTTTCACCACCTGCTGTACCTGCATGCCCACTTTCAATGACTGGTGTATAATGACACCCAGGTCTCGTTGCACCTCCCCTTTCCCTAATCAGCCACCATTCAGATAATAATCTGTTTTCCTGTTCTTGCCACCAAAGTGGATAACCCCACATTTATCCACATTAAATTGCATGGGCCATGAACTTGCCCACTCACCTAACCTATCCAAGTCACCCTGCATCCTCTTAGCATCCTCCTCACAGCTAACACTGCCTCCCAGCTGCATGTCATCTGCAAACTTGGAGATGCTGCATTTAATTCCCTTGTCTTAGTCATTAATATATATTGTAAACAACTGGGGTCCCAGCACTGAGCCTTGCGGTACCCCACTAGTCACTGCCTGCCATTCTGAAAAGGTCCCGTTTATTCCCACTCTTTGCTTCCTGTCTGCCAACCAATTCTCTATCCACATCAATACCACACCCCCAATACCATGTGCTTTAAGTTTGCACACTAATCTCCTGTGTGGGACCTTGTCAAAAGCCTTTTGAAAATCCAAATATACCACATCCACTGGTTCTCCCCTATCCGCTCTACTAGTTACATCCTCAAAAAATTCTATGAGATTCGTCAGACATGATTTTCCTTTCACAAATCCATGCTGACTTTGTCCGATGATTTCACCACTTTCCAAATGTGCTGTTATCACATCTTTGATAACTGACTCTAGCATTTTCCCCACCAACGATGTCAGGCTAACCAGTCTATAATTCCCCGGTTTCTCTCTCCCTCCTTTTTTAAAAAGTGGGGTTACATTAGCCACCCTCCAATCCTCAGGAACTAATCCAGAATCTAAAGAGTTTTGAAAAATTATCACTAATGCATCCATTATTTCTTGGGCTACTTCCTTAAGCACTCTGGGATGCAGACCATCTGGCCCTGGGGATTTATCTGCCTTTAATCCCTTCAATTTACCTAACTCCACTTCCCTACTAACATGTATTTCACTCAATTCCTCCATCTCACTGGACCCTCTTTCCCCTACTATTTCTGTTCTTGTTCACATAAATCTATGAAAACTATCCAGAGAGTTATCAGCCTAGTTGCTAAATGCATGCACCATAAGGCCGAGGCTGAGCTGAGAAAATGCCAGGGTTGTCTTCTATCTAGACCCAAAAGTCTGTACATTGTAGTAATCTGCGGGCCACTAGCCTGGGGAAGTGCACATGGAGACAGACACAGCAGAGAAGTCAGACAAACTCTCAGTGAAAGCAAAGAAGACTTTTGTACTTCAAATAAATAAAATAATAAACAATCAGGAAAATTGAGCAAATGGCCACATCTACTGACCTAATAAACCCCACCCCCCAACCACAAGATATTTGATTTCTCTAAACCAGGTGACTTTGAGAGATGGCTCAGATGGTTTGAGAGACTTAGGGTTGAAAACAATCTCACTCAGGCTTAAGAAGAGCATCAAGTATTATACACTGATATACCGTATGGGTGACAAAGCAGATGACATCATGGGTGGATTAGGATTGACAGATGCTCAGAAAAAGTACAAAAGAGAGCAGGACAAATTCAAAGAATACTTCATAGGAAAGCGTATATGAGATGACAAAGTTCAAGTCCAGAAAACAGGAGTCAGCTGAAAGAGTAAATAACTTCATCACAGCATTGTATGCCCTGTCAGACAACAGTGCATATGGAAATCTGAGGGATGAGTTCATTGGAGACAGGAGTGTTGTCGGGCTACTAGACACCAAATTGTCAGAGAGACTTCAGTTGCAGGCAAATCTCACACCAGAGAAACCTATTACTACTGTCAGGCTAAGTGAGAACGTTCGTCAGTAACAGACAGAACTCAGGCACAAAAATGATGCTGAGGTAATGCTAGAAGCCGTACAAAAAGGGTACAAACAAGGTGCCCTCAGAAAGACCACAGAAACAGGTGACAGTAGAAATCAGCTCAAACAAAACAGGCAAGTGAAACCAACAGTAGGTAAAATGTCCAACTGCAGGAGATGCAGCAAGTCCCCATTCCACGTCAAAGAGCTCTGTCCAGCAAAAGAAGGGAAATACCACCAATGCAATAGACTTAGCTATTATAAAAGCCAGTGTCACTCAAAAACAGTTCTTTAGGAGGTCAAAGAAGATTTAACTATCCTTCATGTAATCTCCTCCAAAAATTCCAACAGGTTCATCAGGCAAGATTTTCCCTTAAGGAAACCATTCTGACTTTGTCCTATCTTGTCCTGTGTCACCAAATACTCCGTAACCTCATCCTTAACAATTGACTCCAACATCTTACCAGCCACTGAGGTCCAGCTAACTGATCCGTAATTTCCTTTCTGCTGCCTTCCCAGTCTCTTAAAGAGGGGAGTGACATTTCCGGCCGAAACCCTTCAGAAGGATCTCTTTTCCATAGATGCTACCTGGTCGGCTGACTTCCTCCAGCATGTTCTGTGTGTTGCTTGGATTTCCAGCATCTGCAGAGTTTCTTTTGTTTGTGATTAAATATCTCCTCACTGTGGATTACTACTAATAGAATTTTGAAGTTTCCAAGCTGTCTTCTACATCCTCAGCTGCAGTTATACAGCACCTGAAGGCTGTGTTTGGTCGCCATGAAATAACAGACACTTGTTTCAGACAACGGTCCACAATTCAGCTGCTCAGAATTCAGAGCCTTTGGTAGGGACGATGAGTTCAAAGACCAGGCAAGCAGTTCACAGGATCTACAGGCAAATGGAGAAGCAGAAGGAGCAAGGCAAACTGTTAAGCATCTCCGACTGAAGGCAAGACATTTCTACAAAGCACTGTTAGCTTATTGATCCACACCTCTTGGGAATGGCTACTGTCCATCAGAGCTGTCAATGGGCCGGAGACTGAGAACAGGCCTTCCCTTTCTTCCTTCCCTTCTCCAACCTCACTTACAAACTTAGACAAAGTGAGGATTTTTGAGACAACTGCATGTGAAAATGAAGAGCATGCATAGAAACAGAAACATAGAAAAACCTACAACACAATACAGGCCCTTCGGCCCACAAAGCTGTGCCAAACATGTCCTTACCTGAAAAATGACCTAGGGTTACCCCTAGCCCTCTATTTTTCTGAGCTCCATATACCTGTCCAGGAGTCTCTTAAAAGACCCTATCGTATGTATCTGTCTCCACCACCATAGCCGGCAGCCCATTCCACGCATTCACCACTCTCTGCATAAAAAATTACACCTGATATCTCCTCTGCACCTGCTTCCAAGCGCCTTAAAACTGTACCCTCTCGTGCTAGCCATTTCAGCCCTGGGAAAAAGCCTCTGACTATCCACACGATCAATGCCTCTCATTATCTTACACACCTCTATCAGGTCACCTCTCATCTTTCGTCGCTCCAAGGAAAAAAGGCTGAGTTCACACAACCAATTTTCGTAAGGCATGCTCCCCAATCCAGGCAACGTCCTTGTAAATCTCCTCTGCACCCTTTCTATAGTTTCCACGTCCTTCCTGGAGTGAAGCAACCAGAATTGAGCACAGTACTCCAAGTGGGGTCTGACCAGGATCCTATATAGCTGCAACATTACCTCTTGGCTCTTAAACTCAATCCCATGGTTGATGAAAGCCAATGCACCATATGCCTTCTTAACCACAGAGACAACTTGCGTAGCAGCTTTGAGTGTCCTATGGACTCGGACCCCAAGATCCCTCTGATCCTCCACACTGCCAAGAGTCTTGCCTTAATACTATATTCTGCCATCATATTTGACCTACCAAAATAAACCACTTCATACTTATTAGGGTTGAACTCCATCTGCCACTTCTCAGCCCAGTTTTGCATCTTATCAATGTCCCGTTGTAACCTCTGACAGCCCTCCACACTATCTACAACACCCCCAACCTTTGTGTCATCAGCAAATTCACTAACCCATCCCTCCACTTCCTCATCCAGGTCATTTATAAAAATCACGAAGAGTAGGGGTCACAGAACAGATCCCTGAGGCACACCACTGGTCACTGACCTCCATGCAGAATATGACCCATCTACAACCATTCTTTGCCTTCTGTGGGGAAGCCAGTTCTGGATCCACAAAGCAATGTCCCCTTGGATCCTATGCCTCCTTACTTTCTCAATAAGCCTTGCATGGGGTACCTTACCAGATGCCTTGCTAAAATCCATATACACTGCATCTACTGCACTTCCTTCATCAATGTGTTTAGTCACATCCTCAAAAAATTCAATCAGGCTCATAAGACACGACCTGCCTTTGACAAAGCCATGCTGACTATTCCTAATCATATTATGCCTCTCCAAATGTTCATAAATCCTGCCTCTCAGGATCTTCTCCATCAACTTACCAACCACTGAAGTAAGACTCACTGGTCTATAATTTTCTGGGCTATTTCTACTCCCTTTCTTGAATAAGGGAACAACATCCGCAACCCTCCAATCCTCCAGAACCTCTCCCGTCCTCATTGATGATGCAAAGATCATCGCCAGAGGCACAGCAATCTCCTCCCTTGCTTCCCACAGTAGCCTGGGGAAAATTCCGTCCGGTCCCGGTGACTTATCCAACTTGATGCTTTCCAAAAGCTCCAGCATATTCTCTTCCTTAATATCCATATGCACAAGCTTTTCAGTCCACTGCACGTCATCCCTACAATCGCCAAGATCCTTTTCCATAGAGAATACTGAAGTAAAGTATTCATTAAGTAGCTCAGCTATCTCATCCGGTTCCATACACACTTTTCCACTGCCACACTTGATTCTCTCACGTCTTATCCTCTTGCTCTTCACATACTTGTAGAATGCTTTGGGGTTTTCCTTAGTTCTGCCCACCAAAGCCTTCTCATGGCCCCTTCTGTCCCTCCTAATTTCATTTTTAAGCTCCTTCTTGCTAGCCTTGTAATCTTCTAGATCTCTATCATTACCTAGTTTTTTGAACCTTTTGTAAGCTCTTCTTTTCTTCTTGACTGGATTTACAACAGCCTTTTGTACACCACGGTTCCTGTACCCTACCATCCTTTCCTTGTCTCATTGGAACATACCTATGCAGAACCCCACGCAAATATCCCCTGAACATTTGCCACATTTCTTCCATTGTTGCTGTTTCTGCAGCACTGCCTGTGCCCGGCACAAGAGAGAACCTTAGCACCGGGTACGTTGTCTCCCCAGGAGATGCCCAAGATGTGATGAAGGCACCTTAAATGGAAGGTGTTCTCTCTTGCTAGGTGTATGTTGTCCAGGTCTTGCTGCTGTACAGCGGTGTGCTAGCGACACAAGTATTGTACACTGCTGTCTTTGTTTTGAAGAGAGCTCTCCTGGACTCGTGGTGAGGCGGGCAAGAGTTGTTGCAGCCTTCCTGATGCACACCCTTGGTCCATTTCTGCATCAAAGGAGGGGTTGTCTCTAATAATGAACCTGATGAACAACATCCAGTTTGTAGTTATTAATGGTAATAACTGGAGGTGCCTCTATGTCTCGCCTTTGTTTTTGTAGAGGGTAATAATCGTGGTGTCCCTCATATCCTGCGGTATGGCTTCTTCCTGCCAGCACTGACAGAGGACTTCATGCAGTGGGTGCAGTAGGGGAGTCATGCAGTGCTTGATCAGGTCTGGGAGAATCCCGTCGTTGCCTGGTGTCAAGTTGCCGATGTCCTTCCTGAGCTCCTTCAGGATCTGCTCTGTATCCCGTTCTTTGCTGGCGGGCACTTGACTGTGTCCAGGGCTGAGGTGATGACAAGTGTTCACCCTGGAGTAGAGGTCGGACTTATGCTCTACCCACCTTTCCATCTGTTTGACCCTGTCTGTGATTACTTCCCTATTGACAAGGATCCACAATGAAAAACTTCAGAATTTATACGATTTTGGAAGGTTTTAAACATCGTCTCCACTATCTCGAAAGGCAACTCTTTCAAAAATCAGGCTCTTGGGATGTATCAATTTTTAAGCTTACCACTTTCTCTTGACTAATCTATTACTCTTGCTAGAGTCTAAATTACCCCACTTGGAGAACTTTGCTCAGTTCTGGTCGCCCCACTACAGGAAGGGATTTGGAAACCATAGAAAAGATGCAAAGTAGATTTACAAGGATATCGCCTGGATTGGAGAGCATGCCTTATGAGAATAGGTTGAGTGAACTCGGCCTTTTCTCCTTGGAGCGACGGAGGGTGAGAGGTGACCTGATAGAGGTGTATAAGATGATGAGAGGCATTGATCGTGTGGATAGTCAGAGGCTTTTCCCCCAGGTCTGAAATGGCTAGAACGAGAGGGCATAGTTTTAAGGTGCTTGGAAGCAGGTACAGAGGAGATGTCAGGGGTAAGTTTTTTATGCAGAGAGTGGTGAGTGCGTGGAATGGGCTGCTGGCGATGGTGGTGGAAGCAGATATGATAGGGTCTTTTAAAATATTCCTGAACAGGTACACAGCTCAGAAAAATAGAGGGCTATGGCTAACCTTGGGTAATTTCTAAGGTAAGGACATGTTCGGCACAGCTTTGTGGGCCAAAAGACCTGTATTGTGCAGTAGGTTTTCTCTGTTTCCATGTTTCTATACATTCCTGCCGAAGGGTTTCGGCCTGAAATATCAACTGTACTTTTTTCCATAGATGTTGCCTGGCCTACTGAGCTCCTCCAGCTTTTTGTGTGTACTGCTTGTGAAACCTCCCGGTTTCCTTGGCTGTGTAAGTCTCGGGAAGACAACCTCTGGCTCCGCCAAACTCGTGAGATTAAGCCGCACTCCCACACCAAACCCCTGCTTGAGTGGATGCTGTGTAATTTGGTACCCTGTTACAAATTAGTGCCACGAAATAACAGAGAGCACGCAGAATACAATTAAAAGATTACCTTTATGATTATTAATTTGACTAAAGGGTTAGTAAAGAAAAGAACCCCATTTTAATGAAGCAGTCTAAAATGCACAAGTTGGAGCTTACAGTTTCTCCAAATCACCGATCCTCAATCAATCACACCCCGAGCTTCACTGAATCACGGTCCCGCTCAGGGTCAAATCCTTTGACCTATCTCTCTCACTATTTTGATCTTTTTTTGCCCAACTTACTTAATTTAATATTATTATAATTTATAGTATTTTTATGTATTACATTGTACTGCTGCAGCAAAGCAACAGATTTCATAATATATTAAACCTGATACTGATCGTCCTTGTCAGTCTTTGATGCACTCTTTCCAGTTTAAAACCATCTTTCCTATAGCAGGGTGACCAAAGCTGAACCAACAGCTCAACTTGATCCAAATTGATTCTAATTCTAATACCAAGATCACTCGCTGCATATGAATTGACCTCAAAGTACACACCTTGCAATTCTCCTGAGTTGCAATGCTTGATAGATCTTTCAGCTTAACAATTTACCCACTTCTATTTTCTAATTAGGTGTGCCAAATTTAGCTCTCAGCCATGTCAAACTGCTGTTAGTTAAAACACTTTGTACTTTTTCTGCATGAGGCATGTCTTTAGCTTTCTGTGGAAATATTAAACTAGCGACCAATTTACCTTGGAGCATATTTCTGCGAGGAAAATCACTTTCTTTGATTCCCTCACTTCAGCCCATTCATCCACAGTACATTTTTTCCCCCACATAAGCATTACCATTGGCCACGAATTTCATCTGCATCCTCAGCACGTAGAATGTGAATAACATGCAAGCCTTGTTACAGGCTGAAAACACTGCTTGTGTTTGAGCCAACTCTCTTTTCCTATAAAAACGGTGCAACAATTTCGAACGAGGTTGGAGGCGACATTGGATGCATTATAATTCTGGCAGGGTTAATGTTCTACAAGGCGAAACACAACAGCATGAATAGCAGCAATGCTTCACAGATAAACTCAATGCCTTCTACATCCGCTTTGAAAGGGCGAATATAACTACAACTGTGAAAATCTCTGCTGCACCCAGAGACCCTGCGATCTCTGTCTCAGAGGCCGACGTTAGGCTGTCTTTAAAGAAGGTGAACCCTCGCAAGGTGGAAGGCTCCAACAGAGCACCTGGTAAGGCTCTGAAAACTTGTGTCAACCAACTGGCAGGAATATTTAAGAACATTTTTAACCTCTCACTGCTATGGACAGAAGTTCCCACTTGCTTCAAAAAGGCAACAACTATACCAGTGCCTAAGAAGAATAATGTGAGCAACACACATCAAATTTGCTGGTGAACGCAGCAGGCCAGGCAGCATCTCTAGGAAGAGGTGCAGTCGACGTTTCAGGCCGAGACCCTTCGTCAGGACTAACTGAAGGAAGAGTGAGTAAGAAGAATAATGTGAGTTGCTTTAATGACTATTGTCCAGTAGCAATCAAATCGACAGTGATAAAATGCTTTGAGAGGTTGGTCACGACTAGACTGAACTCTTGGCTCAGCAAAGACCTGGACCCATTGCAATTTGCCTGTCGCCACAATAGATCAATGGCAGACACAATCTCAATGGCTCTTTACACAGCTTTAGACCACCTAGACGACACAAACACCTACATCAGGGTGCTGTTCATCGACGATAGCTCAGCATTTAATACCATCATTCCCACAGTCCTGATTGAGAAGTTGCAGAACCTGGGCCTCTGTACCTCCCTCTGTAATTGGATCCTCAACTTTCCAACCAGAAGACCACAATCTGTGGGGATTGGTGATAACATATCCTCCTCGCTGACAATCAACACTGGCACACCTGAGGGGTGTGTGCTTAACCCACTGCTCTACTCTCTGTATACACATGACTGTGTGGCTGGGCATAGCTCAAATACCATCTATAAATTTGCTGATGATACAACCATTGTTGGTAGAATCTCAGATGGAGATAAGAGGACTTACAGGAGTGAGATATGCCAACTAGTTGAGTGGTATCGCAGCAACAACCTTGCACTCAACATCAGTAAGACCAAAGAACTGATTGTGGACTACAGGCAGAGTAAGACGAAGGAACACATACCAATCCTCATAGCAGGATCCGAAGTGGAAAGAATGAGCAATTTCAAGTTCCTTGGTGTCAAGATCTCTGAGGACCTAACCTGGTCCCAACAGATCAATACAGATATAAAGAAGGCAAGACAGTGACTATACTTTATTAGTAGTTTGAAGAGATTTGGTATATCAACAAAAATGCTCAAAAGGATCTGGAGAGCATTCTGACAGGCTGCATCTCTGTCTGGTATGGGGTGGCTACTGCACGGACTGAAAGAAGCTGCAGAGGGTCATAAATTTAGTTGGCTCCATCTTGGGTAGCCTACAAAGTACCCAGGACACCTTCAAGGAGCGGTGTCTCAGAAAGGCAGTGTCCATTATTAAGGACCCCCAGCACCCAGGGCATGCCCTTTTCTCACTGTTACCATCAGGTAGGAGGTACAGAAACCTGAAGGCACACACTCGGCGATTCAGGAACAACTTCTTCCTTTCTGCCATCTGATTACTAAATGGATATTGAACCCATGAACACAAGCTCACTTTTTAATATATATTATTTCTCTTTATGCATGATTTTTAATCTATTCAATATACATATACTGTAATTGATCTACATATTTATTTATTTTTACCTTTTTTCCTATATTATGCATTGTATTGAACTGCTGCTGGTAAGTTAACAAATTTCATGACACATGCTGGTGATAACAACCCTGATTCTGATTCAATACATCAGAGTCCTGAGACAAACATGGTCTAAAGTGATGTGTTTCGTGTTCTAACAATATTTTTGAGACTTTTTTCTGCAGCCGGTCCAGACCTGTGTTTAAACTGAACACTATATCCCCGATGTCTGTGAGTCCGCGGGAGGCCTAGAGGCGGCCTGCCCTGGGGTTGGAGGTGCAGAGGTGGGGTAGCTTGTTCTGAAGATAATAATCATATTAACAACTTTATTTATAGAGCACTTTTCATACAATGTAGTTCAACATGTTTTACAATGGCTTAAAAGTGTAAACATGAAAATAAAAGAAAAAAGGATGTTAGTTAAAAGCAAGGCTAAATAAATAGGTTTTGAGATGACGTTTAAAAGTGTCAACTGATTCTGCATCCCCGTTCCACGGGCTCTGGACAATACTTCTAAATATACCTCTTTCGAATTACTCTCACAGCAATCTGCAGCATGTAATTTCCCTTTAAGCGATGTACTTTTAAATCTTGTAATTTACTATTTTTAAATTTATTTTTATTTATTTATTTTCTGTGATGCTGCACAGTCTTTTGTCTTTTGCACACTGCTTGTCTGTCCTTTTGGTGCACTCTTTTATTGATTCTCTTATGGTTATTATTCTATGGATTTATTGAGTATGCCTGTAAGAAAATGTGATACCTGTAAGAAAATGAATCTCGGAGTTGCATATGGTGACATACAGTATATGCACTTTGAGAATAATTTTACTTTGAACCTTATAGCTTTAGGTACAGAATTCCACAGTTTAGGAGCATAGTTCAAAGAAGATAACCTGCTAATTTTCTTTTGAGGGAGATTGCTTATTTAAGAAATTGGTGGAAGAAGCAGAATTATAAAATGAAAACTATTTTGTGATATACTCTGGTCCCACACCAGTATGAGCTTTAGAAACAAATAATAAAACTTTACAATCAATTCTAAAAGATACAGGAAGCCAATGCAGAATAGCTAGGATGGGAGTGGTATTTTCCCTCATCCCAATTTTATGTAAATATCTAGCAGTGTTGTTCTGAATGAGTTGATTTTTGTCAATAGATTGCATTGGAAGGCCAGTAAATTGCAGTAATATAGTCTATTTGATTTAAAGGCATGAATAAGTTTTTCAGCATCATTACATGACAGGAACAGATATTCCTTTGTAATATCTCTTAAGTATAGAAATGCTGCTCTGGTCACTTTCTTTATGTGAGATTTAAAATTCAAATATGAATCAAGAATAACACCCAGGCCCGTTACTTCTGATTTTACAAGGGGAGCCAAGTTCCCAAGTTTATCTCATTTGGCTTTGGGACCAACCAGAAGTATTTCAATTTTATCTTCATTTAGTTTTAGGAATTTATTGCTCATCACTAATCACTAATGGATAACAATCTGTTTTCATGCAAGATAAAATCAAGATAATATTGCTTTGATTTGGTTCCTTCTGGGATGGAATCACCATTATTCTAGATTTTGCCAACTTAGAATGGTGCTAGCACCAACTTCATAAGAACATCGATTTTCAACAAACATGCAACAGGAAAGACTTCATCAATGTAACAATAGTTTAACTAATTTGTTCTATAGCATCTGTGTTCTAAAATGTTTAGTAAAAGTAAATATGATCATGGACACCAGATGAATGGTCGAACACCTTTGCTCCATCCACCACAAATGGTGGTTTTCCCAGTGGCCACCCATTTTAATTCATCTTCCAATTCCCATACCGGTATGTGATTCCATGGCCTCCTCTACTGTAATGATGAGGCCACTCTTAGGTTAGAGGAGCAACACCTCCTATTCCATCTTGGAAGCCTCTAAGCTGACAGCATGAACATCAATTTCTGTAACTTCCAGTCACTTCTGCCCCTTGCCCTACTCTGTTTTTCCATTCCCTTTTCTAGCCCCCTTCTTACCCTTTCTCTTCGCCTCATCTCCCCATTCTCTTTCTCCTGTGGTCCATTCTCCTCTCCTGTCAAATTTTTTCTTCTTCAGCCCTTTATCTCTTCCACCTATCATCTCCCAGCTTCTCACATCATCCCACCCCTCCCCCTCACCTGGTTTCTCCTATCACCTGCTAGCTGTACTCCCTCTTCTCACCCTACCTTCTTATTTTGGTTTCTTCCCCCTTCCTTTTGAATCCTGATGATCGGTCTCGGCCTGAAACGGCAACTGCTTAATTCCTTTCCTTAGGCACTACCTGACCTGCTGCAATCCTCCAGCATTTCGTGCGTGGCTCTGGATTTCCAGAATCTCAAAGTTCAAGAGTAAAAGTAAAATTTATTATCAGAGTACATACATGTCACCACAAACAGCCCTGATATTCGTTTTCCTGCGGGCATACTTAACAAATCTATGGAACAGTGACGGTAAACAAAATCAATGAATCAGAATGAGAATCGGGTTTATTATCATCGGCATGTGTCATGAAATTTTTTAACTTAGAGGCAGCAGTTCAATGCAGTACATAATACAGAAGAAAAAATAATAATCATAAATAAATAATCTGCCAATGGAGGCTTACAATCAAACAGCAATGGAAAGATTGCATAGTCATCAGACCAAGGGACACTGAGTTGTTGCCCCAGGTGTTTTCATAAATATATTTTATACAAAAAACATGCAAAACATTCCAATATCATCAACATGAAGGTGACAAGACCAAAAGACATAGGAGCTTTGACTTACTGAGTCTGTTCCACCGTCTCAGCATGGCTGCCTTTTTATCCCCCTCAACCCCATTTTCTCTTTCTTCTCCCTGCCTTCTGCCCTTTCCCTGTGGCATTTGATGTCAGAATCAGGTTTATTATCTCCGGCATGTGACATGAAATTTGTTAACGTAGTAGCAGCAGTTCAATGCAGTACATAATACAGAAGAAAAAAATAAATAAATAAGTAAATCTTATTCAGTGTACTTTGTACAGTATATGTATATTGAATAGATTAAAAATCATGCAAAAAAAGATATAATATTCTGTATATTAACAAAAAGTTGGGTAGTGTCCAAGAGTCCGTTTAGGAATCAGATGGCAGAAGGGAAGAAGCTGTTCCTGAATCACTGAGTGCGTGCCTTCAGGCTTCTGTACCTCCTACCCGATACTAACAGTGAGAAAAGGACATGCCCTGGGTGCAAGAGGTCCTTAATAATGGACGCTGCCTTTCTGAGACACTGCTCCCTGAAGATGTCCTGGGTACTTTGTAGGCTAGTACCCAAGATGGTGGAGCTGACTAGATTTACAACCCTCTGCAGCTTCTTTTGGTCCTGTTCAGTAGCCTTGCACACCCGCCCCCCCGCCCCCATACCAGACAGTAATGCAGCCTGTCAGAATGCTCTCACAGTACATCTATAGAAGTTTTTGAGTGTATTTGTTGACATACCAAATCTCTTCAAACTCCTAATGAAGTATAGCCGCTGTCTTGCCTTCTTTATAACTGCACCAATACATTGCGACCAGGGTTAGATCCTCAGAGATCTTGACACCCAGGAACTTGAAACTGCTCACTCTCTCCACTTCTGATCCCTCTATGAGGATTGGTATGTGTTCCTTCGTCTTACCCTTCCTGAGGTCCACAATCAGCTCTTTCATCTTACTGACGTTGAGTGCCAGGTTGTATCTGTGGCACCATTCCACTAGTTGGCATATCTCACTCCTGTACGCCCTGTCATCACCACTTGAGATTCTACCAACAATGGTTGTATCATCAGCAAATTTATAAATGGTATTTGAGCTATACCTAGCCACACAGTCAAGGTTATATAGAGAGTAGAGCAGTAGGCTAAGTACACACCCCTGAGGTGCACCAGTGTTGATCGTCAGTGAAGAGGATATGAAGAGGATATGTTATCACCAATCCGCACAGATTGTGGTCTTCCGGCTAGGAAGTCGAGGATCCAATTGCAGAGGGAGGTACAGAGGCCCAGGTTCTGCAACTTCTCAATCAGGATTATGGGAATGATGGCATTAAATGCTGAGCTATAGTCAATGAACAGCATCCTGACATAGGTGTTTGTGTTGTCTAGGTGGTCTAAAACAGCATGGAGAGCCATTCAGATTGCATCTGCCTGTTGTCCAGGTCCTTGCTGAGGTGGGAGTTCAGTCTAGTCATGACCAACCTCTCTAAGCATTTCATTACTGTTGATGTGAGTGTTACTGGGCGACAGTCATTAAGGCAGCTCACGTTATTCTTCTTAGGCACTGGTATAATTGTTGACTTTTTGAAGCAAGTGGGAGCTTCCGCCCGTAGCAGTAAGAGGTTGAAAATGTCTTTGAATACTCCTGCCAGTTGGTTGGCACAGGTTTTCAGAGCCTTACCAGGTACTCTATCGGGACCTTCCACCTTGAGCGGGTTCACTCTCTTTAAAGGCAGCCTAACATTGGCCTCTGAGACAGAGATCACAAGGTCATTGGGTGCAGCAGGGATCTTCACAGCTGTAGTTGTATTCTCTCTTTCAAAGTGGACATAGAAGGCATTGAATTCATCTGGTAGTGAAGCATCGCTGCCATTCATGATATTGGGGTTTCGCTTCCTAGGAAGTAATGTTTTGCAAACCCTGCTAGGGTTGTCGTGCATCCGATGTCACCTCCAACCTCGTTCAAAGTTGTCTCTTTGCCCTTGAAATAGCCCTCCGCAAATCATACCTAGTTTTCTGGATCACCAGACTTGAATGCCACAGATCTGGCCTTTAGCAGATGATGTACCTCCTGGTTCATCCACGGCTTTTGGTCTGGGAATGTACAGTAAGTCTTTGCAGGCACACACTCACCCACACAGGTTTTAATGAAGTTGGTAACAACTGCAGCATACACAGTCCTTACTGATCAAGAACCTATCAACTTCCAGTTAAATATTCCCAATAACTTGGTCTCTCAGCCATTTTTGGCAATGATTTCCATAGATACACTGCCCTCTGGCTGAGGAAATTCATCCTCCTCTCTGTTCTAAAGGAATATCCTTGTATTCTTAGGCTGTGCCCTCTGGTCCTAGACTTCGCCATGATTAGAAACAACCTTTCAACGTCCTCTTTATCTGCGTCTTTCAATATTCCAAAGGTGTCATTGAGTTCCCTCCTCATTCTTCGAAATTCCAGCAAGTACATGCCCACTCAGAGCCATCAACTGCTCCTCATTTGTTAACCCTTTCATTCCTGGGATAATTCTTGTGAACCTCTTCTGGACCTTCTTCAATGCCAGCACATCCTTCCTTAGATAAGGGAGCCAAAGCTGCTCACAATACTCCAGATGTAGTCTGACCAATTCCTCATAAAGCCTCATCATTACGTCCCAGGAGCTTTTAGGTCAAATACTGCTGAGAATTTTGAAGAAGTGGCGTCAGTTTGCCTTAATGGAGACCAATAGTTCACAAGGCATCACTATAACCATGGCTGGTTTAGACACTCCAAGGAGTGCATGTCAAAACAAAATTCCTTGTTCTCCTTGATGTGAACTGCAAATGTATTGGGTACAGATATGTAAGTACTTACACAACATTGGAATATATCAGTAAAATAATGAGATGAACACGACTAAGCCTGGCTGTGAAAGGAGGGTGGTTGGGTATGGGGTAGCAACCCCATTCTTAAAAACTCACGGCTACAGAAACAACAGCAGAAGCTCCAAAGACCTCATCCCTGGGTGAGGAAGATGGGCTACACCTGGAGACAACTCGAAAGCCTGGCCCAGGACAGAGGGCTCTGGGTGAGCTGCAGTCAGTGGCCTATGCCTCAATAGGGGTAATGGACTTAAGAGAGAATGTGATGAACCCTTGCTGTACTGGAATGCCAGAAGAATTTAAGACCAACAGTGGACCATATTCAGACTTGTTTGAGAATTTTATGCAATTTCATAGTATCAAATATTCATTGTAATTTTCTTTTCATCCTACTTCCAATGTAGGCATTAAAGTAGCCTTCAAGAAGCAAGTGTCCCTATGTTACTTCATAACAAATCATGGATTTTATGACTTTTCCTTCAATTGCCATACAACACAAAATTTTATCACCATTTTTATTTCAAATGTTTCCTTGTCATATTGTCAGGTGAACAACAGATTTTGTTAGATTGCAGATCATGGTCTCTCTCTCTGGGGCTCTGTTATTGCTTGTTTGCTGGGTGGTGGGCCCTGATGCTTCCTGCTGGAACAAGTGGGGGGTGTAGTGAGGGGGAGAGCTGATGCTTTGCTACTGCTTGTGTGTTGGGGGCGGTGAGTGGGCTTTGGGGTTTTAACGTTTTTCTGTCATTCATTCTTTGGGGCTTTCTTCTGATTCCATGAATGTCTGTGAAGAATAAGAATTTCAGGTTGTATACTGTACACATTCTCTTATTTTAAGTGGAACCATTGAAAGAAACTATTGAACCATTGTCTTTGGACACTAATGAACTTGGTACAGCTCAGTATGAAGGGAAGAGTGGAAGAGCAACAACTGAGGTAAAGCTAATGATTCAAGACAAGTGAAACAATTATGACTAATGCCTCTTTCACCTCATTGGGTGCAATTAAGGCAGAGATTGATAGGTTCTTGATTGGACATGGCATCAAAGGTTACGGGGAGAGGGCTGAGAACTAGGTTTGAGGAGAACACAGAAAAACAATATCAGCCATGATTGAATGGCGGAGCAGACTCGATGGGTCAGATGGCCTAATTCTGCTCCTGTGTCTTACGAACTAAATGAACAAGTCAGGGTGGATAAATCTGAGACTCAGCAATGGAATTTCGGTGAAGTAGTGGAAGATTGTAATCCAAAACAGCATTTGGTACGAAATGAAAAAATTACCCAAAGCATCTACTTTGTCAAAGACAGGTATTAATGTACATTAATACATCATCGCATATTGAAGTACATGAATATGATATATTTGTGTACATCATACAAGTGTGAAGACAATGAATTGATTCCTGATACAGTGCCTATAAAAAGTATTCACACTCCTTGGAAGTTTTCATGTTTTATTGTTTTATAACATTGAATCACAGTGGATTTAATTTGGCTTTTTTGACACTGACAACAGAAAAAGACTCTTTCGTATCAAAATGAAAACAGATCTCTACAATATGATCTAAATTAACTACAAATATAAAACACAAAATAATTGATTGCTTAAGTATTCACCCCCTTCCAGTCAGTATTTAGTAGATGCACCTGTGGCAGCAGTTACAGCCTTGGGTCTGTGTAGGTAGGTCTCTATCAGCTTTGTACATCTGGACACTGCAATCTTTCCCCATTCTCCTTTACAAAACTGATCAAGCCCTGTCAAATTGCACGGAGATCATGAGTGAACAGCCCTTATTAAGTGGAACTTGACCACTCCAAGACATTTATTGTTTTTAAGTGTAGCCCCCTGGTAAGCCTCAGGCTCACTCAACTTGCTTTCGTCTAGAGGGAGCAGCCTTCAGCCCTGCCAAACTGGGTAATCAAGTTTGTGTGGATGCTGTGTGATGTACCCCACCCCGCCAAATAACAGACAATACATCATATGCGATTAAATAATTACACTTTATAGATCTTACTGGAACTATGTAATTAATAGAGATAAAATATAAAAGGAAAATAAAAGGCGCCAAACTTATCAAAGTTCAACCACTTCGTGCACAACAGTTGGAGCTCAATTAACGAGTCCTCTTTCCACCATTCGATCCCCTCTGACCCCCTCGACCCACCGCCGGGACCAACCACGGTGGTCGACCAGATGCTCCACACGAGTCTGTCTTTGTCTCCTCTCCTCACTGAAGACTCTAGGCCTCAGACTCCCGCTTGGGGTCCGTCCTGCCACCCAGCTTACAGCATCACGCCTCCTCTCTCATCGCGGCCACTGGGAGATCCTTTCTCTGGCGTTTAGATTGTTTTGCTGAACACCTACGCTCTGTCCGCCAGAGAAAGCAGGATCTCCCAGTGGCCACACATTTTAATTCCACATCCCATTCCCATTCTGACATGTCTATCCACGGCCTCCTCTACTGTAAAGATGAAGCCACACTCAGGTTGGAGGAACAACACCTTATATTCCGTCTGAGTAGCCTCCAACCTGATGGCATGAACATCGACTTCTCTAATTTCCGCTAATGCCCCACCTCCCCCTCGTACCCCATCCGTTATTCATTTTTATACACACATTCTTTCTCTCACTCTCCTTTTTCTCCCTCTGTCCCTCTGACTATACCCCTTGCCCATCCTCTGGGTTCCCCTCACCCCTTGTCTTTCTCCCCGGACCTCCTGTCCCATGATCCTCTGATATCCCCTTTGCCAATCACCTGTCCAGCTCTTGGCTCCATCCCTCCCCCTCCTGTCTTCTCCCATCATTTTGGATCTCCCCCTCCTCCTCCCACTTTCAAATCTCTTACTAACTCTTCCTTCAGTTAGTCCTGACAAAGGGTCTTGGCCTGAAACGTCGACTGTACCCCTTCCTAGATATGCTACCTGGCCTGCTGCGTTCACCAGCAGCTTTGATGTGTATTGCATGTATCCCAATTGGTTCATTTTCTCTCTTATCAATAATATAACCCAATCAAGCTGCGAAAGAGAAGCACTTTCTCAGCAGCTAACATAACAAAGAAGCCATTTTATTCTAACATAACAAAGAAGCCATTTTCATTAGCCTTAGCAGTAACAAAAGAAGAAACCCCTTACATAAGCCATTCCTGTGTAGCTTTGGCTTTATGCCTGGGGTCATTGTCTTGCTGGAAAACAAATTTTCTCCCAAGTCACAGTTCTCTTGCAGACTGCATCAGGTTTTCCTCCAGGATTTCCATGTAATTTGCTGAATTTATTTCACCCTCTACCTTCACAAGTCTTCCTTGGCCTGCTGCATTGAAACAACCCCACAGCATGATGCAGTCACCACCATGCTTCACGGTAGGGATGGTGTGTTTTTGATGACATGCAGTGTTTGACCTTTGCCAACATAGCGTTTAGACTGATGGCCAAAAAGATCAATTTTGCTTTCAACAGACCATAGAACCTTATTCCAGCTGACTTCAAAGTTTTCCACATGCCTTCTTGCAAACTCTAGCAAAAATTTCATGTGAGTTTTTTTCAACAGTGACTTTCTCTTTGCCACTCTCCCATAAAGCTGTGACTGGTGAAGCACCCGGGTAACAATTGTCGGATGCGCATTCCGTCCCATCTCAACCACTGAAGCTTGTAACTCCTCCAGAGTTGTCACAGGTCTCTTGGTAGCCTCCCTCACTAGTCCCCTTCTTGCACGGTCACTCAGTTTTTGAGGACGGCCTGCTCTTGGCAGATTTACAGCTGTGCCATATTCTTTCCATTTCTTGTTGATTGACTTAACAGTACTCCAAGGGATGTTCAGTGACTTGGAAATTTTCTTGTATCCATCTCCTGACTTGTGCTTTTTAATAACATTTTTGTGGAGTTGCTTAGAGTGTTTTTTTTTTGTCTTCATGGTGTAGTTTTTGTCAGGATATTGAATCACTAGCAGTTAGAGCTCCCAGATACAGGTGTATTTTTACTACAGTCAATTGAAACACCTTGACTGCACACAGGTCTCTATTTAAATAACCATGTGACTTCTAAAACCAATTGGCTGGACAAGTGATGATTTGGTGTGTTATATTAAAGGGGAATGAATACTTATGCAATCAATTATTTAGTGTTTTATATTTGTAATTAAATTAGATCACTTTGTAGAGGCCTGTTTTCACTTTGACACGAAAGGCAGTTTTTCCGTTGATCAAAAAAGCCAAATTAAATGCACTGTGACTCAATGTCGTAAAACAATAATAAATGAAAACTTCCAATGGGGATGAATACTTTTTGTAGGCACTGTATTTTCTCAGAATCAACCACTGTTGAAAATTCACAGGTTAGTAATAATCTTGGCTGAGGGGTGCCAGCTCTTCAGTTCAGTGAACAAATATAGGTACATCGAGTCATAGAGTAGTAGAGCACAGAAACAGGCCCTTCGGCCCATCTACTCTGTGCTGAACCATTTAAACTGCATACTCCCATGAACCTGCACCGAGATCATAGCTTTCCATATCCCTATCATCCATGTATCTATCCAAAACTTCTCTTAAACATTGAAATCGAGCTTACATGCACCACTTGCACATTCTTACCACCCACTGAGTGAAGGGATTTGCCCTCATGTTCTCCTTAAACATTTCACCTTTCACCTTAACCCATGACCACTGGTTTCCCTTTTATCCTCAAACTGTGACCCCTTGTTCTGGACTTCCCCAACATCGGGAACAATCTTCCTGCATCTAGCCTGTCCAATCCCTTTAGGATTTTATACGTTTCAATCAGATCACCCCTCAATCTTCTAAATTCCAACGAGTATAAGCCTAGTTCATCCAGTCTTTCATCATATGAAAGTCCTGCCATCCCAGGAATCAATCTGGTGAACCTTCTTTGTACTCCCTCTATGGCAAGGATGTCTTTCCTCAGATTAGTGGACCAAAACTGCACACAATACTCCAGGTGTGGTCTCACCAAGGCCTTGTACAACTGCAGTAGTACCTCCCTGCTCCTGTACTCGAATCCTCTTGCTATAAATGCCAGCATACCATTTGCCTTTTTCACTGCCTGCTGTACCTGAATGCCCACTTTCAATGACTGGTGTATAATGACACCCAGGTCTCGTTGCACCTCCCCTTTTCCTAATCGGCCACCATTCAGATAATAATCTGTTTTCCTATTTTTGCCACCAAAGTGGATAACTTCACATTTATCCACATTAAATTGCATCTGCCATGAATTTGCCCACTCACCCAACCTATCCAAGTCACCCTGCATCCTCTTAGCATCCTCCTCACAGCTAACACCGCCGCCCAGCTTCGTGTCATCTGCAAACTTGGAGATGCTGCATTTAATTCCCTCATCCAAGTTATTAATATATATTGCAAACAACTGGGGTCCCGGCACTGAGCCTTGCGGTACCCCCCTAGTCACTGCCTGCCATTCTGAAAAGGTCCTGTTTATTCCCACTCTTTGCTTCCTGTCTGCCAACCAATTCCCTATCCACATCAAGAAAAGACTTCTAAGTACTACATGTTTTGACTTCAATTGTTTGGAGTCCAACTTTAATCAGAAATGTCTTTAATCTTAGGTGTATAAGATGATGAGAGGCATTGATCGTGTGGATAGTCAGAGGCTTTTTCCCAGGGCTGAAATGGCTTACACGAGAGAGCACAGTTTAAAGATGCTTGGAATTAGGTACAGAGGGGATGTCAGGGGTAAGCTTTTTACGCAGAGAGTGGTGAGTGTGTGGAATGGGCTGCCGGTGACGGTGGTGGAGGCAGCTACAATAGGGTCTTTTAAGAGACTCCTGGGTAGGTACACGGAGCTTAGAAAAATGGAGGGCTCTGGGTAACCCTAGGTAATTTCTAAAGTAAGTATGTGTTCGGTACAGCATTGTGGGCCAAAGGGCCTGTATTGTGCTTTAGGTTTTCTATGTTTCTAGAACAAGGAAACTTTTTTTTGTTACTTTTATTCTCCACCCCACTCAAATTCCAGTCTGTGAGTCTTTGGCCTGCTGTGCTATTTCAATGAATCTTGGTGTAAGATACAGCACCATTATTAAGCATTTTAGAGCATTTTAGAATTAATACTGAAGTCAAAACTTTCAGATAACTAGCACTTCCTTTTTGTGTCGTTATGAGTTAGTTCTGTTCTAAAGTCATCTACCTTAAACATTAATTTGTTATTTTTCCCTCCAAAAATACTGCTGTGTATTACTACAGCATTGTTTCAGATTTCTGGCAAATTCGATGTTCTGTTTCTGACAATTGCAGCATGTTCTTTGCTTTTTTTCTTTCTTTGCAGGTCAATGGGAGCGAGCAGTTTAAATGATTTTGGCATGGACTAGATGGGTCGAAGTGCCTGTTTCTGTGCTGACTCTTCTACATATTAATTTGAGAATGCTCTTAAAGCATTGGACAATTGGTTACCATCCTTACACTGACATTCACTTTGTTCTTGCCATTTCTTCACCTCTTTGCAACTTAGAACTTTTTCTTTCCATTTTCCATTTCTGATGCAAATAATTGATCTGCAATTTTAATTGTACTTTAATTAAATTTCATAAAGGATGTTGCTGGGACTGGAGGACCTGAGTTTAAGGAAAGATTGATTAGCTTAGAACTTTACTCCCTAGAAATTAGAAGATTGAGGGAAGATTTGATAGAGGTATACAAAATTATGAGGCGTATAGATAGGGTACATTCAAGCAGGTTTCCCCCCCCGCCCCACCACCATTCCTCATCCCCTTTTCCCTTTCTCAGTTTATCTCCTTGCCTGCCCATCACCTCTCTCAGGTGCTCCTCCTCTTTTTCTTTCTTCCATTGTTCTGTCCTCTCCTATCAGACTCTCGCTTCTCCAGCCCTGTATCTCTGTTACCAATTAACTTCCCATCTCTTTACTTCATACCACCCCTCCAGGTTTCACCTATCACCTGGTGGTTCTCTCTCCTCTCCCCCACCTTTATAAACTACTCCTCATCTTTTTTCTCTCACCTCCTGCCGAAGGGTCTCTGCCTGAAACATCAACGGAACTTTTTTTTCCATAGATGCTGCCTGGCCTGCTAAGTTCCTCTAGCATTTTGCGTGTGTTTTTTGTTTACAACTAGAGGTCATGTGTTAAGGGTGAAAGGTGAAAAGTTTAAGGGGAACATGATGGGAAACTTCTTCATTCAAGAGGGCGGTGAGAGTGTGGAATGAGCTACCAGCACAAGTGGTGGATGTGATTTGATTTCAAAGTTTAAGAGAAGTTTTCGATAAGCACATGGATGGGTGGGGTACAGAGGATTATGGTCCAGGTACAGATTGATGGGAGTAGGCAGTTTAAATTGTTTGGCATGGACTAGATGGACTGAAGGGCCTGCTTCTGTGCTGTAGTTCTCCATGACTGTAACAGGGTGTTGTGGTAGTAATAAGTAAAACAAAAACGGAGTGCAGAGTAAAGTTTTAAAGTTACAGATAAACTGCAGTGCGTGGAAACAATAAGGTGTAAGATCATAACGAGGTAGATTCTGAGGCCCAAGAGTCCAGCTATGTTATACTATCCAACAGCCTTATAACAGAGGGATAGCTGTTCTTGAGCCTGTTGGTTCGGGCTTTTGTATCTTCTTTCTGATGGGAGGGAGGAGGAGAGAATGCTCAAAGTGGGTGGGGTCTTTGATTATGCTGGATGCTTTCCCAGGGCAGTGAGGACAGAATCCACTAAGGGGAAGTTGTTTTCTGTCACCTACAGTGTCAACAATTTTCTGCTGTTTCTCGTGATTGTCATACAAAACCATGATACATCCAGATAGATCAGGGGTTCCCAGATTGGGACCCTCTGAGAGAGATCTTTCTTATCACTAAAAATTGGTGGGTGTCTAATTCCTTTAGTTTTCTGAGGAAGTAGAGGAGCTGGTGAGCTTTCTTGGCCATGACAAGCTGTTGCAGATGTTCACTCTGAGGAACTTGAAGCTCACAAACTTTTCAAGCTGAGCACCATTGTTGTAAACAGGAGCAAGGGACCAGCCAACTTCCTAAAACTTCTACATGAGGAATTCTGCAGATGCTGGAAATTCAAGCAACGCACATCAAAGTTGCTGGTGAACGCAGCAGGCCAAGCAGCATCTCTAGGAAGAGGTACAGTCGACGTTTCAGGCCGAGACCCTTCGTCCTAAAACTTTTGCTGACATTGGGGAAAGGCTGTTGTCATGACACCATGTCAGTAGGCTCTCAATCTGCATCTCGTACTGTGAATCATCATTATTTGAGATACAGCCCACTGTGGTGGGGTCATTTGCAAATGGAGCTGGAGGAGAATCTGGCTGCACAGTCATGAGTAGTTAGGGAGTAGAAAGGGCTGAGGACTACTGTTCCCTCTAAGCTACACAGGCACGTGCCCACACAGTAACTGAAATGCTTCACTGCTGGAGTTTTCTTTTGTATATGTTTTATTAAAATGCCACGCAGTTTTCAGGCCGTGTAAAAGTTTCCTGCTCAGAGCAATGGTTGGTCCATGCAGCTGTGAAAAAAAAGGGGGTAGGTTGCTGACGAGACAGCCTAATGGGGCTGCAGTGCTGAGAATAGTAATGATGGAAGTGTGCTGCCTAACCTTTCTGAATGTGATCTGTTGTGTTTCTCTGAAGCTGCTTTCTGACCTGTTGTGTATTTCCAACAACTTCTATTTTAAGTGGATAGTATTGTGTTTAGAACTTAGGAGCACTCTTATATATACTTTCTTTCTAATGGCATTTACGTGCTGGGCCCAGGTACAAATCCTCTGAAGTAGTAATACCAAGAAACTTAATGTTGCTGACCCTCTCCACCTCTGATCCCTGATGAGTACCAGCTTATTGACCTCCAGTTTTCTCCTCTTAAGGTCAATAATCTTCGTCTTGCTGATATTTAGTAAGTTGTTGTTGTTGTTGTGGCACCACTCAGCCAGATTTTCAATATCCCTCCTATTTGCTGTTCTAACGCCACCATGTTCTAACTAAAAACACAGTAAACATCTTTCTGCTTTTGACACCGTCCTACAGGAACTAATTGTCTGAAAAGTGAAAATCTTGTAAAACTGAAATCTGAAGATTTAACAAAAGAATGTTTTTTGTATCAATGTTTCCATGAAACAGAAAACATTTGAGGTGCTTTTGACTATGTTGGTTTATTTTTGTGCAGTCATTCTGAGCAGTTGTGTTGGTGCTGCTGGTAACCATGGTTATAGTTGATTACAAAACCCAGGTTTTATCGCACTGTCCCGTCTTCTCAATCTTTTAATCGGAAAAAAGTGACCCTGTTGGGAAGTTTCATAGAGACAAAAGAAGAGAGAAGCAGCCACATACAAAATGTTGGAACTCAGTAGGTCAGGCAGCATCCATAGAGGGGAATAAATGGTCAACATTTTGGGCTGTAATGCTTCATCAGGACCTGCAATCTGTAATTGTCCTGATGAAGGGCCTTGGCCTAAAATGTCAACCGCTTATCCCCCTAAAATAGATGCTGCCTGACTTGCTGAGTTCCTTCAGCATTTTGTGTATGTTCACTTAGATTTCCATCAACTGCAGAATCTCCTGTGGTGTGAGAAGCAGGTGCTTGCCTTTCAGCTCATCAAACCCATTTTCTCATTCAATATTCTTCTTATTGGCCATTCTAGTAGAGGCAAGTTGTCTTGATGTTGTCCTTCACTCTGGACGACACTAACAGTATGCCTGATGTTGTAGTGTGTGAAGGAAGAGAAGCGGATGCAGTTACTGTTACAAGAGAGAAGGTGCTCAAAAAGCTGAAAGACCTAAAGGTACATAAGTCACCTGGACCAGAGGAACTGCACCCAGGGTTCTGAAAGAGGTAGCGTTAGAGATTGTGGTAGCATTAGAAATGACCTTTCAAAAATCTTGGTACCAGAGGACTGGAAAATTGCAAATGTTACTCCACTCTTTAAGAAAGGAGAAAGCAGCAGAAAAGAAATTATAGACCATTTAGCCTGACCTGGCCGGCTGGTGGCGCAATTGCATGAGCGCCAGACTCCGGAGCGAAGGTTCCCGAATCCAAGTCGGGCCACCCCTCGAGCATGCTTTCCATCCGTGTCAGGTTGAGCGTCCAGCTAGCCACTCGGCCTCGTAAAAAAAAATGGGTCGAGTCAGGAATGTTCATATCGTGACCCAGTTAATCCGAAAGGAGACCAATCCTGACACTATGAGCCAGACAAGAATGGCTGACTGTCTGGTGCGACACGATTTTAAAAAAGCCTGACCTCAGTGGTTGGGAAGATATTAGAGTCAATTGTGAAGGATGAGGTAATGGAGTACTTGATGACACAGGACAAGATAGTACAAAGTCAGCATGGTTTCCTTCAGGGAAAATCCAGCCTGACAAACCTGTTGGAATTCTTTGAGGAGATTACAAGTAGGATAGGTAAAGGGGATGCAGTAATGTCGTATATTTGAACTTGCAGAAGGCCTTTGATAAGATGCTACACATGAGGCTGCATATCAAGTTAAGAGCCCATGGTATTACAGGAAAGTTACTAACATGGTTAGAGCATTGGCTGATTGTAGGAGGTAGTGCATGGGAGTAAAAGGATCCTTTTCTGGTTGGCTGTCAGCGACTAGTGGTGTTCCCCAGGGGTCGGTGTTGGAACCACTTCTTTTTATGCCGTATATAAATGATTTAGATGATGGAATAGATGGTTTTGTTGCCAAGTTTGCAGATGATACGAAGATTGGTGGAGGAAACAGGTAGGATATAGAAGGGCTTAGACAGATTAGGAGAATGGGCAAGAAAGTGGCAAATGAAATACAATGTTGGGAAATGCACGGTCATGCGCTTTGGTAGTAGAAATAAATGTGCAGACTGTTTTCTAAATGGGAATAAAATCCAGGAATCTGAGATGCAGAGCGACTTGGGAGTCCCTGTGCAGAACACCCTGAAGGTTAACTTGCAGGCAGAGTCAGTGGTGAGGAAGGCAAATGCCATGTTAGCATTCATTTTAAGAGGACTAGAATACAAGAGCATCAGCATTGGTGAGGCCTCACCTTGAGTATTGTCAACAGTTTTGGGCCCGTCATCTTAGAAAAGATGTGCTGGCATTGGAGAGGGTCCAGTGGAGGTTCACCAGGATGATTCCCGGAATGAAAGGGTTATCATATGAGGAACGTTTGATAGTTCTAGGTCTGTACTCGCTGCAATTCAGGAAGAATCTCATTGAAGCCTTTTGAATGTTTAAAGGCCTAGACAGTTAATATGGGAAGGATGTTTCCCATGGTGGGAGAATCTAGGACAAGAAGGAAAGTCTCAGGATAGAGGGGCGCCTTTTCAAAACAGAGATGAGGAGAAATTTCTTTAGCCAAAGGATGTGGAATTTGTTGCCACATGCAGCTGTGGAGGCCAGGCTGTTGGGATTATTTAAGGCAGAGATTGATAGTTTCTTGATTGGACATAGCATCAAAGGTTAGCCATGATATAATGATGGAGCAAACTCAATGGGCCAGATGGCCTTTTTCTGCTCCTATGTAAAGGATCTAAAGGGTCAACTTATAGCATCAAGATGTGCATATTGTCAACCATAAGCTTCCACGGGGCAGAATTTCTAACCTACCTTCAACCTCATAAAGTCTGTAGCTGCTGGAAATCCATAGCAACACAAAAAAAAATGATGGAGGAACTCAGCAGGTCAAGCAGAACCTATGGAAATTAATAAACAGTCAATGTTTCAGGCCCAGATCCTTCCTTAGGAGGGAGAATTCAGAATAAAAAGGCGGGCGGAGAGCAAGGAGGCTAGCTTGAAGGTGATAGGTGAAGCCAAGTGGGTGGGAAAGGTAAAGGGCTGGAGGGGAAGGAACCTGCATATTTCCTGGAAGGATATGTGGTTGTGGTAGTGGGTCGGATGAGTAAGAGGTCAGCAGAGTTCACAGATGGGAAACAGTGAGAGAGGCAAGTACAACTTCCATATTTATTATCCTTCATTGATGCTGCCTGAACCAGTAAGTGCCTTATACATTTTGTGTATATGGACATTCTAGCAGTGTTAGAAATGCCTTTGCATGAGAAGACCATAAGGCATAGGAGCAGAATTAGGCCATTTGACCCATTGATTCTGCACATCATTCAACTGTAGTTGATTTATTTTCCCTTTTAATCCCATTCTCCTGCCTTCTCTCTACAACACTTGACACCCTTAATAATAAAGAACCCTTCAACCTGTACGTAAAGCCTCAATACCACCACCATTTTGTATCATTTGCAGACTCACTAACACCTCCAACATTCATATCCACTGTTCAGGTGTTGTAATTTATGATTTGGAGGCAATGAATCAGAATCAGAATCGTGTTTATTATCACCGGCATGTGACGTGAAATTTGTTAACTTAGTTTTTCAATGCAAAACATAGTATAAAAATAATAATAAATAAATTGCGGTATACATATATTGAATAGATTAAAAACATGCAAAAAACAGAAATAATGTATACTAAAAAAGTGAGGTAGTGTTCATGGGTTCAATGTCCATTTAGGAATCAGATGGCAGAGAGGAAGAAACTGTTCCTGAATCGCTGAGTGTGTGCCTTCAGGCTTCTGTACCTCCTACCAGATTGTAACAGTAAGAAAAGGGCATGCCCTGTGTGCTAGAGGTCCTTAGTAATGGACACTACCTTTCTGAGACACCGCTCCCTGAAGATGTCCTGGGTACTTTGTAGGCTAGTACCCAAGATGGTGGAGCTGACTAGATTTACAACCCTCTGCAGCTTCTTTCAGTCCTGTGCAGTAGCCCACCCCACCCCCCCCAAATACCAGACAGTGATGCAGCCTATCAGAATGCTATCCATGGTACATCTACAGAAGTTTTTGAGTGTATGTCAACATGCCAAATCTCTTCAAACTCCCAATGAAGTACAGCCGCTGTCCCGCCTTCTTTAATAACTACATCGATATGTTGGGACCAGGTTAGATCCTCAGATCTTGACACCCAGGAACTTGAAACTGCTCACCATCTCCACTTCTGATCCCTTTATGAGGACTTGTACAATATACCTGTGCTTGTTCTTTCATTTGTTCATTCACTCTCTTATTAATGGTAGTAATGTTTTTTCTCACAATGGCATTGAGCTGCGACCTCTGAGTCTTGGCTCAGATTTCATTTGTTCGTTATGACGTAGGTGATCATTGTCTTTCAGTGATGATTGTTCTTGGCAAATTTTTCTACCGAAGTGGTTTGCCATTGCCTTCTTCTGAGCAGTGTCTTTACAAGATGGGTGACCCCAGCCATTATCAATACTCTTCAGAGACTGTCTGCCTGGTGTCAGTGGTCACATAACCAGGACTTGGTGATATGCACCACCTGCTCCCATGACTTCATGATTTTGGGTAGATGGGGATGGGGGGTGCTATAAGCAGCTGCTACACCTTGCCCAAGGGTGACCTGCAGACAAGCGCAGGGAGGGAGCGCCTTCCTTTGGTAAAGACGTAACTCCAGCTCACCACCCAGGTTTAGTTGTTTTATAATTATATATTTTTTATGTTTGTAGCATCTCATGACATAATTTTAAAGAGGAGAGGTGTCAGGCCAGATCCTGAAGTCAGGTAGCTCCTCAGGAATGGTCTTAGTAGATGCAGTGGGCGCTTCCCATTTGAACATACCCTCAGATGCAAAGTACACTTATCCTGGAGGACCTACTCACTGTCCTCAGTTGTTCATCCAGTACCAAAACACCAAATCCTGTACCCACCAATCTCATAATTTGCTTCCAGACTATCAGATGCAGAGTCCTCAGCCTACAGTATTCAGGCGCTACACTGGATTGTTAGTTAAGACCTTCCCATGGGGGTAAAGACCTTTCCCAAATGAGGATCACACATCAGGTAATGATACTCCCTCTAGTATACCCCTCTCTCATGTTTCTCAGCTGGGTAGCCTTTGATGCAGAGCCCTCTCCACAAGATGCCCTGTCAACACTTTTGTACCCAGAGACACCAGCTATGTGTTGTAATCCCATGCCCGTTCACAAATCTTCTGGGCCCTTCTCACTGGAGTCCTTGATCCCAGATGCAAAGAACTCCTCACTGTACTTGTGCAGTGTGACAGTAATCTCAACAAGGGTGTGCAAGGGACCACATTTCTGGCGTCCTGGCCTCCCTTCCCCTCGTTGTTCACCCAGAGCACTCGGGCCTCACCTGCTGTTATGGGTAGACAGGATCATGTCGGACTCCCGCCTCAGGTGTGAGCGTACAGATCACATCCCCACCCCTCCCGCGGTACTCGGGCCCCTCCCCCCTCTCCTCCTCCCCACGGTGGCGTTGACGCGCGTGCTGCGGCAGTCAAGTCAGTGCGGAGGGCGGGCGGGAAAGAAGGAAAGAGGGAGCTTGCTGTAGGCCGCCGTCGCCATGGCTGAATACTTCTCGCTGGCCGACTGTGATGTGATCGGCTTCGACCTGGACCATACCCTGTGCCGGTACAACGTGACCAGCACCTTTGCGGTGAGTCTGTTGGCGGCGGGGGCGCTGCTCATCACCTCCGGCCCGGCCTACTCTGCGGGTAGGGCGTGAAGCCGCGGCTGAGGCGCCAAGCCCGGCGGGCTGAGGAAGCGGCAGCGCGGCCCTGCTCGGTACCGCCGGGGGGCAGACGGGGGAGATCCAGGCAGCTGCCGCCTGTATCAGCAGCGCGGCAACATGAAGCCGGCTGAACACCTTCGGCGAGGGTCGGCTTGTTTATGTTTTGCAGTCGTTTCCCTCTCGAGATTCCTTCTGATATCAGACCGGAGCATTTACTGAAAGTAACTGAATTTTATTTATAAACGTGACACCCTTCACCACGCCCCCTCCATCTCCCACCCACCCATAGCAATACTGGAATTTTAGCACCGAATCCAACTTTACATCTTGTTACTCGTACGCGGCAGGCCATTCGACTGATTACTCGTCATGTTTTAGACCTCTAACGGCGGGGATGGGGTTGTGGGAGGGGGTAGTAATAAATTTCTAAAAAGCCTTTGAACTATTTCTCTTGTAGTTGCTTTGCCTGCACCTGCCCCTGCCCCTGCTGCACGATCTTTTCGCCGAAAGTGGGACGCAAGAATGAATGGTTGTTGGGGCTTAGTTGATCAATCCGGTTCACGTCTCGGAGTAACCAGTTATGCAGTAAATTGATTTGTCTTGAAATCCACTCCCAATACAGTAGAAAAGTTACACACTACAAGGTCACACAAACGGTGGTAGGGATTAAAGGTGCATTTTAAACATTTCTTCATGTGGGCAAGTCATTGAGTCCAGAAGAAGAACTGCGGTCGGAAACGTCGACTGTTATTCATTTCCAGGATGCTGCCTGACTTGCTGAGATTCCCCCAGCATTTTGTGTGTGTTGCTTTGGATTTCCAGCAACTGTAGAATTTCTCCTGTCATTGATTAGATGTAAAGCTGGAAGCTTCCCCGTTTGCTGATAGTCAACTTATCAGTAACTGATAAGATTGGATTTGTCCAGCTTTTTGTGTACAGAATCTTTCTGGTAGTGTTTTATTTTGCTGTGGTACAGTTGCATTTCATTTAGAAGGTTCCAGTGGATGCATTTGGAACAGCCTTTACTTTGTAGTTAGAGATATGGCTAGTTCTGGTGGATACTGTCCTGTGCTTGGGATATTTCTTATTCTATCAGAATCAGGTTTAATATCATTGGCAAATGTTGTGAAATTTGTTGTTAGGTGGCAGTACATTACCATACATAATAAAAAGCTGATTTACAGTAAATATATAATGTTAAGTAGTGCAAAAGGAGAAAAAAATAAGTAGAGGTGGGTTCAATGTCCATTGAGATGTTGGTTTCCTGTGGGCATACTCAGCAAATCTATAGAATAGCAACAATAACAGGATCAATGAAAGATCAACCGGAGTGCAGACAACAATGAACTGTGCAAATTCAAATATAAATAAATAGCAATGAATAATGAGAACATGAGATAGAGTCCTTAAAGTGAGATCATTGGTTGTGGGAACATCTCAATGGATGAGCAAGTGAGTGTAGTTACCCTCTTTTGTTCAAGAGCCTGATAGTTGAGTGGTAGTAATTGTTCTTGAACCTGTTGGTGCGAGCCCTGAGGCTCTTGTACCTTTTACCTGGTGGCAGCAGCAAGAAAAGAGCATAGCCTGGGTGGTGAGGATCTCCGATTTTGGATGCTGCCTTCCTATGACAGCATTTCATGCAGAGCTGCTCAGTCGTTGGGAAAGCTTTCCCCCTGGTGTACTGGGTTGAAAAAAAACCTTTTGCAAGATTTTTCCGTTCAAAGGCATTCGTGTTTCCATACCAGGTAGTGATGCAGCTTGTCAATACACTCTCCACTGCACATAGAAGTTTTCAAAGTTTTTGATGTTACGTCGAATCTCTGCAGTGTCCTAAGGAAGTAGAGGTGCTGCCATGCTTTCTTTGCAATTGCATTTACATGCTGGGTCCAGGAGAGGTCCTCTGAAATAGTAACACCCAGGAATTTAAATTTACTACCCCTCTTCTGCTCTGATCCTCTGATGAGTACTGGCTTATGGACCTCTGGTTTCCCTTTCCTAAAGTCTAGAACCAGTTCCTTGGTCTTGCTGACTTTGAATGAGAAGTTGTTGTTATGGCACCGCTCAGCCACATTTTCAATCTCCCTCCTGTATGCTGATTTATCATCACCTTTGGAGAAGAAGCTGTATGTGATGTGAATGTTGCAGGCAAGGCCAGTGTGTAATGCTCATTCCTCAATATTCTTGAGAAGATGTTGATGAGGATTTGTAACTTTTCCAGTGAAGGTAACTCCCACATTACATTCAGATGGAAGTTCAAAGATTTAGACCTGGAGATGATGAATGGTTGGCAATACATTCCTAGGTCAAGATGGTCTATGAGTTAGAAAGGAACTAGGCAGGTATTTCATGTGCCTGGTCTCCTTGCTGGTATGGGTCATTGGTCTGGGAGATGACGTTGTGTAAATTTTGATTAATAACTGCAGTTTATGGGGCAAGGGGTTAACCACAATCTGCAACACATGGGTTGCTTTGTCTTGGATCATGTTGGAGCAGCACTTGTTCAGGCAAGTGAAGAGTATTTCCTCATGCATGTGACATGAATTGTAGCTGGTGGAAATGTGGGATCCTTTCATTAAAAAGTTATTTAGCTTCAGATCAGCTTTTACAACTGCTGTATTTATCTAACTGGCCAGTTGAGTTTCATGATAATTCCTCAAATATTGATGTTAATGGATGTGGAAGTGTGTACATGACAGTCTCTGAAGAAAATTCTATTAAAAGTGGTTAGGTTCACTCTTCAAGAGGTGGTCAATATATGGAGTTCCAGTGGCATAAATGTTACTTTCCACTCATTAGCCATGCCTGAGCATTTTCTGGGTTTTGTTGCATATCTGGAGTCCAGCAATCTGCAAATGTATAATTTTGATTTCAAGATGGAATAAAAATCATTGATGGTTGGGCTGAGGATATTACCCTGAGGAATTTTTGAAGGGATTTCCTGGGGCTGAGATGATTGAAATCCAAAACAATGGTATGATTCCAACTGTTAGAAGGTTTTTCTCCTGATGTCCTTTAGTTTAACTAGAACATCTGATACCACACGGTATCAAATGCCATCTTCAAGAAATAGGCAATGACTTGACACATCATCTCTGGAACATATTGGGACCAAGACTTTGTTGACCTAAAGAGCCAAGTGGTCTAGGTACTGAGCTATAGAAATGCAGTTAAATTCCATGAAGTGTGATGGGAAAAGAAGCCAATTTTACTGTGATACTGTAATTTCATTTGGGATCAATAAAGTATATAACTATACAGTATACTAGACTTAAGTTGACATCCTAAAGAGGCACGCCATTTTATAAAAATCGCTTGTATTTGTTATTTCAATTCATAATTCAAGTCAGAATAACCAATGTCAAGATAAAAGGAGGCATTTTTGTTGGTCCACAAATCAAACAGTTCATCACTGACAGGCAATTCAAAGAACTTGTGGGACCAGAGAAAAGTGCATGGAAGGTATTCAAGGATGATAGAACATAGAAATCTGCAGCACATTACAGGCCCTTCAGCCCACAATGTTGTGCCGACCACGTAACCTCCTCTAGAAACTGCCTCAAATTTCCCTACTGCATAGCTCTCTATTTATTAAAGCTCCATGTACCTATCTAAGAGTCTCTTAGAAGACCCTGTTGTATCTACCTCTACCATCTTTGCTGACAGTGCATTCCACACACCCACTCCTCTCTGTCTGAAAAACTTACCTATGTAATTACCCTTGTACTTACTTCCAAGCACCTTAAAACTATGCCCCCTTGTGTTAGCCGTTTCAGCCCTGGTGCTCTCATCCTCTGTTGCTCTAAGGAGAAAAGGCCAAGTTCACTTAACCTATTTTCATAATGCATGCTCTCTAATCCAGGCAACATCTTGTAAATCTCTTCTGCACTCTCTCTCTATATAGCCACATCCTTCCTTTAGTGAGGTGACCAGAACTGAACACAGTACAAATGCGGTCTAACTAAGGTCTTATCTAGTTTTAACATTACCTCACGGCTCTTGAACTTAATCCCACGGTTGGTGAAGGCCATCAGACTACATGCCTTCTTAACCACACTGTCAAACTGCCCAGCAGCTTTGAGTATCCTATGGACACGGACCCCAAGATCTTGCTGATTCTCCACACTGCCAAGAGTCTTGCCATTAATATATTCAGTCTTCAAATTTGACCTACCGAAATGAACCACTTCACACTTATCTGGGTTGAACTCCATCTGCCATTTCTCAGTCCAGTTCTGCATCCTATCGACGTCCTGCTGTAACCTCTGACAACCCTCAAGACTATCCACAACATCCCCAACTTCTGTGTCCTCAGCAAACTTACTAGTCCACTCTTTTACTTCCTTATCCAGGTCATTTATAAAAATCATATAGAGGAGGGGTCCCAGAACCCCTGCAGAACACCACTGGTCACCATCCTCCATACAGAATATGAACCATCTACAACCATCCTTTGCCTTCTGTGGGCAAGACAATTCTGGATCCACAAAGCAAGGTCTCCTTGAATCTCATGCCTCCTTACTTTCTGAAGGAGTCTTGTATGGGGAACCTTATCAAATGCCTTACTGAAATCCATGTACACTACATCCACTGCTCTACCTTCATCAATGTGTTTTGTTGCACCCTCAAAGAATTCATTCAGGCCCAACCTGCCCTTGATAAAGCCATACTGACTATCCCTAACTAGATCATGTTTCTCCAAATGCTCATAAATCCTGCCTCTCAGGATTTTCTCCAACAACTTGCCACCACTGAGGTAAGACTTACTAGTTTATAATTTCCTGGGTTATCTCTAATCCCTTTCTTGAACAAGGGATCAACATTTGCAACTCTCCAATCCTCCAATATTTCTGTCACTATTGATGATGCAAAGAGGCTCAGCAACCTCCTCTCTTGCTTCCCATGGTAGCCTGAAGTACTTCTCATCTGGTCCCAGCAACTTATCTAACTTAATGCCTTTCAAAAGCTCCAGCACATTCTCTCAATGCCTATATGCTCAAGCAAAAAAAGTTGTTGTCCAATGTTTTCATCTATGCCTGTTGATTTTTCTGGCATCATCTTGTCCACTCATCGACCTGAGATTGGTCTCCTGGCTTTATGATAATATTGGAGTGTATATTTTGTACCATTAGGTCATGCGTTGAATTCCGGCTTTCATAATTTCATATCAGTGAAGCTTGTTTCCAGGCAACAGAGCTTGCACTAATTAACAAGGAGAATGTGAAACTCCTCCAGTTGCTTGCAGTAATTATGAACTGATGTACTTGAACATATAATTGAAATTTCATAAGTTTCAAGCAAGATGTAAGTGACTAGTCATCCATATTTGAAAATCATTAAGTAGTCAAGTACTCTTATGTACCTGCAGCTCTTTCAATCATAATTTTCAATATCTTCTCAGGGTAATACTTGTTAAGACTGTCACTCAGTAGTGATTTGTCTTGTAAAAGATTTTTATTTAAGATTGTTTGCAGGAAGGCCTTCCCAAAAGACACTGCCACGGGAAAAGTAGAAATTAATTAGTCAGGTTATTTTTTTGTCGAATGCTTATTTCTTGCAAAACTCAACTAATATGTTGAAGTGGGAAAATTTGTTTTAAGGTGGAATTGATCCTTAAGAGCAGGGGTTCCCAACCATGGACCCCTACTATTACCGAGGAGTCTGTGAACCTCAGTTTGGGAACCCCTGCTTTAGAGTTACGCACCAGTAGCATAATTGATAATTGTATCAGCCATTCAGCAAGAATTGTTATGTGGCATCTGAATGGTTTAGTAACTTATTTTGTTATTGTCACGTGTAATGAGTTGTAGTGAAAGACTTCTGTTGTGTATGCTATCTGTACAGATAATTTCATTACAACAGTGCGTTGAGGTTGTACCAATATCAGAAAGCAGCATAAAGTGCTACAGTTACAGAGAAAGCGCAGTGCAGGCAGTCAATAAGTTGCAAAACCATAATAAGCTTAAGTGTTCATCTAATCATAAAAAGGACTATTCAATAGTCTTATAACAGCAGGGTAGAAGCTGTTCTTGAACCCAGTGGTATGTGCTTTCAGGCTTCACCTGATGGGAGGTGAGAAGAGAGATTGTCTGGGGTAGGTACGTTTGTTGCAGACTCTTGTATTGTCCAAACAATTTAAAAGTGGAATTGTAATAGAAGGTGCATGCCTCATATGTGTTGGATACTGACATCATTGTGGCGTATTCATACAATGATACCATAATCGTTCGGCTGTTCTAACTTTCTTGAGTGGGTGCCTTTTAATTAAAAATGAAGGAGATTCATTTTTAAAATGATATAAATAGAAAAAAGTATTTTAGATGTAATTATTCAGGTTTTTATATGTAAGGTTTTTCTTTTTTAAACTCTTAATCTGTTTATAGCAGAGGGATGCCAATTCTTCCTCCCAAATCATTATCTGAGAGTTGAATGTTTTGCAGTGTAGAGCATGATCCTGTTGTAGTAGTACCATGATAATTAAACCCTCGGAAATATCCTGTCTACAATTAAAATTATCAATTTTACTTTCCTGTCTGAATTATTTCAATAATGGTTTAGCACAGACATTCATTTCAAGCCACTGCAGAGAGGCCAAATTTCATCCAAATGATTTGGACTGATAAATGCAGTTTCTAGATGAAACACAAAGAACTTCGTAGTGTACAGTTCTATATTTATTTAAAATTTTGAAGCCCTATACAGTATTGGCACAGCTTTAAGGGATGTGGATGCTCTTGTGGAGTAGATTTTTCTGTTGCATCTTGGCTTTGCTAGGGAAAATGTGGATTTGAACTTCAGCATGTTTAGCCATTTGGATGTGCAGTGGTGCTAGAACGTTTGTGAACCCTGCAGGATTTTCTGTATTTCTGCTTAAATAAGACCTAAAATGGGATCAGCTCTTCACGCACGTCCTAAAACTAGATAAAGAGAACCCAATTAAATAAATAACACAAAAACATTATACCTGTTTATTTATTTATTGAGAAAAAATGATCTAATAATACATGTATTTGTTGGAAAACATATGTGAACTTCTGGGGTATTGTCTTCTACAAAAACTATTTGAACGCAGCAGGCCAGGCAGCATCTCTAGGAAGAGGTACAGTCGACGTTTTGGGCTGAGACCCTTCGTCAGGACCCTATTCCAGCCCCTATTCCAGCATCTGCAGATTTCCTCGTGTAAAGCTATTTGAAGACAGGTGTTCCAGTCACTAAGATGAGATTGGAGGTGTGGGTTGTAGAGGTGCCCTGCCCTATCAAAAAGACACACAAAGTCAGGTTACTGACAGAGCTTGCTCTGTTTATGTGCACCATGCCTTGACCAAAATAACTTTCAGAGGACCTTAAAAAAAGAATTGTAGAGATGTATGAAGCTGGATAAGGCTACAAAAGCATTTTTACAGACCTGAGTGTTCAGCAGTCCACAGTAAAAGAAATTGTGTACAAATGGAGGAAACTGTACTGTTGCTGTTCTCCCTAGGAGTGGGCATCCTGCAAGGATCACAGCAAGAGCACAATGTGCAATGCTGAAGGAAGTGAAAAAGTACCCAAGGATAAGAGCAAAAGACCTGCAGAAATCCCTAAAACTTGCTAAAGTCTCTGTTCATGTGTCCACCATAAGAAAAACACTGAACAAGAATGGTCTCTGTGGAAGTACACTGCGGAGGAAACCACTGTTCTCTTAAAATTGCATGTCTCAACTTTGCAAAAGACACCTGGATGTTCTACAATGCTTATGGGACAATGTTTTGTGGACAGATGAGACAAGAATTTAACTTTTTGGCAGAAATGCACATTGCTATGTTTGGAGGTAAAAGCACACCAACACCAAAACCTCATCCCAATTGTGAAGCATGGTAGAAAGAGCATCCCGGTTTGGGGCTGCTTTGCTGCCTCAGGGCCTAGACAGCTTGCAATCGTTGAGGGATCAATTAATTCAAATTTTATCAATACATTTTACAGGAGAATGTCAGGGTAGCAGTCTGTTACCTGAAGCTTCATAGAACTTGGATAATGCAACAAGACAATGATCTGAAAGACAAGAGTAAATTAACAACATAATGGTTTAGACAGAAGAAAATTTGTGTTTGAAAAGGCCGAGTCAAAGTACTGACCTTAATCAATAGAAGATGTTGTGGAAGAACCTGAAGCAAGCAGTTCATGCAAGGGAACCTCCAACATCCCAGAGTTGAAGCAGTTTTGTAAGGAGGAATGGCCTAAAATTCCTCCAAGCTGATGTGCAGGACCGATCAACAGTTTGGCTGAAGTTATTGCTGTACAAGGGGGTCACACCAGTTAATGAAAACAAAGGTTCATATGCTTTTTCCAACAAATACATGGAATATTGGATAGTTTTTCTCAATAAATAAATGAACAAGTATAATGTTTTTTGTGTCATTTATTTAATTGGATTCTCTTTATCTAGTTTTAGGATGAGTGAAAATCTGATCACATTTTAGGTGATATTTATGCAGAAATAGAGAAAATTCTACCATGTTCACAAACTTTCTAGCACCACAGTAGTATCTAATTTGTGAGACCGTAAATGTTTTTAAATTTCAAATATTTCAGTGGAGAGGCTCAATTACAATTACAAAACAAACTCTTAAGGTTTGTTGTAAAATGTAAGTATGTTCCTCTTGTTTTAGTTAAATATTCTTTATTGATAAGAAATAAAAGAATAATTATTTATATTATTTACTACAAATTGTTACCAAGTAGGTGTCTGTTTGCTGTGTGAGGTGTGAAATAGCAGTTATTATGTTAAGATTATTCTCAAAATTCCTAACAGCTAAACAAAAACTTCTGAGATCTGAGTCTTGTCTCTAAAAAGTTATCATATATACAAAGTGACAGTATTTCCTGAGGACACAAGTTTGTGATTCCTCTAATTTCTAGTTAGCTCTCTGTTACATCATTGAAGACACATGATATTGCCAGTATTTATTGTAAACTTTGTTTTTATTCCAGCTAATTTATGACAGCTTTGCTCAGTACTTAGTTGAACAGAAAGGCTATGACCAGAAACTTATGACAGTGACTCCAGACTCTTGGGATTTTTGGTAAGTCTTTTTGTTTTCACTATTTATAGGTGCTAAAAAAAGACTACTTGCCTTTACCCTGTATGAAATTACCAAAATTTTGGGTGAGACCAAAGTAAGAACAAATTCCAAGTTAAATATTTTCATTTTGATCGTTAGAGTAAAGATTGTTGTGTGAAAGGAATAATATTTAGTTGGGGCAGGAAAGGTGGTAGGGGGAGACAAAGCATTTAACATTGTGGCTGCTGAGTGTGCCAGGCTTTAGATGTTTCAAAAAGAACAGAGAGGGAAGCAAAAGAGGTGGGGGCGTGGCATTGCAAATTAGGATAGTGTCACGGCTGCAGAAAAGGAGGAAATCATGGATGGATGGTCTACTGAGTAAGTGTGGGTAGAAGTCAGAAACAGGAAAGGGGCAATAACTCTACTGGGTGTTTTTTTATAGACTCCCAATAGTAACAAAGATATCAAGGAGCAGATAGGGAGGCAGGTTCAGGAACGGTGAAATAATGAAAGAGTTGTTGTGATGGGAGATTTTAACTTCCCTAATATTGATTATCTCCTTAGTGCAAGGGGTTTAGATGGGGTGGAGTTTGTTAGGTGTGTTCAGGAAGGTTTGATAGATAGCTAGATAGATAGATAGATATACTTTATTAATCCCGAGGGGAAATTTGGTTTCTGATACAGTATGTAGATAAGCCAACTAGAGGAGAGGCTGTACTTGATCTGTTATTGGGAAATGTACCTGGTCAGGTGTCAGATCTCCCGGGAGGAAAGCATTTTGGAGTTAGTGACCACTAAGGGAAGATGAACCCTGGGTGGCCTCCCAAGACTATGGTCAACGCGCTCCTAGAAGACAGTGGCGTGGCTAATGTAGATGAGAAGTGAACACACTGATGAGGGAGAGGGAGAAGTGGAGAGTCCGTCATTGTGCCTGATGCCGGCCCCCTAGGCCTCAGTAGTAGTAGCAGCAGCAGCAGCTTCTCCACCACAGGGCTGGTGAGGGATAGGAGCAGATAATTTGGGAAACATTTAATTGGGGTAGAGGGAAATATGATGCTATTAGGCAGAATCTTAGGAGCAGATGTTCTCAGGGAAATGCACAGCAGAAATGTGGCAAATGTTCAGGGCACATTTGCATGGTGTCCTGCAGAGGTACGTTCCATTGAGGCAGGGAAAGGATGGTAGAGTTAAAGAACCATGGTGTACAAAGTATGTAGAAGATCTAGTTAAGAAGAAAAGAAAAGCTTACAAAAGGTTCAGGAAACTAGGTACTGTTAGAGCTCTGGAAAATTACAAGGGTGCCAGGAAGGAGCTTCAGAATGGAATTACGAGAGCCAGAAGGGACTATGAGAAGGCCTTGGTGAGCAGGATTAAGGAAAACCCCAAGGCATTCTATAAGTATTTGAAGAGCAAGAGGATGAGCCATGTGAGAATAGGACCAATCAGGTGTGATAGAGGAAACGTGTGCGTGGAGTCAGAGGAGGTAGCGAAGCTACTTAATGAATACTTTGCTTCAGTATTCACCAGGGGAAAAGACCTTGGCAATTGTGGGGATGACTTGCAGCGGACTGAAATGCTTGAGCACATAGACATTAAGAAAGAGGACGTGCTGGAGCTTTGGAAGAGCATTAAATTGGATCAGTCACCGGGACCGGATGAGATATACAGGCTACTGTAGGAAGCGAGGGAGGAGATTATTGAACCTCTTGCGATGATCTTTGCATTATCAATAGGGATGGGATAAGTACCGGAAGATTGGAGGGTTGCAAATAAGACCATAAGACAAAGGTGCAGAAGTCGGCCATTCGGCCCATGGAGTCTGCTCCGCCATTTTATCATGAGCTGATCCGTTCTCCCATTTAGTCCCACTCCCCCACCTTCTCACCATAACCTTTGATGCCCTGGCTACTCAGATACCTATCAATATCTGCCTTAAGTACACCCAATGACTTGGCCTCCACTGCTGCCTGTGGCAACAAATTCCATAGATTCACCACACTGACTAAAAAACTTTCTTCACATCTCTGTTCTGAATGGGCACCTTTCAATCCTTAAGTCATGCCCTCTCATACTAGACTCCCCCATCATGGGAAACAACTTTGCCGCATCCACTCTGTCCATGCCTTTCAACATTCAAAATGTTTCTATGAGGTCTCCCCTCATTCTTCAGTCTTCAGTCTTTGAGATGATTCAGTCTTTGGCATGAAGTTAAGAATGTAAGATGTCAATGCAGGATTGTCTAATGTGTCACCTCGAGCCACTTCTGTCATTCAGTAAGACCTTTGCTGATCCTGTATCTTGCGTACTTCATTGTCTAATCTCCATTTTCTGATTCATATATACTCACTGAGCATTTGAAATCATCTGAGGATTTCAAAAACTTATAAATTTTGATGTCAAGACGGTCTTCATTTACCATTTCTAGAGGGCCAACCTCTATAGAGGGGCACCACAGTAGCATAGCAGTTAGCACGACACTATAGAAGCTCGGGGCACTGGAGTTCAGAGTTCAACTCGACTGTTGTCTTTAAGAAGTTTGTACGTCCTTCCCATGAGCATGTGGGTTTCCTCCCTCAGTTCAAAGACGTATCAGTTAGTAGGTTAATTGTTCATTGTAAATTGTCCTGTGATTAGGCAGATTGCTGGGTGATATACTCGTTGGGCTGGAAGGGCCTGTCCAATACTGTATCTCTAAATAAATAAATAAAATCTTACCCTGAGATTGCTTGCTGATATTTTTTTTTTACTCCAACTAGCTGGTTTTTGCACTGTACCTTATCAATTCCAAAGAAACCTATCACAATCAGATCACTTTTCTTTCTTTATGATCTCCAGTGAGCATTGGCAATCTTAATCATTCTCCTTTTGTGGACATTTCTTTTATTTGAGGAATTAATCTTGTGATCTATGCCATACTAATTCTAAAACTTGCAAAACTGCACGATGTCATCTGCAGGCAAGGTACAGCCCATCCCAATGCATTTCAAATTATAGTTAGTGACTTTAACCAGGCCTCTGCCCAATTATCAGCAGCACGTAATCTATTGCAACAGAGGTCCCAACACTAGACCACTACTACACTACGATAAGGAATGCCTATCATTCCTTTTCTAGACCACATTTTGGCACATCAGATCATTTAGCTGTACTCCTGCTATCTGCATACAGGCAGCATAAAAAGCAAGGCTTCAGAGGTCAACACAGCTAAGAGGTGGTCATGGAAGGCAGAGGAACAGTTACAGGATTGCCTTGAGTCAGTGGACTGGGTTGTGTTCAAGCACTTGTCTGAATATCTGAATTACTTCACCAGTGTTGTAACAGACTTTATTAGAACAGCATTCAGCCCAATCAGAAGCCCTGGATGAACCATGAAATCCAGAATTTGTTGAGGACCAGTTTAGAGGCATTCAAGTATGGAAATCAAGAATGCTACAAGAGGTGTAGATATGACCTCCGGAAAGCCATCTCATGGGTGAAGTGGAGATTCCAGACTAGACTGGAATCAATGAGGATGCTTGACAGCTGTGGCAGGGTTTGAATGCTATAACCTCCTACAAAATTAAATCTAGCAACATGGGGGACAGCAGAGCTTCGCTTCCAGATGAGCTCAATGCCTTCTATGTTTGCTTTGACCACCAGAACGGAGAGGGACCACTGTGCACCCCAGTGTCTCCCAGTGATCCTTTGATCTCAGTATCTGATGATGACATGCTTTCAAGAGGGTGAATCCAAGGAAAGCATCTGGTCCGGACAGAGTACCTGGTCGAGCACTGAAAACCTGTGCTGACCAACTGGCTGGTGTGTTCACAGATATCTTCATCCTCTCACTCCAGCAGTGTGTGGTACCCACTTGCTTCCAGCAGGTTTCGGTTATACTGGTGCCCAAGAAGAGGGTGGTAACCTGCCTCAATGACTGTCGCCCAGTGGCACTTGTATCCACACTGATGAAGTGTTTTGAGAGGCTGGTGTTGAAACATATCAGCTCCTGTCTGAGCGGTGACTTGGATCTCCTCCAATTTGCCTACTGAAGCAACAAGTCCGTAGCAGATGCCATCTCATTGGCTTCACAGAACCCTGGAACATCTGGACACCAAAGATGCATATATCATGATGCTCCTTATAAATTACAGTTCAGAATGTAATACCATCATCCCTCAAAACTAATCAATAAACTTGAAGACCTGGACCTCAATACCTCCTTGTGCAGTTAGATCCTGGATTTCCTCTCTTGTAGACCCCAGTCAGTTTGAATTTGCAAAACATCTCCACATTCTCCATCAGCACAGGTGTACCACAGGGCTGTGTTCTTAGCCCCTGCTCTATTTGCTTTACACCTATGAATATGTGGCTAAGTACAGCTCCAACATCATATACAAGTTTGCTGATGACATCACTGTTGTGGGCTGTATCAAAGGTGGTGATGAAACAGCAGATAGGAGGGAGACAGAAAATTTGGCTGACAACAACGACCTCTTAGTCAATGTCAACAAGACCAAGGAACTGATTGTTTACTTTAGAAGAGGGAAACCAGAGGTCCATGAGCTAGTACTCATTGGAGAATCAGAGGTGGAGAGGTAGATTCAGAAATAGGAGACAGGGTAGTGGTCGAAGGGAGTTCTGCAGGCATCTGTGCCGGGACCACTACTGTTTGTAACATATGTAAATGACCTGGATGAATATGTAGATGTGGGTTAGTAAATTTGCAAGTGATACCAAGATTGGTGGAGTTGTGGATAGTGTAGAGTACTGGCAAAGAATACAACACAGTATAGTCCAGTTGCAGGTATGGGCTGAGAAATGGCAGATGAAATTTAACCCAGATAAATGGGAGGTGCTACTCCTCAGAAGGGCAAACTCAAAGAGAAAATACACTATTAAGGGCAAGGTACTTTAAGAGTGTTGCTGAGCAGAGAGAACTTGGGATCGACATTCATAGCTCCCTGAAAGTGGCTACACAGGTGGATGAAATGGTTAAGAAGAACTATGGAATGCTTGCTTTTCTTAGTCAAGGCACTGAGTTCAGAAGTCAGGAGGTGATGTTGTAATTTCATAAAACTCTGGTTAGACCACATCTGGATTACTGCTACAGTTCTGGTTGCCCCACTATAGGAAGGCTGTTGAGGCTTTGGAGAGGGTGCAGAAGAGGTTCACCAGGATGTTGCCTGGTTTTGAGGTCATGTGCTATCACATGAGACTGGACAGTGGAGGCTGAGGGGAGTTCTGATAGAGGTATGCAAGATTATGAGAGGCACAGATAGAGTAGACGAGGAGTATCTGTTTCCCAGGGTTGAAATGTCAAATACTAGAGGACGTGCATTGAAGGTGAGAAGGGATAGGTCCAAGGGTGGTGTGAGGGCTAAGTTTGTTTTACTCAGAGAGTGGTGGATGCCTGGGATGTACTGCCTGGTATGCTGCTAGAGGCAAATTCATTAGCGGCTTTTAAGAGAAGTTTGGATAGGCACATGGATGTAAGGAAGATGGAGAGGTTATGGATGTGGTGTAGCTAGGAGGGAGTAGTGTTTGGGTGTTTATGATTTGCTTTATAGCTGGTTTGGCACAACATTGTGGTTTGAATGGCCTGTACTGTTCTGTACACTTGTATGTCTTGTGTCCTACTCCTTTTTTATGCTTCTGTGTTAAAGATTGCCTCAAGAATCAGGGGAGAAGATTTAGGACGGAGATGAAGAGAAACTGTTTGTCCCAGAGAGTGGTGAATCTGTGGAATTATCTGCCCAGAGAATCAGTTGAGGCTTCTTCACTAAATATATTTTAAGAAACAGTTAGAAAGGTTTTTACATAGTAAGGGAATTAAGGGTTATGGGGAAAAGGCGGGTAGATGGAGCTGAGTTTATGGACTGATCTGCCATGATCTGATTGAATGGCGGGGCAGGCTCAATGGGCTGGATGGCCTACTCCTGCTCCTATTTCTTATGTTCTTATTAAGATAATTGAGGTGGGGTATAATTGGAGGTTTCAGTGCAAAGTGCAATTACATGTCTGTGAGGGATCAATTTTGTTGAGAGTTGTGGCTGTGGTTGGGGAGAAGTCAAGTGGACATACAATACCGAAACGAGACATGTTGGCCTAGCACGTTGATCATCAAGTATCTATCTAGATTAATCCAATTTACCGGCACTTGATCTATCAAGTGCTCACCCTGGTGGTTCTTAACTGTTGCGAGAGCACTTGTTTTCACTACCCACTTATGCAGGATAGATCTTTGGATGACTCCAGATTCGTGCTACAAGTGTGGGAAAATAATTCATTGCTGAGATTTTTTAATTACATTATAGAAGAAAATGAAACCAGTTAAATGAAATTTTATGCAAGTGTTTATTATTTCTGTGATAAAGTGTTGGATGAGGGCAAATGTGTTCAACCAGGGCTGAAAATTTCATATACCTGTGCTGAATCCTGATGCTTTTGTGATCCAAAGATTCTTTGCAAATTAAGAATGAGGCATGAAATTTGTTGCTTCTGATCATTTTATTAAATGTTACAAGGACAAAGACAACAAAGGGAGAAGCATGGTGAGAGACAGAGGAAAGAGAAGAGCAAGGAGAGAGCAGACGAAGAGAGCCTACGGAGGAGAAAAAAAAGAATGAACAAAGATGGTCTTGTCTTCTTATACCAGACCACTAAGTTCCAACAGATAACAAATAACCAATTAAGTAGCCAGATTCAAGTAATTGACTCCTGCCACTGAAACTAAGAACCTTCCAGAAAAATAGAGAGACAACCATAACCACTGAGAAACATCCTGAACAATCACATGTATATAGGTGATTATATAAAAACACAAACAAATGTAGGAGTGTTCAATAGTAAGTCTAGAGACAAATCCAACACCTGTTTGTACCCACTGTTTGCCTCACTGCTTTGATCTCTTCTTATTTGATTTGGGTGCCCTGGCTCAAATCACTGCAAAGAAACCTTTTCTACTCTGAGCTGATGTCAGATCCGGTTTAACAAAATCTTGTTGATAGAAGATCTGTGAAAGATTATTAAGCCACTATCTGTGCTACTAACATTTATCAAATAACTTAATGTTTGTGACATGTGTAAATAACTATTTCTTACACATCAAAGATTCAAAGTTTATTTATTACCAAAGGATTTATAAATTATACACCTTGAGATTTCCCTGCTTTCGGGCAGCCACAAAAGCAAGAAACCTGAAAAACCTAATTGAAAATAAAAAGAAAGACCAAAACCACTGCACAGAGAAAGAGAAAAAAAAAACCATGTGTAACCTTCAGGTTCGGCCAGTGGCGTTAGTCTAGGGAAGACAGTCTCCGGCCCTGCCAAGCTTGTGAAGTCTCGTTTGTGTGGATGCTGCATGATGTGTTACTCTGTTACAAATCAGTACCATGAAATATCAGACAGTACACACCATATGCAATTAAATGATTGAGCTTTATAGTTCTTAAATTGACTAGGGGCTAGTAAAGAAAACGAAACGAAAAAGGGCCCATTTTAATGAAACAGTCTAATGTGCACGTTGCAGCTCACGGTTTTCATGTCCGTTAGTTCTCCATCAATTTCCCCTGGGCGTCGTCGACTCCCGGCCCCATTCCGAATCCACTCTGTCCTGCAGTCTATGACCTCTCTGTTCCGGCATCTTCTCTCTCCATCTTCCGGTGAACAAAAGAACATGAATACCTCACTCTCGGGCACACAAGGAAGAAAACACTCCCCTCATTGGACAGCGCACATTCCAAAGCCCCTGTTATCTCTAGTCATAACCCAAACACTGCTGCTGCAGAGAAACCATTGCAACTAGCAGTGAAACCTTTCCCAGGGTGTTACACATGCAAACAGTAGAACCAAGGAACAGCATCCAATCCATATTGAGTCTTTAGGTCCGTTCCTTGGAGCAGCCGGAGTAGGCCTAAGCCTCAGTATCAGTAGCACAGCAACAGAAACAGTTGTCACGTACCCTGTGACGGGTTAAAGAACCAGCAGAAATGGATAACACTTTGGAGTCCAGTATTGCTGTTAACTAATAGTATTTATTAGTAACTACTCAATACTGTAATATGAATACTGTAATATCAATACTGTAATATTAATGGAGACTATGGAGCCATGAGGGAGGAGCTGGCCAAAGTTGACTGGTTGGTATCCTAGCAGAAAAGACAGTGGAACAGCAATGGCAGGTATTCTTGGGAATAATGCACAAGGTGCAAAATCAGTTCATCCCCTGGAGAAGGAAGGATTCAAAGGGGGGAAAGTGGCCACAGTGGTTGACAAAGGAAGTCAGGGATAGCATAACATTAAAAAAGAAGTATAACAGAGCTAAGGTGAGTGGGAAGACGGATGATTGGGAAATTTTTAAGGAGCGACAGAGCTTAACTAAAAAGGCAATACAAGGAGAAAAAATGAGGTATGAACGCAAGCTAGCTAGGAATATAAAGGAGGATAGCAAGAGTTTTTTTAGGTATGTGAAGAGAAGGAAGATAGTTAAGAACAATGTTGGGCCCTTGAAGAATGAATTGGGAGAAATTGTTATGGGAAACAGAGAAATGGCAGACGAATTTAACTTTGGATCTGTTTTCACTAGGGAAGACACAAGCAATCTCCCAGATGTATGGATGGGCCAAGGACATAGAGTAACAGAGGAACTGAAACAGATTGACATTAGGAAGGAAACAGTGATGAGTAGACTGATGGAACTGAAGGCTAACAAATCCCCAGGTCCAGATGGTCTGCATCCTAGGGTACTAAAGGAGGTGGCTCTGGAAATTGCGGATGTATTGGTGATCATTTTCCATTGTTCCTTAGATTCAGGATCAGTTCCTGAGGATTGGCGAATGGCTAATGTTATCCCACTTTTTAAGAAAGGAGGGAGGGAGAAAACAGAGAACTATCGCCCTGTTAGCCTAACATCAGTAGTGGGGAAGATGCTAGAGTCCATTATTAAAGATGAAATAGTGGCATATCTTGATAGCAGTGATAGGATTGGGCCGAGCCAGCATGGATTTACCAAGGGCAAATCATGCTTGACTAATCTATTGTTTTTCGAGGATGTAACCAGGAAAATAGATGCAGGTGATCCAGTGGATGTGGTGTACCTTGACTTTCAGAAGGCATTTGATAAGGTACCACATAGGAGATTGGTGGGTAAAATCAGAGCTCATGGCATTGGGGGGGAGGATATTGACATGGATAGAAAACTGATTGGCAGATAGAAGGCAAAGGGTAGCGATGAATGGGTGTTTCTCGGAATGGCAGGTGGTGACTAGTGGGGTGCCACAGGGCTCGGTATTGGGACCTCAGCTGTTTACGATTTACATGAATGATTTAGAGGAAGGCATTGTGAATAACATCAGCAAGTTTGCTGATGATACTAAGCTGGGTGGCAGTGTGACATGTGATGAGGATGTTAGGAGAATTCAAGGTGACTTGGATAGGCTGGGTGAGTGGGCAGAAACTTGGCAGATGGCGTTTAATGTGAATAAGTGTGAGGTTATTCACTTTGGGAGCAAGAACAGGAAGGCAGATTATTATCTGAACGGTGTGGAGTTAGGTAAGGGAGAAATACAAAGAGATCTAGAAGTACTTGTTCATCAGTCTCTGAAGGTGAATGAGCAAGTGCAGCAGGCAGTGAAGAAGGCTAATGGAATGTTGGCCTTTATTACAAAGGGAATTGAGTACAAGAGCAAGGAAATCCTTTTGCATTTGTACTGGGCCCTGGTGAGACTACACCTGGAGTATTGTGTGCAGTTTTGGTCTCCAGGGTTAAGGAAAGACATCCTGGCTGTGGAGGAGATACAGCGTAGGTTCACTAGGTTAATTCCTGGGATGTCCGGACTGTCTTACGCAGAGAGGTTAGAGAGACTGGGCTTGTACACGTTGGAATTAAGGAGATTGAGGGGGGATCTGATTGAAACATATAAGATTATTAGGGGATTGGACAAGATAGAGGCAGGAAATGTGTTCCAGATGCTGGGAGAGTCCAGTACCACAGGACGTGGTTTAAGAATAAGGGGTAGATCATTTAGGACAGAGTTGAGGAGGAACTTCTCCCAGAGAGTTGTGGAGGTGTGGAACGCGCTGCCTCAGAAGGCAGTGGAGGCCAATTCTCTGGATGCTTTCAAGAAGGAGCTAGATAGGTATCTTATGGATAGGGGAATTGAGGGTTATGGGGACAAGGCAGGAGCCAGGTATTGATAGTTGATGATCAGCCATGATCTCAGAATGGCGGTGCAGGCTCGAAGGGCCGAATGGTCTACTTCTGCACCTATTGTCTATTGTCTATTGAATACAGATATATCAACAGGTTAGCAATGAATATATATTTATATATATATAGTGTGTGCGTGCGTGTGTGTGTGGTGTGACAAAAGACCAAGTTATCAGAAGATTGATGCTAATGAGAGAGGTAAGTGAGACAATGGAGTAGCATTCGGAAATGTTAATGAGAGACGAGAGATTAACGAAAAGAGACACAGTTCCAAGTATTGTCAGACTAGTTGCTTTGAACCTGAACTGTTTGAAGTTTGATGGACAGGCGATACCCCAGCAGGGGGATAAAAGGAACAGGTTCGCTAAGGCAAGAGACACCACAAGATAACGAGGCCCTGGAAGTGCAGTGTGCCCCCACAAGTTGGTGGGAGATTTGCAGGTCTGGTCGCGGGACCGACCATAGACGCACAGAGTGAAAAGGTATGATCGGCGGGAACCTGGTGTGTGTGTCCGCCCTTGCCTGGGTGCCGGGTTTACCGCGGAAGGACGATCGTATCCGGAACGGAGTGGTCACAGTCGGTGACCTCAGAAGACAGTAAAAGGGCTCGCCCAAAAGCTAACTGCTAGGAACATCAAAGGTCTGTTTTGAATCAGGAAATTTACATATTTGCTCTCTCTCTCTCCAATGGCACAACAGCGATTACTGCGAACTGTACTAAGCTGAACTGAACTCTGCGTCACTTGAGTCTGATCATTTTACCCCTAGACTGCGATAGAACTTGATTGATTCCTATTATCCTAGTTCTGTGTACGTGTGTTTTACCATTGCTAACCCGTTGCATTTATATCCTTACGTTCAGAGTACTGTGTTACTTATTTCTTTAATAAAACTTACTTAGTTCCACTAATCCAGACTCCAACTAAGTGGTCCATTTCTGCTGGTTTGGCAACCCAGTTACCGGGTACGCAACAGTGGAGATATATGAAAATCAAGCTTCTTTAAGTCTAGGAGATAGTCTTATGATGATGAGTACAGTTCAGATCAGTTTGTGGTATTGAGTTGAGTAGTGATGGAGAGAGAGAGTTGAGTCTTCAGGTGAGCTGACGCCGTTGATCTTCCCGTTGTCCTCCGAAATCCTTTAGAAGTCACCTGACTGTAACCACAACAAAGGGGACCATTCTTCTGTGGTGGAATTATCAACCCAGGCGAGGGTTGGACACACGAATAACTCCCCACCGGTCACACCCTTTTCACACTGCAAGAGCTACTGATCGATCTGCCTGATCGATCCTCCAAAACCCACCTTTTCTGTGGGCACAACAAAGCTCATTCAGTGTCCAAAACCATGTGTCTGTAGGTCTAGCATTTGACCTTCTATTTATTTCACCGTGCTGAGTACCAACTGTCTCTCAAGTAGCTCCTCCTTCTCTCTCTGTAAGGACTTACAAGCAGGCAGTGTCCTTGTAGAAAGTATAAACAAACTGTGAGCAGTCTTCGCCTCTCTCTTTCTTTCTCTTTTAACAAGGTGTCTGTGTTTGGCACCTCTCTCTCTCCCTTTTCCAAATGCACAGTTCATAGGGGTAATTCAGGACCCCGTCACACAGTTCACCACCAAGAGCTGAATGAACAACATGGGAGAGCGAGTGGAATCAGCCTGACCCTCACCTCCGGTCCCAACCCTCAGGCTTTCCAATCTACCCTGACCAGTGTTTAAATTGCCCAAGCACAGGGAGTGTCTTGCTGTAGGGCCTGGACCCAGGCACTGTGAAACGCCTGGGTAGCCCAGCTGGAAGCCATATTCAATCTTACTACATTAGTTCAGTGCTTGGAGCGACCCTCCCTCTCACTTGGGTTAGGTGGATGGGCATTGAAACTCTTCCGCAACGATTCCTCTCCTACTGCATCTCTGACAGCGTGGACAACTCCATCTGCAACCCTGTCTTAAACATGTTGCGCTTCAGCTTTGTGGAGCACTAGCATGGCTCATCCTTTGAATCAGCTTATCAATGGTAAATACAGAATATTGTTGATGTCGGACTTGATAATGATAAAGTCATTAAACGACAGGGAAAGTAGTTCAAATATGTTTGTAAGAGGTGGCCATTGTCTGGAGTTGTGCAATATGAATATTACCCATCTTAATATTCATCAGAGGTAAAGCCTCCCCATTATATAGGACATCTGCACAAAGTGTCACAGGAAAGCAGTGTCTATCATCAGTGACCCCCACCACCCTGTAGGCAGGTCAATATACCACCTAACCCCAAAAAATGGGGTTGGGACCATTCGTATGACAGCATTGTCTGATTTGGAGGTGACATAGTTCTTTATCGCTTCTGGCAGTTGTGGCTTATCTGGCTGGCGCAAGATGTTCTTTGCTTCAAAGACATCGGATATGGACAGAGTTCATAGTTCATCACTTCGTCCAGCCGGAGATCACCTGTCCGCGACACAACTAGGAACCTCTGGAATAACAATGCTGGATCTGTGGTATGGTCTTCAGCAACTTCGACTGCCCTGCTGGATGCTAGTGTCTTGACCTTCGAACTTCTTTTGTGCAAATATGAGAAAACAGTGTCCATCCATCTTCCTAACTGTGTCATTTCCTATTGCAAACAGATCATGTACGTTGACATTCTCATTTGCATAAACACCTGTGATGATGTTGTGCAATGATTTATCATCTGAAAATGGCATGAAACAGTCCAGTTTTGCTGCGACTTTTTCAAGGTCAGCCTCATCTCTACTCACTCTGGAGGTGGACAACTTATGTTCTTCACCTGTTGTGTAACTATTCACGGTCAGTTCTTGCATGGCGAGGTTGTCAGAGGATGACACAGTGGAAGACATAGTCCAGACTGCTCTCTGGTGCTCTGACATCCCATTTCTTCGCGTTAGGCCCCCTTGGCTTTTTAGTGAGCACATTAGTGTCTGTTCTATCACAAGATCAGGGCCAAGGCCAGCCCAGTATTGGCTGCTGTGTATGATTACATGGAACCCAGACTGGAACTTGTGATGAATATAAAAGAAACATGTCATTACCCCTACCCCTAAAAATTTGGGATTATCATGATTGAGATTTTTCTTTTGTTTTAACTTTCGAATATGCATGAAGATGGCAGCACTGTACTTTATGGAGCGCTAAAACCTCAAATATGGATTCAAAGTCAGCGAGAACGTTGGTAGGGAAACCTAAATTGATTGAAACAATAAGACATTTGGATTAACAGTGACAATAACCATTAAAATACTATGAATACGTCATGACAGGACGTCATATGATGTCATGAAATAATAGTTCATAGTTCTGGAGATAAAACACACTGCGGGTATTCCCATTCACATTTTGCACCACAATTATGGCGCTGCCATTGTTAGAAACAGTGAAATACAGCAAAATAAGACAGATATGGGTCCAATTCTTTTCATTGGTGGCCACTTTTTTAATGTCAAATTTTTTAAAATTTCCCATGCTCCGTTTCTGTCCAACTTTTGATATGTTGTTCAGTATGTCTGAAAGTACAAGAAATGACCATAAAACTTCTTCTTGTACTTTTTTTGGGGTAGGGGTATCTTGGCGCTATATTGACAGCATTACTGGTTGTGCTTGATTCTTGCTGCTGCTACCAGGAGGAAGGTACAGGAACCTTGGGTATCACACAACCAGGTTCAGGAACAGTTATTATCCCTCAACCATCAAGCTCTTGAACAAAAGAGGATAACTTCATCCAACATCACTTGTCCCATTATTGAAATGTTCTCACAACCAGTGGACTCACTCTTCATCTCATGTTCTTGATATTTATTGCTTATTTATTTATTTATTATTATTATTATTACTTATTTGTATTTGCAGTTTGTTGTCTTTTGCACACTAATTGAACGTTGGTGCAGTCTTTCATTGATTCTATAATGGTTATTATTCTGTTGTGGACTTCTTGTGGGCATACTCAATAAAATGAATCTCAGGATTATATATGATTAGATATATGAACTTTGCTAATAAATTTACTTTGAACCTTTGAACTTTGAATCTGCTCTTTGTGGCGTCAGGGCAAGGATTGGTTCAGTATGTAATGTATTAGCAAAGAAACAAAATGTTGTGCACTCCCCACAATTGACAATGTGATGGAGGAAAGATCACTTGGTTGATAATCCTGCACTTTTGCCAGATTTTTGAGGATTATGTTCCATTCTCTTTTTCTTATTAAAAAATTATGCATTTCATCCATTCTGTGATGGCAATGCCACATATTGTTTCTGAAAATATTGGTAGTTTCGAAAGTATTAAGTAAGCTATTATATCTACAGATAAACTGTAAACCCAAACAAGCAATTACAGGGGTAATGATGATAATTTCAAGCATTAGGCAAAAATTATAGTGGCTAGAACCAAAGAAATTTTCTATTTAAAAGGTGGAATTAATCTCTCAGGTTCTTTGTCAACTCCTCTCACTAAATATACAGCAAGATAATTAGGCTCTGTGTCTTTGATGTTGCCAGAAGGTTTGAAACAACTGAATAAGCTAGGAAACTGTCCTGAGGAACTCGAGGCATTGTCCTAGAGTTAAATTGCTGTATCAATGTGGTATTTTAATAATTTTACAACTGTTCCTTTCACATTTACTGGTACTGCTCTGATTTAAAATGAACAGTGGTTATGCATGACTTCCATATGTCTTTCTTTTTCAAGCAGAACTTGGGTTGAGTTGCTCTCTGATTTTGGCAATTTACTTGCAAACCTTTCATCACCATGCGAGAAGACATCATCAGTGTGCTGTTGATTGTGGTGTGTCCTCCGAATGTTTGGCCTTTATATACTTTTCAATCAGCTGATTGGATGTCATTTTGGAAACTGAGTTGTGATGTGGGGAGGAAATCTTGTTACTGATTGGCTGTGTGGCAAACAGGGTTTGCCAACCCGGGGTCCACGGACCCCTTGCTTAATGGCATAAAAAAATGGTTGGGAGCCCCTGGTTCAGAGGTTTTCAATATTTGTTTGGTAACTGAAATGTGAAGAAAGCTACAGGTGAGGGGTAATATTGAAGATGGTGAGGAGTGGCCATCAGAATATTTTGCATTGACATTCAAGACTGTAGAATGGACAGGTAAAGTGATAGGGGTAATGTCTGTGGTGGGGTGGTGGGATAAATCACTGGTTGTGGTGAGAGCTGAAATCCAGTTAAAGGGTGGATTGTGTAGAGCTGAAGATAGGAAAAGGTGTTCTCGAAGTTGGAATGCTACTTAAATTTGGGCTGCTGCTTTTTTTTTTATCCATTATCTCTGATTTGCTGCTTTTTACAACCCTAGTTCTTTTTTCCATTAGGAGTACATTTCGTAGTTAGCTGTAAGTGGGGACAAATGTGGAAAATTAACTCTGTCTTGAGCTAGAGGGCTTAGTGATAAAGTTTGCCTTCCCAGAGAGGAAAATGATGGTTTGCTACCACAAATTTTGCCTGGTACTTGTGACATCAGCAAGCATCTGTCATCGGTCAGACCATTTAATGAGCCAGTCTTATTTACATTGCTAGCCGCAGGTGCAAAAATATTTATTTTTGAAGCCATTTAGCATCTTTAATATCTAATTAATGGTTTTTCCATCACGGAAGAGCTGGAAGCTATTCATGGTGAAAGAACAGATAAGTCAAACCCACAATACTTATTGTAAAACCATTGAAGTATCATTTGGTAAACATAGAATTTAGCTTATTGTGGTGATGTAGTCACTTTGAAAATTTTTCTTTTAAATTTATTCAGCAAATGTGGGTATTGGAATTATGTAGTCATGCATGCCAGGTTAAGAGTGACATTTGGTCTCAAAACATAATGTGTTAACTACAACAACACGCAAAATACTAGAGGGAGTCAGATTATGGTAAACGATCACTGCAAACAATGATGAGACTGGGTTGAGAGTTGAAGCGTACGTGTACGAGGTGGAGTTAGAGGTCGAGGTGTGCTTGAGAAGTTGGAATAGGTCGAGGCATACTTGAGATGGAGTCAGATGGAGAAAAGTTGGAGTGGAGGAGATTCGGGGTCTATCCATCCAAATGGAGAGCGATGTTTGGTCGATCTAAGCAGCAGGTTGATTTGGAAAAGTTGTGTACGGGCCTAATGTGGTGGTGGGGTCTAGGCCCTGAGCGTATTGAAGTGACAGGGCCCTGATCCTTGAGCAAGGAATGACCTAATGTTTGGATGATTTACTGGTGCAAGGAAAAAGTTCGTGAACCCTGGGTTTTTATATTAGTTACTCATAAAATGTAGTCTGATCTCCATTTGTCAAAATAATAGACAGACACAATCTGCCTAAACTAATAACACACGAACAATTGTACTTCTCTTGTCAGTACTGAGTACACCATTTAAACAATCACAGTCTAGGTTCAAAGTAGTATGTGAACTCTGGGGTAATGCCTTCTGCAAAAGTTATTTGGAGTCAGGTGTTCCAATCAATAAGATAAGATTGGAGGTGTGGGTTATAAAGGTGCCCTACCCTATCACAAAGACACACATTAGACCATCAGGAAATATCCTGTACTTTGTTCCAAATCTCAGAGTTGACAGAACCTGCTCTTCTCAAGAAAGATCTGTTTATGTGCATCGTGTGTCAATCTAAACAACTTTCAGAGGAACTTAGAAGAAGAATTGTAGAGATGCGTGTAGCTTGAAAAGGCTACAAAAGCATTTCTAAAGACCTGCGTATTCATCAGTTCTCTGTAAGAGAAATTGTCTATGAACGGAGGAAATTCAGTACTGTTTCTACTCTCCCTAGGAATGTGCATCCTGCAAAGACTGCACCAACAGCACAACGTGCAAAAGGAAGTGGAAAAACAAAGGAAGTGAAAAAAAACACAGGAGCAACAGCAAAGGTTTACAAGAATCTCTATATTTTGCTGAAGTCTCTGTTCACGTGTCCACTATCGGAGAAACACTGAATAAGAATGTTGTTCATGGAAGGACACCACAGAGGAAACCACTGCTCTCAAAAAAAAACTTTGCTGCAGGTCTCAAGTTTGCAAAATACCATCTGGATGTTCCAGAATGCTTCTGGGACAATGTTCTGTGGACAGATGAGACAAAAGGTGAACTTTTTGTAAGAAATGCACACCAATTTATTTGGAGAGAAAAGGACACTGCACACCAACACCAAAACCTCACCCCAGCTGTGAAGCATGGTGGAAGGAGCATCATGGTTTGGGGCTGCTTTTGTGCCTCGGGACCTGGACAGCTTACAGTCATTGAGGGACCAACAAATTCAAAATTGTATCAATTAATTTTACAGGACAATGTCGGTGTAGCGGTCCATCACCTGAAGCTTAATAGAAGTTGAATGATGCTACAAGACAATAATCAGGAAGACAAGAGTAAATCAACAATACAGGGGTTAACATCCTTTTTCCAGCCTGGACTTTGAATGATTAAACAATGTGTTCAATAAAGACATGAAAAGTACAATTGTTTTTGTGTGCTTTTAGCTTAGGCAGATTGTTTTTGTCTAATATTGTGACTTAGATGAAGATCAGACCACATTCTATGAGTAATTAATGCAGAAAATCGCGTAATTCAGAAGATTCACAAACTTTTTCTTGCGACTGTAAACGCCGGGCTAGAGGATTGAAAGGCCAGATGTCAGGACCAGAGGCAAAGGTCAGGCTGGTTCTGCAAGCTGCTCTGTGACAACTCTACTGAGGCTGTGGCCTGTTCCCGCTGCTCCGGATTCCCTGTCAGCGGGCTCCGCGATATTTACTCCACTGTGTGCTGAACTGAACGTGAGGCTGTGGGCCTGCTTCAGGCTCCATGTCTGAGGATTCACTTGCGTACCAAATGCAATTTTCTAACTTTTATTGTTTGCACGGTTTTTTTCTCTCTTTCTTGAGAGAAACCAGAACTGAACTGAAGAGATGGAGGAAGGGGCGGTTGGCTCACAAATAGAGAAAGCTTGGAGACAGTACGAGAGGGAGGATAGGCAGGTGATAGAGAAGGGATAAACTCAGACCTATGGTTTGAGATATGTCTATTTTAAATCAAGAAGCATCATGAACAAAGCATATGAGCTTAGAGCGTGGATCAGTACTTGGAGCTATGGTGTTGTGGCCATTACAGAGGCTCGGATGGCTCAGGGGCAAGAATGGTTACTTAGAGTGCCAGGCTTTCGATGTTTTAGAAAGGACAGGGAGTGAGGAAAAAGAGGTGGGAATGTGGCACTACTGATCAGATATAGTGTCACGGCGGCAGAAAACAAAGAAGTCATGGATGGATTGTCTACTGAGTCTCTGTGGGTGGAACAGGAAGGGGTCAATAACTCTACTGAGTGTTTTTTATAGACCACCCAGTGGTAATAGGGACATCAAGGAGCAGGGATGTAGTTTGTTAGGTATATTAAGGAAGGTTTCCTGACACAATATGTAGATGAGCCTACAAGAGGAGAGGCTGTGCTTGATCTGGTATTGGAAATGAACCTGGTCAGGTGTCAGCTCTCTCAGTGGGAGAGCATTTTGGAGATAGCGATCACAATTCTATCCCCTTTACCATTAGAGAGGGATAGGAACAGACTTTAGGAAAGCATTTAATTGGAGTAAGGGGTAATATGAAGCTATCACGCAGGAACTTGAAAACATAAATTGGGAAGAGATGTTCTCAGGGAAACGTATGACAGAAATGTGGCAAACGTTCAGGGGATATTTGCGTGACGTTCTGCATAGGTACGTTCCAATGAGACGGAAAGGATGATAGGGTACAGGAACCGTGGTGTACAATGACCGTTGAAAATCTACTCAAGTAGAAAAGAAAAGCTTATGAAGGGTTCAAAAACTAGTTAATGATAGAGATCTTGAAGATTATTAGGCTAGCAAGAAGGAGCTTAAGAATGAAATTAGGAGAGCCAGAAGGGGCCATGAGAAGGCCTTGGCGGACAGGATTAAAGAAAACCCCAAGGCATTCTACAATGTGAAGAGCAAGAGGATAAGACGTGAGAGAATAGGACCAATCAAGTGTGACAGTGGAAAAATGTGTGTGGAACCGGAAGAGATAGCAGAGGTACTTAATGGGTACTTTGCTTCAGTATTCACTACGGAAAAGGATCTTGGCGATTGTAGGGATGACTTACAGCGGATTGAAAAGCTTGTGCATATAGACATTAAGAAAGAGGATGTGCTGGAGCTTTTGGAAAGCATCAAGTTGGATAAGTCACCGGGACTGGATGAGATGTACCCCAGGCTACTGTGGGAGGTGGGGGAGGAGATTGCTGAGCCTCTGGCAATGTTCTTTGCATCATCAATGGGGATGGGAGAGGTTCCGGAGGATTGGAGGGTTGCGGATGTTGTTCCCTTATTCAAGAAAGGGAGTAGGGATAGCCTAGGAAATTATAGATCAGTGAGTCTTACTTCAGTGATTGGTAAGTTGATGGAGAAGATCCTGAGAGGCAGGATTTATGAACATTTGGAGAGGCATAGTATGATTAGGAATAGTCAGTGTGGCTTTGTCAAAGGTAGTATGAGCCTGATTGAATTTTTTGAGGATGTGACTAAACACATTGATGAAGGAAGAGCAGTAGATGCAGTGTATATGGATTTCAGCAAGGCATTTGATAGGTACTCCAATGCAAGGCTTATTGAGAAGTTAAGGAGGCATAGGATCCAAGAGGACCTTGCTTTGTGCATCTAGAACTGGCTTGCCCACAGAAGGCAAAGATTAGTTGTAGACAAGTCATATTCTGCATAGAGGTTGGTGACCAGTGGTTTGCCTCAGCGATCTGTTCTGGGTCCCCTTCTCTTTGTGATTTTTATAAATGACCTGGATGAGGAAGTGGAGGGATGGGCTAGTAAATTTGCTGATGACACAAAGGTTGTAGGTGTTGTGGATAGTGTGGAGGGCTGTCAGAGGTTACAGTGATCTGATGGATGCAAAACTGGGCTGAGAAGTGGCAGATGGAGTTCAACCCAGATAGGTGTGTGGTGGTTCATTTTGGTAGGTCAAATATGATAATAGGTTATAGTATTAATGGTCAGACTCTTGGCAGAGTGGAGGATCAGAGGAATCTTGGAGTCAGAGTCCATAGGACACTCAAAGCTGCTGCGCAGGTTGACTCTGTGGTTAAGAAGGCATACAGTTCTTTGGCCTTCATCAACCATGGAATTGAATTTAAGAGCCGAGAGATAATGTTACAGCTATGCGGGACCCTGGTCAGACCCCACTTGGAGTACTGTGCTCTGTTCTGGTCACCTCACTACAGGAAGGATGTGGAAACTATAGAAAGGGTGCAGAGGAGTTTTACAAGGATGTTGCCTGGTTTGTGGAGCATGCCTTATGAGAATAGGTTGAGTGAACTTGGTCTTTACTCCTTGAAGCAGCGGAGGATGAGAGGTGTAGAAGATGATGAGAGGCATTGATCGTGTGGGTAATCAGATGCTTTTTCCCCAGGGCTGAAATGGCTAACACAAGAGGCACAGTTTTAAGGTGCTTGGAAGTAGGTACAGAGGGGATGTCAGAGGTAATTTTTTTAATACAGAGAGTGGTGAGTGCGTGGAATGAGCTGCTGGTGATAGTGGTGGAGGCAGATACAATAGGGGCTTTTAAGAGAGTCCTGGATAGGTATATGGAGCGTAGAAAAACAGAGGGCTATGGGTAACCCTAGATAATTTCTAAAGTAAGCACATGTTTGGCATAACATTGTGGGCTGAAGGGCCTGTATTGTGCTGTAGGGTTTCTGTGTTTCTATGTTTAAACACCAAAACATTGAGTGTTTGTATTTTTTTTAATGGGTTCTTCTGGGTTTCTTGTTCTGTGGCTGCCTGTAAAGAGACGGATCTCAAGGTTGTATAATATATACATACTTTGATAATAAATGTACTTTGCACTTTGATGGAGAGGGGTACAGACTAGTTGGTGATAGTTGAGTCCAGGTTGGAGTGCAGGAAAGGGAGAATGAAATGAAATGCTAGGAGGTGATAGTTGAAAGAGGTAAAGGGCTGAAGAGATGGAATCTAATTGGAGAAGAGAATGGACCATGGAATAAAGGGAAGGAGGAAGGAAACTGGGGGAGGTGAGAGGAGAAAGGGTGAGGGTAACCAAATAGGAAATAGAAAAAGCAAGAAAGGAGGAAGATTCAAGATGTTTGATGTCATTTCCTGTACACAGTGTAAACAGAACAAAATAGTTGCTACTCTTGGATCCAATGCAGCACAAAGAAACATACATAATAAATATAAATACATACATTGATTGTATGTACATAAAGTGACGTTGGGTTTGGCAGAAAATAATAAAGTCATGGTGGAAGTGGCGAGTGGAGGTGTTGGTTGGCTTTACTGCTTGGGGAAAGTTACTGTTTTCACAAACGTTTGTAGTTTGGTCCTGTGTGGATGCTACATAGCCTCCTCCTTAATGGAGGTGGGACATGAGCAGAGTGTGCACGAACTTTCATGATGTTACTGGCCTTTTTCCAACACCCTTCTGTGTATATGTCTGATGGGCGGGTAGGCTGGTGCCAGTGCTGTGTTGGGCAGTTTGACTACCTGTTGTATAGTCTTTCTGTCGGCCGCAATGCATTTTCCATACCAAGCAGTGATATAGCTTAGAGGATGCTCTCTACTGCGCCTCTGTAGAATGACGTGAGAATGGATGTTCAATGGTTGCACTTTTCAGCAGCCAACACGCTGGATGTGTTCTGAGACTTTGAGATGTTCTGTGTAAAAGGGGAGGAATTACCAGAAGTTAGAGGAATTGATCTTCGTGCCATCAGGTTGGAGGCTACTAAGACAGAATACATGTTGCATCTCCAACGTAAATTTGGCCTTATGGCAGCAGAGGAGGCTAATAACGGATGTGTCTCAATAGGAATATAAAGTCAAATTAAAATGGGTAACCCACTGAGATCCTGCCTTATGTAGCAGACAGAATGAAGGTGGTCGACAAAGTGGTCCTCCAATCTGTGTTATTTCTCACCAATGTAGAGGAGACCACACTGCTTACAGTAGATGACCCAATGGGTGCAGGTGAAGGGAAGAAGTGTAAAGGAAGGTCTAGCTCTTGTCACACTTGCAGGCATGTGTCTGGGTAGATCAGTGGGAAATGCTAACCGGATAGAATTTGGCAAGTACTTGAGTGGTTTTATGGACACTAATGCTGATTTTAAATTCTGAAGCGGCTGTGATAGAATTTGAACACATGTTTTAGCTGATTAGTCAAAGATTATAATTACTGTACAATGTAACCACAATGCCACTGTTACTCAGTAATGTACTTGTAAATAGGATACTCTGTGATTTGGAACAATGTACAGTATATTTCCTCATGGTCCAATGTATGTGTGTTGTATTCAAATTTGTGTTGTATTTCAAATGTTAAGGAAAGGTTATAGAAATGGTGGATATTTGGTAGGGAATAGACTGCCTGTAGTCAGAGTGATCATATTAATCTTTGGTTCATCTCTAATTTCAGTTGGACAACAATTGTTGTGAACTCTAACATGAAAATTGATTGAATTGAATTGACTTTATTTCTTACATCCTTCACATACGTGAGGAGTAAAAATCTTCGTCTCCGTCTGAATGTGCAACGTGCAAATTATAGTAATTTGTAATAAATTGTATGTATAGTAAGATGTACAACAGAACAGTCAGTATGACATAGAAATACAACGGTGTCAGGATGAATTAATCAGTCTGATGGCCTGATGGAAGAAGCTGTCCCGGAGCCTGTTGGTCCAGGCTTTAATGCTGCAGTACAGTTTCCTGGATGGGAGCAGTTGGAACAGTTTGTGGTTGGGATGACTCAAGTCCCCAATGATCCTTCGGGCCCTTTTTATGCAACTGTCGCCGTCAACGTCCTGATTAGTGGGAAGTTCACAACCACAGATGCGCTGGGCTGTCCGCACCACTCTCTGCAGAGTCCTGCGATTGAGGGAAGTACAGTTCCCATACCAGGCAGTGATATAGCCAGTCAGGATGCTCTCAATTGTACCCCTGTAGAAAGTCAATAGGATTTGAGGACTCATGCCAAGCTTCAACTGTCTGAAGTGAAAGAGGCACTGTTGTGCTTTTTTCACCACACAGCCAGTATGTACAGACCAAGTGAGGTCCTTGGTGATGTGTATACTGAGGAACTTGAAGCTGTTCACTCTCTCAACCCCAGATCCATTGATGTCAATAGGGGTGAGCCTGTCTCCGATCCTCCAAACTTCATTAACAGATTGGAGCTGTGGGTGGCGACACAGTCATGGGTGTACAGAGAGTAAAGGAGGGGGGCTTAGGACACAGCCCTGTTGGCTGTTTCCACCTCTCATGATGGGGATGTAGGGTTTTGACTTTGTGAGGCCCAACTCAAAATCCAAATTCAATTATTTTATATAAATTGTAGTTGATAAAGCCAAGTATTCAAAATTTAAAATCATTTTTGTATTGAAATTGTGAAACAAATCAGAGTGATATTCCCAAAGCCAGGGACCCTCCATTTGGAAGAAAATTGGGTCCTGATTATGATTTGAACAGTGTTGCCAAAAAAAACCCCACAAAGTATTGTAGCAATTGTACAAATGTAGCTTTCGTGTTTCTGAACTATTTATAGAATGTTTCCCATTGACTTTGTATTGGATGCATCATCTAACTCTGAAGTGATGAAGTCAAGACTAGAGAAAACTAAATGGACTGAAGCCATTAAATCTCTTGATAAAAATTTTAAACTTCCACTTTGTCACCCTTTAATGTGATTTATTCTTATGGCAGTTTCAAAGGCTTGCTTTTGGACTTGGAAGATGGAAATTTACTGAAACTAGGTGAAGATGGGACCGTTCTGAGGTAATTATTATTTGATTGTCTTATTTATAATGAGCAAGGAATTTCATGAAATTCTGATTTTATATTTTCACTCTTGTGTTACTAGCACGTAACCTTTAGCTTCATTAAAATGTAATTGGGCTTAAGACTAAAGTGGTGCCCACAACACTATGCTAAATTGTACTAACTCCTATTTTTTTCTCCAAATGTGATAGTACTTTCTTTCTCCTGAACTGCTGCAGTTTTCTGTAGAAGGTAGGAAAGGTTAGGAAATTCCAAAATCTTGATCTGTGTTGCCAGAGGAATAACAGTACATATCCAGATCATGAGTCACGCTTCTGTAAATCCATAAGATGTATGAGCAGAAAGACGCCATTCAGCCTGTCGAGTCGGCTGCACCATTCAATCATGATCGACGTTTCATTTCTCAACCCAGTTCTCCCACCTTCTCCCCATTACCCTTAATCCCCATACCAATCAAGAATCCAGCAATCTCTGATTTAAATGCACCTAGTGACTTAACCTTAACAGCCCTCTGAGGCAATGAATTTCAAAGTCACTACTCTAGCTAAAGTCAGGTTATTCATAACCCCAGGAAATTCTGTTTCTCCTTGCCTAGTGAAGTGCAATATTCTGACCATACAATTAATCCCAATAAAGACTTAACACAAATTTTCTCATACATTTTAAAGCACTTTTTCAAGCTAGTAGGACTATAACCAGAGGTCATAGGTTAAGGGCAAAAGGTGAAATGGTTAAAGGGAGCATGAGGGAAAACATCTTCACCCAGATGGTCGTGAATGTGTGGAACAAGCTGCCAGCACATCTGGTGTATGTATGCTCGATTTCAGTGTTTAAGAGAAGTTAGGATTGCTACATGGATAGTAGGGGTATGGAGAGTTGTGCTCAATGGGACTAGCTAGTTTAAATGGTTTGGCATAGACTAGAGGGGCTGAAGGACCCGTTTCTGTGCTGTACTTTTCTGTGACTCTATGTCTATAACTCTAGTGATGATAATTGGATTTTGCTTCCTGGTACCAGTTAATGACTGGATTCAGGATAAATTCCATTACTTTCATTACGGGTGTCTAAGCGTGATTATTCATTGAAATGAAAGAATTGTACCAAGCGTATACAATATGGGTCAGTATGGAAAAGGATGTTTTTGATTTACAGAGAAATTGGCTTACAGACAGAACTATATAAAATTATGTTGCCTTTCTTCATCCCTATTACCAAAATGCACCTTCTTAAATTCATCTTTATTCAATTTGAAGCGCTAATTCTCTGACCATTTTGCTGTAGTTTTGTTAAAATTTATTTGTATGTTCTTAACTGTTTGCCGCACTTTAAAGGTATTGTTTTCTGATGCAATTCAATGTTACTTTGATTTTGGTTTCTCTAATGATGTAGTCCTGAAATGCCAGGGGAGAACATCCAATTTTGTAAGGAAGCTTGGATATGCCTTGAGCCTGTTTTATACGATGCTTATGGAAGGATTTACACCCCTCCCCCTCCCTGGGAGGTTTTCATATTTTATCGTTTTACAGCATTGAATCATAGTGAATTTGGCCGTCTTTGACACTGATTAACAGAAAAAAACTCTTTCATGTCAAAGTGAAAACTGATCTCTACAAAGAGATCTAAATTAATTACAAGTATATAACACAAATTAATTGATTGCATAAATATTTATCCTCTTTAACAGGACACACCAAATCATCACTGGTGCAACCAGTTGGTTTTAGAAGTCACTTAATTAGTCATATGGAGATCTGTTTTTGGAGACCTGTGTGCAGTCAAGGTGCTTCAATTGATTGTAGTAAAAATACACCTGTATCTGGAAGGTTCAACTGCTGGTGAGTCAGTATCCTGGCAAAAACTACACTATGAAGGCAAAAGAACACTGAAAGCAGCTCTGCGAAAAGGTTATTGAAAACCATAAGGCCACCAAGAGACCTGTGACAACTCTAGAGGAGTTATAAACTGAGATGGGAGAGACTGCACACACAACCGTTGCCCAGGTGCTTCACCTTTATGACAGCTTTATGGGAGAGTGGCAAAGCAAAAGCAACTGTTGAAAAAAACACGTAAAATCTCAGCTAGAAACATGTGGGTGACTTTGAAGTCAGCTGGAAGAAGGTTCTATGGTCTGATGAAACCAAAATTGAGCTTTTTGGCCATCAGACTGAACACTATATTTGGTGTAAGCCAAACGCTGCACATCATCAAAAACACACCATTCCTATTGTGAAGCATGGTGGTGGCTGCATCATACTGTGGTGATTCATCACTGCATCAGGTCTTGGAAGGCTTGTGAAGGTAGAGGGTAAAATGAATGCAGCAAAACAGAGGGAAATCCTGGAGGAAAACATGATGCAGTCTTCAAGAGAACTGCGACTTGGGAGAAGATTTGTTTTCCAGCAAGACAATGACCCCACCCGTAGAACCAAAGTTACACAGGAATGGCTTAAAAACAAGAAAGTTAATGTCTTGGAGTGGCCAAGTCAGAATCCAGACCTCAATCCAATTGAGAAATTGTGGCTGGACTTGAAAAGGGCTGTTCACTCATGAACTCCATGCAATCTGACAGAGCTTGTGCAGTTTTGTAAGAATGGGAAAATATTGCAGTATCCAGATGTGCAACTCTAACTGCCAAGGGTGCATCTACTAAATACTGACTTGAAGGGGGTGAATCCTTAAGTAATTAATTATTTTGTTTATTATGTTTGTAATTAATCTAGATCATATTGTAGAGATCTGCTTTCACTTTGACAGAGCTTGATCAGTTTTGTAAAGAAGAATGGGGAAAAATTGGGCCTGTGTGGATAGATCGCTATCAGCTTTGCACATCTGGACACTGCAATTTTTCCCCATTCTTACAAAAGGCTGTAATTAGAAACATAGAAAACCTACAGCACAATAAAGGGCCCTTCGGCCCTCAAAGTTGTGCCAAACATGTCCCTACCTTAGAAATTACTAGGCTTACCCATTGCCCTCTATTTTTCTAAGCTCCATGTACCTATCCAAAAGTCTCTTAAAAGACCCTATCGTATCCGCCTCCACCACCGTCGCCGGCAGCCCATTCCACGCATTCACCACTCTCTGAGTAAAAAAACTTACCCCTGACATCTCCTCTGTACCTACTCCCAAGCACCTTAACCCTGTGTCCTCTTGTGGCAACCATTTCAGCCCTGGGAAAAAGCCTCTGACTATCCATACGATCAATGCCTCTCATCATCTTATATACCTCTATCAGGTCACCTCTCATCCTAAGGAGAAAAGGCTACGTTCACTCTACCTATTCTCATAAGGCATGCTCCCCAATCCAGGCAACGTCCTGGTAAATCTCCTCTGCACCCTTTCTATGGTTTCCACACCCTTCCTGTAGTGAGGCGACCAGGACTGAGCACAGTACTCCAAGTGGGGTCTGACCAGGGTTCTATGTAGCTGCAACATTACCTCTTGGCTCCTAAATTCAATTCCACGATTGATGAAGGCCAATACACTGTATGCCTTCTTAACCACAAAGTCAACCTGCACAGCTGCTTTGAGCGGCCTATGGACTCAGACCCCAAGATTCTCCTGATCCTCCACACTGCCAAGAGTCTTACCATTAATACTATATTCTGCCATCATATTTGACCTACCAAAATGAACCACTTCACACTTACCTGGGTTGAATTGCTGCCAAAGGTGCATCTACTAAATACTGACTTGCAGGAGGTGAATGCTTGTGCAATCAATTATTTTGTATTTTATATTTGTAATAAATTTAGATCACATTGTAGAGATCACGAAAAAGTATTTTTCTGTTGATCAGTGTAAACAGAACCTACTTAGATTCACTGTGATTCAATGCCGTAAAACAATATAACATAAAATCTTCCAAGGTGGGGTAAGTACTTCTTTGAGTATGAGACCATTTTCTATTAAAATACAAGATATGAAATGAAGGCAGCCAAATGTGATTGATTTTTTGTGTTTCATGTTAAATTATACATGTCCCTACTTTTTTTAATGTTGAAATGTCAAGTTAGGGCTGAACTACTTTCTTGATTTGAGTTTGACAATTTTTTTCATGCTGCTGAATTAGAAAATTTGCTTTCTGAGGAAGGTGGAATATGTGTTCAATACTATTACATTGGTTCCTGTGTGTCAGTATAATTATAATTTGTAAATTAGAAAGCCTAGAAGTTATCTGTTCTATTTATGAGCAAGACTGTATTGAATTTAGTAAATAAGCAGTATGCTATATGCTTTTTGTATAAATGAAATCTGGAACTATAGGATCTCACTTGTTTTAAATAGGGCTAGTCATGGCACAAGAATTTTAACAGCAGAAGAGATATTGGAAACATATGGAAAGAAGAGAAAATGGAAACACTTCAAAACAATCAATGGTGTTTTTGCACGTTCAGGTACGAAGCAAGATGATTAAAAGGATGCATTTAATTGATTTCACTTTTTAAAGTACAGTGGATTCTGGTTAACACACACAAAATGCTGAAGGAACTCAGCAGGCCAGGCAGCATCTGTGGAAAAGAGTACAGTGGATGTTTCAGTCTGAGACCCTTCAACAGGACTGGAGAAAAAAAAATGAGCAGTTTCTGGTTAATTAACCCAATTAAGCGGCTGCCCCAATTAGTCGAAATTTCATGGAAATAATTAAAGCGTATTTTTTTAAAAAAAGACAAACTACTGTTTAACTGAGTAACAAATTATGTATTTTCATGAAATACAGAACAAATTGGAACCCAACCAATACCACAACAGTACTATAAAACTGTGCATTAATTCCTAATGGTTATCCATGCAGAAATTCATCTGCCATGTTCTTTTGATTGACTAAATAAACAATTTGCACAGTCACCTATTGTAGATAATGGACTGCCATAACACAATAATTAAGACGATTGCATCTTCCAAATAGTCATTTTCATTGTAGCAATCAAGATGATTGTTGATACCTTTGTAAATCCTAACTTGTTGAACTAGTGAAATCGTTTCATTTTCACTCCCAGCCATTTCTGTCATCTCCAAGTCTGAATGCTTGAAACCGTAGTGTGTAGAACAGTTTCACATTGTTTTACTGCTTATTTCTTGCCTACTATCAGTGACAAAAATCACCACTTTTTGAACACAAACACAAGCTATTTAAAAACTGATTGCCTAAGCACAGTGTAGAGTCTAATAGCTGTTCAAGTGGATGCGACTTACGCTAGTTAGAAACTGTTCTGCAACAGTGTCCTGCCCTAAATAAGTGGTCTAGTGTCCCAAATAAACAAACGAATCCTGGCTATTTTTTCAATTTAGGTTTTGTTTTTCAAGACTTGTTCCAAATAAACGGCCCAGTTGACTGGAATCCACTCTATTTACATTTGTGAAGATCTTTAAATATTTAATTTAAGTGTTAACAGAAGGAAATAAATTTCCTCTAAAAGAGTACAATTCTGAGTTAATGTAATTATTTATTTCTACAGATAAGAATTAATTGTGGAGATAGTTAATTTGACAAGTTTGCAATGCATTACTTATATTTCATAATAAAGTAGAATATATAAAAGAGAGATTTTGATTGGCCTTTTTTCTCCTTTTTCTCAGGCAAATATCATTTCTATGACAATTATTTTGACCTGCCAGGAGCTTTGCTGTGTGCACGTGTAGTAGATCTATTAGATCAGGTAAGGAAGGCTTTAAGTTCTTTTACTTTTTCCTCCCTGAGTCATGGAAGGCACAGTAGACTAAAGGCTATCCATACCGTTATCTCATACTGGTTACTTACTGTAAATTAAATTATTTATTCTGATTTTGATCCTAGAAAAACAACATGTTTTGTATAAATATGAAGAAGTATTATATACTGTAATGGAATCAGAAATTCGAGCAGCCGTAAATAAAACAAAACATAACAGAGCAACTGGTCCAGACAACATCACTGTTGAAATGATACTGGCCTTAGAAGGTTTTGGAATAGAGAAAATAACAGAAATAACAAATGAAATCTATGATCATGGGGAGATACCCGATGATTTAAGTAAATCAGTGTTCATCACACTTCCAAAGAAAAAGGGAGCAACAGAATGTGAGTTACATCGTACAATAAGCCTGATGAGCCACATGGCAAAAATTATTCTCAGTGTAATCATGATGAGAGCAAGACACTGTATAAAACCAGAAATCAGTAAAGAACAATGTGGCTTTGTGGAAAACACTGGAACCAGAAATGCAATTTTCATGCTACGGATGATCTGTGAACGAGCCATCCAGGTACAAAAAGACATCTACCTATGTTTCATTGACTATACAAAAGCTTTTGACACTGTCAGACAGCAAGATCTTCTGGAAATGCTTCAAGATCTTGACATAGATGGGAAAGATATACATTTCTTAAGAAACTTATACTGGGACCAGACAGCATCCATCAGAATAGAAGGAGAAGTGAGTGAGTATGTGAATATCATGAGAGGAGTCAGGCAAGGTTGTGTCTTTTTGCCAGACTTATTCAACCTGTATAGTGAAAATATCTTGAGAAGTTTCAAAGACATCAAAGAATTCACAATTGGAGGCCATAATATAAATAACATCAGATATGCTGATGGCATCGTACTAATAGCTGACTCAGAAACAAAACTTCAAGAGTTACTCACTATAATGGCAGCAGAAAGTAATTGCAGAGGCCTCTCACTCAACACCAAGAAGACAGAAAGCATGGTCATCTCCAAAAAGACAAACATCCCACAATGTGTGATCAAGATCAGAAATACAAACATCAAACAAGTCAACAAATTCAGATATCTTGGCAGCCTAATAACAAGTAATGGCAGGTGCGACACAGATATCAAATACAGAATAGCAACGGCAAAAGAAGCTTTCCAAAAAATGAAGCCCGTATTAACAGACAGAAAGATGAGCACGTACACTAAAAACAGAATACTGCAGTGCTACATTTATTCTATCCTGACTTATGGAAGTGAATGCTGGACCATTTCTCCAGCAATGGAAAAGAGACTAGAAGCAGCTGAATTATGGCTCTACAGGAGAATGTTAAAAATATCATGGACCACACACACATCAAATAAAGAGTTTCTCAGAAGAGCCCAGGCAGTTCGATCACTCATACCAACAATAAGAGAAAGACAACTCAGATTCCTAGGACTCATCATGCGGAAAGGTGAACTAGAAAAACACATACTATCTGGAAAGATTGAGGGGAGCAAACCTAAAGGAAGACCTCGGCTTATGTACATCAAAAGCATGGCCAGGTGGCTACACATCGAGGAAATGGAAGTCATCCAAAAAACGAAGGATAGACCTATATGGAAAACCATGGTCACCAAAGTCTGCATCGGATATGGTACCTAGACAGACAGACAGTGGTTTGTTCAATTTCTACTGTCGCGTCCTTTTCAAGGCGGTTAGTCCACCTTTGGTCCCCACCTGGCACTCAGCTCTCACTTGTGGCTCTCTGTAGTTGTTTGCATGCAACAGCGACCACACCCCAGGCAACGGCTTCGACAAGACGGCTAAACCAGGTGAGGGTAGCCGACGGGTCTCAAACCCTCGGTGAGATAGGGAGTTGTCTATCCCAGCATGTGAAGACAGACTCCAGCAGATTGAGCGGACGAGACCAATGGAAGGTCCAATGGTCAAGAAGGTGGTGTCTGCAAGCGTCGTGGAACGTGTAGAGCACGACTAGACACAGAAGATGTCCTGATCTGCCACAGCACCTAGTCCCATCTCCAGCCGTCTTGACTCTGTCTTGCCACTGGATCCAGATGGGAATTGGAAAGAGAGGGTGAGGCTGACGCTGCGCAACTCTCCCTCACTTAAATCCAAAACAAGCGTTAGTCTCGACACCATTGGTGTCGAGGTCTTCATGAATGATGACGATGGACGAACACGCTGCAGCTGTAAAGAAAGCACAACTTCAGAAATCTTTAACCATTTATATTTTTCCTATAATTTTAAAATTTGGGATATAAACACTAGGCATAAATACTGAAAATCAGCAAAATTATACTTAACTAGTCAAGACAATTAGTGTTATGCACCTTCAGATTTTGTTGTTAAAGAGTTAATGTTCACAGATAACTTTGAAATGAGAATTGAGATTGCACATATCCTGTCCAAGTTTTCAGAAATTAAAACTGGAAGGTCTAACTTGTCATTCTAATCTTTATTTTGATGGCTGAAAATTACTTTGCACAACTCTTGATTAAATTAAAATGGCCTATTTGAAGAGCAAAAATATTGTATGCTTTTCTGAGTTCCTGGGTACCCATTGGGAATTTCAAGCCTTGACTATTTGACAAAGCTTTTCACTGGGGAGCAACTTTATTTTCTATTTAAAGCTTCATCAAATGATGCAACACTCACAACATTTTGTGTTATTTTTAACTTTGCTACCTGAAAAATGGTACTTCCTCTTTAGTTGCAAAGCTACTGGCTTTTGTTAACTCTTTTTCCTTTCTTTCTATCTTATAAACGGACCAGTGTTGTAATTGACTAAACTGAGCCTCATAGAAGCTGTATATAAGACCAGAAGATACTGGAGCAGAATTAAATCATTTGGCCCATCGAGGCTGCTCCACCATTTCATCATGGCTGATCCAATTTTCGTCTCCGCTGCAATCCCCTGCTCTCTCCCTGTATCCCTTCATATCTTGACCAGTCAAGAATCTATCAATCTCTACCTTAAATATACATAAAGATTTGGCCTCTACAGCTGCATGTAGCAAAGAATTCCACAGATTCACCACTCTCTGGTTAAAGAAATTCCTTCTCATCTTCATTCTAAAAGGACACCCCTCTATTCCTCTGGTCTTAGACTCTCTCATCATAGAAAACATCCTGTCCACCTCCACCCTATCAAGGCCTTTAACCATTCATTAGTTTTTAAATGAGGTCACCCCTCATTCTTCTAAATTCTAGTGAATACAGACTTAACGTCATCAAACACTCTTTATATGACAAGCCATTCAATCCTGGAATCATTTTCATGAGCCTCCTTTGAAACCTGGCCAGTTTCAGCACATCCTTTCTAAAATAAGGGGCCCAAACTTGCTTACAGTACTCCAAGTGAGGCATCACCGGTGATTTATAAAGCTTCAAAATTACATCCTTGCTTTTATATTCTAGTCCTCTTGCAATGAATACTAAAATTGCATTTACTTTCTTCACCAGACTCAACCTGCAAATTAATCTTTTTAGAATCTTGCACAAGGACTCCCAAGTCTCTTTTTGCACCTTGGTTTTTTGTATTTTCTCTCCATTTAGAAAATAGTAAATCCTTTCATTTCTTCTGCCAAAGTGCATGACCATACAATCCTGAGACTGTATTCCATCTACAATTTTCTTGCCCAATCTGTCTGTCCATCTAAAGCCTCTCTACTTCCTCAAAACTATCTGTCCCTCCACCTGTCTTCATGTCATCTGCCAACTTTGCAACAAAGCCATCTATTCCATTATCCTTTATTCCCAATCTTTGCCTCCTGTAAATCAGCCACTGCTTTATCCATGCTAGAATCTTTCCTGAAATACCATGGGCTCAAGGTTTGTCAAGCAGCCTCATGGGTGGCACTTTGTCAAAGGCCTTTTGGAAATCTAAGTACATAACATCAACCGATTCTCCTTTGTTTATTTTGTTTGTTACTTCTTTCAAAGTATTCAAACAGATTTGTCAGACAAGATTTTTCCTTGCGGAAACCATGCGGACTATAGACTATTTTATCATGTGCCTCCAAGTGCCCTGAAACTTCATCCTTAATAATTGACTCTAACATCTTCCCCACTACTGAGGTCAGACTAACTGGCCTATAGTTTCCTGTCTTCTGCCTCTCTCCCTTCTTGAAGAATGGAGTGACAGTTGCAATTTTCCATTCATCTGGAATCATTCCAAAATCTAGTGATTCTTGAAAGATCATTACTAATGCCACCACAATCTCTTCAGCCACCTCCTTCAGAACCCTGGGGTGTACACTATCTGGGCCAGGAGATTTATCTACTTTCAGATCTTTTAGTTTCCCAAGGAACTTCTCTCTAATTATGGTAATTTCACACACTTAATGAACCTTGACACCTGGAACTTCCATTATACTGCTAGTGTCTTCCACAGTGAAGACTGATGCAAAATACTTAGCAATTCGTACGTCATTTCATTGCCCCCTATTATTACTTCTCCCACATTGTTTTCTAGTGGTGTAATGTCCACTGTCGCCTCTCTCCTACACTTTATGTATCTGAAGGAATTTTTGGTATCCTCTTTAATATTATTTGCTAGCATTTTTGTATTCCATCTTTACCTTTATGACTTTTTTTAGTTGCCTTCTGCTGTTTTTTAAAAGTTTCCCAATCCTCTAACTTACCAGGAATTTTTCCTCTATTATATGTCTTCTCTTTGGCTTTTATGTCGGCTTTGACCTCTCTTGTTAGCTATGGTTGAGTCATCTTTCCTTTTGGATATGTTTTCCTCTTTGTGATATATATATATCCTGTGCTTCTGAATTGCTTCCAGAAATTCCAGCCATTGCTGCTCTGCCGTATTCCCTGCTAGTGTTCTTTTCCAATCAATTCTGGCCAACTACTCTCTCTTGCTTCTGTAATTCCCTTTACTCCACCGTAATACTGATACATCTGACTTTAACTTCTCCTTCTCAAATTTCAGGGTGCATTCTATCATATGATGATCACTTGTCCTTTTATTTTAAGCTCTCTAATCAATTCTGGTTCATTGCACAACACCCAATCCAAAATGGTTGATCCTTTAGAGGCCTCAACCATGAGCTGCTTGAAAAAAATCCCCCCCCCCCCCCAGTAATCCAGCACCAACTTGATTTTCCTAATCTAACTGCATATTGAAGTCCTCCATGACTATTTTAACATGTTGGTAGCAATGACATAAGAAGGAAAAGTAATGAGGTCCTGAAGAGAGAATTTAGAGAGCTAGGCGGAAAGATGAGTTGCAGGACCTCCAGTGTAGTAATTTCTGGATTGCTACCTGTGCCACGAGCCAGTGAAGGTAGAAACAGGGAGAAACAGGATGTTTTGGCAGATAAAATGTGTGGCTGAAAAGCTGGCGTAGGGGGAAGGGACTCAGGTTCGTGGATCATTGGGATCGCTTCTGGGGGACCAATATTCTCGCAGGCAGGTTTGTTAGAGCTATTGGAGATGGTTTAAACTAATCAGGCAGGGGAATGGGAACTGGAGTGAAGGGATTCAAGATAGGATGGATGGTAAGAATACAAAGATAGTGTGCAATCTGTCAGGAAGGGAAGGCTGATTCTAGGACAAAATTGCAGCTGGCAGGCTGAGTATTTGTGTATTAGGGATGAAGAATCAAAAAGGTTAGCAAATAGCAGTACTCAAAGTGTTATATTTCAAGCACAGAGTATAAAAAATAAGGTGGATGATTTTGTTGCACTTTTACAGTTTGTTGGGTTTGATGTTGTGGCAATCATTGAATCGTGGCTAAAGGATAGCTGTAGTTGGGAGCTGAATGTGCAAGGTTACACATTGTATTGGAGGATTAGGAAGACAGGCAGAGGGGTTGATGTGGCTCTGCCAATAAAGAATGGCATCAAATCATTAGAAGGATATGACATAGGATCAGAAGATGTTGAATCTTTGTGGGTAAGAAACTGCAAAAGTAAATGGACCCTGATGGCAGTTATATACAGGCATCCAAACAGTAGATGAGATGTGAACCACAGATTACAATGGGAAATAGAAAAGCATGTCAAAAGAGCAATGTTATGATAGTCTTGGGAGATTTTAATGTGCAGGTAGATTGGGAAAATCAGTTGGCAATGGATCCCAAGAGAATGTATTTGTTAAGTGCTTATGAGATGGCTTTTTAGAGCAGTTTGTCATTGAGCCTACTGGATTGGGTGTTATGTAATGAACCAGAGGCAATTAGGAACCCTTAAGAGGCAGTGATCACAATATGATTGAGTTCAACTTGAAATTTAGTAGGGAGAAAGTAAAGTCTGACAGTGGGGTAAAGGGCATTACAGTGGTATGAGAGAGGAGTTGGCCAAAGTAAGTTGGAAGGAGATGCTGGCAGGGATGACAGCAGAGCAGCAATGGCATAAGCTTCTGAGAAAAATGAGGAAGGTGTAAGATAGATGTATTCCAAAAAGAAAGAAATGCTTAATGGCAGATAGTACAACTGTGGCTGTCAAGGGAAGTAAAAGCTAAAAGCAAAAGAGAGAGCATACAACAAAGCAAAAATTATTGGGAAGATAGAAGATTGGGAAACATTTCAAAACCTCCAGAGAGCAACAAAAAGGATCACTGCGAGGGAAAAGATGAAGCATGAAACCAAGCTAGCAAACAATATCAAGGTGGATAGAAAAGGCTTTTTCAAGTATATAAAAAATAAAAGAGAGATGAGAGTGGATATAAGACTGCTAGAAAATGAGGCTGGAGAAGTAATAGTGAAGGGGGGGCATGGTAATGAGATGGCAGGTGAACTAAATGAATATTTTGCCTCAGTCTTTACTGTGGAATTCACTAGTAGTGTGCCAGGTGTTGAAGGGGGTGAGGGAAGAGAAGTGAGTTCAGTTACTATTACAAAAAAGCTGAAAGACTTGAAGGTACATAAGTGACCGGACCAGATGAACTCCACCCTAGGGTTCTGAAAGAGGTAGTGGTAGAGTTTGGAAGCATTAGAAACGATCTTTCAAGAATCATTGGACTCTGGCATAGTTTTGGAGTACTGGAAAATTGAATTGCAAATATCACCCCACTCTAAGAAAAGAGGAAGACAGGAGAAAGGCAATTATAGACCAGTTAACCTGACCTCAGTGATTGGGAAGATAATGGTGTCAATTGTTAAAGTTGAGGTTAGGGAGTACTTGGTGACACGGGACAAGATAGGACAAAGTTAACATGGTTTCCTTGAGGGAAAATCTTGCCTGATGAACTTGTGGGAATTCTTTGAGGAAATTACAAGTAGGATAAATGAAGGGAATGCAGTGGATGTTGTATGTTTGGATTTTCAGAAGACCTTTCACAAGATGTCACACATGAGGCTGCTTACCAAGTTAATTGCCCAAGTTAAAAACCCTAGCTGGCCGGCTCTCCCATCCATTCTGCTCTCCAATGTCTACTCCTTGTCAATAAATTGGACTACATCCGACTCCAGCGGACTACTCAATGTAAGTTTAGAGTCTGCTGTGTTTTTTAGGAAAACGTGGCTCACTGACAAGAGTTCCAGATGCCGCTTTTCGGCTAGATGGGCTCGCTTTGTTTCGGGCCGACAGATGCAGCTCTGTGTGGTAGGGCTCACAGTGGTGGCTTGTGTGTATACATCAACACGGAATGGTGCAAGAACACTGTGCTAGACTCTAGATACTGCTCATCGCTAGTGGAGTTTGTGACTGTTAGATGCAGACCATTTTATTTACCACAGGAATTCACCACTGCCCTTATAGTCAGTGTGTACATTCCCCCCAGTGCTAATGCTAAGGAGGCGCTCTGTGAACTGTATGGGTCTGTTAGTGAACTGCGGAACACACACCCTGATGGACTGTTTATTGTCGCTGGAGATTTCAACCATGTGAATCTCAAGTCAGTGCTCCCCAAGTTCCATCAGCATGTGGATTTTGAAGCGAGTGGGAAGAACGCGTTGGACCTTGTTTATACAAACATTCCTGACGTGTACCGGGTGGAGCCCCACCCCCCACCTCGGTTACTCAGACCTCATCTCTGTTATGCTAATCCCAGCTCGTTAGATGCTCTGGACCAGTTCTGAAGTAGGTGAAAATCTGGCCAGCAGGAGCCACCTCTGCTCTTCAAGACTGCTTTGAGCATACTGACTGGCACATGTTCAGGGAGGCTGCAACCGATAGCGGCTCCACCACCTTAGAGGAGTACATGGCATCAGTGGCTAGCTACATCAGCAAGTGCATTGATGATGTCACTGTGTCCAAGACCATCACTATACGCTCCAACCAGAAGCCATGGATGACCGCGGAGGTGCGTGTGCTGCTGAGGACCTGAGACTCCGCCTTCAGAACAGGTGACAAGGCATCAGAGAGGCAAAGCATGCACACGCCCAGTGAGTCCACAGCCATTTCCAGGACAATGGTAACACACGGCGCATGTGGAAGGGCCACCCCTCCTCCCAATGACCAAGTGCTGTGTCTTACCGTGGCCAATGTGAGGAAAATTCTATGCAGGGTCAACCCATGGAAGGCTGCTGGACCAGACAATATTCCTGGCAGGGTGCTCAGAGGATGTGCAGACCAGCTGGCAAATGTTCTCACTGACATCCTCAACATGTCTCTGAGCAGCGTTGTCGTTCAAGGCCACCACCATCGTCCCCGTGCCGAAGAAGTCTTCAGTGTCCTGCCTCAATGACTACCGTCCCATTGCTCTCACATCCATCATCATGAAATTTTTCGAGAGGCTTGTCATGCGACACATCAAGACCCTGCTGCCCCCCTCACTGGACCCCCTGCAGTTTGCGTATTGTCCCACCTGCTCAACAGACAACGCCGTTGCCATCACCCTCCACCTGGCCCTAACCCACCTGGTCAAAAAAGACACATACGTTCGAATGCTGTTCATAGATTTTAGTTCAGCATTCAACACAATCATTCCTCAGCACCTGATTGGAAAGCTGAGCCTGCTGGGCCTGAACGCCTCCCTCTGCAACTGGATTCTAGACTTCCTGACTGGGAGACCTCAGTCAGTCCGGATTGGAAGCAGCATCTCCAACACCACCACACTGAGCATGGGGGCCCCCCAGGGTTGTGTGCTCAGTCCACTGCTGTTCACTCTGCTGACCCACGATTGTGCAGCAATGCACAGCTCTAACTACATCATCAAGTTCGCCAATGACACAATCGTGGTGGGTCCCATCTGCAAGAACGATGAGTCAGCATACAGAGAGGAGGTGCAGTGGCTAACGGACTGGTACAGAGCCAACAACCTGTATCTGAATGTGGACAAAACAAAAGAGATGGTTGTTGACTTCAGGAGAGCACAGAGTGGCCACTCTCCGCTGAACATCGACGGCTCCTCCGTTGAAAGCACCAAATTTCTTGATGTTCACCTGGCGGAGAATCTCACCTGGTACCTCAACACCAGCTCCATAGCTAAGAAAGCCCAGCAGCGTCTCTACTTTTGCGAAGGCTGAGTAAAGTCCATCTTCCACCCCCCATCCTCACCACGTTCTACAGAGGAGGTATCGAAGGTATCCTGAGCAGCTACATTACTGCCTGGTTCGGAAATTGCACCGTTTCGGATTGCAAGACCCTGCAGCGGATAGTGAGGTCAGCTGAAGGGATCATCGAGGTCTCTCTTCCCGCCATTACAGACGTTTACACCACACGCTGCATCCGCAAAGCAAACAGCATTATGAAGGACTGCGCGCACCCCTCATACAAACTCTTCTCCCTCCTGCCATCTGGCAAAAGGTACCGAAGCATTCGGGCTCTCACACCCAGACTGTGGAACAGTTTCTGCCCCCAAGCCATTAGACTCCTCAATTCCCAGAGTCTAGTCTGACACCAATCTACACACACACACACACACACACACACACACACACACACACACACACACACACACACACACACTCCCTTTGCAATTTTCGCTCATTTCTTTCTCAATTCCTGCTAAAACATGGTTTACATTTACATTTATATCATTTATTATTATACTGTAATTTATCCTTTACTGTGCCTATTGTCTTGTTTATTAATTACTGTACTGTCTTACACTGTTTTGTGCACTTTATGTAGTCCCGTGTAGGTCTGAAGTCTAATGTAGTTTTGTATTGTTTCATGTAGCACCATGGGCCTGGAGGAGCGTTGTTTCGTTTTTTACTGTGTACTGTACCAGCAGTTATGCTTGAACTGACAATAAGAGTGACTTGACTTGACTTTTATTCATATAGATGATCGAATAGATGGCTTTGTTAGTAAATTTGCAGATGATATGAACATTAGTGGAAGGGCAGGTAGTGTTGAGGAAACAGGAAAGCTGTAGAAAGGCTTAGACAGATTAGGAGAATGGGCAAGAAAGTGGCAAGTGAAATACAATGTTGGAAAATGTATGGTCATGCACTTTGATAGGAGAAATAAATGTGCAGTCTATTTTCTAATTGGGGAGAAAATCTAAAAATCTTAAGATACAAAGGGACTTGGGAGTCCTTCTGCAGAACACCCTCAAGGTTAACTTACGGGTTTAGTCAGTGGTGAGGAAGACAAATGCATTCATTTCAAGAGGTCTAGAATTTAAGAGCAGGGATGTAATGCTGAGGCTTTATAAGGCCCTGGTGAGGTCCCACTTTGAGTATTGTGAACAGTTTTGGGCTCCTTATTTAACAAAAGATGTGCTGGCATTGGAGAGGGTGCAGAAGAGGTTCACAAGGATGATTCTGGGAATGAAATATGAGGAATGTTTGATGGCTGTAGGTTTGTACTTGCGGCAATTTAGAAGGATGAGGGGGGATCCCATTGAAACCTTTCGAATGTTGGAAGGCTTTTACAGAGTAGATGTGGAAAGGAAGTTTCCCATGGTGGGGGAGTCTAGGACAAGAGGGCACAGCCTCTGGATAGAGGGGCATCCATTTAAAGCAGAGATGCCAATAAATTTCTTTAGCCAGAGGATGGAGAATTTGTGGCATTTATTACTACGGGCAGCTCTGGAGGCCAGGTCATTGGGTGTATTTAAGGCAGAGCTTGATAAATTCTTGAATGGCCATGGCATCAAAGATTATGAGGTGAAGGTCAGGGAGTGGGGCTGAGGAGGGATAAAAAAAGATCAGCCATGATTGAATGGTGGAGCAGATTTGATGGGCCAAATGGCCTGATTCTGCTCCTAAGTCTTATGGTCTTATGGAGCAGAATAATGAAATGGCAGAGCAGACGCAATGTACCAAATAGCCTAATTCTGTTCCAATCTAATGTCTCTGGTCTTATGGTTATTCCCCTTCAACCATTAGGCTCCTGAACCAGTATAGATAGCTCTTCACCTCAACTCTGAACTGATTTCATGACCTATGGACTTAACATTCAAGGACTCTGCAACTTATGTTCTCAGCTTTATTCACTCATTCATATATCCATCTATCTATTCATTTATTCCTATTTGTTTTTAATTGCATTTGCACAAATTGTCTTCTTTTGCACATTGGTTGTTCATCAGTCTTTGTGTGTAGTTTTTCATTGATTTTTTTTGTATAAAAAGAAGATTGTGCCAATGAACAATGTGACCAAGTGTAACATCCTACAGTTCACAAAGCTACTTCTTTTACTTCTTATTCATTCAAGTATGTTTCTGCTACTATTGGAACCTGTGGTTTACTTTTTGATGGTGTGCTTTTGGGCTAATTGAGCGATCTGGTGCTTTGCTGTGTTGCCAAGGGGGTTCGGTGAGGTTTCGTGTAGAGTGTGCAGCCTGGAGACTGGGCACAAGCCCATGATTGACTCCATTTCTTGCTGATCTCTCTGATTAAAACATTGAGTAAGATTGAAATCATCAAGTCCAAGAACTGAAGGTGAACAGGTGTTCAGCGCCATCAGCCTGTGTTTTACAGGTCTCTTTCTCTCCCTCTCGTTCAATGCTGCTGGAGGATGGTGCCCGAGTCTTGGGTCTTGGGCAAGTTTTGACCAATATGGTTTGTGGGTTGAATGCTATAGTTCATGGTGTGATTATGTTTCTGGTTGCTCCTTTTTGCATTGCTATATTTTGATTGGGGCAGAGAGGGTCTGTAGCCTGCAGTCAACAAGCATTAAATTGAACTGAGCTGAACTAAACTGAACATACTTAGACTGTTTACAAAACTCTGTGGTTTGATGTTTTATATTTTGTGTTTTCCACTTTTTTCATGCCATTTGCATGACTTGTTCTTTTTTTTGCCATTGGGTGTTCGTTGTTTTCCTTGAATAGATTCCATGGTGTTTCTTTGTTTCATGGCTGTCCCTGGGAAGATGAGTCTCAGGGTTGTATACTGTATACAAACTCAGATAATAAATGCACTTTGAACCTTTGAATATTTGTATTTCTTTGTTGTACTATGAATGTCTGCAAGACAATGAACTCAGGGTAGTATATAGTGATGTATATGTATTTTGATAATAAATTTACTTTGATCTTTGGTTAAGAACTATATCAGAGCCTCGAGAGCTCAGAGCACTGGTGTGAAACTACAGCATTAATTGGATAGCCTCATCCCCTTTCTCACTCCCCTTTCACAGGACAGGTCATGGAGTTGATTGCAGAACTTCTGACATCTGACGTGTCCTTCTTTCCCTGTGAAATCGTACTGTGCCAATTTTTCCGCTATCTGAGCCTTGTGGGCTGGTTTTAAACCCCTGCTCCTGCAGTATATCTGAAACGCTGCCTATGACCCCAAGTGACCTGCTTTATTCTCTAAGGTAATAAGTACACCATCTACATTATTGTAAAATGGCTGTGTAGTTTGGTATCAGATTAACTGTTCCTAAAGGTCTGTGTCATAGCCTTGTGACATATAGCTGGGCTATTTTGGAATCTTTGGGGGATGTATACTACTGCCCACCCAGGGTGAAGGCAAATTTGTCTTGGGACTTGAGGTTCTTCACTGCAGCTCTGTAGCCTGCAGTCAATGAACAACCTTACAACCTTTTTTAACCTCTTCTTTGGTCTGTCTCCTTAGCCCATACTATTGTGGAGCAGGTTAATCCCACAATGATCCTCAAGACTAAAACTTCCTCATGGGCTGAGCTCAGCCTTCCTTCAGCACTTTCAAGAAGACTGGATCATCTCTCCCTGGATTGCCCAGCCCTGAGCGTTTCTCATACTGTACGCCTGTTAGAATAGAATAGAACTTTATTGTCATTGCTCAAGGCATGAGATGGTGGTGCTACTCCAGTCCGTGCAAAACAGATACTTACAATATGTAAGATATTATATAAGATGGCACCAGTAACTGGTGACTCTGCGCGTGGTCTCCCGAGCAAACTGCCCTCTACACTATCCTATACCCAAGAAACTCTTCGAAACCTCCAATCTGTTACCTCCAGCAAGATCAACAACACCCTGGTGAAGCTACTGACCAACTGGAGAGCACAGCACCAGAATTGCTTCTTAAACTCCGGACCGCACCTGGACCCGACCAGCGACCCGACCAGCAACCCGACCACGTTCCCGGAGAACCGCGGTCTGCTACCGTGCCAGAGCGCTTGGAGACGTGGCCCATTCCGACCAGCACATCTCTGGAGCAGACGACCACACAGAACTGACGGCGGAGACCTCAAGGTTCCCCGGTGCGACCACCGTAAAGCCCCGTTGGTGGACATCCACAGCTGCCGGAAGTGAGGCCTCTGCCGCCGACCTTGGAAATTGAGCCCGAGGCTCGGCTGGAGCGGGGGCCTCCACAACCGTGACTCAGCTTATGGACTTGTTTCAGCCAGGAGCCCGGCCCTCCGGGATTAAATGTCAGCTTTGGGGCCCGACCCAATCGACAGCCCGGGCCCCCGGCAGCTGGAAGTGGCAGTGGAGCCTCCCCCGTCACTTGGCCTGACCCGGAGCGCCCGACGACGCGACCTGCCGATCAATCCCTGGGGGACACGTCCACCAACCTCAGAGAGCTGACAACAACTCACTGCATCGATGGAAACCTGGAAAGATGCACTATTTACCGAGGAAGCATGGGAAATGAGCTGGGCTGCTGATCAGATTGAAGCTGAGGGGCTTCAGGGTCCCTATGCCCACCATCCTACTAGCTAATGTGCAAGAACAAGGTGGATGATCTTAAAGGGAGACTGCATCATGCAGGGAGATGCAGAACTGCTGTGTATTCTGTTTCACCGAGACCTGCCTCTCCCCTGCCACCCCCGACTGTGCCATCCGACCGGAGGGATTTTTGATCCATCAGATGGACCGCATGGCGTCTTTGGGCAAGACGAGGGGAGGTGGTGTCTGCCTACTGATCAACACTGCGTGGTGCTTGGACACAGTGGCACTGACAAGCTCCTGCAGCCCAGACCTGGAACGCCTGTCAGTGAAGTGTCGTCCCTACTATCTGCCACAGGAATTCACCTCGGTCATACTGACAGCGGTCTACATTCGCCCCCTGGCGGACGTGGAGTGTGCTCTGAACATACTGTATGCCAACATCAATGAACTTCAGACCAAGTATCCGGAGGCTTTGCTCATTACAGCCAGGGATTTTAACCAGGCCAATCTCAGAAAGGCGCTGCCAAAGTTATACCAACATGTCTCCTGCCCCACTAGAAGCCCGAGTATACTTGACCACTGCTACATAGCAGTCAAGGATGCCTACTGTTCCGTCCCATGACCTCACTTCGGAAAATCAGACCATCAGGCCGTACTCCTCCTCCCGGCTTACAGACAGAAACTGAAGTGGGAGATCACGGTGTCAAAAGTAGTGTCACGTTGGACGGAGGAAACGGATGAGGTCCTCCGTGACTGCTTTGAATCGGTGGACTGGTTAGTATTCAAGGACTCGGCAGCTAACCTCGATGAGTATGCCTCAGCTGTCACGGACTTTATTTGGAAATGCATGGAGGACTGTGTGTCTCGCAAGACGATCCAGGTATTCCCTAACCGGAAACCTTGGATGAATTACGAGGTCAAGTCTCTCTTGAAGGCTAGGGCTGCGGCTTTTATGTCTAGGGATACCAGTCGCTTCATGGAATCCAGACGTGAACTCTGGAAAGCCATTAAGGGCGCCAAGAGGCAATATGGAGCCAAGTTGGAAGCCCAGGCTAACCAGAGGGATGCAGGGTGTAAATGAGATCACTGGGCTCAAAGAAAAGGTTGGGAATATCAATAACTGTGGCGCTTCTTTTCCTGACGAACTTAACATATTCTACGCAAGATTCGAACAGGAGAGGAGTGTCCTGCTCCCTCCGGAAGAACCAGACCTGGTGGCATTGAGATTCATCGTCACCGAGGAGGATGTTAGAAGGGCCTTCTTGAAGATAAATCCAAGGAAGGGAACGGGCCCAGATGGCATCCCGGGATGGGTTCTCTGGGCCTGTGCAAGCGAGCTAGCTGGAGTGTTTGCTGACATCTTCAACTGCTCCTTGCTTCAGTCTAAGATCCCCTCGTGTTTTAAGAAGGCAATGATAATCCCAGTGCCGAAGAAGAGCAAGGTGGCATTCCTGAATGACTATTGACCTGTGGCTCTGACAGCAATTGCTATGATGTGTTTCGAGTGATTGGTTATGGCACACATCAGCCACAGCCTACCGGTCAACCTCGACGCTTTGCAATTCACCTACCGGAGCAACAGGTCAATGGCAGATGCCATGTCTCTGGCCCTATATTCCTCCTTAGAACACCTGGAGAATAAAGACGCATACGTAATGCTCCTTTTCATTGACTACAGCTCTGCCTTTAATATCATCATTCCAAATAAACTGATTCCTAAGCTCCGGAACCTGGGCCTTAGCACTCAGATCTGCAGCTGGATCTTCAACTTCCTCACAGACAGGACCCAGGCCATAAAAATAGGGGACAAGCTCTCCTCTACAATCACTCTGAGCACCGGTGCCCCACAAGGCTGTGTACTCAGGCCCCTGCTGTATTCACTGTACACCCATGATTGTGTAGCCAAGTTTCCATCAAACTCAGTATATAAGTTTGCTGATGACACAATAATTGTAGGCCATATCTCGGGTAATGATGAGTTTGAGTACAGAGAGGAAATTAAGAACCTGGTGGCATGGTGTGAAGACAATAACCTCTCCCTCAATGTCAGTAAGACGAAGGAATTGGTTGTTGACTTCAGAAGGAGTAGCTGACCGCACGACCCAATTTACATCAGTGGTGCGCAAGTGGAACAGGTCAAAAACTTTAAGTTCCTCGGGGTCAATATCACAAGTGACCTGACTTGGTCCAACCAAGCAGAGTCCACTGCCAAGAAGGCCCACCAGCGCCTTTACTTCCTGAGAAAACTAAAGAAATTTGGCCTATCCCCTAAAATCCTCACTAATTTTTATAGATACACTGTAGAAAGCATTCTTCTGATATGGAAGTTGTCCTGTCGAAGACCGGAAGAAGCTGCAGAAGATCCTGAACACGGCGCAGCACATCACACAAACCAATCTTCCGCCCTTGGACTCACTTTACACCGCATGCTGTCGGAGCAGTGCTGCCAGGATAATCAAGGACACGACCCATCCACCAACACACTTTTCATCCCTCTCAGGCTCAGGAGCTTGAAGGCTGAACGGATCCTGACCTGGACCTGGGCCGTACCCTCCAAATATCCGGACCTGCCTCTCGGTTTTTTTGCACTACCTTACTTTCCATTTTTCTATTCTATTTTCAATTTATGATTTATAATTTAAATTTTTAATATTTGCTATCGATTTGTAATCCAGGCAGCGGGAAACGCAGAATCAAATATCACTGTGATGATTGTACGTTCTAGTATCAATTGTTTGTCGACAATAAAGTATAAAGTACAATGTAAGTGGTATGGCTTAATTTAAAAAAAATCCATGTTTGAGTGCAACAGATGACTCTGATAGTCCATAACATTCAAAGTCCATTGGTGAGCCAATATGTTCTGCATTGTCCATAGAGGGATCATCATCTTTCTGAACTATTGACACTGTTATTCCTCAATTACTCCCACCTTCCTCCAGTTATTGCATTACTGTCCTTTCAAAGTAGTGGGATCTGTTCTCATTGCTGGCATCTACTTGTTGGCCACGCATCATTACCCCCACCTTCACTCCCTCTCCCAACCCCTCTCCCAAGCCCCTCCCCCTCTCTTCCCCCCTCCTCCCCTCCCCCTCCCTCCTCTCCTTCCCCTCCATCCTCTCCCCCTCTCTCCCCAACTCTCCCAGCCCCCACCTACCCCCCTCTACCCACCTACCCCACTTTACCCACCTACCCCCTCTCTCCCCCTCAGTCCCTCTCCCTCACCCCCTCCCCCTCACCGCTTCCCCTCATCCCCTCCCGCTCATCCGCTCCCCGTCACCCTCTCCCCCTCACCCCTCCCCTTCTTCCTCTCCCCTCCCCTCTCCACCCCTCTCCTTCCCCTCTCCTCTTCCTCCACCACTCTCCCACCCCACTCTACCCCCTTCTCTCCCACCCTACCCCTCTCTCCCCCACAACTGCCTCTCCCTCACCCCCTCTCTCTCTCCCCCTCTCCTCACATCCTCTCCCACCCTCCTCTCTATCTCTCTCTCCCACACTCCCTCCCTGTCCTCCACACTATCACTCACCTCTCACACTCTCCCCCTCACACTCTCCCTCACTCTCCCTCACACCCTCACTCTCGCTCACACTCTCCCTCCCTCACTCTCTCCCTCTCTCTCTGTCTCTCCCTCACTCTCTCCCTCCCTCTCTCTCTCCCCCTCACTCTCTCTCACTCCCTCTCTCTCCTTCACACTCTCTCCCTGACACTATCTCTCCCTCCCTCACACTCTCTCCCTCCCTCACACTCTCTCTCCCTCCCTCACTCTCTCTCTCCTTCACTCTCTCTTTCTCTCCCTCACTCTCTCTTACTCTCCCTCACACTCTCCCTCACATTCTCCCTCACACTCTCCTTCACACTCTCTCACACTCCCCCTCACACATACAGCTATACAAGAGTGCTGGGCTGGAGATACGTCTCTACCAAAGGAGATGTGAAGCGTTCCTTCCCTCTGCAGGCCTGCAGGTCGCCCTCAGACAAGGTGTAACCTCTGCTTAGCCCCCCATCCCCCAACCAGGATCAGCGTCACGCGAACCCATTGGAGCAGGTGGTGGCTGGTCCTTTAGCAAGTAAATCACATATGGACAATGTGCAAAACATGTGGCTAAGAAAATCTTTAATTACACGCTACAGGCCTGGGAAAGTACAGATGAACGAAAGAAAACGATCAAACCAAGATAGATCAAAGTCCTTATCGATGATGTTTTGGTAGCTGTTAATATCAATACCTCTATATATACAATTCAGTGTGCACATGTTGTTGTCACTGGACAAAAAATTGCACAGCATAAGATTTTTACGCACACTGGTAATTACAAATTGAAGGGAACATTGGTCATGGATTGCCCATTATATACAACATGGCACATAATGTTCGAACTAACTACTATACAATTTTCTGAACATGTGTACACGCACAACCTTCTGACATGCTGAATGGTCAGTAACAACCTTTTGCAACTTATTGCTCTGTCTCACCAAACTACTAGATAGTGTCTGATATTTGATTGTGTGTGTGTGTACACTCAGAAACACACGTTTATATCTGCCAGTTCAACACTGCTATCTGCTAATACTTGATGTCGTATAGTAGTTGGCCTGAGTAGATCTAAGAATGTATTAAAAATATGCAGTCCCTCAGACCGCTGAAGTTGCTGTCCACATAGCGAGTCACAGATATATCTTGGACGAACTCCTAAATGTTTTTGTGAACCACACAGAAGCTGTAATTGGCAAATATAAGAGTCTTTAATCACACAGCAGGACTTCTGGGGAGAAAGTCTTAAGAACATTTCACTGTCATAACACAATATTTTATTCCTTTTAAACACAAAGATAACAATGAACAATTAACTGTAGTTACAGTGTATTTAATCACCTATTTAATCTTAAGATTTTAAATATAGTCAGGTAACTTTGCAGAATTACAAATGTACAATGGTAGCATATCCCAATTAGTAGAACATCTTTGAATATTTGATTACTTGTAACTAGTCAAAGAGCTTCTAAGCACAAATCCCAGGGACTGAAAATAGTATAACACTCTTCTTCCTTTCAGAATCAGAATCAGAACCACTTTATTGCCAGTACGTGAAACATACCAGAATTGATTGTGGTTCAGTGCCAAGCATAAATCACAGGACAATACCATAACAGAGAACACATGAGCAACCAACAATTTACAAGACAATAGTGCAAATAACCATGAGCAATCAACAATTAGCACAAATGTCAATAATCAAACTTAAATAAACATGAACATATGAATAGAGAAATTAATTATCAACAGAACAAGGAGAGCAGGAAAGACCATTTCACGGATGTTGTGCAGGAACTGTTAGGGTATTACACCTGGGTGAATTTTGTTGAGAAGCTAGGTAGCTACAGGAAAGCTTTGGAGATGATGTGTCATATTGCTAATGATGGGAGGGAGGGAGGAGAAAATGGCGGCACAACGCAGCGCGCACAGCCTCTCCGGTGAAATGATATCGTATTTGTTAAATAGGGGCCGTGCACAATCCTGATTTTATGGAGATGGATGTGAGAAGCACAGAGGAACATCTGGAGAAACTTCTGAAATGCCAGGTTCGCTGCCGCTGCTACAGTGCGATCGAGAATCTCCGGAGGGAAGGCCTCAAATCCTCGGATTTGCCTGTTGCTGGCGGCCGGGGCTGGGGTCGAAGCGCTCGGCAGAGATGGTGCTCGGTGCTTGGTGTTGGAAGGCTGGTCGGAGGTTCGAAGTTTTCGGATGGACTCAGAGTCGGACTGTGGTCGGGTGCTTCCAGGATGCTGCATCAGCAAGTTTGCGGCGCTGGAAGCTCATGGCAGGGAGAGTTTTTCTTCCTTCTACCGTCTGCGTGAGATGTTGGGACTTTCAAGAGGCTTTGAGACTTTTTTTTACCGTGCCCATGGTCTGTTCTTCTATCAAATTACGGTATTGCTTGCACTGTTGTAATTATATGTTATAATTATGTGGTTTTTGTCAGTTTTTCAGTCTTGGTCTGTCTTGTGTTTCCGTGATATCACACTGGAGGGACATTGTATCATTTCTTAATACATGCATTACTAAATGACAATAAAAGAGGACTGCATGTCCTCATAATCTAATCTAATCTAATCTAATGAATTTGTAGCGTCTCGCTGATGGCAATTTGGAGAATAGGTGATTGCTACAGTGGGTGAAGTTCAAAGGGAGATAAACACCTTGCCAGAAGAAACCACTTCAGCATTACTGGACTGTTCCGAAAACACAAACTAGAGCGTATTCAGGGAGGTGGCTATCTACCCATTGATGACCATACGGGATCTGTAAATGGCTATATAGAGAAGTGCACTGTTACTAAACACATCTATCTCTGTGAGCGCAAATCAGAAGCCATGGTTGACAGCAGAGGTCCAGGCACTGCAGAGAGATCATGATGCTGCCTTCAGATCAGGGAATAAGATAACTCTTATAAGATAGTCAAGTTAGAAATGATAAGAATTTGAAGATATTGATAATCATCTTGAATGTTACAGTGAAAATGAAGTTTTGGATGATGCAATTGTCAATATCATTGTAAGAAGGCAGTCCGTTATTTGCACTAGGTATCTGTGCTGATTTTGATTCCAGTCAATCAACAGAATGTGGCATATACTGCATGAATTCCTCCGTCGATAACAATTAGGAACTAATACACAGTTTATAGTACTGTAGTAATATTGACAGTGTTCTAATTTGTTCTAGGTTCCTTTTAAATACATAATTTGTTACTCAGTTAAACATTAGTTTATCTTTTTTTAATACCTTGTTACCTAGTTCCATGAAACTTCAGCTAATTGTGGCAGCAGTAATTGAGCCATGAAGTACTGGTTCCGATGTCTTCCTGTAATGCAATGTGAATTGATTTGCTTTGATCTCATTCATCCTGTTGTGCTCCACAACTCAAAGTTCTGATTATGAGGAGTAGGTTTTTGCAAATATTGTGGATGGGGTACGTTTGTCAATTGTTACAGGAGGTACTTGCTGTATAAAAGATTTAATCTGATCTTTCATATTGAATGCTCACGGAACACCTATATATACTACTAAAACTTTCATGCTCTGTCTGTCTGTCTGTCTGTGACCTCCAAGTAGTTTAAACAGTGTATTACGATGGCACTTTTTTTGGCTAAATGGAATTAAAGTGCGCTAACTTCAAGAATGCAGGCAAAGTTCAGGGTTATATATTCATAAAAGATTGCTCATTTGCCAAAATTAATTGGCTCACTTTGACCTGAGAGCCGATCCGCCATCATAGAAATCGGGAAGCAACAGCTCGATGCATGTGCACAGCCAGCCTCAGCAGCGACGCCTACTGGAGCAAAAGGGAAGGGCAGCTCTATTTCGAGGGGTCACATTCTGCTGATCACCATCAGCAAGTGCAGGATTGGGACAGATCCTGCCACCCATCAATAAGAGATAATTAAATCTTATTATAATGACGTACTTCGAGACACCCATAAAACCCTTTGCTGCAGTCAAAGGACAACAGTGACTATATCGCGTTCATTTAGGAGAGCGCCATCCACATCATCAAGAATAATCAGCATCCTTTGATGTTAGTGCTTCGTATCTTCTATCCAGCATTAGGGTTAAAAAAAAAATGGTCAGCCTAATTCTGCCGCGTGGAAAGGTAAGGGGGACATTATGGCCAAGAGATTACGTCAAACGTTGTCGGGAAGTGGCAAGGAGAGGGAGAGAACGAGAATCGGATGAGGCCAGGGCCACACAACTCCAGGATCAAACAGTCAGAACAAAAAAAGATGACAGAAGAAGAGACAGAGGAGGAGAGGCATACACGTCTCCAGGATCAGAGACAAACAACAAACAGCAGAAGAGATGAAGAGACGGTGGATGAAAGGGGTGCACGTTTCCAGAATGGCAACGACAGGCACGAGGGTGGCAGATAAACCAGAAATGATGCCATCAAAAGTGCCCTTCGTTAAATGAGGAGCAGCAATATTTGCTTTACTATGTGTCGTTCTTCTTTAATAAACTGAGGTTTTCTACTTCAATTTCCAAAGCAAAGCGATACCAATAGCATTCAGGAAAATTTAATGTTCATCCTGGTCACATCAGACTGTACTACCCTTCTCTCAAAGGGTGCCCCAACGGGTCACCCCGTTGTCTAGTATATACTACAGTGAAGGTTGGAACCATTTAATAGAGTGATTTCTACCTTTGTATCTTTCAGATCATATATCCACTTTTTAAATACAGTTAACTTGACCCAGCTGGTGGCGTAGTGGCATCAGCGTCGGACTTCGGGACAAAAGGTCCAGAGTTCAAATCCAGCCAGCTCCCCTGCACACTTTCCATCTGTGTTGGGTTATGAGCTGGTGATTTCTTTGGAAACTCACCCGGCAGAAGGCAATGGCAAACCACTGTTGTAACTTGCCTCGTACGCGGTTCCCCATTACTTCAGAGAGGCGTGGAGGCGTGAAATCTAACCGGAGAAACTCTGGATGCAACGTACCTTAACTTGATCTATGAGTACACTAATAATTGAACCATTGAGCAGGTTGTTAAAACTTTAAATCATTGCTTTTTCACAGAACAGAAATGTGAAGAAATATGAATTCTGGAAGGATGTTATTGCTTCCATTGAATACAATTACAAAGCTTCTGCCTTCAAAGGTAAGGCATTATTTCCTCTTAATAATACACATTTACTCACAAATTTTGTGGCAAATAGATCTTGGCAATATTTTGGATGAATATTGTATCAGTAATTTTATTTGGTGATTTGAAGGCTATATGAGCTTGGCTATTCTCACTGTTCTACATAGTTTTATGACTGGATCTTCTTTTAGGACCAGTTTTGATAGTACATTTGATATACCTTGTGAATAAGGACCTTCGCATCAGATGTCAAATGCATTAAATCATGTGCTATTGTATGGATATCTCCACTGTACAGGTCAATTAAGTTATAAGTCATGTGGAAAAGTACTGATTTAAGTAATTTTGACATTTATGAAGGAATAGTTTGCACTTTTGGTCTATTCTAGTAATACAATAAAACACGATGGTAGAATTCTTGTTAATTTTTATCTGAGAATGATTTAATTGTATGCACTGTTGACTTTTCACTCGATAGATTGAAGAAGTGTGTGCGCAATTGATTAACTCCCTGGCATTATATCTGATTTTTGTCTAAATTCTATGTCCCCATGTTTGATTATATTTTGGCTCATTATAATTGAATTTTAGATAAGTAATAAATATTAATTTTCTGTTGTTAACTTGTTAAGTGCATTTTTAAAAAAATCATTGCATGTTCTTTAGCTAGTTGTTGTTTGGCTTCTATAAACTTGATACTTTGATGTGATTGCAAATGCTTAAGGATATAATATCTTGTGCATGAATGATTGTCGAAAACTTTGAATCTTAAATTTCATCTTTGTATGAGTTCTTTCATTTCCTTTGGCTCAATTTTGTTTGCTTTGATCTACTTTTGTACAAAATTATTTGATTGTGAAGAGAATGGGTGGACCTTCATGATTACAACTTCCTAGGGATATTCCACCTCTAAGTGCCCATATTTGCTGATAAAGCATATTGAGTTTGGTTTTTGGTTTGATTCAGTGAACTTTATTTGTAACTATGGTTAAAACATTATTATGTCATAATATATCAAATCAGATAAAAAGCTTGCTGTTATCCATGAGACTGACTGTTCAGGCAATAACGGTCGAACACTGTTAGGGTTATAGTAGGAAATTGGTGAGCTTTGTTGTGAATGGTCAAATAATTAATACGTTATACAAAATCTGATCCTTAGTTGTTCTCTCCACACTAAAGGAGGAAATTCTGATGAAGAGACAAGCATATATGAAAATTAGCACTTTTGATTCCCTTTTAAATGTCAAATATTTATACTTGTTGGGCCCTACCATATTGCTCTAGTTCTCGATGGACTGGGACTTGCTAGGGGATGCTGGCGAGTTGCAGTTCTGTGGATTCTACATGAATGCTAATGTCCTGAACTTGTTGGCTGTACTTTGCAGTGGTGTTATCCATGGAGCCCAGCGAAGAGACAGAGAGTTGCAGTTTCCCAGGGTTTACCAGATTAGACCTGGCACAGGAACACTGACTCCATTTGTTCCAATAGAGAGTCAAATTAAGTAACCATTAATTAATGTTATGTTTTGAATTATTTGTGAATATTCGAATGGTTGTTCTAGTTAAAATTTCAAAGTTTAAGATGTAATTGTCAACCAGCTTGGCCTCAGGTAGTGGTTAAAAGGGATGTTTGTTTTATTCAGCTGCTTTATAGGTAGGGCTTGTCTTGTCTGTAGGTGATTATATTGTATAACATCTCATGGTTATGTCCTTCCACCATTAAGAACCTCACATTTTACGATCTGGACATCTCTCCAGCAAGTTAACACTGGCAAATCTGTATTGACTTTACAACACACACAAAATGCTGGGGTTTTGTGTGTTAAAACTATGAAGTTTTAGACATAATTGGCAACCAGCTTGGCGTCAGGTAGTGGTGTAAAGAGATGTTTGTTTTATTCAGTTGTTTTATAGGCAGGGCCCGTCTTGTTAGATAACATCTTGTGGTTATGTCCTGCCGCTATTCTTTTCAATAGATGCTGCCTGGCTTGCTGAGTTCCGCTAGCATTTTGTGTGTGTTACTTTGGATTTCCAGCATCTGCAGATTTTCTCGTGTTTGTGTATTTATTTTACATTCAGGTTAATAAACTGCATAATCCTAGGTATGCCTACAAGCACAAGGAACTTAATAAGCTGCTAGGAGTAGTGACTATGGTTCAAGGCAGGTTTTGCTTCACCGCTCCGTAAGTCAGTGGGGAACTAGCCTTGGACCTTTATGCAAGGAATTAGCACTTTTGCAAATAATGGAGATACAAATGAACTAGTTAGTAATATGCTTTATTAGGATGAGGCACATTACATCTAGTATTAAGTTGATCCAAATTTATTTCTGTTGGAGAATGTGCTTAATCTCTGATGTGATTATATTGTCACTGCCCTTTGCTGTGAGTGAGGGTGTTGGGGATTTGCTGCTGCTGTTGCTTTTTTTCTGAGGAGGAGGGGGCTGGGGATTTGATGTTATTGTCCTCTGCAAGGGAGGGGGGTTCGAGGTTTGTGAGTTTTGTTTCTTTTTCATTTTTGTGCCGGGGGGGGTGGGAGGAGGAGTTGATGCCTTTTCTTTCAGTAAGCCCATGTTTTTTTCTGTATTTCACGGCTATCTGGAGTTGTATTGTACATGCATACCTTGAAAATAAAATGAACCTTTGAATATTTGGAGTCAAATGTAATTTACAGGGTGGAATTGATGTAAGATTAATTTTTAAATTTTTGGATAATGTATTTACAAATTAATTATCAGGTTTATTAAAGTAACAATTAAATGGGGGAAGGCACACCACAAGGTGGGTGCTTAACAGACTGTTGTACTCTCATGAGTGTGTGGCTAAACAAAACTCTGTAAGTTCACCAATGCCATCACCGTTGCTGGTGGAATCTCAGATGGTGATGAGGAGGCATATAGGAGTGAGATGGATCGACTTAGTGACTGGTACCACAACAACATACCAACTTCCACTCAACGTCAGCAAGACCAAGGAGTTGATTATGGAGTTCAAGAAGGGAGAGCTGGAGAAAACATGTTGAGGGGTCATTAGTGGAAAGCTTCAGGTTCCAGGCATCATCATCTTGGAGGATCAATCCTGAGCCGAACATGTTGGTGCAATTTCAAAGGAAGCACACTAGTGGCTCTACTTCATTAGAATGGAGTTTGAGGAATTCAGTATGCCACCAAAGACTCTGTGGTGAGCCTTCTGACTGGCTGCCTCACAATGGGGGCCTCAATGCACAGGATTGTAAGATATTACAGTGGGTAGCTCAATTAATTGAGGGCATAAACCGCCCCCCCCCCCGTGAAGATATCTTCAAGAGTCAGTGATTCAAGAACATAGAACATAGAATAGTACAACACAGTACAGGCCCTTCGGCCCACAATGTTGTGCCGACCCTCAAACCCTGCCTCCCATATAAGCCCCCACCTTAAATTCCTCCATATACCTGTCTAGTAGTCTCTTAATCTTCACTAGTGTACCTGCCTCCACCACTGACTCAGGCAGTGCATTCCACACACCAACCGCTCTCTGAGTAAAAAACCTTCCTCTAATATCCCCCTTGAACTTCCTACCCCTTACCTTAAAGTCATGTCCTCTTGTATTGAGCAGTGGTGCCCTGGGGAAGAGGCGCTGGCTATCCACTCTACCTATTCCTCTTATTATCTTGTACACCTCTATCATGTCTCCTCTCATCCTCCTTCTCTCCAAAGAGTAAAGCCCTAGCTCCCTTAATCTCTGATCATAATGCATACTTTCTAAACCAGGCAGCATCCTGGTAAATCTCCTCTGTACTCTTTCCAATGCTTCCACGTCCTTCCTATAGTGAGATGACCAGAACTGGACACAGTACTCCAAGTGTGGCTTAACCAGAGTTTTATAGAGCTGCATTATTGCATCGCGACTCTTAAACTCTGTCCCTCGACTTATGAAAGCTAACACCCCATAAGCTTTCTTAACTACCCTATCCACCTGTGAGGCAACTTTCAGGGATCTGTGGACATGTACCCCCAGATCCCTCTGCTCCTCCACACTACCAAGTATTCTGCCATTTACTTTGTACTCTGCCTTGGAGTTTGTCCTTCCAAAGTGTATCACCTCACACTTCTCCGGGTTGAACTCCATCTGTCACTTCTCAGCCCGCTTCTGCATCCTATCAATGTCTCTCTGCAATCTTTGACAATCCTCTACACTATCTACAACACCACCAACCTTTGTGTCGTCTGCAAACTTGCCAACCCACCCTTCTACCCCCACATCCAGGTTGTTAATAAAAATCACAAAAAGTAGAGGTCCCAGAACAGATCCTTGTGGGACACCACTAGTCACAATCCTCCAATTTGAATGTACTCCCTCCACCACCACCCTCTGCCTTCTGCAGGCAAGCCAATTCTGAATCCACTTGGCCAAACTTCCCTGGATCCCATGCCTTCTAACTTTCTGAATAAGCCTACCGTGTGGAACCTTGTCAAATGCCTTACTAAAATCCATATAGATCACATCCACTGCACTACCCTCATCTATATGTCTGGTCACCTCCTCAAAGAACTCTATCAGGCTTGTTAGACATGATCTGCCCTTCACAAAGCCATGCTGACTGCCCCTGATCAGACCATGATTCTCGAAATGCCTATAGATCCTACCTCTAAGAATCTTTTCCAACAGCTTTCCCACCACAGACGTAAGGCTCACTGGTCTATAATTACCCGGACTATCCCTACTACCTTTTTTGAATAAGGGGATGACATTCGTCTCCCTCCAATCCGCCGGTACCATTCCTGTGGACAACGAGGACATAAAGATCCTAGCCAGAGGCTCAGCAATCTCTTCTCTCGCCTCGTGGAGCAGCCTGGGGAATATTCCGTCAGGCCCCGGGGACTCATCTGTCCTAATGTATTTTAACAACTCCAACACCTCCTTTCCCTTAATACCAGCATGCTCTAGAAGGTGGCATCCATCATTAAGGTTCCTCACCAACAGGAGATGCCCTCTTCATATTACTACCATTGAGAATGAGATACAGGGGCCTGAAAACCCACACCAATGATTCAGAAACAGCTTCCTCCCCTCTGCCATCAGACTTCTGAATGGTCCATGAATGCCAGTTTGTTATTATGTTCTTTGAACTATTTATTTATTCTTGACATTTATGTAAATTTTTGTCTTTGCACTGTACTGTTGCCATTAAAAAAATAAATTTCCTATTGAAGTCAGTGGTAATAAATCTGATTTTGAGCTTGATTGTTTCTTGATTATTTCATTGCAAAACTTTTAAAGTACAAAACAAAATCAATAATAACTGCTGTACTTTTCGCAAATCTTACTGAGTCTGCAGTAGCATGTGCGACATAAATGTATATGAAACCTTGAAGTGTTTGTCTTGCTTAAATAAGCATAAAATAATTGAAAACTGCAGATTTGGAGAAAAAAATACAAATGCTTCCATTGATGTTGAAGCTGATGCATGACAAATTAGGAAGACCTATTTTATAATTTAAAAAGTTTATCGGATTTTAACTTGCTGAACTTTGCTTGTTTTCCACCCTTAATTGTCAATGTCCTTCACTGTACACCAGAAGGATTTACAGAATTAATTATTCACAATTCCACTCTGGACAAAGCAGGTATAGAAAAGTAAGTACCCGTTGCTCTCATTTTGCTTTGCCCATATTAATAAATTTTGACAGGTAGCAATGAAAATATTTTATTATTTGTCTGTAAGGACAAAGTGGAATCAATATTTGTTAATATTTATTAATGGGCTGACTTCTGCCAAGTTGTCCAAGGCACAAATTGCTTGTGGGTGCCTACATGCAACTGTGCTTCGAATTGTTTATTTTGTAGACAAAGCAACCAGTCTATTTGTCATGCAACTCCACCTGCCTTGTAATTACACCACACCTACTTAGTATTGATGTTGCATGATCATCACTTAATAGTCCTTTTGGCTGTTGCTTGGTGAAGCTTAGGTATTTTAGTGGCAACCACAGTAAAAAGAGTAATTCAAGTGTTGAATAACATGACATTCTTTAGGATATGTAAGTAGACTTTTGGTTCATGCTTTGTTCTCATTGTCACCATCCGGAAGGAGGTACAGAAGCCTGAAGGGACACACTTAACGATTCAGGAACAGTTTCTTCCCCTCTGCATAGTATTTTCTGACCATTTGGCTTCAATAAACTTTTTTTTGGGTTCCTTCTCCGTGCCTTGTGGTGAATTGGTGGTAACCTTGCTGTTTAAGCATTTTCCCAGGAGGCATCATTTTAAGGTGCTTCGAAGTACATACACGGGGGATGTTGGAGGTAAGTTTCTTCACACAGAGTGGTGGGTGTGTGGAATGCACTGCCAGTGACAGTGGTAGAAGTGGATACAATAGGGTCTTTGAAGAGACTGTCAGATAGGTACATGGAGCTTAGAAAAATAGAGGGCTATGTGGTAGGGAAATTCTAGGCAGTTTCTTGAGTAGGTTACGTGGTCGGCACAACATTGTGGGCTGAAGGGCCTCTAATGTGCTGTAGATTTCTATGATTCTATAATTCTATGATTTGTCTGTTTTATACGAAGCTGAGTTGCTAGATTGATGTTCAACCCAGCATGCATGGAAAACATGGAAGGAGTCGGCGGGATTCAAACCTGGGACCACTCACTTCGAAGTCCAGTATGGATGCCACTACACCACCGGCTGGCTGATTTAATAAACTTTGAAATAATTAAACTTTTATAGGTTTTCAAGACATTGAATACTTAAGTAACTGCACTGAATATAATCTGTATTTGTGGCATTCCTATTTCATTTGACCTAAATATAAACACAATCAAAGAGTGCAATTATAGAAGAGCAGAGCCCTTTTCTATACTTCTTGGATCATAAACACTTCAGAATACTAAATGCAATGGGTCATATTGAGAAATAGTAATTGTTATAAAGATGAAAGTGGTAGTCATTTTGTGCAAATTTCCAACTGTAGATGAATTGAGACATTTGTCAAAAATTGGAGTCATTTCATTTATCTTGTTGGTAATAATAGTGGCAGAAAAATGCCATTGAAATTAGCCTTTCCCTAGTTGAGGATTTTAACTTGAGGACCGGTGCTAGCTTTTCCCATGAAACTAATAGAAGTATGGTCACCTGTCCCAAGGTCTGAGGACATAGTTTTTAAAGAATGATTAATATTCTGCAAAAAAAAACAGCAAAAGAAATATAACATGAACCTGTTAAATCAAATCAATGATATGCCACTTTCTTTATGTTTTGTACTTAAGTAATGGGCAGGTTTTACGATGAAAATATTGAGAAGACTAATGATACTATTACTTATCAATTATTAAAGTTTACACTGACTTGAAGAAGGTTGTGATGGCAGAGTGAGATGTACCATTGCAGTTAGCTTTAAAGGATATGCTGTTGCTACATTTGCATGCTAGGCAACAACTGTACTCAGTTATGGTATAGTTTTGACATTACTAGTCTAAGCAACATCTTTCTTGTCTCTTTCTTTCTACCATCTGTCACGTGGCCACAGTTTCACTATTTCACTCTCTATTTCTTCCTGTGTCTAGGTCAATACTTGTTTGTCCTCTATTTCTCATTCAGTGACCGGATTGAGATTTTTTTGGTCAGAGTAGACCCAACTATTTTAAGCTGTTTTATCAATCAATGTTCCATTCAAGACACAGTTCCTCAGGTGACACCTACTTGAGCATGAATTCGATAATGTTCAGGCATGGGCATTAGGCCTCCAAGAAGACCACACCTTGTTGGAGGCTTGTGCACTTCAATAACTTGGAGAGCTTTGTTGGCGAGAGTCAGGGCCTTATGCTTTGGGGTCTTGTTAGGGTCACCTGTTCTAAACAGGTCAAAGGGTAGAGGCCAGAAAGTGTGGTTCATTGGCCCTCCAGATTTTGGGGTTCAAGTCAGGGCTAACAACCCTGACTGGTCAAAAAAAATGTTGCGGAATTTTGAAGCAATGAAGAGTCCTTCGATAGAGATAGAGAGGGAGGACTTTCATTGCTGCCCTAAATGCCAGTGGCATAATAGACAATAGATGCAGAAGTAGGCCATTTGGCCCTTCGAGCCAGCACCGCCATTCACTGTGATCATGGCTGATCATCCACAATCAGTATCCAGTTCCTGCCTTATCCCCATAACCTTTGATTCCGCTATCCTTAAGAGCTCTATCCATCTCTTTCTTGAACGCATCCAGAAACTTGGCCTCCACTGCCTTCTGGGGCAGAGCATTCCACATATCCACCACTCTCTGGGTGAAAAAGTTTTTCCTCAACTCCATTCTAAATGGCCTACCCCTTATTCTTAAACTGTGGCCTCTGGTTCTGGACTCACCCGTCAACGGGGACATGCTTCCTGCCTCCAGCGTGTCCAATCCCTTAATAATTTTATATGTTTCAATCAGATCCTCTCTCTCATCCTTCTAATGAGCAATAAGTATGGGCATTAGGGTGGAAGGCGAGGAATATTTGCCCCAAAAAATTGCCTGCCAATGACTACCTCCAACAAGAGCCAAGTCTATCTAAACACTCTTGATGTTCAACACTCTTGTACTTTTGCTGGTGTACCTGCCATCAACATCCCTTGACCAGAAGCTCAAATGGGGCACAATGGTAGCATAGTGGTTAACGAGACACCATTACAGCATGGGGCATCAAGTTTGGAGTTCAATTCTGACATTGTCTGTAAGAAGTTTGTACATCCTTCCAGTGAGTGTGTGGGTTTCCTCCAGGTGCTCTCGTTCCTTCCCACATTCCAAATGCATACTAGTTAGAGGGTTAATTTTAGTCATTGTAAATTGTCCTCTGATTAGACTAGATGGTTTGCTCGGCAGTGCAGCTCGTCGTGCTGGAAGGACCTGTTCCGCGCCATATATCTAAGTAAATAAATAGTCTACCTATATGAGTAATGTGGTTATGAGAAGAGATCAGATGCCAGCTATATGTAGTGGGTGACATTCCTGAAACCCTAAAAGCTTCCAGGGGAGTGCTATGATGCTTAATACATGTCTGGATTGATATATCTCCAAAAGTGCTCAAGAAATTTAACAGCAGGCCTAGGTAGGGTGCTTGATTGGCACCCTGTCCATCATCCTGAACATTCATTCCCTCCATCATCAGTCCATCATCTACAAACCTGCTGGACAGCATTTTCTAAGCCAGCACCTTCTGTTATGAAAAAGGACAAGGGCAGCTGGTGTATGAGAAGACACCATACCAAACAACATTCTTGAGCAAGTTCACCAGAACATCTGAATTGCAATGGTTCAAGAAGGTGGCTTACTACCTCCTTAAGGACAATTAAGCATGGCAAATATCTACTGGCCATGTCATTTGTTGAAAAGTGAATACACTTTTAGCAGTAATTACTAAAAAGTGTCCAGTTGTATGCTCTGTTTGCTCAAGTTCATAATGGGACTTCCCAAGCCCCATTGTAATTAGTGTATATGTTCAGGGAGTGTAAGAATGAAATTGTGAGCTGAGGTGCATAGGCAATGTCTAATTGTTGACCTGCTGCATATATTTCTCTCAATGTATGTGTTCAGTAAGATGCAAGCTAAAATTATTTTTTGTTCTAACGCATTATTATTTGTAGTAAAATGAATGAAGTGTTAAAAACTACTGCACCTCATCTTTAAAAAGCACTTGTTAAACTTTATTAATTGATACTGCTGGAATAGAAAAGCTACCAATAGGAGTGTGCTGAACATAACTTGCATTGTGCCCTTCTGGAAATTGATTTATTTTTATCTGTGTAATTAAGCACACTCAGCTTTTATTTTGAAATGAAAAGATTCAGATCTCCATTGGGTCACTTCCTGTGTAGTCAGGAAGAGGTAAGTAGGAAAGCACATTGCTAGGCAGAAGGCCAGAGATTTATGTTAGGAGCTAAAGAAGTGTCTATCTAAATCTATCCTGTTGTTTCTCTAGCAGAAGCATTGTTTGTAAGTTGATGTTATATTGTTTAGAAGTTGATACATTTTATTAAATGTATCAATAAAATTTTTCTGAAATAGAATGTTAAATTTGAGTTTATTAGATGCTCACCTAGATGCTAATGGTTTACACATTCTATTTTCCTGTAGTATTTACTTGTTGGAATATTATGATATTTACCTGCAGGACTAAGTTCTTACTTATTTGTGTATATTTTCTTGTGTGAATGGAACAATATGATAATTGCACTGTCTTTTGTCGCTTTTCAATTTCACTCCTTATTCATCATGTCATGCCATTGAGTCTGCAATAAACCCAAGGAGCTAGGATGCTATATCCTTATTCTCATGTTATTTTTGTCTAGCTGATGTTGCAACACCTCAGCGAGGGCAGTACAACTAGCATTCAGTATTTGTAAAAGAACTGAAAAGTTCATCATGATATTTTGAGGATTTTGTTTTAAGAAACATTTTATTAACAGAAATAATAACAGCAGAACAAACTTTTGCTCTGTGCAAAAGCACATTGTTAATATGATCTTTCCCACTGCTATTCATCTGAATTTCATCTCTAATCAGGATTCTGTTCTTCTGATCAAAATAGAGTCACAATATTAGTCATTTACATCACCCATTTCTGTTAATGTACATCATGATTGAGCAATTAGACACCCTGAAAAGGAAGAAGTTTTATCATCTGATGAATACAACCCATTGGAATCTTTTGAAGGTAATTGAATATAAACTTGATCATTTTTGTGCAGACGTAATATAGCACTCCCTGAAGCCTGATCAATGTAACCTTTTTTATAGTCATCGTATGTATACATTACAGCTTTACCATTTTTGTATAATCCAACCCAAACATTTGTTCCTAGGACTTGTATGTGATAAGAAAATTGATAGATGCCGGGTACATCACATGTAAAGATTCCAGTTGATGGATCATAATTATCATTAGAATTAATTAATATTCTATCAAATTTCACTGGTTTGCCTGCTGATGAATATGAACGAGACAGCATGGCTGTAAATGCTGGAAAAGAACTAGCTTCCTCTGACATGCTGGAGGAGTCATCATCACCACTATCATCATATTTTCCTGATCGTACAATCATTCTTCCCGGTGGGCCTGGTAGACCAGGATGTCCTGGAGGCCCTGGGGGGCCTTGTCGTCCAGGTGAACCAGGTAGCCCAGCAGGTATTTTTCCATAATATTCACCTGGTTTCCCAGGTGGCCCAGGAGGACCTGGATCTCCCTTTTCTCCAGGGTATCCAGGGGCCCCTTGTGATCCAGATGGCCCTCGTGGACCAGATGGTCCAGGGGCCCCTCTCATTCCTTCTTTACCTGGAAATCCAGGTGGCCCAGAAGATCCTGGAGAACCTGGCATACCTGATTTACCAGGTGATCCAGCTGCACCTGTGTCACCCTTTTGACCAGCTGGGCCTTGTTGCCCCTGTGAGCCTGGCCTTCCAGGTTGACCTGGAGACCCTGGTGTTCCTGGTGTGCCACTTGGCCCTGGTAGGCCTTTTGATCCTGGATACCCTTGTGGACCTGATGGTCCTGGCTGACCTCTTGATCCTGGTGCTCCAGCAGGTCCTGGTAACCCTCTTGGACCTTGTTCTCCTGGTGAACCAGATTTTCCAGCAGCCCCTGGAGCTCCAGGCTGTCCTCTTTCTCCTTTTTTCCCTTGTTCTCCAGGGTAACCATTTGCACCTGCAGGACCACGCTCTCCTTTTGGACCTTGACTTCCGGGTTTTCCAATGCCTGGCAATCCAGGTGCTCCTCTCAAACCTTCTTTACCCCTTGAGCCCTTTGGTCCTGGAGCTCCTGTTGCTCCAGGCTTTCCATTTGCTCCAGGCTTTCCATGTCCTGGCTGTCCAGATGGTCCTGGTGATCCTCTCTGGCCTTGTGCTCCTGGCATTCCCTGTGAACCTGGGGCACCTTTTTCACCCTTTGCACCTGTTTTACCAGGGGGACCAGCAGGCCCAGGACGTCCAATTCCATTTGATCCGGGTACACCCGGAGGCCCTCTTGGTCCTGTAGCACCTTTATCTCCTGGGCGCCCTGGAGCTCCTGAGCCCCTTTCTCCCTTTGGCCCTGGATGACCCAGACTCCCTGGTTTTCCTTTCTCTCCAGGTGACCCTGGTGCTCCTGGATGACCTCTTGCTCCTTGGGGACCTGGTTTACCTGGAATTGACAATCCAGGAGGCCCAGAAGGTCCCCTTGGTCCTGGACTGCCTCTTTCTCCTTGTTTCCCAGGAGATCCCCGGTCACCTTTTTCTCCAGGGGATCCACTTGCACCTGGTTTTCCTGGGGCTCCTGGACTGCCTGGTCTCCCTGGAGATGATTTTCCCTCTGGTCCTTGTGGTCCAGGTTTACCAGGAGGTCCTGGCATTCCGATACCTGGCCTTCCAGCCTGTCCTGGTGACCCTGCTGGACCTGGGGGTCCACGTGGCCCAGGTGGTCCACGTGGTCCATATTTTATTCCTTTTGCAGAAAGAAAGAAAATATACTTTAGACTTCCTCATAAAATAATAATTTTTATTTGTTACTTTAAAAAAATTTCCTGATCCAAGTCACAGTTATTGTTAATTGTTTTACCCATAAAATACCAGTGCTCTGCTTTTTAAATTCATCTCAAGCCTGAAATGAAGCTTCTTATGTTCTTCCCTAAAAATTTGTCATCAGTAGAAATTCAACTCAGCACTGGTCTGATGATTGTTCCTCTTGATGTGGTATATTTCAGCCATCATTCCATTATTAGTTATTGTCCCTTTAGCTGCTTTTGTCTTGGGCATCAGAATTCTGACTCTCAAATCTTTTCTTGACCTTTCCCTCTAACCTCCTTGCCCCATGAGCTTTATGTCACTGGTTTGACCAAATTCCTGGTCATAATTCTTGTTTTGGACATTAAACCCAGGAACACTACCTCACAACAAACAACAGGAATTCTGCAGATGCTGGAAATTCAAGCAACACACATAAAAGTTGCCGGTGAACGCAGCAGGCCAGGCAGCATCTCTCGGAAGAGGTGCAGTCGACGTTTCAGGCCGAGACCCTTCGTCAGGACTAACTGAAGGAAGAGTGAGTAAGGGATTTGAAAGTTGGAGGGGGAGGGGGAGATCCAAAATGATAGGAGAAGACAGAAGGGGGAGGGATGGAGCCAAGAGCTGGACAAGTGATAGGCAAAAGGGATATGAGAGGATCATGGGACAGGAGGTCCGAGAAGAAAGCCGGGGGTGGGGGGGGAACCCAGAGGATGGGCAAGGGATATATTCAGAGGGACGGAGGGAGAAAAAGGAGAGTGAGAGAAAGAATGTGTGTATAAAAATAAGTAACAGATGGGGTACGAGGGGGAGGTGGGGCATTAGCGTTAGTTAGAGAAGTCGATGTTCAGGCCATCAGGTTGGAGGCTACCCAGACGGAATATAAGGTGTTGTTCCACCAACCTGAGTGTGGCTTCATCTTTTCAGTAGAGGAGGCCGTGGATAGACATGTCAGAATGGGAATGGGATGTGGAATTAAAATGTGTGGCCACTGGGAGATCCTGCTTTCTCTGGCGGACAGAGCGTAGGTGTTCAGCAAAGCGGTCTCCCAGTCTGCGTCGGGTCTCCCAGAGAAAGCAGGATCTCCCAGTGGCCACACATTTTAATTCCACATCCCATTCCCATTCTGACATGTCTATCGACGGCCTCCTCTACTGTAAAGATGAAGCCACACTCAGGTTGGAGGAACAACACCTTATATTCCGTCTGGGTAGCCTCCAACCTGATGGCATGAACATCGACTTCTCTAACTTCCGCTAATGCCCCACCTCCCCCTCGTACCCCATCTGTTACTTATTTTTATACACACATTCTTTCTCTCACTCTCCTTTTTCTCCCTCTGTCCTTCTGAATATACCCCTTGCCCATCCAATGGGTCCCCCCCCCCCCGTCTTTCTTCCCGGACCTCCTGTCCCATGATCCTCTCGTATCCCTTTTGCCTATCACCTGTCCAGCTCTTGGCTCCATCCCTCCCCCTTCTGTCTTCTCCTATCATTTTGGATCTCCCCCTCCCCCTCCAACTTTCAAATCCCTTATTCACTCTTCCTTCAGTTAGTCCTGACGAAGGGTCTCGGCCTGAAACATCGACTGCACCTCTTCCTAGGAACACTATCTCACTCCTTTTTTATTTCTGTTTTTACACTACTTATTTAAGTTAATGATTTAATGTACATAGATATACTTACTGTAATTCACAATTTTTTTTTCCTATATGAATCATATATTGCATTGTATTGCTGCTGCAAAGTTAACAAATTTCACAATATATGCTGGTGATTTTAAACCTGATTCTAATTCTGAACGATGATGTGGTAGTTACTATTAAAATATGAACAGGAAACAGAATTATTTCTTAATCCTGTTACAGTATGCGGATTGGCTCATGAGGCTAGAACATATTGCCTGTGCTTATTGGCTAACCCTTTTCTTCCGTTGTAAATAGTATGTTCCTTTCAGGAACTATTTATTCATTCGTTTTAAAACCACCATCACTCCTTTATAAATAAACATACTTGTACACCGAATATTGCTGCTCCAATTCCAATCTACAGTTCCTCTTTAAACTTGTTGATTACATCACTTCCCCATCCCCATGCTTTTCTTTAGCTTAGCTCCATATTTAAGTCTCTTTAATATACTGTCTGCACATTCCAAAGCTCTAAAGACATTTTAGCCAGAATCATTCTTCTGAACCTGTCTGCAGTTTTTCACACACCTATCCATAGCATTCCTCAGCAAAGCTTGTTCTCCTGATGATGCTGTCTTCCATTGGCTTCAGTATAGCTGAGTAAATTCTTCTAACAAAAACCATGCCCAGCAATAAATTCTCACCTTTTTGTTATGGGTGTCAACTAATTTAATCTAGATTCTACTTTTGCTTCCTCACCCATTTATCTCATGAAATTTAATTTCAGGCTGTTTATATTGAATGTTGTTTGCCATCCAGTGCATTAAAGAATATTTTGCTGTCAATCAAAATGATTGATTAAAAAAACTACAGGTCTGCATGCAATTGTAAACTGGATATCAAGCAGATTATGAAAAGTACTTAGTGATATTGTTAAAAGTCAGGGTTAGTAAAGGCTTGCATTTTATTCAAATTTTGTAAGTGGTGTAGCAAATTAATTTTATTACCTGATGAAAGTTCACTCCCAAATTAATTTGCCTCATAAAGCCTCAATTTTTTTCATTAATTAGACATAATGTTTGCAAAAATATTCTTTCAATGTTTCTGTCAAGCATTGCGTATAATTTTCTCCAATTTTTCTCTGGATTTATTTTTAGGAAGTGTTTACTTTTATTTTACCTCATTTGGTGATTTTGCCTTCTATTTATAAAGCTGCTTTTAAATAATCAAATGCAGATCGTATCAGTTACTTAGAAGTTTAATTTAAAAATCATGCTATATTTTGTCCTTACAGTAGTTCAGTTGTTTTTTTCTGCTCACAATCGTGTTCCGATTTTTGTGATTCTTTCCCTTGCAGTGTAACAGGACTACAACTTTCTTTTTTCTTATATAGCCTTTCATTCCAATCTTTTGGTCTATTTTTGCCTCCACTGGTGCCTACAGTTGCAGCTGAAGTTCAATTACCTTTTCTCTAGTCCAAGGATATGAAAGGAAGATTGCTATTAATTCTCCATGTGGAGTGAGATTGTTGAATAGTATTTAATATTTTACAGAAATTAATATATTTTCTTGAATATCCATGGTTAAGTCTTTATTCGTAATTCTATGCAAAACTAAACATGATTTTGAGAAAGCTCAAAGTTACCATTGAAGATTTAGTCATAATTTAATTTTTCTTTGTCATTCTACTTCTGATTTCCCACATTGAATGAAGATTCACATAACTTTAGAGAATATGAAGGCCATCTTTTTCTTCAGTGGAGGAGTAAGTTTTTGAGAAATATGTTGTTTAAATATTTTGAATAAATATGATTTATCTTTCCTTCTGAGCAGCTTAAATTTTACAGATTTTAATTAAAAATAAATTTATTTGTGCAGTCATTCCAGACATGAGGGGGTTAGACTATGAGGAGAGATTGAATTGCCTGGGACTGTACTTGTTGGAATTCAGAAGAATGAGGAGGTCTTGTAGAAGCATATAAAATTATGAAGGGGTTAGATAAGATAGAGGCAGGAAAGTTGTTTCAAACTAGAACTAGGGGACATACCCTCAAGGTTTGGGTGAGTAAATTTAGGATGGAGATGAGGAGGAACTGCTTTTCCCAAAGCCAAAGAGTGGTGAATCTTACGTTATGTATATAAAAGGAGAATTAATATGCATTGTGATTTAAATTGCTGTGTGTTTCAATTATGGTTGTGTGGAATTGATTAAAGGGTAAGAATAATATATTATAATTAAAGAATTGGTGTTACTTTCCACGTAGATGATAATAGGTTTATCCTCTATTGTTGTTCATCCTGTGGGAGCAGCTTAACCTGATAAGTAACCAAATCTCCCTGTGACTACGTCAGAGTAAGAACCCTGTTTACCATTTGGAAGTCTGAAGAAATCATTGAGTAATCAAATAATATATAATATTTTCTGTTTGCAGTTACCATTAGTAGAGTTTTTAAGGGCACTGGCATTGTACAAGATTTTGCTGAGGCTGCACATGGAATTGTGTACAGTTTTTGTTGCCCTGTTTTAGGTAAGATACCACTAAGGTGGAAAGAGTGCAAAGAATCTAGCCAGGATTCCAGGGTCTTAATTATAGGGAGTAGTTGGGTATGGTAGGACTTTATTCTTTGGAGCATAGGAGCCTGAGAGATGATGATCTTCTCGATATCTATAATATTATGATGGGCATGGATAAGAAAATGTACACAGATTTATCCTCAGGAAAAGGGAATCAAATATGAAAAGATATACACAAAAGTTGCTGGTGAATGCAGCAGGCCAGGCAGCATCTCTAGGAAGAGGTACAGCCAACGTTTTGGGCCGAGACCTGACAAAGGGTGTCAGCCCGAAACATTGACTGTACCTCTTCCTAGAGATGCTGCCTGGCCTGCTGCGTTCACCAGCAACTTTTGTGTGTGTTGCTTGAAATTCCAGCATCTGCAGATTTCCTCTTGTTTGTGATGAAAAGATATACAGGTGTCTCCTGCTTTTCGAACGTTTGCTTTACGAAACCTCACTGTTACAACAGACCTACATTAGTACCCTGTTTTCGCTTTCAGAAGGTGTTTTCACTGTTACGAAGAAAAAGCAGCGCGCGATAAAAGGCAGCGCGTGCCCTGAGTAGCCATTCTCCCCTGGATTCGGAACGGCATTGCTTTAACACGTGCCTGTGAGCAGCCGTTTGCAAGATGAGTTCTAAGGTATTGGAAAAGCCTAAAAGAGTTCATAAGGGTGATACACTTAGCGTAAAACTAGACATAATTAAGCGTTTCGATCGTGGTGAACCAAGTAAGGACTAAGAGAGTTTGGCTTGTGGAAGCTGACGAACATGATGTTGAAGAGGTTTTGGCATCCCATGACCAAAAACTGATAGATGAAGAGCTGATGCAATTGGAAGAGGAAAGGATAACAATTGAAACTGAATGCAGTAGCGAACGGACCGAAAGTGAAGTCGTCCAGGAACTGAACGTGAAGCAACTGTGTGAGATTTTCGCTGCAAGGATAAAGTACGACTTTAATTTTGAAAGGATACTTAGGTTTAGGAGATATTTGCAGGACGGTTTGAGTCCTTACAAAGAACTGTATGATAGAAAAATGCGCGAGGCTCAGCAGTCAAGCAAGCCTTCCACAACAGCCACAGCAGACGACGAACCTTGACCTTCAACATCGAGGCAGACAGTCATAGGAGAAGATGAGCTGCCTGCTCTAATGGAAACAAACGACGAGATGACACCCCAGTGTCCCACCACCCCAATACCCAGGCCACGGACAGATACCGATTCGCGGAGAATGCAGCGGTAGCCAGGAGGCACACAGCACATCTTTAAGAACACAAAATACTCTGCAGATGCTAGGGTCAAAGCAACACTCACAACACGCTGGAGGAACTCAGCAGGTCGGGCAGCATCCGTGGAAACGATCAGTCAACGTTTCGGGCTGGAACCCTTTGTCAGGAGAAGCTGACAAGTTAATTAATTAGGTGCTGCCCGACACGTAAATGTCGGCCCAGATCAGAGACGACGCAATCGGAAATCGGCACTGATCTGGGCCGACAATTACGTGCCGGGTGGTACCTAATTAATTAGCATGTTTATTTCGGCTTTTTTCTTAAAGATGTGCTGTGTGCCTCCCGGCTACCGCTGCACCCCTGCATACTCCGCGGCAATGTATCGCTCGGCGGCCTGGAGGGTGGGGGCCACTGCACCACCCAACCTGCAATGACTCAGTCTAACATACCATCATCAGTGTGCTGGGCGCTGAACCAATTCCGGTAAGTGATACTACACTGTACATACATTATTTCTACTTTACATAGGCTGTGTATTTTTACGTGTTATTTGGTATGATTTGGCAGCTTCATAGCTTAAAGGTTACTGGAGAACGCTTGCACCGTGTTTTTGCCAACAGTGCTTGCATGAGATTTTCTGCCAACGGCGCTTGCGTGAGATTTTCACTACGAATAACAGTACAGTAATGATTGTGGAAAAGGATTTCTACTTTATATAGGCTGTGTATTTATCATATCATTCCTGCTTTTACTATATGTTACTGTTATTTTAGGTTTTATGTGTTATTTGGCATGATTTGGTAGGTTATTTTTGGGTCTGCGAACACCCACAAAATTTTCCCATATAAATAAATGGTAATTGCTTCTTCGCTTTATGACATTTCGGCTTATGAACCGTTTCATAGGAACGCTGTACCTTTGGATGGCGGGGGAAACCTATAGTTCTAAGGTATGGAGGGAACCCGAGGGGTCACTTCACACAAAAGAGTGGTGCATGTGTATATAGAAACATAGAAAACCTACAGCACAATACAAGCCCTTCAGCCCACAAAGCTGTGCCGAACATGCCCTTATCTAGGGTTACCCATAGCCCTCTATTTTTCTGAGCTCGATATACCTGTCCAGGAGTTCCTTAAAAGACCCTATTGAATGCGCCTCCACCATTGTCGCCAGCAGCCCATTCCATGCACTCACCACTCTCTGCATAAAAAGCTTACCCCTGACATCTCCTCTGTACCTATGGAATGGAATGCTAGAGAAAGTGGCTGGGCCAGGTACGATAACTACATATTAAGTACATTTAGACATGTACATGGATAGGAAGTATTTAGAGCAGGGCTCTTTGGTTAATGGTGGGGGTCTGTGGCATAAAAAGTTTGTGAATCCCTGGTTTCGAGGGATGTGGGCCAAATGCAGGCATACAGGACTAGCTTAGATGGGCATCTTGATCAGTAGGGACAAATTGGTCTGCAGGGCCTGTTTCCATACTCTTTGACTGTGGCATCATGCTGGTGTCTAGCAACAAAATTATTGTACATCTACTGCTTTATTTTGCTCACACTTTCATTGGTTTTTCTACCTGATCAGCATTAATATGAAATCAGTATGTTTAGGTAACATATGCAAAATTGCATTGGAATTTCTTTTTTTGTTGTAAAAGAAAACTTTCGCGCCATTTATTGCCGTATTAGTTTTTTTGAATTTTGAATTGAATTGAATTTATTTCTTACATACTTCACGTACATGAGGAGTAAAAATCTTTACTTTATGTCTCCGTCTAAATGTGCAATGTGTAATCATAGTAATTTATAATAATTTATAATAAATAGAACAGTCAATGTACACTCAAATCAGCGTGAGTTAAGCAGTCTTATGGCCTGTTGGAAGAAGTTGTCTCAGAGCCTGTTGGTCCTGGCTTTTATGCTGCAGTACTGTTTTCCGAATGGTAGCAGCTGGAATAGATTGTGCTTGGGTGACTCAGGTCCCCAATGATCCTTCGGGCCCTTTTTATACACCTGTCTTTGTAAATGTCCTGAATGATGGGAAATTCACAACAATAGATACGCTGAACTGTCCGCACCACTCTCTGCAGAGTCCTGCAATTAAGGAGGTATAGTTCTCATACCAGGCAGTCAGCATGCTCTCAGCTGTGACCCTGTAGAAAGTTCTAAGGATTTAGGGACCCGTACCAAACTTCCTCAACTGTCCGAGGTGAAAGAGGTGCTGTTGTGCCTTTTTCACCACACAGCTGGTGTGTACAGACCACATGAGGTCCTCGGTGATGTGGATGCCGAGGAATTTAAAGCTGTTTATCCTCTCAACCCCAAATCATTGATGTCACTAGGGGTTAGCCTGTCTCCATTCCTCCTGTAATCTACAATCAGCTGCTTTGTTTTTGCGACGTTGAGGGAGAGATTGTTTTCTTGACACCACTGTGTCAGGGTGATGACTGCTTCCCTTTAGGCCACCTCATTATTGTTTGAGATTAGGCCAATCAATGTAGTGTTGCCAGCAAATTGAATTAGCAGATTAGAGCTGTGGGTGGTGACACAGTCATAGGTATACAGGGAGTAAAGGAGGGGACTCAGTACACAGCCCTGAGGGCTGAAATGTTCATTTATTGGCCACAATAAACATCTGGTTTTGTTTTCTATCTGTAATTATTTTACTGTTTGAGGATAGAAAGGAATTAAACTGTAATAGGCGAGGCAGTGCTGACTTCCTAATGTCAATCTTTGTGTTTTCGACTTCTGTGTTTCCCATGCCTTTTAGGTGTCTATTCAAACTGTTTCATGTGTTCAACAGGGATGATGTCGTCAAACTGCCTGATCAACCAAGGAAATAGAAAATGGGGAATTGTGTTCTATGTGCATAATATTAGTTTTGGGGATAAAAAAATGACCAAGATGTTTCAGAATCTGGTTTAATATCACTGGAAAATGCTTACTTTCACATTAAACTAGTATCCCACGCAATAGCATAACATTTTTGTTTTTATGGAGAAAGGTGCAAAACTATGCGGACAATGGAGGGACATTAAATATCTGAAGCAGCTTTGGGATTCTACAAATACAAACTCAGAAACTCTTAAGTTGATGTTAGTTTAATAGTTTAACATTGATAGTTTTGATTTTGTTGCAGTTGCAAAATCCACACTGTGGTTTATAATAGCGAAGTATTTTATACATTTAAAGATAATGCAGCATTTGTATGAAGATTGAAACAACGCAAGTCAAACTTACCTGCTTCGTTGCTGTTTGAATTATCTCCATCCCAGTCATTTCCATTCGTTTCATTTTCACCCGAGTCACTTTCTCCCGAGTCATTTCCCCCTGAGTCGTTTCCACCCAAATCACTTCCACCGGAGTCATTTCCACCCGAGTCACTTCCACCTGAATCATTTCCATCTGAATCACCCCATTTTAGAAAATAAATAAAATATTAAAATTAATCAAAAATTTGTTATTTGGTATGTTTGAAAAATTTTTAAAGCTAAAATCTTATACAGCACCTTCATAAGTATTTAATTAGAATATAATATTAACTCCTAGTTTTCTTGTAGTTTGCTAGAGCAAAGAAAGGCATCATACTGTATAATATTTGTGGGAACCATCTTAGTATCCAGTTCAAGCATCATAGATTTATAATAAAATAAGACTTGCTCACTCTCATATTTCTGGTAGTGGGGTTTGTGGAGGTTGGCAAGCATTGAAAACATTAACTGCAAAATGTAAAAGCTAGGCTTTGGAAAATGCGAGTGAGATGTAGCCAAATTCAGTGATGTATAACTCTTCTGTGTAACTAGAATGCAAGCATAATACTGGCTTCTTAAGTATTTAGGAGGATGTCCAGTTGGGGTTCCCAACTTGGGGTCCGTGGGCCCCTCAGTTAATGGTAAAGGGTCCATGGCATTAAAAAAGGCTGGGAACCCCTGTTACAAGTGCTTCCTGATTTCTTGCACATGTGATCTTTGTCTCGTACTCTTACACGTGCATTTGCTTTATGAAAGTTACCATAAGTTAAGTGGGTAAAGGATCCCAGGATAATTGATATTTATCAATAACGTAGAATCTTTGATCCTGGCTATCTAATGCCAAAGAATGCTGAGTGCCTGTACAAACATGGGAACATAAGAAATAGGACTAAAAGTAGGGCGTTTGGCCATGTGAGTCTCACTGCCATTCATGCAATCATGGCTAATCAATCTTCTGCCCATTACCATTTTCTTTTGTTCCATTACTATCTGTTAATAAGGAATGCAGCAACCTCAGTTTTTTGAATACCACCATGACTCCATGACATTTTTTGGTAAGGAGGTTTAAGATCGTGACCCCTGGTTCTAACTTGAGTCAAGGTATCCTCCCAGTATCTGCCCTACTGAGACGTCATTGTATTTTTATGTTTCTATAAGATCACCTCTCTCCTTTATTTTAAATAGAAACTCAGACTACTTAATCTGATCTTTTATGATACATTTACAATTCCAGGAGCTAGTCTGATGTATCTTTGCTGTACTCTTGGCTAGAAGGCAACTCCATTTTTAAGGTAAGGAGATCAAAATTGTTGGCAGTATTTCAGGTGTGATCTCATCAAAGTCGAACATAATTTTAGAAAGATAAATTTGAGAATAAATTACTTTTGTACTCAAATCCTACTGCAATAAAGACCTGAGTTAAAAGGAAAGACTGAATAGTTTAGGACTTTATTCCTTGGAAGGTAGAAAATTGAGAGGAGATTTGATTGAGCTAAACAAAATTATGAGGGGTAGAGATACAAACATGCTTTTTCCACTGCGATTTGATGTGAATACAATTAGAGGTCATGGGTTAAAGGTGAAATGTGAAAAGTTTAAGGGGAATATGAGGGGAAACTTCTCACTCAAGCGTGTGGTATGAGCTGCCAGTGCAAGTAGTGCGTGCGAGATTGATTTCAATGTTTAAGCAAGTTTGGATAGATTATATGGATAGTAAGGATATGGAGGGCAATGACCCTGGTGCAGGTCAATGGAAGTAGGCAGTTTGAATGGCTCGGCGTGGACTGGATGGGCTGAACGGCCTGTTTCTGTGCTGTACTTTTCCATGATTCTAAATCATTTGCTTCCGAATTGCCTGACTCCCTGGCAAGTTAGCTTTCAGTAACTTATGTAGAAAGATGATCAGTTCTTGATCGTCAACCATTCCCAATCTCAGGTTCAAATGTTTTAAATATTTCTGTTTATTACTACTGTAATGGATAACTTTACATTCTGCATATTGTACTTTGGCTGCCATATTGTTTTTCAGGCACTGAATCTGATCTTTTTTTGCATCCTTAACACTGCTCATATTTCCACTTCTGTTTCACATTGTTAGAACATAGAATAGTACAGCACAGTACAGGCCCTTCGGCCCACATTGTTGTGCCGACCCTCAAACCCTGCCTCCCATATACCTCCCCGCCTTAAATTCCTCCATATACCTGTCTAGTAGTCTCTTAAATTTCACTAGTGTATCTGTTAGTATGAAACAAAAGTTACATTCAGTCTTCCCAGGCAAATAATCTGTATGTGTTCATAGTAAAGTGGTGGAAAATTGTTGCCTTATGTATATAATAATGTATTTACAGGATAGCGTGTATATAAATGAAGAACATATAACTCTGCATATCAAAAAATTGGTTGAATAATGTATGCTTGGAGAACAAAATGCATGTACATACTGCCCATGGTAAAAGAAAAGCAAAATACTACAGAAGCTGAAAGTCTAAAATCATTATATAATGCTGAAAATTGTCACCAGGTCAAGTACCACCTGTAAAGAATGAAAAGGATTAAAGTTTAAAAAAATAATTACCTGTTTTCAGAAATCCAGTATATGGAGTTATTTATTATTAGCTCTGATAAAAGGTCATTAAATCAAGACATTAACTTTATTTTCTTCGTCTACATGTCCCTCTTGATTTGTTAACTATTTCAAGAATACTTTATCTTCATTGCACATGTAAGGAAAGGCAAATGGTGATAGTGATTTAGGAAAAGTAGCAGGAGAATATCTGTAAGGGATGTACTGTACAAAGGAACTTTTGAATTGAGTAGAGAACCTGTTGTAGTGGAACAGTTTTGTTTTTTTGTTAACTAAATTTTAGTTTTGAATGTTTAAGATGTGTCATTGACAAAATAATAATGTCCAGCTTGTTCAGCTTTGACTTTTACGAACTCATTTGTCTTAAGTTCAAGCTTACCCTGGTTGGTTTTCCATTGGTGAGTCTCGTGGCCCTTTCCGTAGGCCAAGGTCAGGGTGAGAAGTAATAAAAGCGCAATAATTTGTTTTGATACCATGGTTGTAGATCAGATCTGTAGTTGATAAATGTTTTTGCAAAAATTAATAAAACAAGGTCCAGAGTAATTTGAATATATTCAGTAGAATTGTAGGAGTTGAGCTTGAATAGAATTGATTAGATCTTTCAGCCTAAAATCTATGGTGAAGTGCTTTGAGAGATTGGCTATGGCTAGAAACAACTCCTGCGTAAGCAAGGATATAGACGCACCACAATTTGCCTATTGCCACAATAGGTCTACAGCGGATGTGATCTCATTGACTCTTCACATGGCCTTGGATCACCTGGACAATAGTAATAATTACATCAGGCTGCTGTTAATTGACTACAGCTCAGCTTATAACGCAGTTATTCCTACAGTTCTGATCAAAAACTTCCAAAACCTGGGCCTCTTTACCTCCCTCTGCAACTAGATCCTTGACTTCCTCATCATAGTCTGCCAAGGGAAATAAAATCTCCACCTCTTGGATAATCAACACTGGTGCACCTCAAGGATGTGTGCTTAGCCCACTGCTCAACTCTCTGTACACACATGACTGTGTGGCTAGGAACAGCTCAAATACCATCCATATATTTGCTGACAACGCAACTATTGGCAAAATTTCCGATGGCGATGAGAAGGCGTACAGAAGCAACATGCATCTGCTTGTTGAGTGGTGTCGCAGTAACAACCTTGCAGTCAATGTCAGTAAGACCAAAGAATTGATTGTGGACTTGAGAAAGGGTAAGATAAGGGAGTCCACCCACCAGTCCTCATCAAGGGAGCAGAAATGGAAAGGTGAGCAATTTCAAGTTACTGGATGTCAACATCTCTGAGAACCTATCCTGGCTCCAACATATTGATGCAATTACAAAGAAGGCATGACAGCAGCTATATTTCATTTGGAGTTTGAGGAGATTTCGTAAGTCACCAAAGACACTCGCAAATTTCTGCAGATGTAGCATGGAGAGCATTCTAACTGGCTGCATCACCATCTGGTATTGGGGTGGGGGCTGCACAAGATCGAAATAAGCTGCAGAAAATTGAGGACTCAACCCCATCATGTGCCTCCCCAGCATCCAGAACATCTTCAAGGAGCGATGCCTCAAAAAGGCGGCATCCTTTATAAAGGACCTCCATCACCCAGGACGTGCCCTCTTCTCATTGCTACCATCAGAGAAGAGGTACAGGAGCCTGAAAGCACAATGATTCAGGAAGAGCTCCTTCCCCTCTGCTGTTTGATTTCTGAATAGACATCGAACCCATGAACACTACTTCACTTTTTTTTCTCCTTATGCATAACTTGTTTGATTTAACTTTTTAATATATATATTTACTGTAATAATTTATTATTATATATTGCATTATACTGCTGCCGCATAATAAAACATTTCACAACATCTGGTAATATTAAATCTGATTCTGAATACATTACCAATTTAAGAAAACACTTATTTCTTTACATTTTGCTGTAAAGCTTTTAAGATATTCTGAAAGGTCTCACTTGCATTCAGATAATATGTAAATGCTGGAAACGTTACTTTACCAATACACTTCTGCACCCTACAGCTGAGCTGTATGACCACGTGCAACCCGCACTGATGCACTTGATGCAGTGTGCTAGCAACCAGACTAATTGGTATGTTAATCTCAACATATGCACACAGAAATTGATCTTTTTGCATCCTGGTACTCCAAGTAAACAGTAGCATAAAATGAAGTTCGAACGTACCGGCATAATTTAGATTTCAGAACCTTGCTTCAGTCCAGTTTTCCCTGGTGATTGATCTCTGCAATGGGTGATGAAGATGTGACTTTTAAGCAGAATGTCATGTATTTATATATGGGAGACCTTAGTTTTGGACAACTGAAATCTTTTAACTCCTCCTTTTCAAAGCATAAGTGCTAATTATGAATTTTATGTTTACATGTATTTCTTGAAGGTGAGGTCAGCCTTGTGGTTGCTTGTGGTTAGAGCTTCCTTGCCATCTTAAGGATTAGTATCTCTCTCGTGCAGTTAGTTTATCATCCAAATAGGGGGCAGATCATTTTTAACTATTTTCGGAAGCAGTAAAAATATTGATTTTAAACCTGGATTAGTGAGGCTTTTTTCACACAGAAATAAAGTACTATTCTAATTTTGTCATTCATTCTTTAGTGGCATGATTCCATCAGTTATTAACTTTGCATTGTAACTCTGCTTCTGCTAGTTAAACAAAGGTATCAGGAAAGGTAACTGCAGAGAAGAGGAAAACGTATTTGAAACCAAAGTTTAATGTATCAATTTCTGCCAGTTTCTCAGTTTGCTCTAAAGATAATGTAACTGCAAAATAATTGATAATCAGAAAGTTGAGGGCTAAAGCATATTATCTGGATGGCTTTAAAAAAGAATATAAAAGATATGCTACCTTTCTTCAAAGTAAGACAGGATGTGCTTAGAGATGATATATATTCATTTCATTTGGAATGGACTGTATTGTTGCTGTACTGGAGTAATGAGATGTTATTATCGTGTTGTAGTCTTCCGTTTCCCTTGTTTTTCAGTTGGCCGCTTTTCTTTTTTTGTAATGCTGCTATTTGTGTTACATAATGATCCTTTACAATACAGGAAGATCTTTTCTGTTATAATTCCCAAGTTTTCAAAATTGCTTAATTACACTGTAAGTGTTATTTTTTCCTTTTGGCAAAGGGAGGTTGATTATAACGTTTGTGTATGTGTAACCTGTAGCGTGCACACAAAAGGTTGCTATTGCCTTTTCTCATTTCTGTTCACGACTTTTCAACTCTAACTTCTGGCATGCAGCTTTTGACAAATTATACTGCTATTATAATGTGGATAGATATTGCCTGAGAGATTTGGCGTGGACTGCATTCAACAGTGAACGACAGCACTCGCTTCTAACCTTGATGAAAACTGCAACGAAAGATTTATCAGGGATATTGGTGTGATTTCATATTCCCAGGTAACAGTGGTAATTGGGTACCAGTTCCGAAGAAACACTAGTCATCAATTTACAATGTTGACATCAAACAGCCTGTGCACCTAATCACGTTCAATATTCTGATTGCAAACAGCAAAGTTAAAAAGCTCCATTTAACTCGTTAAATATTTTGCAATTTATTTAAATATTATCTGTACTACACTTCATGAAATTAAGATGCAGAGGAAGTTTCACATACAGTTTAAAAATACTTCTTAAATTTAATGCTTGTGAAATTTTGTGCTATTTGAAAGAATAACTGTATTTATAAATAATGTCTTTTAAGAGCTTGTAGGTTGTTTCAACAACAATTTTTCTACAGTGCAATAGCAGCCACTTGTAGCTCATGCAGCAAGTCATAATTTCTTTCCTCCTTTTATAACGGTGAGAACTTCTGTAAATCATTTAATTGGCTCATTATTTTAATTATGATTGACTAGAAATCTGACTGAAGTTCCCCGTACAGATGCAAAGGTACACTGCCATTCCTTTTGTATTAGTTTTTTTATGTTTAAAGATGTTATATTTAATTTATTTCATCTTCTCCTTTAGTTCTATCAAGTTTTAGCCCACTGTAGAAATGTGTTTGGGTTAGTATCAGAATCAGTTTTAATATCACTGGCATACGTAATGAAATTTGTTGACTCTGTAGCCGCAGTACATTGCAATACATAAAGCTGTGCCGAACATGGCCTTACCTTAGAAGTTACCTAGGCTTACCCATAGCCCTGTATTTTTCGAAGCTCCATGTACCTATCCAGGAGTCTCTTAAAAGACCCTATCGTATCCGCCTCCACCACCGTCACTGGCAGTCCATTCCACGCACTCACCACTCTCTGCATAAAAAAACTTACCCCTGACATCTCCTCTGTACCTACTTCTAAGCAGCTTAAAACTATCCCTTCTTGTGCTAGCCATTTCAGTCCTGGGAAAAAGCCTCTGACTACATGCCTCAAGTATTAAATATATAATACTTAAAAATGTAATGATGTAGTGTTCATGAGTTTAATGTTCATTCAGAAATGGATGGCAGAGGGGAAGAAACTGTTCCTGGATCATTGTGTGTGTGCATCCATGCTACTGTACTTCCTTCCAGATGGTAGGAATGAGAACAGGGCAGGGAGTCCTTAATAATGGATGCTGCCTTTTTTTGAGGCATCACTCCTTGAAGATGTCCTGGAAAGTATGGAGGCTAGTGATTATGATGTAATTCATTGCTTAAGGTTTGAAGGATCAGAATGCTTTGCAGACCATCATTTTAAGTGTTGTGGTCAATGTTGCAACAAAGGAGATACAGCAACAAATTTGTACACAGCACAATCTCTCAGAGAGCATTGTGGCAGCAATTATAAACTTGGTTTTAGTAATCTGCTGGATAGTCTAATATCTGGCTTTATTACTTTAGAATTTTTCTAAGAGATCTCTGCACACATTGGATTCAGTATTTGTAATTGGTTTGTTGACATGCATCATGATGTGCTTTTCTCTGAATATGTCTTTATCTTCATCTTTGCCTTTCAACTTGATACATTTTAATAGCTTAATGGAAAGAAAATGTTTAGTTGAAAAGTTGTAAGGATTGTCCAGTAATTTTTTTTTGCAAAGACTCAAATTTTATTTTATCAAAACTTTGACTTTGACACAAATATAATCTGCGGCAAGTACATGTTGAAGGGATGCTTTGTCTGCCCACTCATTTATCCCCTCAATAAGGTCATTTTGATTTTGGAATAGTGGAAAGTGGGTGGTACCAGGTTTGCTGCCTGGTTTTCTATTCCATTACCTAAAGTCAAAATGACCCACAAGCTTACACACAAATAACATTTATATAATAGAGAAGATAACAGCATCTATTAATCATAAGTTGGAACAATTTTATTCATACTGGAAACATAGTTTAACTGCATAACACCTCATAGGCCTGATTTTATTCTCACAAGTCAATATGTTGTTATAAAAAAACACACCCTGCTCTGTACATAGTTTTCTTCTTTTGATTGTCTGTTCTTTCTTCTTTCTATAAATGTATACCTCAGATAAATATTGTGTGGAGATTTGTGACAAATACGATTATATGATATATATGTACAGTATCTGAAATACATTTTATGGAAATGTTTGTTTGATGATGAAATTCAATAAAAAAATAATAAAAATAAATTACAAAAAGAAAGAAATTTAAGAACATAAAACATAAACACCAGTAGAGTATGGGCTTTTGGCCCACAATGTTGTGCTGACCTTTTATGATCAATCTATCCTTTCCCTCCTACATAGTCCATAACACTCTTGTGTTCTTTCGTCTATATATCTACTATATCTAAGAGTCTCCTAAATGTCCCTGTGGTACCAGCCTTTACCATCACCCCCAGCAGTGCAGTCCAGGTGCTTAACAATCTCTGTGTGTGTAATCTCCTCCAAACTTTTCCATCACTCACTATGCCCTCTAATATTAACCATTACCACCCTGGAAAAGAGGCTCTGACTGTTCACTCTATCTGTGCTTCTTCTAATCTTATACATCTCTATCAAATTGCCTCTCATTTTCCTTTGCTCTGAAGATCACTCAGCCTCAAACATGTTCTCTAATTGAGGCACCATCCTGACAAATCTCTCTGCATTTTTGATGTAAAATATCAAGAAAACTAATAACATAAGAAATCAATTAATGCACTTGTATTACCTCTGTTATTTTATTGATAGGTTTACACTTCATTATTTTTTAAAAAATTGTTAGTGGATGCTCACCGGTAATTTTCTGGTTCCTCTCATCATTAATGATTTATATGGTTCACATTTCCAACTCTGGTTTGTTTTTTTCCTACTACAATATAACTTAAATGAATGTGAGAGGTGCATTAAAGTTTGCTTGGCCAATCCATCTGGATAGATTGTGTTGACCTGGAACATAGAAACATAGAAAAACCTACAGCACAATACAGGCTCTTCAGCCCACAAAGCTGTGCCAAACATGTCCTTACCACAGAAATTACCTAGGGTAACCCATAGTCCTCTATTTTTCTAAGCTCCATGTACCTATCCAGGAGTCTCTTAAAAGATCCTACAGTATCTGCCTCCACCACTGTCGCCAGCAGCCCATACCATCACTCCTGACATCTCCTCTGTACCTGCTTCCAAGCACCTTAAAACTGTGCCCTCTTGGGCTAGCCACTTCAGCCCTGGGAAGAAGCCTCTGACTATCCACGTGATCAATGCCTTTCATCATCTTGTACACCTCTTTCAGGTCACCTCTCATCCTCTGTCATTTCAAGGAGAAAAGGAGTTCCAAGGAGTTCACTCAACGTATTCCCAATCCAGGCAACGTTCTTGTAAATCTCCTCTGCACCCTTTCTATGGTTTCCACATCCTTCCTGTAGTGAGGTGACCAGAACTGAGAACAGTACTCCAAGTAGGGTCTGATCAGGGTCCTGTATAGCTGCAACATTTCCTCTTGGCTCCTAAACTCGATTCCATGATTGATGAAGGCCAATGCACCATATGCCTTCTTAACCACAGAGTCAATCTGTGCAGCAGGTTTGAGTGCCCAATGGACTCGGACCCCATGATCCCTCTGATCCTCCAACTGCCAAGAGTCTTACCAATAATACTATATTCTGCCATCATATTTGCCCTACCAAAATGAACCACCTCACACATTTCTGGGTTGAACTCCACCCGCCACTTCTCAGCCCAGTTTTGCATCCTATCAATCTCCCGCTGTAACCTCTGCCAGCCCTCCACACTATCCACAGCACCCCCAACCTTTGTGTCACCAGCAAATTTACTAACCCATCCCTCCACTTCCTCACCCAGGTTATTTATAAAAATCATGAAGAGTAGGGGTCCCAGAACAGATCACTGAGGCACTCCACTGGTCACCGACCTCCATGCAGAATATGACCTGTCTACAACCACTCTTTGCCTTCTGTGGGCAAGCCAGTTCTGAATCCATAAAACAATGTCACCTTTGATCGCATGCCTCCTTACTTTCTCAATAAGCTTGCATGGGGTACCTTAGCAAATGCCTTGCTGAAATCCATATACACTACATGGACAGCTCTACCTTTATCAATGTGTTTAGTCACATCCTCAAAACATTCATCCAGCTCGTAAGCCATGACGTGCTTTTGACAAAGCCATGCTGACTATTCCTAATCATATTATGCCTCTCCAAATGTTCATAAATCCTTCCTCTCAGGATCTTCTCCATCAACTTACCAACCACTGAAGTAAGACTCACTGGTCTATAATTTCCTGGGCTATCTCTACTCCCCTTATTGAATAATAGAACAACGTCCGCAACCCTCCAATCCTCCAGAACCTCTCCCATCCCCACTGATGAGGCAAAGATCTTCGCCAGAGGCTCAGTAATCTCCTCCCTTACCTCCCACAGTAGCCTGGGGTACATCCTGTCCGGTCCTGATGACTTATCCAACTTGATGCTTTCCAGAAGCTCTAGCACATCCTCTTCCTTAATATCTACATGCTCAGGCTTTTTAGTCCGCTGTAAGTCATCCCTACAATTGCCAAGGTCCTTTTCTGTAGTGAATACTGAAGCAAAGTATTCATTAAGTATCTCTGCTATCTCCTCCATACACACTTTACCACTGTCACACTTGATTGGTCCTATTCTCTCACCTTATCCTCTTGCTCTTCACATACTTCTAGAATGCCTTGGGGTTTTCTTTAATCCTGTCCGCCAAGGCCTTCTCATGGCCCCTTTGGCTGTCCTAATTTCATTCTTAAGATCCTTCCTGCCAGTCTTAAAACCTTCTAGATGATCTTTTAGTTTTTTGAACCTTTTGTAAGCTCTTCTTTTCTCCTTGAATAGATTTACAACAGCCTTTGTACACCACGGTTCCTGTACCCTACCATCCTTTCCCTACCTCATTGGAACGTACTTATGCCCCATCTGATGCTGGTTAATTTCTCCATTGGCAATCTCCAATGGATTAGTGGGCCAAGTCCATAATCGAGGCTATTGGATGATGGGTCTGTTATTTAATGACCAATACATGTACCATGTTAATTAGATCTAAGTGAGAGAAGATGAAACACATTAAACTAGAAAAAAGAATGGTGGAGCAGAGGTTCCCAACCATTTTAATGGCTATGGACCCCTACCATTAACTGAGAGGTCTGTGGACTGCAGGTTGGGAACCCCTGCCTTTTTGGGACCTGGTCACCATAAGGTTGGAAATGGGAACTGAAAATATTCTGGTGGCAGCAGAAGTTCGGAAAGAAATCATTAAAAGGTGGAAGTCAGTCCAGTGGAAAATTAATTCACGAGTTAACCAAAGCCAATATTGGCTTGAAAGGGGCAAATTTAGTGTGGAATAGGTTTTCCTTATAGGTATGCAAAAGGCGTTTTTGTGGAAGTGGCATTTAAATCTGAAGGCAGATAAGAACAGTGATCTGGATTGTTCTTATATTGCCTAACACTGGAATGTTATCTGACTTTGGCCAAGCAGTAAAAGGAAATTTGTGTGGGCACGTGGCCAAGTGGTTAAGGCACTGGACTAGTGACCTGAAGGTCGTGAGTTCAAGCCCCAGCTGAGGGAACGTGTTGTGTCCTTGAGCAAGGCACTTAATCCCACAGTGCTCTGCGACGACACTGGTGCCAAGCTGTATGGGTTCTAATGCCCTTCCCTTGGACAACATTGGTGTGGTGGAGAGGGGAGAAACATAGAAACATAGAAAATAGGTGCAGGAGTAGGCCATTCGGCCGTTCGAGCCTGCACTGCCATTCAGTATGATCATGGCTGATCATCCAACTCAGAACCCTGTACCAGCCTTCCCTCCATACCCCCGATCCCTTTAGCCACAAGGGCCATATCTAACTCCCTCTTAAATACAGCCAATGAACTGGCCTCAACTGTTTCCTGTGGCAGGGAATTCCACAGATCCACCACTTTCTGTGTGAAGAAGTTTTTCCTAATCTCGGTCCTAAAAGGCTTCCCCTTTATCCTCAAACTGTGACTTGCAGCATGGGCAACTGCTGGTCTTCCATACAACCTTGCCCAGGCCTGCACCCTGGAGAGTGAAGACTTTCCAGGCGCAGATCCATGGTCTCGCAAGACTAATGGATGCCTTTAGTTTAGTTAGTTTAAAAGGGAATTAGTATTGTTTGGAGAGGTTAAGCTAGATTTGGTGAACTGAAATCTAATTTTTTCTGAAGTGTTGTTCTATTTAAAAATATATTGTATTCTTTGAGTGTGCATTACTTGTAGTCTGATCACATTACTCTGTAACTTAACATTTCATTTCCTCTCAAATTTCCAGACTTGAATTTGCCTCAAAATAAACTAATGAAGCTACTTAGCAGTTAATTTTCATAAAAGTTGCTGGTGAACGCAGCAGGCCAGGCAGCATCCGTAGGAAGAGGTGCAGTCGACGTTTCAGGCCGAGACCCTTCGTCAGGACTAGCTTTTATGTGTGTTGCTTGAATTTCCAGCATCTGCAGAATTCCTGTTGTTAGCAGTTAATTTTATTTAGTTTCTGGAGAATATTTGAATAATTAAATAATTTAACATAATACATAATTGACTGACTATTATTTAATAGAATGTAAAAAAGGTATGTATCACTGTGTAACCTTTTAATTATGATTTTCATCACAGAGTAGCAAGTAGTACACAAAATAATTAAGTGCCTAGGCATCTTCATTATCATGTGAAAGTCAAATCAAAAGCACAAATTAAGTTCATGGTCACCAGCGCAACAGCCAAAACTCCATCATGAACCTAGAACATCATTTGGAGAGAAACAAATCAGTCAGGAGGAATGTGAGAAGCTCCAGCTGTACATAATTAGTACACAGATTTAGGTAGTTTAAATCCAACACTATTGAGTGTGAAACCAAAATAAATCGGTTAATTTATGGACTATAGCAAAAAACACATTATCAAAATTTTAAATTGGTCTGTAGAAGACCGACATGATTTCAGTCTTGCATTAACTGTTTGATATATCCAGGCCTTTGAAGTGGTAGTGATACTGATCTTAAAACCAAAGATAGAATCATTGAAAAATAGTACCTTTATGTCAAGTACAGAAAATCCTACTTTAATAAAGAAAAAACTACAGAGAGTGATAAATCTTGTGCTTGGTCATGAAGGACTGATTTGAATGTTTGCAAATAGTGCAAATTAACTTGTGTCTTGCAGAGAAGTACAAAGCATATAATAAACCAAAATTTAAAAAAAACTGATAAAACAGCAGAAAATATGTTTGTACACAGCAAGAATGTGAGAGTTTGTAAAAAGATTAGGCAAAGATTGGGTTCGTAAATTTGCTGATGACACAAAGGTTGGAGGTGTTGTGGATAGTGTAGAGGGCTGTCAGAGGTTACAGCAGGACATTGATAGGATGCAAAACTGGGCTGAGAAGTGGCAGATGGAGTTCAACCCAGATAAGTGTGGGTGGTTCATTTTGGTAGGTCAAATATGACAGAATATAGTATTAATAGTAAGACTTTTGGCAATGTGGAGGATCAGAGGGATCTTGGAGTCCGAGTCCAGTGGGTACTCAAAGTTGCTGTGCAGGTTGACTCTGTGGTTAAGGAAGCATATGATGCATTGGCCTTCATCATTTGCGGGATTGAGTTTAGGAGCCAAGATGTAATGTTGCAGCTATATAGGACCCTGGTCAGACCCTACTTGGAGTACCGTGCTCAGTTCTGGTCGCCTCACTATAGGAAGGATGTGGAAACCAATGAAAGGGTGCAGAGGAGATTTACAAGGATGTTGCCTGGATTGGGGAGCATGCAATATGAGAATAGGTTGAATGAACTTGGCCTTTTCTCCTTGGAGCGATGGAGGATGAGAGGTGACCTGACAGAAGTGTACAAGATAATGAGAGACATTGAACTTTTGGATAGTCAGAGGCTTTTTCCCAGGGCTGAAATGGCTAGCACGAGAGGGCACAGTTTTAAGGTGCTTGGAAGTAGGTACAGAGGAAATGTCGGGTAAGTTTTTTACACAGAGAATGGTGAGTGCATGGACTGGGCTGCCAGTGACGGTGGTGGAGGTGGATACGATAGGGACTCCTGGATTGATACATGGAGCTCAGAAAAATAGAGGGCTATGGGTAACTCTAGGTAATTTCTCAGGTAAGGACATGTTTGGCACAGCTTTGTGGGCCAAAGTGCCTGTATTGTGCTGTCGGTTTTCTGTGTTCTACGTTTCTATCTCTAATTGCCATCCCAAAATGTTCCACTTTCCCTACAATGTCAAAGGTATGAATTATCTATATCTTCTGTTTCTATGTTGCACAAGTTGATGTTTAGAATGCAGTGAACGTCTCTGAGAGAATGGTTAGACAACATGAATGACAGAGGAAGGAGGTATGGTTACAAACATAGTGAATAACCTGATTTCTCCAGAATAATGCAATGGACGCAGCCCAGAGACCACCCAATATCATCCATCTTTCAACAAAAGGGACTCCTGTAAGACAAAAAAAAAGGAAAGGTTGATTTTGGAAGACCAGTTCAGAAGCAGAATCAGGTTTAATATCACTGGCATATGTTGTAGCAGCAGTACATTGCAATATATAACATCATATCCTGTTTCATTTGGAGTGATTTGTTTTTTGTCCCATTACTCTGTGGTTCTAATTGAGTTGCTAGAAAGCTAATGATCAAAAAACCACAGTAGCGGTTCAAGGTGATCTTCTTCTGTGAACATCGTTTCAAATCTATTGGGATTTCACATTTACTGAACAATGTATGATCTATGTAAGGTGGGATATTAAGGAGGGTATTACTTAACACAATGGATTTCTCTTTTACTTCTCATTTTTTCCATATGTTCTCATGAAAATAAAATTATCTTTCACTTGCACATGCATTCCACCCCTTGGTGATTAGCATCTAGTAATCCAGTCTTGTGTGTCCTCCTTACATGGATGTCCTGTTCTTTCATTTTCATTCAATCTTGTTCACTTGGTCATCTTTGGATGTGTTCTCTGTTTCAATCATTGTGGAAGTGCTGGTTGTGGAAATTGGGTGTCAGTATCAAGGCATTAATTATTGATAAATTAAACATGCATTAGAAATGTAATACAAAATAATTGCTTAGCTGTAAAGTGTAGCATGTAGCAAAAGTTGGAATGGGACCCAACAAGATGGCAGTTCACCCATTCAGAAACAATTTATCTTTCTCGAAATTGCATTTAAATTACTTTATGTAATCAAGCATAAGATAATAATTCATATGATCTCCATTAGCTTAAATTTTATATTGGGCTAGTTTGAATGTGTACAGCTTCAAAACTCTTAATGATTGTTTTTATTAGAACTTTATATGGTGTGTGAAAATTGGACAAAGAAATGTGTTAAATATCGTACCAGAACCAGAACAGAATCGGGTTTAATATCACCAGCATATGTCGTGAAATCTGTTGCCTTTGTGGCAGCGGTGCATTGCAATACATAATAATAGAGAGAAAAATGGGTAAAAGTAGGCAAGTATTACTTTTCTCATCTTTTGTGGAATGTTTTTGCCTATTTCATTTTTTATTTCTGTTGTAGCTGACTGTGGAACTCTGTTGCTTTAACATAATTTTCGGCTTTCCATTTATTTATTTCATTATTTAAAGCATTTAAGTGCTGTCAATGGGCAAATAATCTGGCTAAAAATTGTTGCAAGTGGAGGCTAATTTCACCTGGGCTCAAATTTTCTTAAAAGCTGCTCTCTGTGAATTTGACATTGCAGGAGATTGTCCAATAATTTTATACATGCAGCATGTTAACTGCAAAGCGGAGCAATAGACTATTAAAAATTGAAATACCCATGGTAACAGCAAAGTATTATCCATGAAACTGCTGGACACATGGCTTTGTTACTTATAATGAATATGCATAATAAGTTACATTCATTAGAAAGACATGCAGAAATGATTGAAGTATTTTGTTTATTTTATTTTTTTTAATTAATTTGATTGGGAGCTGTATTAAAGTCTATTACTTAAGGTTCAATATTCCAATAAAGATTCTTAAATACATCATCATGTGATATTCAATGTTTTCACCAATTTGTGCATGGAAAAGATGTTTCAGATCTATGTGGTGTCTTTGATTATTTTTGTGGATATAGGCTAGTTATTTATACTATTTAGTATGAACAAATTGCCCAAGATAAGCAACTTGCCCAGGATTTGTAAATTTAAAAGTTTGTAAAATCAAGAAGTCACGTAGTTCAAAAACAATACCAAACTTCCTGGGGTCACTTCAGTCTGGTAGCATAGGCAGTATCCAGGTTATGTAAGAGTTCCCTGCCAAAGAACTGTCTGCAAGTCAGAAATGTATGTTTACCCAAGCATATTGTATCACTTTAGGTGCACTTGCTTTAATTCTTTCATCCATCTCTTATTTGGACTAACACTACTCCTAGTTCAACTCATGGAATATATATTCTATTCAGTCAGTTATAAGCACTATGAAATATGGACATAACGTGGAAAATGTGTAGCTCAGGTGGTTGATGGTTAGGTTGAGTTGTTCTCTGATCTTGGCAATCCATTTGTAAGCATTTCGTCACCAAATGAGGAAACGTCATCAGTGTGCTGCTCACTTGTGATATGTCCTTCGAATGCTTGGCTTTTATATACTTATCAAGCAGTTGATTGGTCGTCATTACGGGAACTCAGTTGTGACGTACGGAGGGGATCTGGTCGCTGATTGCATGGCGAACTCTTGTGTGTCATCTGGAAATGTTTTTATACGCCTTGGCTTATCTGGAATCGAGGTCTACATGTCTGTTTATAAAATTAATTGTGGATAACTATGCTTCTAGGAATTCTCTTGCATGCTGCGTGTTTGCTTACGCCGTGGCTTTAAAAAATGCTTATTGAGGGTGTTAGCAATATTGTGTAAAAATCTTTTGTTTATTCTTTTAGGAGCATTATTACAATTTTACAATGAAGAATTGTCACTGTTTTCTTTTTGTGTTTGCTTTAATGTTGAACAGAAAAGATATAAATGGAACAGTTGAATCATAGTATTGTTCAGGTTGTTTATTGTTTTGCAGAAATAATAGTAATACACTAAAATGTGAAAATTGTACAACATAATTTAATCCCCGAAGTTCTAAGAATTTCAAGCATTAAATTACAAATAATAAATATTGCAAACTATTTTAGGTGGATTACAATGAGAGAAACTTTGAGACATTTTATAAGGCTGTAGTGTCGTAACAGTTGTACAGAAGAATTGTGTCACTGAAATGGAAATTCAGAACCTTAGGCTTATCCTGATGGTGTCCTGAAAGCTGATGTTAAACTTCCAGATTTACAGAACTTAATTTTGCCAACATTGCAGTTGAAATGTAAATGCAATACAAAGGCTAGTATTATGTACCTAGAAAAAATGTTTTTTGTGTTGATGTCATTTGCAAAGATATTAACAAAATTATCCTGTTCTTAAACAGTCATGTTGAATTATGCCATAAACATGATCAGTGTTAGAACATTAAATTTAAAAAAATGAAAGGTCATGAAGGCATATAACTTTTGATACTATATTTCTCAAATGATCATATTTTTTCTTCATAAATTGTGCACACAAATTAGAAATAAATTGTCATGCTGTCAGCGAATATATTATTTTGATCTTTATAGGGATGATTGGTTTCCTGGAATGCATGCCTGTCCTTTAAAAATACTGCAATGATTTCTTGGTTTGACATTCTTTGGGTATTTATGTCACTTTCATAAATTTACCCTACAATGTCATCTGACTGTGTCAGATATAGACTCACAGCTTTGCCTCTTAAGACTGACATGCATCATGATGGTGTAATTAACAATCCAGTAAAAGATGAATACATATACTCAGAAGAATATAAGCCATTAGACTTTTTTGTTGGTAGTTTTACATACACTTTGTCACCATCATTTAAATGTAAAATGGCAGTTCCTGAGGCATGATCAACATATTGTGGTGAATATTCATCATATGTATACATTACAGGTTCATTGTTTTTATATAATCCAACCCAAACATTTGCCTCCTTGACATGTACGTGATAAAAAAATTGGTAGATGCCTGTTATTTCACATGTAAAAATTCCATTTGATGGATTATAGTTGTTATTTGAATTGATCAATATTTTGTCAAAGACTATTGGTTCATCTGTTGAATGAAATGGATGAGAAAGAATGGCAGTAAATGCTGGAACAGGATTCACTACATCACCTGAGTTGATATAGCCATGATAGCCTAAATATTTTCCAGTGTGCATAATAATTTCACCAGGTGGGCCTGCTGGACCAGGAAGTCCTGGACTGCCTGGTGGCCCACTTGCTCCTTTTGGTCCAGGTGGACCTTGTGGCCCTTCAATGACTTTTCCATTAAATTTACCTGGGGGCCCTGGAGGACCTTGTGTTCCTGGAACCCCTGGATCTCCTTTTACTCCTGGATGCCCTGGAGAGCCTGGAAGCCCAATTAAGCCTTTTGGACCGGGTGTTCCTGGAAGTCCTTTCTTTCCAGGTTCACCTGGATGACCTTGAGGTCCTTGAGGCCCTATTCTACCTGCACTGCCTGGCTTTCCACGTGGTCCAATAAGTCCTTTATCACCCTTTTTACCCTCTGGACCTGGTAGTCCTTTATCACCTTTTGATCCTGGTTTTCCGGGGGACCCTGGAGGTCCTCGCTCACCAGTTGATCCTGGCTCACCTTTTGAGCCTGCCTGCCCTTTTGGACCCATCATTCCTGGATGACCCTTTTCTCCTGGTGCACCAACTGCACCAGGTGGACCTTTTGGGCCTTTTAGTCCTGGTGGCCCTGATGGTCCTATCAAACCTCGTGGTCCAGGTTTTCCAGGTGAGCCATGCTGTCCTTTCTCTCCTGGTTTTCCAGCTTCACCAGGTAAACCTGGATGTCCTTTTAGTCCTGGCAGTCCTGGTTTTCCTAAGCCTGGCACTCCAGGTGTACCTAGCAAGCCTTGTAGACCAGGGTGGCCTTTCTTCCCAGGAATTCCTGGAGGTCCTCTTGCTCCAGGTTTTCCAATCCCTTGTTTTCCAGGTGGTCCGGGTGGGCCATTTTGGCCTGGTTTTCCTGGACTTCCTGACTCTCCTGGTGATCCTTTTTCACCCTTGTGTCCTGGTTCACCTTTAGGACCAGGCAGTCCTGGGTGTCCTTTACCTTGTGGTCCAGGTAGACCTGGTGGACCTCGTGGTCCAGGAGGACCCTTATCGCCAGGTTGCCCTGGACTTCCAATACCCTTGTCCCCTTTTGGCCCAGGTTGACCTGGATATCCTGGGTTCCCTTTTCTTCCAGGAAATCCAAGTGTTCCTGGTTGACCTGGTTCTCCTTTAGCACCTGGTTTACCAATGACAGATAACCCAGCTGGTCCAGGAGGTCCACTTGGTCCTGGAGGCCCTCTTGGTCCTTGCTTCCCTGGGGATCCCTTTTCCCCTTTTCGTCCAGGAGTTCCTGGCACACCTGGCCTTCCTGCTTCTCCCGGATGGCCTGGTTTTCCAACAGCTGATAATCCTTGTGGCCCTGGTGGCCCAGGTTTACCAGGATGCCCTGGTAGCCCAAATCCTGGCTTTCCTGGGTATCCTGGTGGACCAGGTGGCCCAGGTGGGCCAGGTGGTCCTGGCTCTCCATCTTGTTCTTCTGTTAAAAAGAAATAAAGTTCACTTAGATTAACGTGTTGGAACACTGTTACTAAATTGTGCGTGTTTTTCTGTACTTGCCTCTGTGTGCCATATAAAGTATTTTTAATGAAAATGTCTGTGTTTGCTGCTGAAGTGAATTCAATTTAGTAAGGATGAGTAGGACATGATGCAAGTAAGTAATAGATGCAAGTAGTCTAACAAACTTTTTAGTGTTGAAGTACTTTATAAGAAACCATCTTTGGTTGACGTCTTACAAGTTAACCATACATTTTGGTGCGTTTGTTGGTTTTTAAATTTATTTTAACCAAGTGGGAAAGGGGGTTAGGTTTTACCTTCACAGTTAGGTAACAAGTATTAATAAAGTTAAAATAGAATGTGTTTTGAGCTGCATCCCCTATATAGAGTCTGGGGAGTGAGATGCCTTGCTGATAATCCCCATTAACGCCATTTCCAAGACTCTGTGGGTTTGTAAGCTATTCTATTATATTCATCTGGTATAAAATTGTTTGATGTACTTGGTTTCTGACCAAATTTATGGTCTTTATTCTCCCAGGAGCATACCTCAATTAGGAATTGAAATGATGTACTCCCTTTTCACCTATGACTGCGTTCCTGTACATGGTTCTATTTCCATAATCAAGTTCGCAGACAACACCACGGTGGTTGGCCTGATCAGAGGAGATGACGAGACGGCCTGCAGGGATGGGATCCGGCACCTGGCCGCCTGGTGTGCCGACAACAACCTGGCCCTTAACACCCAGAAGACCAAGGAGGTCATTGTGGACTTCAGGCATGCTAGGAGCCACACTCACCTCCCCTCCTACATTAACAGAGCTGTAGTGGAGCGTGTATCAAGCTTCAAATTCCTTGGTGTCTACATTTCCGAGGATCTCACCTGGTCCCTGAACTCCTCCATCCTGATCAAAAAGGCGCAACAGCACCTTTATTTGCTGCGGAGCATCAAGAAAGCTCACCTCTGTCCCAGGATACTGATGGATTTTTACCGCAGTAACGTTGAGAGCATATTCACCAATTGCATCTCAGTGTGGTACGGCAATTGTCCTGTATCGGACTGCAAAGCACTCCAGCGTGTGGTGAAAACTGCCCAGCGGACTATCGGCACCCAGTTGCTCACCATTGAGAAAATCTACTGTTAATGCTGCCTGGGCAGTGCAAAAAGCATTATCAAGGATGCATCTCACCCTGACCATGGACTTTTTACTCTCCTCCCATCTGGTAGGCGCTACAGGAGCCTCCGCTCCCACACCAGCAGGCACAGGAAGAGCTTCTTCCCTGAGGCTGTAACCCTGCTGGACAGCGCTAAGCAGTATTGGACCCATATTGTACTGTCTCAGTACTCTTATATTTGTGTGCTGTAGCACTTACTTTTTATTCACAGTTATTTTGTAAATAACACTGTTCTTTGCTTTGTATCTGTAATTGGCACAATGACAATAAAGTTGAATCTAATCTAATGTAAATAGAAATATGTACTTCCATCCTTTTGATGACTTGCAAGGCTACCCTGAGCACATCCTCATGGCCTCCTCCAACTGTACTATTCATTTGCATTTTCTACCCTTGGGTGATGGGGTGGTGGGGAAAATATCTCCCCATGTCATTAGCCTCAACTTCCCAAGTGGACATTGATCCCTTGGACACTACCACACTCAAAAAAAAATATTTATTATTATCATTTTTATTTTATTTATTTTTTTTCTCTTCTAGATTATGTATTGCATTGAACTGCTGTTGCTAAGTTAACAGATTTCATGTCACATGCTGGTGATAATAAACCTGATTCTGATTCTGATTTTTATTCTTTCGGCTGCTAGCACCTTTCCACTTGGTAGTTTTGAATACAATTAATGTTAAAAGCATATTAGCCTATACTTTGTAAAGTGTTTAACAGACAATGATTTATTTGGCTCTGCTTAGATTTTCCACTACTTCTATTTTCTATTTGTTTTTCTAAGTTTATATTGTATTTAATTGTGCTCTTAAATATTTATCACGTTTTTATTTCCCCATTCCCATTCTTGGGGTAAGGCTAATGCTTGGAAAAAAAAATCTTGAAAATTTTACTCCAAACTCAAAGGAACTCTGAAATGGTTGAATGTTGATTTCAATCCATAATGAAAAAGATAAGTGAAATCCTTCTTAAATTTTCAGAGAAGTGAATGCTTGATCACTTAACCAAGTTAGTGAAAAGAGAATATGCAATGGATTCTTAATATATGATCTTAATATTGTTTATAAAAAAACTCTTCTGTTCTGCATACAATTTTGTATCTTATTACCTGAGGAAGACGAGGAAGAGGAATCAGAATTGTTATTAGTTTCATTGTCTTCTGAATCTTGTTCATTAGATTCATCACCTATTTGAGAAAGAAACAAGCATTTTGTACTTAAAGTTTGTCAACTAAAATGCAAATATTGACGTTAGTTATTTACTTCTTCTTGGAGCATTAATTTTGAGAAGAAAATTTTGGATTTGGTTGCTAAAGCATAATATAACCAGACTGGTTAACTCAAAAAACAGTTGCAATGTTTTAAGAGATGGTTGAACAGGCTTTGTTCTTGATCGTATCAGTGTTAGGCATCACTTCACCTGTGTATCTGTTGGGGTTGTCTACGGTATCTGGTGCTCTTGATACAACCTCTTCTACATTGGTGAGGCCCAATGTAAATTGGAGGTCTACTTTTGTTGAGCACCTGCACTCCATCCGTCAAAAGCGGAATTTCCTGGTGTTGATGTCCAACCATTTTAATTCCTATCCCCATTCCCATTCTGACATGTCAGTCCATGGCCTCTTCTTCTGCCATAGTGAGGCCACTCTCAGGGTGGAGGAACAACACCTTACTTCTGTCTCAGTAGCCTCTGACCTCATAGGATGAACATTGATTTCTCTTTCCAGTAATACTGCTTTTTCCTCCTCCTTCCCTCATCTTCTATTCCCCACTTTGACCTCTTACCTTTTCTCCTCACCTAATTATCAGCTGGCCCTGGTGCTGCTCCTCCTTTTCCCTTTCTCCCATCATCCAGTCTCTTCTGATCCCTTCTTCACTCCTTTGACTTTTCCACCAAACACTTCCCAACTTCTTACTACTTACTTCAATCACCCCCACCCCACACCAGGCTGGCTTCACCTATCACCTTCTAGCTTGTCCTTCCTCCCCTTCTCCACCTTTTTCTTCTGGCATCCCCCCCTCCCTTTCTGGTCCTGATGAAGGGCCTCGACCCAAAACGTTGATGTTTATTCATTTCCATTGATGCTGCCTGACCTGCTGGTTTGCTCCAGCATTTTGTGTGTGTTGCTCTGACTTTCCAGCATCTGCAGAATCTCTTGTGTTCTTGTATATCAGTGATAAATTTGATTCAAAATGAGAAGCACAAGGCCTTTAACACAAACATCTACAAGGCCTTTAACACTGGAAGAATAACTAAGAGGTATATGTTCTCCTTGAGGGAGAATTAAGAAGTTATTATTTAGCACACCAGAATTTAAGGTGGCACAAAAGTTCATTTATCACACAGTTTCTCGGCTCATTCAATATCATCTTAGTTTTTTACTCTATGCTATTGTAATTGATTCAGAGGTCTCTGGGAGTTATCAACAGTGAGAAAGGTTTAGAGAAGTTGCAACATAGAGCAGATTGTTAATCCATTGTCAGGTGTGCCCTGGGAATCTTGAGAGAGTATTATACATAATGTGACGTCACTAATTGCACCTCCTACTGATCCTACCACAACCTAAGCAAATGTTTGATTATTAAACAAAATTGGAGAGCACATTACTGCAGGATAACATTGATATGCATTGCATATTGGTAACAAGGGAACAAAAATGGGTAAAATGTGACCGGTGGGATGCTGCTGGGATTCATACTGAAGTTTGGTGTTTGCATTCTATGTCAGTGTTTTGGATGAGGATCAACTGTTATTTCCATCTTTACTATGACATAAAGAAAGCAAAGTTGGGGAGTGCAGCTGTTCTTCAGGGGATAAAGTTAATGGGCAAAGATGTGTGATTTGAAATATATAGTGAAAAATATGCGGTCATCTTAAATAGAGAACATTTGCAAATTATGATAGGTTAAAAGGTGTTGGTGCTCATTGAGAGCTGGATGTCTTTGTATGGGAATCACTGAAAGTGAGCACACATGTATGGCAAGCAATTCAGGAGGGAGATGGTATGATTGCCTTGACTGCAAGAGGATTTAAGTACAAGAGTGGAGTCATCTTATTTGGATTATACAGATTACATGTGAAAATGGAACTGGAATACAGTTGGAACTCTTGTCTCTGATTGATATATTTATCATAGGAAAAAGGTGCAGCGAAATGTTCAGTAGATTGATGCTTTGGACACCGAGTTTGTTGTATAAAAAGAGATAGTGTAGACCAAGTCTGTGCCTTGAATTGTATGTAAGACAATTGAAATCTGAAAGAACATGTCAGTTATCCTGTAGAAGGATAGCATAGTATTTTGATTTGCATTTTAATTTCAGATTTCCACATTTTATTTTGTCGACAAAAAGCTTACTTGTTGAGTTAGCATCTGCACCCTGATTGTTTTCTTCAGAAGACGATCTCCTTGAATAGTGGCCCTTTTCCAGATGTGCTGTTTTTGGAGAGTAGAATAAATTCAAATTTGAAGGAGCCTCTGATTCTAGTTTGAACATTTGTCAATATATACTACATAAGGTAAGATTCTTAAGATAAAACAAAATGTTGTTTCATGACCAATCACTTTAGTAACAAAATCTGAAATATGAAACATCAGTGCACTTGAATGGAAAATCCTACAAAAGGTAGTGGATACGGTCCAGTCCATCATGGGTAAAGCTCGCCCCACCGTTGACTACATCCACATGGAGTGTTTTTGCAGGTAAGCAGCCTCCATCATCAGGGAACCCCACCACGCAGGTCATGTTTTCTTCTCGCTGCTTCCATCAGGAGCCTCAGGAATCACATCAACAGGTTCAGGAACAGATATTACCCCTCAAGCATTAGGACCTGGACCTGAGGGGATAACTTCACTTGCCCAATCATTGAACTGTTCCCAAAACCTATGGACTCACTTTCAAAAACTCTTCATCTCATGTTCTGGGTATTTACTGTTTGTAGGTACAATTGCATTAGTAATGCTAATCATGTGTTAGCCAAACTATGTATGTAGTTCTCCTTCCATAAAACATATAGGTAAATCAGATTGATTTTTAACGTGGTGTGGAGTTTCATGATCATCAGTTCTGATATGGATCTTTGTGTCAAATTTTATTTTTAGATTTGACTGGATTAGTGTGTTGTAATATAAACCAGAGTGCGATGAAAATCATTGCTTGCATGATGCTGACAGTAAACAGTTTACATGGTAATTAAATACAACAGTAAATACAATAAGAGCACAGAACAGCAAAGCGATACAAAGTTCCTCGGGCAAACTGATGGACTGCAATATAAAGGTACCAAAAGTGTCAATAACAGAACTACCAAGAGAGGTAGAGTAAAGTGAATGAGAATGTGGCAGTATCACCAGGAAAGGAGTGTGACAGAGTTGATGGGTTTGAGAGTCTGACAGCAGTGGCAAAGAGCTGATCTTAAGTGTGGATGTCTGATCTTTCAACCTCCTGTATCTTTTGCGAGAAAGTAGAGGAGAGAAAAGGTAATAGCCAGAGTGGCAGGAATCCTTGATGATTATACTGACCTTCCTGAAGCAACACACCATGAAGACAGATTGGATGGAAGGAAGTGATGAACAGTGATAGACTGGTCTTTATTTGAGCTATCCAGTTAGTGTGGTGGGTTTGCAGTCATATGTCCAGATCAGTGGTTCACTTTCCTGGTTACCGTTCCAGTAATATGGCCACCTTATCTTGCAATATCTATAAATTACTGGCCTGTTTGGTTATTTTGGGTTAATCACCTAGTGTCAACCTGGATTGGTTTGCCTTTAATGGAGTGAAGATGACAGTTTCCTTCTCTGATAGTTTTCACAATAATTTGAATTGAATTCAGCTTTGCTACAATAGGGTTTGCAAACAGCAGGTGGTTTACGAGCATTGTGCTATGACACTGGGTTGCTATGCAGCACTTACCTTAATCATCCCATACCTGTGTACTATTCTTGAATGATGAATTCTTGTTTGCTCTGGTATTAATCCAAAACCATGCAGCATCTGATAAAACTAACATTTATGAGACTAACACACACAAAATGCTGGAGGAACTCAGCAGGCTGGCAGCATCTATGGAAAAAAGTACGGTTGACGTTTTGGGCCAAGATCCTTTGGCAGGACTGGAGAAAAAAAAAACTGCAGAGTAGATTTGAAAGGTAGAGGAGGGGGAGAGAGAAACGCCAGGCGATAGGCGAAACTAGAAGGGGGACGGATGAAGCAAAGAGCTAGGAAGTTGATAGGTGAAAGAGGCAGAAGGCTACGGAAGAAAGAAAAAATGGAGGGGAGGGAGCATCAGAGGGAGGCGAGTTTCACCTATTGCCTGATGTTTGTCTGTCTTCTCTCCACCTTTCAAATCTACTCCTCAGCATTTTTTCTCCAGTCCTGCCAAAGGGGTTCAGCCCGAAACGTTGACTGTACTTTTTTACATAGATGCTGCCCCTGCTGAGTTCCTCCAGCATTTTGTGTGTGTTGCTCGGATTTCCAGCATCTGCAGATTTTCTCTTGTTTGTGATTTATGAGATTAAAATTGAAATAAAGTGGTTTGACAACAACCTTTCCTACAATGTCAGCACAACAAAAGAGTTGGTCATTGACTTCAGGAAGTTTGTGGCAGTGCAGTGTACACACTCCTATTTACATCAGTGGTGTCGAGGTTGAGAGCTTCAAGTTCCTAGGAGTGAACATTGTTGTTGTCCACACAAATACTATTGCCAAGAAAGCTCACAAGCACCTCAGCTTCCTCCGTAGGCTTAAGAAATTTAGCATGTTCCTTTGACCCTTACTAATTTTTTGTTGATACACCATAGAAAGCTTTCTATCTGGATGCATTATGGCTTGGTCTGGCATCTGCTCTGCCCATGACCATGAAAAACTGCAAAATGTTGTGGACGTGGCCTAGTACATAGCAGAAACCAGTGTCTCTTTCAGGGTCTCCTTGCTGCCTTGGCAAAGCAGCCAGCATAATTAATGACCCCACCCACCATGGCTATTCTCTCCATCCCTCCCTCTCACCCCACTCTCATTGGGCAGAAAAACAAAACTTAAAGCTTATACCACCAGGCTAGAGCACAGGTGTTGTCCCACTGTAGGAGCCTTGTATCTTTATTATCAGTCTGTATTGTATTTGTGTTGCACATCCTCGCTCTAGATTAGGGTAATTTGTCACGTGGGTTTGGGTGGTGTTGGAAATAAATGAATATAGTCACCTGTTTACCTTCATAGTGGCACAGAGAGAGGATGAGTAGGGAGCACAGTTTTTTTGTTAACCACTCTTGTATTTGTTTGAATTTGATCCAATTACGTTCATCTCACTCATTTTGTTTCACTGGACTTATGAAAGAATCAAATGATTTTATTGATGGTTTGCAATAAAGGATTAAATGTACTTTTTGAGTTGGAATTCAGTTTGTTGGAAACGTGTCATACAATGCAATATTCCCTCAGCCTCTCAGTGACTTGTGTTTTCAGGTTGTTGTTACACCCACTGTATGGAAAGATGGAATTGTTTACTGCACTGCATTTTCTCTAATTGTACCACTTTATGTGCATTCTGTTATTATTTTTACTGTGAATGACCTGTAAGACAGTTCTTTTTCACTGTACCTTGGTAATATATATGACAATTATAAACCAATTTGCTAAACGTTGTTACTTACTCCCAGAACTGAAATAACCATACTGGGTGTATTCTTCAGAGGATCTCCTTGAGTACTGACCCTTGACCTGGTAACCTGAAAGTGTAATACATTGAAAGCTGGTGAATTTCCCTCTTTTGATTTGAGCATTATTATTTATTCACCTATTTCACCTATTTGTTCATTTTACCAACAAAACTGTTTGCTCAATGGATTTTAAGTGAAAAATGTTAGTATAAGTAGAAACATAGAAAACCTACAGCACAATACAGGCCCTTTGGCCCACAAAGCTGTGCCAAACATGTCCTTACCTTAGAACTACCTAGGCTTACTCATAGCCCTCTATTTTTCTAAGCTCCATGTATCAATCCGGGAGTCTCTTAAAAAAGACCCTATCGTTTCCGTCTCCACCATCGCCGCCGGCAGCCCATTCCACGCACTCACCACTCTCTGTGTAAAAAAACTTACCCTTGACATCTCCTCTGTACCTACTTCCAAGCATCTTAAAACTCTGCCCTCTCATGCTAGCCATTTCAGCCCTGGGAAAAAGCCTCTGACTACTCACATGGTCAATGCCTCTCATTATCTTGTACACCTCTATCAGGTCACCTCTCATCCTCCATCGCTCCAAGGAGAAAAGGCCGAGTTCACTCAACCTATTCTTTTAAGGCATGTTCCCCATTCCAGGCAACATCCTTGTAAATCTCCTCTGCACCCTTTCTATGGTTTCCACGTCCTTGCTGCAGTGAGGTGACTAGAATTGAGCACAGTACTCCAAGTGGGGTCTGATCAGGGTCCTATATAGCTGCAACATTACCTCTCGGCTCTTAAACTCAGTAGTAATTGTTTTGACAAACTTCCATTGATACTGGCATCTTCCCCTTTCCTTCTCTGTTCTGAAGAAGGGTTCTGGCCCAAAACGTCAACTGTTTATTCATTTCCATAGATGCTACCTGACCTACTGAGTTCCTCCAGCATTTTGTGTGTGTCGCTTTCCATTGGCAAGAGTGGGTTTTAATACACAAATCTGTAGGCAGTTCTGTTGTGATCAGATAGCCAGTTTTTGTCAGTTTTACAGAGATGGGATTGATTTTGTATGGAGCAGATACCCTGAAGATCATTGGGTTTTATTCCTGCACAATGACATATAATCACCTCAACCATTTTGGAGATAATTTAACTCACTTGCATTACTGGACTGGGAAGAAGGTTCCAGGCTGTCTTCCCTGAAGGAACGGGGATATAGGTTTGTGTCATAAGTCCACACTAATTGAGGAAAATCCCAGTTTGATTTTGCAACTATTCATCTAGGGTGGGTTACTCATGTAGTGTCATTGCCACTGGATTTTTTCTGCAGTCTTTAAAATTCACATTAATTTAGCACAAAGTTACCTCACGTACACAGTAAATACTTGTTTCAGCTAGTGCAGACATCCAATATGTAGATTCTTTTAAAGCATAATCATATCGGAACTGACTAAATCAACATGTTACTTACTTCCAGAATCAAAGTGACCACTGTGGGTGTCTTCTTCAGAAGATCTCCTCGAATACTGGCCCTTAGTCTGGTGACCTTAATGTGTAATAAATTGACAATTGGTGAACTTCTCTTTTAATTTGAGCATTTGTTAATTTTTTATCTTTTTATCACCAACAACTATTTGCTGAATGAATTTTATAGCAGATAATGTTAGTATTTATTCTAACAAGCTTCCATTGGATAGAGTGGCTTTTAATGTTCAAATCTGTAGGTAGTTCTGTTGTGAACATAGAAACAGAGAAAACCCACAGCACAATACAGGCCCTTCAGCCCACAATGCTGTGCCAAACATGTCCTTATGTTAGAAGTACCTAGGCTTACCCATAGTCCTCTATTTTTCTAAGTTCCATGTAGCCATCCAGGAGTCTCTTAAAAGACCCTATTGTATCCGCCTCCACCACCACCGCCAGCAGCCCATTCCACGCACTCACCACTTTCTGTGTAAAAAAAAAACTTACCCCTGTCATCTCCTTTGTACCTTAAAACTATATCTTACCTACCAGAATGAACCACCTCACACTTACCTGGGTTGAACTCCATCTGCCACTTCTCAGCCCAGTTTTGCATCCTATCATTGTCCCGCTGTAACCTCTGACAGCCCTCCACACTATCCACAGCACCCCCAACCTTTGTGTCATCAGCAAATTTACAAATCCATCCCTCCACTTCCTCATCCAGGTCATTTATAAAAATCACAAGGAGTAGGAGTCCCAGAACAGATCCCTGAGGCACACCACTGGTGACCGACCTCCATGCAGAATATGATCCGTCTACAACCACTCTTTGCCTTCTGTGGGCAAGCCAGTTCTAGATCCACAAGGCAAAGCCCCCTTGGATCCCGTGCCTCCTTACTTTCTCAATAAGCCTTGCATGGGGTACCATATCAACTGCCTTGCAGAAATCCATATACACTACATCTACGGCTCTACCTTCATCAATGTATTTAGTCACATCCTCAAAATATTCAATCGGGCTTATAAGGCACATCCTGCCTTTGACAAAGCCATGGTGACTATTCCTAATTATATTATGCCTCTCCAAACGTTCATAAATCCTGCCTCTTAGTCTCTTCTCCATCAACTTACCAGCCCACTGGCCTATAATTTCCTGGGCTATCCCTATTCCTTTTCTTGAATAAGGGAACAACATCCGCAACCCACCAATCCTCCGGAACCTCTCCTATCCTCATTGATAATGGAAAGATCATCGCCAGAGGCTCAGCAACCTCCTCCCTCGCTTCCCATATTACCCTGGGGTACATCCCTTCCGGTCCTGGTGACTTATCCAACTTGATGCTTTCCAAAAGCTCCAGCACATCCTCTTCCTTAATATCTACATGCTCAAGCTTTTCAGTCTGCTACAAGTCATCCCTACAATCACCAAAATCCTTTTCCATAGTGAATACTGAAACAAGGTATTCATTAAGTACCTCTGCTATCTCCTCCGGTTCCATACACACTTTTCCACTGTCACACTTGATTGGTCCTATTCTCTCAATTTTATCCTCTTGCTCTTCACATACTTGTAGAATGCCTTGGGGTTTTCCTTAATCCTGTCCGCCAAGGCTTTCTCATGGTCCCTTTTGGCGATCCTAATTTCATTCTTAAGCTCCTTCCTGCTAGCCTTATAATTTTCTAGATCTCTATCATTACCTAGTTTTTTGAACCTTACATAAGCTCTTCTTTTCTTCTTGACGAGATTTACAACAGCCTTTGTACACCTCAATTCCTGTACCCTACCATCCTTTCCCTGTCTTCTTAGAATGTACCTATGCAGAACCGCACGCAAATATCCCCTGAACATTTGCCACATTTCCGTATGTTTCCCTGAGAACATCTGTTTCCAATTTATGCTATCAAATTCCTGCCTGATAGCCTCATATTTCCCCTTATTTCAATTAAACCTTTCCCTAACTTGTCTGTTCCTATCTCTCTCCCATGCTATAGTAATGGAGATAGAATTGTGATCACTATCTCCAAAATGCTGTCCCACTGAGAGACCTGATACCTGACCAGGTTCATTTCCCAATACCAGATCAAGTACAGCCTCTCCTCTTGTAGGCTTATCTACATATTGTGTCAAGAAACCTTCCTGAACACAACAAACTCCACCCCATCTAAACCCCTCAATCTAGGGAGAGGCAACTTAAAATCTCCCATCACAACAACCCTGTTATTACTACACCTTTCCAGAATCTGTCTCCCTATCTGCTCCTCGATGTCCCTGTTACTATTGTATGGCCTTTAAAAAACACCCAGTAAAATTATTGACCCCTTCCTATTCTTAACTTCCACCCACAGAGACTCCATAAACAACCCCTCCATCACTTCTTCCTTTTCTGCAGCCGTGACACAATCCCTGATCAACAGTTCCACACCCCCACCTTTTTTGCCTCCCTCCCTGTCCTTTCTGAACAGTAAACCAATTCTTTTCATTTTATCTGGAATGGAACTGATTTTGCATTTTCATAGAGCAGATACCCTTAAGATCATTAGGTGTCATTCCTGCACAATGAGTTATAACTGTGTAGTTACTTATTGGAGATACTGTAATTTGAATCACTGACATTGCCAGACTGTGAAGGAGGATTAGCTGTTTCCCCTGAAGAAACTGTATTTGGTTTCTCATTAGTCTAAATTAATTGAGGAGAATCACTATTCAGTTTTTCAACTATTTGTGGTAGGGTTTGAATTTGCATATTGTCTGTTGCTTATGTCGTAATATTGCCACTGGATTATTCTGCAGTCTCTAAATTCACATTAATTTAACATAGTTACATCACTTACCTTGTGTCAACTGGTGCTAAGCATTCAATGTGTAAACTCCTGTAAAAGATATTCATATCCTGTCAAATTATCCTGACTAGTTTGAAGTATTACTTACTTCCAGAATCCAAGTGACTATCCTGGGTGTCTTCTTCAGAGGATCTCCTTGAATAATGACCCTTAACCTGGTGACCTGAATGCGTAATAAGTTGACATTTGTTTTTTTTCCACCAGTAACCATTTGCTCAATGTAATTTACAGCAGAAAATGTTAGTATTTGGTTTAACAAGCTTATTTTAGAAAGGGCTGTTAATGTACAAATCTGTAGGCAACTCTATAATTGTGAATAGATAGTATAGTTCTTGACAGTTTGACTGGGATGGAATTACTTCGTGTTTTCATTGTGTTGATACATTTTCATTGTGTTCTTTAGGTTTTATTCCTCACAGTGACTTATATTTGGATGGTCTTCTCGGTTATTTCAAAGATGATTTGGAATCACTGATATTGCCGTTCTGGAAAGGAAGATATAAGCTTTCTTTCCTGAAGGGGCTGAGATATTTTCTCGTAATAGTCCAAATGAATTGATGAAAATCCCAGTTCAGTTTTGAAATTTCTCATGGTGAGGTTTGAATTTGCAACATATAGGTATAGTACTTTTACCTACTAGGCTACTAGGCTACTCTGCAGTCACATTCATTTCACAAAAATTTACCTCACTTATGCAGTTAACATTTGTGCTGATGCAGAACATCCAATGTGTGAACTCCTGTAAGGAGCAGTCTTGACCTAGCTGACATAATAATATGTTACTTACTGCCAGAATTGGAGTGACCATTTTGCCTATTTTCTTCAGAGGATCTCCTTGAATACTGACCCTTTACTTGGTGACCTGGAAGTGAAATTGGTGAATTTCTCTTTTGGATTGAATACTTGTTATTTTTTCATTAATTAACTAATTTTGCCAACAATTATTTGCTCAGGTATATACAGGTAAAAAATAGTATATGTAGTAATTGTTCTTACAAAGATCCACTAGAACAGGAGTTCTCAACTTGGGGTCCATAGACCCCTCAGTTAATAGTAGGAGTCCATGACATAAAAATGTTTAGGAACTCCTTCACTAGAAAGAGTTGCATTAATACACATATCCATAAGCAGCTCTCCTAAAGTGAATATAAAGCCCGGTTCTTTTTATTTTGATTGAAATGTGATTGATGTTATGTTTCCATGATCCTGATACCTTTAAATTCTTTGGGTTTTATTCCCATGCAGTGACATATAACCACAGTTCAACAGTCATTTCAGAACTGATTAGAGTCACTGGTTTTGCTGGCCTAAGAATGAGGAAGCCTGCTGTCTTCTTGAAGGAATTGATGTATTGGTTTCTCAAATTCGTCCAAATTAATTGATGGAAATCCTGTTCAGATTTGCAACTTCTTTTGGTAGTAACCACTAGGCTACCCTGTGGTCTAAGTTCACTCTGATTTAACACAAATTTATCTCACTTATACAGTGAATATTTGTTTGTACTGGTGCTGAACATCCAACGTGAAGACTTCTGTAAAGGATAATCATGTCCAAACTGACATAAAAACCATAAGACATTGGAGCAGAATTATGCCATTTGGCCCATCGAGTCTGCTCCATCATTCAATCATGGCTGATCCCTTTTCCCTCTCTTCGGCCCCACTCCCCGGCCTTCTCCCCGCAACCTTTGATGCTGCGTCCAATCAAGAACCTATCAAGCTCTGCTGTAAATTCACCCAATGACCTGGCCTTCATAAATTCACCACCCTCTGGCTAAAGAAATTTCTCTGCATTTCTGTTTTAAATGGACAGCCCTCTATCCTGAGGCTGAGCCCTCTTGTCCTAGACTCTCTCATCATGAGAAACATCCTATAACATGCTACTTACTGTCAGAATTGGAGTGACTATTCTGCCTATTTTCTTCAGAGGATCTCCTTGAATACTGGCCCTTCACCTGGTGACCTGGAAGTGAAATAAATTGACAATTGGTGCATTTCTCTTTAGGTTTGAGCATTTGCAAACTTTTTTGCTAATTAACTAACTTCCCTTGAGGTGCTCTGCAGGGATCTGTTCTGGGACCCCTCCTCTTTGTGATTTTTATAAATGATATGAGGAAGGAGAAGGATGGGTTAGTAAGTTTGCTGATGACACAAAAGTTGGGGGTGTTGTGGCTAGTCTGGGGGGTTGTCAGAGGTTACAGTGGGACATCAATAGGATGCAGAACTGGGCTGAGGAGTGGCAGATGGAGTTCAACCCAGATAAGTGTGAAGTGGCTCATTTTGGCAGGTCAATTTTGAAGACAGATTATAATATTAATGGTAGTGTGTGGAGGATCAGCGAGATCTTGGGGTCCGTGTCCAAAGGACATTCAAAGCTGCTGTGCAGGTTGACTGTTGTTAAGAAGGTGTATGGTGTGATGGACTTAATCATCTGTGGGATTGAGTTCAAGAGCCATGAGGTAATGTTAAAGCTAAATAAGACCATACTCCCACTTGGAGTACTGTGTTCAGTTCTGGTCCCCTCATTACTGGAAGGATGTGGATACTATCGAGAGAGTGCAGTGGAGATTTACAAGGGTGTTGCCTGGATTGGAGAGCATGCCTTATGGGAATTGGTTGAATGAACTTGACCTTTTCTCCTTGGAGTGACGGAGGATGAGAGGTAACTTGATAGAGGTATATAAGATGATGAGAGGCATAGGTCATGTGGATAGCCAGAGACCTTTTCTCAGGGCTGAAATGGCTAACACGAGGTGCTGGGAAGTAGATACAGAGCAGATGCCAGGGGTAAGTTTTTCACACAGCCAGTGACAGTGGTGGAGGCGGATACAACAGGGCCTTTTAAGAGACTCTTAGATCAGGGGTCCCCAACCTTTCTTGCACTGCGGACCAGTTTATTATTGACAATATTCTTGCCGACCGGGGTCGGGGGGGGGAGGGCAGGGTTACCAACGGAGAAGAGTAGCCGTCAAATACGTTGTGTTTACCCAAAGAAAGACTACCATGACCATGAAGCCTTGCGCGGGCACCAGTGCGCATGCGCGTACATGCCGATTTTTTTCTACAAATCGTTTTTGGCGATTCTGTTTGGGGGGGGGTGTTAATCACGACTGGAATATAGGTGATAAGTGGCTAATACATTCAATTTCGTTTCTAAAAGGGTTTATCTAACGAATTTAATATTAAGCACACAGCGTACATTTTCCTCACATGAATATAGTGATAAGTCAATTATCAGGGGAGGACAGGGGAGCTTGAAATAAGTGTTGAACGAACTTCCAGCAGAAGTGGTAGAGGCAGGTTCGATATTATCATTTAAAGAAAAATTGGATAAGTATATGGACAGGAAAGGAATGGAGGGTTATGGGCTGAGTGCAGGTCGGTGGGACTAGGTGAGAGTAGCGTTCGGCACGGACTAGAAAGGCAGAGATGGCCTGTTTCCGTGCTGTAATTGTTATATGGTTATATAAGTCACATATAAGGCAATAGCATCATAACATTTTAAGTAACGTTTGGATATTAAACACACAGCACATATTTTCCCCGTATGAACATATAAAATCATTGCAACACACCAATATCGCTGAATCAGTGGGAGCCCTGGGCTTGTTTCCCTGCAACAAGACGGTGCCATCGAGGGGTGATGGGAGACAGCGATACTCGAAGGGGGTTCCTTATGTCCAGTCTATTCCGCAATTTAGTTTTCGTTGCATTCATTGCAGAGATATGTTGGAAATGGAAGCAACGTTTTCCGTGCTTTGTGGCAATCTCAGGATATCTAGCCTTGATTTTGATCCAGAATGCCGGCAGAGATGTTAAGTCAAACATACTTTTCAGCCGTCGTCATTTGCAAACTCGAGGAGTTGATCTCCTTCCCGCGCTGACATGGATGACGCCTGCGTAATGACCTCGCGCGTGTTCAAGCTCAACAGTGGGTGTGACAGGGAAAGGTGCAGCTGACTCATATCGCAAAACCATATTGTTTCCTCGCGGCCCGGTGGTTGGGGACCACTGTCTTAGATAGGTACGTGGAATTTAGAAAAATAGAGGGTTATGCAGTAAGGAAATTCTAGGCATTTTCTCGAGTAGGTTACATGGTTGGCAGAACATTGTGGGCCGAAGGGCCTGTAATGTGCTGTAGACTTCTATGTTCTAACAGCTATGTGGTCAATAATTTTTACAGTATAAAATCTTAGATAAATACTATAGACTTTCATGGTTCCTTCTTTTCTTGGTGTGTCAGGGCCAGATGCATGACAGATGCTTTGGCATCTATCGTAGAGAGGTTCTGTCAGTAAGCATAGTAGTCAGTGTCCAGTGTGGCAGGAATGGATATGTGCCTTTCTCAGCTATTCAAAGCACTTCATGATGATTGGCGTCAGTGCTCCTGAATACTGGAGGGAAGATCAACCTTTTTACCAACATATTTTAAGAACAATTATACATAATAAATTGATAGGGAAACATTCATGGTTATGGTGCTGTATAATGGAATCATAAGTTACTAATCATGTTATCTGTTAGGTTAGTAAGATAGTATGGATTATGCAGTATATTGAGCAAGCAGAGATGGTTAAGGTTCATTGTGAGATACTGACATCTGCTGGAAGGAGTGTATATTTGTAGGCGCTATGAATTCAGTGATAAGTCAGCTGGGATCCTGTTCCCGAGAACTTGTTGTTGAACAGCTTGTTTATAATCATTGTTCATATCTACACTTAGAAGTTGTTTATTGAAACTAATCTGTGCTTGCCCAATAGTGCTATGAGTAGCAGAAAAATTCTGTTGAACTTTTAAGATTTTAAGGAGTGAATTGAGCTTATAACTGAGCATGGATTTTACTTGGATCTTTGAAATCAAGGTTAGTTCCAGGGAATGGGATTGATACTACTCTGACTTGATAGTAAACCTTACATCTGAGAACTCAAGAATTTACAAGCTGGCGGAGGCTTCATGGTCCCTTAAGCCTAATCAACCATTCTGTAAAATCATGGCTGATCAGGTACCTGAAGTCTATTTTGCTGCTCTGTGCTATGTTCTTTGACTCCTTTTGTACCCTCTGTAGTAGTGAAGACTAAACTTTTATAACTGTTGACTAGAAAAAGTTCTTATTTCATTGGTAATTGGTCAACTCATGGTCCTGAGCCTCTGCTTTGTAGTTCTAGTCTGTCTAACTGAAGGGAGCAGCTTTTGAGATCCACTTTGTCAGTTGCTCACAGTGTTGTAGCTCTCAGTGAGATCATGTGCTCCTAAGTTCCATGAATATAGACCCTGATTTGTCATTCTGTATTCATAAGACAATATACTCATCCCAAGGGTCAATCTAATGAGTGTCCTCCAGGATCACTGTATTTCTATAGGTAGAGAACTAAAGTGCGCACAAATATACCAAAGTTCTCACACAAAAAAGTCTCTAAATTATAAGCTAGACTTCCTTTCTTTAATATTGCAGCAGCCTTCAGTAATAGCTAACATCTGTTGTCTGCTGCAATTTGGTCTGGCACGTAAAACAGCCAAACAGCGGTTCATCATCGCTCTCAGATCCGGGCCCTACCACGTTGATATGCCCTCAGGCCTGGAGCCCACCAACTCGATTCAGCTCATACCTGACCTTTCCAATTCACTTAAATTGGTCAAACCTCTGCTTGTTTCTCACGCTTGGGCCTGGGCTCTGCTGCCTCATCTCTATTACGCTGCTTGGAATTGCCTCCAAGTCCACTTCAGCAGACAAACATTGGTTTGTTTCCCAGTCTCAGGCCCAGGCCCCGCCACCTTGATTTGGTGTGTATACACCATGCTGTAATCACCCTGCCCTGCACCTTCGAAATTTCAGTTTACATCGCAAAAAATGCCAAGGTTCTACAGCTGATGCAAAAGCTCAACTCCAAAAGGAAGGTTACAGGCTTTTGATTGCAGTGATCATTTTTGAGAAAAAGTGTACAGTAATTAATAGTTGTTTTGCTGTCAGCAAGTCATCCCTGTGCTTTACCAATGCCATCTTAAACCAGATTCTCTATAGCATTACAGCTAACTTTGATACTTTGATTTGTATATCAGCAAACTTGAGGGTTCGGTACTGATTCTTGTGGTGTCTCCCTAATAAACAGTCTGCCCAACTCCTATATGTTCCTGCTCCATCTTAGACCGTAAGCTATAGGAGCAGAATCAGGCTATTTGGCCCATCGAGTCTGTTCCGCCATTCAATTGTAGCTGATCCTGTTTTCCTCTCCTCAGTTCCACTCCCCGGCCTTCTCGTTATAACCTTTGATGCCATGTCCAATCAAGAAGCCATTAAGCTCTGTCTTAAATACACCCAACAACCTGGCCTCCATGGCTGTCTGTGGTAACAAATTCCACAAATTCACCACCTTCCGGTTAAAGAAATTTCTCTGTATCTCTGTTTTAAATAGACGCCCCTCTATCCTGAGGCTATGCTCTCTTGTCCTAGACTCTCCCATCATGGGAAACAACCTTTCCACATCTACTCCGTCTAGGCCAGGGGTCCCCAACCTTTTTTGCACCGTGGACCGGTTTAGTATTGACAATATTCTTGCTGACCGGCCGACCGGGTGAGGGGGTGGGGGGGGGGGGGAGGGTTGCCAACTTTCTCACTGTGTTTACCCCGAGAAAGACTACCACGACCATGAAGCCTTGCGCGGGCACCTGTGTGCGCATACATTACGTACGTATGCGTGTATGTGCCAATTTTTTTCTACAAATCGTTTTTGACGATTCTGCTCAGTGAAACTACACTATATATACTTCCACTTTATATAGGCTGTGTATTTATCATACCATTCCTGCTTTTACTACATGTTAGTGTTATTTTAGGTTTTATGTGTTATTTGGTATAATTTGGTAGGTTATTTTTTGGGTCTGGGAATGCTCAAAAATTTTTCCCATATGAATTAATGGTAATTACTTTTTCCCTTTACGCCATTTCGGCAAGAAAGGAACGCTCTACCTTAGCGGGGGAAATACGGGACAAGGACAAAGGCGGTCCCGTATGGGACAAACCAATTTAGCCCAATATACGGGATGTCCCGACTAATATGGGACAGTTGGCAACCCCGGGGGTGGTGGGGGGGCTGTTAATCACAACTGGTATATAGGTGATAAGTCAACTATAAGTCACTTATAAGTGGCTAATACACTCAATTTTGTTTCTAAAAGGGTTTATCTAATGAATTTAATATTAAGCAGCGCATATTTTCCTCGCATGAATATAGCGATGAGTCAATTATATGTCACTCATAAGTCAATAGTATCATAACATTTTAAGTAACGTTTGGATATTAAACACACTGTGCATATTTTCCTCGTGTGAACATATAAAATCATTGCAACACACCAATATCACTGAATCAGTGGGAGCCCTGGGCTTGTTTCCCTGCAACAAGACGGTCCTATCGAGGGATGATGGGAGACAGCGATACTCGAAGGAGGTTCCTTTTGTCCAGTCTATTCCACAATTTAGTTCTCGTTGCATTCATTGCAGAAAACCCTGCTTCGCAGAGATATGTTGGAAATGGAAGCAACGTTTTCAGTGCTTTCGTGGCTATCTCAAGATATTTAGCCTTGACTTTGATCCAGAATGCCGGCAGAGATGTTATGTCAAACATACTTTTCAGCCCGCCGTCATTTGCAAGCTCGAGGAGTTGATCATCTTCCAGTGCTGACATGGATCACGCGTGGGTCATGACCTCGCGTGCATTCTAGTTCAACAGTGGACGTGACAGAGAATGAGGAAAGGTGCAGCTGACTCCCATCGTTTCATATTACCAAATCATATCGTTTCCTCGCAGCCCGGTAGCACATGCTTTGCGGCCCGGGACCAGTCCGTGGCCCGGTGGTTGGGGACCACTGGTTTAGGCCTTTCAGCATTAAAAAGATTTAAATGAGATCCCGCCTCATCCTTCAAAATTCCAACGAGTACAGACCCAGAGGTGTCAAATGTTCCTCATGTGATAACCCATTTTTCCTGGAATCACGGTTCGGAATTTGCACCGTCTCGGATCACAAGACCCTGCAGCAGATAGTGAGGTCAGCTGAAGGGATCATCGGGGTCTCTCTTCCCGCTAGTACAGACATTTACACCACATGCTGCATCTGCAAAGCTAACAGCATTGTGAATGACCCCATGCACCTCTCATATAAACTCCTCTCCCTCCTGCCATCTGGCAAAAGGTACCGAAGCATTCAGGCTCTCACGACCAGTCTGTGTAACAGTTTGTTCCTTCCCCCAAGCCATTAGACTCCTCAATCCCCAGAGTCTAGTCTGACACCAACCTACACACACACACACACACACACACACACACACACACACACCACTCCACTCCACTCCACTCCACTCCCTTTGCAATTTTTGCTCATTTCTTAATTCCTGCTAAAACATTGTTTACATTTACATTTACATCATTTATTATTATATTGTAATTTGTCCTTTACTGTGCCTATTGTCTTGTTTATTAATTATTGTACTGTCTCGCACTGTTTTGTGTACTTTATGTAGTCCCGTGTAGGCCTGAAGTCTAATGTAGTTTTGTGTTGTTTCAGGTAGTCTAGTGTAGTTTTGTGATCATTTCATTTTTACTGTGTACTGTACCAGCAGTTATGGTTGAAATGACAATAAAAGCAACTTGACTTGACTTGACTTGTGAACCTCCCCTGAACCCCTTCCAATGCCAGCGCATCTTTTCTTAGATGAGGAGCCCAAAACTGTTCACAATACTCAAGGTGAGGCCTCGCTTCTGCCTTACAAAGCCTCAGCATCACATCCCTGCTCTTGTATCCTAGACTTCTGGAAATGAATGCTAACATTGCATTTGCCATCCTCACCACCAACTCTACCTTTAGGGTGTTCTGCACAAGGACTTCCAAGTCCCTTTGCATCTCAGATTTTTGGATTTTCTCCCTATTTAGAAAATAGCCTGCACATTTATTTCTACTATCAAAGTACATGACCATGCATTTTCTAACGTTGAATTTCATTTGCTATTCTCTTGCCCATTCTCCTAATCTGTCTAAATCCTTCTGCACATACCTGTTTCCTCAACACTAACCTGGCCCTCCAGCACTCTTTGTATCATCAGCAAACTTGGCAACAAAGCCATCTGTTCTATCATCTAAATCATTGATGGACAGCATAAAAAGAAGTGGCTCCAACACCAACCCCTGCGGAACACCACTAGTCACTGGCAGCCAATCAGGAAGGGATCGTTTCATTCCCACTCACTGCATCCTACCAATCAGCTGATGCTCTAACCATGCCAGTAACTTTCCTGTAATACCATGGGCTCTTAACTTGGTAAGCAGCCTCATGTGCAGCACCTTGTTAAAGGCCTTCTGACAGTCCACATATACAACATCCACTGCATCCCCTTTATCTATCCTACTTGTAATCTCCTCAAAGAATTCTAACAGGTTCGTCAGGCAAGATTTTCCCTTAAGGAAACCATGCTGCCTTTGTCCTATCATGTCCTGTGTCACCAAGTATTCCATAACCTCATCCTTAACAATTAACTCCAACATCATCCCAACCACTGAGGTTAGACTAACTGGTCTATAATTTCCTTTCTGCTGCTTTCCTCCTTTCTTAAGGAGTGGAGTGACAGTTGCAATTTTCCAGTCCTCTGGCACCATGTCAGAGTCCACTGATTTTTGAAAGATCATTACTAATGCCTCCACAATCTCTACTGCTGCCTCTTTTACAACCCTAGGGTGCAGTTCATCTGCTTAGGTCTTTCAGCTTTTTAAGCTCCTTCTCCCTTGTAATAGTAACTGCACCCACTTCTCTTCCCTCACACCCTTCAACATCTGGCACACTGCTAGTGTCTTCCACAGTGAAGACTGATGCAAAATATTCATTTAGTTCATCTGCCATCTCCTTGTCCCCCGTTATTATTTCTCCGGTCTCATTTTCTAGTGGCTCTATATCCACTCTCATCTCTCTTTATTTTCACACTCTTCAAGAAGCTTTTACTATCCACTTTGCTATTGTTTACTAACTTGGTTTCATATTTCATCCTTTCCCTCTTTTAATTGCTCTCTGTTGGTTTTAAAAAGTTTCTCAATCCTCTATCTTCCTGCTAATTTTTGCTTTTTTGTATGCCACCTCCTTTGCCTTTACATTAACTTTGACATGGCATTGATCGTGTAGATATCCAGAGGGTTTTTCCCAGGGCTGAAATGGCTAACATGAGGAGGCATAGTTTTAAGGTGCTTGGAAGTAGGTATAGAGGGGATGTCAGGGGTAAGTTTTTCACACAGAGAGTGTTGGGTGTGTGGAATGCACTGCTCGTGACAGTGGTGAGGCGGATACGATAGGGTCTTTTAGGAGATTCTTAGATAGGTACATGGAACTTTGAAAAATAGAGGGCTATGCAGTAGGGTAATTCTAGGAGTTTCTGGAGTAGGTTACAACATTGTGGGTCAAAGGGCTTGTAGTGTGCTGTAGATTTCTATGTTCTATGTTCCCATGTCAGCCATGGTTGTACTATTTTCCCACTTGATTATTTCTTTGTTTTGCAGTACATCTATCCTGTACCTTCCTCACTTTTCCCAGAAACTCACACCAGGATAGTATTTGGTGACATATATGTGCTTGGGTAATAAATTTATTTTGCACATTGAAATTTACTTTGGACTTTGAGCTTAGTGTGACAATTCCTGCTTTCAAAGTGTGACTCCCTGCAGTTTTCCCCTCCAAAGGTCTTAGAATACAAAACATTAAATATATACAAGGTTGAAATATATTTTTGATGACTTGGCCTGAAAGAAGAGTTGAAGCCAAAGGTCAAGAGCTGTGATCTAATTAAAAGGCAAGGCTGGGTGGAAGGTCTGAGTGTCCTAGGCCTGAACCAATTCTCAGTGTTATAAACCACTTTTCAAAAAGAGTTTATTGTCGATAAATGTTCTGACAAATACGGCATATGTATGCAGTTTTTCCCTCATTGGATAATACATAAAGAGGATTGAAAGATGCCGCAAATGCAATTGGTAGATAAAGAAGATTACCTTTACAGAGCATATCAATCAGCAGTTCAGTTATAGAGTTAAACTAGAAAATTTAGGAGATAATGGATTTAAATATGAGAGGTTATCATGAGCTGGAAAGTGGTGCTGGGGGTCAAGGCATTAATTTGGGAGCATGGCAGGGTAAAACCAACTTTACTGCTGATAGAAGTTTTCAGTGTATGTTCAGTAACTGAGTGAATTTGGGTGCTTGAAACACTGACATCATATATTGGATGTGCTACAGCAATTTACTTTGTGATAGTTATAACTTCCTTCTTGGTGGGTGTTCCATTTACAAAAGTACCTTTGAATTTAAGTTACCTTTTACGCTTGCAGAATTAGTAACCAGATAGATTGAAACTGGCAAGAAGTAGTGAAGGTGAATCATACTTAAGCACTCAAGTCCAAGGACTGGAATAGAACTCAGGTCATGAGCCAGCGCTTTATGCAAAACTGAATAACCTGTTTCAAAAAGTTCAGGGAAGGAAAAGTCCATTTGTAAATCACCAACCCACGCACTAATCCTGGTGTATATTTGGTTCTGGAAACCAGTAATATTTTGATGTGGTTATTTATATTTATCATGAATACAAAATGTAACATTTTTTAAAATAAATGGAATGATCTATTGCCACATTGTGCAAAGTAAAATTAGAATTCTTTATCTGCTTATTTTCTGTATAGTTTTTGTTATTGGACTTTGCTATCAATATGTTATATGTAATTAATAATAATACTTTATTTAAAATTTCATAATAAGTTTGATGTTTTTACATATAAAAAATAAAGAAAAATTACGTAATGTGAACAGTTACTAATAGTAACTCAAACCTTTATGCATTTAGTATTGTGTGTGGATTACTTATTAACCAGTTCTGTGACCATTGATTAATCTTCAACGGGAAACAGAACTTACTTGAGAAGGTTTCAGCCCGAAACGTCGATGGTCCGTTCATTTCCATAGATGCTGCCTGACCTGCTGAGTTCCTCCAGCATTTTGTGTGTGTTGTGATTGTTACCTGAGCATCTCTTTTAGAAAATGTGTTTATTTTTGTTCATTCTATTGTTTTTCAGTGCTGTAGAAAAAACCCTTTATTTTCCAAAACTCTCTTATTTACTTATTCTAACTTATTCATTTATTTATTTATTATTTTTATTTTATTTTTTTCTTCTGTGTTAAGCATGGCATTGAACTGCTGCTGCTAAGTTAACAAATGTCATGTCACATGCCGGTCTATAATAAACCTGATTCTGATGATGAAATGATAGGAAATGATGGAAATTAGTAATGTACTTTGTTCAGAAAGTTCAGTACTATGATTTCTGTGTTCCTATTCAATGTAAATTAATCAACTGCTCCACAGAAAATGAATCTTAGGGTTGTAGGTGATGACATGTATGCACTCTGATAATACATTTTACTTTGAATTTTGGACTTCGAACTTTAAGATTAATTATCAAATATAAGGTAATAACTTCAAAGTCCTTGGGTTGATTTTATGAACAGGGAAATTAAGGAAGGAACCTTTCAAGCTGAACCTTTGATCATTTTTGCTTTCACAGCTGCTGGCACCTCGCTGTTAAGAGAGCATTGTCTTTCTCAGGTTTATAATAAACAAACTCATGCTTGCTCATGTTGTATTCCTTTTGTCATGGTTAGCCTAATTAGTATATCTATGCATTTGTTAAATTCCTTTCCCACCAATATAGCACTCTTTTATGAATTGTGTATTGTTTGCAAATTTAATGAGTTTCTGATATCTTGGTACACATCCTTGGTTAAGAACTTTTGGTCCATCCTACAACCTGGTGTCAAGTTTTTTTTCCCTCTACTTCCCAATCAATAACAAATTTATATCACAAGGTTAATCCTAATTTCAAGTATTCCTCTAGTTTTCATTATACTCTTCTGAGACAGTACTTGAACTTTCAAGAGGAGCCTTCCCTTTCTTCCATGGTCTTCTGTCCTCTCCCATCAGATTCCCCCTTTTCCAGCCCTTTATCTATTTCACCAATCAACTTCCCAACTCTTTACTTCACCCCTCCACCTCTCCCACGTTCCCGCCTTGTACTACTTCCTCCCATTCCCCACCTTCTTAGTCTGATATCCCTTTCCTTTCCAGTCCTGACGAAGGGTCTCGGCCTGAAACGTCGACTGTACCTCTTCCTAGAGATGCTGACTGGCCTGCTGCGTTCACCAGCAACTTTGATGTGTGTTGCAAGATATTTTTGCATTTGGTATTGTAGGAATTGTTGAGAAAATCCAGGCTGAAGATGTGGTGCCTACCAGCATATATTGCCAAAGAGTGTTCACTGACTAAATTCAACGCAAGTTCCATGTGTGGATGCCAGCCAACTTTAGTGCTCTTGCTTGGCTTGGAATGCATACATGCAAAATAATTATTATTGATAGTTTTTGGTAACTTATCAAATACTTTCTGGAAATCAGTATCGACAACATCCTGGGCGCACTAGTGCCCACCATGCCAGTGACTTTTTCAAAATATTCAACTAAGTTTGTCAAACCACGCTAGTTCTTTTTAGCAATTGATTCTTGATTCTTGAATTGATAAAATTGATTGCCTGAAAGTTTGTCATCATCGATATCCAACTAATTTTCTTTCCCTTAGTTAAATAATATTGATTTTTTAAAATCCTAACACAATATTCCTGAACCCAGAAGGTTTTCTCAAAGGCATCTTTCCTCTAGTGTGATACTTGGGGTTAACAGGAGTTCAAAGTGATCAGTAATTGAAAGATGAGGTCTGGTAAAATTATGATCGCCAGTCACGTAAGCTGGTGCTGACTGTAATTGCTCAAAAGGTACAGTATATTTTTTTACCTCCTATCGTTCAGAGAATCAGGACAAGAACCTAAGCATGGACTTGAGGTACGGTATCATATCTGTCAAAGTAGATAAAAAATGCAAATTCTGGCAATCAGAATTGTTAAATAAATGCAAAATATGAAAAGATATTCCTGATTTGCAATTTTATTCTCCATCACATTTCAAATTCCAATATTAGGAAAATGTTTGAGCAGATTAAGATTGCACCTCAAACAAATCCTACTGGAAATGGACAGGTAAAAAAAACACAAAACCTGACTAATATTTAAAATTTCTGATGTTATTTCTTCTGATGTTTTGTATCTAAAATTGGTAATCAACGCTTTTGCTATAGGAGAATAAAATGAGTCTTCATCAATGATTAAATTTATGGTACAGGCAAAATTAAAGCTTACTTACTTTCAGAATTGTCATCAATCTTGAATGCATACTTTCCCTTTACTTCATGACCTATTTTATGAAAGAAACAAAGCAATAACCAAAAGCATGAGTTTTTTTAATTACAGTTGATATAAATATTAAGAGGAATGTGTTTTAATTGATCTTTGTGAGTGAAGAAGGGTAATAAAATATTTTTATTTGCATAGCTCATAATATGATTAATGAATGGATCTTACTTGCAGAATTAGAGTGGCCATTGTTTCCATATCCTTTTACTTCATTACCTATTTTGAGGAAGAAAAACAAAATAAGGTTGTTGTTATTTTTAACTCCTTCCCTTCTCTAAATACAAGATCTCATAACATTGAAGAGAGCAGCGCAGGAACAGGCACTTCAGTCTCTGATGTCTGCACCGGTCGTAATGCCAAACTAAACTAATCCCATCTGCCTTCAAATGATCCATATCCCTTCATTCCCCACATGTTCATGTGCTGTCTAAATGCTCCTTAAACCCTATTATGTGTTGCTTTCCACACTCGTGCTGTCAGGTACCTACACTCTGAATGTGTGTAAAAAAAAATATCCTTCACACCTTAAAGCTTTTCCTCTAGTATCTGCTATTTCTGACCTGGGGGAAAATGCTCAGACTATCTCTGCCTCTCATAAATTTATAACTCGGAATTAGTTTATTATTGTCACATGTACTGAGATACAATGAAAGGCTTGTCTTGCATATTGTTCATACAGATCAAATCATTACACAGTGCATTGAGGTAGAACAAGGTTTAAAAAAGAGAACAGGATGAGGAATAAAGTGTAGAGCTCCAGAGAAGGTGCACTACAGGTAAACTTCTATCAGGCCTCCCCTCAACCTTTGTCACTCCAGAGGAAACAATCTAAGTTTGTTTAGGCTCTCCTGCTTAGCTGATAATTTCTAGCCCAGGCAGCATTCTGGTGAACCTCTTATGTACACTTTCCAAAGCCTCCACATCCTTCCTGTAGCGGGGCGTCCAAACTGTGCAAGGGTCAGTTGAGGAAAGATTTGTAAGGTTTAACTCTCACAAATATTTGTACATTTTAGTTCTTTTGAAGACGTTAGATTTGGCAGGACAGGAAGAGTTTATAACCTTAATGATAAGATATTTTTAATTCTGCACAGCTTCAGGTAAAGTTAGGAAGTTGAGGTGATTTTGGAGATCCAACCAAGAAAAAGAGATAGGTAAAACATGTATGTTAGACTGAGTTTACTTCTAGGCTGTAACACAGACATTAAATCCAGTGTTGCACCAAAGTAACTTTACAGTTTTATTAACAAGAGAATTATAACTCAAGTCAAGTCACTTTTTATTGTCATTTCGACCATAACTGCTGGTACAGTACACAGTAAAAATGAGACAACATTTTTCAAGACCATGGTGCTACATGAAACAATACAAAAACTACACTGAACTATGTAAAACAACACAAAAACTATACTAGACTACAGACCTAACCAGGACTGCATAAAGTGCACAAAACAGTGCAGGCATTACAATAAATAATAAATAAGACAATAGGCACAGTAGAGGGTAGTAGGTTGGTGTCAGTCCAGGCGGTGGGTATTGAGGAGTCTGATGGCTTGGGGGAAGAAACTGTTACATAGTCTATACTAAATAGACTATAATACTAGAATGACAAGATAATGAGGCATATGGCATGCTTGGCTTTTTTGGGAGGGGCACTGAGTAAGGGAGTCATACTGCAACTATATAAAACTTTAGTCAGACCTCATTTGGAGTATTGTGTACAGTTCTAGTTACTGCATTAGGAAGGATGAAGAGAAACTGGAGATAATGCAGAAGGGGTTACCAGGGTGCTGTCTGGCGTACAGGGTATGAGATATAAGGAGTGGTTTGACAAGCTTAGGTTGTTCTCCCTAAGTGTTTTCAAAGTTCAAAATACATTTAGTATCAATGTATGTATTCTATATACTGTACAACTTTGAGATCCATCTTCTTGCAGACCAAGGTCAAACTTGATAGAGGTCTTTAGAATGATGAGAGGCATAGATAGAGTAGTCTGTCAGAATCTTTTCAGCAGGGTAGAATTGTCAAATACCAGAGCAAATGCATTTAAGACTGGGAGTTTTTTTTTATCCAGAGCATAGAAAGAAACAGTTTGGTGGAATTAGATAGGGACAATGATGAAAGGAATGGAGGGATTTGGACAATGTAGGCTATTTATTTATTTAGAGATATAGCACAGAATAGGCATTTCTGACCCTTTGGGCTACACTGCCCTACCAACTCCTGACAACCCTGACAATCTACAATGACCAGTTAATCTACCCAGTATGCCTTTGGACTCTAGGAGGAAACTGAGGCCCAGGGAAAACCCACACATTCCATGAGGAGGACACACAGAAACTCCTTACAGCAACTCTGATGTCCTGAGCTGTAATAGTGTCTTGCAAATCTTTATTCTACTGTAGGGCCCATCTTTGCTAGGACCTCTCTTGTTGTAATGAATGTGGCATCAAGATCAATAAAACAACATGGGCCTAATGGCCTGTCCAGTACTGTACTGTTGTGTGTTCTATAAGTGGGCAGCAATCTTGATCTGAAGCCTGAAAGGGCACTGTACTCGCATTTAAATATTTCCTTTTGTGAGTCTTAAATTTATGATTGGCGATAATTGCGCACAAGAGAACTCCAAGCTAAATTGCATATATTTTAATACAAAAAGTATTGATGAACTCAAAGCTTTAAGTAAACAGGATTCCATCAGTGAGATATGGTCGAAGGAACAACAGAGGGGTGGATAAAAGGGAAGGAGGTATGGCACTGTTAGTCAAAGAAGCACTATTGATGGGAGATATCATAAAATGCTTCTCAAGTGAGACCATGTAGGTTGACATTAGGAAAACGAAGTGTGTTGTTGTTTTGCAGGGGCTATGTTACAGACCTCCTAATAGTTAACAGAACATACGGGTTTGGATATGGAAACAGAAAACTTAGAGCACAGTACAGGCCCTGCGGCCCACAATGCTATGCCGAACGTGTACTTACTTTAGGAATTACCTAGGGTTACCCATGGCCCTCTATTTTTCTAAGCTCCATGTACCTATTCAAGAATCTCTTAAAAGACCCTATTGTATCCACCTCCACCACCGTCACTGGCAGCCCATTCCACGCACTCAGCACTTTCTGCGTAAAAGAAAAACATACCCCTGACATCTCCTCTGTACCTACTTCCAAGCATCTTAAAACTAGGCTTTCTCGTGTTAGCCGCTTCAGCTCTGGGAAAAAGCCCCTGACAATCCACACGATCAATGGCAGTCATCATCTTAAACACCGCTATCAGGTCACCTCTCATCCTCTCTAATATAGGCAAGTATCAGAGAGATTCAATAAAATAAACTAATATACTGTGGGATTCTAATTACCCAAGTATTAACTGCAATTGCATAAGCTTCAAATGCTCAGAAGGGATTGAATTTTTGAAGTGTCTGGGAGAACATTTTCATGCAGTATGTAGATAGAACAGTGAGTGAAGGAGTATTACTTGACCTTATCTTGCGGTCAAGTGGGGGGGGGGGGTGTCTGCAAGGGATCATTTTGAAGATGGTGACCATATTCTGTATATCTTCAAGTAGGTGTGGAAAGAGATGGAGATGGACCAGCATCGTTCGTTCGTTATGTGCCATGCCGTATGATATGGGCGAACATTGGCAAATTTTCTACAGAAGTGGTGTGCCATTGCCTTCTTCTGGGCCGTGTCTTTACAAGACCAGTCTTTTATTAGACTTTTGGATAGGTACATGGAGCTTAGAAAAATAGAGGGCTATGGGAAAACCTAATAATTTCTAAGGTAGGGACATGTTTGGCACAACTTTGTGGGCCGAAGGGCCTGTATTGTGCTGTATATTTTCTATGTTTCTATTTCAGCCATTATCAATATTCTTCAGAGATTGTCTGCCTGGCATCAGTGGTTGCATAACCAGGGCTTGTGATATGCACCAGCTGCTCAAAAGACCATCCACCACCTGCGCCCATGGCTACATGTGACCCTGATGGGGGAGCTAAGCAGGTGCTACACTTGCCCAAGGGTAACTTGCAGGCTAGAGGAGGAAAGGAGCACCTTACACCTCTTTTGGTAGAGACATATCTGCAACCCACCCTGGAACAGTATTAAGGTATTAAACTGAGGAAAGATCAATTTCATTAATATGAGAGAACCTGGCAAAGATGGATTGGGTGCATCTACCTGCAGATTTGATTCATCTGCTCATTGATCAGCTTGTAAAGAAGGAATAGCAAAATTTCAAGGCCAAGATTTTCCATTATGGGTAAAAGCTAGTGTGGAGGAAGTGACAAGTAAGAATAGGGATCCTGAATATTTAGGGATGGGTAAAGAAGGTTGTACTTACACTTGGATAATAAATGTACTTTGAACTTTGAAGTAATAAAAGTGCAGGAAAATGCTTTAAAAGGAAACTAGGAAGAGTATGATGGACAAAAGAAATCATAGGTAGTCAGAATTAAGGTGAATCTAAAGGTGCTGAAGAAGAATAACCAGGGCGAAAAAGTAGGGCACAATTAGACAACTTGAGCAATCTGTGTGTAAAGCCAAAAAGTATAGGAGTGATCATCTATACATCGTTCACAAAGGAAGTAGACTTTGGAGAATTCAGTGATGAATGTTCAGTGCAGGTCTCCAGGAATAAAGAAGAAGATACATGAAGATGGATTAATTAATGGCCACACACACACAAAATGTTGGATGAGCTCAGCAGGCCAGCCAGCATCTATGGAGGGAAATAAACAGTCAGTATTTCGGGCCGAGAACCCTCATGCGGACGTGAGGAAGCTAGGTCAGGTGTGAATAGAACTCAAGGACATACATTTTGGGTAAGGGGAAAGAATTTAGGGGGACCTTTAAATACTCAGAGTGTGTCTGAAATGCAATGCCAGAGAGAGGGGTAGAAACAGAGTTGCTGATGGCATTTAAGTGTCCAGATAAGACAAAGAAAGTCACAGACCAGGTGCTGGGAGATAGGATCAATAAGGGATGGGTTCCCACAGTAGACAATGAGCCAAAAGGTCTCTTTCCATGCTGTATGACTCCACATTTTTTGTATTAAAGATCAAAAATTAAAGAACAAAATTTTCATTCTGAGTGTTGCTTGCTTTTATTGTTTGCACAATTTGTTTTTTCTCTCTGCTCATTGGGTGTTTGTTGGTCTTTTTTTCGTGGGTTCTTTTGGTTTTCTTGTTTTGTGGCTGCCTGTAAGGAGATGAATCTCAGGGTTGCTTAATTTATACATTGATAAGTGTACTTTGAACTTTGGTATGTGAGCATTAGCTGTTCTTATTATTGCCTTTTACCATCCAGAATTACACGTTAATAATAATGCATTAGACATAAACTGAATAAGTTATTGCTCTTTTGAAAAGTAAGAAGTACGTGTGAAAATATTACAACTATGCAATAGTTTTACACAATTTATTGGATGTAATAGACTTGCAGTCTGTAATCATGAAATTGAATAGCTAGATCTGACTGAACCAAATCGATTATCAAAACAACACACATACAATGCTGGAGGAACTGAGCAAGCCAGGCAGCATCTATGGAAAAGAGTAAAGTACAGTCAACGTTTGCATTGTGTGTGAGTGTGTGTGTGTGTGTGTGTGTGTGTGTGTGTGTGTGTTGCTTGGATTTCCAGCACTTGCAGATTTTCTCTTGTTTGTGATTATCAAAGCAGTTTCTATTTACACAACACACATCAAAGTTGCTGGTGAACACAGCAGGCCAGGCAGCATCTCTAAGAAGAGGTGCAGTCGACGTTTCAGGCCGAGACCCTTCAAGTCTACAAACATAGATACATAGATGTCTATAATGTTAGGAAGCATCTTTACATGATGGTTTGTCAACTATTTTTGTTTGTAAATTGCGGTGGATTGGGTTCCTGATTCATTTGGCACAGATGGTATGGATTACGTTTGATACCTTGAACCTCCAGTAGTTCATCATTGGGATGACTTTTTTTCACAAAACGACAGCATTATTTCTTTCTTAAATTACAAGTACCTGGCATGCTTCAATGTGTGGATTGTTATTTTTGAAAAAAAAAACATTCTAAAAGCACTTCTGACTTTTTTGTGCGCTTTAATATTGATTTTAAGGTACTTTTAATGGAAAAAAACTTTGTAGATTATGTATTTATAGTGTCTAAAAATGGAATTTTCTGCATACCAAAACCTGATGTGGTAACAGAAGACAAATTGGGAAGTGACAGCTGGTGCCTATCCTTAGGCCAATGTAACTAATGTCTGCGGTGGAAATGTACGTAACCACTGCCATTCGCCATTTCCTTTTGGAAATCACTGAGAGTTTTACACGTCCTACAAGTGTCATAGAATACGAACTCAAGACATTAACTTCTTCACAGGATTTTCTAATTTCATTAAAGCTAATGTAAGATAGTAGGGAAAACTGGGAAGCAATACACTATAGTGTATTTTGTTGTTAAAAGTAAAGCAGTACTGCTCATAATATGATTGAATTCATACTGCAATTTGAGAGGGAGGAGCAGAAGTCACATGAATCAGTACTACAGTGGAATAAAGGGAATTACAGAGGCATGAGAGAGGTGCTTGCCCAGATGCATTGGAGGAGGATACTGGTAGGGATGAGGACAGAACAGAGGTGCTCAAGTTTCTGGGAATAGTTCACAAGGCGCAGGATGGATATTTCCCACAGAAGAAATTCTCAAATGGCAGGGTTAGCCAACCGTGGCTGATAAGGGAAATTAAGGACTGCATAAAAGCCAACGAAAGGGCATATGATGTAGCAAAAGTGAGTGGGAAGTCAAATGATTGGGAAGCTTTTAAAATCCAACAAAAAGCAACTAAAAAAGCTCTAAGAAGGGAAAAGATGAAATATGAGGGCAAACTAGCTGATATATAAAGCTGGATACTAGAAGATTTTTTCAGTTATATAAAGAATAAAAGAGAGGTGGTGTTGATATTGGAGCACTAGAAAATGATGCTGGTGAGGAAGTAATAGGGGACAAAGAAATGGCATATGAGGGGGAGGGGGAATGTCGACTCAGACGATGAGAGGCCTGCGTCGGGCATTTTCATGCCTTACAAGGCGCAGATTAGAAGTCTGTGGGGCGTCACTCCTCACACAGACTAGAGCAATGTGTGATTAAGTGCCTTGCTCAAGGACACAAACACGCCGCCACAGCTGAGGCTCGAACTAGCGAGCTTGAGATCACTAAACAAACGCCTTAACCACTTGGCCACGTGCCCAACACAATGAACTCAATAAATACTTTGCTTCGGTCTGTACTGTGGAAGACACTAGCTGTATGCCAGGTCTGTGAGTGTCAGGGAACAGGAGTGAGTGGCATTGCTACTACAAAGGAAAAAAATTTAGGAAAACTGAAAGGTCTTAAGGTGGATAAGTTACCTGAAGAGATAATGGATGCATTGGTCATGATCTTTCAAGAATCACTTGATTCTGGCATTGTCCCGGAGGACTGGAAAATTGCAAATGTCACACCACTCTTTAAGAAGGGGGGAAGACAAAAGTGAAGAAATTATAGGCCAGTTAGCCTAATCTCAGTGGTTGGGAAAGTATTGGACTCCATTATTAAGGATGAGGTTTCGGAAAACTTGGAGACTAATGATAAAATAAGTCAAAGTCAGCATAGCTTCTGTAAAGGGAAATCTTGCCTGACAATCTGTTAGAATTCTTCGAGGAAGTAACAAGCAGGAAGACAAAAGAGAGGTAGTGGATGTCATCCACTTAGATTTTCAGAAGGCATTTGATAAGATGCTTCACATGAGGCTGCTTAACAAGATAAAATCCTATGGTGTTACAGGAAATATACTGGCATGGATAGAGGAATGGCTGACAGGCGGAAGGCAGCGAATGAGAATATAAGGGGCCTTTTCTGGTTGGCTGCCAGAGACTAGTGGTGTTCCTCAAGGGTCAGTATTGGGACCACTACTTTTCCAATGTTTGTCAATGATTTAGATAATGGAATTGACATTTTGTGGCAAAATTTGCAGATCATCTGAAGATAGGTGGAGGGGTAGTTAGTGCTGAGGAAGCAATGCAATGGCAACAGGTCTTGGACAAATTGGAATAATGGGCAAAAAAGTGGCAGATGGAATACAGTGTTGGGAAATGTATGATAATGCATTTTGGAACAATAGTGCAGACTATTATCTAAATGAGAAGCTACAAACATCAGAGGTGCAGAGGGACTTAGGAGTCCTCGTGCAAGACTCCTAGAAGGTTAATTTACAGGTTGAGTCTGTGCTAACGAAGGCAAATGCAATGTTGACATTTTTTCAAGGGGAATAGAATATAAAGACAATGAGATAATGCTGAAACTTCTTAAGACACTAGTCAGCCGCACTTGGGATATTGCTAACAGTTTTGAGCTCCTTATCTCAGAAAGGATGTACTTTCATTGGAGAGAGTCCAATGGGAATGAAGGGGTTAACATATGAAGAGCGTTTGGTTGCTTTGGGCCTGTACTTATTGGAATTTAGAAGAATGTATGGGGATCTCATTGTAACCTACTGAATGCTGAAGGCCCGAGATAAGGTGGATGTGGAGAGGATGTTTTCTCTGATGCGGGTATACGGAACTAGAGGACGCAGCCTCAAAATTGGGGTGACCTTTTAGAACAGAGGTAAAGAGGTAAGAGTGGTGAATCTGTGGAATACTCTGCCACAGACTGTAGTGGAGGCCAAGTCTGTGGGTATACTTAAAGCGGAAGTTTCTTGATCGGTCAGGGCATTGAGGGATATGGTACTGAGAGGGCAGGTATATGGCATTGAATGGGATCCAGGACAACCCATGATGAAATGGCGGTGCGGACACAATGAGCTGAATGGCTTAGGATGGCCTGAAGGATCATTGCTGACCAGAGTCACCCCAACCACAGTCTATTCCAGCTGCTACCATACGCGAAACAGTACCGCAGCATAAAAGCCAGGACCAACAGCTTCCAGTACAGCTTCTTCCACCAGGCCATCAGACTGATTAACTCATGCTGAATTGAGTGATTTGATGTTACATTGACTGTTCTATTTATTATAAATTACTATGATTGCACTTTGCACATTTAGTTGGAGAAAAAATGTAAAGAATTTTACACCTCATGTATGTGAAGGATGTAAGAAATAAAGTCAATTCAATTCAATTTTAGTTTTAACTACCTCTGATATGTTGAAAGGCTTTCCTGTAGTCAACCCTATCTATGTCTGTTGTAATTTTATATACCCTAATCATGTTCCCTTCTTGGCCTCCTCTACTACTGGAAGAACAGACATAAACTCTCCAGTGATGTACTGGTTGGTAGGTTAATTGGTCATTGTAAATTGTCCCATGATTAAGCTGAGCCAGGGGTTCCCAACCTGGGTCCCTAACTCCTCAGTTAATGGTAAGGTTCTATGGAATTCAAAAAAAAGTTGACCCCTGGGCAAGAGTTAAATTGGCAGCTGCTGTGTAGTACAGCTCAGAATGCTGGAAGGGCCTATTCTGTGCTGTATCTCAATAAATAAATAAATAAATAAATACACAAGTTTCCAGGATATATGGGGAAGTTGAATGCAGACCCTGCTGTTGGTGAAGCAATGGAACACAGGTACTAGATTGAGTTGGAGCCGTAGATGTTGCAAGCAGAGACCAAGTGTGGAAGAGACCATAAGACAAAGGAGCAGGAGTTGGCCATTCGGCCCATCGAGTCTGCTCCGCCCTTTTATCATGAGCTGATCCATTCTCCCATTTAGTCCCACTCCCCTGCCTTCTCACCATAACCTTTGATGCCCTGGCTACTCAGATACCCATCAATCTCAGCCTTAAGCACACCCAATAACTTGGCCTTCACTGCCGCCTGTGGCCACAAGTTCCATAGATTCACCACCCTCTGGCAAAAAAAATTTCTTCGCATCTCTGTTCTGAATGGGTGCCCTTCAATCCTTAAGTCATGCCCTCTCGTACTAGACTCCCCCCCCCCCCCATGGGAAACAATTTTGCCACATCCACTCTGTCCATGCCTTTCAGCATTTGAAATGTTTCTATGAGGTCCCCCCCTCATTCTTCTAAATACAGTCCAAGAGCGGACAAACATTCCTCATATGTTAACCCTCTCATTCCCGGAATCATTCTAGTGAATCTTCTCTGAACCCTCTCCAACGTCAGCACATCCTTTCTTAAATAAGGAGCCCAAAACTGCCCACAGTACTCCAAGTGAGGTCTTACTTATAGAGCCTTATAGAGCCTCAACGTCACATCCCTACTCCCATACTCTATTCCTCTAGAAATGAATGCCAACATTGCATTCGCCTTCTTCACCACCGACTCAACCTGGAGGTTAACCTTGAGGGTATCCTACACGAGGACTCCCAAGTCCCGTTGCATCTGAGAACTTTGAATTCTGTCCCCAGTTAAATAATAGTCTGACTGTTTATTTCTTCCGCCAAAGTGCATAGCCATATACTTTCCAACATTGTATTTCATTTGCCACTTCTTTGCCCATTCTCCCAATCTATCCAGGTCTCTCTGCAGACTCTCTGTTTCCTCAGCACTACCGGCCCCTCCACTTATCTTTGTATCATCAGCAAACTTGGCCACAAAGCCATCTATTTCATAATCCAAATCATTGACGTACAACGTAAAAAGAAGCGGCCCCAACGCGGATCCCTGTGGAACACCACTGGTAACCGGCAGACAACCAGAATAGGATCCCTTTAGTCCCACTCTCTGTTTCCTGCTAATCAGCCAACGCTCTATCCACGTTTGTAACTTTCCAGTAATTCCATGGGCTCTTGTTAAGCAGCCTCATGTGTGGTACCTTGTCAAAGGCCTTCTGAAAATCCAAATATACAACATTCACTGCATCTCCCTTGTCTAGCCTACTTGTAATTTCCTCAAAAAATTGCAATAGGTTTGTTAGACAGGATTTTCCTTTAAGGAAACCATGCTCAGTTCTGCCTATTTTGTCATATGCCTCCAGGTATTCCATAACCTCAACCTTGACAGTCGACTCCAACAACTTCCCAACCACCAATGTCAAGCTAACAGGTCTGTAATTTGCTTCTTTTTGCTTCCTTGCCCCCTTCTTAAATAGCTGAGTGACATTTGCAATCTTCTAGTCCTCCGGAACCATGCCAGAATCTAATTGACTTTTGAAAGATCATTTCTAATGCCTCCGCAATCTCCACAGCTACTTCCTTCAGAACACCAGGGTGCGCTCCATCTGGTCCGGGAGATTATCTACCCTTATCTACCCTTAGACTATTCAGCTTCCTGAGTACTTTCTCTGTCGTAATTGTGACTGCGCACACTTCTCTTCCCTGCCACCCTTGAGTGTCCGGTATACTACTGATATCTTCCTCAGTGAAAACTGATGCAAAATACTCGTTCAGTTCCTCTGCCATCTCCTTATCTCCCATTACAATTTCTCCAGCGTCACTTTCTATCAGTCCTATATCTACTCTAACCTATCTTTTACTCTTCATATACTTGAAAAAGCTTTTAGTATCCTCTTTGATAAGAGAGAGATGTCACACTGAAGAGGGACCACAGAAAAATGTGAATGTGGGTCAGAATTTTAAAATCACTACGTAGAGGTGAAAAATGAGAAGAACCTTCTTGCATTCTCTAATACTGTAAAGCTTTGCATCAAAAAAAAACTTGAGTTCAGAATCCTGTGTTATTTGGATGGAATTTGGGAGAAAGCAGGCCACTAGAACAGTCAAATTTGCCTCACTCCATCCTCCTACCACCCCACCAGGGATAGGATTCCTCTTGTCCTTACCTACCACCCCACCAGCCTTCGTGTCCAGCACATAATTTTCTGTAACTTTCACTATCTCCAACGGGAACATTGATTTCTCGAACTTCCAATAATGCCCCCTCCTTCTCTGTTCCCCATCCCATTTTCCCTCTCCCACTTCATCTTCATGCCTGCCAATCACCTCTCTCTGGTGCTGTCCTACTTTTTCTTTCTTCTATGCCGTTTTTTCCTCTCCTCTTAGATTTCCCATTCTCCAGCCCTGTATCTCTTTCACCAATCAACTTACCAACTCCTTACCTTACCCCTCACCCCTCACCCCCCCACCCCAGTTTGACCTAACACCTTGTGTTTCTCCCCCTTCCCCCCACCCTCTGACTCTTGACTCCTCATCTTTTCTTTCTCCAGTCCTGCTGAAGGGTCTCAGCCCAAAATGTCAACTGTACTCTTTCCTATAGATGCTGCCTGGCCTGCTGAGTTCCTCAGGCACTTTGTGCGTGTTACTTGGATTTCCAGCATCTGCAGATTTTCTCGTGTTTGTGATTGGATGGCCCCTTGAATATTTGCCTCTTAGGAAACATCCTACTAGCATGTAGTTGGTATGGGAATCTTGTATGTTTCAATAAAATCATAAATTAATCTTCAAACCAAGAAGTTATGCCAATTTAAGTTGCTGTCTCTGTATTGGACAGCTCTGTCATCCTAGGAATTAATTCAATGAATTATTACACATGCAAATGATCTACCACAAGTTTAGCCTTGATGGGTCTGTTTTGTTGATGTGGTCTGCAATCCATAGTTTGTATTATTCCTGCTTTTACATTTTTTTCAAAATATGAAGCAATCCACATTAATACAGCCTCCTAAAAACTCTTCCCTGTCTAATCTAGATATCTTACCTTGAAGTAGAGAAGCTCAATTTTCAATTATAAGCCCTGCTAATAAATATTGAATATAACTTACTTGCAGATTTTGAGTTGCTGTTATGCCCACTGTCTTCTTTGCTTGCTGAATGGTGCAAATTTACTTCATTATCTGTTTTTGAAAACAAGACAAGTTACTATTTTATTTTTTAAATTTTGCTCCATGTTATACAACTTTGGAAGGACTTTTAACACTCCTGATGAATAACAAAATTTTTTTCAGATTTAACTTTCAGAATATCAATATGAAGTAGCTCATTTAGTTGAAAAAGTGGTTATTTTGTTAAGTATAAACAAGTTCTTATGTTCCCAAAACACACACACAAAATGCTGGAACTCAGCAGGCCTGGCAGCATCTATGGAAAAGAGTACAGTCGATGCTTTGGCCTGAGACCCTTCGGCAGGACTGGAGAAAAAAAGATGAGCAGTAGATTTAAATGGTGGGGGAGGGGAGAGATGAATACAAAGCGATAGGTGAAACCGGGAGGGTGAGGGATGAAGTAAAGAGCTGGAAAGTTTATTGGTAAAAGTGATACCGGGCTGGAGAAGGGGGAGTCTGATAGGAGAGGAGAGAAGGTCATGGAAAAAAGAAAATGGGGGAAGAGTGCCAGAGAGAGGCGATAGGCAGTCAAGGAGATAAGCTGAGAGAGGGAAAAAGGGATGGGAAATGGTGAACGAGTAGGGTGGGGGCATTACTGGAAGTTCGAGAAATCGAAGTTCATGCCATCAGGTTGGAGGCTACCCAGATGGAATATAAGGTGTTGTTCCTCCAACCTGAGTCTGGCCTCGTTGTGACAGTAGAGGAGGCCACAGATTCCTCCAACTTGAGTGTGGCCTCATCGCAACAGTAGAGGAAGCCATGGATTCCTTGAATCTGAGTGTGGCCTCATTGCGACAGTCGAGGCAATAGATTTATGTTCCCATTTTTGTTGAGATTTACCGGTAAACTACAGGAAGAAATTTTGACAAATATTAAATCTAAGGATCACACCCTCTCTAATCAAAAGCTCCAGTGTACCAAGAATAAGATAAAGTTGAGATTCTGAGCAGCGTACTCCTGTAATTTTCTGAGTGGTCACCAGGTGGTCTATTTGGTAAAAACACTTAAACCTACTTAGATCATTGCCCATCATCCTTTCCTGTTAAGGGTTGATAGTTCATGGGAGAGTTCAATTGTTCCAGCATCTGCTGTTAGCACCAACTACTACGACTTGCTTCCATGAAAAACCCTTAAGGACAAATAAATGCTTTTTTCCTTTGCATTACCTCCTGCAGTCAAACAATGAATCCAAATTGCAACTTCTGCTCTTTTTACCAACACCTTTTCCTTGAATCCGGACAGAGACCTCTTCATGTAGCCTGTGGGTACATTTCATACTGAACCCCTCCACTCACTCAGAGAGCATAAGACACACCAACATGTTGCCCTTTCTATAGAATGCTACCTGACTTGCAGTGTTTTCGTATTTTCCATTTTTATTCCAGATTTCCAACAGCTGAAACTTACTGATATTCAAGAATTTGGACATCTCTTTAGCATATTAATTTATAAATATTATGCACTGAACCTGATCCAGAGCAGTAAGGTTTTTTCCTCCTAAGTCTTGTCTGCCAAATTTGACATGCATAGTTGGATCTTTTCAGTTTGGGTCAGATACCTGTGCCTATGTGCTCTTATTGATTTGAACTTGATGGCCACATGTAAGCAAGTGTCTATTTTCATTGACAATGTACTTGAGTTTATTTAGTAGAAGTCAAGATAAGGCAAGAAGCTTTTGATCAAGTGTACACTTGAATTGACTTTATTTCCTACATCCTTCACATACATGAGGAGTAAAAATCTTTACGTTACATCCCCATCTAAATGTGCAATGCGCAATTTATAGTAATTTGTAATAATTAGTATGTACAACAGGACAGTCAATATAGCATAGAAATACAATGTATAAGTGTGAACTGATTGGTCTGATGGCCTGGTGGAAGAAGCTGTCCTGAAGTCTGTTGGACCTGGCTTTAATACTGCGGTACCATTTCCTAGATGGGAGCTGCCGGAACAGTTTGTGGTTGGAGTGACTCGGGTCCCCAATGATCCTTCGGGCCCTTTTTATACACCTTTCTTTGTAAATGTCCTGAATCATGGGAAATTCACATCTACAGAGGTGTTGGGCTGTCCGTACCACTCTGCAGAGCCCTGCGATTGAGGGGATTACAGTTCCCATACAGCCAGTCAGGATGTTCTCAATTGTGTAATTGTTTGCTCTTAGACATCAGTTCAAGAGGTTCCCCAGAAATAACAGTTATACCATCAAACAAACTGAACAGTTTATCAATAAAATATTTTCACAGACAGCAAAGCAAAATATAAAAAAAACATGATTTTTAATTTTTAATCACATTGCAGGGTACTAAAATAACATGCCTGATGTATGTAGATGTAGAAAACAATGATCAAAGCAGCACACACAAAATGCTGAAGGAACTCAGTAGGTCAGGCAGCATCTATAAATGATTTGGGTTGCGACCCTTCAGGACTGGTAAATACTCACTGAGTTTTGTATTTTTATGGGGCAGGAAGTTACAAAAAGTACAAGGCAATGACAACTCAGTCATCCATGCCACTGATTGCTTTTCTTAAAATTGTTAATAATAGCATTAACAAAAGTTGTGAATCTGCTATAATATTCTCAGAGAATTGAGGCCCAGTATAAACAGCTGTGCTTTACTTTGATGTTATGCGGAATATCGGTAGCTCGGGTTGGCTATTTGGAAATTTGGTTAATTGCCTAGCTTGGCAAAATGCTTGCAGATGTTTTGGCTGCAATGGAGAAGCCATCATCAGTGCACAGTTTAGGGTGTTGTCTCTTCAGAATGTGGGCTTATATACTCCTCTGGGGTCTGAATGGATATTGATCAGACATTGTGATCTGGTTGGCTGGTTCAAAGCACTGTGAACTGTTTAGCAGTAGAAGATTCTGATTGGCTAGCTTCGAGGGAGGTCCGTTGACTATCCAGATTCCAAATGGACCTCCCTTAAAGCTAGCCAATCAAAATCTTCTACTGCTCAACATTTCACAGGGTTTTGAACCAGCCAGCCAGATCACAACATTAAATCAATATTCATTTGGACTCCAGAGGAGTATATAAGCTAGCATTGTAAGGAGGCAATACTCTCAACTGTACACTGATGATGGCTTCTTGTGTGGAGCCAAAACATCTGTAAACGTTTTGCCAAGCTCGACAATCAAATAAACTTCTAAGTGTTTTAATTAGTTTTATTACTGATTATTTGTGTAAATTACCTTTCCCATTGATGCTAACTTAAAATTCCTAAACCAGGCCATGTTTTCCGTAATTAGACTTATTTGCAAAGAACATAATTTAGCTACTTATTTCAAATAGCACTTCAGTAATATTAATCTTTATTAATAAGGATTTTGATTTAGGATTCTTTTTGCAAAAAGTAGTTAGTTAGGAAAGTAAATCTATAAATTTGCTGAAGATACAGCTATTGCTTGTAGAATCTCAGATGGTGACAAGAAGGCATACATGAGCGAGATATGCTAACCAGTGGAGTGGTGTCGCAGCAACAACCTGGCACCCAACGTCAATAAGACGAAAGAGCTGATTGTGGACCTCAGGAAGGGTAAGATGAAGGAACACATACCAATCCTCATAGAGGGATCAGAAGTGGAGACAGTGAGCAGTTTCAAGTTCCTGGGTGTCAAGATCTCTGAGGAACCTGGTCCCAACATATTGATGCATTTATAAAGAAGGCAAGACAGTGACTATACTTCATTAAGAGTTTGAAGAGATTTGGCATATCAACAAATGCACTCAAAAACTTCTACAAATGTACTGTGGAGAGCATTCTGACAGGCTGCATCACTGTCTGGTATGGGGTGGGGGCTACTGCCCAGGACCAAAAGATACTGCAGAGGGTTGTAAATTTAGTCGGCTCCATCTTGGGTACTAGCCTACAAAGAACCCAGGACATCTCAAGGGGAGGTGTCTTAGAAAGGCAGCATCCACTATTTAAGGACCTTCAGCACCCAGGGCATGCCCTTTTCTCACTGTTACCATCAGGCAGGAGGTACAGAAGCCTGAAGGCACGCACTCAGTGATTCAGGAACAGCTTCTTCCCCTCTGCCATCCGAATCCTAAATGGACATTGAACCCTTGGACACTACCTCACTTTTTTATTATATATTATTTCTGTTTTTTTGCAATTTTTAATCTATTCAATATACGTATATTGTAATTGATTTACTTATTTATTATTATTCTTCTTCTATATTTTGTATTGGTTTGAACTGCTGCTAAGTTAACAAATTTCACGAGACATGCCGGGGATGATAAACCTGATACTGATAAATCATAGTGTAATCTCTAGTTAATTAGACAGCCATGAACTTCCAGATCTCCAGGTCATCACACTGATCATGAAGCCACGTGGCAGTTTTTGAGATACGGCCATCTTCTTGTCAAAGGAAAACATTTGTTCTGGATAAGATAAGGTATGAATACTGCATTTTGTGTCTAGTCACCCTTTCCTGCAAGAATACTATAGTAGTACATGCAAAATGTAGTGTTTCTAAGTCTGGGAAAACTGAGTCTTTAAATCATTAAAAATTAGATGCTACACGCCTCAAATTGAAATGAAATAATAATTCTGGCAGGGCCTTATGAGTTCTTTCATCTTTCACCAAGACATATAATGGCATTTGAGCTGTGTAATGGAGCCTGAATTTTGATTAATTGATACCTCAGGCCAGAGATAAAATTAATGATATAAAATTATAGCTAGATATTCTTAATTATAATCTTTTGGTGGTTTGGTTTTTAACAAAGGACCACTAGAAGTTCAGTATTAAGCATTACTGAGGAAAACTATTTTTGTATATCCTGGTGTTAAGCTGCAATAATTCAGGAGCTTTACTGCACTTTGCTGTGATTTAAATAGTTTATCCCTTTGATTTTTGTCAATTTGTTATTCCAGAATTGAATAAACATTTTTAATAATCTGTTCAAACTTTTTCCTCAAAAATAAATGTCATACAAATTTGTCACCAGTCAATTATCATTAACACTTTATTGTGTTCTGGATAATCTCATTTGTGTAAGGCTGTAAATAATGTCTGTAAAAAAAATTGATCATATAGCTACAATAAGACTACATTGCAAAGTGGTTATTCAGCATGATTATTCTTATTGGTTCGTCAGGGCATGAGGGCCGGAGATTGGGGCCGAGAGGGAAGATGAATCAGCCGTGATGAAATGTCGGAGCAGACTCGATGAGCCAAATCATGGCCTAATTCTACTCCTTTTCGTTATGGTCTTAAGGTCTTAATTAACAGATCTCTGTGAGATTTAGTATCATGTCCCTTGCTTTAAAGTGTTACCATGCCATTCCTGTTCACACTGTATTACAGTTAAGTTTTCACCACAGTATACCACCTTTGTGATTCATATATATCCAGATGGAACTGATAGAAAAGGAATTTGCTCTGATTGCTTTAGAAATACCTATGTGATATATGTTTGATCATTGTTACTTTTTCTGTCACGTTAAACAGTATCTTTTGCAAAGTATTGACAGTTCTGTTCAGATCTATACTTTATACTTTATTGTTGCCAAACAATTGATACTAGAATGTACAGTCATCACAGCAATATTTGATTCTATGCTTCACGTTCCCTGGAGTACAAATCGTTAGTAAATATTAAAAAATCAAATTATAAATCATAAATAGAAAATAGAGAAGGGAAATTAAGGTAGTGCAAAAAAAAAACCGAGAGGCAGGTCCGGATATTTGGAGGGTACGGCCCAGATCCGGGTCAGGATCCGTTCAGCAGTCTTATCACAGTTGGAAAGAAGCTGTTCCCAAATCTGGCCGTATGAGTCTTCAAGCTCCTGAGCCTTCTCCCGGAGGGAAGAGGGACAAAAAATGTGTTGGCTTGGGTGGGTCGTGTCCTTGATTATCCTGGCAGCACTGCTCCGACAACGTGCGGTGTAAAGTGAGTCCAAGGACGGAAGATTGGTTATTTTGCGGTGAGTGCCACTAAAAACGGGATTTCTCTTTGATTGAAGAAGCCCCAAGTATGTGAATGAGAATTGCTGGTGTTTCTTGAGTTTCACTGTGATATCATACTTTTTGAGTCTAGTGGTAGAGCAGTTTCCCCATACTTAAACTGAGGAATTTTATTGGCGCCTCTGAGCCATTTTTGGAACTATGACAGAAAACAAGTGATTGCATTAAATTAAGTGACGTGGAATGGCTGTGAGTGACGAGGATAATATAAACTTATTTTCTAACTGAATTTACTTTAATGTTTTAACTTTTCAGTGCTTTAAGGTGTTTTGTGATCTAATTTTTTTATTTCCAATAATATTTTTATTTAATTGATTTTAAATTTGGATAGCGCCTGGTATGCGATAGTTTTAATAGCAAACTGTTAAAGGCATTTTAGCCCTTCTGTGACAACTGTCTTAAACCCACTTTGCTGCTACTGTTGCACTGGGCCTCACCTCTGTGGATCAGGACCAGCAAGTCAGTATTTTCTGATTCACAAAAAGTAAACTGCCTTTTTATATGGTTCTGGACCATTAAATGGACATTGTTTTTTCTATGAAATTATGCTAGTAATGGAAAATATCGCTCAGTTTTAGTAGGCAGAGCCCTAAAGTGGATCAGGTTAAAATCAAACAAAAATCAAAATAAAAACTTTAAATGGCAATATGAAATGAAAATGGAAAATTCTGGGATAGAGTCAGCAGATTAGGCAGCACCCATGGATAAAGGGATAACTAATGTTACAAATCCAGGACCTTCATCACTCTTCTTTTACACAGAACTCTGTAAGCACCAAGTGAGCCAGCTGGAACCCTACGGCATACATATTTTGTGTTCAAGTTGGCAATGTGTATGTTGAAATGTTTAGGTTTGATTTGGTTTGAGACAGACTCTGCTATGTCAGCCAGGCTCAGTACTTTATCTATGGTTAATTTCTTTGAATGACCAGATTTGTCACTATCATTCCAAACAGATTAATAGCATGATTGATGGTCAGATTAGATATAGAAATGATCCCAGTTCTCTGGTCAAAGTTAATTTTGGGTTAGCTGTATTTGGGTCCAGTTTTAACTTTATTCTTCTAAATTGGATTCTGACTTAAAAATTTGATACAAGAAGTAGCACCTCTGACAATGTAGCATTTCCTTTGTACTGCAGTGGAGTACCTGCCTTTGTAATGTGCTTAAGAATGAGGATAGAACCCACAAGCACCCAACCAAGTGGTATATTTCTATAACACCATAAGATATAGGAGCAGAATTAGGCCATTTGGTCCATCAAGTCTGCTCCTCCATGGCTGATCTAATTTCCCTGTCAGCCTCAATCTCTTGCCTTCTCTGCATATCCCTTCATGCCATGACTAATCAAGAATCTATCAACCTCTGCCTTCAATATACCCAATGACTTGGTCTCCATAGGTGTCATACCATGACCATGTTAATTTTTGTGATCAGAAGGTTACCTGTTTAAGTAAGTGCATAGTGTAGATTTAGCATTTTTAGAGCAGTATTATAGTGTCATGAGACCATGTGCTGAATGGCTCTTTGGACCTGGATCAAATGCTATTACTTTATCTGTAGTTGGTGGGAATTAGTTTCAACTGATCTTATCTTGTAAGTCAATTTATCAGAAGGGAATGCATGCTGCAAATCTACACAAATGACCAGTACTACGCACAAAATGCTGGGTTCCTCCAGCATTTTGCATGTGTTGCTTGGATTTCCAGCATCTGCAGATATTCTCTTGTAAATGACTAGTACTTATGCCTTGCTGGTTGATCAGTTTATAGTGACCTTTTAGTTATTTTTCTCTCTTTTTCCCAAGAGCATTCTACTTGTGGAACACAAAATAAGGCATAAAGCTTAAAATCAAACTACAGTTAAAACGAAGAACAGTGATCAGCTTGCATTGAGATGACAGCTAATTTTGTCATCTTTATCTGCCTATCAGAATAGTTAAACTGTAACCATTCCAAAGAAATATTTAACTATGAGGTATAGACTTACTCCCATAGCTTTTTATATTATAAGCTGGATATACATATCTGATAAGATCAGTTCCATAAACCAGGTTCAGTGGCAGCAACAGCAGAAGTGCACTAATTTCTTTTGAAACCATGTTGCACCTGTAATGTAAAGAAAAAAGCAATATTGAGAAGTGTTAAAGGAAAACATAATTCAAGGATATTGGATTAACAAATTAGTTGAATGGAATGTATTTCTCTCCAGTTTTTACGCAAGCAAAAATGACTCTGATAAACAGTTGCCTTTTTCAAAATTTGCCTAGTATTTCAGTCACATCAATGGAAAGAGGAAAAGTTCAAGAGATTTAGTGATCTAAATCTTTTGATTTGAAAGCCCTTACAAATTGTTTTATTTTGTGTCTCTTATGTGGTGCCCTTCGAAATAATTAATAGTATTTATAATCATATCTGAAAGGTGTTACGTGCCAGGTATGATTTTACAACCTAAGTTTCCCAGAACATTTCTATCTAAGCAAAACGTTGGCAGTCAATAGTTTGGCTGCAGGATTTTGACACATGATCATATTGAGAGTGTTTAAAGGACACGCAATGTAATGCTAATGAAGTTAGTGAACTAAATCCCAGATTTCCATATTCTTCTGCATGTTAACAAAACTCTGAACAAAATTCTAAACAAACATACCAGTGTTTGTGGTCTTCGTGGACTTGCTTCTGTAAAAGTTTCCCAAAAGATTGACCTGGATGAAGAGTAACTTAAGTATACTTTAAAAAGATGAATCCTGTTGTATTTATATAGAGGTGGTTCTACAGCTAATTTCATGGCTCCTCCTGTTAAAATGGAAGCATTAATTAGGAAGTCTGTACTTTTTTTAAAAATATCAAAATGTTGCATCAAGTTAGGGAGTTCCTCGTGGTCAGTGTTGCTTTGCATTCTCTAGGTGTAGTCTTTGGCAATAGCAAATTATTTAATAATCATGCATTTCCATCCTTCTAAAGTCTTGACAACATTAAAGGAAATAGTATTTTTTGATAATTGTGTCTGTTGATTTTTAATATGAACATAAGACCTTAAGACATAGCAGCAGAATTAGGTCATTCAGCCCATGGTCATACTACACTGCAAAGTCTCCTCCAGGAAGCCTACCCTGAAGAAGTTAAAATTTTCCATTCGACGGGAGTTCAGTAAAACCCTCTCTCACTGCTCCTCTTCTGTGATCTCTGCAGCCTTTTGACTCTTCTACCACATGCACCAATCAACTTCCTAACTCTTTGCTTCATCCCTCTCCCTCCAAATTTTATCTGTCACCTTGTGTTTCTCTCTCCCCTTCCCCCACCTTTTAAATCTACTCCTCAGCTCTCTTTCTCCAGTCCTGCTGAAAGGTCTTGGCCCAAAATGTCACTTATACTTGTTCATTGATGCTGCCTGGCCTGCTGAGTTCCTTCAGCATTTTGTGTGTGTTGCTTCGATTTTCAGCATATGCAGATTTTCCCTTGTTTGAGGTCATTAAGTTCATTGGGTCTGATTCACCATTGGATCATGGCTGATTTAGTTTCCCTCAACCCCTTTCTCCTGCCTTCTCACTGTAATCTTTGACCCCCTTACTAATCAAGAAACTCCTAAGGTTCTTGACAAAGAACCCATTAACTACCCCTTTAAATATACCCAGTGACTTGGCCTCCACAGTTATCTATTACAGTGAATTTCAGAGATTTATCACCATCTGCCCAAAAAAATTCCTCCTCATCTGTATTTTAAAGGGACCTCCCTCTATTCCGAGGCCGTGCCCTCTGGTCCTAGACTCTCCTGCTATAGAAAACATCCTTTCCAAGACTTTCATTAGTGAGTAGCTTTCAATCTGATCCACCCCTGTCCCCCTCCATTCTTGAATATAGGCCCAGAGCCATCAAACACACCTCATATGTTAACCTTTTCATTCCTGGAATCATTCTCATCATCCTCCTCTGGGCCCTCTCGAATGCCAGCACACCCTTTCTTAGATAAGGGGTCCAGTAGTGACATCAAACCTTAGGTCGTGTTAGTTGTTAACGTAAATAGTGCACTTTACTGTTTGCTTCGTTGTACATGTGATAAATAAATCATTCTGAATCTGAATCTGTATCTCATCTTCTCTCTAGTGTGCTTGCACCACAGACTGGTAATGATTTTTGAAAATCTGTATCTTGGGGATATCAGAATTTAGTTCTAGAATAAAAAGTAATTATTGATTCTACATGGATGAAGGAACAACAGCATTTTAAAGTAGTAAGAGTTGGAGTTAGAGTCATCATGCTGTACTCTGTGACCTATAATGGTGAAATCACCCATAAATAGAGTGGAATAAGTTACTTGTGCCATGTTAATTTACATAAATATTTAAATTCTGTTCAAAGTTCAAAGTTTAATCTAAATTCTGAATGATTGCAAAGTCTCAGGTATAGACATTAGTTTAATTCTAAAATGGATGGAGTTTGGTGATTACTTTGGATTCATATTAAAGAGTCCATTTTTGAAATTTTGAAATGCTTATAATATTACAAATCGTGATGAAATGCATAATACCAATGGGTCTCCTTTATTGGAGAAAACATGGCATGGTGAGATGTTATGAATTCATATTTCTCTGTAGCTTGGCTAATATACTGAATGTCTTTTTGGAATCTAATTACAGAGATAAATATACTTGATGCATTTCTGAACTGAGTCTCCAGGTTCTGTGGGATATACTGAGTACCCGTTCTAGAGCATGGCGATATGCATCTAGAATTTAAATTTATGTAGTTGCTCCTTTCCCAATTTTGTTTTTTGTATTTTGTCCCACAGGCTATATTATGAAACAAAACACATCCTATTCGTGAGTATCTGGTTAAATTCTGTGCTGGAATGTGTTACTATATACATACCATTGCAGCTTGTTTTTACCTCCTGAACAAATTAAAGACAAGTACATAAAAATGTTGAAAACCAAATGACAGATGAACTGGTACTATTTTACACAAAGTACAGTCTTCATAAAGACTATGCTTCATCCTATTTAGAGCTTAATTTCTCAAGTCTCATGTTCTAGTTTGTGATTTAAAGTTGCAAATTAATGCAAAAACAAATCCAGTTTAATTTAGTGCTCTTAAAAAAAATCTGCACCCTAATTACCATTTAAATTATGTTCTTCTTGTCCCATAATTTAAAATTACATACATAAACTGAAGGTCATAAATGAGAGAGACTTTAAAACACTTTTTATAATGCTGTTTACATTATAAATACATGCTGGTGCTTATGTATTTATGACCGTTTTATTCCATATCCATCTTTTAACCTATTACTTTATTTTTGTATAATTCTTCATTCTTTATAATTGCTGAATGTTTTTTTCTGTTGCATGCCCTGGCCTATACACCACAGCAAATTTCTAATACATACCCTTGTGTTGTGTGAAGTAAAGTAAATTTATTATCAGAGTAAATACATATATGCCTTCATGTACAACCCTAAGATTTATTTTCTTGTGGATATACTCAGCAAACTTATAGAATAGTAACTATAGCAGCATCAATGAAAGATCAAGTAGAGTGCAGAAGACAACAAACTGTGTAAATGCAAATATAAATAAATAACAGTAAATAACGAGATCATGAGATAATGAGATAAAGAGTCCTTAAAGTGAGATCGCTGTTGTGGTAACTTCTCAATGATGGGGGAAGTGAGAGTAGTTATTCCCTTTATTCAGGACCCTGATAGTTGAGGGGTAGAAACCATTCTTGAACTTGGTGGTGCAAGTCCTGAGGCTATTGTACCTTCTACCTGACAAAAGCAGTGAGAAGGGAGCATGACCTGGGTGGGGGGGATCTCTGATGATGGATGATGCTTTCACACGACAGATGTGCTCAATGGTTGGGAGGGCTTTACCTGTGATGTACTGGGCCAAATCCACTACCTTTTGTAGAATTTTCTATTCAAAGGCATTGGTATTTCCTTACCAGGCTATGATGCAGCCAGTCAATATATTCGCCACTATGCATCTATAGAAATTTCTCAATGTTTTAGATGTCATGCCGAATCTCCACAGACTCCTGAGGAATAGGGGTGCTGCCATGCTTTCTTCCAGGACAGGTCCTCTGAAATAGTAACACAGAGGAATTTCCAGTTGCTGACCCTCTCTATCTCTGATCTGCCGATGAGGACTAGCTCATGGACTTCTGATTTCCCTCTCCTGAAGTCTATAATCAGCTCCTTGGTCTTGCTGGATTGAGTGAGAGGTTTTTTTATCATACCACTCAGCGAAGTTTTCATTCTCCCTCCTGTATGCTGATTCATCACCACTTTTGATTCAACCCGCAATAGTGGTGTCATCTGCAAACTTAAATATGGCATTGGAACTGTGCTTAGCCTCACAGTGTAAAGTGAATAGAGTAGAGGGCTAAGCACACAACCCTATGGTGCACCCGTGCTGATGAAGATTGCGGAAGAGATGTTGTTACCAATCCAAACTGACTCCGGTCTACAAGTGAGGAAATCCAGGATCCAAGTGCACAAGGAAGTATTGAGGCCAAGGTCTTGGAGCTTATTGATTAGTTTTGAGGGGATGATAATATTGAATGTTGAGCTATAAAGAGCATCCAGATATATGCATCTTTGTGTGAAGAACCAATGAGATATATCAGTAATATCTGAGTAACATAGTGAATATATTGTTTGATTAAGCATTCTTTGCCATTTAAATAATTCATTATGGGTTATATATTAAACTATGTGAACAGCATATGTCATCATGCCACCACATCATAGACGAATGCCTTGCTAAAAGTAAAGCAAGATTAATGTATAGGAGTTATCCTGCCTCTGTGTTTTTCTTTCAATTAGTTTAATGTTTTAGAGTTACAAGATAATTATATATGAAGCATAAAGTTGATCCTTAAAATACATTAGGATGGTGATACTTAGGTACAGTATTCAGGAAAAAATTGTGTTTATTAATAATAATATAGTTTTTTCAAGAAATAATTGGAACTAAATATTACAGCCTAACTTGGAACAGAATCTTAAAGAAAAGTTCCCATGAGAATCCTGGGTTGTCAGCAAACTACTTCTCCATTGTTGAAGTCTTGCAGCAGACCATAGTTATTGGAACTCTGGCAGAAAATTTGTCTTTGTGGGAGTCCCAAAATATATTTGCACTTGTGTTGAGGTATGCTGATAGTATTGTGCTGAATTGCTGCTGTACCCCAGCGTAATGCAGACCTAAGATTCAACATTGTTTAATGTCATTTCCAGTACACAAATGTAAAGGAAAACAATATAATTGTTATTCCAGATCTGAACCAGCACGTAAAAGCAATAAGATCAAAAAAAACCCACAAAAATAAAAAAAAACAATAAGTATAAGTATATAAGGTACTTTATATACATAGATTAATTGTACATCCATAAAGTGACGCTAGGTACAAGACTGCCTGTACATATGGTGACTGTGTCAGGAAATGATATAGTAGTGGTTGTTGGGGTGTGTAGAGGGATGGGTTGGTAGTTGGAGGTATTGATCAGCTTTACTGCTTGGGGAAAGTAACTGTTTTTGAGTCTGGTGGTCCTGGTGTGGATGCTACGTAGCCTTCTCCCTGATGAGAGTGGGACGAACAGTCCATGAGCAGGATGGGTGGAATCCTTCATGGTGTTGGGATTTTCCAGAGCTTTTCTGTGTATGTATGTCCTTGAATGTGGGTAGGCTAGTGCTGGTGATGCATTGGGCAGTTCTGACTACCCGTTGTAGAGATTTCCTGTCTACTGCAGTACAGCTTCCATACCGTGCAATGATGCCACATGTTAGGATGCTCTCTATTGTGCATCTGTAGAAGGATGGGAGTATTGGTATGCATAGTCCAGCTCTCTTTAGCCTCCTCTGAAAGTGGAGGTATTGGTGAACTCACTTGATTGTGGCTGTCTTATCATTGTTGGTGATGAGCCTTGCCACTGCTGTGTCATTGGTGAATTTGACAATGTGATTACTTGGGTGTGAGCAGTGCACAGCAATGGGCTCAGCTTACAGCCCTGGAAGGGCACCCATGTTGAGGAGTTGTTGTGCATCCTGATTATCTGAGGTCTGTTGGTTAGGAAGTCTGAGACATATTAGGACATCTAACTCTCTACACTTATAATAATATGAACATCATTGCATTGCCGATCGACAGATGACGCATTAGCCACAGCTCTACACACTGTCCTTGCACATCTAGAGAAGAGGGATGCTTATGTGAGAATACTGTTCCTGGACTACAGTTCATCTTTCAACACCATAATTCTCTCCAGGCTCGACAAGAAGCTGAGAGACCTCGGCCTTCACCCTGCCTTGCGTAGCTGGAGCCTGGACTTCTTGTCAGATCGCCGGCAGGTGGTAAGAGTGGGCTCTCTCACCTCTGTCCCTCTGACCCTCTGACCCTCAACACAGGTGCCCCTCAGGGCTGTGTACTAAGCCCCCTCCTCTACTGTCTGTATACGCATGACTGTGTCGCCACCCACAGCTCCAGTCTACTAATTAAATTTGCTGATGACTCTATACTGATTGGCCTAATCTCAAATAATAATGAGGCAGCCTACAGAGAAGAAGTCATCACCCTAACACAGTGGTGTCAAGAAAACAACCTCTCCCTCAATGTCGCAAAAACGAAGGAGCTGGTTGTGGACTACACAAGGAATGGAGAGAGGATAGCCGGAATTGACATCAATGGATCTAGGATTGAGAAGGTGAACAGCTTTAAGTTCCTTGGCATAAAGATCACCGAGGATCTCACATAGTCTGAACATACTGGCTGTGTGGTGAAAAAGACACAACAGTGCCTCTTTCACCTCAGATAGTTGAAGAAGTTCGGTGTGGGCCCTCAAATCTCAAGAACTTTCCGTAGGAGCACAACTGAGAGCATCCTGACTGACTGTATCACTGCCTGGTATGGGAACTGTACTTCCCTCAATAGCAGGACTCTGAAGAGAGTGGTGTGGACAGCCCGGTGCATCTGTAGATGTGAACTTCCCACTATTCAGGACATTTACATTGACAGGTGTTTAAAAAAGCCCAAAGGATAATTGGGTACCAGAGTCACCCCCAACCACAAACTGTTTCAGCTGCTACCATCCAGGAAACAGTACCGCAGCATAAAAGCCGGGACCAACAGGCTCCAGGACAGCTTCTTCCACCAGGCCATCAGACTGTTGAATTCATGCTGACACAACTCTATTTCTAAGTTATGATGACTGTCCTGTTGTACATACTATTTATTATAAATTACTATAAATTGCACATTGCACATTTAGATGGAGAGGTAAGGTAAAGGTTTTTACTCATGTACAGTATATGAAGGATGTAAGTAATAATGTCAATTCAATTTAATTCAGTTCAATTGTTCTGCATTTGAACTACTGTAATATAAGGTAGATACTGGTAGATGGCTTCCAGTTTAAAAATATTAGGCAATCTAATTGTATGAATTAAAGCATTAAGAGGCTGTTATTGCATTTAGTCACGGTTGTGAAGAGAGGTCTCAGCCCTCGGCTCTTTATTCCTCTCCACAGATCCTGTTTGCCCTGTTGAGTTCTTCCAGCACTCTGGATTTCCAGCATCTGCAGAATCTCTTGTGTTTGTAGTTTTCAAGCTAAGATCTCTCTAATAGCACTCAAAATTTTAATCATTAGCTGTTCCGATTTACTAGTTCTAATTGGGTGCACCATCTTTCATTCCTGCTAGGGCACCAGTTGAGCTATCTAGTATGTGGGATTGTGAGGGGTTTTTGTTTTCTTTAAAACACATGGAGTAATCTTTGGTGCTGGAACGGAAATTGAATAAGCAATGAAATCACATCAAGAATGTAGAATTATGCTTACATCATCAGTTCAAGCAAAAATTAGTGGACCTTATTTAGTTGTGCTAATGTTATTATTTAGTCACCTTTAAATATGTAGTACAACTGTAAGTTGTCCCATATCTTATAATTCTAAAAATAAATTGGAAATCACTTAAAATATGTATAAGGCATCCATTAGTCTTGCAAGACCATGGATCTGCACCTGGAAAGTCTTCACTCTTCAGGGCGCAGGCCTGGACAAGGTTGTATAGAAGACCGGCAGTTGCCCATGCTGCAAGTCTCCCCTCTCCACGACACCGATGTTGTCCAAGGGAAGGGCAAGGGCCAATACAGCTTGGCACCGGTGTCGTCACAGAGCACTGTGTGGTTAAGTGCCTTGCTCAAGGAAACAACACGCTACCTTGGCTGGGGCTCGAACTCACAACCTTCAGGTTGCTACTCAAATGCCTTAACCACTTGGCCACATGCCCACACTAAATATATAATGAATGTTGAAATGCATAACTGTATGCCCTAAATAATCAGCTATCTAACGGTAGCGAAAAGTTCAGGTTTGCTAGACACTGAACAGAAAGAAGAAGAAAACAAGGTAGTGTGCATGGGTTTGTGGACCATTCAGAAATCAGAAATCTGATGGTGGATGACAAGAAGCTGTTCTTAAATAATAGAGTGCGGATCTTCAGGCTGCCTTACCTCCTTCCATGGATGGACATGTCCTGGATAGTGAAAGTCGTTAGTAATGGATGCTGCTTCCTTGAGATGCCACTTCTATGGGAGGGGGAAATTGTGCCTCTGATGAAGCTGCTGAACCCACAACCCTCTAGAGTCCTGTCCATTGAAGCTTTCTTACCACGTTGTGATGCAATCATTGAAAATGCTCTAGACCCTGTACATTTATAGAAATTTGCAGTGTGTCTGGATTGCCATGTATCTTCTCAAAAATCTGTATTGTTGTACAGTTCCAACAATGCAATGTAGGAATATGAGTTGTAATATTATTGGAATGTTAAATTCTTAATGACATTGCATTAGCTGTACAGTGGGTTTTCCTTAGTAACTACAGCTGTCAATTAATACTAGTGTAAATTAATGCATTAATTGTATGTGTTAATGGAGAAATGGCATTGCAGTTTCCAAAAGAAGGGTTTATCAATATCTGCCTTTTTGAGGCATCACCTTTTGAAGGTATCTTCAATGATGGGAAGACTAGTCCCCATGATGGAGCTGGTTGAGTTTGCAACTCTTTTCAGCTTTTTCTAATCCTGTGCAGTGGCCCCTCCATACCAGATAGTGTTGCAACCAGTTAGAATGCTCCCCACAGTACGCCTATAGAAATTTGTTAGTCGTTGGTGACATACCAAACATCCTCACTATGTTGGGCCTGGGATAGATCTTCAGAGATGTTGACATCCAGGAACCTGAAACTCCTCATCCTTTCCACTGCTGATCCCTTAATGAGGACTGATGTGTGTTCCCTCGACTTCCCTTTCCTGAAGTCCACAATCAGTTCTTTAGTCTTATAAACAGCAACCTGACATAGTTGATTCAAATCTGAGTGGAGAGTCAGTGAGATTGCATCTGCTGTAGACCTGTTGCGGTGAGTCCAGATCCTTGCTCAGCAGTGAGTTGGTTCTGGCCATGACCGTCCTCTCAAAGCGCTTTATCACAGTGACGTGAGTGCAACTGGGAGATAATTGTTGGAGAAGCTAACTTCACCACATCCCTGGAACCCCAGCTTGTTATGGTCATTGAACCATTAATAAGAAGGTAAAGCAATTGACATATGCACACATACTTAACTGTAGTTATTCAATTTGTCAGAACACTGGTCACAACTCAATTCAAATGAAGCTTGTCTTTATGGGACTTCACCAATACCACTACTGTGTCCTTAAATCAAAAGCGCTTTCTACCATACCATTCTTTGAATCATTTAATTGATTCCTCTAATTTGTTTTATTTTGTGTTAATTTGAATACAGTTCAGTTAGTAATCCAAATCATATAGCATTTGTAGCTTTGGTAATATACACCTTTATTCCTCGCGCAATGGGCGAATTTTCTCATTAGTATGTTATTAGCTCCTCTGAGGACAAATTATCTATAGTAATTAGTTAGGTGTCAATTAAAATAAAAGTTAAAATATCAATTCCTTCCTGTCCCAAGGAAATGTGCTAATGCTGGCAGCAGATAGGCAATGCTGTGTTTTGGATTCATGTTTCTGGCTGCACAGTGCAGTATCTGTTCAGACTATATTTTTCCTACTAATTGCCAATCCTGCATTGACAGTTCAGGATTTCTTTTCAATCCCCTATACTGAATTGATTTCTCTACTATGGTGGCGTATTTTAATTGTCTATTCCTGTAATAGTCTTGTTCACATTTTCAGTGGCAGCCAGTACTCTTGTATCCTGAGACATAAAGCATAACTATGTAACAAATTTGCCTTCGAGGACTTGCATTTCTCACACATTGGGAACACCTCTGGGAATATTTTATGAATCCTTACTTTTGAGTAATGTAGTCTCTGTAGGATTTTATATTGTATTAAACAATGCCTGGCATTAATGGAACAGGAGTTAACATACTCCAAAGCCTCATTCCATATAACCTCCTCTATCTCTGTACCCAATTCCTTTTCCCACTCTTTTTTAATATTATCCAATGTTATATGACACTTGTTTTGTATGGCATCATACAGATAGGCGATGATGTGTTCTGTCCCTAAACATGATCTTAAATGATTATCTAATTTATCAGGTTCTGCCGTCTCAAAACCAGAAAGATGTGATCTTATATAGTGTCTTAGTTGGAGATACCTGTAAAAATGACTCTTTTGCAATCCGAATTTGTCCTGGAGCTGCCAAAATGATGCAAAAATCCCTTGTATGTATAAGTCTCCAACTCTGCGTATCTCTAATTCTTGCCATGCATCAAAGGCCCCATCTATACATGAAGGGCTAAAGAGGGGTTCGCTGATATAGGTACAAGAAAAGATAATGTTCTGAGTTTCAAATGGTTCCCCATTTGTCTCCACATCTGTATGGTGCTATGGATAATAGGATTGCCTCTATAACAGGTTTTATTTAACTGAATAGGGGACATAATGATTGCCCGTATGGAGTATGGTAGGCAATCCTCACGCTCCATCTCCAGCCATCCAGGAAGTACAACAGTATCATCTATCCAGTATGCTATATGGCTAATGTTAGCAGCCCAGTAATAAAAAATAAAGTTGGGTGGTGCCAGCCCCCCACTGGTCTTATTTTTGCAGAGATGTTCTTTCCTAATTCGATGGGCTTTCTAATTCCATATAAAAGGTAGAATTATCGAATCTAATCCTTTAAAAAAGGTTTTGGTAAGATAGAGGGACAGGTTCTGAAATAGATAGGGCAGTTGGGGAAGAAAGATCATCTTGACTGCATTTGCTCTATCCACTAAAGAAATTAGGAGTGTCTTCCAAAGTTCTATTTTCTTTTTAATCTTTTCAATTTGCTTCAAACAGAGAACTATACTTTTTGGTTATTACAATTCCAAGGTAAGTAAACTTCTCAAGGGTTATTTTGAATAGAAGTTGTTTAAGCCCCTCCTGTTCTTCTACTCGGACTGGGAATAAATCACTTTTCCCCCAATAAATCTTATACCCAGAGAAAGTGCCAAATAAATCGACTATTTCCAGCAAAACTGGAATAGTAATATATGGTTTCATTACAAACAACAAAACATCGTCCGCATAAAGGGAAATTTTGATGATAGTATATTCTGTATTGTACCCATAAATTTCGGGGTGAGAACATATAGTCTCCATCAGTGGTTCCAGGGCCAATGCAAACGATAAGGGACTTAATGCACAGCCCTGTCTTGTACCCCTGTGCAACCTGAATGCTTCTGAGAGGGTCTGATTAGTTAGTACTTTAGCACTAGGTTTACTATACAGTAGCTTAATCCAAGTTATAAATTTGCCTCCCATTCCAAATGTTTTCAAAACCTTGTAGAGGTATTGCCATTCCACTTGGTCGAATGCTTTCTCAGCATCTAAACTTAATATTATAAGGTCTTCCTTAGGATTTCTTGGGGAATATGTACATTATATTAAGAAGACGCCTGATGTTATGGAAAAAATTACTTTTAGGGATAAACCCTGTATGATCAGTATGAGCGTACCAATTTATTTATCTGCTGACTGAGTCTCCTAGCCAGCTTTTTAGCAAAAATTTTCTGATCTGAATTTAGCAGTGAAATCGGCCTATAAGATCCTACCTCCTCTGGGTCTTTGTCTTCTTCAGAATAAGCGTGATAATGGCCTCGTTCAGGGTTTAGGGTAACCTGCTAGTTTCAAACGACTTTCTATACATCCTTACCATATAAGGTGCTAAACTTCTTATAAAACTCATTACCTATTCCATCTGAACCTGGACTCCTGCCATTTTTGAGGGATCTTATTGTCCTTACTATTTTGTCATTTGTAATCTCTGTTTCCAAAGCCTGAGTGAAGGTAGCCTACAAGTATCCAGAAATATGTGCACGCGTCCCGTCAGTACATTAGATTGAGATGCATATAATTTTTCATAATACTGACGGAATCTTTGATTAATGTTTTTGTGTCTCATCAGCGGAGCACCTGAGTCTGATTTAATTTTATGAATGGACCGATCACTTTACAATCTGCGCAGCTGTCTTACCGGCAATTTGTGTGGACTATCACAAAATTCAGAGAAATTCGGTTTTGTAAACATAAAGGCTCTGAACTTCCTTTCTGAGAGTATTTGGTTAAGTTTGTGTTTTAATGCTGAAATTCTGTTGTATTTTTCTGCAGCTTTCTCTCTATTTGTGAGCCAACCTCCTCTTCCCCAGTCTCTTCAGTTCGGTTCCCACCCCCCAACAATTCTAGTTTAAACTCTTCCTAGTAGCCTTAGCAAACCTCCCCACCAGGATATTGGTGCCCCTGGGATTCAAGTGCAACCCATCCTTTTTGTACAGGTCACACCTGACCCAAAAGAGGTCCCAGTAATCCAGAAATATGAATCCCTGCCCTCTGCTCCAATCCCTCAGCCACACATTTATCCTCCACCTCATTCTATTCCTATATTCACTGTCGCGTGGCATGGGCAGTAATCCGGAGATTGCTAGTCTTTATTTTAGGACCTCTTCCCTTTTCATACCTATGTCATTGGTACCAATATGTATGATGACCTCTGGCTGTTCTCCCTCCCACTGCAGGATATCTTGGACGTGATCTGAAGCATTCTGGACTCTGGCACCTGGGAGGAAAACTACCATCCCAGCCCTCCTGAATTCTTTCTTAAGTGTTCTCTTGCATTTCTTATGCTCCATAAGCACCTCATTTGTTCCTACCTGTGTATACCTGCTGTGTACCTCCTTGTTTTTCTTAATAGGGCTTCAGTACCTCTTGAAAACCAAGGTTCCCTACACCTGTTATCTTTACCTTTTATGCTGACAGGCACATATAAGCTTTGTACTCTCAAAATTTCACTTTTGAAGGCCTCCCACTTAGCAAGAACACCTTTGCCAGAAAACAGCTTGTCCCAATCCACACTTGCAAGTTTATTTCTGATGCCATCAAAATTGGCCTGTTCAAAATTCTGTCCCTTTCTTTCTTTTTCATTTCCTTAGCTCTCAGTGTGGTATGGCAATTGTCCCGTATCGGACCGCAAAGCACTCCAGCATGTGGTGAAAACTGCCCAGTGGACGATCAGCACCCAATTGCCCACCATTGAGAACATCTACCATAAACGCTGCCTGGGCAGGGCGAAAAGCATTATCAAGGATGCATCTCACCCTAACCGTGGACTCTTTACTCTCCTCCCATCCAGTAGGCACTACAGGAGCCTCCGCTCCCGCACCAGCAGGCACAGGAAGAGCTTCTTCCCTGAGGCTGTGACACTGCTGAACCTCACATCACAGCGCTAAGCAGTATTGCACCCATATTGTACTGTCTCAGTACTTTTATATTTGTGTGCTGTAGCACTTACTCTTTATTCGCAGTTATTTTGTAAATAACACTATTCTTTGCATTTCTGGTCAGATGCTAACTGCATTTCATTGACTTTGTATCTGTACTTGGCACAATGACAATAAAGTTGAATCTAATCTAATCTAATCTAATCTCTTCCCCATTCTGATTTCTCACAACTTTTCTGGGTACACTTGAATGTCATGGAAAAGTTGTAATTATCTAGAAAGCGAGATCAACAAAAAAGCGAGTATGGAAGACTAACTCCAACAGTGTGGTCCTTCTTCTGAAAAGATAAGACCTCATGGCAACATATTAACTCCTGGTGCTGGCAGTTGTTGGCATTATGTTGTCATCTATATGAGGCATAACAAGTATTAAGATCTTTTGGAGTGCCTCATTCTCTAGTGACCCCTCATCCATGCTTGTTTTTCCAGGAATCAGTTTTCAATGTTCACCATGGTGGGATCCCATCTTCTACCTTCTGCAAAATTCAAGTTCATCTAAACCCTGCCTTGTACCTAGTCTCACACATCAAAGTTGCTGGTGAACGCAGCAAGCCAGGCAGCATCTCTAGGAAGAGGTACAGACGACGTTTCGGGCTGAGACCCTTCGTCAGGACCTCTTCCTAGAGATGCTGTCTGGCCTGCTGCGTTCACCAGCAACTTTGATGTGTGTTGCTTGAATTTCCAGCATCTGCAGAATTTCTCGTGTTTACTGTACCTAGTCTCATTGTTATTATTCTGTGTTTGATGATGCACATTGACTCCCTGCTGAACATTGCCTAAATTATAAAATTCTAAGGCTCCTTTTAAAGTCCTTCCATGGCTTAATCCTACTTCTGTAATCTTGCCACTTCTAATTTGATGCATTTCTTTGTGGCTCAGTGACAAATTGTGTATAGTTATACAACTGTGAAACAATTGGGAACAGTTCTGTTTGTTGAAGGTGTTACATGAATGCATGTTACTCAAATATATGAGCATAATTGGGGGCCTGCTAGGATTAGCATTGTAGTTTCTATTAGTGACTTATTTTCAAATGAAGGTCAATGTTTTGATTCCGGTCTCATTTCCAACACAGAATGCCGAAGGAGGAACAGAAACTGAAATTTTCATTCCTACCTTGTTGATAAATTTTATTTTTATTTTGTATTTGGCCCTGGAATGATGAGAAAGACCAGAAGGTTGTGCTTTCTAGATTCATGTTTGCCTATTCTGCAATACTGATTTAGAGGAAAATGATGTGTCTCTATTAACTTATTATTTTAGATTTTCTAAGTGAAATACAACAGCTAATATTTATCATAAAACATCATTCATGTAATTTATGTTCTAGAACAGGGGTTCCCAGCCTTTTTTATGCCATGGACCAATACTATTAAGCAAGGGCTCTGTGAATCCCAGGTTGGGAACCTCTGTTCTAGAATCTAAGTTGGTTTTGTCAGGGCATGTACGTGATGAAAAATATAATCGTAATGACCATCCAGGGTTTACAGTTATTCAACTCAATATTGGCATGATATATCCTCCTGAACTGGGGCCAACTTATGAATGTAATTATTGATGTGCTTCTGAGACTCTCCAATGAAGTCATAAAATTTGTAACAATCATCATTTATTTAAGTGCATGGTAACAAAAATGCATTTGTAATTTTGCCAGATTTGAGAAATCCACTTTTTAACTGGTCAATTACAAAACAAAATATTTTATTATCTGCTACAGTAAAATTTACATGTTTGTGTTTCAAATGTATATATATTTTTGGAGAATGCATATATTATCAATGTCTTAGATTTATCTGGAACTTATAATATGCTTTTTACAGTTTGAATTGCGTAATAAGTAATTTGCTATTGAAATACATAAAGTAATGGTGGTAGACAGTTCTTGACACAGTTAAAAGACAAACACTGAAATGTTTGAATGTGTGTAATAGCATTGAAAATAACAGAAATTTCCAGATTATTTTTAGCTGAATCGGACTGAGGTGGTTAGTTGTTAAGGGTGATAAAATAAATTTCAAGCACCAAAATACATTTTTATACAAACATTTTCTGCAAAAATGGGCAATCAAAGTGTTTAACTCAAAGGAACAATTAAATTTTGAAGTACCAAGACCCTTTTAGTAAAAGAATTTAATGCATATATTCAGAATTTTTTTGGAAAATTATTTTATCAGAAGAACAATATACTTTTGTTTCCAAGGTGCATATCCTAAACCTGAAGGCTTTGTTTCAGACAGATGACGTTTGGTAAATAAAAACAACACAACTGTTTACTGGTCAGAACAGGATGTTTCTTAATATAACAATGATTACGTTTGATCCTTTATGAATTTGTTCTGTTAACTACATTGTGTTGTGCCTCACTCAGAATAGAATATTCAGCACACCACTGGATATTTCCAAGCTGATGCACATCATGAGTGAACAATTAGAAACCCTGAGAATGCTGAGTGCATGAGGTCTGAAGAATATAAACCATTAGACTCTTCTGTAGGTAACTGAACATGGACTTGATCATTTTCATGTAGATATAAGACCACACTTCCTGAGACCTGATCAATATAACCTTCTGTGTAGTCATCATATGAATACATCACAGGCTGATCATTTTTGTATAATCCAACCCAAACATTTGCTCCCTTGACTTGCACCTGATAATTAAACTGATAGAGACCAGATATTTCACATGTGAAAATTCCGGATGATGGATCATAGTTCTGATTTGAATTGGCCACTAATTTGTCAAACACGATTGGTTCCCCGGTACGGTAATATGAGTGGGAAAGAATAGCAGTAAAGGCAGGATATGGACTGAGCATCCCACCTGCCGGCTCTCCTGATTTAATATAACCATTATAATTATACTTGCCTGGGGACATAATCATTTCAGCTGGTGGACCTGGTGGGCCAGGAGGACCTGGTTGACCTGGAGCACCTGGTGGTCCTTCTGGTCCAGGTGCGCCACTTCTCATCTTCCCGTAAAATTGTCCAGGAGGACCAGGTAGACCAGGACGTCCTGGATCTCCTTTCTCTCCAGGAAACCCTGGAGAACCAGCTGGACCAGCTGGACCTTTTGGACCAGCTGGGCCTGCACTTCCTCTTGCCCCTGCTTCACCAGGGTACCCAACTGGTCCTTGGCTACCAGGACGGCCAGGGCTTCCTGGTTTACCAGGTGCACCAGCTGGTCCCATGCTGCCTTTGGCGCCAGTTGGTCCCTGTTGCCCTTCTCGGCCAGGTCCACCTGGCATTCCGGGCATTCCTGATTTTCCAGGGGCACCAGCAGGACCCATCTCACCCTTGGCTCCTGGATATCCAGACCGCCCAATGGGCCCCATAGGACCTTTCTCTCCAGGTGCACCTGTCACACCTGGCGCGCCTCTTGGGCCCTGTGGTCCGGTTGGTCCTGGTAAACCTCCGGCTCCAGGAGCTCCAGTTGGCCCAGCTAAGCCCATCTCTCCTTTCTCACCAGGGTAACCAGGAACACCTGCAACACCAGCTTCTCCTTTGGGCCCTGGTAACCCTGGTTTTCCATAGCCAGGTAGTCCAGGTGCACCGGGCAGACCCTGTGGACCAGCGGCACCCTTGTGTCCAGGAGCTCCAGGCATTCCTGGTGCACCTGGTTTTCCAGGTTTTCCAAATCCGGGTAATCCGGGACTTCCTGCTGGTCCTTTAGGGCCTGGTGCACCTGTATATCCTGTTGGACCAGGTGAACCCCTGGCCCCCTTTTCACCCATTGGACCTGGGTGACCAGGTGCGCCAGCTACACCTCTTCCTGCTGGTCCAGGTTGGCCTGGTGGCCCCTGAGGACCTGTTGCTCCTCTGCCGCCGGGAAGCCCAGGCATTCCCACTCCCCTATCCCCCTTTGCACCTGGGAGACCCATGGGTCCTGTCATTCCCCTTTCCCCTTGTCGTCCAGGTGCTCCTGTAGGCCCTTGAGGCCCTTGAGCTCCTGGTTTCCCGGCAACAGATAATCCTGTTGGCCCAGGATATCCCATGGGCCCTGCTTTGCCAATTGGCCCCGGAATCCCCTGGGGTCCTCTGTCGCCTTTTGCTCCTGGGGCTCCTGGTGCACCTGGTCTTCCTGGTGCACCTGGGATTCCTGGCTTTCCCGCAGCTGAAATTCCTGGTGGCCCTGGTCTTCCAGGTTTGCCAGGGGCTCCAGATGCCCCAATGCCACTTATTCCAGGAGGACCCGGTGGTCCGTGAGGGCCTGGTGGTCCTCGTGGGCCCTGTGGCCCTTGTATGCCATGTAGTCCTTGATGAGCTTCAAAATCTGTAATTAAAAAATTAAAGCGGTTATATTTTATCATGTCTACCATTAAGAGCAGTCTAATAGAATCATGCAATTTTTGTGTTGGGAATGTACATTACAGAAAGAACTGTTAACTTAGAACAATTTATTCAGAAATTATGAAGAGTGCTCAGTTTGCAAACAGTTTGATTTCTGGATGCAAGTTTAAAATTCTATTCCAAGTATCTCAATGAGAAAATTAATTTTGTCTGAGTTTTGCATAGCAAGTTAATTAAGGGATATGGGGAAATGGCAGGTGGGGTGAGCTGCGTCTGTGGCCAGATCAGTCATGATCTTATTGAATGGTGGAGCAGGCTCAATGAACTGGAGGGCGGACTCCCGCTCCTACTTCTTATGTTTTTTATGTAAGTCTTCCTTGTGGTTTTTGGTGGATCATTTATGCGAAACATATATAGTGTTGCCCACCTCTGCTATCTTCACTGTCTTCTCGTTCTCTTTCTTCTTCCTCTTCAGAATATTGAGCATCATATCCTTTTACACGATAATCTAATTTGGAAAAGACAGGAAAGAGGTTTGTACCACAAAAGAGAACAATAGGGAACTGCAACCTTTTTATAAAGCTATTGTTTCTGTAAGAATGTAAAGATCTTGTATCTGTATAGCACATTTCCCATACAAGGATGTTATAAAATGCTTAGCTGTAATGAAATCCAGTTGCCAAATTGCAGACAGCAATCTTTGAATTGAATGATTAACTTATTCTTAATATTGTTTGAGAACAACTGCTGGCCAAGTTTAAAGAAAACACTCTCCTCTTCACAAAGTTCAACATATCTTTCAGAATAGGCAGAGGCCCTAGTTTTTATTGGCTAGACAGTGCTACTTGCTAGCGAGTGGTTTTGTGAAGAACTGCTAACCAGATACTGTATGTAAACCATCTTGTTCTTGGCCTCCATGTGGAAGTTAGATGTTGTGTGTGTTGGAGGAGTTGACTGGCATGTGTTGAATGATGAACTGGGTTAAAAATAGCAAGTGCTGGCTTCTTTACTTGTTTTTATATAATCTTAATGTTTTAAATTAATTTCCATCATTTAAACCCAATTTTCAGTAAATTGATTTTTAAAATACATCCTCATCATTTGAATGTATTTCATCTGTTTTTAAATATCAGAAATATTTCAAAACAGTTAGATAAAGCCTTTGAAGGAAGTGCACCATCATCAAACTATCAATGTAGTCCAGTCGCAGGTAGTCAGGATCTGTCACCTGTGGCTTAATAGTTGCAGGTGCCCCGCTCTACTTGATTGGACCGATGAGGCAGAACACTTGGATGTGGACAAATACTAAAAGTAGTGAGGCATCAGGAATAGCTTAAGGCATGTGAGAGAAGTGAGCCCTTCTGAGCTGTGATGCCTTGTTTGAAAGCAAGTGTCTTTTGACATGTAATCATTGTCTCTGCAGGTAGATCTTGCAGTCTCGCCCAACACTGTAAGAGAAAAATCTTCATCAGCCACCCACTCCCTATTGCAATTAAGGATGAACAATGAATGGTGGCATTACCAGTGACAATCAGATTACAGAAAATTACTAAAATAAAGCTCCGGTATTACATTGAGTCATGAGACTATTTGTTTGCAAGTACTGCAGAGAATTGAGCCAACATTTTTAATGTCTGTAAAATAATCAAGAAAATAATGGTTCAAATTTTGCGAGAGAATGATAGTGAGAAAAAGAAGGTATGAACAAATTGCTGATAGACGTCTAGGGTGGAGATTGAATTTATGCCAGACAATTAAATTGTGAATTTCCTAGAGACTAAAGTAACAGATGTAAGAAACAATAATAGAAAGAGAATGTGCATGAACCTCTGATTTTATTTTTAAAATTGATTCTAGAATGCTTTCTGATGAATTGTTAAATTGTACGTACTTAAAACTGTCCAGGAAGCATTTCAAAACTCTCAAAGTTACTTGAGCGTTTTAGGATATTTTGAATATTTTAACAAGAATTAATTTGCACATCTTGGGGTGGTTTTGAATGTTCAAGGACCAGAGTGTGCAGAGCTGCATGTATTTTCTGTTGTGTGTGTAAGCAAGTTCAGGACCTTGCCATGAGCACAGAAGCCTCAAACTTGCTGGCATGGTTCTTGTGCAGTTTTCCCAGCTGTGTACCTGACTGAAGGGGGGCATTTGACTGATTGAAACCATTTAGGCTATCAGTAGACCGATCCCATTTCTCTCATTCCTCTGCACTTGATTTCTCTGTTTTCCAAAACTTTTCTCATTTTCTCTGATATCCAACAACTCTGCTTACACAAAGCAATTAAACTCCCAGTGTATCTTTAAGAATTGTGAGGAAACTGGAGCACCATGGAGAGAATAGGCAGACTTAATGCAGTCGTCATCTGAGGTAGCACTAACACGGTGCCACTAGATTGCTCCTGTTAACTTCCGATTCGTTGTGGAGTCTAGCAGCAGCAGAATATGAATTTCCCAAATTTCACAGTAAATTTTCCACTGAGGAATTTGCCTGCTGAACCCTCAGCATTTTGGCACCGATTGAGGATGAATGAACTCATTCAGTTGACTGAATGGGAATGCCTGAAGGACAAGTATAGGCATGAATTAATTTGCAAATTTTAGTTTGTAATGTTTTTAACCATTGAAACTGTTCTAAACATTTTTTTATTGTTTAAGTGAATTTTGATAGCCTTTTAGATGTTGATTCAAAAACATTTAGGCTTCTCAACTGTTAAGATTGCTGAGAATTCTAGGGGCACGGCCTAGAGAGCTGTCAGGGATTTTTCAGCCGTTCCCTGAACAGGACTTGTTCTGGCTTCTCCACCATTTGACATTAATTCACACAAAGATAATCCGTAAGAGCATAAGACTTTGGAGTAGAATTGGGCCATTCAGCCCATTGAGTCTGCTCTGAAGTTCCATCATGGCTGATTCCAGATCCCGCTCAAACCCATGTACCTGCCTTCTCACCACATCCTTTGATGCCCTGACTGATCAGGAAATTATCAGCTTCCGCCTTAAATATAAACATAGACTTGGCCTCCACTGCAGTTTGTAGCAGAGCATTCCACAAATTCACTACCCTCTGACTAAAAAAAAATTCCTCCTTATCTCTGTTATAAAAGGTCACCCCTCAGTTTTGAGGCTGTACCCTTTAGTTCTATCTTCTCCTCAACCCCATTTCCTGGCCTTCTCCCTGTAACCTTTGATGCCGTGTCCAGTCAAGAACCTGTCAATCTCTGCCTTAAATACATCCAATGACCTGGCCTCCACAGCTGAATGAGGCAACAAATGCCACAAATTCACCACCCTTTAGCTAAAGAAGTTTCTCCGTATCTCTGTTCTGAAAGGATGTCCCTCTATCCTGAGGCTGTGCCCTCTTGTCCTAGACTCTCACACCATGGGAAACATCCTTTCCACATCTACTTTGTCTAGACCTTTCAACATTGGAAAGGTTTCAATGAGATTCCCCCCTTATCCTTCTGAATTCCAGCGAGTCCAGAGCCATCAAACATTCCTCATATGATAACCCTTTCATTCCTGGAATCATCCTTGTAAACTTCCTTTCCAATGCCAGAGAAGAGGGGCCCAAAACTGTTCGCAATACTCAAGGTGAGGCCTCACTAGTGCCTTATAAAGCCTCAGCATCACATCCTTGCTCTTGTATAAAACTTCAGCATCACATCCTTGCTTTTGTTGACACCTGATGCATCCTGCCTATCAGCCATTTCTCTGTCTATGCCAGCATCTTTTCTGTAACACCATAGGATTTTATCTTGTTAAGCAGACTCATATGTAACACTTTATCAAATACTTTCTGATACTCCAAGTAAATGACATCCATTGCCTCTCCTTTGTCCACCCTGCTTGTTACATTATTGAAGAATTCTAACAGATCAGTCAGGCAAGATTTCCCTTTACAGAAACCATCCTAACTTTGACTTATTTTATTATAGAAACATAGAAAACATACAGCACAATACAGGCCCTTCAGCTCACAAAGCTGTGCCAATCATGTCCCTGCCTTAGAACTACCTAGGCTTTACCCATAGCCCTCTGTTTTTTCTAAGCTCCATGTAGCCATCCAGGAGTCTCTTAAAAGGCCCCATCATTTCTGCCTCCACCACTGCCGCTGGTAGCGCATTCCACGCACTCACCACTCTCTGCGTAAAAAAACTTACCCCTGACATCTCCTCTGTACCTGCTTCCTAGCACCTTAAAACTGTACTAGCCATTTTAGCCCTGGGGAGAACCTCTGACTATCCATACGATCAATGCCTCTCATTATCTTGTACACCTCTATCAGGTCACCTCTCATCCTCCGTCGCTCCAAGGAGAAAAGGCTGAGTTCACTCAACCTATCCTCATAAAGCATGTTCCCCAATCCAGGCAACATCCTTGTAAATCTCCTCTGCACCCTTTCCATGGTCTCCACGTCATTCCTGTAGTGAGGCGACCAGAACCGAGCACAGTACTCCAAGTGGGGTCTGACCAGGGTCCTATGTAGCTGTAACATTACCTCTCGGCTCTTAAACTCAATCCAACGATTGGTGAAAGCCCATGCACCGTGTGCCTTCTTAACCACAGAGTCAACCTGTGTAGCAGCTTTGAGTATTCCTATGGACTCAGACCCTAAGATCCCTCTGATCCTCCATACTGCCAAGAGTCTTACCATTAATGCTATATTCTGCTATCATATTTGACCTACCAAAATGAACCACCTCAGACTTATCTGGGTTGAACTCCATCTGCCACTTCTCAGCCCAGTTTTGCATCCTATCAATGTCCCATTGTAACCTCTGGCAGCCCTCCACACTATCTATAACACCCCCAACCTTTGTGTCATCAGCAAATTTACTAACCTATCCCTCCACTTCCTCATCCAGGTTATTCATAAAAATCACGAAGAGTAGGGGTCCCAGAACAGATCCCTGAGGCACAGCATTATTAGTCTTCAAGTACCCTGAAACTTCATCCTTAATAGTAGATTCCAACATATTTCAGAGACTAGAGACAAAGAAGGACAGTTCGTAAAAATCACAGGAAGAATAGAAGGTACAGAAATAACATTGCTGAATGTTTATGCTCCTCCAGGTTGTGAATGGTCATTTTATAGACACATTTTTGACCTAATGGTCAGTTCTCAAGGGGTAGTAATTTGTGGAGGGGATTTTAATATTAGATTAAATCCTATATTAGATTCTTCAAGAATAGTTACTCAGAATAAACCTCTGACTCGGAAAGTGAATTCATTGATGGAGGAGTTGGGAATTATAGATGTCTGGAGGGAATTACACCCTACTAGTAAAGATTATACATATTACTCTTTCCCTCATTCAGCCTATTCAAGGATAGACTATTTCTTTATCTTTAATACAGATAGACTCAGGATAAAAAACTGTAATATTGCAACAATTGATCTGTCGGATCATAGCCCAGTCTCTATGTCTCTAATCCTGGAAAGGAAAATGAGGAAAACACTATGGAGGCTAAACTCACATATACTCAATAACCCGAAAGTAATGGAGAGATTAAGGGGAGAAATCAAAGAATATCTAGACCTTAATGACACAGGAGAAACATCACCAGTGATCTTATGGGATACATTGAAAGCTGTACTGAGAGGGAAAATTATTTCCATTACCACTCACATGAAAAAAATCAATGCACAAAAATTAGCAGACCTTCAAGGAAAATTAAAACAACTTCAAGTTGTAGACAGTAACAAAAGTAATTCAAATCGAAAACAGGAAATTAGGAAATTGCAAAGTGAAATTGACGATATTTATACGTTGGAAACTCAAAGAAATTTTCTTTACCTGAGACAAAGGAATTATGAAGTAGGAGGTAAATCAGCTAGATTATTAGCATATAAATTACGAAAACAACAAGCAGACAATACAATTCATAAAATAAAAAATCCAAAGACAAAGCTTGTGGAGAGTACAATAGGGAAAATTCAAGAGAGTTTTGAAACATATTATTGAGAGCTGTACTCCCAACCCCGGGCCCCCAATGAGCACTATATAGACAGTGTATTGAATTTTTTAGATCTACCTAAACTTACAGATTTACAAAATGAAAGTTTATTAGAACCAGTAACTGTCAAAGAACTGAACGTGGCCATCTCTAGGTTAAAGGCTGGAAAGTCCCCGGGTTCTGATGGGTTTACCTCAGAGTGGTACAAGTCCCTGAAGACACAGTTAGCCCCATTACTACTTAACACCTTTAATTGGATCTTGCAGAGAGGAGAAACTCCACCTTCCTGGAGAGAAGCGATTATTTCAGTTATTCCTAAAGAGGGTAAAGATAAACTAGAATGTGGCAATTATCGGCCAATTAGTGTTCTTAACTTAGATTACAAACTATTTACATCTATATTAGCGCGCAGATTGGAAAAGCTTTTACCTGGCCTAATCCATTTAGACCAGACTGGATTTATTCAACAAAGGCAAACACAGGACAACATAAGGAGAACTCTGCACATATTAGAACAGGTTAATAAGAACGAGACAGAGACAATGGTAGTAGGATTGGACGCTGAGAAAGCTTTTGATTCGGTTAGTTGGGCATTCCTATACAGAGTGTTAGGAAGATTCGGCTTTCAAGAAAAGTTTATTAAAGTAATTCAGACTCTATATGACAGCCCTACAGCCCAAATTAAGATAAATGGGGACCTCTCTGACTCCTTCATCTTAGAGAGAGGCACTAGACAGGGATGCCCAATTTCTCCTCTCCTTTTTGCGCTATATATTGAACCACTTGCCCAACTAATAAGACAGAGCGAAATCGTAAAAGGTATCAAGGTGGCAGGGATTGAACAGAAAGTGGCGTTATTCGCAGATGATGTTTTGGTCTATCTGAGTGAACCAGAAAAATCATTTATAGGTTTGTTTACACTGTTGGATGACTTTGGGAAAATATCAGGTTATAAAATAAATGTAAAGTAAATGCAGGTTATGTCCCTAAATTATACACCATCCAAAAAATTTCAGGATACATATGATCTTAAGTGGGAAGCTAAATCATTAAAATATTTAGGAATAACCCTGCCGAAGGATCTTTCAACACTGTCACAGGTAAATTATGGGCCATTAATCTCAGAGATAAAAGCAGATATGTATAGATGGAATCTTATCCCCTTTTTAAGTTTAAATTCAAGGATAAATACTATAAAAATGAATATTCTTCCTCGGTTATTGTATCTTTTCCGTACTTTACCAGTGGAGGTGGATGATAATCAATTCAGGGAATGGGACAAATGGATTTCCAGCTTCATTTGGCAAGGAAAGAAACCTAGAATTCGATATAACACCTTACAGTTAGGGAAGGAAGGAGGAGGTATGGTTCTTCCTTGCCTGAGAAATTATTTTTATGCCTCACAGATAACCCCTCTGTTATATTGGTGTAATAGGGAATATAAGGCTAGATGGAAGGAAATAGAATTTGGATTAGTTGACAGTTTTCCTCTTCAGGCCTCAATAGCTGACAAAGGATTGATGGCCCAGTTGGAAAAATTTAAAAACGCTTGGATAAATCTTACATTAAAAGTATGGCAGAAGGTGGTTAATTCATGTGGAATTAATAACATGTTAAAACTCTTTAGATGGTGTGCATATGATACCGAATTCCTTCTCAACAGAGGAGATAAAAGATTTGAGCTATGGATAAAGAAAGGTCTTACAACCTACCTCTCATTTATAGATAAAAGAGTATTACAAAGTTTCCAAATCCTGCAGGACAAACATGGCCTAGAACATAATGACTTTTTTAGGTACCTTCAAGTACGAAACTATGTTAACCAGAGTTGTAGATATACAGACCTATCAACAGTAGAATTAGAATTTTTCAAGATTCTGAATTCGGTTTGCAGTTCAATACCTAGTAAATCAGTTTCTCGATTATATAATGCACTCTCCCATGCTAAAAATGTAAATACACTGTATATTAAAGAGAAGTGGGAGAAAGAAGCGGGGTTGGTACTTCAGAGGAGGCTTGGGAGAAAATCTGCAGCTTTCAATGGTCCTCGACTAATTCTTTGACTTGGAGAGAACATTGTTGGAAAAACATTATAAGATACTTCAAGACCCCATATCAGGAAAAATATAAAGGTACAAATGTGATGTGTTGGAGAAGGTGCGGCTCCAAGGAGGCAAATCATTTTCATATTTTTTGGGATTGCCCTAAATTAAGTCTATTTTGGGAAGGTATTCATAGAACATTAGTTAAGGTACTTAGGTCCCAGATACCTCTGAACTTTGAGACGCTCTATTTGGGGCATGTATTGTTTCCTGAACAGAAGGAAGATATAAAGTTGCTGCAGGCCCTCTTAGCGGCAAGTAAGAAATCAATCACTAGAAAATGGCTAAATCCAATACCACCTACATTAGAAGATTGGTACGAAATTATCTTGGAAATATTTAAAATGGAAAAGTTGACTTACTCCCTGAGAACTCAAAAAGAAAAATTTTATCAAATCTGGAATAAGTGGATTGAATATATAACCCCAATGCGAGCAGACTTTAGGTGACTCTCCTAATGATTTATACTGCTCTTCTCATCAACACAGTAATATTGCTAACGTAAGCACCCCTAGTCTAAATGTTTGTTTTTTTTGTTTTCTTTTGGAAAATAGAGAATTAACACAAGTAAAGGGAAAGATTTGGGAAAGGAATAAAAAAAAAAATGAAAAAATTAAATAAATAAGTACATAGGGATTGGATAATTATGTCTGCAGGCAGGAGCAAGCATGAACAAATTAGGACATAAACACCTACAATGGTTGATACATAGGCTTATATACAACATTTTGGACCAGTGGAAATGGTCCAGAAGGGTTATATGGAAACTATTATTACCATTTTTCTTAACAACTAATTCCATTACTTAGCCTAATAGGTTAGATTTACCACAGTACATAATTATCTATTTAAATGTTTATTTTTCTTTTATATCATCTCAATGTGTACTTAAGAATATATAAATAATTGTAGTTTTATACATATAAAAAAATGGAAAAGGTTATATGTGTGAAAAAAGTACATGATATTTGTGAATTCCTTATCCAAATAAAAATAAAATTAAAAAAAATGAAAAAAAAAATAGTAGATTCCAACACTTTCCCAACCACTGGGGTGAGGCTAACTGGCCTATAATTTCCTTTCTTTTGCTTTCCTCTCTTCTTAACGAGTGGTGTGACATTTGCAATCTTCCAGTCCTCCGGGACCATGCCAGAATCAAGTGATTCTTGAAAGATCATGACCAATACATCCTCCCTATTTTAGAACAAGTTGGGTCTTCCCATTAAATCGTCACAGGAAAGACCTGTAAAAATATCAAATTCATATTTCTTTTTTTCATCAGTTGTGAGTTGGCATTGTTTGTTTCTCTGTAGCTGTTACACTTTATTCTGCATCATTTGTTTTACTTTGTTCTACCTCAATGCATTGTGTAATGATCTGATCTGCATTAAGAATATACAAGACAAGCTTTTCAAAGTAGCTCGGTATTTGTGACGATACTAAACCAGTTTGAATTCCACGCATTGTCAGCTCACATCTGGAAGAAGGTTCTGATGCATTAATTGCATTGGGATGTGACTAACTGAATATCATTTTTGTTCTGACTTTGTTGTGTTGGTCACCCCATATGAAACTCCTTATGAAACAGAAGGCTGTTGATAATGTCAGGCCAAATTCTCATAGTAGTTTCCGCAGGTTCATGCTGTGAGATAATCCATTGTTCTGCATTTTTAAATCAAAGTCAGCTACTGCCAATAATGTTTATTGTTGTCTGTAATATATCTCCAGTATGTGTCAAACTTATCTTAAATTTAGTAAGTGAAATAACTGATATAGTGATGCCAGAAATTATTCGGTGTAAGATTGCTTTGTTATACATTGTGAACAGGTTTGTTATACCAATTCTGTCCCATTTCACGCGCATCTGCTCTCACCCCATCCTCCAGCCACCTCACTAGGAATAGGGTTCCCCTTGTCCTCACCTACCACCCCACCAGCCGCCGGGTCCAACATATAATTCTCCGTAACTTCTGCCACCTCCAACAGGATCCCACCACCAAGCACATCTTTCCCACGCACCCTCATCTGCTTTCCACAGGGATCGCTCCCTACGCGACTCCCTTGTCCATTCGTTCCCCCCATCCCTCCCCATCAATCTCCCTCCTGGCACTTATCCTTGTAAGCGGAACAAGTGCTACACATGCCCTTACACTTCCTCCCTTACCACCATTTAGGGCCCCAGACAGTCCTTCCAGGTGAGGCAACACTTCACCTGTGAGTTGGCTGGGGTGATATGCTGCCTCCAGTGCTCCTGATGCGGCCTTCTATATATTGGCAAGACCTGACGCAGGCTGGGAGACCGTTTCGTTGAACACCTACGCTCTGTCCACCAGAGAAAGCAGGATCTCCCAGTGGCCACACATTTTAATTCCACGTCCCATTCCCATTCTGACATGTCTATCCACGGCCTCCTCTACTGCCAAGATGAAGCCACATTCAGGTTGGAAGAACAACAGCTTATATGCTGTCTGGGTAGCCTCCAACCTGATGGCATGAACATTGACTTCTCTAACTTCTGTTAATGCCCCACCTCCCCTTCGTACCCCATCCCTTATTTATTTGTTTGTTTGTTTATTTATTTATCCCCCCCACCCACCCTTTTCCTCTCTTTTTTCTCCCTCTGTCCCTCTCACTATAACTCCTTGCCCATCCTTTGGGTTCCCCCCTCCCCCTTTCTTTCTCCCTAGGCCTCCCGTCCCATGATCCTCTCCCTTCTCCAGCCTCGTATCCCTTTTGCCAATCAACTTTCCAGCTCTTAGCTCCATCCCTCCCCCTCCTGTCTTCTCCTATCATTTCGGATCTCCCCCTCCCGCTCCCACTTTCAAATCCCTTACTCACTCTTCCTTCAGTTAGTCCTGACGAAGGGTCTCAGCCCGAAACATCGACTGTACCTCTTCCTATAGATGCTGCCTGGCCTGCTGCGTTCACCAGCATTTTTTGTGTGTGTTGCTGTTATACCAATTATTTAGCTCTTAGAAAGTAGAACATGGAATAGTACAATAATAGGACAGGCCCATTGGCCTGTGATATTGTGCCAAACTAATTAAACTAATGACTGTAACAAATGCAAAATGTTGGAGGATCTCAGTCGGCCAGGCAGCATCTGTGGAAATGTCAACTGTACTTTTTTCCATAGATGCTGCCTTGCTTGCTGAGTGCCTCCAGCATTTTGTGTGTGTTACTTGGATTTCCAGCATCTGCAGATTTTCTCTTGTTTGTGATTTGATAAACTAATGACTTTTGATTAATATAATCAAATCCCCTTTCCCTGCACATTGATCATATTCCTTCCTTCTCTGCATATTCATGTGCCTATCTAACAGTCTCTTAAATGCTGGTATTCTCTCTACCTTTATCACTATCCATGACAATGCATTCCTGGTCTGCAGCACTCTCTGTAACAAAAAAAACTTGCCTTGCATCTCTGCTTTGTACTCTTCTTCCTCTCACCTTAAATACATACCTTCTTGTGCTAGGCATTTCTATACTTTGAAAGAGATACTAGCTATCTAACTATGCCACACATAATTTTATAAACTTATATGAAATCTTATCTTATCACATGTCTGTCTAGAGTAAACAGCCCTAATTTGTCCTCCCCTCACAGCACGTGTCCTCTAAACCAGGTGGCATCCTAGTAGATTTCCTCTGCACCTTCCTTCCTCTCCAAAGCTGTCTCATCCTTTCTTTAATGAGCTGACCATAATTGAATACAATTCCCTAAATTTGGCCTTATCGGAGCTTCATATAACTATAATGTCACTTCATGGCTCTTGAACTAAGTGCTCAACTAACGAAGGCAATCATGCCCTACCCTTTCTTTACAATCCAATCAACCTGTGCAGTCACTTTTTGGGAATCTCTCAAAATCTGCACCTCACTCCTCACAATCCTGTATTCAAAACACTGCTCTGAAAGATGCTTTATCTTTTTTAAAGAAGGTTTTTGAACAAGGCTATCTGGTCAGTGAGTGAATAGAACAGTTGGAGGGTGCGAGCATAGTCAAAAGAAGTTGTGAAATGCAGAGCAAGAGGACGCCCGTCAAGTCGGGCTAGTCATCTCCTTCAATCCCAGAGAGTTCCTAATACTACACATGGATGACTCATACAGACTGAGAAATCAAGTTATCTGAAATTCCCCCAAGTGATGATCCGGTCTGAGTTTGCTTTCTCCAGTGTAGAGGAGACTACATTGTGTACACCGAAAGCAGTACACATGATTGGGAAGATGTGGACATGAATCACTTGGAAAGACTGTTTAGATTTTTGGATGGTGGAAGGGAAGAAATGAACGGACAGATGTTGCATCCCCTGCGCTGCAAGGGAAAGTACCATAAAAAGGTGTTTGATCGGAATGGAAGAGTGAACCATGAAGTCCTGGGGAGGGTCCTTGCAAAATGTTGAATGGGGAAAAGGGGAAGGTGTGTCTGATGGTTGAATCTGTTTGAACTTGTTGGAAGTCATGGAGAATGATCTGTTATATGTTATGTATTGGTAGCAAGGAAGGTGAGGACCAAGGGGAACTCTGTCCTTGTTCTGTCTTGGAGGAGATGTGCTGATCAAAGAGGTGTGGTCAGAGGTTTTGTAGGGGGAATTCCCAGTAGGGGGAATTCACGGTTCAGAAAGAAGACATGTCAGAGGCACCTGTATGGAAACTCTCATCGATGGAGCAACTACACCAGGTGGCCACTTTATTACACCAATACATGTGCTCATTAATGTAAATATCTAATCAGCCAATCATGTGGCAGCAACTCAGTGCATAAAGTCATGCAGACATGGTCAAGAGGTTAGGTTGCATTTAGAACAAACATGAAAAATGGGGAAAATATGTGATCAAAGTGACCTTGACTGTGAATTTGGTGCCAGGTGGGATGGTTTGACTATCTCAGAAACTGCTGGATTGCTGATCTCCTGGGTTTTTCATGCATAGCAATCTCTAGAGTTTACAGAGAATGGTGTGAGCAACAAAAAACATCTAGTCAGTGGCAGTTCTGTGGGTGAAAACAGTTGTTAATGAGAGAGGTTCGAGGATGGCCAGAGTGGTTAAGGCTGAAAGGAAGGCAACAGTCACCCAAATGTGTTACAACAGAGGTGTGCAGAAGACTATCTCTGAATGCACAACACATCAAACTCTGACGTGGCTGAGCTACAGTAGTAGAAGACCATGAACATACCTCAGAATCCTCTTTATTAGGTACCTCCTGTACCTGAGTGTATGTCAGAAGGAGAGGATCCAGGAGAATGGATTAGGGTCCTTACAGGAGGCAGGGTGGCACAAAAGGTAATTCAGATAGCTGTGGGTGTCAGTAGGCTTGTAATAGATGTTAATAGCTGGCCTACCTCCAGAAAAAAAGAAAAGTAGAGTCAGAAATTGACTATGTGAAGGTGAGGGTATGGTGGAGAGGAGGGAGGGAACGTCGACTCAGACCATGAGAGGCCTGTGTCAGGCATTTTCATGCCTTACAAGGCGCAGATTGGAAGTCTGTGTGGAGCGCCACTCCTCGCACAGACTAGAGCAATGTGTGATTAGGAGCCTTGCTCAAGGGCACAAACACGCTGCCACAGCTGAGGCTCAAACTAGCGACCTTGAGATCACTGGATGAACGCCTTAACCACTTGGCCATGTGCCCAGCACAATGGTGAAAATTGTATGGTGGAAATTGGCAGCAAAAGTAATGAAGATGTTGGATTCTGCTTGAATGCAGGAGGCAGCTGTGCTGCAGTCATCACTGACCCTGAAAAAGAGCTGAAAGACTGAAATAAAGACCATTCAATATGTCCCACAAAAAGACAGGCAGAACTTGGGACCTTGTAAGTACTCATAGCTACATCTGGAGGAAATGAGTAGAGACGAGTGAAAAGTTGTTTAAAATGAGAACCAGATGAAAGAGTGTAGGTGGAGGGGAACAGTTTGGCTCACAGACCATCCCAATGTGGGATGGAAGATTGTATGCCCATAATGAGGACAAATTTGTTGGGACCAGGGAATTGGATATGGTGAAAATGGTGGAGGACATTGGAGGTGCCATGGGTATAAGTGGGAAGTGGCCAAACTAGAGGAGAACAGATAAGAGTCAAGGTAGGAAGAACTAATTTCAAAAACAATGTGCTGTTCTTGTGGATTTTGGGCAGAAAATAGAATCAGGCTTTGATTGGTTAAGATTGGAAGCTGTGGAGGGAAGGTCTGTTAAGGAAATGAGATCCATGACTGTTTAGATGACATTGGCCTGGTGTTCTCTGGTGGGGTTGTGATCTATATTGCTTATGTGATGCCTGAAGGTTTCTGTTTGCTGGAGGTGAGTTCACTACTAAAAGATTCCTGTTGAAATGCAGAAGTATTTCTCTCAAAATCTGTTTCAACAAGATGAAATTGGAGATAGGAATTTACAATTTTTACAGTATTTTTAAATGATGCTTTGAGCTTTTAAATGGTCGCCATGACTAGAAAACAAAACATTATAAACCCAGCAGAAACACCTATTTTAACTCTTTGTCCTTTACCCTAATACATATTTACATCTTTAGTTTGGAGAAAGGATAGTTATAATGTTTTTCTGTCTCATAGGATATCTCCATATTTTTTTCTTGTTTTAGTGTTAATTTATCATGCAAACATTAGTGAGAGTGGTGTTTCCACCTGGGCATTTACAGATTGTGAGAATATGCTTAGTAATTTAAAAACAAATGCACAATGTAAAGGTAGCTGGTATTGACTGTTGAATTCAGCAAGAAGCTCAATTTATTTTCACTTTGGACTTCAATAACTAGCTTCATGAATTGACAAAACAGATATTGACTAAGGAGGCAGAAGGGAAAGGGGCAGTGTGTTTGTGGTTGCTTGCTCACTGGAATGAATGTTTGGGGCCTTGAAGTGTCGTCTCCAGGTGAGTCTTTCGGAGTCATCCACTGTATCCAGTTCTCTTGATGCAGCTTCATCTACATTGGTGAGAACTGACGTAGAAGAGGGAATCACTTCATCAAGCACTTTCTGCCCGTCCGCCATAAAAGGCAGCAATTCCACTTCAATTTTGACTTCCCCTTCCCATGCTGACGTGTCAGTTCATGGCCTCCTCTACTGCCATGATGTGGCCACTCTTAGGTTGGAGGTGCAGCACTCATATTTTGTCTGGGTAGCCTCGAAGCTGACAGAATGCACATTGATTCTCTAAGTCTGGTAATTTGTCCCCTTTTCCATTTCTCTCTTTTTCCCCATTCCTCTTATTGGGTCACTTCTGACCCCTTCCCCTTACCTGCTCATCACCTCCCTCTGGTGCCCTGACTCTTTTCATTCCATGGTCCACTGTCCTATCAGATTCCTCCTTCTTCAGCCCTTTACCTCTTCTACCTACCACCTCACAGCCTTTTGCTTCATTCTCCTTCCTTCACCCAGCCACTTCCCCCCCATGCCTTGTGTCACCTATCACCTGCCAGCTTGTACTCCTTCCCCTCCCCCCACCACCTTAATCTGCCATCTGCCACCTGCCTTCCCAGTCCTAATGAAGGGTCTTGGCCCAAAACGACAACTGTTTATATACCCCTCCACTGATGCTGAATGACCTGCTGAGTTTCCAGCATCTACAGAATCTTTAGTGTTTGTAGGTATTTTTATTTAATTTGATCCATTTTATTTAAATATCTTTAATTTTGCAGGAATATTTTAAGACTTTAATGTTTGATATTTTAATACTTAATTTTTAAATAAAATTTCAATAAAACTCCTTTAAAGTTGAATATTAAAGTATTTGAGACAAATGGGATTAGTTTAGCAAAGTGGTTTGCAATAAAAGACTAGCTTTGATTTTATTGAATGACAAAAGGATATGGTTTGCATCTGCTTCTGTTTCTATTGTTCTTATAATTGCCAAAGACACTTATAAACATTCAGTTTAAATAACAGCTTTAACAGCTGGTAAACTCTGAGGTGGAGCCATTATTTGTACTTGGCCAAATGCTGCAGCTCACTGAACTTGTTTGATCAACTGGGAATCAGCTTTCCAGTTAATGAGTGTATGTGCTGCCTACTGCGAGGGACAGCTCCAAGAGAGGGTGAACAACAAGCTCAAATGGTCACTAGTCAGTGCAAGGTCGCCGATCCACCCCTGCTCCATCACCACCACCTCACAATGATTTTACTATTTACCCAAGAAGTAAAGCACAGATTAATTTGGAACATAGAACAGTACAGCACAGCACTTTGGCCCATGATGCTGTGCTGACCTTTTAACCTACTCCAAGGTCAATCTGACTCTTCAGAAACACAAGAAAATCTTAGATGCTGGAAATCCAAGCAACACACACAAAATGCTGGAAGAAGCATTTATGGAAAAGAGTAAACAGTTGACATTTTGGGCTGAGACCCTTTATCAGGACTGGAAAGGAAGAAGTCAGAGTAAGTTCGTGGGGGGAGGGAGGAAGAAGTACAAGGTGGCAAAGAAGGGGGTGGGGGGTGAAGTAAAGAGCTGGAAGTTGATTGGTGAAGGAGATAAAGGGCTGGAGAAGGGGGGTCAATCTAACTCTTCCTTCCCACACAGCCCTCTATTTCTCTTTCATCAATTTGCCATGTGCCATCGTTGTGGTAGACATCATGCTTTCATCAGATTCCAGCTTTAGTACTAAAGGAATGGATCCTGTAGTGTTTTAAAGAAAGATTGAACATTATCTTTAGGCATTATGGGACTTCCATCATATTTAGGATGGCACTGGAGCTTTATAGTACCAGTGATCCAGGTTAACTTCGTGTTGCTGTCTGTAAGGAGTTTGCATGTTCTCCTTATGGTCATATGGGTTTCCTCTGAGTACTCTGGATTTCTACCATGGTTCAAAGACGTAGGTTAATTCATTTTTGTAAATTGCTTCATGGTTACTTACTGCCTGTTACTTTACTGGCATTTAGGGCAGCAATGAAGGTCTTGCATTTGTCTATCCATGCCATTGCACACAGATACAGAAGAATTCTTCATTGCTATTATCGTAACAATTTTTATGATCAGTCAGGGATGTTGGCCGTAGCTAAACCCCTGAACGTGGAGGACAGGTGGACCACTCCTACTTTGGCTTTTACCCTTTGACCTGTTTGGCATAAGTGACCCTACCAAGAGCCAAAGCTCTAGCCCCTGACTCCAGTCAACATAGTTCTCTGGGTCACTGAGGCATGCAAGCCTCCAAACTCTGTGACAAGGTTGTGGTCCTCTTGGAGGTGTCCCATGATTAGCCTAGGGTTAAATTGGGGTTTGCTGGGCAGCGCGGCTCGAGGGACCAGAAAGGTCTATTCTGCACTGTATCTCAATAAGTAAATAATAATGATAATAAATTTCTCATCTGGATTGCTTTCGTCAGGAAGATTTTTCTTTATACTAGTAAATCTTCCTTAAGTAGTAGTAAATCCAAATATTGACATATTAGTATGAACATCATATCCACCCTAAATCAGGAGTTCTTGGTCCAAATCTCTATATACCATAGAAACAAGGCTTTTTGGTCAACCCTGATACTGAAGAATGCTGCTACAGAGGTGCCCAAAATGCTTCCTTAAATATGCCAAATTGTACAGAGAATATATTTAAACTTTATCATGACACATTGTGTATAGATCTGCATTCAAGTAAAGATCGGAGCACAAAGAAAAGTACATATGTATGAATTTCATCTCGGGGTAATACGTTTCCTACTTGCATTGTTTACAGTCATAATTGATTATTACATATTTTATAAAATGCTAATTTATCTTGGCTAATTATACTCGTTATAGTAATAATGGGGACCAAAAGAAAAAAATCTTGTATTTATACTTATACTTTTTTTAGCACTGCATAAATGCCTCTAGGCAAGTTTTGCTTCAGCTGATAGTAATTTGATGTGACTCCAATTTAGACCTACTTATGACAACATTCAATTTAGTTACCCAGGCTTAATTCTTTTAAATGAAACTTAAATATTTAATTGTAGATTCCATTCACCATTAAGCAGAAAATGAAATTGATACCAGTTGGACTTTTATTTTATGCAGTTGTTGTATAAGAATAACAGTAAGCTAACTAAAGTCAACAAGTGTGTCCATTCCTTGATGTGCTATAAAATCCACCCCCTGCTGTTGGACTCCATGTGGAGTTTATCACTAAAAAGAATAAAGAGTAAAGTGCTATTTGAATAATATATTTTATGACAATGGTGCATTTTAAAAATTCTTCAGAGACATTAAATTATATCCAGCGTCCAATGTTCACAAACTGCCATGTACACCAACAGGACAAACTTGAGATAATTTTATTTTAAGGCTGCTGCTTAAAAGACAAATATTAACCAGAACACCTCAAGTCTTTAAAAAGTAGCACCAAGTAAGATTTTCTATTAAACTGCTCATCCAGTTTTTGAGAATTCATCCCTCCTTGAAATGTGGGTCTGGGTTGTAAACTCAGGGCCTAAACCCATGACGATATGATTCAGAAGCTAAGTTATTGATCCAAAGCTGACTGCAAAATGTTTGATATTCACTTGTGCGAGAGGCTGTTTACAAGTTTTTATTACTAATTGCTTCCGGTCTATATATTGGAAAATGAGCTGATTATGCTTATTCTAAAACTGGAAACTAACTCATACTTCTGCATATTTTACTTCCTTATTTCTACTGTGCATATTAGTGGAAAGATGAAGACAATCAATTAATGGATTGGATAAACTTTTCACTATGGACATCTTTAGAAATATTGGATTGAATTATGTTGGTTGTGACTGGCAGTTCTGAAATGATCTGCCAGAATTCAGGCCTTCCAGGGTAAATACACCTGGAGAGTGTTGAGTGAAAAGGTGGTAGAACGTCTGTCATTCTGTTGATAAACTCCACATGGAGTCCAACAGCACAGGGAGTGGAATTCTCCAACATTAAACTGAGATTCTGCCTGCTGTAGTTATGACAATACTATTTACTTGAATGGTGGGCAATAGAATTTATTTAGCATTTCAAAATATATTCTCCAGTAATTTTAATAGTTTATTTGACTCTGAATATGATAGAGTAAGTTTTTATACTTTCTTCATTGACTGACAGGATATTGAGACTCTGCCTTCCAACCTTTATATATTTATTTATTGAGGTACAGTGTGGAGTAGGCCCCTTTTGGCCCTTCAAGTCACACCGCAAAGCAAGCTATTAATTTAACCCTAGCCTAATTACGGGACAATTTACAATGGCCAATTAACCTGTTTGGATTGTGGGAGAAAACTGGAGTGCCTGGAGAAACCCCACACAGTCACAGGGAGACCCTACAAGCTCCTTACAGGTAGCATCAGGGATTGAACACAGGTTGCCAAAACTGTAAAGCGTTGTGCTAACCACTACGCTACCATGCTGCCCCACGTTACCTTGCCTCCTATTAAAATGGCTTGGGGCGTTCCTGGGTGGGGAGTTAACTGTGCACTGCCCAAGGCTTACTAGCCACCAAGTCCTTGTTAAATATTTCCCAATGTAGAGCTAATTTTATCCCATCACCCGCATCTGGGCCAAAAGAATTGTGCAGACAGATGGAGTGTGAGAGCTGAATTCAACTCAATGCAGACCATACTTTATCAAAAAATGTTTCAGAGCACCTTGCTTGTGATTCCTCAGCATTTTATTGAAGGATACTCTTTGTCATTTTCAATACAAAAGGCAGCTGGGGCCCCAGATTTGATAAATATGAAAATTACAGCATTTTCAATTAGTTCCTACTAATTGAAATCTAATTGAAATTACTTACTAATTCATCAATGAAGGTCAATAATTATTATTTTTTATGTATTTTATATAGCTTGGATTAATTTTGCATACCATATAGACTATTTTGCATATGTTCATTTAAATACTATGCCCCATACACAATAGAAAATTGATAATTTAACAAGTTATATTTCTATAATATTGGTGATATATTTGCTAACATTTAAATAGCAAAATAAATTTAATTATGCAATTTCTAAATTAGTTAAACACTTGTGTTTCTAATATGTTAAGATTCAAGCTTATATATTATTTTCTTAATTTGTCTAAGTCCTTTAGTGTGTTTGCATGGATGTGTCTATACTGCTGCACTCACCATGTGCTGCACCTTGCAATATGTCATGAATGTTTACTGAGGAACATAAAGTAAACACAGCCACAAGCCACATTGACTTTTGAATAAGTTATGGTCTAGTCATGGACAAGTGCAGGAGTTCTTGCTCTCAGTGCTACAAAACAACTATGCAAAATCTCGTCTACTGGAAATTCTATAGTGGAGGACAATATAAGACTGAGGAGCTGAACAGAACAGAAACTAAATATCTTTGTCTCACAACTTTGTCAGAGAAGTAATTTGAGGAACCTCCAAATATCCTGACCTGCCTCTCGGTTTTTTTGCACTACCTTACTTTCCATTTTTCTATTTTCTATTTATGATTTATAATTTAAATTTTTAATATTTACTATCGATTTGTAATCCAGGGAGTGGGAAGCGCAGAATCAAATATCGCTGTGATGATTGTACATTCTAGTATCAATTGTTTGATGACAATAAAGTATAAAGTATAAAACTGGATATATGAAGCAAAATTTTAAATAAGAAACATTTATATTTAAACTTACTAACTTTGTCTTACTTAGGTTAGCAAAATGTAAAATAAAATATAGCAAAAACTTAAAAGGTGAAATCTTTAAACTCACCCTCTTGGCTTTTTAAATTTTTGCGTAAATAAGCATATCTATTATATCCTGTTCCGTAGACCAGAGTCACCGATACCAACAACAAAAGAGCACAGATCTGTTTTGAATCCATGTTTGAAGCTTAAATCTGTAGAACATTAACAGAAAATATTAGAAAATAGAGTGGTTTTATTTTTAATCAATCAAATTTTTTGTTAATGATGACCAAAATTATTGCAAAGTTCAAAGTATTTTTATACTGCTTGCTGTAATTCTAATTAGCAATGATTTTGAAGCAATTCTGAGAGGCCTTAGTAATTTATGACCAATTTTAATATGTTTTTGCATAATAATTCTGTGATAAATTGATTCAGAAAGTTTGCAAGCTAAACTGAAAACCCAAGTTTTAACAGAATCACATCACAGATTAGTTAATCATGAGTAGACTGTTACCCTTACTCATAAATGCTTTTTTTGTATGCTTACAGAATTGACTACAAATGAAAGTTCAAACATACCAGCATAATTTGGTTCCACAGGCAATGTAGTATCCCAAATGGATTATCTTCTGAAATTGTGGAATGTCAGTTGGAGCAGTGCTTCCAAAACGATGCCCACTGCTCTATTTATATAGGAGAGAGTTCTTGACATGTCGTTAAATTTGTCAGCTCCTCCTTTTGAAGAGTGTAAGTACTAATTATGGAATACATTTTTTTAACATGGAAAAGTTAAATCAGGTTAGTGGATTTCTTGTGGTTTGAGCTTCCCTGCCTTCTTTGGCATTGGGTTGCACCTTATGCAAATCCAAATGAGGAACAGTGGTTTCAAAGCAACCCCTGATTGTTTTTTTAATAAAAATACTTTTTTATTCAAAGCTACCATTGAGTAAAATTGTGAAAATTGATCTGTCAAATCACAGTTGATGTGTTATTCAGATTTCTGAACTGAATTTGTTTTCGCTGATTAATGCAAAACTCTTTCTTAAGCAATTTAAATATTTTAAATGATGACACAAATCAAACAGCAGAAAATTGATAAACTATTTTCAGAATAAATTAATGTGAGATGATGAATTAAGTAAAAAGAATAGATAAACTGCTTTCTTTTATTCTGTAGCGATATGCAGGTCACTTGAAGTAGAGAAAATGGTTTATAAAGTGATAAAAGACAAAGCTTTACTGTTCATTTCTGGAGACATAGAACTGGAAGACAAGCCGTTTCCTTAATTATAAATAACTAACCACATTTGGATCACTGTACATATAGCCTCAACAATAATCAAAGGTGCAAAATAGATTGGTAGTACTGAGAACATTTTAAACAAAATACAACTGAGGGGGTTCCTTGATGCAAATCTTTAATATTGAGAAAGGTTTTGAAATAGTAAACAATAACTGTTTCTGCTTGATTTCGAAAGCTGAGGATTATTATATATATCAATATAAATCCCTGACATAACATTCTGGATAAGCTAAAGTGTGTTTAGAGTATGGAACTTATACCAGGTATATTAGAGGGAAAGAATATAAACGTAGTTAAAGGAATATTACACTACAAAATAAGGTAGAAAGGGATAAAATGTCGTGATTTACAGAATAAGATGAAGAAGGTAAAAGAGGATTCACGTAGAACATAGACATGGGTGAGGACAAATTTGCGTTTTATGTTTTCTATACTTCCTGGAGGAACATAGGCATGAAAGGGTAGAATATGCACTTTATGCTTCATGAAAATAATTTTCTCCAAAACAAGTTTTGAACAGTGGTAGATATTGCTGAATGATCCATCTCTGCTCTCAACCTGAAACACTTTTCCTCCATTCCCTTTCTTTCAAAGTGTTAATGCTGAAATGGGATATAGTCTCACCAGTACAGAATACCTCAAGTTTCTTGTCTATGGTCTTGAAAATGAAAGATGAAATTTTAAGTATCACGAGAGATTTCATGGTATTCAACAAAGTGTTTAATAGGCATTCTTTACATGTAATCCATTGCCTAACCTGACCTACTGAAAATCAATGTACACTTGAAGAGGTTGCTAAAGTTTTAATTACAGTAAGAACTTAGAAGAATTATCTCCTCTGTCTTTGCAATCCTGAAACTAAATATGACACTTCTCCAGCCTGTCTTTAATTTCTTTGTATTTAACTGGCCTAACAAAAGCATGGCATTGAGGAACAACCCTCTTTAATTCCAAAGCACAGATGCATACTGAGTAAACCTGTCCAATAGTGTAGCTTCAGCATTTTAAGTAGTTTTGCGAGAACATCATTGATGAAATAAACTGAAAGGGCTATGAAGTAGTTTTTTTTTAATTGTATTTCAGAATTGCTGATGTTCTTCAGCACATATGAAGTTATTCCAGAAGATGTATACTGTAAATGACAAAATACCCTTTTTTTGAACCTTAAACATATGAATGTTGTTGAAGATTTGCATGGAGGTTACCCTCTGAAATACGTACCTGTTACCGAGAAAAAACTTGACAGAGTGATGTTCAAGCATTGCTAATTTGATGGACTGAATGCATGTAACATAGTGTTAATATAAGGTTTATAGTGCTATTGAAAGACAATAACTTCCTACAGTCTTGTATTGATCAGGAAGTTAATTCTCCAATCTAGTTTACTTATCATTGATTATGAATTTTGCATTACATGTGTGTCTTATGCTCTATTTAGTTTTTTTACCAAAGGACATTAATCTTGGACGGCAGCATATCAGGCATTGACTCTTGTGTTATTATTACATTGTTGAATGTATTATTTCTTTTTACTAACCCCGGTCAGAAGAATGAAATTACTATTTTGTTGGAAGTAATTCAAACAGCAGTACCACGTCTTCAAGAAATAAGTATAAGAAAATATTGAGACAATATTAGGATTTTCAGTATAAAAGGCAGACTGTGACTTTAATAAAGTGCAAATATTATGAGAAAACACATACAGTTAAAATAAAACTATGTTAGGGTGACTAGAATACTGTAATGGATGAAAGGAAACAGTGTAAACTATTATACAAAGATTTAGGACAGCAGAATTTAATGTAATTCACAATGGTACAAGACTATATTGTACTGTTAAATCTATAAATGTTGGAGATATTTCATAAGAAATGCTTATTTTTTTCTATTTCTTTTGCTGTTGCTTTGTTGTTGAGTTAATTTCATGATATCTGATATCAAAAATGCATTGATACTGTAATTATACTGTTGCATAATTTATGACTGAATATTCCAAAAAGGACAAATGCTGAATTTAACTCTAGCAGTTTAAGAGAGACAACACTTGGTGGTGCCCTTGACTTAAAATAAATTGAAGGTTCTACGTCAACCCTTACAATGTGCTGTACAAACTTTTCTACAAATAAAGACCATGGGAGCTTAGGAGCATTTTCATTGATAGATATAATCTTTAATATATTTATATTTTAGTTTTAGTTAGGTGAGAGTGTTGAATATTACAGTGTCTCAAATACCTTTATGTCCAACAGTTTAAATTAAGTCAACATATATCTCACACAAGCAACAATAGTTCAGTATATGGTGACATTCTCTTGAACGATTAATTACTCAAGTATATCATGACTATTGTGCTCCCAAACTTTGTCAGTCGTTAGTCCATACCCTTGAATACTAATCCCAATCTTTAAAAGTTCAATTAACTATGTGTGTGTGTGTGTGTGTGTGTCTGTGTATCTATACACACACACACACACACACACACACACACACACACACAGTGCCTATATAAGTATTTATCCCCCTTGGAAGTTTTCATGTTATGTTCTTTTACAGCATTGTATCACAGTGAATTTAATTTGGCTTTTTCGACACTGATCAACAGAAAATCTCTTTTCTGTCGAAGTGAAAACAGATCTCTACAAAGTGATCTAAATTAATTACAAATATAAAACAAAAAATAATTGATTGCATAAATATTCATCCCCCCCTCCTTAATTATAACACACCAAATTATCACTGGTGGAGCCAATTAGTTTTAGAAGTTGAACAGTGAACTGTTTTTGGAGACCTGTGTGTAGTCATGCTGTTTCAATTGAATGTAGTAAAATTACACCTGTATCTTGAAGGTCAAACTGCTGGTGAATCAGTATCCTGGAAAAGCCTACACAATGAAGACAAAAGAACACTCGAAGCAACTCTGCAAAAAGCTTATTAAAAAGCACAAGTCAGGAGGTTGATACAAGAAAAATTTCAAGCCCCTTGGAGTTCAGTTACATTAATCATCAAGAAATGGTAAGAATATGGCACAGCTGTAAATCTGCCTAGAGCAGGTGTCCTCAAAAATTGAATGACTGTGCAAGAAGGGGACTAGTGAGGGAGAGCATCAACAGATCTATAACAAATCTGAAGGAGATACACTCTTCAGCGGCTGAGATGGGAGACTGCACATACAATGACTGTTGCCTGGGTGATTCACCAGCCGCAGCTTTATGGGAGAGTGGCAAAGAGAAAGCCATTGTGGAAAAAACTCACATGAAATCTTGGCTAGTACTTGTCAGAAGTCATGTGGGAGACTCTGAAGTCAGCTTGAAGAAGGTTCTATGGTCTGATGAAACCAAAATTGAACTCTTTGGCCATCAAAATAAATGCTATGTTTGGCAAAAGCCCACCACACATCATCAAAAATACACCATCTCTACCGTGAAGCATGGTGGTGGCTGCATCATGCTGTGGGGATGCTTCACTGCAGTAGGCCTTGTAAAAGTAGAGGGTAAAATGAATGCAGCAAAATACATGGAAATCCTGGAGGAAAACCTGATGCAGCCTGCAAGAGAGCTATGACCTGGGAGAAGATTTGTCTTCCAGCAAGCAATGACCCCAAGCATAAAGCCAAAGCTATACAGGAATGGCTTATAAACAACAAAGTTAATGTCCAGGAGTGGCAAGTTAGAATCCACACCTCAATCCATTTGGGAATTTGTGGCTGAACATGATAAGGGCCATTCACTCACAATCCCCATACAATCCGACAGAGCTTGAGAAGTATTGTAAAGAAGAATGAAGAAAAATTGCAGTGTTCAGATGTGCAAAGCTGATAGAAACCTATCCACAGAGACCCAAGCTGTAATTGCTGCTAAAGGTGCATCTACTAAATACTGGCTTGAAGGAGGTGAATACTTATGCAATCAATTATTTTGTGCTTTATATTTGTAATTAATTTAGATCACTCTGTAGAGATCTGTTTTCACTTTGACATGAAAGAGTCTTTTTCTGTTGATCTCTGTGAAAAAAGCCAAATTAAATCCATCGGTCCATAGGTTGTGGGAGCATTTCAGTGATGAGACAAGTGAAGTTGTCCCCTTTGGTTCAAGAGCCTGATGGTTGACGGGTAGTAACCGTTCCTGAACCTGGTGATGTGAGTACAGAGGCTCCTATGCCTTCTTCCTGATGGCAGCAGCGGGAAGAGAGCATATCCTGGGTGATGTGGGTCCTTGATGATGGATGCTGCTTTCCTGTGGCAACTTTTCATGTCAATGTGCTCAATGGTGGGGAGTGCTTTTGGACTGGCTCATATAAACTACTTCTTGTAGGATTTTCTGTTCAAGGACATTAGTGTTTCCATTCTAGGCTGTGATGCAGCCAGTCTATCTTTAGAGTTCATCAACATGTTAGATGCCAGGCTGATTTATGCAAACTCCTCGTTCAGTAGAGACATTGCCCTTCTTTCTTCCTAATTGCACTTAAGAGCTGGGCCCAGGGCAGGTCCACTGAAATAATAACACCAAGAAATTTAAAGTTGCTGACCCTCTCCACCCTTGATCCTTTGATAAGTACTGATCATAGACCTCTAGTCTTGCAGCGTCTGCTGATGTTATAGTGGGAGGTTGTCAGAGTCCAATCTGCACTCAGGGCAATAATCCTATTTCACTTATGGTGCTTTATAGCCTGTTGTGTCATTATTGTTGTGGGTAATCATTATTTATGTAAAGCTTAAACCTTGCGATTAATAAAAACTTAGAAAACCTACAGCATAATACAGGCCCTTCAGCCCACAATGCTGTTCAGAATGTGTACTTACTTTAGAAATTATCTTAGTTTACCCATAGCCCTCTATATTTCTAATCTCCACGTACCTATCCTGGAGTCTCTTAAAAAGACCCTATCGCATCCGCCTCCACCACCATTGCCGGCAGCCCATTCCACGCACTCACCACTAAAAAAACCTACCCCTGACATCTTCTCTGTACCTACTTCTAAGCACCTTAAAACTGTACCCTCTCATGTTAGCCATTTCAGCCCTGGGAAGAAACCTCTGACTATCCACACGATCAATGCCTCTCATCATCTTATACACCTCTGTCAGGTCTCCTCTCATCCCCCGCTGCTCCGAAGAGAAAAGGCTGAGTTCTCTCAACCTTTTCTCATAAGGCATGCTCCCCAATCCAGGCAACAATATACTTTTGCTGTTTTTAGTTAGATGTGTCAATGAGGAAGCAGAAATAACTTATTTTGTGAATAGTCAGATAGCAACCTTACTTAACATATCACTCAAAACATATTTCTAGATTATTACTGCATTAATTTTCCCATATATTACAACTCATACCTGCAACCTAGTGGCTCTAAAGGGAGAATACAGAATACTGATCCAACATTCAACATCTGAGATTTAAAATCAGTCGAAATAAATGGGAAATTCACTTGTTTGAGATGTTAATTGGTAAAGAACTATTGAAGTTGCACTGGCTGCTTAAAAACAAATTTTTAAAAAGTTTGGTTACTGCATTTTTAACTTTTTACAGATGTTACCTATTTTTACTCCAATTTGTTTGAGTTAGTGGTTAGAACATGGCAATGTTAGGAGCAAGAAAAGCACATTGGACCTCAATGGCACACCCTAATTAGTGAATATTGGCTCAGTCCTCGTGCCTCCTATCCTTTCTTTCGAACTCTTTCCCCGGAGCATATTCAATTGTTAATTAAACCCTGAATTACTTTCCCAATAATAAGTGTACTCATGAGGCTGCTCTGTTGTCCATTACCTCTGCAGTTTGGAGTATTTTAAAATATTCCTTTAAAGTTATCATTTCTCATGTTTCATTCCGTCCTTTGTCTTTAGGTTATCGGAAGCCCTCCTGATAATTTTGAAGTCTGAGTGTTGATTTTCTTGAGTGATTGAGAGCTGCAGCAAACTGATGTTTATACTAGAATGTGCTGAAGGACAGTTAACTATTCCTAGTCTGGGCTGATCTAGGTATCTGATGCAGTGAGAAGGAAAATCAACCTTTTCTCTCCCAATTCTGTCATGTCTTGTTCACTCACCTACCCTGTACTCTTGGACCTGACTAGTTCCCAACATTTAACACTTCAAATCTGAAATCAGTGTATTTAAATCCCTATAGAGGTACAGCCATTTGCAGCCTCATGCAACCACCTCATCCCATACCCATACTAATTTTCCTTCCTTTACCAGTATCATCTTTCTTCACCTTGTGTCATGTCCTGTCTGCATTTGTGATCTTGGGTTGGGTTCAAAGCAGTAGAATTCCCTTTGTACACTTCTATGTCTTTGCTTCTAGCTTTCTTTAGGTAACTATAGTGTAGACAAACTTCTAGTTATGTGATGGAGAGTATATTCACTTGTTGCATCCCGACCTGGTATGGAAATACCAATGCCCTTGAATGGAAAATCCTACAAAAAGTAGTGGATATGGTCCAGTCCATCATGGTTAAAGCCCTCCCCACCGTTGAGCCCATCTACATCGAGTGCTGTCACAGGTACCACCAGTAGCCAGGTCATGTTCTTTCTCGCTGCTGATTTTAAAAAGAAGGTACAGAAGCCTCAGAAACTTCACCACCAGGTTCAGGAGCAGTTAATCCCTTTTAACCATCAGGCTTCTGAACCAAAGGGAATAACTTTACTCAACTTCACTTGCCCCATCACTGAAATGTTCCCAGAACCGCAGAGATCGCTCCCCACGCGACTCCCTTGTCCATTCGTCCCCCCCATCCCTCCCCACCGATCTCCCTCCTGGCACTTATCCTCGTAAGTGGAACAAGTGCTACACATGCCCTTACACTTCCTCCCTCACCACCATTCAGGGCCCCAGACAGTCCTTCCAGGTGAGGCGACACTTCACCTGTGAGTCGGCTGGGATGATATACTGCATCCGGCGCTCCCGATGTGGCCTTCTATACATTGGCGAGACCCGACGCAGACTGGGAGATCATTTCACTGAACACCTACGCTCTATCCACCAGAGAAAGCAGGATCTCCCAGTGGCTACACATTTTAATTCCACGTCCCATTCCCATTCTGATATGTCTATCCACGGCCTCCTCTACTGTGAAGATGAAGCCACACTCAGGTTGGAGGAACAGCACCTTATATTACGTCTGGGTAGCCTCCAACCTGATGGCATGAACATTGACTTCTTAAACTTCTGCTAATGCCCCACCTCCCCCTCGTACCCCATCCATTATTTATTTATATACACACATTCTTTCTCTCACTCTCCTTTTTCTCCCTCTGTCCCTCTGACTATACCCCTTGCCCATCCTCTGGGTTTTTCCCCCCTCCCCCTTTTCCTTTTTCCTGGGCTTCCTGTCCCATGATCCCCTCATATCCCTTTTGCCAATCAACTGTCCAGCTCTTGGCTCCATCCCTTCCCCTCCTGTCTTCTCCTATCATTTTGGATCTCCCCCTCCCCCTCCCACTTACAAATCTCTTACTAGCTCTTATTTCAGTTATTCCTGACGAAGGGTCTTGGCCCAAAACGAAGACTGTACCTCTTCCTAGAGATGCTGCCTGGTCTGCTGCGTTCACCAGCAACTTTTATGTGTGTTGCTTGAAATTCCAGCATCTGCAGATTTCCTCGTGTTTGCGCCACAACCAATGAATTCGTTTTCAAGGACTCCATCTCATGTTCTCAATATTTATTTTTTATTTATTAGTATATTTCTTTCTTTTATATTTGCACAGTTTGTTGCTTTTGCATATTAGTTGTTTGTCCATTGTGTTGGGGCAGTCTTTCATTTACTTTTGTGTGCTTCTTAGATTTACTGTGTATGCGCACAAGAAAATAAATCTCAGGGTTGTATATGGTGATATTTATGTTTTTTGATAATGAATTTACTTAATTAATTCCACATAACCCATGCTTTTAGCCAAATGTTGGCTCCCCAACACCCCTCCCAGTAACTATTCTTCAAGTTAGCATGAAAAGTTTCCATCGTTCACTGGTTAAAGTGACAAGGGAGATTGAACTGTTGGCTGCCTGCCTTTCTATCTCTGGGGGATCGCTCTGCTATGGAGATGGAAGACTGCTTTTTTATCGCTGGTGAGATTGCTCTGATACGGAGAGGGGAGACTGCCTTTATTGCTGGTGAGGTTGCTCTGCTACAGAGAGGGAGAATGTTGCCCAGGTTTTCTGTGTTTTGAATGTGAACTTGGACTGTGGACATTTTTCAGTCTTAAATTTTTTTTGTATTCTGTGTTTGTCGTGTTTTTTTTGTATTCTGTGTTTAGTGTGCGGAGGAAGAAATTTGGATTTCCATTTTTGCTTCTTTTTTTTTGTGCTGGGAAGAGGGACTTGAGGGTTTGATGATCATGCTGCCTTTCTTTTCTTTATTGGTTTCATGGCTATCTCAGAATCAGGATCAGAACCAGGTTTATTATCACTGGCATGTAACGTGAAATTTGTAGAAGAAGAACTTCAGAGTTGTATACATTGATAATAAATGGACCTTTGAACCTTTGAAGATATCTTGTAAAATATTCGAACGTTAACCATAGAACAGTAGGACCTTCAGCCTACGATCCTAAGAGCTTCAAGTTCCTAGGAATGATCACCAACGCCTTTCCTGGTCCAACCGTGTAGTCGCCACAGCCAAGAAAGTTCATAAGTTCCTGTACTTCCTCAGGAAGCTAAAGAAATGTGGTATGTTTCCTTATGCTAATGTCAGCCTTTTGGAATATCCTTATGCTAACATCATATTTTCTAGAACGTATTTTATTATTTACTAATTCATTTGTGGTAATATTATTTTTTGTGTTGTGTGTGAGTTATATGTACTGTGTTGTGCACCGTGGTCTGGAGGAACATTGTTCCATTTGGCCTTCTCCAAAGCCAGCACATTTTTTTTAGATAACGGGCTCAAAACTGCTCACACTATCCACTACCCCAAGTGGTCTGGCCAATGCCTTATAAAACTTCAGCATTACATTCTTGCTTTAGTATTCTACTCCTCTTGAAATGAATGCTAACATTGCATTTGCCTTCCCTACTAGTAACTCAAACTGCAAATTAACCTGTTGGGAATCCTGCACCTTGGATTTTTGAAGTCCCCCCTGCCCCATCCCCAATTAGAAAGTAGTTCACGCCTTCATTTCTTCTGCCAAAGTGGATGGCCATGCACTTCCCTACATTGCAATCCATCTCCCCCCAATCTCTATCTATGTTCTTCTGCAGACACCTTGCTTCCTCAACATTACCTGCCTCTTCATTTGTCTCGTTATCATCTACAAACTTGGCCACAGATCCATGAACTCCTTCATCCAATCATTGATCTATTACATGAAATGAAGCAGTCCCTACACTGACCCCTGCGGAACACCAGTAGTCACCAACAATCAACCAGAAAAGGTTCCCTTTATTCCCATTCTCTGCCTCCATGCTAGTACCTTTCCTATACTGTAATTCCATGGGCTGTATTTTGTTAAACAGCTTCATGTCAAAAGCCTTCTGAAAATCCAAATAAACAAGGTTCACTGACTCTCCTTTGTCTATCCTGCCTGTTATTTCCTTAAAAAGCCTGAAAAGACGTCCCACCAGGCTCAAGGACAGCTTCTACCCCACTGTTACAAGGAAATTGAATTGTTTCCTAGTATAATAAAGGATGATCTCATTGAACCCTATGAAATGTTGACCGGCCTTGATAGAGTGGATGTGAAGAGGGTGTTTCCTATGGTGGGGGGAATCTAAGACCAGAGGATGCAGCTTCAGAATAGAGGGATGTCCATTTAGAATGGAGATAAGGAGGAATTTCTTTAGCCAGAGAGTGGTGAATCTGTGAAATTCTTTGCCACATAAGGCTGTGGAGGCTACGTCATTGGGTTTATTTAAGGCAGAGGTTCATAGATACTTGATTAGTGAGGGCATGAAGGGATACAGGGAGACAGCAGGAGTTTGGGGTTGAGAGGGAAAATGGATCAGCAAATCTCACTCCACTGTTTAATAAGGGAGGAAGGCAAAAGAAAAGAAATTATAGGCCAGTTAGCCTAACCTCAATGGTTGGGAAAGTGTTGGAGTCTATTATTATGGATGAGGTTTCGGGTACTTGGAAACTAATGATAAAATAAGACAAAGTCAGCATGGTTTCTTTAAAGAAAATCTTGCTTGATAAACCTGTTCTTTGAGGAAGTAACAAAGGAGAGGCAGTGGATGTCATTTACTTGGATTATCAGAAGGCATTTGATAAGGTGTGTCACATGAGGCTGCTTAACAAGATAAAATCCAATGCTGTTACAGGAAAGATAGTGGCATGGATAGAGGAATGACTGACAGGCAGGAGGCAGCAAGTGGGAATAAAGGGGACTTTTTCAGGTTGGCTGCCAGTGACTAGTGGTGTTTCTCAGGGTATTGGGACAATTACTTTTCACATTGTTTATCAATGATTTGGATAATGGAATTAATGGCTTTGTAGTAAAGCTTACAGATGATACGAAGTTAGGTAAAGGGTTGTTAGTGCTGAAGAAGCAGTGCAATTGTAGCAGGGCTTATTCAAATTGGAAGAATGGATAAAACAAAGTGGCAGTGTTGGGAAATATACCATAATGCATTTTGGTAAAAGGAACAATAGTGCAGACTGTTATCTAAATGGGGAGAAGGTTCAAACATCAGAGGTGCAGAGGGACCTAGGAGTTCTTGTGCAAGACTCCCAGAAGGTCAACTTACATGTTGAGTGTGTGATAGTGAAGCCAAATGCAATGTTGGCATTTATTTAAAGGAGAATAGAATATAAAAGCAAGTAGATAATGCTGAGACGTTATAAGACACTGGTGAGTCCACACATGGAATATTGCCCACAGTTTTGGGCCCCATATCTCAGAAAAGGTGTGTTGTCAATGGAGAGAGTCCAGAGGAGGTTCATGAGGATGATTCCAGGAATGAAGGGGTTAATATATGAGGGCCTGTACTCTCTGGAATTTAGAAGACTGCGTGGGGATCTCATTGAAACCTACTGAATGTTGAAAGGACTGGATAGGGTGGGTGTGGAGAGGATGTTTCCTATGGTGGGTGTATCCAGAACTAGAGGGCACAGCCTCAAACCTGAAGTGACCTTTTAGAACAGAGGTGCAGAGGAATTTTTTTAGCCAGAGGGTAGTAAATCTGTGGAATACTCTGCCACAAACTGCAGTGGAGGACAAGTCCATGGCTATATTTAAGGTGGAAGTTGATAGTTTCCTGATTAGTCAAAGCATTAAAGGATATGGTGAGAAGGCATGTGTATGCGGTTGAATGGGATCAGCCATGATGGAATAGCAGAGCAGACTCGATGGGCTGAATGGCCTAATCCTGCTTCTATGTCTTATGGTCAGCCATGATTAAATGGCAGAGTAGACTCGATGGGCCTAATTCTGCTCCGATATCTTATGGTTTTATGGTCTTACAGTAAGGTGAACTTATGAACTCACAATTTACCTCTACCTCACTGCGACCTTTTTCTTTATTATGCACTTTTTCTGTAACTGTAACACTTTATTCTCCACTCAATTTTTAATTTACCCTGTACCACCCTAATGAACCAGTGTGTCTGAGCAGCTTGCAAGGCAAGTTTTTCGCTGTATCTGAAAATAAAAAAAAACTCAATGTACCAATTTACTCTCCTCAGGCAGCCCATTCTCATTTCTACCTGGTTTCTGTGCAGTTTTACTCTTTGAAATCATTCTGTTGTTCAAAACTTGGAGAGGGTATTTATTTGAATTTCTAAGATTTGCACAACCAATTAAATGATTTCCTCTGCCTGTGCTATTAAAGGCATTAAATCGTTATGAACTGAACAATTATACATACTGTACGTACTGAGGTGACCATTCTATATGAACCTAGGTAATGCTTGCTTTAGATTTGTTCTTAGATAACTATTGTTCTAAACACTTATGTTTCATTTTTGTTGCTTTTGTGCAAATAAAGTATAACTTATATGAACGTGGTTCCTTTAAATGTCGGTTCCGAAATACTGTCATGTGTTGGAGGAGCTCAGCAGGTCAGGCAGCATCTATGGATGGGAATAAACAGTTGATGCTTCAGGCTGAGATCCTTGATCAGTCTTGAAATGTTGACTGTTTATTCTCATCCATAGATGCTGCCCGTGTTGCTGAGCTCCAGCACATTGTGTGCATTGCTCTAGATCTCCAGCATCCACAGAAAGTCTTGTGTTTGTGGATCTGAAATTTGATTGTTCCATTGAATTTCTACATTTACAATAGGAAGCAGAGAAATTTTATGATTTCAAGTGACAATCTTAATTATGAATAAACTAGTGAATTCATAATTTTAAAATAGTTGTTTGTAAAGAATGGATGAATAGAGAGCTGATTAGGTCTTGTTTTAAAAATTTATTTGACATCACATAATAAATATATAAGTATGGTGATACAAAACAATATGCTGGATGTTGTTAAACGTATACGAGCTTTCCATGTGCACTTCTTTTCTATGTTTGATTCATCTGAAATATTGCTCCATGGATGCTAGCAGCTTTTCTGCAGTTTGAATCAGCTGGTCTTTCTTTTGTGTCTCCAGATGTTATTGAAAGCAGTCTAACAACTGCTACGCTGCCTTCTTTTGCAAGGTGCAAGGCGCACACACTTCCCCACAATGTTCACTCAAATTCTGATCTAGAATACTGAGACTATTACATTTACTCATCCTCTCACCTTCTGCTGTACAACTTATGACCTCAGTATTATCTTTTTTAATTTGTCCAATTCCTTTGCACAAAGGCTGTTTGTCATTCTTCGTTTCTGTTTAGCTTTTCATAAATTGCATTGTATTTCTTTATTTTCTTGTACATGCCCGCAAAAAATCTATCTCAAGGCAGTGTATGGTAACATACACATTCAAAGGTCAAAAGTACTGTACATATGTGTCACCATATGCATTCTATAATTATACACTTACTTTGAAATTGCCTTTGGAGGATGAGGGATGTTCACTGTCAAGTTGGCTGATGGATAACCAGCAAACAAATTCACACAAGTAAAAGAATTTCAGGATGTATAAATTTCTCAGACATTAAATGTACCTATTGAACATTACATGAATGGCAATGACAAAAAAGAACAAAGAAAATATCTTTACATTAAAAAAGCTACTCATGAAAAAATTGCATTTTCTTTGGAATAAACACATTTAAAGTATTTTAAATGAAAAAAAAAGAGCTTTTGGTTGTAAACCAAATAACTAAAATTGATGAAATCTGAACTAGTGTACAAAAAGAGAAAATCTGGAAATAAAATAATTAGTGTAATTCCGTGAGTAACACGAACACTGAAAAAGATTACAATCTTGTTTAGGGTACGAAATCCTTAATATCGTACGATCAAACATACATCTTACTTTAATGTAATTTCCTCAAAGATTCTGATTTGGAAGAGGAAAATAAAAATATCATACTGACTGAACACCTTTTTAGTTTTTAGAAACAACAGGTTTTTTCTTCATGAAGGTAACAAGCTATAAAAATGCATACAATTTTTCTGGTTCATTTTGTGTATCTTGTACATCAGTGCATATATAAACTATATATCATATTTAGTAAACTTAGATTTAGAGCATATATGCAGTATAGGAAGTGTTATACAGATATACTTCATATTAAAATAACAGAGGTGGTTTTAGTTTGATTGTTGTTATAAGTAATTGTCCCTTTTTGGCTTCTGTTGTTTCCTTAATGAGGTTGCATTGTTTATCGAGTGGTGTTTGTTGTCTCAAACCTGATCAGATGTATTATCATGATGCAAATTATGAAGGGCTAATTAAAAACCCCGAGAAAGTTGACTGTTTCTTATCAGATGAGTATAAACCATTGGCTTCCTCTGAAGGTAGTAATACATAGACTTGGTCATTTTCATGTAGGTGTACTATAGCATTACCCGAGACCTGATTAACATTCCCTGCGGTGTAATCATCATATGTCTGTAGAATGGGTTTTCCATTTTTATATAATGCAACCCAGACATTTGCTCCTTTGATTTGTACATGGTAGCTAAATTGGTAAAGCCCTGGTATTTCACACACAAATACACCAGACGATGGATTGTAGTTGTTATTTGAATTGGTCACTAATATGTCAAACATAATTGGTTGACCTGCTGGTGGATATGGCTGAGATAGAATGGCTGTAAAAGCTGGAATAGGGCTTAATAATCCAGATAGTGGCTGTACAGATTTTTCTGGTTGGATAAAAATTTCACCAGGTAAACCTGGTGGGCCGGGAGGTCCTGGTGGACCTGGAGGACCTACTTTTCCATTTTCACCCGGTGTTCCTGGTGGCCCCATGATTACCTGTCTGCTGACAATGCCTGGAGGTCCTGGGAGGCCAGGAGTTCCTGGATCACCTTTATTTCCGGAAAGCCCTTGTGCACCTTGCAGACCAGGCAAGCCTTTGTGACCAGGTGCTCCCACAGGTCCCCTCAGACCTATTGGACCTGGAAAGCCCAATGGACCTTGAGGACCAGGAGCACCAGGGCTTCCTGGTTTACCAGATGGGCCAGGAAGTCCAGGATCACCTTTTGGCCCTTCAGATCCAATTGTTCCTGGTAGACCTGGTGGACCAGGTTTCCCTGGAAATCCTGATGTACCTGGACTACCAGTTGGACCTCTCTCACCCTTTGCCCCGTGGTACCCTTGTATACCCATATGCCCTTGTGCCCCTTTCATTCCTGGTGAACCAGGGATCCCTTGTAACCCTCTGGGGCCTTCTGATCCTGGTAGACCAGCTGGTCCCATTAATCCTGGCAGACCTGGTTTGCCAATTGGTCCCATCTCTCCTTTCTTTCCAGGGTATCCAGTATAACCAACTGGACCAGGTTCTCCTTTGGATCCTGGTTTACCTGGCTTTCCAATGCCTAGCAAGCCTGGTGCCCCTGGCAAACCTTGTAAGCCAGGATGACCTTTGTGACCAGGGGTCCCTGGTAATCCTGGTGAACCATTCACTCCAGGCTTTCCAATTCCAGGTAGTCCAGGTGGTCCTGGTGGCCCCTTTTGACCTGGTGCACCTGTGAAACCAAATGGACCTGGGGGTCCCATCTCACCCTTTTTTCCTGGTTCCCCAGGACGACCAGGTGCTCCAGGTGCACTCAATCCCACTGGTCCTGGGATTCCTGGTGACCCTGGGGAACCTGGAGGTCCTTTCTCGCCTGCAGGTCCTGGGATACCAATTCCTCTTTCCCCTTTTTGCCCAGCAGGGCCAGGATAACCCGGATGTCCCTTTGCTCCAGGTAGCCCAGGGGCGCCTGGAGATCCCCCTGCACCTGGTGGACCTGGTTTACCAACTACTGACAGCCCAGCTGGCCCAGGATTTCCTGGAGGCCCCGGGCTGCCTCTGTGCCCCTGTATCCCTTGAATTCCTGGATCACCTTTTGGTCCAGGATACCCTATTCTCCCTGGCTGTCCTGGTGGACCTGGAGTACCTGGAATTCCCTTAAAACTGAGTCCTTGTGGTCCTGGTGGTCCTGGATCGCCAGGAGCTCCTTTCTGCCCAACACCTGGCTCGCCTGGATATCCCACTTGGCCTGGGGGTCCCGGTGGTCCTGGAGGTCCAGGGGGTCCAGGTAACCCTGGATCTCCCCTCACTGTTGAAGTTAGAAAGATGCATCTCAGTATAGCCTGTTTTTATGGTTAATTTTGATTCCTGTTTAAACTAGAATTATGAGCAAAACTAAAACAAGTTATGTTTCATAAACACATAATATTCTGCAGTTGCTGGAAACTCACAGCAACACACGGAAAATGCTGGAGGAAATTAGCAGATCAGGCAGCATCTGTGGAGAAGAATAAACACTGATATTTTGGGCTAAGGCCCTTCTTCTGGAATGGAAAGGAAGGGAATGGAAACCAGGATAAGAAGGTGGGGGAAGGGAAGAAACTGGCAGGTGATAGACGAGACCAGGTGAGACTCAAATTGAGGGGGGTGGGGAATGAAGTAAGAAGCTGGGAGGTGATAGGTGGCAGAGTTAAAGGGCTGAAGTAGAAGGAATCTAATAGGAGAGGAGAGTGGACCAGGGGAAAAGGAGAAGGAGGAGGGGAACCAGGGAGATCATGGGCAGGTGAGGAGAATACCTATTTGATTACCTTACACTGGCTTGAGAAGTGTAAAACTTAAATCACAATTTGAACAATGTTAGAACTAAGGTGTAAGATTTTCTGCTAGTTTGTATTGATTTTTTGTACCATTTTATTCCAAGCTGCCTGTTGTCTAAAGGTTATGGAATGACAGTTTTAAATGTCCGTAAGTGCTGGCTGAATTTCTCTAGCCTTCTGCATTATTTAAAAATTATAGCATGAGGAACCAGTCCTGCCCACAAAATCTGCCATACCATATGGTCAACTAAATTCCATTTTATGAACTTTTGAGGAGCAACTTCATTCAGCTCCAAGATTCTGATGGACATATTTTGAAAGCTTTTATTATTTGTTATCAAACTACTGCAACCGATAAATGGGGCTTTTACATAGTTATTCTACAGGAAATTTCAATTATTTAAAATAGACATCTTGATTTTGCATGATAACTCATTCTAACCCTTAATAAAGTTCAAATTTAAAAGCAGCAAATACTACTGTCCTTTAAAAATAAATTACATTGTCAAAAAACAGGCTACTTTCACTTGACCAGGGAGAATTTTATGTTTAGTACTGTACAAATCAACTGAATTTAAATCTTAGATATGGAAGCCAATTTCCCAAAACAAGCTAATTCTATGCAAAGTGGGAAAATATAGGCAATAAATAAAAATTGTGTACTCAATTAGTTAAAGCTTGTTGTTGAAATGTAGCTTTTAAAAATTGTTTAACAAAAGTTTAATGGAGTAAACAGCATACAGTGCTATAAAGTTGAGAAAGCTTGAGTACTATAAATTACTTCTGCTAAAGTAATTTTTGAATGTGTTTTGATATTACTGTACTTTGCAAAAGTCTTAGGGGTGTGTGCATATATCTAGAATGCCGAAGAATTTTGCACAGTACTATATTTGTCAACGTGGAGCAGAGAGCGAGTTTGTAAATCTGGCTGGAGCAAAGGATGCTGGGATTGGCGAGGGTGGTGCATTGAGGGAGGGGTGACAGAGAAGGTGTGCTGGGGCGGACAGTGGCGCAGATGCAGATAAACCAGCCCTGAGTCAAAAGGCAAGGTCATTTGATACCAAACAATTGGTTTATTGATCATTACAGAGTGTCTCTCTGGTGCTTCCCCTTTCTCTTCCCCTTTTCCCAGCCATGATTTTCTTCTCCTTGCCCCCTTTCCAATCTCAGTCCACAATAGGGACCCATATCAGAACCAGGTGTTTCATCATCACTTATGTACAGTAGATTATGATTTTTGCAGCAACAATACAATGCAATACATAAAATTACTGGGGTACTGTGCAAATGTACCTAAGACTTTTGCACACTACTGTATATGCGCCTAAGATTTTTGCAGAGTAATGTATTTTCTTGCTAGATTGTTATTTGTCGTCCATTTTGTTAATGTTGTATTTTTCATCTTATTAATTGTGAAGATGGTTCCATTAGAACAGGAATGACATGGACATTATAGATTTTAAGTGGGAAGAAAGGGAATGAAAAAGGTATGGCTAGGTCTGGGATTAGATGGAAGTAAGGCAATGTTAAATTAATAAAAAAACAACCTGCATAGTTCTGGTAAAAGTCAGCAACCCTGAAATGTTACTTTGTCTTTCTCTTTCTGGATGCTGCCTAATTATTTACTGTTCTTTTCTGTGTCACATTTCTGCAATGTGCTAATTGACTTTTACACATTTGTATTATGTTCTCTCTTAGACACTTTATATTGCATTGTTTATGATGTCAATTAATCACGTGAATTTCTGTGAAAAGTATCAGTTTTAACATTATCTTGCTCTGTTTACTTAAAGGATCTAAGTGATTATATTAACTTTTGACTTGTGGAAGTATATAATTTAAAGCATAACAGTAGCTAGTAGTTAAGTTTGCTATGGTCATTTATTAGAAGTTGAATACAGAAATATACTTCCAAGGTCTCTTCATCTCTTGTTCTCAATATTTATTGCTTATTTATTAATTAGAGTCATAGAGATATTATTATTTTTTCCCTTTGTTTTGTATTTGCTTAGTTTGTACACTGGTTGTCAGCCCTGTTGATGAGGTCTTTCAATTATTTTATCATGTTTATTGGATTTACTGAATATCCCCACGAGGAAATGAATCTCTGGTTGTATATAGTGACATGTATGAACCTTGATAATAAATTTACTTTGAGCTTTGAAAAATGCATCACTAATTTGCTTTATGTACAATTTACCATATCACAAATGGAAAATAATGTTGAGTTTGGAAAGTGTATTTTCTCAGAGAATCACAATCCATTCAAATTGGGTGTAGGCCACTTCACCTTTGGCCGTGCTTTGCCAATTAATGAACTCAAGCTTGATTCAAAGACTCTTGACTTTTTTTTAAGATTATGAGAACACTCAGTCCTCTTTTATTGTCATTTAGAAATGCATACATAGAAACATAGAAACATAGAAAATAGGTGCAGGAGTAGGCCATTCGGCCCTTCGAGCCTGCACCGCCATTTATTATGATCATGGCTGATCATCCAACTCAGAACACCACCCCAGCCTTCCCTCCATACCCCCTGACCTCCGTAGCCACAAGGGCCATATCTAACTCCCTCTTAAATATAGCCAATGAACTGGCCTCAACTGTTTCCTGTGGCAGAAAATTCCACAGATTCACCACTCTCTGTGTGAAGAAGTTTTTCCTAATCTCAGTCCTAAAAGGCTTCCCCTCTATCCTCAAACTGTGACCCCTCGTTCTGGACTTCCCCAACATCGGGAACAATCTTCCTGCATCTAGCCTGTCCAATCCCTTTAGGATCTTATACGTTTCAATCAGATCCCCCCTCAATCTTCTAAATTCCAACGAGTACAAACCCAGTTCATCCATTCTTTCTTCATATGAAAGTCCTGCCATCCCAGGAATCAATCTGGTGAACCTTCTCTGTACTCCCTCTATGGCAAGGATGTCTTTCCTCAGATTAGGGGACCAAAACTGCACACAATACTCCAGGTGCGGTCTTACCAAGGCCTTGTACAACTGCAGTAGTACCTCCCTGCTCCTGTACTCGAATTCTCTCGCTATAAATGCCAGCATACCATTCGCCTTTTTCACCGCCTACTGTACCTGCATGCCCACTTTCAATGACTGGTGTATAATGACACCCAGGTCACGTTGCACCTCCCCTTTTCCTAATCGGCCACCATTCAGATAATAATCTGTTTTCCTATTTTTGCCACCAAAGTGGATAACTTCACATTTATCCACATTAAATTGCATCTGCCATGAATTTGCCCACTCACCCAACCTATCCAAGTCACCCTGCATCCTCTTAGCATCCTCCTCACAGCTAACACTGCCACCCAGCTCCGTGTCATCCGCAAACTTGGAGATGCTGCATTTAATTCCCTCATCCAAGTCATTAATATATATTGTAAACAACTGGGGTCCCAGCACTGAGCCTTGCGGTACCCCACTAGTCACCGCCTGCCATTCTGAAAAGGTCCCGTTTATTCCCACTCTTTGCTTCCTGTCTGCTAACCAACTCTCCACCCACACCAATACCTTACCCCCAATACCGTGTGCTTTAAGTTTGCACACTAATCTCCTGTGTGGTACCTTGTCAAAAGCCTTCTGAAAATCCAAATATACCACATCCACTGGTTCTCCCCTATCCACTTTACTAGTTACATCCTCAAAAAATTCTATGAGATTTGTCAGACATGATTTTCCTTTCACAAAACCATGCTGACTTTGTCCGATCATTTCACCACTTTCCAAATGTGCTGTTATCACATCCTTGATAACTGACCCCAGCAGTTTCCCCACCACCGACGTTAGGCTAACCGGTCTATAATTCCCCGGTTTCTCTCTCCCTCCTTTTTTAAAAAGTGGAGTTACATTAGCCACCCTCCAATCGTCAGGAACTAGTCCAGAATCTAATGAGTTTTGAAAAATTATCACTAATGCATCCACTATTTCTTGGGCTACTTCCTTAAGCACCCTGGGATGCAGACCATCTGGCCCTGGGGATTTATCTGCCTTCAATCCTTCAATTTACCTAACACCACTTCCCTACTAACATGTATTTCGCTCAGTTCCTCCATCTCACTGGACCCTCTGTCCCGTACTATTTCTGGAAGATTATTTATGTCCTCTTTAGTGAAGACAGAACCAAAGTAATTATTCAATTGGTCTGCCATGTCCTTGCTCCCCATAATCAACTCACCTGTTTCTGCCTGCAGGGGACCTACATTTGTCTTTACCAGTCTTTTCCTTTTTACATATCTATAAAAACATATCTATACATGCATTAGGAAATGATACAATGTTTCTCCGGAGCGATATCACAGAAAACAGGACAGACCAAAGACTAACACTGACAGAACCACATAATTACAACATATAGTTACAGCAGTGCAAAACAATACCACAATTTGATGAAGAGCAGACCATGGGCACAGTAAAAAAAAGTCTCAAAGTCCCGAGTCGATCGACTCCCGAGTCCCCGATAGCAGGTGGCAAAAGGGAAAAACTCCCTGCCATAGACCTCCAGGCACCGTCAACTTGCCAATACCTTGGAAGCAGCCGACCCCAGCCAACACTGAGTCTATCCGTCCGAAAAACTTCGAGCTTCTGACCAGCCTCTCCGATACAGCCTCCCGACTTGGACTATATGTATATTTTTGTGTGTGACCGTATTTTACTACTGTTTTACATGTGTTATGTTTGTCTTGTGCTGTGAATGACTGTACAGTGTTTTGCACCTTGGCCCTGGAGTAACGCTGTTTCCTTTGGATGTACAGTATTCACATGTAGTTATGAATGGTTGAATGACGAATGAACTTGACCGATTGTAGCTTCAACTTTCCATCTATCTACAAGAGCCTTTTATCCTCTTCCTCATCAAGAACCTATCTACCTTTCACTTTAAAAATATTTAAGATATTTTCTTCCAGCATTCTTTGCGACTTCCAAAACTCTGAGATAAAATTGTCTCAACTCTCTTAAATGGCTGACCTTTAATTTTTTAACAGTGACATCTAGTTCTGATTTTTCCAGAGCAGGCAAATTCCTCTCCATGTGCACTCTATCAAGACCACAGAGGATCTTGTATATTTCACCCTCTCCATGTCTACTCTATCAAGACCAGAGAAGATCTTGTGAATTTCAGTTGTCACTTGCTACTGTTCTAAACTCCTGTCCTGTCTAATCTGCCCTCAGAATCCAACTCACATATTCCTGTTATTAGTCTAGTAAGCCTTTTTGTAATCTGTCCCCATCCTCATTCTTTGAGGAAACGGACGGTAATCCAGAAATTTTCTCGTCAATACATTGTATCACACACAAAATGCTACAGGAACTCAGCAGGTCAGGCTGCACATATGGAAAAGAATAAACAGCTGATGTTTTGAGATGAGAGGCATCGTCAGGATTGAGAAGGGAGAAGATGCCGGAATAAAAAGTTTTGTGGGGGGGGGGGGTGGGTAGGGGAAAGAGGCTAGCTGGAAGATGTTAGGTGGAACCAGATGGGTGGGGAATGTCAAGGGCTGGAGAAGGAGAAATCTAATAGGTGAGGAGAGTGGACGATAGGAAAAAAGGAAGGCGTAGGGGACCCAGGGAAAATAATAGGCAGGTGAGAAGAAGTGAAAGGTCGGATTGTGGAAAGAAGAAGGTGGGGGGAGAGATATATTCACCAGAAGGAGAAATTGGTGTTCATGCCATTAGGTTGGAGGGTATCAAGATGCTGCTCCTCACCCTGAAGGAGGCTATGGATCAACATGTCGGAACTGGAATGGGAATTAAAATGTTAGACCACTGGAAAGTCCCACTTGTGGTGGATAGTGTGGACCGCTCGACCAAGTGGTCCCCCAATTTATGATGGGTCTCACTAATGTAAAGGAGGTCACATCGGGTGCACCAGACACAAAGACGACCCCAGCAGATTTGCAGGTCAAGTGCACCGAATGCACTATGGTACTGAACATGACCTGCCTAATTTTGTATTCAATTCCCGAAAAATATATGTTGTTAATACTTTGCTAATCTACTTTTATGGAAAATTCTTCATTGAAACTTCCAAAAACTACACAATGCAAGCAGATTACTTGTCCAACCAACTGTCCATCCTCCAAGAGGAACATAATCTTGTCATAGGCTTTGGAGACTTGCATGCCTCAATGACCCAAAGAGCTATGTCGGCTGGAGCCAGAGCCTTGTGCTTTGACCCTTGGTCAAAGGGTAGAGGTGAGACTAAGAGTTGTCCACTGACCTTCCTGGTTTAGGATTCAGCTCTGGGCTAACAAACCTGACTGGTCAAAAAAATTGTTATGGAAACAGCAATGAAGAAAGCATATGGTGCATTGGCCTTCATCAATCATGGGATTGAGTTTAGGAGCCAAAAGGTAATGTTGCAGCTATATAGGACCCTGATCAGACCCCACTTGGAGTACTGTGCTCAGTTCTGGTTGCCTCACTACAGGAAGGATGTGGAAACCATAGAAAGGGTGCAGAGGAGATTTACAAGGATGTTGTCTGGACTGGGGAGCATGCCTTATGAGAATAGGTTGAGTGAACTCGGCCTTTTCTCCTTGGAGCGATGGAGGATGAGAGGTGACCTGCTAGGGGTGTATAAAATGATGAGAGGCATTGATCATTTGGATAGTCAGAGGCTTTTCCCCAGGGCTGAAATGGCTAGCACAAGAGGGCACAGTTTTAAGGTACTTGGAAGTAGGTACAGAGGAGATGTCAGGGGTAAGTTTTTTATGCAAGGAGTGGTGAGTGTGTGGAATGGGCTGTCAGCGACGATTTTGGAGGGGGATTCGATAGGGTCTTTTAAGAGACTCCTGGACAGGTATATGGAGCTCAGAAAAATAGAGGGCTATGGGTAACCTGGGTAATTTCTCAGGTAATGACATATTCGGCATAGCTTTGTGGGCCAAAGGGCCTGTATTGTGCTGTGTGTTTTCTATGTTCTAAGAACTCTATAGCTGTGTGACAGTATCCCCGAGTCTCCACTCAGGGTTAGTATGACTGACAGTAGTCAAAAATTGTGAGGAAGCTACTTGTACAATGAATGAAGCCTGGAAACTCTGAACCACACCTGGGGCACAATAGAGAAGATGGCCAAGGACAGTCAGAGATGGATGACCTTCATTGCTCCCCTAAATGCCAGCAGCGTACCAGACAGTAACTAAGACCTGTCTGTGAATGTGCTTAGCATCATTGGTTTCAGCGTCATTGCATAAAGCATGTAAGGTTCAAATGTGAAAAAAGAGTGCAATATGGAGCTTGACCTGTGGCAGTTTCTGGGTAAAATGTAGTGGTTTGGAAAGCAACACCATTGTTTAAGAATTTTTGTGCTGATTCTTCAAGAGGACAGAGAGCATTCTGTTACCCGCACAAAAAATGCTGGTGGAAGGCCAGGCAACATCTAGAGGAAGAGGTACAGTCGACGTTTCGGGCCGGGACCCTTCGTCAGGACTAACTGAAAGAAGAGATAGTAAGGAATTTGAAAGTAAGAGGGGGAGGGGGAGATCTGAAATGATAGGAGAAGACAGGAGGGGAGGGGTGGATCTAAGAGCTGGAAAGTTGATTGGCAAAAGGGATACCAGCCTGGAGAAGAGAGAGGGTCATAGACAATAGACAATAGGTGCAGGAGTAGGCCATTTGGCCCTTCGAGCCAGCACCGCCATTCACTGTGATCATGGCTGATCATCCTCAATCAGTATCCAGTTCCTGCCTTATCCCCATAACCTTTAATTCCGCTACTTTTAGGAGCTCTATCCATCCCTTTCTTGAAAGCAGCCAGAGACTTAGCCTCCACAGCCTTCTGGGGCAGAGCATTCCATATATCCAGCACTCTCTGGGTGAAAAAGTTTTTCCTCATGGGACAGGAAGCCTGGGGAGAGAGAGAGAAGGGGGGAGAGGAGCCTGGAGGGTGGAGAGCAGGTAAAGAGTTATAGTGAGAGGGACAGAGGGAGAAAAAAGAGAGAGAAAAAGGGGGGGAGAATATATTAAATAGATTAATAAGCGATGGGGTGTGAAGGGGAGGAGGGGCATTAACAGAAGTTTGAGAGGTCGATGTTCATGCCATCAGGTTGGAGGCTACCCAGACGGAATATAAGGTGTTGTTCCTCCAACCTGAGTGTGGCTTCAGTAAGGAGGCCGTGGATAGACATATCAGAATGGGAATGGGACGTGGAATTAAAATGTGTGGCCACTAGCATCCTGTTTCTTCTTTTGGTTAGGAAGTTTGACAGAAGAAGTGAGACACTGGAGGACTTTGTTCTGGGATGTTTACTGAAAACCCTGTAGGGAAGTTGGCAAATAAAACTAACAGGAGATACCAACCTCCATTACAAAGTACCACAGATCTGGAGGAAATGCATGAACACTCAGTGACTTTGCAAGGTCAGCCAAAGGAAAAGAACTAATTAATTTCATGCACGAAGCATCCTTGGCAATTATAACTTTCTTTTCCTCATGCTACCAAATAAGTTGTATTTAATATGTGCTGAGTATCTCTGTTAAGTATAGGATGCTGTTAGCACCATCACTTCTATGAAGAAACTTTTCTTAAATCATAGAATGCATTTAAGTTAGAGTACTCCTTTAACGTTTATTTGGCCTACTTTCTTATTTACTGTCTGTTATGCTGCTGACATTTGGGACAGCAATGAGGGTCCTTCATCTCTGGCAGCTTCATCATGTCGGTAGCTTCCTTTCAGTTTTCAGTACAGTCAGTCTTACAAGTCCAAGCTGGAGACTCAGGAATACCACCACACTCAGACGTAGAAGGATTCTTCATTGCTGTTTCTGTAACAACTTTGTTTTACCAGGAAGGGTTGTTAGCCCCCAGCTGAACTCCCGAACCGGAGGACCAGTGGACCACTCTTAGTCTGGCCCTCTACTCTTTGACCTGTTTGGCATGGGTGATGCTATCAAGAGCAAAGCAAAAAGCCCTGACTCAAATCAACATAGTTATCTGGGTGATTGCCTCCAAACCCTACAACAGGGATTAATTTATTCCTGAGATTTAGGGATCAGCGGGAAGACTGTTTGTATTACCTTTCCCCATTGGGTTAGCTTTGTGAGGTAATGCAACTTGTGTGGTCCTTTGATGTTTTGGAGGCTTAGTGAGCTTTGCAGGGAGAAGTGGAGTTGTTATTTCCCCATGAGAGTCCCAGGGAAATAGAAAATGTAGAAAACTACGTATGTTTGCTGAAGCTGCAGTGCTCCTACGATGAGCACCACAGTGAGTGGTGTCAGTCTGGTCAATCCAGTAAATAGGTTCAACGTGAAGAACATTGAGCACCTTGAAGACATCTTAAAACTTCTGGCTTGTGCGTTAGCATAGTGGTTAGTGTAATATTTTACAGTGCCAGTGACTGGTGTTCAATTCCACTGCTGTCAGGAGTTTGCATGTTCTCTACCTGACTGGGTGGGTTTCCTTCAGGTCCTTTGGCTTCTTACAACAAATATATGGTTATGCTATGTTGCTGCCGGAAGCATGGCGACACTTGCAGGCTTCCCATCACCACATTCTCGGACGGTGTTGGTCATTTACGCAAACGATGCTTTTCACTGTTTGTTTTAATGTAATAGTAGGCAGCCGTCGACCCCAGGGGATCATGGGTTTGCGCCTCTGGTAGACTGTGCCCTCTCCAGGTGCAAGCCTGGTCAGGAAGATTTGAAGAACCGGCTGTTGCCCATGCAACGGGTTCCCCCTGTCCACGTCACTGATGTAGTCCAAGGGCAGAGCAGGTGCTGATACAACTTGGCACCAGTGTCATTGTAGAGGTTGCCTTAGGGACCCTGGCTCCGGATTTCTTCTTCAAGGTTTACTCCCGAAGCCTTTCCCATGTATGGGTATGGCTGCAAGGCAGCAGAGGTTTAAAATCAGAGTTTTCCTTCTCCGAGGCAGGCTGCTGTCCTAGGCTGACGAGCCCCACCTGTCCAAAGCAACTGGTTTTGAGGCGCCATTGGTCTGCATTTGCTTCTTCTCTTGTCAGTAGAAACAGTTCCGCCGGGCCTAGTAGCTAAGCCACACGTGAAGGCCAAGAGTTGGACTTGGTTGTCAGAGGCTGTTAGAGTCACATGCCATTTGGAGCACTTTATAGGTAGTCAGAGCTTATACCCAACACCACTCCGTCTATGACAACCTTAGGAACCAATGTATGTGTGGCAACTGAGGCTAATCTTCATCTTTTTAACTTGTGGATGGTGGCGTCTTTAAGAGACTCATTTTAGTGCATCTTGCCTGTCCTCTGTCAGTATGATATTAAAGTGGCTGATCAAGATAATGTTCCAAGCAGTTTAATGTGGAGAATTGATAGATATAAGACCATAAAACCATAAGACGTTGGAGCAGAATTAGGCCACTTGCCCATCGAGTCTGCTCTGCCATTCAATCATGGCTCATCAATCTCTGCCCTAAATACACCCAACGACCTGGCCCCCACAGCTGCCTGTAGTAACAAATTCCACAAATTCACGAGCATCTGGAAAAAGATGTTTTTCCGCATCTCTGTTTTAATTGGATGCCTCCCTATCCTGAATCTGTGTCCTTTTGTCCTAGACTCCGCCACATGGGAGGCATCCTTTCCACACCTATTCTGTCTAGGCCTTTCAACATTCAAAAGTTTTCAATGAGATCCCCCCTCATCCTTCTAAATTCCAGTGAGTACAGGCCCAAAGCCATTAAATGTTCCTCAAATGATAACCCATACATTTGCTTTGGTAGCAGAAATAAATGTGCGGACTATTTTCTAAATGGAGAAAATCGAAAAATCTGAGATGCAAAGGGACTTGGGAGTCCTTGTGCAGAACACCTTAAAGGTTAACTGACAGGTCGAGTCAGTGTTGAGGAAGGCAAATGCCATGTTAGCATTCATTTCAAGAGGTCAAGAGTACAAGAGCAAGGATATGATGCTGAGGCTTTATGAAGCACTGGAAAGGCCTCACCAAACAGTTTTGGGCCCCTCATCTTAGAAGAGATGTGCTGGCTTTGGCGAGAGTCCAGAGGAGGTTCACAAGGATGATTCCAGGAATGAAAGGGTTATGATACGAGAAGGCTTTGGGCCTGTACTCACCGGAATTCTGAAGGGTGGGGGGGGGGGGGATCTTATTGAAATCTTTTGAATGTTGAAAGGTTTAGACGGAGTAGATATGGAAAGGATATTTCCCATTGTAGGAGAGTTGAGGACAAGAGGGCACAGCCTCAGGATAGAGGGGTGCCCTTTCAAAACAGAGATGCGGATAAATTTCTTAAGCCAAAGGAATTTGTGGAATTTTTTGCCATGTGGAGTTGTGAATGCCAAGTTGTTAGGTGTATTTAAGGCAGAGATTGATAGGTTCTTGATTAGCCATGGCATTAAAGGTTATGGGGAGAAGTCCAGGAACTGGGTTGAGGAGGAGATAAAAAAAAGATCAGCCATCATTGAATGGCGGAGCAGGCTCGATGGGTCGGATGGCCTAATTCTGCTCCTATGTCTTATGGTCTTATGGAATCATTCTTGTGAACCTCCCTCTGAACCCTCTCCAATGCCAGCCCTTCTTTTCTTAGATGAGGAACCCAAAACTGTTCACAATACTCAAGGTGAGGCCTCACCACTGCCTTATAAAACCTCAGCATCACATCCCTTTTCTTGTATTCTTGAAATGAATTCTAAGATTGCATTTGCCTTTCTCAGCACCCACTCAACCTGCAAGTTAACCTTTATGTTGTTCTACACAAGGTCTACACAAGGGCTCCCAAGTCCCTTTTCATCTTAGATTTTTGGATTTTCTCCCCATTTAGCAAATAGCTTATACATTTATTTCTACTACTATAGGTCATGACCATGTATTTTCCCACATTGTATTTCATTTGCCACTTTCTTGCCGATTCTCTTAATCTACCTAAAGAACTTCTGTAGCCTTCCTGTTTCCTCAACACCATCTGCCCCTCCACCAATCTTCATATCAATCTACTTTCCTCCTTTCTTAAAGAGTGGAGTGCCATTTGCAATTTTCCAGTCCTCTGGAACCATGCCAGAGTCCAGTGATTTTTGAAAGATCATTATTAATGCCTTCCCAATGTCGACTGCTACCTCTTAAAGAATCCTAGGGCACCGTTCATCTGGACCAGGTGACTTATCTACAGTGCCTATTAAAAGTATTTACCTCTTTTGGAAGTTTTCATGTTTTATTGTCTTACAACATTGAATCACAATGGATTTAATTTAGCTTTTTTTGACACTGATCCACCCAGAAAAAGGTTCTTTTGTGTCAAAATGAAAACAGATCTTTAGAAAGTGATCTAAATTAATTACAAATATAAAACACAAGATACTTGAGTGTTTAAGTATTCACCACCTTCAAGTCATTATTTAGTAGTTGCACCTTTGGCAGCAGTTACAGCCTTGAATCTGTATTGATACTATCAGCTTTGCACATCTGGACTCTGCAATTTTTCCCCATGCTTCTTTACAAAACTACTTAAAGTCTTTCAGATTGCATAGAGATCATGAGTGAACAGCCCTTTAAAAGTCCAGCTGCAAATTCTCAATTGGATTGAGGTGTGAACTCTGATTTACCACTCCTGGACATTAACTTTGTTGTTTTAAGCCATTCTTGTGTAGCTTTGGCTTTATGCTTGGTGTGAATGTCTTGCTGGAAAACAAATCTTCTCCCAAGTTACAGTTCTGTTGCAAACTGCACCAGGTTTTCCTCCAGGACTTCCCTGTATTTTGCTGCATTACTTTTATCCTCTACCTTCATAAGCCTTCCAGCACCTGCTATAGTGAAACATCCCCACAGCGTGATTCAGCCACCACCATGCTTCACTGTGAGGATGGTGTGTTCTTTTTTGATGATATGCAATGTTTGGTCTAATGGTGAAAAAGTTCAATTTTGGTTTTAACAGTCCATAGAACCTTCTACCAACCGACTTCAGAGTCTCCCACACGCTCTCTGGCAAACTCTAGCCAAGATTTCATGTGAGTTTGGAGGGCAGAGCTTAGTCAAGATGGCGCTAAACAGCAACTCCTTTGCTTGTATCTTCGGAAACAGCTCTATTTCCATCTTTAATATCTCTATTTTTCCCTTTCAGGGTTCTTTTGAAGACCCTGTACTGGAGTTACATGTTGATGTCGGTTCTTTACGTGGAATGGAACCCGCTCTCGGGATTTCATGACTGGCCATTGTCCGACATGCCAATGGCGCAGCTTAAGAGTTCGGCTCACCTTTGGAAGCCTAGGATCTCGGGGCTCTGGAGACGGGCGGATCAAAGGTCGGTGTCCTGACAGACCGGTGAGTCGTGGGAGCCGGAAGATCCTTGGCTGTGTGGCCAGAGACCCGAGATCTTTGGGCACAGAGTTCGGAAAAGGCGGCGCAATGGACTTTTAACATCGTAAACTAGCGGGTTGTTTGTTATGTCTCCCCTCTCACTGTGACACGGAGACATCTCTTTCTCCCTTATTAGGGAGAGAGAGAAAACTGTGGTATGTCGAATACCGGTGAATATGTAGTCTTTGGAGTTCTGCAAGTCTGTGTCTTTGCAGTTGATTTTGCTCACGCTTGAGTGCTCGGTGATGGGTGCCGATGCTTTAGTTTTGCCTTTGGAGGAGAGAGGATCATGTCTGTTGCCACGGTTCTAACATTTAATTGTCATTCATTCTTTGGGGGCACTCCTCTGTTTTCATGGATGGTTGTAAAGAAAAAGCATTTCAGGATGTATATTGTATACATTCCTCTGACATTGAATGTGCCTTTGAAACCTTTGAGTTATTTCAATAGTGGCTTTTTTTTTACCAATCTCCCATAAAGCTGCGACTGGTGAAGCACGCGGGCAACAGTTGTATGCACAGTCTCTCCCATCTCAGCCGGTGAAGCATGTAACTCCCCCAAAGTTGTCATACGTCTTGCTTGGTGGTCTCCCTCACTTGTCCCCTTTTTGCAGGGTCACCCAGTTTTTGATGATGGCCTGCTCTTTGCAGATTTACAGCTGTGCCATATTCTTTCCATTTCTTGATGATTAACTGTACTCTGCGGAATGTTCAGTGACTTGGAAATTTTCTTGTATCCATCTCCTGACTTGCTTGATCTTCCACAGACCGGTGAATTTTTACTACATTCAATTGAAACACCTTGACTGCATGCAGATCTCCAAAAACAGATCCAATTTAACTAATTATGTGACTCCTAAAACCACTTGGCTGCACCAGTGATGATTTAGTGTGTCTTATTAGAGGGGTTGATTTCTTATGCAATCAATTATTTTGTGTTTTATATTTGTAAATTAACTTCCATCACTTTGTAGAGATCTGTTTTCCCTTTGACACCGAAGAGTCGTCTTCCGTTGATCAGTGTCATAAAGCCAAATTAAATCCATTGTGATTCAATGTCATAAAACAATAAAACATGAAAATTACCAAGGGGCGGTGAATACTTTTTATAGGCACTGTACCTTTAGGTGCTCCAGCTGTGACATAACATGTATGATATGACATTATGCAGGTCAGGGGCACATTATATGGCATTCATATTGGGTATGGTTAACGTTGGCACATAGGAGCAGATAAAATTCACCTCATCTGTTGACCCAACTTGGGGTTAGTTAATCGTCGTTGTTGTCGTGGCTATCCCTCAAGGTCGAGGATGATGGTCTTCGTTCTGTTGATCTACTTATGGGCTCTCAAGTGGCTTATGAGTTCAATTTTGGCTTTGAAAGTTCTTCCGCATTCAGGACAGGTAGTTCCAGATGGCAGATTGGGCTTTGGTTGTTGCTGCCTCTCTTTCCATTTTCTTCTCTTTTCTTCTAATTCTGCACGTCTGTTGGCTTTGAAAGTTGCTGTTCCTTCTTGGATGATGGCTTGCCAGAGTTTCCCGTCCTTGGCATTGGTTTCCCAATTGTTGATGTCGATGTTACATTTCTTCATGTTGGCTTTTAAGACGTCTTTGAATCTCTTCTATTGTCCGCCTCTTTTACGTTTGCCTTCTTTAAGCTGAGAGTAGAAGATTTGTTTTGGCAGACGTTCGTCTTTCATCCAAACAACAAGAAAAATGTCGTGAACAACTTCAACCTTTGTACATGACATTCATTGACCTCACCTAAGCCTTTGACTGGGTATCAAGGGAACTCCTATGGGATGTCCTAGCCACCTATGGATGCCCTGAAAAGTACATTCGAATCCTGAGACTCCTCCACGATGGCATGCTTGCCACAGTCGTGGTCAGCAACAGTAACTGTGAGTCTTTTCAAATTAGATCAGGAGTAAAACAGGGATGAGTGATTGCCCCGAATTTGTTCACCATCTTCATTGCGACAGGCATCCACATTATCAAGGACGACCTACCCCCAGGAATCGAAATTGTCTACAGAACAGATGGCAGACTTTTCCATCTTGCTCGTCTCAAATCCAAAACGAAGACATTCACGAGTTCCAATACGCAGTTGACAACAGTGTCACAGCTCTTTCAGAAAACCACCTACAACAGATTCTGGTTAGTTAATATCCTGTTGTTTATTGGTGAATGCTGCTTCATTACTAGAATTGGATATTGAAAAGATGAATACAATAGTATTGAAAGCTAACAGTCAGATGTTCCCAACCATTTTGATGTCATGGACCAATGTCATTTAGCAAGGTGTTTGTGCCTCCCATGTTGGGAGTCCTTGACAGACTCCTATCAGATGGGCAGCCATTCATGAAGCAGCTGATGGTGATTGGCCCAAGGACCCTCTGGTGAAAAATTTCTGAAGCGATATGTCACAGTGGTGGTAATTGGCTTTGCCAACTGCTACCTTTTTTGTGAAATGTCTAAAATTCCAGTCACTGAAGGATTTTTTAAACAACACTCATTCACTAGTTTGCACTGTACTCAGCCAATTGTTGCCTTGATACTTAGGTCAGTTAGGCCTGATTTATACTCCTATATCAACGCAACGCTGTAAGTACTGCATCACCGCAAACCTTACGCAGAGCCAACGCGAATCCCTATGCCAGAGCCTGATGCGCACCTCTCCCAAAATGTAACTACGCGTCGCAGCAACGCAGAACGCAACAGCTGTGATTGGTCCGCTTGGTAGCATCGCATTTCATCCTATGCTGCAATAGCTTCCCATTGGGTGACTGAAGGGCAGGGAAGGAACTCTGGCTGCAATGCTTTCCATAAAGCTTTACAGACCTCCGAAATTATGGAGGACGCATTTTGCTTTTATGAAAAAAGACGCTCGCTTCTCGTTTACCCCGAGAAAGACTACCATGACCATGAAGCCTTGCACGGGCAGGTGTGTGCGCCATGCGTGACGTGCGCACAAGTATAAATGTTCACAACGCGCATCGGCCACTTGCATAGGTTACGGCGTCGAGTTGATGCAGAAGTATAAATCAGGCTTTATTCTCATGCTTCTGATAATGTCTGTATACGGATTAAGATTATGATAAACTCTTGACTCCGGAGGAGTTGGCAGAAGCTGAACGGTGTTGGTGAGCAGATTACCGATGAGTCAACTAGCCATAAGTACACAGCCTTGCAGGATGTTTACGTACAGTTTATCCTTGACCATGGTATGCGTGAATTCACCATGCCCCAAGTTTGAAGGGCAGTCTGCATTTCTCTTACCTGTGTTTTAAGTATCTTCATGGTGAATTTAGAAGGAATACATTTAGAAAGGTTTGAGCAACAGGAGAGGTGACATTTGGAGTCAGCAGCAGGGCGCAGGATCTTGATAAATATGGTGTGCGGTTTGCAACTCAGCCTGGGTAAAACAGGATGCCAAGATTATAAAACTGTCTGATTCAACCTCAGCGTCTGGCCAGCGGGAGCAATGGTATCTTTGGCAACAGAGAACACCCTTCAGTGGATTCAGCATTCAGTTAGAAGAGAAACTGATTTTTCTGCAAATTGATGTCAGACACTTTAACACCATGGTGATAATCATGTGGTGTAGACAAGTTCTGGGCAGTTAGCTATGCGTGTTATCAGCATACACAGAGGCCGATGATATCCATTCCTGTGGATGATGTCAGGAGGTGCATAATGGGATGGCAGCCAGGATGACGTCCTTGAGGAAATCCAGGGTCGCTGATGATGGTAGAAGAAAGTCCATTGAAAACGTGATGAGTGCATTTAAGGACGAGTGAACCAATCTAATGGAGTTGGCTAAGAGGGAAGGTAGTGAGGGAGGATGGCATATTTTATCTGTCAGATAACCTGGAGAGATCAGGGGTATGAGGACAAGTGATGCAGTGTACTCAACATGAATATCTTCTGATTTTAGATAGAGTAAACTGTAGTTTCAGGGAAGATTATGGAGGTATTATGAGTCATAGCTCCAGATGATGTCTTTGTGGCCCTGGAAACAATTGGACACTTGTATTTTTTTCACTAAGATTATGAATAATGCTTCGGATTATTTTAATGAATACATTGTGGTAGCTGTATGAAACAAAATTTGTTAATCTTGCAAAAATAAATTGGACATTCTGAGGTGCACTACTTTTCTGACTTACTTATGTATTAGAGGACTTAGGATCTTCTGTGATCCCGAGCCCTTTGGGCTTTGGAGATACATCCTCACCACTTGCTAATTTACTTATATTTATACCTTCAGCAAAGTTGGCCACATTACTTTTGGTCCCTTCATCTAAGTCATTAATATCGATAGGGCATTGTAGAGGCCTCCGTGCTAGGCCATGTGGCACCCACTGGTTTCTGATTGCGAATCTGAAAATGACCCCTTTATATCTGACTACTGTCAATTAGTTAAATTGCAATCCCAGTAAATTTATAACACACAACTTTCTTACCCTCTGCATAGCCATTTTTGAGGCACATTATCAAATGCCTTATGGAGATTCAAATATACTTGAACCACTCATTACCTTTACCTGCTCGATTTATTACATCCTCCACAAACTGCAGTCAACTTGTTAAGCACCATGTCTTTTCAGGAAACCACGTTTTACTGCTTGATTGTTATACACTGTTTGAACAAAAACATCCACAACTTCACAAAACATATTACAAGGAAAAGTTTACATTTGTCCTCCTTTAAACATTGATGTTTCTTACCCATGATTCCCTTTGCATTTTCTTCTGGAGTCTGGTGTTGATTGCCTTTTACTTCATAACCTGCATGGTAAACATATTTTAAGTTAATTGAAAACCAGCACAATATGATTAAATTTCTGAATAAAGAACTGACACGTGACATCAATATTTTTGTGAGTTTTTAAGATTGCATGCATTTCAGCTTATTACCACTTTATTTCCTTTCTGAATGTACATATTGGTTAATATTTATCTATTTCAGGTTAATATGAAACATTTTTAAAAAGGTAGACTACAGATAAATTTTTTCCCTCAAAAAAGATTTTGCAACTACAATACATTTGGCTTTTTCATTCTGATTTTTAAACAGACTCCTTCTTTGAAATTTTTAATATTGTCCAGTAACCAGCTCATACATTGGAATCTTACAAATACCTCATCCTGCTGTATAGAGTATACAGATTTTCAGAGATTTGAAGATCTTTTGTGTGACTGACTCAAGAGTAAAACACCTGAGGACTGAAGAACTGAGTGGGAGAAGGAATATCTCCAAATCAGCGATAAGCCAAAGTAGGCGCATTTCTTGCTAGGTTACCTGGGTTAATCATGAGGCTAAAATTTCAAGTTCAAGTTTATTGCCATTCAACTGTATATATGTATACCGCCAAAGCAAACAACGCTGCTCCGGACCAAAGAACACAACGGAGTACATATAACAAACACACAGCAAATAAAGTAATAGTACCACAAACAAATTAATGAATAGTATAATATATTCCAGAAGATTGACATTTAGCATCAGGTACATTTACAACACAAGTCGAAAAGTAAATAGTGTAACACTACTGGCACTTCATAAGTGGTGAGACCTGGGTGGCAGGGAGAGCAGTAGTCTGATGGCCTGACGGAAGAAGCTGTTTTACATCCTAACAGTTATTGTCCTAATGCTCTGCTACTTCCTGCCTGGTGGTAGGGGATCAAAGAGATTGTGGGATGGATGGGAGGGATCCTTGACAATGCTAAGAGTCCTGAGTACATAGCGCTCCTGAAAAAGATCTTAGATGTGTTCAAGAGAGACACCAATGACGTCAAGTTTATTGACCAAGCTCAACATTTAACACAATTATTCCTACATTTCTGATCAAAATCTCCAAAACCTGAGCCTCTGTACAAATGGCCTAATTTTGCTCCTATATATTATGGTCTTAAACTCCAAGGCAGGGCACAAAGTAAATGGCAGGATACTTGGTAGTGTGGAGGTGCAGAGGGATCTCGGGGTACATGTCCACAGATCCCTGAAGGTTGCCTCACAGGTGGATAGGGTAGTTAAGAAAGCTTATGGGGTGTTAGCTTTCATAAGTCGAGGGATAGAGTTTAAGAGTCGCGATGTAATGACGCAGCTCTATAAAACTCTGGTTAGGCCACACTTGGAGTACTGTGCCCAGTTCTGGTCGCCTCAATATAGGAAGGATGTGGAAGCATTGGAAAAGGTACAGAGGAGATTTACCAGGATGCTGCCTGGTTTCGAGAGCATGCCTTATGATCAGGGATGAAGCGAGCTAGGGCTTTACTCTTTGGAGAGAAGGAGGATGAGAGGAGACATGATAGAGGTGTACAAGATAATAAGAGGAATAGATAGAGTGGATAGCCAGCGCCTCTTCCCCAGGGCACCACTGCTCAATACAAGAGGACATGGCTTTAAGGTAAGGGGTGGGAAGTTCAAGGGGGATATTAGAGAAAGGGTTTTTACTCAGAGAGTGTTTGGTGCGTGGAATGCAGTGCCTGAATCAGTGGTGGAGGCAGATACACTAGTGAAATTTAAGAGACTACTAGACAGGTATATGGAGGAAATTAAGGTGGGGGCTTATATGGGAGGCAGGGTTTGAGGGTCGGCACAACATTGTGGGCCGAAGGGCCTGTACTATGCTGTACTGTCCTATGTTGTATACTTCTACTGTAATTTACGGTTTTTATGATGTACTACTGCTGCATAACACGAAATTTCATGACTTATGGCAGTAATGTTAAACCTGATTATGATAATCTCCTCAGCGGTCCTCACAATTGACTGTAGGGTTTTGTGGTTGGATGCCTTGCAATTCCCATACCAGATAGAATCAGAATCAGAATCAAGTTTATTATCACTGGCATGTGATGTGAAATTTGTTAACATAGCAGCAGCAGTTCAATGCAATGCGTAATCTAGCGGAGAGAAAAAAATAATAAATAAAATAAATAATAATAATAAATCAATCAATTACAGTGTATGTATATTGAATAGATTTTAAAAAGTTGAAAAACAGAAATATTGTATATTTTTAAAAAAAGTGAGGTAGTGTCCAAAGATTCAATGTCCATTTGGGAATCAGATGGCAGAGGGGAAGAAGCTATTCCTGAATCTCTGAGTGTGTGCCTTCAGGCTCCTGTATCTCCTACGTGATGGTAACAGTGAGAAAAGGGCATCTCCTGGGTGCTGGAGGTCCTTAATAAGGGAAGCTGCCTTTCTGTGACTGAAATGGTCTCAGGTTCTTTCTGAGACTGAACTGGTCAGGGCACTCTCAATGGTACTTCTGTAAAAATTGTTTAGAATGGTGTGAGGCATGGGGCTGAGATGCCTCAGTGCTTTCTTGACTAATGCAGTGGGTTGAGGTACCAGGTGAAACCTGGTGCTCTTAACTCTGCAGCGAGCAGCCATTCATTTACAGTGAGGAGTTATCAGTCTGCAATCACTTCTTTAGTCTTGACGACATTGAGAACATTGAGATTCAAGTTGTTGTGCTCACATCTTTCTACAATGCTTTACCTCCTGTTTAAAATTATTACACCTTACTACCAGTAACATTTCTAGAAAAAAATAAACTTCAGGGTGTGCATTGCTCTTTTCAGGCTTTCTGCATATTTTAGGTGACTTTTGAGATAGTATCTCCTCTTCATGTTACTGATTTGCTGATCACAAATGAACATAAATTCTGTTTATAGAGCCTTCATAGATTACTTTCCAAATCTGAATGAAGAGTGCAAAGCCATTTGTTCAGGGAAATGCTACTTTCTGAAAGAAAGACTTCACAAGATGAAACAAGCCTCCACAATGTTGTTAGCCTGAGGCATGAGTAGCCTGAGGCATGAGTCAGTTAAATGCCTCTTGGTTCTCATTAACATTTTAAGATTTTCTTAGGAGAGGGAGCTGTTGACGATCTGCTAATCCAGATAAAGATTAGTTTTATTTGTCGCATGTACACTGAAGCATCCAAACATAAAATGTGGTATTTCACAGTTCAAGGACGTGGGATCAAGTGTCGTCATGCTTCTGGCACCAACGTTGCATACCCAAAATTTATTAACCCTAACTTTGGATGTGGGAAGAAACCAGAGCACCCTAAGGAAACCTACATGGTCACGGAAAGAATGTACAAATTTCTTACAGACAGCGGCAGGAATTGATCCCCAATCTTACGGCTGGCACTGTAGAGTGTTATGATAATCATTATGCTACTGTGATTGGTAGGACAAGTTGTCTTACTAATCACGTGAAGAATAGTCATACTTTATTGATCCCGGGGGAAATTGGTTAAATTTGTTAAAGAATTGAACAGTCTCCTAATTTCCTGTCTATACATAAGGTGAGGTTGGAATTTGCACTACAAAAGTACATAACTGAGCAATCCATGTGAAGATACAGTATACTATCAGGTTACACACTCTTCCAGGTGTCGGATCAGGTATCATCACATTCTTGGAAAAGAGTAAACAGTTAAAGTTTCGGGCCGAGACCTTTCATGAGGACTGGAACAAGGATATTAAAAGCCTTCTAACCTTTTTTCTAGTTCTAATAAAAGATCTTGGCCCAAAATGTAAACACGAGGAAATCTGCAGATGCTGGAAATTCAAGCAACACATACAAAAAGTGCTGGTGAACGCAGCAGGCCAGGCAGCATCTATAGGAAGAGGTACAGTCTATGTTTCAGGCTGAGACCCTTTGTTAGTCCTGACGAAGGGTCTTGGCCTGAAACGTCAACTGTACCTCTGCTGCCTGGCCTGCTGCGTTCCACCAGCATTTTTTGTGTGTGTTGGCTCAAAATGTCAACTCTTTACTCTTTTTCATAGATGCTGACTGGCCTGCTGAGTTCCTGTAGCATTTTGTGTGTATTAGTTTGATTTCCAGCATCTGCAGATTTTCTCTTGTTTGTGATCAGCACGTCCTTGGGAACTTGGTATGTTCCAAAACGTGTCGAGCAGCTCATGCTAGTAGCCAGCAGAAAATGCAAGTTCCAGGTACAAACTCCATTGGTGAGTGTGCGATTCTCTGTGTTTTCTTATGGAATGCACAAATGAAGTTTCTGAGAGCTCAGGATAAGAATAGGAAAATCCAGAGGGTTCAGAAAAATAGTGGTAAAAGATGCCGAAGGACAGGCTAAGGAGGTTTTACCACATCAAGCCTCTATGATATTGCTTTGGTGCCTCAGATGTTCACTGAGATATGAAATGCCTGAAAAATCCTAAATAAGATGTTTTTCTTATTTGCCTATTTGGATCCAGTGATATCATAAAAGATATTAGGCAACATTGCCATGAATAGATGATGATGGAGAAAGTGTGCAGGCAGACTAGTACAAGGCTTCATTTTAAGTTGTAAACAAGAATTGTACTCAAAGTTCAAGTTCAATGTAAATTTATGATCGACATATGGATATGTCACCCTGTGATTCATTTTTTGTTGGTATGAAAAAACACAGTAGAGTCAATGAAAAACTACACACAAACACAGACAGACAAACAATCGATATGCAAAAGAAGACAAATTGTATAAATACAAAAAAAACAATAAATAAGTAATAAATAATATTGAGAACAACTTGCAAGTTGCTCAGCATTGCTGGTCATTAAATGGTTGCCATGGCTTAAGAGTTATGGAGCTTTAAAGAAGGTTGAACACATCTGTCAGGCAGACATGATCTCCATCAGCAAAGAAATAACAGGGGTGCAGTGGATGTAATCCTGCCAGTATGTAAGGCCTTTGCACATCTGTACTTCATCTTGCAAAATCGATATTTGCCATTGTCGCAGTAAAACATTTAAGCCAGATGCCTCCTCACCAGGTGCATGCAGAAACATGCGAAGAGGCTCTCATGAGCTTGAATGTTCAAGAGTAACAAAAATTGTCCCACATTAGCAGCAGCAACTGTTTGTATGGCAAATAGGTATGCTTCTCGTAGAATTAGGAAACCTTTAAAGAAAAATACTTTGGGTTGATCACCTGCTGTGAAATGAAACGAAGGTATTGATTGTGTTTGATATTATTCTCTGAACTCACACCAACTAGACAACAAAAGTGAAGTTATTTATATAATTCAAGTCATTTTTTTTTAGGAGATCAGAGGATGCCTTTCCTGGGAATACGTAGATTAGAATTTGAGTGAAGTGAAATTTTAAGTACCTTACCTATTAGTTCATTTGAGCAAGGGTGGAGTGAAGAATCATTTTCACTAAAGTTTATCATACGTAAAATTAAAAAGAAAAATATCATCCAGATTGACTGTAAACTAGTAACTTCAGATGGGGCTATACTACACAGTAGCTGAAATTGGTTCATCTTTTAATTAGTGTAAATGACAGCAGTCTCATATAGTTGTTTCCTTGAGGTGAAAACTTACCAAGACTTTTTGTATTATAGGGTGATTGATTGTAGGTTTTATATCCAACTCCATAAACCACGGTAACAGATATAGACATCAGAAGTGCAACAGTTTCCTTTGAAATCATACTTGAAGGCTTAGTCTGTAAAGGTTTTAATAGAAATTTATTTATAATCACTTACATATGGAATAATTAATATTTAATGGCATAATGAAGTTTACTATCAAAATGAAAATTGGAAGTAACAATAAAACATATATATGGCCAACTACACTAATCTCTTCTGCCCACACAATGTCCAAATCCTTCCATTTTTCTTCACATTCAACTAAGCATCTCTTAAAAGTCGTGAATGTATCTGCCTCTACCACCACCCCAGGCAGTGCACCACTACTCCAGACATCCTCCATAAGATATAGATTTTTGAAAAGTCTTGATTAGGCCAAATAACAGACAAATTAAACCATCATCTCACTGGATATCTCTCTTAGTGTCCATGATTCCAATCATCACTTCAAAATAAATTTGTAGAGAACTATAAAGGGGGAAATATGGATATAAAGTAATCCAACCCATTTGAAACTAATTGAAATCTGTGACATGATGTCTTGCTCCTTTGCATGCTAACGTAATTAAAAATTGAAATGCAACATACCGGCATGTTTTCTCCTCTGAACCGTGTTTCAGTTTTGCATCCCTATTGAATTATTCCCTGATATCTTGGAACATCTGAAGCAGAAATGCTTTCAAAATTATAAATGCTGGTACTTATATATGAGAGACTCCGACATACACAACTGTGAATTTTAAAACTCCTCCCTTTAAATGGAAGTAATAACTATGCAGTTTTCTTTTAACTTTAAAAATGCATCAGGTTGGTGGTTTTGTTCTGGTATGTTGTCTCCCTTCAGACTGGTGTCCAACATGACCATGCAGACAGTTTTCTGCATCTGTGATAAATCTTCAATTTTTTTTTCCAGTATTTCAAATTCTGAGTCCTGAGGGACCATATTGCAATATTTCAGTACTTTCTCACAAAGACATTACTGAAAACATTCTTCAGTTTTTAATGATCTAATCCATGTAAGTTTTTCTTTTAACATTTAATTACATTATAGCTAATCAGAAAACATTGTCCCATTTTAGCCCTGGCCTAATCGCGGGACAATTTACAATGACCAATTATCCTACCAACCGGCGCGTCATTGCACTGTGGGAGGAAACCGGAGTGCCTGGAGGAACCGGTGTGGTCACAGGGAGAACGTACAAACTCCTAACAGACATCAGTGAACCTGGGTCACTGGTACTGTAAAGTGTTGTGCTGACCACTACACTGCCGTGCCACCCTATAAGATTAGAAGTCTTTTATTCACACAGTTTGATAAGTATCTTTGCTGTTATTTGCTCATTTATCTGAAATTACACAAATTACTGATTTAAATATCATAATCAAACTAGCTAATTTGAGTCCTATCCTGAGTCTCTTCACCCCCACGAAATTAGTTTAAACCTTCCCTAACGGCTCTAGCAAACTTGCTCACAAGAGTATTGGTTCCCCTCGGGTTCAGGTACAACCCGTCACTTTTGAACAGGTGATACCTGTTGGGACAGCTCAGCACATCTGTGGATGCGAACTTCCCACTATTCAGGACATTTACAGCGACAGGTGTGTAAAAAGGGCCCAAAGGATCATTGGAAACCTGAGTCACCCCAACAACAAACTGTTCCAGCTGCTTCCATCCGGGCTACGGTACCGCAGCATTAAAACCAGGACCAACAGGCTTCAGGACAGCTTCTTATACCAGGCAATCAGACTGATTAATTCATACTGATACAATTGTATTTCAAAAACCTGAAGCTCTGCCCCTTGCACCAGCTTCTCAGCCACACATTAATTTGCCAAAATGTCCTGTTTCTACCCTTACTGGCACGTGGCACAGGCAGCGATCCAGAAATTACTACCTGGGTGGTCTGGCCCCTCAGCTTTCTACCTAGCTCTCTAATGTCTGTTTTCAGGATTGCTTTATTTTTCCTTCCTATGTCATTGGTACCAGTATGTACCAAGTCATATGGCTTATCTCTCTCCTTCTCCAAAATGTTGTGGACGTGATCGGAGGCGTCCCTGACCCTGGCACCTGAAAGGCAACATGCCATCTGGGTGTCCCGTTCACATCCACACTCTCTCCTGTCTGTTCCCCTGACTATTAAGTCCCCTTTCACTACCGCTCCCCCCTCCTCCCTCCCTTTTGCACACAGACCTTTGCTCAGTGCCAGTAACCCAGTTTCCATGGAATTCCCCTAGTAGGTCATCCCCCACAACAGTATCCAAAGTCGTATACCTATTTTCATACTACCCTGAGATTTATTTTCATACAAGCGTTCACAGTAGGACAAAGAAATACAATAGAATCAATGAAAAACTACACTCAGACTGACAAACAACCAATGTACATATACAAAAAAAACAATAGTACATAAATAAGTAATACTGAGTTGTGGAGGCCTTGAAAGTCTCTAGGTTGTGGAATCAGTTCCGTGTTGAGGTGAGTGAAGTTATCCACACTAGTTCAGAAGCTTGATGGTTGAAGGGTGATAACTGTTTCTGTACCTGCAAGTTGTCTTGGATATTTGACCTCATGCTGAAAGAAGATTATTGATAAAGTAGCTAAAGATAGTTGAGTCTGGGGAACGTCTCTCAGCAACTCCAGTAGTGGTTTCTATGATTGAGGTCCAATAACTACAGCTGTTTTCCTTTGTGGAAGCCATGTCACCAAACTCTGGGTAACTTCTAGATGAACTGGCTTCACTGACTTGAAACCTCATGCAATCAAGTGCTGCCTTTGGGGTAAGTGCTATCTATCATTGTCATCTCACTTCCTGAATGTAGCTTCTTGGTTTACATGTGGATCAAGGCTGCAATGGAGACAGGAGTGAGTCGTCTTAGCAAATTCGAAAATTGGCAATAGGGCGTGGGTTATTGTATTGCAAGTGACATATTCCATCACATTGCTGATGATTGATGTTAAGCTGGTTGGTAAGTAATCACCTTGATTAGCTCTGCTTTTTGAGATTAGGAAATACCCGGGTAATTTTTGGCCAGTTGGTTTAAAAGCAGCTGGGTCTGAGATAAAAGCAAGAGACGCTGCAGATGCTGGAAATCCAGACCAACACACATAAAGTACTTTCAGCCACCCCTTCAAACTGTACTGCTTCCGCCCTCTGCCCTTACATTCTAGGTACGCTCACCTTCACAGCTATACCTCCCCCAATCGAGGTGTTCGATAGCACAGTCAGAGTGTTACTTGGTCCTTTGGTTGTATACCCTCAGATTCTTCTTAGACCATAAGACATAGGAGCAGAATTACGCCATTCAGCCCATGGAGTCTGTTCTGCCATTCCATCATGGCTGATCCTGGATCCTACTCAACTCCATGCACTTGCCTTCTCCCCATATCCCCATATCCTTTGATGCCCTGACCAATCAGGAAACTATCAACTTCTGCCTTAAGTATACCCATGGACTTGTCTTCCACTGCAGTCTGTGGCAGAGAATTCCACAGATTCACTACTCTCTGGCTAAAAAAAAAATTCCCCCTTACCTCTGTTCTAAATTTTGCAGCTGTGCCCTCTAGTCTTGAGTACTCCCACCAGAGAAAACATCTTCTCCACATCCACCCTATCTAATCCTTTCAGCATTCAAGCAACACACATCAAAGTTGCTGGTGAACGCAGCAGGCCAGGCAGCATCTGTAGGAAGAGGTGCAGTCGACGTTTCAGGCTGAGACCCTTCGTCAGAACTAACTGAAGGAAGAGTGAGTAAGGGATTTGAAAGTTGTTCATCAGCAACTTTGATGTGTGTTGAAACGTCGACTGCACCTCTTCCTACAGATGCTGCCTGGCCTGCTGCGTTCACCAGCAACTTTGATGTGTGTTGCTTGAATTTCCAGCATCTGCAGAATTCCTGTTGTTTCTTTCAGCATTCAGTAGGTTTCAATGAGATCCCTGCATTCTTCTAAATTCCAGTGAGTACTGGCCTAAAGCTGCCAAATGTGCCTTATATGTTAACTCCTTCATTCCCATAATCATCCTCATAAACCTCCTCTGGACTTTTTCCAATGACAACATATTCTTTCTGAGAAATGGGCCCAAAACTGTTGGCAATACTTCAAGTGGGGCCTGACTAATGTCTTATAAAGGCTCGGCTTTATCTCCTCGCTTTTATATTCTATTCTCCTTGAAATAAATGCCAACTTTGCATTTGAAATAAATGCTAACTTTGCATTTACAATTTTTACTATAGATTCAACCTGTAAATTAACCTTCTGGGAGTCTTGCACAGGGACTCCTAAGTCCCTCTGCACCTCTGATGTTTGAACCTTCTCCCCATTCAGATAATAGTCCGTGCTATTGTTCCTTTTACCAAAATGCATTATCATACATTTCCCAACACTGTATTCCATCTGCTACTTTTTTGCCCATTCTTCTCATTTGTTTAAGTCCTGCTGCAATTGCATTGTTTCCTCAGCACTACCTACTTCTCCGCCCATCTTTATATCATCTGCAAACTTTGTCACAAAGCTGTCCAATTCCATTATCCAAATCATTGACAAACAATGTGAAATTTAGTGGTCACAATACTGACCCCTGAGGAACACCACTAGTCACTAGCAACCAACCAGAAAAAAACCCCCTTTATTCCCACTGCTGCCTTCTGGCTGTCAGTCATTCCTCTATCCATGCCAGTATCTTTCCTGTAATGCCATAGGATTTTATCTTTTCAGCAGTCTCATGTGTGGCACTTTATCAAATGCCTTCTGAAAATCCAAGTAAATGACATCCACGGCTTCTCCTTTATCCAGCCTGCTTGTTACTTTCTCGAAGAACTCTGAACAGATTTGTCAGGCAAGATTTCCCTTTACAGAAACCATGCAGACTTTGACTTTTTTTTATCATTAATGTCCCAAGTACCACGAAACCTCATTGTTAATAATGGTATCCTGCTTTATATTATTGGCTAGTTTGCCCTCATATTGCATATTTTCCCTTCTTATAGCTTTTTAGTTGCCTTTTGTTGGATTTTAAGAGCTTTTCAATCATCCAACATCCCACTCACATTTGCTATCTTATATGCCCTTTCCTTGGCTTTTGTGCTGTCCTTAACTCCTATGTCAGCCATGGTTGCCTACCCCTGCCATTTGAGAACTTCTTCCTCTGTGGAATATGCCTATCCTGTACCTTGTGAACTATTTCCAGAAACTTCACCCACCTCTGCTCTGCTGTCATCCCTGCCAGTATTCTCCCCAATTCACCCTGGCAAGCTCTTCTATCATGCCTCTGTAATTCCCTGTATTCCATTGCAATACAGATACATGCGAGTTATGCTTCTCCCTCTGTAATTGCAGTATAAATTCAATCATATTATGATCACTGTCTTCGAAAGGGTTTCTTTACATTAAGCTCTCGAGAAAGATCTGGGTTATTGCACAACACCCAATCTAAGATAGCCTTTCCCCGAGAAGGCTCAAGCACAAGCTGCTCTAAAAGGCCATCTCCATAAGACAAAGGAGCAGAAGTCAGTCATTCGGCCCATCGTGTCTGCTCCGCCATTTTATCATGAGCTGATCCATTCTCCCATTTAGTCCCACTCCCCTGCCTTTTCACCATAATCTTTGAGGCCTTGGCTACTCAGATACCCATCAATTCCTGCCTTAAACACACCCAATGACTTGGCCTCCACTGCCGCCCGTGGCAACAAATTCCATAGATTCACCACCCTCTGGCTAAAAAAATTTCTTCGCATCTCTGTTCTGAATGGGTGCCCTTCAATCCTTAAGTCATGCCCTCTTGTACTAGACTCCCCCAACATGGGAAACAATTTTGCCACATCCACTCTGTCCATGCCTTTCAACATTCGAAATGTTTCTGTGAAGTTCCCCCTCATTCTCCTAAACTCCAAGGAATACAGTCCCAAGAGCGGACAAATGTTCCTCATATGTTAACCCTCTCATTCCCGGAATCACTCTAGTGAATTTTCTCTGAACCCTCTCCAATGTCAGCACATCCTTTCTTAAATAAGGAGCCCAAAACTGCCCACAGTACTCCAAGTGAGGTCTTACTAGTGCCTTATAGAGCCTCAACATCACATCCCTGCTCCTATACTCTATTCCTCCAGAAGTGAATGCCAACATTGCATTCGCCTTCTTCATCACCGACTCAACCTGGAGGTTAACCTTAAGGGTATCCTGTACGAGGACTCCCAAGTCCCGTTGCATCTCAGAACTTTGAATTCTCTCCCCATCTAAATAATAGTCTGCCCGTTTATTTCTTCTGCCAAAGTGCATAACCATACACTTTCCAACATTGTATTTCATTTGCCACTTCTTTGCCCATTCTCCCAATCTATCCAAGTCTCTCTGCAGACTCTCTGTTTCCTCAGCACTACCGGCCCCTCCACCTATCTTTGTATCACAGACTGTTCCCCAAGGGTTCCTTAACCTTAAGCTGTCTTTATCACCTTAGAATCGTTGCACAACACCCAATCCAGAAGCTAGATTCCCTAGTGGGCTCAACAACAAGCTGTTCTAAAAAGCCATCCCTTAGTCATTCTACAAATTCTCTCTCTTGAGGTCCAGTACAGGCCTGATTTTCCCAATCCGTGTTAAAATCCCCGATGGTTATCATGACATTGCCCTTCTGACACTCCTTTTCTCTCTACTGCTGTAATTTGTAATCCACATCCCGGCTTCTGTTTGGAGGCCTGTATGCAACTGCCATTAGGATCCTTTTACCCTTGCCTTTTCTTAACTCAACCCATAGAGCTACTACACATTCTGATCCTATGTCATCCCTTTCTAATGATTTAATATTATTCCTTATACACAGGGCCACACCACCCCCTCTGCCTACTAACCTATCTTTCCGATCCTTGGAAATTCAGCTCCCAATGGCAGTCATCCTTTTGCCAAGTTTCAGAGATGGCCACAACACCATACTTGCCAATCTGAGGCTGAATTTCAAGATTGTCCATTTTATTTCTTATGCTGTGTGCATTCAAATATAACTCTTTTAGTCCAGCATTTGTTTCTTTCTGTTTTAACTGCACCATGCCTCTATTGCCCTGTAACTCATTCCACTGGCTGTGATTATGCCTTATCTCCTGCCTGTCCTTTCTATCATCTCTGTTGCATGCTATCTTTGATTTATTTCTGTTTTCCCCTTCCTCAGCCGTATCACTCCCGTTCCCATTCCCCTGCCAAATTAGTTTATACCCTCCCTAACAGCTGTATTGAATCTACCTGCTAGGATTTTGGACTCCTTTGGGTTCAGGTGTAACTCGTCCTTTTTGTATATGTTGTACCTCCCCCAGAAGAGGCCCTAATGATCTAGGAACCCAAAGCCCTGCCCCCTACACCAGTCTCTCAGCCATGCATTAATATGCCTGATCATGCTATTCTTGTGCTCGTTAGCACGTGGCACAGGCACAATCCTGAGATTACTACCCTGGAGGGTCTGCTTCCTACCCAAATCCTTGAATTCTCTCTTCAGGATCTCCTTCCTTTTTTTTACCTATGTCGGTATCAACACGTTCACCCTCTCCCTTCAGGATACTTTGCACCCATCCGAGACACCCTGTACCCTGGCGCCTAGGAGGCAACACACCTTGTGGTTGGCTCTATCAGGCTGACAGAACTTCCTGTCTGTTCCCCTCACTATGGAATCCCCTATGACTACCATATTCCTCATCATCTTCTCTCCCTTTTGTAGCACAGAACCTGGCTCAGTGCTAGAGACCCAATCGCCGTGGTCGTCCTCTGTCAGGTCACCCCCCCTTAACAGCATCCAAGACGAGATTACGATTAGTGAGGTGGATGGCCACAGGGATGCTCTCTGTTGTCTGAGCTCCTCCCATACTTCCTTGACAGTCACCCACTTATCTAACTCCTGCAGCCTCGTGTGACTAACTTCTTGTAGTTCCTATCTCTCTCCTGCTCACTTTCCCAAATAAGCTGTAGGTCATTAAGCCACAGCTCCAGATCCCTAACACGGTCTCTCAGAAGCTGCACCTCAGTGCATCTGGGGCAGATGTGGCCATCTGGGAGACTGAAAGATTCACAGGATTCCTACATCTGACACCCAGAGGAAAGTACTAACTGGACAGACTTGGTCTCTATTCCTCAAAAAGTGCAAGGAAAAAACAAAGCCCACTTACCCAATTACCTTGCTAAAGTGTCACTAAAGGTTCATTTTCTACATTCTCACTTAGACCTCTTCCCTGCAAATCTTGGTGCTGTCAGTGACAAGCATGGTGATAGGTTTCACCAGGACATTGCGGTCATGAAGAAACAGTATCAGGGCAACTGGAATCCATCAATGCTGGCTGATTATTGTAGGACACTTAAGTGAGAAGCCTCAGACACTGAGTACAAATGAAAATCATCAACAAAACATTTTAAATTTAGTTGAGCTATTGAAAAGCGTCAGCAGCATAATGCAATTAAATGCATTACGTTCAATTTTTTTTTCTTCTTTCTCCAAATTCTTACATGATACAAGTTGTCTGAAATTATATTTGCATTCAGCTTCAAGTGATCTATCATAAACAAAAAAAATTATGAGGAAGCAACACTTATAAAAAATGTGTTGCCCAATGTTATTCATTTCCACCCTGGGGAAAGGCAATCAATACCTCTTATCATCTTGTACACCTCTATGAAGTCACCTCTTATCCTCCTTCACTCAAAGAGTAAAGCCCTAGCTCACTCAACCCATCCTCATGAGGCATGCTGTCTAATCCAGGCAGCTTCCTTTTAAGTCTCCTCTGTACCATCTTTAAAGCTTCCATATCCTTCATTTTATGAGGCAACCAGAACTGAACACAGGCTGATGATCTGTGCATAGAATCATTAAATGCTGATCAGGGAATGGTAGGAAATGAGCTTTTGTGTGTAAATAGCATGCAGTTTCCACAGTTCCACAACTCATGAGATGCTTCAGTTAATGGTGATATTTGACAGAGAAATTAATTAGAGTATTATTGGTGCGTTTCACTCTCTTAATACTTATCCAAATACTCATCTGGTTTACATAACTGTGGTAATCCTTTTATCTTAAGGAAGACTGCTGATGTTTGTAAATAGAGCAATATCAGATTTGAAAAATTTTGTCTCGCGTAATAACTCTTAATGAGTAAAATCTCTTATGAGGATAGGTTGAGCAAGGTAAGGCGTTTCTCTTTGGAGCAAAGGTGGATGAGAGGTGACTTGATAGAAGTGCATAATATGATAGAGTGGACAACCAATAACTTCCCAGAGCAGACATGGCTAAAATGAGAGGGCAAAATTTTAAGCTGATTGAAGAAAAATATAGAGGGGATGTCAGAGGTGGCTTTTTTACACAGAAAGGTGAGTGTGTAGAACACCCTGGCAGGGGCAGTTGTAGAAGCAGATACATCAGGGACATTTAAGAAACAATTAAATAGGGACATAGATAAAAGAAAAATGGAGGGTAAAGTTAGTTGATCTTCTAGGTTAAAAGGTCAGCATGGTGATCAGGGGGCTTGAAGAAGTGATGCAACAGATTGTAACAGCAAAACCAACAAGAACAATATCTATCTCTCCCCCTCTAGTGAGAGAGAGCCTGTCTGAGATGTCAAAGTGTTGGGATAGACAGTAATTCTTTTGATGAACTCCAGATCATGATCTCTGTGGAGGCTTTGCTGTTGCTTGCATGGTAGGGTGGTGGGGGTTGATGATTTTGCTTTAGCAAGTGGGGGGAGGGGTTGAAACATTTGCTGCTGCTTGTACGTGGGAGGGTGAAGGGGGTCTATGGGAATGATGTCTTTCTGTCATTCAATCTTTGGGTTTTTTTTCGTGTTTCCTGGATGTCTGCAAAGACTAAGAATTTCAGGATGTATACTGTATACCTTCTGATATGAAAATGAACCATTAAACAACATGAATCAAAGAGCCTTTAATGTGCTGTAATTTTCCTTGTTCTGTGTTCTGATCTTGCAAACAGTATTTTCTGTTTCATTGTAGGAGCAACTTGCAATAGCTGCTTTGATTTTCACTGCAGTTTTATAGAGCAAGAACTCTCATAAGGTTATATTTTGGACCCTGGGGTACAAAGCAGCATGTTTACAGGAACATGTTTATGGCTGGTAAATCCACAAATAGGTTAAATGGGTGATCTAAATAATTGCTTAATTGTGAAAGAAATGTAACTAAGTAATAAGCTTTCACAACCTACACATCATTATGTTTGTATTCTCCAGCAGTATGAAGCATAACAATATTTATCTAGAGCAGTAGCTGGTCTAATATACTACATTTTGTTTTCAAGTTTTTAATTTTCTGTAAATGAGCCAAGGCTGAAGAAAGGGAAATGTGAATTAAACGAAGAAATAATGCAAAATTGGAATTTGAAAATCTGAATACTGTGTAGTGTAAAAAGGAATGATTGAGAATTCTGAACTCCAGTAAAAGATACCAAAAGAAGAGAAAATCTTGATTTCAATGGAGTGATGATGCAATATGTAGGTTGGGGGAAGAAGAGGAATTGATAGAATGGAGTATTCTCATTAAGGGCAACAAAAAAATTTTGATATTAATGACCAAATTAATTTACATGTTGTTGATCAAATTGATTCACTAACCATTGCTGAAGTAATTATGAGTGCCATCACAAGAATTTTTTTAGATTAGATTATGAGGATACTCAGTCCTTGTTTATTGTAATTTAGAAATGCATGCATTAAAAAATGATACAATGTTCTTCCAGAAAGATATCACAGAAATACAGGACAAACCAAGACTAAAACTGACAAAACCACATAATTATAACATATAGTTACAACAGTGCAAAACAATGCCATAATTTGATAAAGAGCAGACCATGGGCACAGTTAAAAAAAAAATCTCAAAGTCCCGATAGCCTCATCATCTCACGCAGACGGTAGAAGGGGGAAACTCTCCCTGCCATGAACCTCCAAGTGCTGCAAACTTGCCGATGCATTGGAAGCACCCAACCGCAGCTGACTCTGAGTCCATCTGAAAACTTCGAGCCTCCGACACCGAGCACCGAGCACCATCCTCTGCCGAGCTCTTTCGACCTCGCCCCGGCCGCCGAGCAACAAGCAAAGCCGAGGACTCGAGGCCTTCCCCTCTGGAGATTCTGGATCACACAGTAGCAGTAGCAGTGAAGCAGGCATTTCAGAAGTTTCACCAGATGTTCCTCCGTGCTCTCACGTCTGTCTCCATCAAATCAGGATTGTTCCCGGCACCCTACTTGACAAATAACAGGTTATCTCCACTGGAGTGGCCGCTGTGAGCTGCATCGCGCCGCCATCTTCTCCTCCTGTATACACAAGAATGAAGCTTGTGTAGCGAATCATCTTAAATGTGCAGTGTTAAGTTCAAGAATACAAAATTATAAAGGTGTATTCTATTGAATCATAAAATGCACAACATAGAAGGATGCCTTTTGACCACCGCCAGTCAAGTAGGATAGTCTAGCCTGGTCCCAGCTTTCTGCACCTGGTTTGTATTCCATCTAGGTCGCAGATCTTAAGTGGCCATTGGTCAAATTTATTCTGATAGTTTAAGCTTTCCTCATTTTGCTTTGAATTCCTCTAATTACTTTAAATCTAATTTCTTTGGTTTATGACACATCAGCATGGAGAAATAGAATCTTCTGATTTCCTCTAGTTGGCCTCTCAAAATTTAATATGCTTCATCTAAATACCTTTTAGCCTCCTCACCAAAGAAAACAACCATAGCTTATTCAGGCTTCCCTCATGGCCACACAGCAAAGTCTTTGACCAATGCAATGGCATCCTTCCTGTTATGTGGTGACCAAAATGGAGCACAGCGGTCCAGCTGTGCCCTAACAAATGCTGTATAGAGTTCTAGAATAACTTCCCATTTTTTGCATTACCAAGATATAAAACATCCCTTGTTCCTTTTTAGCCATATTTTTAGCCAGTTCTGCTGCCCTTGGGATCCGTGGGCACGCACTTCGAAGTCTCTCTGTTCTGCTACATTAAGCAAAATCCTCCATTTTATTGTATTACCCTCCTTGCTGTACTCCCCTGACGTGCATTGCCCAATACCATTTATCAAGAACTGTTCTCCTCACTGATTCGAAGAGGGAGTCTGAGAGTCTGAGTGGGAGTGCCGAGAAAGACATTTTTGAAATTTTCGTTATTTTTTTTTTCTCCAACGGCGTTCTGAGAGGCGGGACTGCGCAGGCGTGTGACGTCGGGCTGTGCAGTGCGGCAGATTTAAAAGGAACAGAGCCTCATAGAGTGGGCAGCGTAGTTTGCGGGCTGCGGAGTGAGCCGGGAGCAGAGTGAAGACTTAAGGGCTTCGGCTCAACGGGCTTAGGCGGAAACAGGCGAGGAAGGTTTGGCATTCATTTTCTGTTGTTATTTGAGGAGAGGGGCAGTATGAGTGTGAGGGCAGTTTGTTGTTCTCAGTGTCGGATGTAGGAGGCCCTGGAGTCTCCAAGCCTCCCGGACGTCTACATCTGCGCCAAGTGCATCGAGATGCAGCTCCTAAGGGACCGCGTTACGGAACTGGAGCTGCAGCTCGATGACCTTCGTCTGGTCAGGGAAAGTGAGGAGCTGATAGAGAGGAGTTGCAGGCAGGTGGTCACGCCGGGGCCACGGGAGGCAGACAAGTGGGTCACGGTTAGGAGGGGGAAGGGGGAAAGTCAGGTAATAGGGAGTACCCCGGTGGCTGTGCCCCTTAACAACAGGTACTCCTGTTTGAGTACTGTTGGGGGGGACAGCTTACCCGGGGGAAGCGACAGTGGCCGTGCCTCCGGCACAGAATCCGGCCCTGTAGCTCAGAAGGGTAGGGCAAGGAAGAGGAGGGCAGTTGTGATAGGGGACTCGATAGTAAGGGGGTCAGATAGGCGATTCTGTGGACGCAGTCCAGAGACCCGGATGGTAGTTTGCCTCCCTGGTGCCAGGGTCCGGGATATTTCTGATCGTGTCCAAGATATCCTGAAGTGGGAGGGTGAGGAGCCAGAGGTCGTGGTACATATAGGTACCAATGACATAGGTAGGAAAAGGGATGAAGTCCTGAAAGGAGAATATAGGGAGCTAGGAAGGGAGTTGAGAAAAAGGACCGCAAAGGTAGTAATCTCGGGATTACTGCCTGTGCCACGTGACAGTGAAAGTAGGAATGCGATGAGGTGGAGGATAAATGCGTGGCTGAGGGATTGGAGCAGGGGGCAGGGATTCAAGCTTTTGGATCATTGGGACCTCTTTTGGCGCAGGCGTGACCTGTACAAAAAGGACGGGTTGCACTTGAATCCTAGGGGGACCAATATCCTGGCAGGGAGATTAGCGGGGGCTACTGAGGTGACTTTAAACTAGAATGGTTGGGGGGTGGGAATCAAATTAAAGAGGCTAGGCGTGAGGAGGTTTGTTCACAACAGGGGGATGGGAACCAGTGCAGAGAGACAGAGGGGTGCAAAGTGAGGGTAGAAGCAAAAAGTACTATGGAGAAAAGTAAAAGTGGCAGGCCGACAAATCCAGGGCAAGCATTAAAAAGGGCCACTTTTCAGCATAATTGTATAAGGGCTAAGAGAGTTGTAAAAGAGCGCCTGAAGGCTTTGTGTGTCAATGCAAGGAGCATTCGTAATAAGGTGGATGAATTGAAAGTGCAGATTGTTATTAATGATTATGATATAGTTGGGATCACAGAGACATGGCTCCAGGGTGACCAAGGATGGGAGCTCAATGTTCAGGAATATTCAATATTTAGGAGGGATAGACATGAAGGAAGGGGAGGTGGGCTAGCGTTGCTGGTTAAAGAAGAGATTAACGCAATAGAAAGGAAGGACATAAGCTGGGAAGATGTGGAATCGATATGGGTAGAGCTGCGTAACACTAAGGGGCAGAAGACACTGGTGGGAGTTGTGTACAGGCCACCTAACAGTAGTAGTGAGGTCGGAGATGGTATTAAACAGGAAATTAGAAATGTGTGCAATAAAGGAACAGCAGTTATAATGGGTGACTTCAATCTACATGTAGATTGGGTGAACCAAATTGGTAAAGGTGCTGAGGAAGAGGATTTCTTGGAATGTATGCGGGATGGTTTTTTGAACCAACATGTCGAGGAACCAACTAGAGAGCAGGCTATTCTGGACTGGGTTTTGAGCAATGAGGAAGGGTTAATTAGCAATCTTGTCGTGAGAGGCCCTTTGGGTAAGAGTGACCATAATATGGTGGAATTCTTCATTAAGATGGAGAGTGACATAGTTAATTCAGAAACAAAGGTTCTGAACTTAAAGAGGGGTAACTTTGAAGGTATGAGACGTGAATTAGCTAAAATAGACTGGCAAATGACACTTAAAGGATTGACGGTGGATATGCAATGGCAAACATTTAAAGGTTGCATGGATGAACTACAACAATTGTTCATCCCAGTTTGGCAAAAGAATAAATCAAGGAAGGTAGTGCACCTGTGGCTGACAAGAGAAATTAGGGATAGTATCAATTCCAAAGAAGCAGCATACAAATTAGCCAGAGAAAGTGGCTCACCTGAGGACTGGGAGAAATTCAGAGTTCAGCAGAGGAGGACAAAGGGCTTAATTAGGAAGGGGAGAAAAGATTATGAGAGAAAACTGGCAGGAAACATAAAAATGGACTGTAAAAGCTTTTATAGATATGTAAAAAGGAAAAGACTGGTAAAGACAAATGTAGGTCCCCTGCTGACAGAAACAGGTGAATTGATTATGGGGAGCAAGGACATGGCAGACCAATTGAATAATTACTTTGGTTCTGTCTTCACTAAGGAGGACATGAATAATCTTCCAGAAATAGTAGGGGACAGAGGGTCCAGTGAGATGGAGGAACTGAGCGAAATACATGTTAGTAGGGAAGTGGTGTTAGGTAAATTGAAGAGATTGAAGGCAGATAAATCCCCAGGGCCAGATGGTCTGCATCCCAGAGTGCTTAAGGAAGTAGCCCAAGAAATAGTGGATGCATTAGTGATAATTTTTCAAAACTCGTTAGATTCTGGACTAGTTCCTGAGGATTGGAGGGTGGCTAATGTAACTCCACTTTTTAAAAAAGGAGGGAGAGAGAAACCAGGGAATTATAGACCGGTTAGCCTAACGTCGGTGGTGGGGAAACTGCTGGAGTCAGTTATCAAGGATGTGATAACAGCACATTTGGAAAGTGGTGAAATGATCGGACAAAGTCAGCATGGATTTGTGAAAGGAAAATCATGTCTGACGAATCTCATAGAATTTTTTGAGTATGTAACTAGTAGAGTGGATAGGGGAGAACCTGTGGATGTGGTATATTTGGATTTTCAGAAGGCTTTTGACAAGGTCCCACACAGGAGATTAGTGTGCAAACTTAAAGCACACGGTATTAGGGGTAAGGTATTGGTGTGGGTGGAGAGTTGGTTAGCAGACAGGAAGCAAAGAGTGGGAATAAACGGGACCTTTTCAGAATGGCAGGTGGTGACTAGTGGGGTACCGCAAGGCTCAGTGCTGGGACCCCAGTTGTTTACAATATATATTAATGACTTGGATGAGGGAATTAAATACAGCATCTCCAAGTTTGCGGATGACACGAAGCTGGGGGGCAGTGTTAGCTGTGAGGAGGATGCTAAGAGAATGCAGGGTGACTTGGATAGGTTGGGTGAGTGGGCAAATTCATGGCAGATGCAATTTAATGTGGATAAATGTGAAGTTATCCACTTTGGTGGCAAAAATAGGAAAACAGATTATTATCTGAATGGTGGCCGATTAGGAAAAGGGGAGGTGCAACGAGACCTGGGTGTCATTATACACCAGTCATTGAAAGTGGGCACGCAGGTACGGCAGGCGGTGAAAAAGGCGAATGGTATGCTGGCATTTATAGGGAGAGGACTTGAGTACAGGAGCAGGGAGGTACTACTGCAGTTGTACAAGGCCTTGGTGAGACCACACCTGGAGTATTGTGTGCAGTTTTGGTCCCCTAATCTGAGGAAAGACATCCTTGCCATAGAGGGAGTACAAAGAAGGTTCACCAGATTGATTCCTGGGATGGCAGGACTTTCATATGAAGAAAGACTGGATGAACTGGGCTTGTACTCGTTGGAATTTAGAAGATTGAGGGGGGATCTGATTGAAACGTATAAGACCCTAAAGGGATTGGACAGGCTAGATGCACGAAGATTGTTCCCGATGTTGGGGAAGTCCAGAACGAGGGGCCACAGTTTGAGGATGGAGGGGAAGTCTTTTAGGACCGAGATTAGGAAAAACTTCTTCACACAGAGAGTGGTGAATCTGTGGAATTCTCTGCCACAGGAAACAGTTGAGGCCAGTTCATTGGCTATATTTAAGAGGGAGTTAGATAAGGCCCTTGTGGCTACGGGGTCAGGGGGTATGGAGGGAAGGCTGGGGCGGGGTTCTGAGTTGGATGATCAGCCATGATCATAATAAATGGCGGTGCAGGCTCGAAGGGCCGAATGGCCTACTCCTGCACCTCTTTTCTATGTTTCTATGTTTCTATGACCACAGAACCATATTTTGTATCTTCAGCCTACTGTTTGTTGTGCTTGTCTGCACTTAAGTCATAATCAATTATATACAGGCCACTTTATTAGGTACCTTCACTACCTGATGTATGATACCATTAAGAAAGTCTTTGACTATAGTTACCTAGGGTCAAGAATGATGAGTTCGGAGAAGGACATAAAGGTACGGAAGGCGCTGGCGTGGAGGGCTATGACCGACATGAAGGAAATCTGGAAGTCGAACCTGACCAGAGGGCTTAAAAAGAGGATTTTCATAGCTGTCATAGAGTCCATTCTCACTTACGGATGCGAGACTTGGACACTCACCAAGCCGGTGCGGAGGTCTCTAGATGGTTGCTATACACGAATGCTCCGGATGGCTCTTGACGTGAGTTGGCAACGGCACATGACGAACGTCGAGCTCTATGACAACCTACCGATGCTCACCACTAAAATCGAGGCGAGAAGACTGCAACTAGCGGGGCACTGTCTACGCCACCCTGAGCTACCTGCCAGCCTAGTCATCATATGGGAGCCCAAGCACAGGAGGATGAACCCTGGGCGCCCTCCCAAGACTATAGTCAACATGCTCCTAGAAGACAGCAGCATTGCTAATGTAGATGAACTGAACACACTGATGAGGGAGAGGGAGAAGTGGAGAGTCGGTCATCGTGCCCGATGCCGGCCCCCTAGGCCTGAGTTGACGTAGTAGTAGCAGTCACTACCTAATAAAGTGGCCATTTTATAAATTTATGGACTTCTGCTGCTGTAGCCCATCCACTTCAAGGTTCAACGTGTTTGGTGTTCAGAGATGCTCTTCTGCACATTGCTATTGTCATGCATGGTTATTTGAATTACTGTCGCATTCCTGTCAGCTTGAACCAGTCTGGCCATTCTCCTCTAACCTTACTTGTTAACAAGACATTTTCACCCACAGAACAGCCACTCAATTGATATTGTTTTGTTCTTTGCACCATTCTTTGCAAACTCTAGACAGTGTGAAAATCCCAGGACAGCAGAGTACTCAAAACCATCCCGTCTGGCACGAACAATCCAAGTCTCTTAGATCACATTTTTTCCCCATTCTGATGTTTTGTCTGAACAAAAGCTGAACTTAGTTTTAATGTTTTTAATGGATTGATTTGCTGCCATAAGTTTGGCTGATTAGATATCTGCATTAATATGTACATAATAAAGTAGTCACTCTTAGTATGTCATTAAATTTGCTGTTTTGAGGCAGCAGTACAGTGCAATGGCAATCCATAAAATACTATGTTACAATAAGAAATATACATTAAAAATAAGTACTGCAAAAGAAGAGCAGAATAGTGAGATACTGTTCATGGGTTCATGGACCATTCAGAGATCTATGGGCAGAGGGGAAGAAGATGTTCCTAAAATATTGAGTGCGTGCCTTCAGCCTCTTCTGCCTCCGCCCTGGTGTTAATGAGAAAAGGACACGTGTTGGATGTTAGACCATAAGATATAGGAGCCATTTGGCCCATTGGGTCTGCTCCGCCATTCAATCATGGTTTATCCAATCCTTCCAGTCATCCCACCTCCCCTGCCTTCTCCTTTGATGCCCTGGCTAATCAAGAACCTATCTTTCTCTGCCTTAAATGCACCCAATGACTTGGCCTCCAAGTCACTCATGGCAACAAATTCCACAGATTTACCATCCTATGACTGAAGTAATTTCTCCGCATCTCTGTTCTAAATGGATGTCCTTCAATCCTGAAGCCGTGCCCTCTTGTTCTAGACTCCCCTACCTTGGGAAATAACTTTGTCATATCTAAACTGTTCAGGGCTTTTAACATTCATATTGAAGGTTCTTAATGATGGATACTGGTCCTTAATAGGTGAGGAGGCTAGTGTCCATGATAGAGATGGCTGAGTTTACAACCCTCTGCAGCTTTTTCCAACCCTGTGCAGTGGCTCCTCCATACCAGTTGGTGAGGTATAACTAGTTAGAATGCTCTCCATGGTACATCTGTAGAAATTTGCTAGAGCCTTTGGTGAGGTACTAAATCTTCTCAGACTCCTGATGAAATACAGTCACTGGCATGCCTTCTTTGTAACTTTGAAAATATGTTGGACCCAGGATCAGTCTTCAGAGATGTTGACACCCAGAAGCTGCGCATGCTTGCCACTGTTGACCTCCAGATGAGGACTCTCCCTTCCTGAAGTCCATGATCAACCTTTTTACTGATGAAAGGTTGTTGTTGCAGCACCACCCAACCAGCCAGCCTATTTCACTTCTTTGCACCTCCTAGCCACTATCTGAGATTCTGCCAACAGTTGTGTAATCGGCAAATTTATAGATTGCATTTGAGCTGTGCCTAGCCACACAGTCATGAGTGTAGAGAGAGTAGTAATTACTTGGTTTATTCCTTTTTCCCTTTTTAAACAATATTAGTAATCCACCAATGCTCTGTACTTAGAGGATTTGAAAATGTGTACTCAGAGCCTCCGCAGTTTCATCCAGACCTACAAATTATTCATTGTCAAAGATATCAAGCTCCTTCATACATCCTTTTTGGTAACTATGCTTATCCAATCCAGCATTTCACAATAGGTCCACTTCACAAATAGCATTGATATCATCCCCCTCCTTTATTGAGACAATTATGAAATATTTCATGTGAGCCTTTCACTTATTCCCACTTTCACACACAAGTTATTTTTAAGAAGCATGGAAAACTGCAGCACAGAAACAGGCTCTTCAGCCCATCTACTCCATGTCAAACCATTTAAACTGCCTACTCCTATTCACCTGCACCCTTACCATAGTCCTCCATTGCCCTCCTATCCATGTACCTATCCAAACGTCTCTCAAACGTTCAATTCAAAATTGCATCCACCACTTGTGCTGGCAACTTGCTTCACACTCTCACCACCCACTGAATGAAGTTCCCCTTCAGGTTCTAAACATAGAACATAGAATAGTACAGCACATTACAGTCCCTTCGGCCCACAATGTTGTGCCGACCCTCAAACCCTGCCTCCTATATAACGCCCCACCTTAAATTCCTCCATATACCTGTCTAGTAGTCTCTTAAACTTCACTAGTATATCTGCCTCTACCACTGACTCAGGCAGTGCATTCCACGCACCAACCACTCTCTGAGTAAAAAACCTTCCTCTAATATCCCCCTTGAACTTCCCACCTTAAAGCCATGTCCTCTTGTATTGAGCAGTGGTGCCCTGGGGAAGAGGCGCTGGCTATCCACTCTATCTATTCCTCTTAATATCTTGTACACCTCTATCATGTCTCCTCTCATCCTCCTTCCCTCCAAAGAGTAAAGCCCTAGCTCCCTTAATCTCTGATCATAATCCATTATCTCTAAACCAGGCAGCATCCTGGTAAATCTCCTCTGAACCCTTTCCAATGCTGCCACATCCTTACTATAGTAAGGTGACCAGAACTGGACACAGTATTCTAAGTATGGCCTAACCAGAATTTTATAGAGCTGCATCATTACATCGCGACTCTTAAACTCTATCCCTCAACTTATGAAAGCTAACACCCCATAAGCTTTCTTAACTACCCTATCCACCTGTGAGGCAACTTTCAGTGATCTGTGGACATATACCCCCAGATCCCTCTGCTCCTCCACACTACCAAGTATTCTGCCATTTACTTTGTACTCTGCCTTGGAGTTTGTCCTTTCAAAGTGTACCACCTCACACTTCTCCGGGTTGAACTCCATCTGCCACTTCTCAGCCCACTTCTGCATCCTATCAATGTCTCTCTGCAATCTCCTTAAACATTTCACCTTTCACCCTTAACCCATGACCTCTAGTTGTAGTCTCACCTAACCTCAGTAGAAAAAAACTGCTTGCATTTACCCTATCTACACCTTTCATGATTTTGTATAATTCTATCAAATCTCTCCTCAATCTTCTACGTGGTAGAGAATAAAGTTCTAACCTATTCAATCTTTCTTCATAACTCAATTCCTCTACTCCCAGCAAAATACTTGTAAATTTTCTCTGTATTCTTATAACCTTATTTACATCATTCCCGTAGGTACATGAGCAAAACTGCACACACTACTCCAAATTAGGCCTCACCAATATTTTAAACAATTTCAACTTAATATCCCTTTTGTACTTTTTGTACCCTAACTATAGAAAAAAATTATTATTTATAAACATGAAAAAGCCTGCAGATGCTTAAATCCAAAGCAACACACACAAAATGCTAGAGGAAATCAGCAGATCCCGCAGCATCTATGGAAATGAATAAATAATTGATGTTTCAGGTCGAGACCCTTCTTCTTCTTGTTATTTTCTGGCTTTTTTATGTATCTGCATACCTGTCCTTGGTACATTTTGTAATCCAAAGGACTTCAGATTGACAATACAAACCTTTTTCTGTGAGGGAACATGTTCATCCTGACTTTCTTGAATCATTTCTTATATGTCTTCTGTTCTGTTACCTTAAAGTTCACATTTCTTGACCATAAACCAAGTAATATCAGTGTTTTTTGCAAAACTGGATTAGAAATTGCATCTCACACTCCCCCACACCCACCAGGCTGTGATGCAACCAATCAAAATACTCTCCACCAAACATCTATAGAAGTTTGTCAAAGTTTTAAATGTAATGCCGAATAGAATTTAGAATTTATTTAAATCTTACGTCCATCCCACAACATGAGGGAGTAAAAATCTTTGCGTTATGACTCCGTTGTAATGTACAGACATGTGAATTTAAAAGATAAATGGCTTGCAGAAAGAAGCTGTCCTGTAATTTGTTGGTCCTGGCTTTAATGCTGTGATAGGATTTGCCAGATGGAAGCAGCTGAAACAGTTTATGGTTGGGGTGACCAGTGTGCCTGATTATCTTCCAGGCCTTCTTTCTGCACCTGCTGCTATAAGTATACTCAGTGGAGAGAAGTTCACATCTACAGATGTGGCTGGGCTGTCCGTACCACTCTCGGCAATGCCCAGTAATCAAGGTTGGTGCAGTTCCCGTGCCAGGGTGTGATACGGCCAGTCAATATGCTTTCAATGGTGCCCCTGTAGAAGGACTTGAGGATTTGGGGGCCTATGCCAAACTTCTTCAGTTGCTTGAGGTGGAAGAGATGCTGTTGTGCTTTTTTTTGCCGCAAAACCAGTGTGATCATCGGTGATGTGGATACCAAGGAACTTCCAACTACTTACCTTCTCAACTGCAGACCCATTGATGTTGATTGGGCCAAGCCTGTCTCCATTCCTCCTGTAATCCACAATCAACTCTTGTTTTTTGGACATTGAGGGAGAGATTGTTATTCCGGCACCACTGTGTCAGGTTGTTATCCTCTCCTCTGTAGGCTGCCTCATCACCACCAGAAATAAGACAGATCAAAGTCTTCTCATCTGTGAATTTGATCGGCAGATTGGAGCTGTGTGTGGCAGTACAGTGTGGGTGTAAGGGAGCAGAGGAGGGGACTCAGAACACAATCCTGGGGGGCGGGTACCTTTGTTGAGGGGCAGAGGTGAGGGAGCCCATCCTTACCACCTGTCAGCGATCCGATAGGAAGTTTAGGATCCAGCTGCACAAGGTGGGGTGCAGGCTGAGGTCTCTGAGCTTCCTGTCAAGTCTGGAAGGAATTATGGTGTTAAATGCTGAATTGTAGTCCAGGAACAGCATTCTAATGTATACATCCCTCTTCTCCAGGTGAGTGAGGATGGTGTGTAGTGCTGTGGCTATGGCGTCATTAGTAGACAGGTTCCATTAGGTGAATTGTAGGGGTCCAATGTGAATGGTAGCATGCTGCAGATGTAGTCTTTACCAGCCTGTCAGAGCATTTGCTTATAATTGAGATGAGTGTAACAGGGCAACCATCGTTCAAGCAAGCTACTTTGGTTTTCTTAGGTACAGGGACAATGATGAACGATTTGAAACAGGAGGGCATTACACACTGGGAAAAGGTGAGATTAAAAATGACCATAAACACACCAGCCAGGTTTTTAGGAAGTACAGTTCGACTTTCACTAATCTGACTACCTGTAATCTAGTTCCTTCGATAATCCAGCACTGATTATACTTAATGTGATCCTTCTGTAATTCGGCATTTTCATTAATCCGGCACTCCTCAGGTCCCAATGGTGCTGGATTAGTGAAGGTCGACCTGTAATCCTGAAATAGTAAGGAAGTAATAAGGCAGTAGAGGCACTGCTGTGCTTTCTTCGTAATTGCACTTGTGTCCTGGGCCCAGGACAGGTTCTTTGACTGCTAAGAGCGGAAGTTCCCACTTGCTTCAAAAAGGCAGCAGTTAGGATGTTGCCTGGATTGGAGAGCATGCCATATGAGAATAAGTTGAGTTAACTAAGCCTTTTCTCCTTGGAGCGACGGAAGATGAGAGGTGACCTGATAGAGTTGTATAAGATGATGAAAGGCATTGATTATGTGGATAGTCAGAGGCTTTTTCCCAGGGCTGAAATGGTTGCTACAAGAGGACACAGGTTGAAGGTGCTGGGAGTAGGTACAGAGGAGATGTCAGGGGTACGTTTTTTACTCAGAGTGGTGAGTGCGTGGAATGGGCTGCTGGCAACGGTGGTGGAGGCGGATATGATAGGGTCTTTTAAGAGACTTTTGGATAGGTACGTGGAGCTTTGAAAAATAGAGGGCTATAGGTAAGTTTAGTAATTTCTAAGGTAGGGACATGGCCGGCACAAATTTGTGGGGCGAATGGCCTGTATTGTGTTGTAGGTTTTCTAAGTTTCTGTGTTTCTATACCAGTGCCTAAGAAGAATAATGTGAGCTGCCTTAATGATTATTGCCCAGTAGCACTCACATCGACAGTGATGAAATGCTTTGAGAGATTGGTCATGACTAGACTGAATTCCTGCCTCAGCAAGGACCTGGACCCTCTGCAATTTGCCTATCGCCACAATAGGTCAACGGCAGGCACAATCTCGATGGCTCTCCACACAGCCTAAGACCACCTGGACAATCAAACACCTATGTTAGGATGCTGTTCATTGACTGTAGCTCAGCATTTATGACCATCATTCCCACAATCCTGATTGAGAAGTTGCAGAAACTGGGCCTCTGTACCTCCCTCTGCAATTGGATCCTCGATTCCCTCACCGAAAGATCACAATCTGTGCAGATTGGTGATAATTTCTCCTCCTCGCTGACAATCAAAACTGGTGCACCTCAGTAGTGTGTGCTTAGCCCACTGCTCTACTCTCTCTATACCCATGACTGTGTGGCTATGCATACCATCTATAAATTTGCTGATGATATAACCATTGTTGGTAAAATCTCAGATGGAGACGAGAGGGTGTACAGGAGTGAGATATACCAACTAGTGGAGTGGTGTCGCAGCAACAACCTTGCACTCAACGTCAATAAGATGACAGAGCTGATTGTGGACTTCAGGAAGGGTAAGACGAAGGAACACATACCAATCCTCACAGAGGGATCAGAAGTGGAGAGAGTGAGCAGTTTCAAGTTCCTGGGTGTCATGATCTCTGAGGACCTAACCTGATCCCAACATATCGATGAATCTATAAAGAAGACAAGACAGTGACTATACTTCATAAGGAGTTTGAAGAGATTTGGTATGTCAACAAAAACACTTAAAAACTTTTATAGATGTACATGAAGAGCGTTCTGACAGGCTCTGTCGCTATCTGGTATGGTGGGGGTGGGGAGGGACTACTGTACAGGACCAAAAGAAGCTACAGAGGTCGTAAATTTAGTCGGCTCCCTCTTGGGTACTAGCCTACAAAATACCCAGGACATCTTCAAGGAGCAGTGTCTCAGGAAGACTCACAACATGCTGAAGGAACTCAGCAGGTCGGGCAGCATCTGTGAAAACGATGAGTCGACATTTCGGGCCAGAACCCTTCGTCAGGACTGTAGAGGGAAGGGGCAGAGGCCCTATCTAAAAGAAATGTCGACTCATTGTTTCCACGGATGCTGCCCGACTTGCTGAGTTCCTCCAGCGTGTTGTGAGTGTTGCTTTGACCCCAGCATCTGCAGATTATTTTGTGTTTACGTGTCTCAGAAAGGCAGTGTTCATGATTAAGGACCCCTTTTCTTATTGAGCATGCCCATTTCTTTTTGTTACCATCAGATAGGAGATACAGAAGCCTGAAGGCACACACTCAGCGATTCTGGAAGAGCTTCTTCTCCTCTGCCATCCGATTCCTAAATGAACATTGAACCCATGAACAGTACCTCACTTTTTAAATCTATTATTTCTGTTTTTGCATGATTTTTATCTATTCAATATACAAACGTCTGTACATATACTGGAACTGATTTACTTATTTATTTATTTTTCCTTCCCTATTATGTATTGCGTTGGATTGCTGCTGCTAAGTTAACAAATTTCACGACAAATGCCGGTGATAATGAACCTGATTCTGATTCTGACTCTGAATTGATAACACTCAGCAATTTAACATTGCTGACCCTTTCCATTTTTGATCCTCCGATGAGGACTGACTGGTGGATCTCTGGTTTCCTCTTCCTGAGATCAGTATTCAGCTCCGTGGTCTTGCTGACATTGAGTGAGAAATTGTTGTTGTGGCAGCACTCAACCAGATTTTCAATCTTCCTCCTGTATGCTGAATCTTAATGCAAGGAGCATTCGTAACAAGGTGGATGAATTGAAAGTGCAGATTGTTATTAATGATTATGATATAGTTGGGATCACAGAGACATGGCTCCAGGGTGACCAAGGATGGGAGCTCAATGTTCAGGGATATTCAATATTCAGGAGGGATAGACATGAAAGAAAAAGAGGTGTGGTGGCGTTGCTGGTTAAAGAGGAGATGAATGCAATAGAAAGGAAGGACATAAGCTGGGAAGATGTGGAATCGATATGGGTAGAGCTGCATAATACTAAGGGGCAGAAAACGCTGGTGGGAGTTGTGTACAGGCCACCTAACAGTAGTAGTGAGGTCGGAGATGGTATTAAACAGGAAATTAGAAATGTGTGCAATAAAGGAACAGCAGTTATAATGGGTGACTTCAATCTACATGTAGATTGGGTGAACCAAATTAGTAAAGGTGCTGAGGAAGAGGATTTCTTGGAATGTATGCGGGATGGTTTTTTGAACCAACATGTCGAGGAACCAACTAGAGAGCAGGCTATTCTAGACTGGGTTTTGAGCAATGAGGAAGGGTTAATTAGCAATCTTGTCATGAGAGGCCCCTTGGGTAAGAGTGACCATAATATGGTGGAATTCTTCATTAAGGTGGAGAGTGACATAGTTAATTCAGAAACAAAGGTTCTGAACTTAAAGAGGGGTAACTTTGAAGGTATGAGACGTGAATTAGCTAAGATAGACTGGCAAATGACACTTAAAGGATTGACGGTGGATATGTAATGGCAAGCATTTAAAGATTGCATGGATGAACTACAACAATTGTTCATCCCAGTTTGGCAAAAGAATAAATCAAAGAAGGTAGTGCACCCGTGGCTGACAAGAGAAATTAGGGATAGTATCAATTCCAAAGAAGAAGTATACAAATTAGCCAGAAAAAGTGGCTCACCTGAGGACTGGGAGAAATTCAGAGTTCAGCAGAGGAGGACAAAGGGCTTAATTAGGAAGGGGAGAAAAGATTATGAGAGAAAACTGGCAGGGAACATAAAAACGGACTGTAAAAGCTTTTATAGATATGTAAAAAGGAAAAGACTGGTAAAGACAAATGTAGGTCCCCTACAGACAGAAACAGGTGAATTGATCATGGGGGGCAAGGACATGGCAGACCAATTGAATAATTACTTTGGTTCTGTCTTCACTAAGGAGGACATAAATAATCTTCCAGAAATAGTAGCGGACAGAGGGTCTAGTGAGATGGAGGAACTGAGCGAAATACATGTTAGTAGGGAAGTGGTGTTAGGTAAATTGAAGGGATTAAAGGCAGATAAATCCCCAGGGCCAGATGGTCTGCATCCCAGAGTGCTTAAGGATGTAGCCCAAGAAATAGTGGATGCATTCGTGATAATTTTTCAAAACTCGTTAGATTCTGGACTAGTTCCTGAGGATTGGAGGGTGGCTAATGTAACTCCACTTTTTAAAAAAGGAGGGAGAGAGAAACCGGGGAATTATAGACCAGTTAGCCTAACGTCGGTGGTGGGGAAACTGCTGGAGTCAGTTATCAAGGATGTGATAACAGCACATTTGGAAAGCGGTGAAATCATCAGACAAAGTCAGCATGGATTTGTGAAAGGAAAATCATGTCTGACGAAACTCATAGAATTTTTTGAGTATGTAACTAGTAGAGTGGATAGGGGAGAACCAGTGGATGTGGTATATTTGGATTTTCAAAAGGCTTTTGACAAGGTCCCACACAGAAGATTAGTATGCAAACTTAAAGCACATGGTATTGGGGGTAAGGTATTGATGTGGATAGAGAATTGGTTAGCAGACAGGAAGCAAAGAGTGGGAATAAACGGGACGTTTTCAGAATGGCAGGCAGTGACTAGTGGGGTACCGCAAGGCTCAGTGCTGGGACCCCAGTTGTTTACAATATATATTAATGACTTGGATGAGGGAATTAAATGCAGCATCTCCAAGTTTGCGGATGACACGAAGCTGGGCGGCAGTGTTAGCTGTGAGGAGGATGCTAAGAGGATGCAGGGTGACTTGGATAGGTTGGGTGAGTGGGCAAATTCATGGCAGATGCAATTTAATGTGGATAAATGTGAAGTTATCCACTTTGGTGGCAAAAATAGGAAAACAGATTATTATCTGAATGGTGGCCGATTAGGAAAAGGGGAGGTGCAACGAGACCTGGGTGTCATTATACACCGGTCATTGAAAGTGGGCATGCAGGTGCAGCAGGCGGTGAAAAAGGCGAATGGTATGCTGGCATTCATTGTGAGAGGATTCGAGTACAGGAGCAGGGAGGTACTACTGCAGTTGTACAAGGCCTTGGTGAGACCACACCTGGAGTATTGTGTGCAGTTTTGGTCTCCTAATCTGAGGAAAGACATCCTTGCCATAGAGGGAGTACAAAGAAGGTTCACCAGATTGATTCCTGGGATGGCAGGACTTTCATATGAAGAAAGACTGGATGAACTAGGCTTGTACTCGTTGGAATTTAGAAGATTGAGGGGGGATCTGATTGAAACGTATAAAATCCTAAAGGGATTGGACAGGCTAGATGCAGAAAGATTGTTCCCGATGTTGGGGAAGTCCAGAACGAGGGGTCACGGTTTGAGGATAAAGGCGAAGCCTTTTAGGACTGAGATTAGGAAAAACTTCTTCACACAGAGAGTGGTGAATCTGTGGAATTCTCTGCCACAGGAAACAGTTGAGGCCAGTTCATTGGCTATATTTAAGAGGGAGTTAGATATGGCCCTTGTGGCTAGGGGGATCATAGGGTATGGAGGGAAGGCTGCTGCAGGGTTCTGAGTTGGATGATCAGCCATAATCATAATAAATGGCGGTGCAGGCTCGAAGGGCTGAATGGCCTAATCCTGCACCTATTTTCTATGTTTCTCTGTTAACCACTTTTGATCTGGCCTGCAACAGTGGTGTCATCAGCAAACTTGAATATGGCATTGGATTTGTGCTTAGCTACACAGTCGTAAATATACGGTCAATGATGGCTACCAAATGTTGACTTTTTAAAGTTCAAGTTCAGGTTCAATTGTCATTAAACTATATACATGTGTATAGCTAAACGAAACGGTGTTCCTCTGGGGCTAAGATGAATAACACAGTACACACAGCACCTATAGCACATATAATTACAGTAGCAGTAAAATATAACAGTCACCAAAACATGTTATACAGCCCAAGTCCCTGAATGTCCTGGACTGTAGATTATTAGTTCATGGAACATTGTCCTGGAGTCACGTTTCTGTAAGAATGAGCATGCAGCAGTCCTCATCATGTACTAGTGCAGCCACAGATGATCGCAATCCATATGTCTGCCACTGAACTAACACTGGGGGGCAGCATAGACGGGAGGAGTCCAGCATCGATTCTCGCTGAAACACACTGACTCCAGTATCACCGTCACCTCCCCTGGGCGGCTGCAACAAAACACCAAAGAGTCCAGAATCCCTGAGGCCACGCAGCTCCCCACCTTCCATCTTACCAATGATCAAGCGAACAGGACTGGCAGTATTCTATGAAAACAATTTGCAGAGGGATCAGTTAAATATATTCCACACCTGGAATCTGGTTCTAAATAACCTCAAATGAGTAGGATGAAAATAACTTCCCTGTAATGATGTAAAAGATCAAATTAAAATGGATTTGGCTGCACTCAGCCAAAATGTGCATGAAGGAGAAAGAAAATTACTGATAATTTTGTCCTGAATTAGCCTTATTACACAGAGACACCACAAATATGTCTGCTAAGGCAAATGAAATTGCCACATTGATGTAGCTGCTGATACAGATTTCAATTATTTAATGTTATATCACGATGGAAGGGCCAAGCAGAAAATGCTGGAAGAACTCGGCAGGTCAGGCAGCATCCCTGGAGAGTAATAAATGGTCAACATTTCGGGCCGAGACTCTTCATCAGGACTGGAATGGAAGGGTAAAGAAGCCAGAATAATAAGGTGAGGGAGGGGAAGGAGTACAAGCTGCTGTGTGAGAGGAGGGGATTTGAAGTAAGAAGCCGGGAAGTGATAGGTGGAAGAGGTAAAGAGCTGAAGAAGGAATCTGATAGGAGAGAAGAGTGGACCATGGGAGATAGGGAAGGAGGAGAGGCAGCAGAGTGAGAGAGAGAGATAGCGTGATTGTTTGTTTATTTATTTATTTAGAGAGACAGCGTGGAATAGGCCCTTTGAGCCATGCTGCCCAGCAATCCCCCGCCCCCCCCCCCCGATATTTTTAATCCTAGTGTGATCACGGGACAATTTACAAGCACCTGGAGAACGTACAGACTTCTTTCAGACAGGTATGGGAATTGAACGAATGTCACCTGTAATGTAAAGCCTATGCTACTGTGCCTTAAATAAATAATAAATTTACTTTGAAGAGAATTGGTAAGAGGGGAGCCAGAAAGGGAAACGAAAAATGAGAGAAAGCATAAATTCTGATAACAAAGGAATCTATGAATACAGATCCATAATTCCTCGGAAGATATATAGGTAGATAAGGTGGCAAGAGAGCTTTTGGCACATTGGCCTTTATAAATCAGCGTATTGAGTACAGGAGTAACGGTTTTATGTTTAAGTTGTGTATGACATTGGTGAGGCCAAATGTGGATCCTTGTGTGCAGTTCTGGTCACTAACCTACAGGAAAGTTCTCAGTAAGATTGGAAGAGTTCAGAAAAAAATGACAAGGATGTTGCTGGGACTTGACTTGAGTTATAGGGAAAGGCTGAATAGGTTTGGACTTCATTCCCTGGGGTGCAGGAGAATGAGGGGAATGAGGAGAATGTAGAAGAATAAGGGAAGATTTGATAGAGGTATACAGAATTATGATGGGTATGGACAGGGTAAATACATGCAAGCTTTTTCCACTGAGGTTGGGTGAATCTAGAACTAAAGGATAAGGGTGAGAAGTGAAATATTTAAAGGGAACTTCTTCACTCAGAGGCTGATGAGAGACGAACTGTCAGTGGAAGTGGTCGATGCGGATTTGACTGCAACATTTGAGAGATGTTTGGATAAGTATATGGATGGAAGAAATATGGTGGCCATGGTCCTGGTGCCAAGCAGAATAACATTTATGCACAAACTACACGGGCCGAAGGGCCTCTATGATTCTATGAAGTGACAACGGGAATGAAAAATGTAGCAAAAGTACTTCTTTGATCTAAAGCATAAATTCTCCTAGAAAGATTAAAAGCAGCATTCTGAGTCAGTGGGGAAAGGCTGAATGTGATACTGTGGAATATAGCTCTAAACTTGGCAAGGCACAAGCAAAATCACACCAGGTTTCATCATATAAGTTTGTGCCACATAATGTATAATTAGCTGATAAAGTTCAGAGTATATTTATTATCAAAGTGTTTTTATGTCACCATATACAACCTTGAGATCTATTTCCTTACGAGCATTCACAATAGAAGAAAGGAACAAAATAGAATCAATGAAAAGCTACTCACCGGGGCTCGTACACCAACTTGGCTCGTTAGCTAACTCTCCTAACAGCCATATGACTCAGCGGTGAGAAAACTGCCTTTCATAAGCAATATACTCCTCAGGTCGGTATGATTTAGTGTTCAACCAAACAGAATGTCAGGCTGTTCTAATTGAAGGAACCTCGATTTGAGTAAATGCTGAGTAAATAGTGCCCGTACACATTTATCAGTAACCCAGAAATGACAGATGTACACCAGCTTAAAAATATAAAGAAAGTATGTTTACCAAATTTCAACTTTATCAAACACTTAAGAGAGAAATAAAAAGCAAGATAAAAGGACCCATTACTGTTAAACCAGTCCAATGTGCCCATAAACATTGGAGCTCTTTTTTGGAGTAGTCAGTTGTCTTGTTTTACATATGTGCTGAACCCACATTCTTTGTGAAGGTATCCAGCCATAGTTCAAACTTCCCTTGAAGATGATTTTGAATGAAATGGCTCACTTGGGAGTATTGGCACTTCCTTCTTGGAGCCATTCATCTGCACAAGTAACTTCTTAAAAGCGAAAGTGCTCCTTCGAACGGCATTCTGCGGTATCTTCACTTGTGCCGCACTCAGCAGCTCCTGCCAATTACCCAAACCAAACCACTATCCTTAAGAAATCTGATCCTGCACAGCTCTCCGAAATCTTCCATTAGGCAGAAACTTGTAATTGGCCAACACAACGTTATAAAGTTGGACAACATGGCTCCTTATCTTTAGCTGAAGCCAAAATACTCTTACCTACAGGACATGCTGCTTTTACAGAAAACTGCTAAAATAAAATACCTCACAGCATAACAGTAGAAATTTTAACCAGGGTATTACAGTACACAGAAACAAAGACTGACAAACAATCTGTGCAAAAGAAGACAAACTGTGGGGAGACATAAAAAGAAGAAGTAACAATAATAAGTAGATAGTAAATTGTAAATAAATAAAGCTGAGTATTAAGACCATAGACATAGGAGCTGAATTAGGCCATTCAGTCCATTGAGCCTGTTCCACCACACCATCGTCATTGACCCATTCTCCTGCCTATTTCCCGTAATCTTTGACACACTAACTAATCTAAAGCTTATCAACCTCTGCTTTAAATATACTCAATGACTTGACCTGCACAGTCATCTGTGGCAATAAATTCCACAGATTCACTGCCCTGTGGTTGATGAAGTTCCTCCTCATCTCTGTTCTAAATGAATATCGCTCTATTCCAGGGATTCCAAACTTTTTTATGCCACAGGCCAATACCATTAAGCAAGGGGGTCCATGGTCCCCAGGTTGGGTACCCCTGCTCTATTGTGGGGCTGCGTCCTCTGGTCCTGGACTCATCCACTATCAGAAACATCCTCTCCACGCCCATTCTATCTAGGCCTTTCCATATTTGATAGCTTTCAATGAGATCTCCCCCGATTCTTTGAAATGCCAACGAGTACATGCCCAGAGCTATCAAACGCTCCTCATACGTTAACCTTTTCATTCCCGGATTCAGTCTTGTGAACCTTCTCTGGACTTTACAATGCCAGCACATCTTTTCTCAGATAACATGCCTAAAACTACTCACAGTACTCCAAATGCAGTCTCAATATTACATCCTTGCTCTTATTTTCTAGTCTAAAAATGAATGCTAACATTCCTTACTGTCAGCTCAACCTGCAAGTTAATCCTGCACAAGAGCTCCCAAGTCCCTTTGCACCTCTGTTTTTTTTAAAATTTCCTCTGCATTTAGAAAATAGTCTATACCTTTATTCCTTCTACCAAAAGTCCGTGGCCATACACTTCCTTACTCTATATTCTATTTGCCACTTCTTTGCCCATTCTCCCAATCTGTCTTAAATACTTTTGCAGACTCTCTGTTTCCTCAACACAACCTGCCTCTCCACCTGCTTTATAACATCTGCAAACTTAGCCACAAAGCCATCAATTCCATCATTCAAATCATTGACATATAATGTGAAAAAAAATGGTCCCAACACCAGTCTGGGAGGAATACCATCGGTGATCGGCAGCCAACCAGAAAAGGTTTGCTTTATTCTCTCTCTTTGCTTCTTGCCAGTCTGCCATTCGTATCCATGCCAGTATGTTTTCTTGTAATTCTATGGCCTCTTATCTTGTTAAGCAACCTTATGTGTAGTACCTTGTCAAAGGCCTTCTGAAAATACAAGTAAACAACATCCACTGATTCTCCTTTGTCTATCCTGCCTGTTATTTCCTCAAAGAATTCCAACAGATTAGTCAGGCAAGATTTTCTCTAATTTGGCGGACTTTGGCCTATTTTGTCATGTGCCTCCAAGTTTCCCAAAACCACATCCTTTAATGATAGACTCCAACATCTTCCTAACCACTGAACTCAAGTTATCTGGCCTATAATTTCCTCTCTTCCACCTCCCTTCTTAATGAGTAGAGTGCTATTTGCAATATTCCAGTTCTCCCGAACTATTCCCGAATCTAGTAATTCTTGGAAGATCATTAATAAAGCCTCCACAATTTCTTCAGCCATGTCTTTTAGAACCCTGGGGTGCAGACCATCTGGTCCAGGTGACTTATCTATCTTCAGACCTTCAGCTTCCCAAACACCTTCTCCTTAGTCATAGTAACTACACTTGATACTCCTCAATTTCTGGCGTACCGCTAGTGTCTTCCACAGTGAAGACTGACACGAAATACTTAATAAGTGTGTCTGCCATTTCTTTTTTCCACATTACTACTTCTCCAGCATAATTTTTCAGTGGTTTGATATCCACTTTTGCCCTCTTTTTATATAGCTGAAAAAACTTTTGATAATTTCTTTTATATTGTTGGCTAGCATCACTCTGTATTTCATTTTTTTTTCTTTCCTTTTGGCTCTTTTAGTTGCCTTCAGTTGGTTTTTAAAAGCTTCCCACAAATATATTTTATGTCCTCTCCTTGGCTCTTATGCTGCCTTTGACTGCTCTTATCAGCTAGGGTCGAGTGATCCTCCCTTTAGAATACTTATTCATCTTTGGGATGTATCTGTCCTCTGCCTTCTGAATTGCTCCCAGAAATTCCAGCTGTTACTGTTTAGTCATCAACCCTGCTAGTGTCCACTTCCAATCATTTTTGGCTAGCTCCTCTTTATGTTTCTGTAATTTCCTTTACTCCAGTGTAATACCGATACACTTGACTTTAGCTTTTCACTCTCAAATTGCAGAATGAGTTCTATCATATCATGATCACAGCCTCCTGGGTTCATTTACCTTAAGCTCCGGAATCAAATCTGCTTCATTACACACACCTAATGCAGAATTACCTTTCCCCTAGTGGGCTCAAGTACAAGCTGCCCTAAAAAGCCATCTCAAAAGCATTCTACAACTTCCCTCTCTTGGGATCCAGTACTGACATAATTTTCGCAATTTACCTGCATATTGAAATCAGAATCAGGTTTAATTCAGAAACAAAGGTTCTGAACTTAAAGAGGGGTAACCTTGAAGGTATGAGACGTGAATTAGCTAAGATAGACTGGCAAATGACACTTAAAGGATTGACGGTGGATATGCAATGGCAAGCATTTAAAGGTTGCATGGATGAACTGCAACAAATGTTCATCCCAGTTTGGCAAAAGAATAAATCAAGGAAGGTAGTGCACCCGTGGCTGACAAGAGAAATTAGGGATAGTATCAATTCCAAAGAAGCAGCATACAAATTAGCCAGAGAAAGTGGCTCACCTGAGGACTGGGAGAAATTCAGAGTTCAGCAGAGGAGGACAAAGGGCTTGATTAGGAAGGGGAAAAAAGATTATGAGAGAAAACTGGCAGGCAACATAAAAACGGACTGTAAAAGCTTTTATAGATATGTAAAAAGGAAAAGACTGGTAAAGACAAATGTAGGTCCCCTGCAGGCAGAAACAGGTGAGTTGATTATGGGGAGCAAGGACATGGCAGACCAATTGAATAATTACTTTGGTTCTGTCTTCACTAAGGAGGACATAAATAATCTTCCAGAAATAGTAGGGGACAGAGGGTCCAGTGAGATGGAGGAACTGAGCGAAATACATGTTAGTAGGGAAGTAGTGTTAGGTAAATTGAAGGGATTGAAGGCAGATAAATCCCCAGGGCCAGATGGTCTGCATCCCAGGGTGCTTAAGGAAGTAGCCCAAGAAATAGTGGATGCATTAGTGATAATTTTTCAAAACTCGTTGGATTCTGGACTAGTTCCTGAGGATTGGAAAGTGGCTAATGTAACTCCACTTTTTAAAAAAGGAGGGAGAGAGAAACCGGGGAATTATAGACCAGTTAGCCTAACGTCGGCGGTGGGGAAACTGTTGGAGTCAGTTATCAAGGATGTGATAACAGCACATTTGGAAAGCGGTGAAATGATCGGACAAAGTCAGCATGGATTTGTGAAAGGAAAATCATGTCTGACGAATCTCATAGAATTTTTTGAGGATGTAACTAGTAGAGTGGATAGGGGAGAACCAGTGGATGTGGTATATTTGGATTTTCAGAAGGCTTTTGACAAGGTCCCACACAGGAGGTATTGGTGTGGGTGGAGAGTTGGTTAGCAGACAGGAAGCAAAGAGTGGGAATAAACGGGACCTTTTCAGAATGGCAGGCGGTGACTAGTGGGGTACCGCAAGGCTCAGTGCTGGGACCCCAGTTGTTTACAATATATATTAATGACTTGGATGAGGGAATTAAATGCAGCATCTCCAAGTTTGCGGATGAAATGAAGCTGGGTGGCAGTGTTAGCTGTGAGGAGGATGCTAAGAGGATGCAGGGTGACTTGGGTAGGTTAGGTGAGTGGGCAAATTCATGGCAGATGCAATTTAATGTGGATAAATGTGAAGTTATCCACTTTGGTGGCAAAAATAGGAAAACAGATTATTATCTGAATGGTGGCCGATTAGGAAAAGGGGAGGTGCAACGTGACCTGGGTGTCATTATACACCGGTCATTGAAAGTGGGCATGCAGGTACAGCAGGCGATGAAAAAGGCGAATGGTATGCTGGCATTTATAGCGAGAGGATTTGAGTACAGGAGCAGGGAGGTACTACTGCAGTTGTACAAGGCCTTGGTGAGACCACACCTGGAGTATTGTGTGCAGTTTTGGTCCCCTAATCTGAGGAAAGACATCCTTGCCATAGAGGGAGTACAGAGAAGGTTCACCAGATTGATTCCTGGAATGGCAGGACTTTCATATGAAGAAAGACTGGATGAACTGGGCTTGTACTCATTGGAATTTAGAAGATTGAGGGGGGATCTGATTGAAACGTATAAGATCCTAAAGGGATTGGACAGGCTAGATGCAGGAAGATTGTTCCCGATGTTGGGGAAGTCCAGAATGAGGGGTCACAGTTTGTGGATAAAGGGGAAGCCTTTTAGGACTGAGATTAGGAAAAACTTCTTCACACAGAGAGTGGTGAATCTGTGGAATTCTCTGCCACAGGAAACAGTTGAGGCCAGTTCATTGGCTATATTTAAGCGGGAGTTAGATATGGCCCTTGTGGCTACGGGGGTCAGGGGGTATGGAGGGAAGGCTGGGGCGGTGTTCTGAGTTGGATGATCAGCCATGATCATAATAAATGGTGGTGCAGGCTCGAAGGGCCGAACGGCCTACTCCTGCACCTATTTTCTATGTTTCTATATCACTGGCATATGTTGTGAAATTTGCTAACTTTACAGCAGCAGTACAATGCAATACAGAATTAAAAAATACACGTGGACTAAGATGTTAACTGTCCTGTGCTATGACCAGTGGAATCATCAGTTGATCTGCCACCTGTCTTCAGGGGTTTCGGCCCGTTTATGATCAAGACTCCCTCGAGGTGGTGGGCCAGCAGTGCTAAACCACCACCTCCCACTGGTGAGCTTAAAAACTTGGCATCTGCCTCTATCAGAATTGTTGGTTACTTCCATCCAACAGACAGTTTGCTCTTCAGGTGTCTATGCAACTACTGAAGGGTTTGCAAGATATGTATACTCTGTCTGACTATCTGACCCTCTGGACATACTTGGTCCACACCCATGCTGATCCTTTCTCTGCTGCCTCAGCTACAACCCTGCTGGTTGACTTGATCTCTCTTCTAGTGAAGCCAAGGTCATGCAGCTACTTCTGGAAAGTGAACGCAATAAACCCACGGCAGCCTGCTTCGAATGGATAGCATGAGACCTTCCACCCTCTGTCTCTGCACTCTGATCTTAATTCTGCATACTTGGTTAACTTGCGCTCATGGGCTTCATCGATGTTGTCTTCCCAGGGGACTGTGAGTTCACCAATAACCACTTCTCCACTGGTGTCAGACCATACGATTATATCTGGACGCAATGTGGTGAAAGCTATTTGCTCCAGGAAACTACCTTTTCCGTCCAGATCAGCCTTGACACACCAATCATTGGTTGAAGAAAGTATGCTTGATCGTGAGCCTGCGCTGTACACCCTTGACTTGGAGCCTTCTTTCACAAATGATATGCGATGTTCTGTGCAACATGGGACATGAGATAAGTTGTGCTGCAGTACTCTCTGCTCAACCGCTTCTGTTACAACTTTGAGAACGTTGTTATGTCTCCATGTGTACATGCCGCTGGAAAGATTGACTCTGCATGCACTCAAAATAATAGAGAAAATAATAATAGAGAAAAAAAACTGAATTACTGTGTGTGTGTGTGTGTGTGTGTGTGTGTGTGTGTGTGTGTGTAAAATAGTTAAATAAGTAGTGCAAAAACAGAAGTAGTGAGGTAGTGTTCATAGATTGAACATCCATTCAGCAATCTGATGGCAGAGGGGAAGAAGCTGTTCCTGAATCGTTGAGTGTGTGCCTTCAGGCTTCTGTACCTCCTTCTCGATGGTCACAATGAGAAGAGGGTGAAGGGGGTCCTTAATGATGGATGTCACCTTTTTGGAGCACCGCTCCATGAAGATCTCCTGGAAGTACCCCATTACTATTGTAAAATTGCCCTTTGTACATGCTTTTTCTAACTCTTGTTGTAATTTATATCCCACATCCTGGATACTGTTCAGAGACATGTATACGAATCCCATCTGGATCTTTTTACCCTTAGAGTTTCTAACTCTACCCGCAAGGATTCTAACTCTTAAACATGAGAAGTTCTGCAGGTGCTGGAAGTCCCGAAGAAGGGTCTTGGTCCGAAATATTGACTGTTTATTCATTTCCATGGATGCTGCTTGACCTGCTGAATACCTCCAGTACTTTGTGGCTGTTGCTTAGGATTCTACGTCCGATGTAATAATATATGTAGTGCACTGATTGACATCTTTACTGTTATGCTTGTAGGTATTTCATTTAGCAGCTCTATAAGAGCTGTTTGTTCCGTTTTCAGCCTGTTTGGATTATTATTGAAGATAAAGGATGATGTGGAATGTGTGGCATCCAATTAGCGTGGAGGTTTCTCTTGGTGAGGGACAGTAAGGTTGGTCTTGGGCTTTTGTTCGAGAGGCGACACTGGGGAGAACTGGTCGTAGCCATTGACCGAGGGCCTAGCACATGAGTGACAGAGAAGTTCAAGATGAGCTCCAACTTGTGCACATTTAACTGTTTAATTAGAATGGGGCCTTTTCTTTTTGTTGTTCTTTACTAATCCTTTCGTTAAGATTCATAAATATAATTCCTTTAATTGTATGTAGTGTATTGTCTGTAATTTTGTGGCATTAATGTGTAACAGGGTAGCGAATTACACAGCATCCACACAAGCAGGGGGTTGGCGGGGGGCTCACGCCTCAATCTCACACCTTTGGCGGGTCCCTCGACTTACGCAGCCGAGGAAACCAGAGTGTTTCAAATATATAATTTATATTATTTAGAAGGGCCGAGATGGCCTGTTTCCGTGCTGTAATTGTTATATGGTTTATATGGTTATAAGTATTAAGTTATGTTTCTTCTCTTATCTATTCACTCTTGCTTTCCTTCTAAATTTCTCAGCAAAGATTTTGCAAATTTTATCTCATTTTGCTGAAAGGAGCTTGCTTCAGTGATCACATTTGCTGGCATTTCTATTACCCAATCTCAACTTTTATTGATTCCATAAGCATTCTTCAGTTCCGTTACATGTGTACCTTAAAGTAGTTATGACTGGAAAAGACAATTTAATCCAAAAGATTATCTCCCTTTATCTTCGTGTTCATAACTGGATATTAGTCTAACTCTGTTGTTTATTGTGAAATAAAATTGTTGTGCTTTCACATATTGTGAGGGTATTACTGTTGGAAAGTGAAACTCTTCCCATTTCCACTGCATCGGCCATGCCATAACCAGATCTAGGTTAAAGTATCTCTCCAGGGCACGGAGCCTTTCACTGATCTGTTGTTGGGTCAGTTCTAATGCTGGCCCAGATAGACTGGAAAGAAGGGGTTGGTTGGGATCAGAGCCGATTTTGCTTCCTCTCCATGATGGTCATTTCTCTCTTCATAATTGTGTTCTTTCAAGTTTGTTGCTTTGTGGCTACCTGTGAGGAAGCAAATCTCATGGTTGTATAATATATACATTATTTGATAATGAGTGAGTCTTGATTCTTTTCTTTATGTTCTGTCTGTATCCAGCTATGCCAGTGTAACATAGGGTTCCATTTCCCTTATTGGGTGGCCTCTTCCTGTGTTATTGCCAAATAGTTTGGAATTAGCTTTAATTTATTGTTGAAATTGGATTCAGGCGATCTCAGCTCATTGCACAATGGGCCAACAGTGTTAGTGGACAGAAGGAACTTTCATACCATAAGTCTGACCAGTGTTTAACCTAAACCTCAAACCTTGCTTTAATGATAAACAGGCCGATTGAAACAAAATTTAAATAAAATGCACTGGTAATGAGAATTAAAATGTCAGGTATAGGGGGATAAAGTGTACAAAGCCACAGAAATGCTCTGCTGTCCGATTACTAAGGATTTTCTCCATCAGTTGTCACACTGTATAACTTTACCAACTGTAGTGGCTCTACCTGCTCACCATCACAGATCAACATCGTCTTTGAACGGCTTCTATTTGCTCAATATACAACTTATTTGTGATCACAATCATCAAGTCATGGAAATCCAAACCCAATTTGTTGGCAGTAGTCATGGCGCTTTCAGATAGTGCCAATTCTCAAATAACTTCCACTGCACTCACACCATGGCAAACTCACTGCTAGGATGTACCTCAGTTTAATAAGGCAAAGGTCTCTTCCTTCACTTCCTTATATGGTATCTGGCCACCTTTCACTAAGAAATTTCTCTAGGCTTTATCCTTTATCTTGTCAATAACAATTTAAAGTTGATGTCCCTTTTCGGGGAGCATAATGGTTAGAGTAACACTTTATAACGGCAGCGATTAGAGTTCAATTCCCATCATGGTGTGTTAGGAGTTCATAATTCTCCTTGTGACCACGTGCTTTTCCTCTGTGTGCTTTGGTTCCCTTCCAAAGACATATAGTTTGGGGTTACACACATAAAAATTGCTGGGGGACGCAGCAGGCCAGGCAGCATCTATAGGAAGAGGTACAGTTGACGTTTCGGGCCGAGACCCTTCGAAGGGTCCTGACGAAGGGTCTCGGCCTGAAACGTCGCCTGTACCTCTTCCTATAGATGCTGCCTGGCCTGCTGCGTTCCCCAGCAATTTTTATGTGTGTTGCTTGAAATTCCAGCATCTGCAGATTTCCTCGTGTTTGCGTAGTTTGGGGTTAATAAGTTGAGGATATATAATGTTGGTGACAGAAGCATGGTGACACTTGCAGGCTGCCCCCAGCACATCCTTAGACTGTGTTGGTTGTTGACACAAACAACATTTTTTTTGCATGCTTTGATGTTTTGAGGTACATGCTTTGTGCAGAATTATCATTAATCTTTATGGATTTGTTTATAGAACCAAACATACTTTTAATTCTTTTATACTCAGAATTTTAAGTTTTATTAATTAGCAAGGAAAAGATGAATTATGAAAGGAAGCTGGTGACTAATATCAAATAAGCTTTTTGAAGTATATAAAGGGTAAAGGAGAGTCGAGGGTAGCTATAGAACCAATAGAAAATGACACTGGAGATATTGTAATGAGAGACACAGAGATAGCAGAGGAACTGAATGCGTATTTTGCATCAGTCTTCACAGTGGAAGACATCTGCAGGATACTGGACATTCAAGAGTGTCAGGGTTATGTGCAGTGAAAATTACGACTAAGAAGATGCTCAGGAAGCTTAATGGTCTGAGGGTAGATAAATCTCCTGGACCTGATGGAATGCACCCTCGGGTTCTGCAGGAAGTAGCTGGAGAGATTGCGGAGGCATTAACAATGATCTTTCAAGAATCAATAGCTCTTTTGTTGTACTGGATGACTGGAAAATTGCAAATGTAACTCTGCTATTTAAGAAAGGTGGGAGGCAGCAGAAAGGAAACTGTAGACCTGTTAGCCTGACATCAATGGTTGGGAAGTTGTTGGAATCAATTGTTAGGGATGAGATTATGGAGTACCTGGAGGCACATGACAAGTTAGGCCAAAGCCAGCATGGTTTCCTGAAAGGAAAATCTTGCCTGCCAAACCTACTGTAATTTTTAAAGCAAATAACAAGCAGGGTAGACAAAGGAGATGCAGTGGACGTGGTGTACTTGGATCTTCAGAAGGCTTTTGACAAGGTGCCGCACATGAGGCTGCTGAGCAAGATAAGAGCCCATAGAATTACAGGGAAGTTACTGGCATGGGTGGAGCATTGGCTGATTGGCAGAAAACAGAGAGCAGGAATAAAGGGATCCTATTCTGGCTGGCTGCCGGTTACCAGTGGAATTCCACAGGGGTCGGTGTTGGGACCGCTGCTTTTTACAATGTATGTCAATGATTTGGACTTTGGGGTTAATAGATTTGTGGCTAAATTTGCCGATGATACAAAGATAGGTGGAAGAGCGGATAGTGTTGAGGAAACAGAGAGACTTAGGTAGTTTTGGGGAATGGGCAAAGAAGTGGCAAATGAAATACAATGTTGGAAATTGTATGGTCATGTACTTTGGTGGAAGGCATAAACAGGCAGACTATTATTTAGATGGGGAGAGAATTCAAAATGCAGAGATGCAAAGGGACTTGGGAGTCCTTGTGCAGGATACCTTAAAGGTTAACCTCCAGGTTGAGTCGGTGGTAAGGAAGGCGATTGCAATGTTGGCATTCATTTCTAGAGGTATGGAATATAAAAGCAGGGATGTGATATTGAGGCTGTATAAGGCACTTGTGAGACCACACCTGGAGTATTGTGTGCAGTTTTGGGCTCCTTATTTTAGCAAGGATATACTGACATTGGAGAGAGTTCAGAGAAGATTCACAAGAATGTTTCCAGGAATGAAAGGGTTACTGTATGAGGAATGTCTGGCAGCTCTTGGGCTGTATTCCCTGGAGCTCAGAAGAATGAGGGGTGATTTCATAGAAACATTCCGAATGTTAAAAGAGCTGAATAAATTTGATATGGCAAAGTTACTTCTCATGGTAGGGGTGTCTAGGACAAGAGGGCACAACTCCTGGACTGAAAGATGTCCATTTTCAACAGATATGCGGAGACACTACTTTTGTCAAAGGGTGGTAAATCTGTGGAATTTGTTGCCATGAGTGGCTGTGGAGGCCAAGTCATTGGGTGTATTTAAGGCAGAGATAGATAGGTTCTTGATTAGCCAGGGCATCAAAAGGTATGAGGAGAAGGCAGGGGAGTGGATATTTCTGGAAGAATTGGATCAGTCCATGATTGAGTGGCGGAGCAGACTCGATGGGCTGAATGGCCTACTTCTGCTCCTATATTTTATGATCTTATGGTCTTATTCATTTGAAGTTTTTTAGATGTTCCAGCTGATTTACAGCCTGTAGCATTTTTTCTATTGAGCGTCTTCTGTATCACTGGCTTAGCTCCAAAATTTATGATCTCCCACCTGTTGACATTAGAATGCAACATTAACCTTTCATCTTAATCCACTAAACTAACTGACTGGCTCTTTAAACACACTCTAATATCTCCCAAGGTAATTTAGCATTTTTAAAATCTACATGTGTTGTGGTTTCAGATTTAAATTCTTCTTAACTTTGATGAGTCACAAGCCATTCATGCATACCAACAGATTTAGCATTGAGTTGTGGTAAACCATATTCATCCCTTTTTCAATTGAAGTCAAACATGTTTTCCAATATTCTGTTTCTGATATAATTTTATTTCATTTTCTTTAAAGATACAATGTGGAACAGACCCTTCCGGTCCAATGAGCCAAGAACCCCAAATTTTTAACACTCGCCTAATCACTGGACAATTTACAGTGACCAGTAAGCCTACACACTGGTGCGTCTTTGGAATGTGGGAGGAAACGGAGCACCTGGAGGAAACCCATGGGTAGGAGAGATGAATTTCAGAATTGAGCTCTGAACTCCGATGCACTGAGCTGTAACAGCATCACGCTAACTGGTACACTTGGGCCGCCTGGTGGTGTAGTAGCATCAGGACTTTGAGGCAGATGGGCCTGAGTTCGAATCCGGGTGGGTCCTAAACTGGGCAGCAGCAGTGTCTCTGTGGAAGAAAGGCGTGGCCCTTTGCTTCCGTATCTTGCCACAAAAACCCTCTGGATAACTACACTATCCATGGGGTTGTCGTAAGGTTGATGGCATTCAACAACAACTGCTACACTACTGTGGCACCCTCCTATGATATCGTGGGTTAAGTCATATCCTGGCTATGTTTTTAATTCATTTTATTGAGAAGAGTGATTGCAGCAAGGCCAATGTTCTTTGCCCAATACAAAATAGCCTTTGACTTTTGTGTCTGTCTTGGCCATTTCAAAGGGCCTTTAAAAATCAACCACACCAGTGTGGATCTGGTGTCACACGGAGAGCAGCAGATTTTTTTCCCTGTAGGAAACCAATGGGTGTTATGATTATTTTTGTCACCATTAAAAGAACCAACTTTTCATTCAATACTTACATTGTTACTTGAATTTGAATCCCCTATTTCTTTTGGTGGGTTTCAAACTTGATTTATATTAATATTCCAAGTCACTAAAAAACAGTTCATTAATCTAACCACAGTGTTCTTGTACCAGTGATTTTGATTTTGTACTGTCATTTTAACCTTATAACTTTTACAGCATTCAGATTTCCATTACCACTACCTGTACGTGAAATGAAGAGATATAGGAACAGAATTAGGCCATTTTGTCCATCAAATCTGTTCTGCCATTTCATCATGGCTGATCCATTTCCCTATCGATACAGAAAACGAGGGACACAGAAAAAGGAATGTAGTGCACTAGAGTGAAGTGAGCAAGTTTAAAAGAGTTCTCAAAGCCCGTATTAAAAGTTTTCATAGATATATGAGGGGAGCTAGCCCCTGTTCTAAAGATTGACAGCAGGTGAGCTCCACCAGCAGGCTCATCCATTCCTATCTACTCAGTACAAGCCATTGAAATGTTAATCTCTGCCCTCCACCTCTACTTAACTTCCCCCATACTTTCCCAGAAGCGATATACCCATCTTGCCAATCTGTGGCTCAACATGGCCAAACTTGTAATGATCAAGCACCTCTATAATTCTGGATGAATAGAAGCAAGCGGGATTCAGAGTATCATCATAAACAATTTTATTTTTTATGCACATTTTGAAATAAAATGTTTTGTAACTATTAATGCATTTCAATACAGTTTTAATTTATTTTTTAGTAGTAAGCCCTTGGGTTTATAAAAAAAAAGGTTCAGCATACTTGTTTTCTGAACAATATTGCCAGTTGAGACCTGTTATAGTTATAAATGGGTTTCTATTATCCATAGCACCTCCTTTTGAATTAATTCTGGAATAATTCATTTGTAAGTTAAGAATTTGACAAATCTTTAAATAATAATTGGTGTACAATAGATTGGTTTTGAATAGTTCTATGTGGAAAACACTAAACTACTAGATTTTTAAAAAATGTGTTTCTATTGTGATAGTTCAGTTTAACATAGCATTGTCAAACTTTTCTGTCAGCTTATTTCACAACACATGCACTTGCTGCTTGAAGCCTAATTCTTTGTAACACTTTGGGTCCTCTTGCTGCCAGGAGGAATAGTTGCATGTTGTAAATATTTGGAAAGCCCCTGTTGGTTCTATCTGAAGGGATATGGATAAAAATAATCATTGAGCAGTTGGTCAAGTGAGCCATTATGTGATTGATCGTTATAAAATCTGTAAGAAACATTTTTAACTAAGACATTTGAAATAACATCAATTCTCTGCTGTCTTTCTTTGCTAGGGTGGAGTTGACTGATTGACACTAATTCTCCTTTGAAACAATAGGCAATAGATATGAATTTAATGATATATTTTCCCTGAACTTTATATAACATAATGAAAAGGCTAATTGCCATTTAGTCGGAGACAGTAATGGAGCAGTTTGATAAAGCGCTGTGGAAAGGAGTTTCAACATTAGCCCACCTTGGACAGAAGAGGAGTGGGAAATGTTCACGCACAGGCTCCATCCAGCAAGCCACCCAAAACATTTTAGTTGTGAAGCTTTTTTGAAAAGTATTCTGTTTGAATTGGCAGCACCCCACAAACATGTAGAAACTACTCGTTGCTGCGGTGGGGGTTGGGATGTTTGTAGGTGATGTGGGCGACCAGGAGAATTGCCAATATAATTGACATGCATCAAATAGTTTGACTAATTAAAAATCCCGAGAAGGATGAATGCATATAATCAGAAGAATATAAGCCATTGGACTCAACTGAAGGTAACTCAACATAAACTTGGTCATTTTCACGTAAGTGTATTATAGAACTCCCTGAGGCTTGATCAACGTAACCCTCTGTATAGTCATCATATGTGTACATTATGGGTTCGTGATTTTTGAACAGTCCAACCCAAACATTTCCTCCTTTGACTTGTAAATGGTAAGTGAAGTGATAGATACCTGGTGTTTTACATGTAAATATTCCAGTTGTTGGATCATAGTCATTGTTTTGATTGGCTAATATTTTGTCAAATACGATTGGTTGTCGTGTTGCTGGGTAGGATTCCGAAAGAATGGCTGTAAAGGCCGGATATGAATTTGCCACACCTCCTTCTATGAAGCCATTGTAACCCCCATACTTTCCTGTCTGTGCACTTTCCCCCGGAGGCCCTGGTGGACCAGGTGGGCCAGGTGGACCTGGGGGACCTTCTGGACCTGGAGGGCCTTCAGGTAATTTTTCAAGAAAGCCGGCAGAAAGACCCGGTAGTCCTGGTGGCCCTGGAGGTCCTGGATCTCCTTTTTCACCAGGGAATCCTGGAGGTCCTTGGTAACCAGGAGGGCCTCTTGAACCAGGAGGTCCAGGGGGCCCATCCATTCCAACCTCACCGGCAAACCCTGGTGGCCCTGGAAGACCTTGAGCACCAGGTTCACCTGTTTTTCCAGGTGGGCCAATGGGTCCAATGGCTCCTTTTTGGCCAAGTGGTCCCATTGGACCTTCAGGTCCTGGCACACCAGGTTCTCCTGGAATTCCTGATTTGCCTGGGGCACCCCCTGGACCCATCTCACCCTTTGGTCCCTGATAACCTTGAGCGCCTGCTGAGCCCTGTGCCCCTTTAGCCCCTGGTGCTCCAGGTGGACCAGGCGCACCTTGTAGACCTTCAGGCCCAGGTGGACCAGATGGTCCTAAAAGTCCAGAGGCTCCAGGATTGCCTGCGGCACCTTTCTCGCCTTTCTCTCCAGGATATCCGGCAGGGCCTGGAGCACCTGAGTCCCCCTTAGGTCCTGGTGGACCCTGTCTCCCAAAACCAGGAAGTCCAGGTTCACCGGGTATGCCTTGGGCACCAGGTGGACCATCGGGTCCAGGAGGTCCTGGTAACCCTGGTGTGCCATCTTCTCCAGGCTTTCCAATACCTGGTGGTCCAGGTAACCCAGGTGGCCCTTTTTGACCTGGTGCACCAGAAAATCCAGGTGAACCTGGTGAGCCCTTTTCACCTTTCTCTCCTGGTTTTCCAGGAAGGCCTGTCACTCCTGGTTTTCCATATCCTGTTTCACCACGAATTCCTTGTGGTCCTGGTGGCCCAGGAGGACCCCTTTCACCTGCACGGCCCGGTATTCCAACTCCTCTTCCTCCCTTTTCACCAATTGGACCAGGGTCCCCTGGTTCTCCTTTCTCACCAGGTGGACCTATTGGTCCTGTAGTACCTGGTGACCCTGGTGCACCTGGTTTACCAGGAATGGACAATCCATTTGGCCCTGGAAATCCTCTTGGACCTGGTGAACCTTTCTGTCCTTGCATGCCAGGAGATCCCATGTTGCCTTTTGGTCCTTGGTTGCCTCTTTCACCTGTCTTTCCCGGTGGTCCTGAAGCACCCTGCTTCCCTACTCCTGGCAGCCCCTGTGGGCCTGGCTGCCCTGGTGGGCCTGATGGTCCTTGAATTCCAGCACCTGGTTTTCCTGGGTATCCTGGTGGACCTGGCGGACCGGGGTATCCTCGTGGACCTTGTGGTCCTCGATGCCATCTCACTGTTAATACGAGATGAAGAGATCTAGTTTAGATTATGGTATTGACTAAATTTATATTGCTACATTATAAGGGTTTTACTGATTTCAATATTACCCTTTTTAAGGATGTATATTTTGAGAGGATTAGATAGATTTTCTGAGTATGCCTGCAGGAAAAAGAATCTCAGGGTTGGATGTGGTGATATTATTGTCCTATGATAATAAAATTTACTTTGAACTTTGAACCTTTGAGAATATAAAAGCAAGGATGTAATGTTAAGGCTTCATAAGATGCTGGTGAGGCCTCATTTGAAGTATTGTGAGCAGTTTTGGGCCCCTTATCTAAGAAAGGATGTGCTGACATTGAAGAGGGTTTAAAGGAGGTTCACAAAAATTATCAGTGGAAACCACAAGAATGAAGGGGGTCTTATTGAAACCTATTGAATGTTGAAACTCCTCACAGAGTAGATTTGGAGAGGATGGTTCCTATGGTGGGGGAGTCTAAGACCAGAGGACACAGCCTCAAAATAGAGGGATGACCATTTATAATGGAGATGAAGAGGAACTTCTTTAGCCAGAGAGTGGTGAATCGGTGGGGTTCTTTGCCACAGTCAGCTGTGGAGGCCAGGTCGTTGGATATATTTAAGGCAGAGGTTGATAGATTCTTGATTAGTCAAGCCATGAAGGGTTATGGGGAGAAGGCTGGAGATTGGGGCTGAGAGGGAAATGGATCTGCCATGATGAAATGGCAGAGCAGACGTGATGGGCCAAATGACCTAATTCTGCTCCTATATCTTAAGATCGTAAGGCCTATTTCAAGAGATGAGTAGAAATGCCCAGTAATGTGAAGCTTATGATGATTTTTCTTTTTTATTTATTTACAAAAGTTAGTAACTTATTAGCATGAGTTATACCGGTAAAGAAGCAGATATTTAGAAGGTTTATAAAAAATAATGGATTGTGAGTAAGTGTATTGCAAGAACTTGAGACAATTATTCAGCTGTTACACAAATCCTTGTAACAGATTTGATTTTAATAATTTAAAAGTTCTATATTCCCAGGTTTATATACATAGAAGGAATTGTATATTAATGCCAGGCTTGTATCCCTTCCCCTTATGAGGCCAACTTCCAGTCCAGATAATTGGGCGTGAATATATAGGCTGACACTTCACTGTGGTGCTGGGGGATTACCAGGATGTCAGAGGTGGCTTCAATTAACCATGATGTTAAGCAGAGATCCGGTTTATCTTCAGCAGCAAGTACAAAGAGCCAGGGGAACGCAACAGGTCAGGCAGTGTCTATGGGGAAGAAAAGATTCATTGTTCTTTTTCAGAGTGAGCCAGGGGATATCCTGGGCAATAATTATACCTCAAATTTTCATGTATCTCATCACTACAACATGGCTGTTTTTAGAAACTTGGCTCTGCACAAATTGCCTTCATTATTACCTGTATAACACCTGTGACAATGTCTAAATAGATACTTCATTGATTGAAAATTTACAGCAGTCCATAGAGGTAAGTTTCTGCCCCATGCTAGAATAGAATCCTGATGAATGGTGTTGGCCCGAAATGTTGACTGTTTATACCCTTCCACGGATGCTGCCTGACTTGCTGAGTTCCTCCAGCATTTATTGCTCAATATTTCCACCATCTGCAGAATCTCTTGTGTTTAGAAATTTTTATTCCCTTTTATTGTTCATCATTGTGATCACTTTCCCCACCTCTGCCCATGATATAGTGCCAGTACCTTAGTTAAGTTGTTGTAGCAGCACAGAAAAAGGCCACAGCATGATGCATAACTACTTGTTTAGCTCTCCCCGATTAGTAGTCTGTCCACCTGGCCAGAAGTCCAGGAACTGATGGCTGCAACTATTGGCAAAATTCTCCAAGTTTACCCAGTTAAACCCTTTCATTATGTTATGGATCTCCACCTGGTTGGTTTTACCTCTTGTCTTCTGCAGAGAAGTGTGCCTCAGTCTGCTTGGTTTTCTTGACAGTGGAAAATCTTCAAGTTCTGTTATCATCCTGGTAAATTACTTTGCACCCCCTACAAAGCTTTCATATTCTTGTTGTGATATTGAGACCAGAAATCTTCCTTTTGCTCTGAGTGCAGTCCAAATGAGAAAATTTCAACTCTGATTTTTGACGTCAAAATGAGCTCCAGTTGCTTGTTTTGCTTTTTAGATGAAGCTGTTAGTACATTTGAGTTTCTGTGTCCTGTTATTTCTCTGTCCTGTTCAGACTGTCACTAGGCTAAAGCTACATGATGCAACAGAAATTGCTGGAGATTTATGGCAGGTATCTCTAGAATCTTGTGTTTTTACTTCAGATTTCATGTTTCACCATGCTTTTTAATTGCTCTGGGTTTCAAATGATCTATAAGCACATAGAGTATTGATCTTAAGAAGCAGAATTAGGCCATTTGGCCCATCGAGTCTGCTCTGCCATTCCATCATGGCTGACTTATTATTACTCTCAACCCCCTTCTCCCCATAACCTTTGCCCTAACTAATCAAGACCCTTTGAACCGTTGCCTTAAATATAATCCATCGTCTTGGCCTCCACAGCCTTCTATGGCAATGAATTCCACAGATTCATTACCCTCTGGCTCAAGAGATGCCTCCTCATTTCTGTTCTAAATGGATGTCCCTCTATGCTGACTGGTTAGAGTGTAATGAGGAATAAAAGTCTAGTAGTAGTGAAACAAATTGAAACAAAATTCCTCCCATTGAGAAAGCACAGGATCCAAGCATACCTTAACAGTCTAACAGTTTCAGAGCAAAACAAAGCATAACTCAGCAGCAACATACCATCCACTTTAAGGCTCCCCCTAACACTTTGTCACTAGGAACAATGTAGCATCGATTTATTATCTTAGTTGTATAGTTTGCCTTCTTTTACACCTTGGTTGATTGTTAGACTTTGTCTATTTCTGTACAGGTGTTTGTACAATTCTATTGTATTTCTATATTTACTTTGAACTTTGAATATTTTAGCTGATTTTAATAATTGGAGCAAATCACAGTTTCTTTGACACTCCAAGAACTCAGTGATAGTGTTTTATAGTTAGCGGTCTAATGGTAAAAAGAGGAACTGGTGATTGTGGAAAGATGTGTTTGCAGAGAGGAGAGATGATGACAGAAAACTGATTGTAATGGAAATCTGGGAAGTTGGAGTTTGAAATCATTTACCTAACATTACAACAAGTGGCACACCACATTTGTTTAGTAAGTTGGTCTGAGAAAGTCATTAAGAAGTGAGTAAAATTGATAGGGAAGGGCATAATTGGAGAGTTGATGTGACAAAAACACATCACATAAATAAACTAGATTTCTTATTCCCCTGCAATAATCTTGCTTCTATTAAGAATTATTAATGGACAATTCAATTCTCTGTGTAATACAAGCCTACTTCTCACCTCTGGGGATAGACACGCGGTTTTCTTCCGAACTTTCAGAACTTCGATCTATGCTTCGTTGACCTGTTTTGGAAAAGTCAACAAAGCACTATGGAACTTGGTGAATATTTTCATTTTTTACTTTGGGTTCACATACAAGCACAGAAGTAATATCTGGAATTGGATTACCACAAATGATCTTTTGGCAGTTCTGCAATAATTTATGTTTATTCATGTTCCTAGTGAAGAAGAAATATAAATGTCATGGTTAATATTCTCTCAGCTCCTTGCATGTAACTAATGTTGTATTAAAAGTTTGTATTCAGTACTTCATTAAAAAAAGAGTACATCTTTTGATCACCAAGCCAACTTTTGATTTGTGTTCAAACTTTAACTCCCCGATGAGCTTTAATTTCTGACGGGAGCTACATATGGGCCTCCGAACAGTACCCAGGATATGGGCTACAAATAACAACATGAGATAGAAAATGTATGTCAAAAGGGAAATGTTACCATACACATGGGGGATTTCAATATGCTGGTAGATTGTAGAAAATCAGGTTGGTGCTGGATCCCAAGAGGGAGAATTTGTAGAATGCTTGTAAGATGGCATGTTAGAGCAGCTTGTGGTTAGGCCCACTAGGGAAAAGGCTATTCTGGATTAGGTGTTGTGAAATGAATTGGATTTGATTAGGGAACTTAAGGTAAAGGTACCCTTAGGTGACAGGGAGTATAATATGATAGACTTCACCTTGCAATTTAAGAAGGAGAAACTAAAGTCAGGTGTATCAGTATTACAGTGGAGTAAAAGGAATTACAGAGGCATGAGAGAGGAGCTGACCAAAGTTGATTGGTGGGGGACACTAGCAGAGATAACAACAGAGCAGCAATGGCTGAAGTTTGTATCAGTTCTGTACTAAAACATTTTTGACACAATTCAAATATGTAATTACTTGAACCATTTCCCTGCCTTGCTAAATTATTTTAGTGCTGATTTTAATCAAGTTGTATATGAATAAAAAGTAAACAGAAAATCAAAAAATGAACCCATATTTTACATACAAATCTTTTCAAACCTGCAATGAAGAACTAACATTAACTTCTATTTTTTTCTCTGTTTATGGTTAAAGTTAGATACTAAGAAAGTCTATATTGTTGGATGTAAAGTACAATAGACTATTATGTATATAATAAGAACTGTGTTTTTAGTTAATTAAAACAAGGTTGCCATTGACATTTTTTATATTTTGATGATACTTATGCAACCTGTTTTATATTTTTTTAGTTCTTATTTTATCTCCTTAATAAACTCAATGTCCTTGGGTTGAATTGAGTTCACAGGCCCGGATATCTTAATTGCTGGCAATGCCACATTCGTTACACTGGACTGCCTGGATTGACCATGAACACTGCACCACACCCTTCTGACTAAGCCATGTCAGGACCATGTGGGTGAATACTTAACCAATTACGAGCAGAGGAAAGACTTACCATTCATGAATCTATTATGGTGAACTAATAGAATATTCTTTCTTAGCAATAATTAGATTCTCTAATCTAAAAATAACTGCAAAGCACTCTGGTTAATGTTAATTTTTTGCAAAACAAATTAAATAGTATTATAATAGTAAGTTTGATTTTATTTATTCTTAATAGGAGCACATTACTTTTGTTTGGAAAGAACTTCATTTGATAAACTCAGCTGAAAGGCCAAGGTCTGTTACTCAAGCTGTTGAAAATAAACCAAGACATTGCAGCTGGGTGATGCCATAAGATTCAGCCAGAATAATTACTACTAGAAATATTGCAAAATAATAAAAAATAAAGGCCTTGATAGAGAGGATGTGGAGATGTTTCTTGTGGTGGGGGGAGTCTAACACCAGAGGACATCACCTCAGAATTAAGAGATACCCATTTTGAAAAGAGATGAGGAAATATTTATTTAACCAGAGAGCAGTGAATCTCTGGAATTTGTTGCAACAGGCGACGTGGAGGGCAAGTCCTTAGATATACTTAAGACAGAGTTTGTTAGATTCTTGCTTAGTCAGGGCATGATGGGATATGGGGAGAAAGCAGGTGATTGGGGCTGAGAGGGAAAGTTGATCAGCCAGGATGAAATGGCACAACTGACTTGATGGGTCAAGTGGCCTAATTCTGCTCCTCTATCTTATGGTCTTATAATCTAAATTAAGAGTGTACTTAAGAAGAATAGACGTCTTAACTTTAAGCACAATTATTTGTTTCATTATCGCCATGGTAGTTTATTTTCCGCCTGATTATTGGTTTTAACAATAACTGATTATTAGCAACTGATACCTCATTGTAGGTTTTAATATCTGTATGGTACCTATTATTTTGTAAACTTCTTGTCTCTCTAATTTACCTGTATTACTTTCGTTTCAGGTCTGCATAGTATTTGGGTCTTCCTTGCCAAGGTTGGGTGTCCACAGGGAAACACCTGAGTTAATTGACTCAGATGGAAATCCTGACCTTATGTGGACCTGATGTTAACCTGGGACTAATTGAGGGACAGATTTTACAACAGTTACTGAAGGTACTGGGCACTAAACCAGAAATTGACTATCATGTCCAGTATCAGCTGATGTAGGGTTGATGACCTCATTCATTTCCGTAGCGATTATTGGCCACCTTTTTTTAAAAAAAAAAAGTTACGTTCCTTTAATGTTTTAATGGTTTGCAATTACAATAACATTTAATTAATTAACTATGTACAAAATATTACTTGAATCTTAATGGCTTCCAGACATATTTCTTAAAACTTTTCAAAGCTTTAACAGGAAACAAAGGCCACTTTCAGCTTTGCCTTCTGATAAAACATATCAGGGCAATACAGGGAGCGGCCTTTGGCCTAGTCATTGCTGCCCATTATCAAGATGCAGAGGGAAAACAAGATATATCCTCTATGTCTGTCCCTGATGAACATGTCCAGCATGGACACAGCTTGGTATTGTTATCAGTTTGTGGCACATCTACTTCTTCAGAAGATTAAAAAAATTTACCATGTACTGGATGACTGTTACCAATTTTTACAGACTCACCTTAGAAAAGCCACTATATGGATGCCTTCCAGCTTTTTAGCATCAGGAAGCACTGCCTCAATAGGGATGAAGCTAAGAGCTGGAAAGTTGATTGGCAAAAGGGATATGAGAGGATCTAAGAGTGGGAAAGTTCATCCTTCCCCCTCCTGTCTTCTCCTATCATTTCGGATCTCCTCCTCCCCCTCCCACTTTCAAATCTCTTACTATCTCTATCTTCAGTTAGTCCTGACGAAGGGTTTCGGCCTGAAACGTCGACTGTACCTCTTCCTATAGATGCTGCCTGGCCTGCTGCGTCCACCAGCAATTTTTATGTGTGTTGCTTGAAATTTCAGCATCTGCAGATTTTCTCGTGTTTGCAGTATCAAATCTAACACCATTTAATACCTAACCTGCTATTTTCATTATTCAACACCAATGAGCTGACCTTTTTCTGACATGTGTATGCCAGTTTTGTAGCACAGCATTTGAACTAATATAATTCAAATTGGAACTTACATTAAAAATAGATACGACTCTTGATTTGTGCAGACACTGATTTTCCTTTACTTTATCATGATTATATTGTGACCTCTGACCTTTCATCTTATTTAGTATCAGCCATTCATCAGTTTATTGGCAATGACTTTTGCCATTTCAAAAATAAAGCTTTGTTGAAGATCTTCGAGAATTTTGAAGTTTAAATAAGCCGTATGATGACAAAGTATCTGAAGAAAATCTATTTTTTTATATCACTTTCTTAGTTATTTATCACAAGAATTGCACAGCATTAACCTAGTCCATTTAAGAAAGCTGCTCCTAGGAGCTTTGATCTGCAAGGATAATACCCCGTTGCTTGTTATTTGCCAATTGTGGTGGTCGACTATTTCATTCTGCCTATGTTGACAAAGACAATTGGAATTATAATATGGATGGATGAAGCAGAACGCATGCCTGTTATACCAGTAATTACTTGGCTGCAAGTTTGTGCAGGAGTGACCCAGGCTCACCCTAGTTGTCTGAGGAGTTGGTGAAGTATTTGGTTTTGGGAGGGACAGAATATGCCATTCTGAGCCTTTTTATATTCCATGTTGTCTGGAAAAGTGCATCAGCAGATAGATGCTTGAAAGGTTTCTCCGCTCAATTTAGTGATGCACAATATGCGGGCCTTGCATCGAGGATATAGAAAAATAAGGTTCGTGAGAAGAAAATAAAAATTAAAAATTAGTTGCCCAAACTATCATTCAGAGACAAGAAACAAAGACCTGAAGATTCAACGGAGCTGCACAGAGCTGTCATTTTGAATGATTTAGTTTATTAAAACTCAGAATAACTACAACATAAACACTTACCATTAGTATATCTATAATATCCAAGTCCATTGACCAAGGTAACAGTTAATAGCAACAGATATGTACCAGCCTCTTTTGGAGCCATCTTTTTGTTCAAATCTGTAAAGGATTTATAGATTTTTTTGACTATTGATAGAAAGGAATTTGTGAACCAATGTAGTTATCTTTAAATCCAGAGTAGCACTGTGTTCAAGATAAAACTATTACATAAATTATCTATAAGAAAATAATACATTGTAAAAATTGTGAATTGTTGCATTCTTCAATATTTGAGAAGTTAATATCATTTATAGTTTTAAAACTGCTAACAATTACAACATTTAAGTTCTTACACCAGCACACACAAAATGCTGGAGGAACTCAACAGGTCAGGCGGCAGCTGTGGAAAGGAATAAACAGTCAACGTTTTGGGCTGAGACCCTTCATCACAACTGAGTTAATAAGTGTAGAACTTTATCAGTTCTGAAGAAGGGTCTGGTGTGAAATGCTGACTGGTTATTCCTTTCTGTAGATGCTGCCTGACCTCTTGAATTCCTCCAGCATTTAGTGTGTGCTACTCTGGATTTTCAGCATCTGCAGACTCTCTTGTGTTTAAATTATTATACTATCTATTGCTTAACAGTGGTCTGCCACTGTATTTAGTATATAGAGTACTTTAAATTCCAGAAATATAATATTCTGTAATAAGTAATGTAGTACCATAGAACTAGAATGACAATTAAAGTTTAATAAACATACCGACATTTTTAATCTTCAAAATCTTGATTCAGTGCAGTCTCCCAATAATCTATCCTTTGAAGTAGTGGGGTGTCCAATGAAGAAGTCTTTTCTGAAACAATATATGTTGCTTTTTATAAGAGAATGCTTACTCACACAACAATACTTCAAAAGCTCCTCCCTTCAAGTGGAAATACCAATTATACTGCTTCATTCTTCCCAGTGACAAGTTTTATCAGGTCTGTGGTTTCCTCGGTTTTGAGTTGCCTTGCCCTCATTGGCGTTGCTCTCCTCTCTGCAGACACAAATGTGGAACAGCTTTCTGGATTGAGTTGTGAATGACTTGCATACTTTGATTGGATTTAGACATCAACTGTACTTGTAAAGAATAGAGGGCACTGCCACAGGTCTATTAAGCTTGTCTCAGACATTGTAATCTAAATATATATAAGTTATGCATGTGGAAGTTCCAATCAGGTTGATCAAAACTAGCTGGTCATTTTCTCTGCCATTCAACGGTTGCCGTAACAAAATTGTAATTATGTGAGAACAAGGGGTGTAACAAGAAACAGAAAGAGATAGTCACTAATAAGTCACAAAAGAGTATTGACCAGCAGGTTTCTTATTTCTGTAATTAATTTCCATTAACATCCATGGAACTAAGTACCTGAGACAGCCTTCCAGATGCTGTGGTTGGAAACATCTGTGACGATGGGGTCCAAGCCTTCAAGAGTCGAGTGCACAAACACCTATCATCTCTGAGAGGGAAGCCACATGCTTCTTCATAAGCTATCATGAGGGGAACCAGGATAGCAATGCTTGGTTGTTGGTAGGTAGGGTTAATACCTGACTTTCAAGAACACTTATGAGTTATGTTCCGGCTGGACTTAGTCCTTAGACTACTGGAGAACAATGCAGAAAGAACGGGTGCTGTTTTCTCCCAGTAGGGATTAGTTTTGAGTTCCAAGTGATCCTGCTACGTTTTGTCACCCTGCAACCTTATCCTTTAATCTCTTTGAATTACAGAGGACAGCATGTGTATAAGTGTCTCTCTCCAGCGGACTTCATCATGATCATCATGACTCCAGTATTTCTACTATGTTTTAATGTTTCTTAATTGTATATATGATTTTTTTGTGTTTCTATTGCTGAGCAGCAGTGAACCATCTGATTGACCTATCAGAGTTCTCTTTGGGAACTAGTTGACTTGATCAGCATTTCTGATTTGGCTGTTGTTCATGATTGCACTTAAAAAAAGACATAACATAGAAACATAGAAAATAGAAACATAGAAAATAGGTGCAGGAGTAGGCCATTCGGCCCTTCACGCCTGCACCGCCATTTATTATGATCATGGCTGATCATCCAACTCAGAACCCTGCACCAGCCTTCCCTCCATACCCTCTGATCCCCCTAGTCAATGAACTGACCTCAACTGTTTCCTGTGGCAGGGAATTCCACAGATTCACCACTCTCTGTGTGAAGAAGTTTTTCCTAATCTCAGTCCTAAGAGGCTTCGCCTTTATCCTCAAACCGTGACCCCTTGTTCTGGACTTCCTCAACATCGGGAACAATCTTCCTGCATCTAGCCTGTCCAATCCCTTTAGGATTTTATACGTTTCAATAAAATCCCCCCTCAATCTTCTAAATTCCAACGAGTACAAGCCTAGTTCATCTAGTCTTTCTTCATATGAAAGTCCTGCCATCCCAGGAATCAATCTGGTGAACCTTCTTTGTACTCCCTCTATGGCAAGGATGTCTTTCCTCAGATTAGGGGACCAAAACTGCACACAATACTCCAGGTGTGGTCTCACCAAGGCCTTGTACAACTGCAGTAGTACCTCCCTGCTCCTGTACTCGAATCCTCTCGCTATAAATGCCAGCATACCATTCGCCTTTTTCACCACCTGCTGTACCTGCATGCCCACTTTCAATGACTGGTGTATAATGACACCCAGGTCTTGTTGCACCTCCCCTTTTCCTAATTGGCCACCATTCAAATAATAATCTGTTTTCCTGTTTTTGCCACCAAAGTGGATAACCTCACACTTACCCACATTAAATTGCATCTGCCATGAATTTGCCCGCTCTCCTAACCTATCCAAGTCACCCTGCATCCTCTTAGCATCCTCCTCACGGCTAACACTGCCGCCCAGCTTCGTGTCATCCGCAAACTTGGAGATGCTGCATTTAATTCCCTCATCTAAGTCATTAATATATGTTATAAACAACTGGGGTCCCAGCACTGAGCCTTGCGGTACCCATTAGTCACTGCCAGCCATTCTGAAAAGGTCCCGTTTATTCCCACTCTTTGCTTCCTGTCTGCCAACCAATTCTCTATCCACATCAATACCACACCCCCAATACCGTGTGCTTTAAGTTTGCACACTAATCTCCTGTGTGGGACCTTGTCAAAAGCCTTTTGAAAATCCAAATATACCACATCCACTGGTTCTCCCCTATCCACTCTACTAGTTACATCCTCAAAAAATTCTATGAGATTCGTCAGACATGATTTTCCTTTCACAAATCCATGCTGACTTTGTCCGATCATTTCACCACTTTCCAAATGTGCTGTTATCACATCCTTGATAACTAACTCCAGCAGTTTCCCCACCACCGACGTTAGGCTAACCGGTCTATAATTCCCTGGTTTCTCTCTCCCTCCTTTTTTAAAAAGTGGAGTTACATTAGCCACCCTCCAATCCTCAGGAACTAGTCCAGAATTTAAAGAGTTTTGAAAAATTATCACTAATGCATCCACTATTTCTTGGGCTACTTCCTTAAGCACTCTGGGATGCAGACCATCTAGCGCTGGGGATTTATCTGCCTTTAATCCCTTCAATTTACCTAACACCACTTCCCTACTAACATGTATTTCGCTCAGTTCCTCCATCTCACTGGACCCTCTGTCCCCTACTATTTCCGGAAGATTATTTATGTCCTCCTTAGTGAAGACAGAACCAAAGTAGTTAGTCAATTGGTCTGCCATGTCCTTGCTCCCCATAATCAATTCACCTTTTTCTGTCTGTAGGGGACCTACATTTGTCTTAACCAACCTTTTTCTTTTCACATATCTGTAAAAGCTTTTACAGTCAGTTTTTATGTTCCCTGCCAGTTTTCTCTCATAATCTTTTTTCCCTTTCCTAATTAAGCGCTTTGTCCTCCTCTGCTGGACCCTGAATTTCTCCCAGTCCTCAGCTGAGCCACTTTTTCTGGCTAATTTGTATGCTTCTTCTTTGGAATTGATACCATCCCTAATTTCCCTTGTCAGCCATGGGTGCACTACCTTCCCTGATTTATTCTTTTGCCAAACTGGGATGAACAATTGTTGTAGTTCTATTGGCTGATACCTCCACATTGTAGCATCTGCTCAGTATTACTGTGTGATGACAACCAAGATTGTTGTGTGCACAAGTCTCAAGACTGGCGTTCAAGCCTGCAATCTTTTGACTTGAGTAAATGATGAATGCTACTCACTTGGTGATGATTGAACCCCTCCACATTTCTCATGTGTTGATCAAATTTTTCTGATTTGTCTTCCTTAGAATGGATGTACTTTTGTATTATCACCTAATGATTTTCTTTTATTGGATCTCACGTGCCTAAGAGTATGTTCACTCTTGGTTATGACAGATATGATTAACACACTCTTTAGAACCACGTGTTAAAGAACATATGGTAGGCCTGCTCTGTTGCCGCCGGAATGTGTGGTGACACTTGTGGGTGGCCCCCAGCACTTCCTTGGATTGGTTGGTTGTCAAAGCAAACAATGCATTTCACTCTAGGCTTTGAAGTACATGTTGTAGGAGCTGTGTATTGACTTATTGTTCATCTCTATTGTATTCATGTTGCGTATCCTCACTCTGGGTTAAGGTGTGATTTGTTACGTGGGCTTGGGCGGCATACAATGCTTGGCAATGGGTGATGGTTCAAATAATACGAATATAATCACCTATTCATCTGCTTGGCGACATAGAGACTCGGGTGAGAAGGAAGTGCATATTTTTCATTGACTGCTCGTTTTTGACTGCTCATCGTTCATCTCCGTTTGAATTTATTTCAATTGTGCTCGTCTTTGATCCAATTATTTTTGCATGAAAAATCAAATGATTTTATTGTTGTTTTTCAAGTAGTCACTATACGTGATAAAGCTGAAGCTAAATCTGAATCTGAATATGCATATATACTTAGAACCACTTGTTTCTTATTTTGTCATGTTCCATTACATTTGCACCTGCTTTTTCTTATCAGTTGTTAAATCTCACATCATATTTTGATTGTGATACAGCATGTGTCGTTTTGCTTTTAAGGTGCAGTATATGTGTTTTGTCATTTACCAAGAACTTTAATTAATACTGACCATTATTCTTATATTAATAATCAACTTAGTTTACTCAACATTTATTTTGTTATCCTTTGAACTTCATTTGACATTTTAGTCTGTGAATCTACTCTTCCACTCTCAACCCTAATTTCATATTCAGGCATGATATACCTGCTATATCTGCTCTCCTTTACTGTCATATTGCAAACTAAATTTATTTATTTGCATCACGAAATTGGCCTTTCTGGCCTTACGAACTGACTGCTCAGCAATCCCCCGTTTTAACCCTAGTTTAATCATGGAACAATTTACAATGACTAATTAATCTACCAACCAGTACATCTTTGAACTGCGGGAGGAAACCAGAGCACCTGGAGGAAACCCATGTAGTCACGTGGAGAACGTACAAACTCCTTACAGGCAGCGGTGGGAAATGAACCCGTGTCACCTGTACTGTAAAGTCTCATTTATTCATGCCTTTTCTGAGGAAACCCATTAGGATTATAATTTGGAGGTGTTGTGGAGATAACCACAGGTTAGGGAGGCCACAATACACTCAGGACTTTGAAAACAGACCCAGCAAACTTCAGCTGTAGCAGTGCTGAGCCTGGACTTTGTAAAGCACCTTGGGGCTGGTAGATTTGAACTTGCATAATGAAGATGACTGTACCCAAAAATATCCCCAGGAAAGAAAATTAGTTGGGAAAAGATCAGCTGAAATGAGATAAATCAGGCAATTTTTTTTGTTCCTTGCAATAAATGTTCAAGAAAATGTTATTGGCTGCAGTCTACAATCACCACAGTCTTTCCACGTGTCCAGGATAAAAAAGCGGGTAGGAAAAATCATTGCGAACTCTGCCCTGCCAGCAAAATGCCTTTTGTGATAGCTCCCTTCTGGAAGGCACTATAGGGCTATTAAAACAAAACTTCACGTTATCTTAGAAATTTCTGTCATCAGGCAGTTAATTTGATCTTGGAAAAAGACCCCCACTATCCAGGCCTTGCTCTCTTCTCACTACTATCTTTGAGGAGGAGGTGCCACACCACCAGGTTTAAGAACAGTTATTTTCCGACAACGATCAGTCTCCTGAACTGGTATGAGTGACTTTCCTCATTACAGCTCCAAGTTGATTCTACAACCTACAAACTCACTTTCATGACTCTTTACAACTCATGTTCTCAGTATTATTCATTTTGTTTGCATGTTTGGTTAAGTGTAATTTTTGGTTAAATTCTGTTGTATTCTTTATTTTTTCCCTATAAATGCCTGCAAGAAAATGAATCTCTATATAATTTATAGTAACGTACAGGTATAATGTACTTTGGCAATAAACTTACTCTGAACTTTGAACTTCAATCAAGTCCTGATTCACGGCATGACTATTAGTCACTGGCAGATGCGGTAAGTAATTAAATCATTTTAACGCAAAACAAGAGATAATAATCAAACTATTCAGACAGACAGCATATGCCTCAGACTTGCATGTCTAGGTTTCTTTCTCAGTTCCAATGCCCTACAGGTGATACAATATTGGTTATGCATTGTACTCATCAGAAATTTAGGCTCTGTGACGTCAATGGCATTGTGGATTTCAGGAATGAGAATGCAATGTAGAACTGTTTTTAATTTGTTAGTGTGTGTGTGGTTAGCAAACGAGGACACATTCCTTCTTTGCTTTATCACACTGCATGTTCATAAATTACAAGGCATAATGTTCACTTCCAGCTTTCTATGCTATTGGAAAAGATAATCTGTTCAAAAGGTGAGCGGCTCATTGTAACCAATTTATTCAAAGTTCAAAATACATGTATTGTTAAATTATGTATGCAGTATACAATCCTGAGATTTGCTTTCCCATGGACAGCCACGAAGCAGAGAAAAACCATGGAACTCATTCAAAGAAAAACATCAGACTGCCACCCCGCCCCCGTACAAAAAATAAAGCGCAAAAATGGCAAAAAAAGGGGTAAAAAACACAGAATTTAAAACATCACCCATAAAAGTTATTGAAAGAGTCCAGGCATATTCAATTTCAACTCACTTCTAGTTCAACTTAGCACTCTTGCACCATTCTTCAACAGCATTGAGGGGGAGGGAGGCCATTCGAATGCAGAGACCTACCTCCGAGAGCAGCAAATGAGACCATCACACACAGACACCTTCCTCTAGCAGCAGCGAATAACACCTGGTAGATGGTGTTGAACACACATTCGCGTTCCGCTCATGCCTTGATGATTTCAGTCTTCCTTGTTGTTTTAATCAGTGAAAAATAAAGTGGATTATTGGCTTACGCCCCATTTCCAGGCTTCTTGTTCTCAAAGCCATTTGCCACCCGTGGAGACAGTAAACGCTAGATTGCTCAATCAGCCTGAAAGCGCACCACCAAAATGTAGATCACAGGCTCCACTTTTGTGAAAAAACAGACGTAAAAAATTGATTCTTCCTAAAATTAAAGCCGCACCCACAGGGTCAGGAGCGGGCCACAGAAGTCACAGAACTACATATTCTAAGGCATTCCTCAGACTTTCATTAACTTGCATGGAGGAACGGTTACAATTTGTGTTTCTTTATATGGATGGATGGACAATGGCATGATCAGCTGAGAAATCAGTGGACTGTCAGATGGTAATTAGGTGGAGAGTAATCAGTATGCAGGAGAAGGACGTTGGTGAATGAAGACAAGTAAGAAGAAAGAGGACAGAGGTTTGGATGGTAATGGGGACTTAGAGGTGCAAATGCAGAACCAGCCTTAATGGCCCAATCAGCCGTGCTGCCCATTAACCCATTTATTTAACTCTAGCCTCATCACAGGACAATTTACAATGACCAATTCTCCTACTAACTGGTATGTCTTTGGACTCTGAGAGGAAATCAGAGCACACAGAGGAAACCCACTTGGTCACAGGGACAGCATACAAATTCCTTACAAATGCTGCCAGAATTGAACTCCAAACTCCAAACCCCTGATGTGCAATAGCATCACGCTAACCTCTATGCAACTGTACCGTATACTTCTGATGTCTGGACTACCTTCAGCAAGAACCTTGGGGTGCTGGATAAATATTTTTAATGTTGTATTTGCAAAGATCATCAGTTTTCTGAAAGGATAAGCAAACCAGCATTGGGGTCCTTTCACAGGCCAACCTCTGATGCTCTGTTCTGAGCTTTGTTTCAGGAAAAGATTACTACTGGGTAGAGAAAGATCCAAGGACGTGTTGAGTGTCCTTGAGAAATGTAAGATTCAAATAGATTCCTGGGAATCAGCCATGATCAAAAGGTGGAGCAGACTTGATTGGTTGAATGACCTAATTCTGCTTCCATATCTTATAGTCTTTTGATAAGAGATGGAAATATAAAGCGATGGGGGAATGGGAGAGAAACCAAAAGAACAAGGAAGAGAAGTACTACACATGAAGTACTGTAGGTAGAAAAGGCACATCAGCAGGGATAAGGGATTGAGGGATGGACAGTTCACCAACTAAGGCAAATTGCAAAGCTCTGTTATTGGGGGTTGTGCCAATAGATGGAAATACTTTCCAGAATGTTTAATTGTGAAAGGAAAAATGGCTTTTAATGGGTTATGAAAGCCACCTGGATCCGCCATAGCTTTCCACGAAGGTTGAGGAAAGGAGGGCGGAAGCAGTGTGTGGGTTAAAATGGAAAATACAGCAATTATAGGGAGAGAGTCCCATCAGTGCTCTTTGGGAATTCTGTGGCCTGAACAATTGTACTTTATGGATGAGAAAATGGAAGATATAACTCATTTTTAATGCGAATTTTAGTAAAAATAATTTGCCAATGTACGGGATTAATAAATGCAGGAGCTACAGTTTGGCCCACAGATTCACTACCAAAGAGGATGATTTTCTTTGGCCAATATTTTTAATGATGGGTAAACCATGGGCAGCCTACCTCTTAGTCTTGATCTGTGCAGCAGTTTCCGGGACTTACAGCAAACTGGTAAAATTATGTTTTTTTTATTCCCAGATTACTGCACTTCTGGCCAAAATCTTTACCTAGCTGTTTATTTATTATAAAATATTACTTTTTCTTTTATGAATTCCACTTTGAATTTGCAAGCTTTTGTTAGGACTCAGATTTTTACATTACTAGAATGCCAATGTATGAAGTATTTATTTAAGGTCCGGGTCTCCTCAGCTCAACTCTGTTTTCTGTATTAGTTAATCAGTAAGTGAAGAAGATATCAGATTAGATTTTGATTTTTGATTGCCCAAAGCCAACCACCAAACGTGAATGAGCAGTCAACATGTAGCATAGAATTATTTGTATTATTGTTTAATAGGAATTGCAGGTGATATAAGGAAGGAAAACTATAGAAAGGACTAGCTGGAGGCTATTTTGAAGTATCACAACCATAGACTCTCTTTCAAGGACTCTACAACTTAGTATTATGTATGTACTATTTTAATGTTCCCACAACCAATGGACTCAGTTTCAATGTCTCTTCGTCTCATGTTCTTGATATTTATTGCTTATTTATTATTATCCTTTCTGTATTTCTGGTTTGTTGTCTTCTGTACTCTGCTTGAATGCCCAAGTTGGGTGGTTTGTCATTGATTCTGTTATGGTTATTACTCTATAGATTTATTATGTCCACAAGAAAATAAATCTCAGGGTGGTATATGGTTTGTTTATATATATATATATATATATACTTCAATAATGGATTTACTTTGAACTTTGAACTTTATTATTTGCTTGATTTGTCTTCTTTTGCACATTGTTATTCATCAGTCACTTATAGATTTTCATAAATTCTGCTGCATTTCTTTATTTTCCTGTAAATGCCTGCAAGAAAACAAATCTCAAACTATTATACAGGTATAGTGATATATATGTACCTTGATCATAAATTTATTTTGAACTTTAAACTTTGAGTTTAGGCTTGTGAATTAACTAGACAAGACTGCAAATGCTGAATGTATTACCAACATCTGATTGACGTTGTATTGGTTCTTCACTTCTTATGATACTCCTGAATTGTGACAGCTTCCATTGGTTTACTGATTATGAGTGTTGGTAACCAGTGCACAGTAGGGAACTGTTTTAATGCACATATAATTTTACTTAAATATCATTTGTTTTATCATCTCACTCCGATAATGTTTATTGTCACCATCGGCCACAAGAGGAGCTTCCCGGTGGCCAAATATTGTAATTTCGATTCTCATTCCCATTCCGATGTGTTGATCCATGGCCTCCTTTTGTGCCAAGATGAGGCAGCAACACCTTATATTGCGTCTGGGTACCCTTCAACCTGATGGTATGAATATCAATTTCTCCTTCGGATGAACAAAATTCCCTCCTCTTCCTCTATTCCCTATTTTGTCCTTTTACCTCTTTTCATCTGCCTTTTTCTTTTCTCTGGGTCCCCTCCTCCCTTCCTTTCTCCTATTATCCACACTCCTCTCCTATCAGATTCTTTCTTCTCCAGCTCTTGACCTTTCCCACCCACCTGGCTTCAGCTATCACCTTTCAGCTAGCCTCCAATCCCTCTCCCCTACCTTTTTATTCTGGCATTTTCCCCCTTCCTTCTCAGTCCAGATGAACAGTCTTGACCTGAAGCATTGACTGTTTAGTAATTGTCATAGATGCTGCCTGACCTGCTGAGTTGCTCTGGTGTTTTGCGTGTGCTGTTTTATTGTTTTCGTGTCATTTTTATATTCCCAATTTGTCATGTTGAATGAGTTTTCTTTCTGTGAATGTGACTTGTTGCTGCTATTACAACTCTTTTGAAACATTCTGACACATTATGTATTTCCAGGTGTAAGAATGGGATCCCCTACAGTAGGTTTTCACTGATGGGAGGGAACGGGGCTCATTGATTTGTTAAGTATGTGCAGGTGGTCAAAGCAATCCCCTCACCTCAGTCCTCCAGTATTTTTCCTATGTAACTCATTCCTTGCACACGCCCATCTGGTTTTCCCTTCCTTTCCACCACTCTTCCCCCCCCCCCCATCCGAACAGGATGTGAAAATCTGAGCATCTTGAGGAAACCGATGTGAGAAGATCAAGGAGAATCTCTTAAGAAGTATGTTGAACTGGACGCAAATTACAAACCAAAATGTCTATGGGTTCGGGGCTGAGGAGTGAGCCATTGACATCTGAGGAACCATGCTCATAACGGCTGATAACCAGGGATCCAGGCCAGTGGAGGTCATTCAGCTATCCAGTTGGCCAGGACCTAGAAGGGGCTAGCAGCCAGCAAGACGGTCAACCAATCAGAACAATGAGTCAGGCCAATACAAACGTGAACACTCAGCAGAAATAACACTTAATTGTACACTGATGATGTCACCTCGACTGGTGATGAAATGTTTGTGACCTCCAGGCTCAGCGAACAAACCTACAAACAAGCAGCCAACCTGAAATACCAATCTTTTCTTTTGTTTCAACCAAGGAGAATGTGCAAATTCCACTCAGCAATATGGCTCAGGATTGTACCTGGGCCACTGGAATGCTTAGGGCACAGCAGCTCTTATTCATGTTCTATAAATGTTAGACTACCTGGCAAAGACTAATAATTTTCCCATTAAGCAGAGCAGATGAGAAATTTGGTAGGTCGTCAAATCAAAGGTTCATTTTATTGTCAAAGAATGCATGCGCAATACAATTCTGATATTCGTCTTCTCCAGATAGCCATGAAATACAGAAAACCATGAGAATCATTAATAGATAAGACATCAACCCCTTCCCCCACAGGAGAAGGAAAAAGAAACAAAACCCACAAACCCCAAACCCCCACCCCCTCCCTCGCACTAAAAATCTAACAGATCCTCCATACAGAAAACAGCAGCTGGAACACAAAAGCAGCTGTACAGGGACCTGGTGAGACCACACCTGGAGTACTGTGTGCAGTTTTGGTCTTCAAATTTGAGGAAGGACATTCTTGCTATTGAGGGAGTACAGCATAGGTTCACAAGGTTAATTCCCGAGATGGCAGGACTGTCATATGTCAAAAGATTGGAGCGACTGGGCTTGTATACTCTGGAATTTAGAAGGCTGAGAGGGGATCTTATTGAAAGATTATTAAGGGATTGGACATGCTGCAGGCAGGAAGCATGTTCCTGCTGATGGATGAGTCTAGAACCAGAGGCCACAGTTTTTAAGAATTAGGGGTGGGCCATTTAGAACAGAGTTGAGGAAAAACTTTTTCACCCAGAGAGTGGTGGATATATGGAATGCTCTGCACCAGAAGGCTGTGGAGGCCAAGTCTCTGGATGCTTTCAAAAAAGAGATGGATAGAATTCTTAAAGATAGTGGAATCAAAGGTTATGGGGATAAGGCAGGAACTGGATACTGATAGTGGATGATCAGCCATGATCACGGTGAATGGTGGTGCTGGCTCGAAGGGCCAAATGGCCTACTCCTGCACCTATTGTCTATTGTCTATTGTCTAAAACCCCAACCCACTCCCCCGCAAAAAGGAACAGCGCCAACAGCACCAAATCCCAATCTCCTCTCCCACACACAAAACCAACAGATCACCCACTCAGAAGAACAAATGCTACACCATATTGATTATCATCTGGAATATGACCAAGGATGTTCAGAAAATGATTTATGACATTCATATGTTGTAAAATGTTAGTCATCACTCAATTTAAAATACGTTGTTGCCTCATGCTGTGTCCAACCAACTTTTCTGTCCCAGTCCTCATCAACAGAAAAACGGATGAGTGGAGTTTATCCTAACAGCCACTGCGTGTGCTCACTTCCACAACGGCAGTTATTTAGCTTATAATCAATGTATGTGAAGCACATTGTGATAACTCTCAAAGTTCAAAGTAAATTCTATTATCAAACTACATATACAGTATACAAGCCTGAGATACATTTTCCTGTGGACATACTCAGCAAATCTCTAGAATAGTTAGATATGAGTTAGATATGGCCCTTGTGGCTACGGGGGTCAGGGGGTATGGAGGGAAGGCTAGGGCAGGGTTCAGAGTTGGATGATCAGCCATGATCATAATAAATGGCGGTGCAGGCTCGAAGGGCCGAATGGCCTACTCCTGCACCTATTTTCTATGTTTCTATGTTTCTAATAGTAACTGTAACAGGATCAGTCAAAGATCGACCAGAGTGCAGAAGAAAACAAATTCGCAAATACCAGTAAATAATGAGAACAAGAGATAACCTGATAAAAAGTCCTTAAAGTGAGAACATTGGTTGTGGGAACATCTCAATGGATGGGGCAAGTGACTGTAGTTATCCCCTTTTGTTCAAGGATCTGATGGTTGCGGGTTAGTAACTGTTTTTGAACCTGGTGGTGCGAGAACTACTGCTGCTAAGTTAACCAATTTAACGACACATGCCGGTGATAATAAACCTGATTCTCATTCTGATTTTGAGTCCTGAGGCTCTTGTACCTTCTACCTGATGGCAGTAGCAAAAAAAAGGGCATGGCTTGGACGGTGGGGATCTCTGATGAAGTCTGATGACTAAAGATTTATTATGTGAATTTTTATCATTCACATAAGAAGATAGATTTCCAAATTTTCATGTGACTATATTTTGTGAAATAATTCAATAGGTTTTATTACTGTCAAAGCATTAGATTAGATTAGACTTACAGTACTAAATGTTGAGGTCCAACCATCTGAGGGTTGTCACCTTGTCATGGTGGAGGGGCATGTGAGTTCCTGAGATTCCGACAGCGATGCCATCTGGAGTTTAGCCATCTGACGCTCAGCTCCTTGGTCATCGTTGGCAATTAGGTCGAGGGGAAGGTTCCTGGCAATATGCGATCCAACAAAAACTTCAGCAGTGGAGCTTGTGGAAGATGATGACATAGCACACCGGCAGTGAAGGTGGAAGAAGGCTGCATTCCAAGCCACTGAACCCTGACCCTGATCTACCAAGGACCATGTATTACCTCCTGACACACAGGTGTTCTCCATTTAGTGAATTAACCCGAACATCCCAGATTAAGTTCCACAGCAATCAGCTTGGAATTCAATGCTATCATCCCCTCAAAGCTAATCAATAAACTTAAGGTCTTAGACCTCAATATCCCTTTATGCAAATAGATACTCGATTTCTTCACTTGCAGGCCCCGGTCAGTTTGGATTGGCAACAAAATCTCCTCCACAATCACCATCAGCACAGATGCATGACAAAGATGTGTGCTTAGCCCCTGCTCTACTTGATTTACACTTATGACTATGAGACAAAGCACAGCTCCAATGCCATATTTAAGTTTGCTGACAACATCGATCGTTGGGTGAGTCAAAGGTAGTGATGAATCAGCATACAGGAGGGTGATTGAAAATCTGGGGCTGAGTGGTGCCAGAACAACCTCACGCTCAGTCTCAGCAAGACCAATGACATGATTATTGACTCCAAGAGGAGGAAGCTGGAGGTCCATGAGCTAGTTCTTATTGGGGGATCAGAGGTGGAGAAGGTCAACAACTTTAAATTCCTCAGTGTTTTTATTTCAGATGATCTGTCCTGGGCCCAACACGTAAGTGCCAATACAAAGAAAGCTCGGCAGTACCTCTACTTTCTTTGTATTGGCACGTTGACAAACTTCTATAGATATGTGGTGCAGAGTATATTGACTGGTTGCATCACAGCTTGGCATGGAAACACCAATGCCTTTGAATGAAAAATCCTACAAAATGTAATGGATATGGCCCAGTTTATCACAGTTAAAGTCCAACCCATCTACATGGAGCGTTGTCACAGGAAAATAGCATCCTTACCACCCAGCCCATTCTCTCTTCTCACTGCTGCCATCAGAAAGAAGATACTGGAGCCCCAGGACATGCACCATCAGATTCAGGAACAGTGGTTACCCCTCAATCATCAGGCATTTGATTCAGAGGAGATTTCTCACCTCACAATCCTTCCCCCTTCAAAGTTTGAAGTTAAAAGTAAATTTTTTATCATTTTCCCCATCACTGAATTGTTCCTGCAACCTATGGACTCACTTTCGAGGACCTTTCATCTCATGTTATTGATAATTATTGCTTATTAGTCTTCCTCCTCCTTCTCCCCCTCCCTCCTCCCTCTTCTGCCCCTCCCCTCCTCATCCCTCCTCCTCCCTAATCATCCTTTCTTCCTCCTCCTCCTTCATTCTTCCTCCTTCCTTCTTCCTTTTTCCTTCCTCCTCACTGGTTATTAGTCAATCTTGTTAGGTGTGGTCTTTCATTGATTGTATTGTGTTTCCTGTATTTACTCTGATTGCCCGCAAGAAAATTAATCTGAGGGTTCTTTATGGTGACATATGTGTGGATCTCAAATTGGCCTCTACAGGCACCTGAAGATCCACCAATAGACAATCCATAAGACATAACAGCAAAATTAGGTCAATCAACCCACTGAGTCTGTTTCACCATTTGATCATGACTGATTTATTTTCCCTTTCAAAACCATTCTTCTGCCTTCTCCCTGTAACCCCTGGTGCACTGATTAATCAAGAACCTACCTCCTTAAATATACCCAATGACTTTGCCTGCACAGCCATCTTTGCAGTGGTTGTCACAGATTCACCACCTTCTGGCTAAAGAAATTTTTCCTTAGGTGAGAAAAATATTGAAAAGGAACCCCTTAGGAGAACATTAAACTCAACTCGAGTGATCGCATTACTATCTATAAAACTTTTCAGATTTATTGTCTTAAATATTAAAAGGCAAAATTGCTCTAATTGAACCAAAGTCCACATTCTAACAATTTTGATTCTGGATTCAAACAACTGTTACCTTTTTAAGTCCTGTTATATTTATTGGGTAACTGCATAGTCTTTGACTGTATATTCCTGCTTCATTTCACAAACATGTCTTTTCATATATTATGTAGACAGTCCAGAATTCATCTAATTTGCCACCCTGACAACATACTAAAATATTGTTAATTTTACGAATGCCTCTTTGCTATTTGGTGTTTTGATTTATTCTGAAAATATGAATAAGCCAACAGTGTTCTTCCTGAGATCCTCCAGAGCTTCCATCTTTATGATTGAAAAGAAGGTCATTTTGAGCCAACAAGTCTATGCTGACACATTAACTCACTGTTTTTCCATTGTAACCTCTTTACCCTGCATTCTCATCAGCTATTTCCAGTCCACCCACCCCTCCCCAGATGCTAACACTTACTAACGTACTAGAGACATGAGTAACCTTTAGGGTGTGGGTAGTCAGGGGTGAACCCAGGTCACTAAAGCAGTGGGGCAGCAGCTCTACTTGCTACACCAATCTGCCGTTACAGACCTGACAGATTAGAAAAATATTAGTATGTCGATATATTGAAAACTGAAAATGCCAGAAGTACTTAGCAGGTAATAGACATCCGTTAGTCTCGTGAGACCATAGATTTGCGCCTTGGAAGGTTTCCAGGGCGCAAGCCTGGGCAAGGTTGTATGGAAGACCGGCAGTTGCCCATGCTGTAAGTCCCCCCTCTCCACGCCACCGATGTTGTCCAAGGGAAGGGCACTAGGACCCATACAGCTTGGCACCAGTGTCGTTGCAGAGCAATGTGTAGTTAAGTGCCTTGCTCAAGGACATAACATGCTGCCTTGGCTGAGGCTCGAACTAGCGACCATCAGGTTAATAGACCGACGCCTTAACCACTTGGCCACATGTCAACACACTTAGCAGGTCAGGTAGTATAAAACCATAAGATATAGGAGTTTAATTAGGCCATTTGGCCCATCGAGTCTGCTTTAAGTATGTGTAGAAAGGATGCCACGTGAGAAAAAGATCAAGGATCACCTTGATTTGGCTTATACATTTACATGTATTGGGAATGTGATTTGATGTCAAGCTAACATACCACAGCAAATTTATAATACATGTTGGTGACAAATAAAGTTGATTCTTGATCTTGGATTCCGTATTTTTGATTCATGCTTCTGGTCCAATACTCTGACAGGAATTTATCTTTATTTTAATCAATGGGGGCTCTAGACTAAGACAAAGCAATTGAAAATATATTCTGAACAATGAATTCTTTTTTAAAGTTCGTTGTTTGTATTTTTCAACCAGTGCACCATACTTCATCACAGTTGCAATGTTTTTATTTGGATTTATAGATACAGCACAGTGACAGGATCTTCCAGCCCAAAAACTTGCACTGCTCAGTTAACTTATCCCATGTGACCAAGTAAAGATGAATTTGTATGCATTCTTTTAGAAAATAGGAGGAAACTGGAACAGATGGAGGAAACCCACAATCTCACGAGGAGAACTCCACAGTACACAATACATGTGCTTGCAACACTGTGTGTCCGACAGAGTGATCAGCAGCACTGGGGCTCCACAGGGGACTGTCTTGTCTCCCTTTCTCTTCACCATTTACACCTCGGGCTTCAACTACTGCACAGAGTCTTGTCATCTTCAGAAGTTTTTGGATGACTCTGCCATAGTTGGATGCATCAGCAAGGGAGATGAGGCTGAGTACAGGGCTACGGTAGGAAACTTTGTCACATGGTGTGAGCAGAATTATCTGCAGCTTAATGTGAAAAAGACTAAGGAGCTGGTGGTAGACCTGAGGAGAGTTAAGGTACCGGTGACCCCTGTTTCCATCCAGGGGGTCAGTGTGGACATGGTGGAGGATTACAAATACCTGGGGATACGAATTGACAATAAACTGGACTGGTCAAAGAACACTGAGGCTGTCTACAAGAAAGGTCAGAGCCGTCTCTATTTCCTGAGGAGGCTGAGGTCCTTTAACATCTGCCGGACGATGCTGAGGATGTTCTACGAGTCTGTGGTGGCCAGTGCTAACATGTTTGCTGTTGTGTGCTGGGGCAGCAGGCTGAGGGTAGCAGACACCAACAGAATCAACAAACTCATTCGTAAGGCCGGTGATGTTGTGGGGATGGAACTGGACTCTCTGACGGTGGTGTCTGAAAAGAGGATGCTGTCTAAGTTGCATGCCATCTTGGTCAATGTCTCCCATCCACTACATAATGTACTGGTTGGGCACAGGAGTACATTCAGCCAGAGACTCGTTCCACCAAGATGCAGCACTGAGCGTCATAGGAAGTCATTCCTGCCTGTGGTCATCAAACTTTACAACTCCTCCCTTGGAGGGTCAGACATCCTGAGCCAATAGGCTGGTCCTGGACTTATTTCATAATTTACTGGCATAATTTACATATTACTATTTAACTATTTGTGGTTCTATTACTATTTATTATTTATGGAGCAACTGTAACGAAAACCAATTTCCCCCAGGATTAATAAAGTATGACTATGACTATGACTAACTTATCAATCTTATGAACAGCGGCAGAACTGAACCTGGGTACAGGCGTTGTAGTAGAGTTACACCAGCCATTATACTTTATACTTTATTGTCACCAAACAATTGATACTAGGACGTACAACCATCATAGCGATATTTGATTCTGCGCTTCCTGCTCCCTGGATTACAAATCGATAGTAAATATTAAAAATTTAAATTATAAATCATAAATAGAAAATATAAAAATGGAAAGTAAGGTTGTGCAAAAAAACCAAGAGGCAGGTCCGGATATTTGGAGGGTACAGCCCAGATCCGGGTCAGGATCCGTTCAGCAGTCTTATCACAGTTTTAAAGAAGCTGTTCCCAAATCTGACTGTACAAGTCTTCAAGCTCCTGAGCCTTCTCCTGGAGGGAAGAGGGACGAAAAGTGTGTTGGCTGGGTGGGTCGTGTCCTTGATTATCCTGGCAGCACTGCTCCAACAGCGTGCGGTGTAAAGTGAGTCCAAGGACGGAAGATTGGTTTGTGTGATGTGCTGCGCCGTGTTCACGATCTTCTGCAGCTTCTTCCGGTCTTGGACAGGACAACTTCCATACCAGGTTGTGATGCACCCTAGAAGAATGCTTTCTACGGTGCAACTATAAAAATTAGTGAGGATTTTAGGGGATAGGCCAAATTTCTTTAGTTTTCTCAGGAAGTAAAGGTGCTGGTGGGCCTTCTTGGCAGTGAACTCTGCTTGGTTGGACCAAGTCAGGTCATTTGTGATATTGACCCTGAGGAACTTAAAGCTTTTGACCTGTTCCACTTGCGCACGCTGATGTAAATTCGGTCGTGCAGTCCGCTACTCCTTCTGAAGTCAACAACCAATTCCATCGTCTTGCTGACGTTGAGGGATAGGTTATTGTCTTTGCACCATGCCACCAGGTTCTTAATTTCCTCTCTGTACTCAAACTCATCATTACCCGAGATACGGCCTACAATTGTTGTGTCATCAGCAAACTTATATATTGAGTTTGATGGAAACTTGGCTACACAATCATGGGTGTACAGTGAGTACAGCAGGGGGCTGAGTACATAGCCTTGTGGGGCACCAGTGCTCAGAGTGATTGTAGAGTTTGTCCCCTATTTTTACACTGAAGTTTTCAACTCTTTGTTTTCAAATCTCTGCAGGACTTCACTCCTCCCTATCTCAACTTTCTTCAGTGCTGCAATTTGTTTTTCCATTAATCGTCACTTGGTCATTTCCAGATTACTTTCAAATCCGGAAATCTCCCAGCCTATTACACATTTCTGTCCCTATATCCCTTATTATTTCTTGAAGATGTAAAGTCATATTTGTAACAAAGTTCTTCCTTATTTACCCTACTGAGGCAAAGTGGATGCAAAAGAATGAAGGAGAAACACATGGCTGCTTACAGAAATACAATACCTCCATGCAAGTCTGTGCTATCGGATGTCACATGGTAAATTGATCTATGTGCAGTGTCTTGAATCTATATTTTCTCAACAACTGAATTAGAAATAATCATTATTAAGGGGTATCTTATTGCATGGTAGCTGATCGCATGTTTGAATTTGATTAAAAGCTATTATGTTTTAGTGTATTACCAACTTAAGCTTGGAAATTACAGTGCTGTGTCTGAAGCACATGTATATGCTAGGGTGCCTAAGACTTTTGCACGGCCATGTTGTAATCTTATGTATTGCATTCTGCTGCTGCCGTGAAAAGAAAAATAACCTACTGTATGTGAGTGATGATAAACCTGATTCTAATATGGGCCTCCATTGTGGACTGAGAGTGGGAAGGGGACAGAGAGAGGAGAATCATGGATGGGAAAAGAAGAAGGGAGAGGGGAGGGAGTGGGAGGCACTAGAGGGACATTCTGTAATGCTTGGAATGAAATCATCTGGCCTAGTGTCTGAGGGCTGGGTGTGAGTGCATCCACGCTACCCCCCATTACTAGCACTCCTTCTCTGCTAACCGTCCCATACCCTTCATTATGTGGAAAGCAGTAGCTTTTTTAAAATGTTGTCATTTGTAACTGATGGGGTAAAGCATGTGCTTACCTTATATACAAACACAATCAATTACCTTTATTTACGGTCATTGGTTGGGCTGCTGTGCTGTGAGTGAGAAAGGGAAAAGAGTGGTAAGCTTTGCACGAGGAAGGACAGAGACAGAGGTGGGAGGAAGAAAGTGTGGGAAAGAACTTAATGTCACTGTGGACACTGAATGGATTGGTGTCGATTTGTATGTAAACCCACAAGGCAAAGTCAGGTTTTCAGTTGTTTTAAATTGGCTTGTCATTGGTTCAGGATGCCGCTCTGTCATTTTTGTGCAGGGGTGTGTATGGTTGATATTTTTTTCTTCCAGCGATGCTGTGGATTTTCTGTATTTAATGGCCATCTGGAGAAAACAAATTTCAGAGTTGTTTTCTGCTTACATACTTTGAGAATGCAATGAACCTTTACAAAGCCCATTCATCACCTAAGAGAAGTCCTACACAGGCCTGTTTCTTTTAAAATTAGAACCGGAATAGAAGATGTCATTCACAAGTCCAGGATTGCTTAGAAAGGTGACTGAGGCCTCCGTTGGTCAGAGTTGACCGCGGATGTTGTGTTCGAGCCATCTTGATATGCACGCCAGGTCAGTACAATATAGAGAGCAAGCTGTTGTCCATGTAGAAAACTCCCCTTCTTCATGTATCTGATGAACCCAAAAGAATGGCAGAGACCAATACAGTTTGGCATCAGAGGCATCACAGGAGTTAGTGTTGGACCCAATGTAGCACTGCCTCCAGATTTTTCCCACAGAGTTTATTCCTGAACCCTTCTCCATGAGCGGATATGGCTGCAAGGCAGGGGAAGTTTGAGGTCAGAGTTTTCCTCCTTCTAGATGAGCTGTCAACCACGACTGACAAGCCCCATCTGCCCGAAGTGACTGGTTTTAAGACACTAGTAACCCACCTTTCCCCTTCTCCTATGAATAGAAACAGTTCCGCTGGGCTTAGTAGATAAAAAGTCCAGAAGCTGGACTTCATGTCAGAGGCAATTTGAGACATCCGTCACTGGTAGCATTTAATAGGTAGTGGGAGATTATCCCCCCTAACACCCTCTACACCACCCCACCCCCCAGCTATGACAATTAATGAAGCTGGAATTTGTTGTCAGAGGCGATTTGAGACATCCGTCACTGGTAGCATTTAATAGGTAGTGGGAGCTTATCCCCACTAACACCCTCCACACCCCCTCCAGCTATGACAGTTACTGTATGTTTTATGCTTTAAGTTAATTCTCAATTGCAGAAAACGTATCTGAACTTCACTTTAGAATAGTTGCATTTCATATCTTTTTTTCAAATGTTTCTACATTTATTTAAACAAAACTGAAATTCTAACTTATACATAAAATTAAGCTTAATTTAAATATATTGTCCAGTTGTAGTACCTGGACAATATGTTTCAATAATTTTTCTATGAAATGTAATGAATGGCTACTGCTCAGAAGTTCCCTTCTTGATTTCCCTAGTTTTTTGATGTTTAGGGAAAATAAATGTAACTGTCAGAAATTGCTAAAATAGATTAAATGGTTCAGATACCAAGCAATTAAACTCGAATTGAGTTTTTTTCCTTATCTCAGTGTTACTTATTTACTTATTTTATTCCTTTTATTTAAATAAAACGTGAATAGTTCTGTTGTGTTGACTGGCAGATTGTGTTCAATTTAATGTCCTTAGCAAAGATTAGTTTTGGCATTGACATCAGAATCAGCTTTAATATCACCTGCATATGTTGTGAAATTTGTTATCTTTGCGGCAATATGTAATAATAGAAAAACTGTAAATAAATAAAATAGTTAAATTAAACAAGTTGTGCAAAAATAGAAATAAAAACACATAGAGAAGTAGTGTTCATGGGTTCAACGTCTATTCAGAAATCTGATGGCAAAGGGGAAGAAGCTGTTCCTGAATTGTTGAGTTTGTGCCTCCAGGCTTCTGTACCTCTTTCCTGATGATAGCAATGAGAACAAGGCATGACCTGGGTGGTGGGGGTCCTTAATGATGGACACCACCTTTTTGAGGCATTGCTCCCTGAAGATGACCTGAATACTACGCAGGCTAGTGCCCATGATGGAGCTGACTGAGTTTACAACTCTTTGCAGCTTATTTCAATCCTAGAGGTTTGTTGAAACATTTTATAATTCAGCGTTTCTTACTTTAACATTTTGCTGCATTATATATGAATGAATCAAACTGTACGAAGCTGTGAAAATATCATGCATTTATAAATAAACACTGACTACGTTAGCCCCATCGATTAAGTGCTTAGTTTGTAACATCTCAATTCCTCTTCTGCTTTTCTTTCCAATTTTAGCTTTCTTTTTTATAAATGGTAAACATATGTTTCATATGTGACAGTGGTCAAAAGAACAATTAACCATGCAAGACCCATAAGAAGTGTTTCACCATTTGCTACTTGTTCATGGTTTTACTTAAAGGACTTTTGTTTCTCTGAATCTGTTGACCATGGCAGTAAATAACCTAAATCCAGTATCAAGAGCAAAAAGTCCTTTAACTTAAATTTAAACAAAATTAAAATCATTCCCGTTCTGATGAAAGGTTGTAGACTCAAAACCTTGGCATTTTCCACAGATGTTGTGTGACCAGCTGAGTTTTTTTCCTGCATTTTTTGTTTTTGTTAGAAAAACAAAACAGGATTGTTCCTTTGACAATTCATTGAATGGAGTGGAACAATTGTTGCACAATCCGGGTATTTCAGTGAAATTCTCCACCCCACAGACAGCTGTGGAGACCAGCTCAGTTCAGCTGTGATTATTTCAAATAGGCGCTTCATACAAAGAGCTGCCGTTCTCTGACGCCCTTGTGTTAAAGTGGCATCCATCTTCAAGAACTGTCACTATCCAGGACATGACCTCTTCTCGTCACTACTATCAGAGGCCTGAAGGTGCACACTGAACATTTTAGGAATCGCTTCTTCCCTTCTGCCGTCAGATTTCAGAATTATGAACACTACCTCATTGTTTTGTCCTCTTTTAAGAATTAGAATCAGATTTATTATCACTGACATATGTCATGAAATGTGTTGTTTTGTGGCAATGTATAAAATTCACTATAAGTTACAATAAGAAATATACAGTGTAAAAAATAAGTAAGTGGTGTGAAATAGACATGCCCAGACATCATCTCTGATGAAGCTGGCAGAGTTTGTCATCGAAACTTTGGTTAAAATTGATATCTGTACCCAAATGGAGACCTGGGAAGAATTTATTCATCATATATGCTAGGAAAGCAGTAGATTCTTGATCACTTACCTCTACGGGGAGGAAGTTCATTGCAATACAGTGGGCCCTCCATGTCCGCAGAGATTTGGTTCCAGGACTCCCTGCGGATACCAAATTCTGCGGATGCTCAAGTCTCGTATATAAAATGGCGTAGTATTTGCATGTAAAAACCAATTTCCTTCAGGATCAATAAAGTATGACTACTACTACTACTAACCTACGCACATCCTCCCGTATACTTTAAATCATCTCTAGATTATAATACCTAATACAATGTAAATGCTATGTAAATAGTTGTTATACTGTATTGTTTAGGGAATAATGACAAGAAAAACAAGCCTGTACCTGTTCAGTACAGACGCAACCATCGTAGCTCTTCTGGGAACGCGGATGCTGCCTCGGCATCAGCCGATGCCGATTCTCCCGCGATCTTTAAGTTCTTGAGGCTGTAGCGCTTTACATAGCTAGCCAGCCATCCCTTACTAGCCTGAAACTCCTTCCTCTCACTCACAACACAAGTAGCGAACGAACAAGACGCGAGGCAAACAATGCTCAAACGAGTAATACTTTTAATCCTCTCTAGATGACAGTACTTATAATACCTGATACAATGGAAATGCTGTGTAAATAGTTGTTACACTACTGTTTAGGGAATAAGGACAGTTTGGAGGAGGATCATTAATACTAATGTCGGGATCTGTGCTCAAACAACGAGCGTTGGAGAGAGAACTTTAGTTTTTCTTCTGATCCCGATCCGCGGTTGGTTGAACCCGCGGATATGGCGGGCCGACTGTATTCATCACTTTGAATCATTACATAAAGAGAAGGCAAGGCTTCTTTGTTCTTTAGCCTTCTTTTTGAGATGCCAGGACAACAACATCACCCTAAGTTTGTGAGGTGCATTCCGTGGTGGTTTCTCTGGTGGCTAAATGCATTCTACAGTGAGCTAGCCAAGTATTGATTTGAGAGCATCGTTCCGCTCTGGACATCAACACAAACAGACAACCGTCTCTTCACCTGGAATAGTCAGCCCTCTTGTCTCCTAGTGCTCGCTCTAAGTAAGAACTGGAATCCGATTGTAAACAAGATCGGACAATGGAAATCTGACTGGCTGAGGACCAACCAACTAGGAAGGATGAGCGACGGAGGTATAGACTAACCAATCAGGAAGGACTGACGACGGGGTATAGATACCACTGGACTAGACAGACCTAGGCATCATCTCTGATGAAGATTGCAGAGTTTGTCATCAAAACATTGGTTAAAATTAATACCTGTACCTGGCTGGAGGCCTGAGAAGATTTAAACTTCTTCAGGGGAACACCATATTCTAAACCGCCAGTGTTACTTTTGTGGCAAAACCCTGCAATACTGCTCTGCAAACTTCTCAATTAGAGATTTATCCCTTTTTGGAAGTTGGGCAGGGTTCTTAGGATCACTTACAATACTATTGTAGTGCTTTTGAAACAGAGTAATGAAAAGTTCAAGCCATTAACTAAGAGCATAAATATTTGGATGTTCCAGAATGGAATCTGCCACGTCGTTCTTTTGTAACAGAGAAAGAAATGTTTTCATAGTGTGTAGTCCCAAACTGCAAGGCAAATCCAGCTTAGTCCACGACACATTACTCTTTAAAGAAACAAGTAACAAGGTGATGTTAAGCAACACACACAAAATGCTGGAGGAACTCAACAGGTTAGGCAGCATCTATGGAAAACAGTACAGTTGACATTTCGGGCCGAGACCCTTCATCAGATCTCGGCACAAAATGTCGACTGTACTCTTTTCTGTAGATGCTGCTGGCGTGAGTTCCTCCAGCATTTTGTATATGTTGCTTGGATTTCCAACATCTGCAGATTTTTTTCTTGTAGGTGATGTCAAGCAATGTGCTTTGTTACCTAACTGTGCATTTTTAAGATCTGTTTTTCAAGCATATTTAGGCTATTTTTTTAGCTAGTTCTTACAGTTTTGCAATATTATCTCCAACACCAATCTTGTGGATTTTCTAATTTTATTTACTCTCATCCTCCCTCTTCCAACTCCTGATGGTCTTTTGTAAATTCTACCTTGAATGTTCAACAACATTTTCATCTGATGTAAGTGGAGTAACCACTATCTGCCACAGCAGCAAAACTGACTGACTCAGTCACAGCAAATGAATGGTAACTCAGTCAACCCACAGAAGGTTGACCTTTTTGTTCTTTGCTTCAACTTCTATTACAACATGGCCCAGGTTAAATCAGGTTATGAGTTTCTGCTGTGTTTTGTCGTTTGCTCCGAGTGTTAGAATGAGTAATCTTTCAGACCCAGCTGTTGCGGTACTGTCAAAGTCAATTTATTGTCAAAGTATGTTTGTGTCACCTTAGACGATGTTGCAATTCATTTTCTTGTAGGCATTCACAAGAAAATAAAGAAATACAATGGACTTTATGAAAAAATATATATAAATAAAGACTGACAAAAAACTGATGTGCAAAAGAAAGCAAATTTTGCAAATATAAATAAATATTTACGTGAATTGTAGACTTGTGTTGTATAATGCTTGAAAGTGAGTCTGTAATCATTTCAGAGTTGAGGTGAGTGAAGTTATCCGTACTGGTTTAGAAGCTTGATGGTTGTAGAGTAACAACTATTCTTGAACCTAGTGTGGGACATAAGGCTCGAGTACCTCCTTCTCAATGGTAGTAGCGAGAAGAGAGCATGGTGGGAGGGGGGTCCCTTATGATGGATGTTGCTTTCTTGTGACAGCGCAGGGGCACTTCCTGTGATGGACTAGGCTGTATCCACCACTCTCTGTAGACTTTTCCGTTCCTGGGCATTGGTGTTTCCATACCAGGTCATTTTCAGAACGGACTAGGTCTATTAAAAGTAAATTTGTATTGATGTGTTGATTTGCCTGATGCCAGGCATAGGCAACTGGATGATTCTGTTGGACATGCTAGAATATTGCATCAGCAATGAGTGGATTCCGTATCTTAGCACTACAGGTAAGCTTCCTGCTAATCTGTCCTTCAGACAGCATTGATTGTTTCTAGGATATAGCAAGCCTATCACCATTTTGCACAGGACTTTTCTTATTAAATCTATGGTGGAAGATTTTCATGAATGTATCAACTTAGAATCCATCTGTGTAATGATCAGTATGTGAATAAATTGGCCTTTGATCTATCTAAGTATGTGAAGAGTATAAAATCTCCAGAAATTCTTGCTCCTAGATTATATCCAACAACTGTTTTCTCTCAGAGAATTGGGAGTCTTTGGAACTCTACTCCTCATAGGACAGTGGGACCAGTGATTTTGAGTATTTTTAAGCCAGAATCTTGATTAGTGAATAGTTTCTGGGAAAAACAGGAATGTAATGACAAGGGTGCAATCAAATTACAAGTTACCTTTTTATTTTTTAAATTTTATTTAGAGATACAGCATTCAATAGGCCCTTGCTGCCCTTCGAGCCATGCTGCCCAACATTTCACCGATTTAACCTTAGCCAAATCACAGGGCAATTTACAATATCAAATTAACCTATTAACCAGTACATTTTTGGACTGTGCGAAGAAATTGGAGCACCTGGAGGAAACCTATGCACACATGGGAAGGAATGTACAAGCTTTCTTACAGAGGACTCTGGAATGGGACTCCAAACTCTGACGCCTCGAGATATAATAGCGTCACGCTAACCATGTCGTGAAGCTGACTGGGTCACATAGTCCTACTCCTAAATTGTATATTGTACGTAGGTATTTGATAACATTGAATATTGAGCTTTGAGAAGACATCTTTATACTTCATACTTTATTGTCGCCAAACAATTGACACTAGAGCGTACAATTGTCACAGCGATATTTGATTCTGCTCTTTGTGCTCCCTGGAGTACAAAGCGATAGTAAATATTAAAAATTTAAATTATAAATCATAAATAGAAAATAGAAAAGGGAAAGTAAGGTAGTGCAAAAAAACTGAGAGGCAAGTCCGGATATTTGGAGGGTATGGCCCAGATCCGGGTCAGGATCCGTTCAGCAGTCATATCACAGTTGGAAAGAAGATCTCAATATTAGAATCTCTTTTAATATCATTAGATGCTGTGAATATAAATGTTTAGGAACTTGAATCTGAAAGGAAACACAAGTCTCCATGATAGCGTTAGCAAAAGATATTTAACTTGGACATGAATGAATTGTTGATACTTGGTTGTATAAAGTGTTAGGAGGTACCAGAACACTGCCAGTGAGCATTGAATCATAACACAGGGATGTGGGATTGGCACGAGGACTGAGGGTGAGTGTCAGGAGCGGGCTGAAAAGCATCTGTTTTTCCTTTTACTGTTTGACTGATTTTACCAATGTTGCCTTTAGCGGTATTAAAAATCTAAGACTTTTGCCTCACATTGAACACCAAACAATCTGAAGTTTTTATTTACATTCTAGAGTACAAATAAAAGTTGTGCTTTCTCCCCATGACCATATGGGATTCCTCTGGGTGCTCCGGTTTCTTCACACATTTAAATGATCTACCACATTCCAAAGACATACGGGTGAGGGTTAGTCAGTTGTGGCCATGCTATGTGGGCGCCGGAAGCATGGAGACACTTGCGGGCTGCCCCCAGCACAGCATTGGACTGCGGTGATCGTTGACACAAACGGCACATTCCACAGTATGTTTCAATTTTTCAATGTACATGTGACAAGTAAAGTTAATCTTTATCTTTAGAATGAAGAAAATATAAAATTTTGCTCGAATGTTCCAAAACCCAAATGGAAAACCTTCAGCACAGCTTTTTAATAACACATATGCCTATCTCATTCATATTCAAATATTACTGGAAATGTGTTTTCTAATTGTTCAGGCTTATCCTGTGGTATTATTTGCTCTTCCTCTATTACAATGTGAATGGAGTAAGCCACTACTTGGATTTCATCTTAGGATAATGCTAGCAAATGTTGCTTTTAAGACCTTAGGATATAGGAGCAGAATTAGGCCATTTGGCCTATTGTCTGCTCTGCCATTTTATCATGGCTGAGCCATGCATTTCCCTCTCAGCCCCAGTCTCCTGCCTTCTCCCCATATCCCTTACTGCCCTGATTAATCAAGAATCTGTCAACCTCTCCTTAAATATACTCAAAGACTTGGCCTCCACAGCTACCTGTGGCAATGAATTCCACAGATTAGCAAAAAAGCTAAGGATCTAAGAGAGTGAAGTGTGAATTATTTCATGCTAAAATTGTAAGATCTCAATTATGTTTCTTTAATATTGACTGTGATTGGCACTTCTACAAAACTGGAACGAAATCTCCTGTTTCCAAGTTTCTGTCTTGCTTTTTTCCTGTTTAAAAAAAACCAAATAATTTAAAGAAATGTTTAGTTTCCTGAGGTTTCCTTCAACTATAGTTGTTTTTACATATACAGTAATTTAATATCATGTTTTCCTCTTATCTGTCTTGCCTTCTGTCTTTTGCCTGTGTGCGCGCGTTCTCTCTCTCTCTCTCTCTCTCTCACACACACACACACACACACACACACACACACACACAGACCGGAGGACACTGTTTTTATGCTGTAGTTCTGTGGATTCTGGGATGGTTGATGACATTGCTGGACTGTTCATATGACCAGAAGAGAAGGTGGGCAGATGGCATAGCAGTTGGTGCACTTGGTCTTTTTTTTTGGGCTGGCTTTCTGTATTTTCCTATCCAGGAGTATTTGGGGTTTTCAGTTCCGTTGCAGATACTCCACCATCATCTTGAGAAGTCAGGAGCCAGGGATTTACATGAGTCAGTGCCATTCGCCAAGGAGGGTTTGAGGACATCTTTCAAATGTTCCTTTTGTATTCCTGGCAATCTATAGCCATGACACAGCTCTGAGTAGAGTGCCTGAGTAGAGAGTCTGGTGCTGGCCAGGGGAGCACACTCTTTGTTCATCAGAGGGTACGAACATCAGGTCATCTGTCCCCCAGTGGAGTTGATAGATTCTGTATGAGACTACATTCATGGTATCTTTCCTGTGCTTTAAGGTGTCTGTGAGCGGTCATCCAAGTCTCAGAAAGGATTCTTGCTGCCCAGTAGAACATGAACTTTATGCTGATTTTGAGGGCTCGATCTTCCAATACTCTTCTTCAAACTTCCAAAGACTGTTCTGGATCATTGGAAGTGATAATAAGCTTCACTGTATGCTTTCACTGAGTGGTGGCTGCCAAGATCTAGGAATTGGTGCCGTTGTTTGCTTTTTTCGTTTTAGGGCTGTGTTGTGCTGTGGCAACAGTCTGGCACAAGAAGCTTTTGATGTTTAATATGAGCCTAATCTCTTTTATACCTCAGTGAATTAGTCATTGGTGACTTGGAGTTTGGACTAAGATTGAAGTTCATACTGGAATGGAAGCCATGTAGGTTGAACAGAGCAACACATATAAAATGCTGGAGGAACTCAGCAGGTCAGGCAGCATCTATGGAAATGTATAAACAGTCAACAGTTTATAAGCAGTTTGGGGTCAAGACCTCTTCCACCCACCTGGCTTCACCTAGTTTGTACTCCTTCCCCTCCCCCACCTTCTTACTTTGACTTTTTCCCCTTAACCTTCCAGTCCTGAAGGAGGGCCTCAGCCTGAAACATCGACTGTTTGTTCTTCTCCACAGATGCTGCCTGACCTGTTGAGTTCCTCCAGCATTTTGTGTGTGTTGCTTTGGGTTTCCAGTACCTGTAGAACCTCTTGTGTTGTAGTTTGAGCAGTTTCCCCTGTAGATTAGCTTCACTGCAGCGTTTATCTAGTGGAGGTGAGGTACAGCATTTTTGTGAGAAAGACTGAGAAAAGGTTTGGAGTGTATACAGCACATTGTTTCTTGAGTAGAAAAGCTGACTGAGCTGTTTCAGAGGGCAGGCAAGTTGAGCTGCATGAAGGCCAGACCAGAGAATAATGGCATATGGTATTTTCTTCCCTGAAGGATATTTCTAAAGCAGATTGCAGTGCAGGCAACGTTCACTGGATTGGTTCCAGGGAGAAAGCAATTATCTTGTGAAGAAAGGTTCTCTCTGGAGTATAGAAATAGTGAGAAAAAGTATTGAAGCCAATGAAGTATTGGAGTAGGATTGGATGAGATAGGGTGATAGGTTTGACAAGGTAGATACAGTGACAATGTTTTTCTTGGAAATGGAAGATTAAACAAGATTGGGAAAAGGAGCTCAATTTGACTTTTATGACGGAGGATTGGACGCGGATTCTGAAGCTGGTTAACTCTTCTTCAATCTGTGCTAGTCATTCACTGATTCAATTTAAAATTGTACATCGTTACCATTTGACGAAGGAGAGACTGTCTAAAATATTTCCTAATGTTGATAATTATTGTGATAGATGTAAAACTGAGACAGCTACACTGACACACATGTTTTGGTCTTGTTCTATACTGGAACAGTTCTGGAAGTCAGTTTTCTCGACAATTTCTAAAGCACTTAAAATTAATTTACAACCTAACAAATTAACTGTGCTTTTTGGAATAATTCCTCAAAATATTCATGGTATCTCTGTGTCTGACCAACATGTTATTACATTTGTTACATTGATAGCTAGGAGGGCCATTTTGTTGAAGTGGAAGGACACATCAGCTCCCACTTTGTCACAATGGTTCTCTCAAGTGATGCTATGCCTTAGTTTGGAGAAAATTAGAAGTCGAACCTTTGAAACTTTATTTGATTTTGAGAAAAGATGGGGCTCATTTGATCGTTATTATCATTTGAGTTAATTGGTAGATCTCCTCCACAATCTAATTGTAAATTTTTGGTATTTTTTTTTTCTTGCTGGCGGTTTGATGTCTATCTTTAGAAGCTCTTTGTATGACGCATGGCTCCGGGGTTGTACACCTAATGGGGTTTTTTCCCACTTTTTCTGCTTGGGGTATTTTTATTATCACCAAAATTTTTCAATCCTTAAAATAATGTTTTTTTTTCCTTGAGACATTGTAAGTGTTGTTTACTTCAATGTACTCCTGTTATTTTTGAATAATATATAATAATAAAAAGATTTAAAAAGAAAAGAAAGGCCTATTCCGCGCTTTAGCTCTAAATAAATAAATGAACTTTTTGAACATCTTCACCGTCCTCTAACTTCATTGTAAATGCAGTTAGAAAACTTTGCTGCAAATTTTAACATTGGAACACCTACAACATACTTTTGAAATCTCTCACTGTCAGCAGCTCACAGTCTGTCATCTGTCTCTAAGCAACAGATTCCGTATTTTGGTTTCATGTTGCACTTACTCATGGGTCTTCATGCTTTTCTTCCCTTGACTTGCCTTACGGCAGGGTGTGCTGCAAACTTACTTCAGATCTGAATGCCATCCAAAAGGTTTTTACATATTGTTAATATTATTGTCTAATAATCCACAACCAATGGACTCACTTTCAAGGACTCTTCATCTTGTGTTGTCGATATTTCAAGTCAAGTCAAGTTACTTTTTGTTGTCATTTCGACCATAACTGCTGGTACAGTACACAGTAAAAACGAGACAGCGTTTTTCAGGACCATGGTGCTACATGAAACATTGCAAAAACTTCACTGAACTATGTGAAACAACACAAAAACTACACTAGACTACAGATCTACCCAGGACTGCATAAAGTGCACAAAACAGTGCAGGCATTGCAATAAATAATAAGCAAGACGATAGGCACTGTAGGGGGCAGAAGGTTGGCGTCAGTCCAGGCTCTGGGTATTTAATGCTTATTTATTGATTTTTGATTGATTATTATTTCTTTCTTTTTGTATCTGTGCGGTTTGTTGTCGTTTGGATACTGGTTGTTTGTCCTGTTGGTGTGGTCTTCCATTGATTCCATTATGTTTATTATTCTATCATGGATTTCGTGAGTATGCCCACAAGAAAATGAATCACAAGGTTGCATATGGTAACATATATGTACTTTGGTAATAAATTTACTTTGAGTGTTGAATTTTAATGATTTCTGGTTTTAATTCATATGCTTTCAACATTCTCGACTGGTTTTGCACTCTTACTAAACAATGCTATAATAACTTGGTTTAGAGGAAATAGGCTTTATATGTCACATGTACATTAAAACATCAGAACATGCAGTGAAATGTGTAACTTGCGTCAATGACCCACACAATGCAAGGGTGTGCTGGGTGCAGCCCTCACAAGTGTCGCCGTGCCTCTGGTGACATGTGCGAAGAACCTGGAGCACCTGGAGGAAACGCACACAGGCTTGTGGAGAAGTTACAGACTCTTCACAGACAGCAGCAGAAATTGCACCTTGGTGTTTCTTAGCTGGCGTTGTAATGCATTACGCTAACCACTGCGTTACTGCGCCACCCCTTTATATAATCAGTTCACTACAGCATTGAGCAGATTGTGTCTTCAGCTTAAAGCTAATCTGTAATTACTACCCAACTATGTCTAATATTCTGCCAACAGTAAAGCAATTTAAATGTTAAATTCCAATTCCTTCCACTGTCCTAATTTGAGACTTAGTTTAATAGGCTTTCAGATTTAACAATTTTGTTATAGTATTTGTTAAGCTTTATCTCTCTCATCTGAAAAAAAATACAGTACTGTGCAAAAGTCTTAGGCACACATATATAGCTTGGGTAACTAAGCCTTTTGCACAGTATGTGGAGTGGAGAACGAGAGTAAATTTGGCTTGAGCAAGGACGTTGGGAATGACGAGTGTGGAGCGCTGCAGAATGGGTGTGGAACAAGTGGCAAGGAGTGCCAGGGGTGCAGGGTGGCATTGATGCAGACACACCCAGCCTTGAGACACCAGGCAAGGTCATTTGATTCCAAGCACTTGGTTTATTGATCATTATGGAATGTCTCTGGTGCTTCCCGCTCCCTCCCCTTTTCCCAACCATGATTCCTCTCTCCCTGTCCCCTGTCCCACTGTCAGTCCACAATAAAACCCATATCATCACTCACATATGTCATGAAATGTGTTTTTTTTTGTGGCAGCCGTACAGTGTAATACATGAAATTACTACAGTTCTGTGAAAAGTCTTAGGCACCCAAGTTTTACATATATGCTTAAGACTTTTGCACAGTACTGTACCATCATGTGATATATATCTTTTTAAAATTATCTTTCTCCTTCAACTACTAAAAATCTGGAGTTTTTTTAGTTGGAATATTAAGGCTGAGTAGAGATTATGCTTCTGCTGTAAAATAAAATTGATGAAAGGTTGCATTAACATCCTACAGTATCATGAGTAATTCAAATGACAGCTCGAATTGATTCAGCTCCTAATCCATACCCATTTGGTATAGTGTCAGTGTACACGATGCTTGAAAGAAAACACATGCCCTTATTTTTCAAGATTTAGTGGTCAACAAATGTGTGACATTGTCTTTGTGGAGTTGTTGGGATTTTTATTTGTCTTAAATCTTTCTGGCCCAAATTCCAGAGACTTGTGGATCTCTTCCATGGACTGAAGGACTGCAGCAACAAGAAAATTAATAGACAAAAGAATCATACCACTTCTCTCTGATTACAAATAGTATTGTGAATACTATTACTATACTATAGTATTATTAATATTTATATATTATTAATATACTATAGTATTATAGTATCGTAAGGGGCAAAGGTGGGTTACCGACTCCGTAAAACCAGTTGCTTTGGGCAGATGGGGTTCACCAGCCATGGTTGGCAGCTCATTTAGGAGAAGAAAAACTCTGATCTCAAACCTCTGCGGCCTTGCAGATATACCCACTCATGGGGAAGTCTTCGGTAGTAAACACCTAAAGGAAATATCTGATGCTGGTATCCCTGACTTCTAGTGGTGAAAGTTTAAATCCTAGGTTCAGATTAAGTTTAGTTCAAATTGTATTTATTACCGAAGTATGTATACCAAATACAACCTTGAGATTCAAGGCAGCCGCAAAACAAACACAATAGAATCAATGAAAAGCCCTACACCACAAAGACCATCAAACATCCAATGTGCAAAAAAGACATATCATGCAAACAATAGAAACAGTAAACAAATACTACACAGAATGTTAATCACTGAGTTCCGGAAAATGAGTTCACAGCCACGTGCGTGCCGATGGCTGCAGCTGCGGAGTCAGTTCAGTGCTGAGGTGAGTGAAGCCTCGTGGAATAGTGAGCTGAACGTCAGTTCATCCTTTGCTCTTGGCCTCAACACCTTGATCTTTGAAATCAGCTAAACATCATTTTCACTCTTGGTCCGGGCCCCGCCACCGTATTCTTCAGAGTCCAGTTCACCGAATCTTTCAGAATACCGAAAAAACGCCAGGTCCTACAGACGGTTCAAATGCACAGATCCGAAGGGGAAATTATAGGCTGCAATTGCAGTGATCATCATCCAGAAAAAGTGTATTTATTAGAACAGTTAATACTTTTGTTAGTTGCTTGCAAATCATCGCTGTGTCTCACCAGCATGTTCTAGATAATTAAATCTGGACATTTTTTAAAAGTGGGTATCAATAATAGTGACCATACTTGGATTGCCATTTCATCTCCTATCACATATATTTCCTTTGTTCTACCCAGTTCCTTCTCTGTTACCAGCTTGTTTTCTTTTGCCCAGTTCTTCTGAACATCCTCTGACCTGAAACTCAAAGGAAAACATCAAAAACAGTAACTAACAGAGCTGTCAGTTATAAAAATGGAAAATACTGGTAACACTCAGCAAGACTGGGAACATCTGTGGAAAAAGAAATGAAATCAATATATCATCTTCACAATGAAATATCATTGACCTGAAACATTAACTGTGGGGGTGCCATGGTAGTGTGGCAGTCAGCCTGACGCTATGATATCTTGGGGTATTGGTATTCAGAATTCAATTCTGGCACCATCTGTAAGGAGTTTGTATGTTCTCCCCTCTAGAAACTCCCCCTCCTGGAATCCAGCACCAACCTGATTTTCCCAGTGTACTTGGGTATAGAAGTCCCTCATGACTCTATTGTAACATTGCCCTGTGGGCAGGCATTTTCTCTCTCCTATTGCCACATCCTTACTACTGTTTGGGGGTCTGTATACAATTCACATCAGGATCTTTTTACCCTTGAAGTTCCTGAGTTCTATCCACAATGACTCCACACCTTCCGACGCTATGTCACCTCTTTCTAATGATTTGATTTCATTTTTTGCCAGTTCACCAATAGCTCTGAGATAATGACATTTGTCAGTCATACCTTTCTGCATCTCTAAAGTGCCAAGCAAACTGTTTTGTTCAGGGCAATTTGGAATCAATGGGCTCCTATGTTTTGTGGTCTGACCTAATGGAATGGACAATAATCTGTGAACATGTAAATTATTTAGCCTATTGGTAGAGCTGGCATTTAATTACCATAAATGCAAGAGATTCTGCAGATTCTGGAAATCTAGAGCAACAAACACAAAATGCTAGAGGAACTTAGCAGGACAGGCAGCATCTATAGAGAGGAATAAACAGTCAACATTGTGGGCCAAGACCATTCATCAGGACTGGAAAGAAAAGGAAGAGAAGACAGAATAAGGTAGAGGGAAGGGGAGGAGTGCAATCTGGCAGGTGAAGCTGGGTCAGGGGGAAGGTGGGTAGGTGGGTTGTGAGGCAATGAAGTGAAAAGCTGGGAGTTAATAGATGGAAGAGTTAAAGAGCTGAAGAAGAAGGAATCTGATATGAGAGGACAGTGGTCTGTGAGAGAAAGCGAAGGAAGAGGGGCACCAGGGGGATGATGGGAGGTGAGGAGAAGGGGTAAGGGGGGAGCCAGAATGGGTGATGGAAAATGAGAGAAGGGGTAAGGGGATGAAATTGCTCAGTTAGAGAAATTGAAGTTCATGCTATCGGGTGGGATGTTACCAACTACCATTCCTGTTTTGGGATCCACCTACCATTGTTCAAAGTGTACCTTCCGTTTGATACAACTCAGTTGTGAATGCACCAGAATCTGAACCAAGGTGCATTCAAATAAAACTTCTGCTTTTTAAACCCCTCATCCCTTACCACCAGAAATAAAACAAAAATATTAGTGCATTTTAATGATAAATGCCAGGAACAGAAGGTCAATAGGTGCCAAGATAAAGATCATTAGGCCACAAGATTCCAGTAAGTTGGTCTTCAACCACACCAGAATTAGAAGCCAACCTAAGTTGCAATTATGTTTATTTTTATAAATATTTGTAAACTAACTTTGAAACAGAACATTTAACCAAGTGAAGATTGTTGATGAGAGCTTCCATATTTCAAATAGGACCTCACTGTGGTGAATTTTTGCCTAACTCTAAAATAGTGTTTTGAAACTTAATAATTATACATTTGAAGCCGAGCGTATTATTTGTCTCTGGTGTACGGTCCAGTTGTTTGGTATTATTGAATGATTTCAGTAAAACGGCTCTAAAAATATCTGCTGTCCTGCTAAATATTTATTCACACATAAGGAAATCCACTAAGTCATGGAGATGAAAGTTTTTTTTAATAATCTGCATTTGTGTAAGGTAAAAAAAGGACGTAATAATAAGATACCTTCTTTGTATATCTAATTTAGTGGCAATTTTTAAAAAAGATACACAGAAACTAAATACTTTTTTAAATCAGTTTTCATATATAATGTTAGAATGGTTTGAAACAAGGTTGAGAAATTTAACATCAATGTGAAGAAGCTTTTGGAATTATTCCTCACTCATGCAGAAACCAGAATCTAGAATCTGAAAAAAAATTAAAATAAAGTAGTTCAAAGTAAATTTATTATCAAAGTAAATATACACTATATGTCACAATATACACTATATGTCACCATCTACAACCCAGAGATTCATTTTTTGCAGACATAAATCTAAAGAATAATAACTATAACAGAATCAATGAAAGACTGTGCCAAATTGGGTGTTCAGCCAGTGTGCAGGCACAACAAACTGTGCAAATACAAAAAGAAAGAAATAACAATAATAATAAATAAGCAATTAGTATCAAGGATATGAGATGAAGAGTGCTTGAAAGATGAGTCCTTGGTTGTGGGAACATTTCAATGATGGGAGGAGTGAACTTATCCCCATTGGTTCAAGAGCCTGATGGTTGAGGGGTAATAACTGTTCCTGAACTTGATGGTGTGAGTCCTGAGGCTCCTATACCTTCTTCCTGATGGCAACAGTGTCAAATAATACTGCCAGGTCTCATCTCTATTAGAGGCATAGAGACAGAGATAAAATGAAGAATGTTTGCATTTACCTCTTGCTGGCTCTGTTGCTTTGGGAGAAAATGAAATGATTTTTATGTTCAAAATATATTTTTCTCATTTCATTTTTGACTGTTTCCGAGAACCAAAACTAAATTGGTATGTGGTTGTGCTTTAAACATTAAAAACATCAAAGCGTAGCGTCTGAACCACATATAAAGTTACAGTTTATTCTTTAAATGAATACCATCTTAATGCTTGGTTTACAGTAATACATTACAATGTTACCATATCTTTATGAAAGCCTGGGCTTTGATTCCTGGATTTTCTAATTAGCAGTCACTACAGTACTCACGTTGTGGACAAATGTCAATTCAGCGATAGGAACCTAAAAATAAAAGCATAATGTGGGAAACTGTGAAAATACTTATTCATCATGCATTTGTATAGTTGGGAATTACAATTAAAGTCTGCATATACATTGATTTATTTAAATATGGCATTACTTGTCAATATTTTTTGTAGCAGAGAAGAAATGTGCTTTCCTAACATTATAATTATGTTTAATATTTCTTCAGTAAACTATTGCACTAAATAGAATAATTATTTGACCTCAGATCTGTTTATAGGGATATGGATAGAAGGCAGGAGACTGGACTCGGAGGAAAATGGATCAGCCATGATGAAATGGTGGAGCATACTCGATGGTTTAATTCTGCTCCTATATTTTATGGTCTTATAAATTTTGGACATCTATTGATATCTGTTTTAGAGTTGGACCATTAATGCAGAGTTTGTTGGTCATAATTCTGATAAAAGGAGTTCTGGGTGATTTGTTCAATAGGTCAGGGCTATTGATTTGCACTTTTTGCTTCCACAGATACAGCTTGACCCAGTGAGTTCTTTCAGTATTCTGTTTTTCATTCCCCAGTCTTCTCTTTTCCTTGGAGAAATCCCCAGGAATTCATTTATTCCCCTTTGGTCTAATTTTCAGTGGTGGTATACTGATAATTTTGAGCTGGAAGAAAATTAATGTTTGGACTTGCTTTGAAGAGAATCATTGAATGGTTACAGCAGAGAAAGAGGCCTTTTGGCACGTCAATTTGACTCTGGTTCAGAGGAGTTCCCCTGGGTGGCTTGCTCCAAACATATTTGGTCATTAAGGAAAGATTTTGCCTTTTACCTTCAGAGCTTGCTGTCAATGCATGGGCTGCCTTATTTCCTGAAACAATGAATACACTTCAAAACCACTTCAGAGGTTGTACAGTATTTTGGAAAAATAAAAAATGCACTTTATGAAAACAAGTCTTTCCATAATTTGTATAGCTGATCAATATCTACTTTTGTTCATGTAAAAAGTACCAAACCATTCTTATCCCAACAAAACTGTGCCAGTTTCAATTGCTATAATTATAATTGCTATAACTTTAACACTTGGAGTATAGTCTGGTAAAGTTACACATTTACATATTTAAAATATATAGCATGTCTCAACTAGCAGAACCACTTTGAATATTCAATACCGGTCTCTGTTCCAAAAGTCAGTCACCCAAAATATACAACCAAGAGAAAATCTACAGCCAAAGTTTCGGACTGAAGCCCTAAATATTGATCCTGCCAAAGGATTTCGGCCCGAAACATCAACTGTACTCTTTTCCATAGATCTGCCAGGCCTGCTGATTTTCTCCAGCATTTTGTGTTCGTCGCACCCAAATATACCCCTTTTGTTACAGAATTGAAGAATGACACCATGGATGTTCGGCTAACCAGAAGATTAAGTTAGAAAATCCGTGGAGTTCGTTGCCACAGGCAGCGCGAACACTTACGGCAGAGGTTGATAGATTCTTGATTCTTGATTAGCATGAAGGGTTATGGGGAGAAGACAGGAGACTGGGACTGAGATGGAAAATAGATCAGCCTTGATGAAATGGTGGAGAAGCCTCGATGAGCCAAATGGCCTAATTCGGCTGTTGTATTTTGTGGTCTTATGGTATGAAAACAGATTGGTCCTAAACTGTAGATGAAGTGGCCAGGGTACCTTTAACAATATGCTAACAGCAAAATTCTGCTGAAGCGTCTCAGCCTGAAACATCAATTGTTTTATTCATTCCCATAGATGTTACCTAAACTGCTGAGTTCCTCTAGCATTTTGAGTGTATTGCTCTGAATTTCCAGCATCTGCAGAATCTCTTGTTTTTGGAATATTCATCTATTGCAGAAGTTCCCAACCTGGGGTCCATGGACCCCTTGGTTAATGGTGGGGGTCCGTGGCATAAAAAAGGTTTGGAAGCCCTGATCTATTATCTTTCCCTGACAAGTTTCAGTGGGATAGAATCAGAATGTCCCACACCCACTGTTTGGTTTCACTAGCCACAAAATATCAGTTGGAAGTTAAATTGTGGACAGCTTTTATTTCCTGAAGACTGGTTCTCATTCCATTTAAATTTTACTTATGCTATCCATAATGTCATAACTTCAGAATAATCCCCAACACTCCCAAGGTCAAACCCAAAGAGTACAAAGTATAATTACAAGCATATGGAGCTATTAGCATCCGTAAGATGGAGCATTTTGAAAATCTCATCAACTACAACCCTATCCTTAGTAGCCTTGACCCATCCCACAACAATCCATCAAGCTTAGGTTTGCTGCCACCCTGACCTACAGGTCCAAAACAGGTCAAGTGCCAACTGAGAAACAACAAAACCTCATGAGCAGACAGTATCTCTGTGTAGTTTCGGGACAGACTGGTGAGAAGCTTCAGTCACAAATCTACAGCTTCATTTTCTTTCTCTTCCCAGGTGTGGGCTTGCAGGAGATGTTCGAGATACCGTAATGATGGATCCTCAGGAAACCAATCAGTATAGAAAGGAAAGTCATTGTCACAGTCTTCCTCACCCACACACTCCCAGTGGTCAAAAAGGTCCTCCTGAAATTGCAGGGTGGGTACTCTCCATCCAGAAGCATAGTAGACATGCTCATCAGGCATGCTAGCTCCAATAGATTACTAGGTGCAGCACCATGGTCGTCTTCAATCTCACTAAACTATTTAGCTCTGTCAAATTTGAGTGGTTCCAGCAATTATTTATGATGTAGTCTTAGTCATAGTCTTTACCAGTGGGTGTGTAACAGATCCAGTTTCAAAGTAGTCTGGTGTCAAACAAGGCTATGTTATTATTTCAACATATTTATCAATTTTCTTTGCCACAATTCTTTAGGTCATTTCCATCAAACATCCTGTTTGATTTTAAATATGTAGGACTACTGGAAAATTTGTTAGCCTAAAGTACCACTCCAGAATCAACATTATTACTCCACAGCATCAGGCTCCTGAACTGGTGTGGATAACTTCACTCACCACAACACTGAACTGATTCCACAACCCATGGACTCACTTTCAAAAGACTCTACAACTCATGTTCTCGGCATTATTTATTTATTCGTTACTTCTATTTGTACATTTTGTTTCTTTTGCACATTGGTTGTTTGTCAGTCTTTGTGTGTAGTTTTTCACTGACCCAATTGTATTTCTTTGTTCTACTGTAAATGCCTGTAAAAAAAAGGTGAATCTGAGGGTAGTACGTATATGGTGACAAATATGTACTTGGATAATAAATTCACTTTGAACTTTAAAAGTCACCATAACCCTGCAGGCAACCTTGCAGGATGTGTCAGACTCTTGTGCATGTGTACATTTGGAGGTTTAGCACCAAGTCAATGATACCTCTGATTGAAGCATTGGAGAGGGTGAGCATTAATCTTCACACCTGCAAAGCATGTCTTTTACCAGTTGACCCTACTGTACAGTACCACTCTCCAACAACAATGGTCCTTAAAAAGAACATGGAAAACATGGGCGCTTCCTGTATCTCAAGAACCACCTCTAGATGAGGCCAAACGTTGAAAATGAAATTCACTATTTCATCCAACACAATATTTGGGTGTATGAGAAAAATGATGCTTGAATATTGAGACCTGAACCTCAGCACAAAACTCATGATCCATTGAAGGACACGGCAGCTATGGCTCCCAGTGCAACCTCCTCCACATAGGTGAGATTCAATGATGATTGAGTGACAACTTTGTTGAGCACCTACACTCCTTCCCCCCAGAAAAGGCAGGATTTCCCAGTGCCCACCCACTTCAATTCAAGTTCCCATTCCCATTCCGACATGTTGATCCATGGCCTCCTCGATTGTCAATGATACCACCATCAGGTTGGAGGTGCAGCACCTTAAATTCCGTCTGGGTGCCACCTCATATCCCATCTGGGCAGCCTCCAACTGATGGCATGAGCATTGATCTCTCTGATTTCCAGTAAAATTTCTCTCCTCTCCCCTTTCTCTGTTTTTCCTTTCTCCATTCTGGCTCTTCCCTTATTTCTTCTCTTTACCTCCCTCTGGTTTCCTTCCTCCTTCCCTTTCTCACATGGTCCACCCTCCTCTCCTATCAGATTTGTTCTTTTTTAACCCTTTTCCATTTCCAGCTTCTTACTTCATGCTCCCTCCTTCACCCACCCACCTTCCCCCTCACCTGATTTCACCTATCACCTGCCATGTCTCCTTTCCTTTCCCCCAACTGCTGATGCTGGTTTCTTCCCCTCTCTTTTCCCAAAATATCAGCTCTTTATTCCTCTCCATAGATACTGCCTGACCTGCTGAGTTCCTCCAGCACTTTTGTGTGTGTTTCTGGAACTTACAGCAGGAATTTCTAACAAATGTCATCAGAACCATCCCCACAAATCTTCCTGATCTGGTAACTGGAATAAGAGAATGAACAACATTGTCTTCTCCAAGGCCAACACCACAACCTTGGGACCCTAATTACAGTTAGTTGGCTCATTCTCCAGAATGTGTTATTCTTATGAAGTCTTATCATGGCAAGTAACCAACCCAGTTACCTGCTATGAAATTTGCCATTCAATGTGGTAAAGCTTGGCCTGGCTGAAATTCCTTAATTTTACCTTAATAATTGGAGTAATACGCACAAAATTATGGAGGAACTCAGCAGGTCAGGCAACAGTTATAAAAAGAATATACAGTCAACGTCTTGGGCCAAGACCCTTCATCAGGACTGGAAAGGAAGGAGGAGAGAAGCCAGAATAAAGAAGATGGGAGCAGGGTAAGGAGTACAAGCTGGTAGGTAATGGGTAAAGCCAGGTGAGGGGGAAGTCGGTGAGTGGGGAGGGGTAAAGAAGTGAGAAGCTGGGGGGTGATAGGTTGGAAAGGTTAAGGCTGAAGAAATGGGAATCTGACAGAAGAGAGTGGACCATAAGAGAAAATGGAAATGCTAAAGCTGAAGTTTAGAGCTTGTGTTAAGTATAAAGTGTAGTATCCTTGTTAAGGTTATCATTTTAATTAATTTAATAATTATCACTCGTCATGGCAGAAACACCCCCATTATAATTGTGACCCGCTCCTCCACCTTTGTACCTTTGTATCAAACACAAATTTAGCCACAAATCCATTAATACCGTAGTCCAAAACATTGATTTACATCGTAAAAAACAGTGGTCCTAACACTGACCCCTGTGGAACTCCACTGGTAAATGACAGCCAGCCAGAATAGGATCCCTTTATTCCCACTCTCTGTTTTCTGCCGACCAGCCAATGCTCCACCCACACTAGTAACTTCCTTCAGAACTTCCATCGTTAATGCCTCCGCAGTCTCTCCAGCTACTTCCTTCGGAACTCGAGGGTGCACTCCATCAGAAATAAGTTCTGTTCACCTACCTACAGGAAAGATGTCAATAAGATTGAAGAGTACAGAGAAAATTCACAAGCATGTTGCTGGGACTTGAGGACCTGAGTTATAGGGAACGATTGGATGGGTTGGGACACTATTCCCTGGAGCACAGAAGAATGACTGGAGTTTTGAGAGGAGTGTATAAAATTATGATGGGTATAGAATGGGTAAGTACAAGCGGGCTTTCTCCAGTGAGGTTGGATGAGACTTGAACTAGAGGTCATAGGTTAAGGGTGAAAGGTGAAATATTTAAAGGGAACCTGAAGGGAACTACTTCACTCAGAGGATGGTGAGAGTGTGGAACGAGCTGCCAGCGGAAGTGGTGAATGCGGGGTCATTTACAACATTCAAGAGAAGTTTGGATAAGTACATGGATAGGAGGGGGTTGGAGAGCTATGGTCAGGATGCAAGTTGGTGGGACTAGGCAGAATAACAGTTTGGTGACCTGATGGCCTGTTTCTATGCTGTTGCACTCTATTGACATTACAGACTATCTGTAGAAACAGGGCTTGAAAACCAACACCAATTATCAGAATCAGGTTTAATGTCACTGGCATACATAGATCATGAAATTTGTTAACTTTGCGGCAGCAGTACAATGCAATACAATAATAATGGAGAATAAACTGAGAATTACAGTAAGTATATATATGAGAAGAGGGCTTGTTTCTACAGATATCCTTTTCTAACACGTTTTTTCTCCCCTCATTTCCTATCAACTCTCCTTTGTCCTAAGATTCTATCATCCACCTACACATGAAGCGCAAACTATTGCAGCCAGTCATAACTGATCAACCTACACAATTTTTGGCACGTGGGAGGAAACTGGAGCATCCGGAGGAAGCCCACATGATCACAGGGAGAATGTGCAAAGTCCACACAGACAGCACTCGAGGTCAGGATCAAACCCTGGCCCCTGGAGTTGTGAGGCAGCAGCCCTACAAGCTGTGCCAACTGTGGCCTCAGGAGAAGGAAAAATGAAATAGATTTGTATATTATGAGCAAGTTCTGTAAAGTGAAAGGAAATTATATTTCTTTACCTGCGATGTTTGTGAAGCATCTACTTTATATTATCATTACAGAGTGTAGTACTTTTCCCATATTTCTTTTGCATTGCTTCAGTAACTTTATTATGGAGAGCAATGGCTGATTTGCTGTCTCAGTTAAATTGTGACAGGACTGTGGTAAATACCAGAGGCCACACTCCACATCCTAGACTGCCTGTGAACATTACCACAGGAGATCTACCAGTTTATATAAATTTGATTGCTGCCAAAGATTTTAGTGCTATATTTAACTTTGCCTCTGGCTGTTTTCTGGCAAGTGAAAGGGTATCATCAATGTTCCATTCTGTGTAAGATTTGTGGGCTGACCTGCAATTTGTTTTTCCCTTCCGTTCGTTGTCTGTCAACAGATATAGGACTAAAAATGTTTAAGTTGCTTTATGACTTATGCATAACTTTATGGTGCTACTTATAGAATGCAAAAATGTACCTGTATTTTAACCAATACAGTATATTGTTATTTTCAAATTTACTGAATATGAAGTAAGATAAACTAAGTATTGTATAGATTCACATGTGAGTATATTAACTTAGGATTTTATGTATCTCATGTTGAACAATACTTCTTTATATTTTGTTTAGTCGGGGTTAAAAAATTAATTAAGTTGAGAATTAGAAGCACAAATGTGCCTTTCTGCAGATGCTGAAATATGAGCAATAAGTTGTGTTCCCCTCCTAAGAAAAATTGTGTGGGCAGTAATGGAATTTAATGTCTGAGGGAAAATCCTAATAAGTCCAATGGGTGGTTATTGGAACTGAATAGACTTCAAACAATGGAACCCGTCAGGGCGACTAATGCGACGTGAGTACTACTGGCAAGACTTGCGTTTATTGCTTGTTCTGAATGATGATGAGACGGACTACAGAGAGGTCGTGGAGTGTGAAAAGAACAACCAAATTTCGAGTGTGGAGGAGACAAAGAAAATCATTATGGACTTCGGGAAAGTGGATATGAACCAGCCCCTCTGCGAATACATGACTCCTGTAGAGAGAGTTACGTGCACCAAGTGCCTGGGAGTCCACACCATGGATGACCTCACCAGTCCCTTAATATCACCTCCACTTAGCAAGCAAGGCTCCCTCTCCCCCCCACCGTGCGCGCGCGTGCACACACACACACACACACACACACACACACACACACACACACACACACACACACACACACACACCCCTTAACCGCATTTTATAGGGCGCCATTGAGAGCGTCCAGAGAAGCTGCATCTTCATCTGATACGGGAGCAGCCAAGCATCGGCCCTGAAGTCCCTACAAAGGACTGTGAGAACAGTTGAAAGGATCATAAGGGTCTCCCTACCATCCTTCGGGGACATTTATCAGGACTGTTGTGTATGCAGGGCTCCCATCCATCCATACAGCATCCTCAGGAAGGAGACTCCAATGCAAGAATTGTTAGGATGGGGAACAGTTTCTTCCCTCAGGCCATTAGGCTTCTGAGCTCCCTGCTGCATCATATTCAGAGCGTCACCAGTTAATCTGTTCTGGACCTCACAACATTTACTTAATGAACTCTACTTCATTTATTTATCTGTAATTTCACTGTAGATTTTATCCTTACTTTCATAAGTTATTGTGTGTTATATGTGAGTTATGTGTACTACTCTCAAAATTGATGGGCAACTCTTTAGAACAGGGGTACGGAGGAATTTTTTTAGCCAGAGAGCAGTGAATTTGTGTAATGCTCTGCCACAGACTTCTGCCAAGCCTGTGGGTACACTTAAGTGGAAGTTGATAGTTTCCTGATCGGTCAGGCATCAAAGGATATGGCGAGAAGGCAGGTTTATGGGGTTGAGTGGGATCTGGGATCAGCCAAGATGCAATGGCGGAGAAGACTCGAGGGGCTTAATGGCCTAATTCTGCTCTATGCCTTATGGTCTTATGGTGTTTTACACCCCGGTTCAGAGAAACGTCTTGTTTGACGGTATACATGAATATGGTTTAATGGCAATAAACTTGACTTGATTGACTCTTCAGAGCATGATGCAGAGCCACCTTCTTGAACCTTGCAGGTTTACTGGGGAATACTTTATTGGATGAGAAGGTCCCATGAGTAGACCTGGAGACGATGAAGGATCTTACAACTCAGGAGAGCGTAGATATCAAGTCAAGAACTACAAATAATCTTCCCAGATACCACTGTCACTGGTCTAACTACAAGAGATTCTGCAGATGATGGAACTCCAGAGTAACACACACAAAATACTGCAGGATCTCAGCTGATCAGGCAGCATCTATGGAGAGTTCAAACTACATTTATGTCGCCATGTACAACCCTGACATTCAGTTTCCTGCAATCATACTCAGCAAATCTATAGAATAGTAACTATAACAGGATCAATGAACAATCAACTAGAGTGCAGAAGAGAGCAAACTGTGCAAATGCAAATATAATAGCAATAAATAACAATAACATGAGATAATGCGATGTCCTTAAAGTGAGATCATTGGTTGTGAGAACATCACAATGGATGGGCAAGAGACTGTAATTAGTCCCTTTGTTCAAGAGCCTGATGGTTGTGGGGTGTAAACATTTGGCATTCTGTGTCAAGATGCTTCATCAAGACTGGAAAGGAGAGGGGCAGAATAAAGTGGGGGGAGGGAAGGGAAAAGAGTACAAGCTGGAAGGTGATCGGTGAAATCATGTGAGGAGAAAGGTAGGGGTGTAAGTAAAGGGGATGAGAGAAGCTGCCAAGTGATCGGCGAAAGAGGTAAAGGGCCAAAGAAGAAGGAATATGATGGGAGAAGACAGTGGAGCACGGAATGAAGGGAAGGAGTAGAGGTGGTGAACTGGAGGGAGGTGATGGGTAGGTCATGATGGCAGAGGAGGTGAAGAGAAAGGTTGGAGCGCCACCAGGATTGGAAGGTGGACAATGGGAGAACATTAACTAAGCGGGGAACCAGAGGGAGGTAATAGGCAGGTGAAAAGAGAGGGTTAAAGGGGAGCCAAATTGGGAAAGGAAAAAGAGAAAAGTGGCGGGGGGGGAGAAACTGCTAGATGTTAGAGAAATTACTCTACTTGATGGTTGAGGTGAAGGATTCAGGCATTGCTTTCAGATAAGTTTAGGTGAACAGATGCATTGCATTTTTTGCAGATGATGCGCATGCCTGTAGTGTATTGTTCATGATCAGAATTAATACTCAAGGGTTCTCATTCAAGTGGACTGCTTTGTCCTGGACTGTGTTGGAGCTGCACTCACCTAAGCAGATGGAGAGTATTCCCTACATTCCTGATTTGTGCTATGTAGACTGTGTAAGGGTTTTGTGGTGTGAGAAGGTGAGTCAGTCACCACAGGTTGCACACCCTCTGACCCGTTCTTGTAGCCACAATATTTATGTGACTGGTCCATTCGAGTTTCTAGTCAATATTAAACCCCTGGGTTTTAATGGTGGGGGTTTCCGTGAAGGTAGTGCCATTGAATTTCAAGCATTGGTGGTTAGACTCTGTTATTAGAGAGAATCGTTGCCTAACATTTTTGTGGCACCAATATTACTTGCCACATATTAGCCCTGTCTGGCTGCAGTCAGACGTGGACTGTTTCATTTACTGTGGAGTTGTGAGTGGAGTTGAACATTGTACATCATCAGTGACCATCCTTAAGCCCCATCCTCTGGCTGAAGTCGGTAGGTCAAGATGGCTGAGCAAGTGTTGCTTGATAGCACCTTATGTCACTCAATTAATGACTGAGAGGGTCTGATATTCACTTCCCAGATATTGATGACACATTTCTTCTCTGAACTATCTTCAAAGCAGGGGCACCACTGTAGTATAGAGGTTAGTGCAGCACTATTACAGTTTAGAGTTCAGAGTTCAATTCTATCACCATCTTTAAAGAGGTGGTAAGTTCTCCCTGTGACCGCATGGGTTTCCACTGGGTATTCCAGTTTACTCCTGCAATTCAAAGATGTACTGGCTAGTAGTTTAAAATTGTCCTGTGATTAGGCGAGTGTTAAATAGGTTGGCTGCTGTGCGGCGCAGCTCATAAGGCCAAAATGGGCCTGTTCCGCGCTGTATTTGTAAATAAATAAATAGATACAATATCAACTAAATATTAAATCAGTTGCACACTGAATATCGATTTAGGCCGGTACTGTTACTTAATTTGTGTGATTACAATATATAATATAATAAGGACATTTAGGTTGATGTAGCTGGAAGTGGTACTGGGAATAAGCTCCCACTACCTATTAAATGCTCCCAATGGAATGTATCTCAAATAGCCTCTGACATCCGTCCTTCACGTGTAGCTTAGCCCTGTGGAACTGTTTTTACTGACAGGAGAAGGGGCAAAGGCAGGTTACTAGCGCCTTAAAACCAGTCGCTTCGGGCAGATCAGGCTTGTCAGCTGAGGTTGGCAAGTCATCTTGGAGAATGAAAAATCTGATCTCAAATCTCCGCTGCCTTGTGTCTATACCCACTCCTGGGGAAGGTTTCGGGAATAAATCCAGAGCTGGAGTCCCTAAGACAGTCCAATTTTGAGTTTACCACTGATTGGCAACTCCTGCTACACCGCTGGTGCCAGACTGTGTCAGTCTCTGCCATTCCTTTGGCTTCATCAGCTGTGCGGAGAGAGGGAGCCTGCTGCATGGGGTTCTCCATTTCATACTGCCCTGACATGTGTATTATGTAGACAGCTGGGGCACAATATCCATGGGCGATCCCAATCAATGGAGGAGCTCAAGAACATTTAAGAGAAGATACCATGGTTGTTTTTTTATGGGTTAGGTTTCAATAGGTACATTTAATGTCCAAGAAATGTATGCAGTGTGCATCCTGAAATTCTTCTTCTTCACAAACATTCACAAAAACAGAGTGCCCTAAAGACAGTTAAATGTTAGAATCCCGAAGTCCTCCCCAGCTTCCCCCTCCTATGCATAAACAGCAGCAAAGCGATGACCACTCCTCCCCCACCAGCAAAAAAGCATCGACCCCCCCCCACCAAACACTCAAATGTGCAGCAAAGCATCAATAACGACACAGACTTGCAGTACCCCAAAAGCTACCTGGGGTACAGGTGTCCACGTTCGACAGCGAAGGGGGAGAGACATAACAAAACAACTTGCTGATTTATGGTGTTAAAAGTCTGTTGCGTCACTTTTTCTGAGCTCTATTCAGAGATTAAGGGAGCTAGGGCTTTACTCTTTGGAGAGAAGGAGGATGAGAGGAGACATGATAGAGCTGTACAAGATAATAAGAGGAATAGATAGAGTGGACAGCCAGTGCCTCTTCCCCAGGGCACCACTGCTCAATACAAGAGGACATGGCTTTAAGGTAAGGGGTGGGAAGTTCAAGGGGGATATTAGAGGAAGGTTTTTTACTCAGAGAGTGGATGGTGCATGGAATGCACTGCCTGAGTCAGTGGTGGAGGCAGATACACTAGTGAAGTTTAAGAGACTACTAGACAGGTATATGGAGGAATTTAAGGTGGGGGCTTATATGGGAGACAGGGTTTGAGGGTCGGCACAACATTGTGGGCCGAAGGGCCTGTACTGTGCTGTACTATTCTATGTTCTATGTTCTACGCGCAAAGATCTTTGGTTTCTGGGCACACAGACAGCAGCCAGCTTGCTGCTTTTGATCTATGTGGTTCCATGACGCATCAGTTTTCTGCGGCGGCACCAACCTCGAATCTGTCCGCCTCCAAAGCCATGAAAATCTGGCACCCTGAAGGCACACTAGTCTTCTAGGCCGCATCCTTGGCATCATGAAACGTGGCCGGTCGTGAGGCCCTGAAAGCAGGTCCCATTCCCGCAAAGAACCAATGTCAGCGTGTAACTCCAGGACAGGGTCTTAAAAAGAACCTTGAAAAAAAATAGATGTTGAAGATAGAAATAGAGCTGTTTCTGAAGATGCAAGCAAAGGAGGCACCATTTAGCGCCATCATCCTAAGCTCCACCCTCCTATAATTGATTAGTTAGATTAAATTTCACATATGTTAAGGTTCCAAGTTGTAGCTTGTGTACTTTTTAAGAACCTGCTTCAATTTGATAAAATAAACATTTCTTCTACTCAGCGGGCTTTGAGTGCCTGCAAACATTGCAATCAAATATTCTATTCTGTTGGGGAAAAAAGAAACCTAAATATTTTTAAATTAAAATTTGAGGGAGTTAAATGTGTCATTAAATCTTCTTTTCAAAGAAAATTTCAAACATCACAGCAAGATTGGGGATACTCTTCACATGACGTATGTGTAGTTTTAATTAAGATGTGCTAAAACCCGAAATTATAGTCTGGTAAAAATTGCATGCTTTACCGTCTGTGTCTGAGAATGCATTTCGCAACTAGGATATGAAATAAAGGAGTACAAAATAATCTTTGCTAACAACACTCCCTGCGTACATAAAAAGTGAGTCTAGACTGTGTTACCCATCTGTCCTATTGCTTTTTTTCCTGTTGGCACCACCTAATGGTCAATATAAGTGGAATATCATAAATGAGTTCTTTAATGTGGCCTGATTCTATTACAGAGAGCTTCCATCAAATGCCATTTATGTGCATGTCATCAAAATCAGTTTTTCTGATCTTTGTAGTAACATTTTTAATGTTTCAATAAAATTTCTAAAATGAATACTCAATCAGTATACTCATAAGTCAATGTTATTTTATGTATTTTGGTCCACCTTGACCCTGTGTGGCTATCGAGAACGTTACTCAAATGAAAAGATAAAAATTTGCTCAAATCTTTTCATAACAAACTTTAGTTCATTCAACCTACATAGGATTTAAAGAGCTCAGGGGGTTACTCAGTAGAATGACACAGTTAGTAGCAAGTTTCTGCAGATATCCAATTAAGATTAATAACTTGACTAAGGACTTTTGGCCTAAAACATTCTTTCTATTTCTAGCTTGGCCAGAGCTATGCAAGAATTAACTGTGAATTGACTAAGTAAGGGCATCGTCTGACTATCAATGACACTGAGGTTAATGATAACCAGTAAATGGAGCAAAATCAATGGGCTGAATTGCCTAATTCTGCTCCTATGTCAGATGGCCTAAAATGTAGCAGCATTTAATGTTTTTGATTCAGATCTCCACCAACTGCAGTTTTTAAAAATATTTTCAATATGAACCTCAGTTTCGTTAACTTAGATCTTGGATTTCCCTAATATGACTTGCCTTTTTTGATTTTCACTATTCATTTTTCTAATATTTTCTAACTGCAATCAGAGCTACTATTAATTTCAGTAGAATTGGCTTAGTGAAGGTTCTTCACACATGAGAACATCTGCAGGTGTTGCAAAATGATGAGGCCACATTCAGGTTGGAGGAGCAACACCTTATATTCTGTCTAGTTAACTTCCAACCTGATGACATGAACATTGATTTCTCTAACTTATAGTAATTGCCCATTCTCCATTCCTGTTTCCCTCTCAGCTTATCTCCTTTCCTGCCCGTCACCTCCTTCTGGTGCTCCTCGCCCTTCCCTTTCTCCCATGGTCTTCTGTCCTATCCAATCAGATTCCCCCTTCCCCAGCCCTTTATCTCTGTCACCAATCAACCTCCCAGTTATTTACTTCACCCCCTCCCCTTCTCCCAGTCTCATCTATTACCTACTATCTTGTACTTCTTCCTCCCCTTCCCCACCTTCTTATTCTGACTTCTTCTCCCTTTCTTTCCAGTCCTGAAGAGGGGTCTCAGCCTGAAACATCAACTGTGTACTCTTTTCCATAGATGCTGCCTGACCTGCTGAGTCCCTCCAGCATTTTGTGTGTGTTGCTATTGAAGGTTCTTGCCCAATGTGTACTTACAGGAAAATCTAGCTCATTATTCCTGCAGCAGAGAACATCCAGGATTTGAAATGCTCAGTTTGCAGCTTAGAAGTACTGTGGAGAACTCTTTATCAAATGTGCTTGTTCCAGGAAATTTACTGCCACTTTGCCAGTGCCACAAAAATGATGTGCCAGCCATGATTCCAATGACCATGTCGCAAAGTCCAAAGGTCAGTGCAGTCTTGGGTCAAGAAAGAATTTGTTATCAGATAAATCTACTTAATCTTTCGAGCCTCAGTATTGCTCTTCACACCCAACAAACTTCCTGCTGGAGCTGAACTAATTGGAAGCTGTACAATCTTTGTTGCCTGCACCTCAGACTTTCCAAAAATCCACTTATTGAACTTCAGGACACAGATGATGAAGAGTCTTGGCCCAAAATGTTGACTTTTTATTCCACTTCATAGATGCTGCTTAATCTGCTGAGTTTCTCTGGCATTAGTGTTTGTTACTCTGGATTTCCAACATCTGCAGAATCTCCTGTGTTCAGCACACAGATGATGCTTGTATTTGTGCATGCTCAAAGGCCAAGCTGTAACTTACCATTTATAAATACAAAAGGTTCTGCAGATGCTGGTATTATCTATGAAGAGGAATAAAGAGCTGACATTTCAGACTGAGACCCTTCTCAAGTTGCCATTGACTTCTTGCGTAGATGAGAGATCACTGAATATCTGTAAAACGAGATCTCTTCCAACCTGTCCCGGCTGTAGAACAGTACCTCCCAAATTAAAGGTGCACAAGGTGACATTGGAAAGTGTGGATCACTTTCAGCATTTTGGAAGCCACTTCTCAGTAAATGCAGACACTGATGATAAAATTCACCACTGTCTCCACTGAACCAACACAGTTCTTGGCTGTCTGAGGAAAAGTGTTTAAAGAACAAAACCTCAAACTCAACATGGTTTACCAGGCAGTTGTGATTGCTTCCCCATCTGTATGCTTTTAAGACATAGGCTACCTACAGCAGACAGGTCAAAGCACTGGAGAGGTATCTTTGTGTTGAATCTACAAAGTCATCCAACATGCATTGGCTGAATATGTGAACAAAAATCAGTGCTCCCTCCCAGAGCCACATCCTCAGCACTGAGCTCCTAACTGCAGTTTGTCAGCGTATATGGCCAGCCCATTTTACTCCAGGGCCCATAAGGCATTCATTTGTTCATTATGTGCTGTGTCGTATGACTGTGGTCCTTGACCGTGATTGTCTTTGGAAAACTGGCCATTGTCTCCTTCTGGGCAGTGTCTTCACAAGACAGGTAACCCCAGCCATTATCAGTCCTCTTCAGAGATTGTCTACCTGGCATCAGTAGTCACATAACCAGGACTTGTGATTTGCACCGGCTGCTCCCATGACTCTGAGCGGAGGGCTAAGCAGTTATTACATCTTGCCCAAGGATGACCTGCAGGCTAGCAGTAGGAAGGAGTGCAGTGCATTACACCTCGTTTGGTAGAGACATATCTCCACACCACCACCCAGACCATAAGGCATAGGAGAAGATTAGGCCACCCGGTCCGTCAAGTCAGTTCTGCCATTCAATCATAGCTGATTTACTTTCTATTTCAACCCTATTCTCCAGCCTTCTCCCTATAACCTTGACACCTTTGCTAATCAAGAACAGTGCCAGGCTCCTGAAGAAAAATCTTGACTCTGAACTCTTATCAAGGCAAGAGAAGGCTCGGTGAATAGAGGAAATTGTTCAAGGATGTTCTCACACTTTGTTTGAAAGAAAATGTCATGTGCTCACATAACTGTCAGTAAGTCTGGTCCAAAGCCAATCAGTAGGGAGACAGCAAGACAGCAAGCATCTTAAGACACTTTCTGGTGCTCATGGATACATATCAAAGATGATTGGAAGTGTGCACCACGTCCCTTTCTACACAGCTACCTGCCCTGTCTAGTATCTGCTGCATAGGTCCCAAATTCATCGCAGGGTCCATAGACTGTTGTAGAAGCTAGTCATTTTCATCTGTGGATCTATCAATAAGAACATCCATCCATCCAAAGGCCATCTCAGGAAAACGTATGTGTAAACTAAGGAATTTATTAGACATACAAACAATAGCTTCAGCAAAGGTCAGGTTGTACGTGATGATTTCTATGTAGGTAACACTCCAAGGTAGCGGGGGGTGGGGATACATCTCTTCCAAAGAAGGTGTAAGGCGCTCCTTCCCTCCACTAGTCTGCAGGTCACCATTGGGCAAGGTGTAGCACCTGCTTAGCACCTCTTCACCCCACCTCCCCCGTGATCAGGGTCACGTGAAGCCATGGAAGCAGGTGATGGATCCTCATATGAGCAGCTGGTGCACATGACAAGTCCTAATTATTCAACCACTGACACCAGGCAGACAATCTCCGAAGAGTATTGATAACGGTTGTAAAGACACTGTCCAGAAGAAGGCAGTGGCAAACCACTTCTATAGAAAAATTTGCCAAGAACAACCATGGTCCTGGAAAGACCATGATCGTCTACGTGATATGACATAGCACGTAACGAATGAGTAAACACCCGCAAGATATTTCACACAGGCTTAACCAGATGAAACACCAGTGGGGCAAAGACCGGGTTATTGGGTGGGGTGATCAATTCTGTTCTATTTTCTCCCTGTCATATATTCAGGAGTTTCTGGAGATACTGGAAATGTTGAGCATCACACACAAAATGTTGGAGGAACTCAGCAAGTCAGGCAACATCTATAGGTGGAATAAACAGTTGATGTTTTGAGCTGAAACCCTTCATCAGTGCTAGAAAGGAAGGTGCAGAACCCGGTATAAGAAAGAGGAGGGAGGGAATGTGAATGCTTCGATTTCCTTTATGTTCTGGGTTTCCTCCCATATGCCATAGTCATGCTGATTTGTAGGCTAATTAGTGATTGTGAATATTCACAGTGTATCATGCAGATAGGAAGATCAGAATGGAATAGATGGTGTATAAGGAAGATTGTCTGGCAGGTAAATAAGAGGAGGTGGGTATGTGAGGTGGAATTGATCGCATTGCTTATCGAGCCGGCAAAAGCTTGATGGGCTGAATAGTAGGAAATTTGGGAACAGTTGGTTCACAATGTGAAAAGTGAAATTGTCATGGTCCGGTCCGTGAACTGCAGACTCTGGGTCTTCCAGCTGTCCCTTGTTTCAGTTGGGCTTAATCATAGGCACCTGATGCTTATCTTGGGGCTGGGAATATAAGTGGCCCTGGGTTTGAGTGTGGTTGCTGGTTTGTCTTGTCAGTATCCTGTCCTCAATTCCGTGGGGTAAATCAGGCTGTCTTTGCCGTTACCCTGCGGTTGGATCTGTCCCTTCCTGTCCTTGCCTCCGTTGGGTAAGCCAGGCCATCTTTGCCATTACCCTGAGGCTGGACTGTTCCCTTCCCTTCCCTGCCCCTTCCTTCTGAAGCCTTGCCCGCAACCTTGTCAAGTTCAACCACCAGAGCGAGACCGGAGCCTTGCTGTGTCAAGATAAGGAACAGTCTATCGTTGAGTTGGAACTGTCTGTGTGTCCACGCCTTCACTGGGTAGGTCTGGCTGTTTGCTGCTACCTAGTGTTGGGAACTGTCTCTGTGTCTACACCTTCGCTAGGTAGGTCTGGCTGTTTGCCGCTACCTAGTGTTGGGAATCATCTCTGAGTTCACACCTGCACTGGGTACGTCCAGCTGCTTGCCACTACCTAGTGTTGGAAACCATCTCTGTGTCCGTGCTTTGCTAGGCAGGTCCGGCCGTTTGCCGCTACCTAGTGTTGGGAACCGTCTCGTCATGTTCAGCATTCTATGTAGAGACCCAGCCCCAAGTCCTGTTCCTAAGGAGGGATCCTGGCTCTGTGTTCCTGTTGCTCAAGTCCAAGGCTCCGTGTTCCCGTGCTTTAGAGCTAGGCTCTGTGTTTCTGTCCTCCCCAAGACCAAGGCTCTGTGTTCCTGTTGTCCCAAGTCCAAGGCTCGGTTGTTCCTGAGTACCAAGTCAAGGCTTCGTGTTCTCGTCCTGTCCATGTGCCTCGTCCTGTCAATGTGCTTCATCCTGTGCTAGCGTTCCCTTGTCTTGCCCAGGAGTCTCTTGTTCTGTCCTGTAGCCTCACCTAGTCCTGTCTCCCAAGACCATCTCATGTCTTCGCGTAGTTCCGGAGACTGAGCCTGAGTCAAGACCCAGGTTCTGGGTCCTTGTCCAGTCTCTGGCTCGGATTCCAAACCCAAGCTTCGTCCTGTCCTCACCATGAAGTATCCAAGCCTCAAGGAACCCAAGACTCGAGGAACCCAAGCCACGAGGAACCCAAGCCATGTCCAGTCCTGTAGCCTTGTCAGGACCCCTCGCCTAGTTCCGGGGTCCGAGCCTGAGTCAAGATCCAGGTTCTGGGTCCTTGTCTAGTGTCTGGCTCGGAGTCCAAGCCCAGGCTCCTAGTTCCCAGTTCCTAGTCCTGGTCCCGCTTGCCTAGCCAATGTCCTAGCCCAAGTCTCTGTTCTTGTCCCAGCTCCTAGTCTGTATGCAGTCACGTCCCTAACTCTAGTCCTGTCCTGTTCCTAGTACTTCAGTGTCTGTGTCTTGCATTTGGGTTCGCTCCCAGTGCCCCCGTTATGACAGAAATGGAGGGGTTTGGAGGGAGAGTTCCAGTCTTTGATGTGTGGATGTTTGAGAGAATGGCTGTCAGTAATGAGGTAAAGAGAGTAAGGCCCTTATTTTTGAGTTACAGAATTTTGGCAGAAATAGGGAAAGGTGAGACTATGAAGAGGGTGATGCAAGAACCAGTGCAATTTGTCGAGGATGGGTGGGAGGTGGGATGTGCGAGATGGGTAATATGGATGGTGGAAAACCTCAGGACAGAGAATCATGCAGATGAGCAATGGAATAAGCCTGGGAACATGAAATGCAAACGTGAGAGTTTCAACAGCGGGAGGTATGTCACAGAGATCCTAATGAAGAAGAATCTTTGATGTTGGAATGTTAATTAAGGATAGGAACCAAGGTTGTGAATGTCATGGTTCAAGCTGAGAGAAGGATAAATCACTCAGAAAGGCTGGGGACCTCTACTCACTGGAGTTTAGAAGATTGGTGGGTGGCGTGGGGGAGCTTATTGAATCCTATCGAATTTTGAAAGTGTGGATGTGAAGGGGATGTTTCCTTTGGTGGGGGAGTTTAGGACCTGAGAGCACAGCCTCAAAATAGAGGGACATGCATTTAGAACGGAGATCAAGAGGAATATCTTTAGCTAGGTGGTGGTGAATCTGTGGAGTCTGTTGCCACAGGCAGCTGTGGAGGCCAGGTCATTGGGTGCATTTAAGGTGGAGGTTGATAGGTTCTTGATTAGTCAGGGCATGAACGGTTATGGATAGAAGGCAGGAGAATGGGGTTGAGAGGGAACTGGATCAGCCATGATGAAATAGCCGAGAGACTCGATGGGTTGAATAGTCTAATTCTGCTCCTATGTCTTATGGTCTAAAGAAGGAATCCTTCATGACTACACAAAGTTGATGTTTCTTGTTAATGAAGAGTTTTCAACCTGAAACATTGACCCTGTTTCTTTCTGTACAGATTCTGCCTCACCTCTGAGTTTTTCCAATTTTATTTCAGATTTTCAGCCTCTGCAATCTTTTTAACTTTTCTGTCAGTGACAAGATTATATAACTATAATTAACTAAGTAGAAGAGAGTAAACATAGTGAGTTAGTGTTCCTGGGTTCATTGTCTCTTCAAAACTCCGATGGCGGATGGGATGCAGCTTTTCCTAATTCATTGAGTGTGTGTCTTCCTCTCAAAGTTCAATATCCAAAGTAAAGTTTATTATCAAAAGTACGTATGTCACCATATACAACCTTGAGATTTATTTTTTTATGGGCATACTCAACAAATCTATAGAATAGTAAATATAACAGAATCAATGAAAAACCGTCCAACTAGGCTGTTCAGCCAGAGTGCAGAAGACAACAAACTGTGCAAATACAAAAATAAGAAACAATAATAATAAATAAATGAGCAATAAATATCGAGAACATGAGATGAAAAGTCCTTGAAAGTGAGTCCATTGGTTGTGCGGACATTTCAATGCTGGGACAGGTGAAGTTGAGTGATAACAAAAGGGCATGTACTGGGTGGAGCGTGTCCTTAATGGTGGATGCTGACTTCTTACGAATGTCCTCGATGCTGGGGAAGCTAATGCTCATGATGGAGCTGACTAAGTTTACAACCCTCTGCAGCTCTTTCTGATCCCGTGCTGTGCTCTGTCCATGTCAGGTGATGCAACCTGCCAGAGTGTTCTCTACAGTACATTTGTTGAAATTTGCTTGAGTCTTTGGTGAGGTGCCAAATCTCCTAAAACCTATGTGGAAATATCACAGCAACATTATCAATTGGGTGTAGGCAGCCAGTTGATGTAACTACCGTGTATACATCACCTAGTAACATATGGAGGACCACACTAATGTTTACTTAGGTGTGCTGTACATGTACACAAGAGAGCTGGTTTTCAGATAAAATCTGTTGTGTGGCCCATAACGTAGTTGTGCTACTCAGGAGAATTTCTTGCCTGTGGTTTCTTCCATCTAATCTGCCAAACAAAATCATAACTAGCTAACAAAGATCCTGTTTCATATCTTGATTACGTTTGCACCCAGAGGAATTTCATGTCTCAAAGATTAAAACCTGTGGAATGTATAGGACAAGTGATCCCTTCTCCACTAACCATAAGTGTCTTCTGTGTTCATGAGTGAAGTAGAAGAGGCCTTTAGGAAGATTGTAACCGTAGTGAACTGCAAAACTAAATGGCCGTCTTCACTAGTTATATCCATGACTTACAGTCAACTGCAATGGATGGCAGATTGTCCTAGAGGTGGTGCAACCAAAAAGGAAAAGCTATAATTTGGTAAACATGGGCAATACTGTGTCTCCATTAATTCCAGAAGCTCCATCCTAATTCTCACATCTGGTTAGTCAGACTACTGTTTGTTTTCCTGTCTTATCCACCATTGGTTTCTGAGGTCCACTTGGTTTGGAAGAATTCCAGAGAGGTATCCAAACCAGCCCAATTATGTTACACTTTTGACTTTTAATTGACTGTGCTGTGACACTGGGATCTGCAGAAGGATGTACTTAAGACATGGGAACCAGAGGGTCTGATGAAGAACATTTTGTAGTGTAACCCTTATCATGGACGTTTCAATTTTTTTTGCTGTTATTGTCCAAACCAGTAGTATTTTACCATTATTGTACCGTCTTTGTTTAATTCTAACCATTTATATAACTGGTAGATAGAAGGAGGTCAAAGTTCAAAGTAAATTTATTCCCAAAGTACATACTGTGTATGTCACCTTATACGACCCTGAGATTAATTTTTTTGCAAACGTTCACAGTAAATAGAAAGAAACACAGTAGAATAAATGAAAAGTACACACAAAAGATGGACAAACATCCAATGTGCAAAAGATAACAAATTGTGCAAATACAAAAAGAAAATCAAAATAATAATATAATAAAATTATATTTTATTAACATATTGTGGTAATACTTCATTTTATGTTTTGTGGGTGCATGGTAGTCTAGAGGATCATCATTTTACAAACAAGAAAATTGGCGGATACTGGAAATCCAAGCTATACGCCCAAAATGCTGGAGGAACTCAGCAGGCCAGACAGCATCTATGGAAAAGAGCACATTCAAAGTTTTGGGCCGAAATCCTTCATCAGGAACATTGTTTCATTTGGTTATACGTATGCATTGTCAAGTGACAATAAAACTTGTACTTGAACTTGAAATCAATAAGCAATAAATAAAATTGAGAACAAGAGTGGTAGAGCCCTTGAAAATGACTGCATAGATTGTGGAATCAGATCAGCGTTGGGGTGAGTGAAGTAAAGCACACCGGTTCAAGAATCTAAACGCAAACAACAGGAATCCTGCAGATGCTGGAAATTCAAGCAACACACATCGAAGTTGCTGGTGAACGCAGCAGGCCAGGCAGCATCTCTAGGAAGAGGTACAGTCAACGTTTCAGGCCAAGACTCTTCGTCAGGACTATCTGAAGGAAGAGTGAGTAAGGGATTTGAAAGTTGGAGGGGGAGGGGGAGATCCAAAATGATAGGAGAAGACAGGAGGGGGAGGGATGGAGCCAAGAGCTGGACAGGTGATTGGCAAAAGGGATACAAGAGGATCATGGGACAGGTGGCCCAGGGAGAAAGAAAAGGGGGGGGGGAAGCCCAGAGGATGGGCAAGGGGTATATTCAGAGGGACAGAGGGAGAAAAAGGAGAGTGAGAGAAAGAATGTGTGCATAAAAATAAGTAACAGATGGGGTACGAGGGGGAGGTGGGGCATCAGCGGAAGTTAGAGAAGTCGATGTTCATGCCATCAGGTTGGAGGCTACCCAGACGGAATATAAGGTGTTGTTCCTCCAACCTGAGTGTGGCTTCATCTTTACAGTAGAGGAGGCCGTGGATAGACATGTCAGAATGGGAATGGGATGTGGAATTAAAATGTGTGGCCACTGGGAGATCCTGCTTTCTCTGGCGGACAGAGCGTAGATGTTCAGCAAAGCGGTCTCCCAGTCTGCGTCGGATCTCGCCAATATATAAAAGGCCACATCGGGAGCACAGGACGCAGTATACCACCCCAGTCGACTCACAGGTGAAGTGTTGCCTCACCTGGAAGGACTGTTTGGGGCCCTGAATGGTGGTAAGGGAGGAAGTGTAAGGGCATGTGTAGCACTTGTTCTGCTTACACGGATAAGTGCCAGGAGGGAGATCAGTGGGGAGGGATGGGGGGACGAATGGACAAGGGAGTTGTGTAGGGAGCAATCCCTGCGGAATGCAGGGGGGGGGGGAGGGAAAGATGTGCTTATTGGTGGGATCCCGTTGGAGGTGGTGGAAGTTACGGAGAATAATATGTTGGACCCGGAGGCTGGTGGGGTGGTAGGTGAGGACCAGGCGAACCCTATTCCTAGTGGGGTGGCGGGAGGATGGAGTGAGAGCAGATGTACGTGAAATGGGGAGATGCGTTTAAGAGCAGAGTTACGTGAAATGGGGGAGATGCGTTTAAGAGCAGAGTTTACATGAAATGGGGGAAATGCGTTTAAGAGCAGAGTTACGTGAAATGGGGGAGTTGCGTTTAAGAGCAGAGTTTACGTGAAATGGGGGAGGTGCGTTTAAGAGCAGAGTTTACGTGAAATGGGGGAGATGCTCTTAAACGCATCTGCTCTTAAACGCATCTTCCCCATTTCACGTACATCTGCTCTCACTCCATCCTCCCGCCACCCCACTAGGAATAGGGTTCCCCTGGTCCTCACCTACCACCCCACCAGCCTCCGGGTCCAACATATTATTCTCCGTAACTTCCGCCACCTCCAACGGGATCCCACCACTAAGCACATCTTTCCCTCCCCCCCCCCCCCGCATTCCGCAGGGATCGCTCCCTACGCGACTCCCCTGTCCATTCGTTCCCCCCCCATCCCTCCCTACTGATCTCCCTTCTGGCACTTATCCGTGTAAGCGGAACAAGTGCTACACATGCCCTTACACTTCCTCCCTTACCACCATTCAGGGCCCCAAACAGTCCTTCCAGGTGAGGCAACACTTCACCTGTGAGTCGACTGGGGTGGTATACTGCGTCCTGTGCTCCCGATGTGGCCTTTTATATATTGGCGAGATCCGACGCAGACTGGGAGACCGCTTTGCTGAACATCTACGCTCTGTCCGCCAGAGAAAGCAGGATCTCCCAGTGGCCACACATTTTAATTCCACATCCCATTCCTATTCTGACATGTCTATCCACGGCCTCCTCTACTGTAAAGATGAAGCCACACTCAGGTTGGAGGAACAACACCTTATATTCCGTCTGGGTAGCCTCCAACCTGATGGCATGAACATCGACTTCTTTAACTTCCGCTAGGCCCCACCTCCCCCTCGTACCCCATCTGTTACTTATTTTTATGCACACATTCTTTCTCTCACTCTCTGTTTTCTCCCTCTGTCCCTCTGAATATACCTCTTGCCCACCCTCTTGGTCCCCCCCACCCCCCCGCTTGTCTTTCTTCCCGGACCTCCTGTCCCATGATCCTCTCGTATCCCCTTTTGCCTATCACCTGTCCAGCTCTTGGCTCTATCCCTCCCCCTCCTGTCTTCTCTTATCATTTTGGATCTCCCCTCCCCCTCCAACTTTCAAATCCCTTACTCACTCTTCCTTCAGTTAGTCCTGACGAAGGGTCTTGGCCTGAACCGTCGACTGCACTTCTTCCTACAGATGCTGCTTGGCCTGCTGCGTTCACCAGCAACTTCGATGTGTGTTGGTTCAAGAATCTAATGGTTGAGGGGTAATAACTGTTCCTGAACCTGTTCAGAAGGATCACAAGCGCAGACTTCTCCCCATTCATTGACCCATTATTCTGATGAAGAGCCCCAGACGTGAGATGGTAACTGTTTCACTTTCCACAGATGCTGCCTGACCTGACTGTTTCCAGCAGTTTCTGTTTTTGTTTCAAATTCCTAGCATCATATTCCTTTTTAATTTTCTTTAAATCTGATTTTCTTTGTGACCATTATCATTCTGTTGAAATTGTTTCCAGCTGACATAGGTACCTTCCCTAATTGTGACTCCTATTTAACCTTGACATTAGCTAAAACAAGGAAAGTCCTCATTTATAACAGTTGATTACCTAGCATAGTAATCAATAGATCCTTGTCATGTAAAGCTACTGAAGAATTTGACCAGAGGTGGATAAGCTGGGTAAGCAGTCAAGGCTGTTGAAGCTATTCTTTTTAGCCTTATTTGCCACATGTACATCAAAACATACAGTGGTCAGGGCATGAAGGGATATGAGGTTTCAGTACTGCGTAGGTCCTTCAGGCCTTTCGAACTATGCTGCCCCAATAACCCCACAATCCCAATTAACCCTAACCAAATCAAAGGGCAAGTTACAATAAGACCATAAAATATAGGAGCAGAATTAGACTATTTGGTCCGTTGAGTCTGCTTTGCCATTTTTCATGGCTGATCCATTTCCCCCTCAGCTCCAGTCTCCTGCCTTTTCCCTTATCCCTTCATGCCCTGACTAATCAAGAATCTATCAACCTCTGCCTTAAATATACCCATTGACTTGGCCGCTACAGCTAACCGTGGCAACGAATTCCACAGATTCACCTCCCTCTAGCTAAAGAAATTCTGCCTTGTGACTAATTAACATAACCCGGTACATCTTTGGACTGTGAAAGGAAGCTGGAGTATGCAGGGAAAGCCCTTGTGGTCACTGGGATGATGTACAGAGGCTCTAGAGAACCATGTGGGAATTGAACTCTGATCTCTTGATGTCACAAGCTGTATTAGCTTTGTGCTTACCACTACACTACTGTTGTGCCCACTGTGGCACTGAACTCAATGAGAAGATAATGAGGACAATTGCTGTTGCTGCTGAAATAGATCTATGCCTGCATGGTAAGTATAGACTTGTGGAAGATTGTCCAACTAAGTCCTCATACAGAGATGAGGTGGAAGGTCTGCATTTTTCGCTTCTAGATGTCATGAATCTGTGAGATCGACCTATTGGTCTATTTCAGCACAAGTGATGTTAGTCAAATTAGAAGCATACTCTTAATAATTTAGGGTTCCAGATCCCATATGTAAAATCTGTAATGTAAATTTATTGTAATTTCATGATGTGCTGCATTAAAAACGGTGTAAGAGTGTAATGGTTGATCATATTAGATTTTCTCTCATTAGTGATAGGAAATGCCGAGCCCCAATTTGTATCTTGCCAATTGACAAACTGAAACAATGCATGGCAATTACCACATGCCAACAGAACTTGTAAGTTTTTCTCGAACTTCCAGTTATTGTCCCCCCACCCCCTTCACCATTCCCCATTCTTGTTTCCCTCTCACATCTTCTCGTCTTACCTCATAACCACCATCCGGAGCTCCTCCCTTTCCCTTTCTTCTATGGTCTTCTGTCCTCTCCTATCAGATTTCACCTTCTCCAGCCCTTTCTCCAACGTTGACAGTTTATTCCCCTTTATGGTTCCTGAATCCCCAAGCAGCAACTATATGGTGAGCTTTTGCTGGGCAAGAGGAATCAAGGAAGATTTAAGAGGTTTAAAGGTTGTGTGAAAGCTAACACTGGGGTTGTACCAAAACAGCTGGAACAGACTGGAATGGCTAGCGAGCCTTGTTTAGAACCACTCACAACAAGCTGGAGGCGAGACATCAAGCAGTACTAATCGCTGCCTGACAAAGAAGGAAAGTAGTAGCAGTGGCTTCACTTCCAGATCCACACGGTTTTCATGTCCTTATTGTGGACATCTAAGTCGTTTACAACTTGGAATCAGCAGCCACCTATGAACACATAGCAGAGATGCACAAATTTAACTGTCATAAGAACAAGAGTAGACCATCTGAACATGGAATCTCCACCTACCTGCTTTTTCCTGATAACCCTTAATTCCCCTACTGTGCAAAAATCTATCCAACCTTATCTTAAGTATATTTACTAGGGTAGCCTCCTGCTTCATTGGGCAGAGAATTCCACAGATTCAGCACTCTTTGGGAAAAGCAGTTCCTCCTCATCTCTGTCCTAAATTTACTCCCCCAAATCTTGAGGCCATGTCCCCTAGTTCTAGTCTCACCTACCAGTGGAAACAACCTTCCTGCTTCTATCTTATCTATCCCTTTCATAATTTTATATTCTTCAGTCCTGAAGAAGGATCTCGGCTGTTCACTCTTTTCTATAGATGCTGCCTGACCTGCTGTGCTCCTCCAGCATTTTGTGTGCATTACTAAAATTATTCAAGTAAGGCAGCACCTGTGGAGAGAGAAAATGAAGTTTAGGTCACTAATCTTTACTCTTTAAAGAGAATGGATATGCCAGTGTGTTAAACTAAAGCAACCCGAAAGAAAAAAACAAACGCATCTCCCCCATTTCACGCACATCTGCTCTCACTCCATCCTCCCGCCACCCCACTAGGAATAGGGTTCCCCTGGTCCTCACCGACCACCCCACCAGCCTCCGGGTCCAACATATTATTCTCCGCAACTTCCGCCACCTCCAACGGGATCCCACCACTAAGCACATCTTTCCCTCCCCACCCCCTGCATTCCGCAGGGATCGCTCCCTACGCGACTCCCCTGTCCATTCGTTCCCCCCCATCCCTCCCCACTGATCTCCCTCCTGGCACTTATCCTTGTAAACGGAACAAGTGCTACACATGCCCTTACACTTCCTCCCTTACCACCATTCAGGGCCCCAGACAGTCCTTCCAGGTGAGGCGACACTTCACCTGTGAGTTGGCTGGGGTGATATACTGCGTCCTGTGCTCCCGATGTGGCCTTCTACATATTGGCGAGACCCGGCGCAGACTGGGAGACCGCTTTGCTGAACACGTACGTTCTGTCCACCAGAGAAAGCAGGGTCTCCCAGTGGCCACACATTTTAATTCCACGTCCCATTCCCATTCTGACATGTCCATCCATGACCTCCTCTACTGTAAAGATGAAGCCACACTCAGGTTGGAGGAACAACATCTTATATTCCGTCTGGGTAGCCTCCAACCTGATGGCATGAACATCGACTTCTCTAACTTCTGCTAGTGCCCCACCTCCCCCTAGTACCCCATCCATTATTTATTTTTATACATACATTCTTTCTCTCTCTCTCCTTTTTCTCCCTCTGTCCCTCTGACTATATCCCTTGCCCATCCTCTGTTTCCCCCCACCCGTCTTTCTCCCCAGACCTCCTGTCCCATGATCCTCTCATGTCCCCTTTGCCAATCACCTGTCCAGCTCTTGGCTCCATCCCTTCCCCTCCTGTCTTCTCCTATTATTTTGGATCTCCCCCTCCCCCTCCCACTTTCAAATCTCTTACTAACTCTTCCTTCACTTAGTCCTGACGAAGGGTGTCGGCCTGAATCTTTGACTGAAACCCTTCCAATAGATGCTGCCTGGCCTGCTGTGTTTACCAGCAACTTTGATGTGTGTTGCTGAAAGAAAAAAATATGTCCACTCTTTAAGAAAGGAGGGAAGCAGCAGAAAGAAAGTTATAGACCAGTTAGCCTGACCTCAGTGGTTGGGAAGATGTTGGAGTTAATTGTTAAGGATGAAGTTATGGAGTACTTGTTGACACAAGAGAAGATAGGACAAAGTCAGCATAGTTTCCTTAAGGGAAAATCTTTTCTGACAAACCTATTGGAATTCTTTGAGGAGATTACAAGTAGGATATATAAAGGGAATGCAGTGGATTTTGCATATTTGGACTTTCAGAAGGCTTTTGATAAGATGCTACACATGAGGCTGCATATCAAGTTAAGAGCACATGGTATTACAGGAAAGTTACTAACATGGTTAGAGCATTGGCTGATTGTAGGAGATAGTGCATGGGAGTAAAAGGATCCTTTTCTGGTTGGCTGTCAGCGACTAGTGGTGTTCCCCAGGGGTCGGTGTTAGAACCACTTCTTTTTATACTGTATATTAATGATTTAGATGATGGAATAAATGGCTTTGTTGCCAAGTTTTCAGATGATAGGAAGATTGGTGGAGGAGCAGGTAGTGTTGAGGTAACAGGTAGGATGCAGAAGAGCTTAGACAGGTTATGAGAATGTGCAAGAAAGTAGCAAATGAAGGACAATGTTGGAAAATGCATGGTCATGCACTTTGGTATTGGATATAAATGTGCAGACTATTTTCTAAATAGGAGAAAATCCAAAAATTCTGAGATGCAAAGGGACTAGGTAGTCCTTGTGCAGAACAACCTAAATGTTAACTTGCAGGTAGAGTCAGTGGTGAGAAAGGCAAATGCAACGTTGGCATTCATTTTAAGAGGACTAGAATACAAGAGCAGGGATCTGATACTGAGGCTTTAAAAGGCAGTGGTGAGGCATCTTGAGTACTGTGAACAGTTTTTGGCTTCCCATCTAAGAAAGGAGAGGGTTGGGGGGGGTTTAGGACAAGAGGGCACAGCCTCAGAATAGAGGGGTATCCACTTAAAACAGAAACGTGGAGAGATTTCTTTAGCCAGAGGGTGGTGAATTTGTGGAATTTGTTACCACAGGCAGCTGTGGAGGCCAGGTTGTTGGACATGTTTAAGGCAGAGCTTGATAGGTTCTTGATTGAATATAAGATCAAACATGAGAGAAGGCCGGGGAGTGTGGCTGAGCAGGGGAAAAAGAGATCAGCCATGATTGAATAGCGGAACAGACTTGATCGGCTAAATAGACTATTTCTGTTCTTTTATCTTATGGCCTTATAAAGATGGTAGAAATTATGCAGTCCAACCTGTAACTTATTCATGGCATGGAAAATTGCAATTGTCCATACGAGTGTCCATCTCAGCATACTACCACTGTTATTTCATGTCTTATCAGCTGGTAGTTTCCTCTTTTGATTTTAGGAGCTTCTAATTTTTCATTATAAATGTTTACTATGATCTTTACTCAAATGACGATTTAACTCTGTGTTTTGGTCAATGGAAATCACTCAGAATTAAGTGATCACAATTGTGTGCACAACTAAAAATCATGAACTATTTTAGGTACAAAAAAATTAAAGAAGTCTGCAATGGTGATTGAAAGCTCAGAAAACCAAAGGCATCTGTTTATTTCTAACCAATAATTGCATACTGTTCTTGGCAAAATTTAATTTTGTGTTTCCCACCCAGCTCTTTTTGAAAAGCACTTTTGCAGGATGGATTTGAAGTAGGTTTGTATACCGTGTTGCTTATTTATTTTTGCACAAAGTTGGCCAAAACCATGAAACTATGAGCTGTAGCTGTAAGAATGTGAAGAAAGAAACTCTAGAGATTTAGCAGATGCTGGAAAACTTGAGCAACACATCCAAAATGCTGGAGGAACTCCACAGGTCAGGTGGCGTCTATGGAAATGAATAAACAGTCAACTTTTTGGGCCGACACTCGGACTGAAAGGGAAAGGGGGCTGATGCCAGAATAAGAAGGTGCGGGCAGGTGATAGGTGAAACCAGGCATGAGGAGAAGGTAGGTGGGTGGAAGAGGGTAGATAAAGTGAGGAGATGGGAGGGGATAGGTGAAAGAGGTAAAGGGGTCTGATAGGAGAGGACAGTGGACCACAGAATAAAGGGAAGGAGGTGCTGAATTAAAGGGAGGTGATGGGCTGGTCATAAGGGTGGTGGGGAGGGGGGGGGCGGTCAAATCCATTATCTCTGATGTTCTGTCCATTGGTCTGAGCAGGAAATTTTTACAAAACCTGAAAACTGCATGGCACTTTAAATTTTTCTTGTAATATGCACATTAAATAAACACAAACCACAACTCATAACACAAATAAACAATTTCAAGTAATCAAAACAACTGACAGGGACAGTGGCAAATGTAAAATGTTTTGACTAGATGATGTCGGTAATCAGTGGAAGGGCAGTTTATCAACAATGAGCTACCGACTTCTATTCTGTGTTTATTGTCACAGTTTGTAACTTGAAACACTGAAACTGTAAGTACGTTGAAGCTCTAAAATGTTTCGGAGCAAAGATTGTGGTACATTTATTATTTAGAAAATTTATGGATTATATTTATTAACATAATTAATTACAGAGTTTTTCACAATTACATTAACATAGATTTCAAAATTATATAAGAAGACATTTCGAGCTGCGCAGTAACAAAGGCTGTGTGCGTGGGGGCATTTCAGTTACAGAGTGGCTGTGCACCAGCACAGCTTAGAGGGAACAGTGATCATCTCTACCACTAAGAAGGATTAGGGCAGCAGATACATGACACCATCATCACGTGCACATTGAACACAATCTGACAGCACTCTCATTGCTCCCTATTTGCTGTCACTCAAACTTCTGTAGTTCACTCTCCAAAAGCACTGTCGAAGTACTTCGTTAGAGGACTTTGATGTTTATGAGTGTGATTCAGTACAACTTTTGCAGGGGTAATTAGAAATGAAAAATATATATTGGCCTTGTAGTTTTAAAGATAAAACTGCAAGGCCAAACTGCAGTTTTAAAGATAAATTAAATCAAAGCGACTGTGCAGATCTTATCTTTGCATTATGTTAATGGTTGTGTTTTGAATCTGTAGGCTAAGGACAGCAGGAAATTAAAGCAGTATGGTTTTTTCTGAAGGGCTGACGAGATTGGAATTAGAAATAATTTGTATGTACTGTGCTCCCATGGCAGGCTAAAATAAGTGGAATATTGACACAGTTAAATATGCCTCTGTAAATATATGAGGTGATATTGCTGACTTTGACAGCTCATTTAAATTTAAAGCAGGGAGGAAATGGTAGGGAAGTTAGTAGGCGTACAGGCAGAAGAGCCATTAAAAGCACCACAGATTTTCCAGACTACTGTTTAATGCCATTTAAGGGCTCTGTATGTATTTTTGTTTTCTTTTTCTCCCAACCTTGGGATTATAATATTTATTTTTTTTTGCCCCACGCTTCCTTTACTGGCACTGGAGAATTGGTCTATAGGGACCTGGAGGCCAGTGTGTTCAGAAGACGAGGGTGGGCTGTGGAGGGATGCCAGGTTGCTTCAGAGGTAGGGGCTCGTGCAGTCCTGATGGTGTGTATTAACAATGTTTGCACAGAGATATGCACTTGGTGGCCAGTTTATTAGGTACACCTGCACACCTGCACACCTGCTGCTTAATGCCAATATCTAATCAACCAGTCATGTGGCAGCAATTCAATGCATAAAAACATGCAGACATGGTCAAGAGGTTCAGTTGTTCTTCAGACCAAACATCAGGATGGGGAAGAACTGTGATCTAAGTGACTTTGACCATGGAATGATTGTTGCTGCCAGACAGGTTGGTTGATTATCTCAGAAACTGCTGATCTCCTGGGATTTTCACACTTAGCCATCTCTAGAGTTCACAGAGAATAGTGCAAAAAACAGAAAATGTCCAGTGAGCAGCAGTTATGTGGGTGAAAACACTTTCTTAATGAGAGAGGTCAGAGGAGAATGACCAGACTGGTTCAAGCTGACAGGAAAGTAACAATAACTACGCATTACAACAATAGTGTACGGAAGAGTATCCCTGAATGCACAACATGTCAAAACTTGAAGTGGATGGGCTACAGCAGCAGAAGACCTCAAACATACGCTCGGTGGCAACTTTATTAGGTTCAGGAAGTACCCAATAAAGTGGCCAGTCAGTGTACATAAGTCTCCTTATCTATCGATAGACTTTTGATGCCATTACAGTGTCATATTAATGCCGGGTTAACATCACTGTTTGATTTTTCAGAGGCAGGCAATCTTTGGAATGCATTTTGTTCATTCAAGTCATTTCAGCGTTCAGGACAACTACATCACAAATATATTTGCCCGATTTCTATGTGACGATACCAAACAATGACATATAATAAAGGAATGCTCTGTTATGGCAAAGACATTACTTAAATGAACAACCAATTCAAAGTTCAAAAAAATCATTGCAACTCTATTATCGAATACATATATATCACCATAAACTACCCTGAGATTCATTTTCTTGCAGCCATTCACAGTTGAGCAAAGAAATACAATAGAATTAATGACAAACTACACACAAAGACTGAGCAAACAACTAATGTGCAAAAGAAGATAAACTGTGCAAATACGAATAATAATAATATATAGTGGTAATAAATACAGGATGAAAAACTTACTTTATAGATATAGCCATTCCAAGACTCTCACAACATACAAAAATCAATAAATGAACAACACCACAAATACACTGAATTAAAAGAGAAAATTGCAAGACTTTGGAATACATTGTCCCAATAGTAATATCTACAGCTAGTATCATCCCAAAGTCACTACACAATAGCATTAAATAATTAGACCTATGCGGCAATATTTATGTAATTCTCCCAAAAGCCACAATACTAAACTCCACTAAAATAATCCGAAGGTTCCAAGCAATTGAGAAATAAGTGTGCTTGGCATGCCGGTTCCTCAGGCTTTACCAGCTTCAGCTGAGAAAAAATAACAAATTTCACAACATATGCTGGTGATATTAAACATGATTCTGATTCTGATTAGGTTAAAGGGTCAGCTCAAAATTGTTGGCCCTGTACTGTTCTATGTTCTATATCACGACTGATCTTGCAGAATAACATAGACCACTTCTATAGAAACATTATTTAATTTGAAGATTTTTCTTATGTGTCCAGTATAGAGTTTGATGTTTAACATTTTGAGTGATATTTGTTCACTTTTTGCTGCTTGCGTGATTTGTTCCTCTTTTTTGCATGTCTGATGGTCTTGTTGTGTGGGTGTTTTCTTTAAACGGCTTCTATGGTGTTTCTTTGTTTTGTGGCTGTCTGCAAGAAGATGAATCTCAAGGTTGTATACATACTTTGGTAATAAATATATTTGAACTTTGCATAGGTGGGAACCTTATAGCAACATTTGGATTTTTTGAAGGGATTTTAAGGCAGGAACTAAGCCTTCAGATATATCTGGCTGGTGTTAAATTTGTGTTTAATTCTGGAAAACATTGTTTTTTAAAAAAAACTGTTTTAACAAAGAACTCCCAACACACCCATTCCCATTGAATCATACAAAAACAATTGTAAAACCACAATGCCATTGAAACAGAAGGGCATGGCGAATTCTGGTTTGTGCAACTAATCTGGAGATAATTACAAAACTCCCAACCCCTCCTTTAACAAGACCAGGGTTTCTTGAGGAATTCACTGCTTCAAGTCCACTACCTATCACCGTCAACGTTCCTTCACAGATGCTCATCATCAAGCCTCAACTCTCCACACAATTTATGATTCCAAATACATAATATCTGTAAGCTCCTCATCAGCCAGGATATCTTCAAGGAGCAAAGCCTCAAAAAAGTGGCATTCATCATTAAAGAGTTCTATCACCCAGGACATGTCCCCTTCTCATTACTGCCATCAGGGAAGGAGGTACAAGAACCTGAAAACACACACACAATGATTCAGGAACAGCTTCTTCCCCTCTGCCATCAGATCTCTGAAGGGATATTGAACCTATAAACACTACCTCACTACTTTTTTTTCTCTTTTTGCATTACTTAGTTTCGAGATACAGCATGGTATAGGCCTTTCTGGCCCTTCGAGCCACACTGCCCAGCAATTCCCCGAGTTAATCCTAACCTAGTCACAAGATAACTTACAATGACCAATTGGCCTTCTAACTAGTATGTTTTTGGACTGTGGGAGGAAACCAGAGCACTTAAAGGAAGCCTATAAGGTCATGGGGAAACAGGCAGTGGCAGGAATTGAATCCACGTCACCTGTACTGTAAAATGTTGTGCTAACCACTACACTGTCATTCTGTCCTCAGAGCACCCAGAAAAAAATGACATGCTCACCGCAAGAATGTACAAACTTATCGTAGACAGTGACAGGAACTGTACCCCCAGTGATTGATCAGTGATCAATAGCACTGTAAAGCCTTGTGCAAACTGCTGTACTGCCACGTGAGTTCGTTGCAAAAAATCACCAAGGACTTACCGGATAGAATAATCAAAGGTGTGCTGCACTAATTGACCTCTGTCCGTGTTGTTACGTCTGCATTCAGATTTTATTTCGTCAGTTGTGTCAAATGCGTGGTGATACCCTTTTCCACGATGGACTGATCAAATCCTTCAACACCACAACACTGCTAATTAACAAGTAACTAGTTACATGATTGTGGGTGTGGTAAAAGCCAAGGGAATAAGTTCATGCTTTGTTAGTTGCATTTTGTAGGTAGCTGGGGACTGGCAGATGTCATATTTTTTGCTGACCAGTCAATAATGCTCAATTATGTTTAGATTACACTTGGGTACACTTCAGTTACATCGCTTCAAGATTGTATGCTTGCTAATAGCTAATAAAGGATTGAATGCACACCTTTGACTTTGGAACACAGGCAGTGGCAATTGTTTTGGTTTGGCCGCTACAGTGGGAAAAGGAATTAATGCAAAAATTGTACTAAAAAACCTGCAATGAAAACAGAAAATCTTGGAATAGCTCAGAGGATCAGATGGTATCTGTAAAATAAAATTAATTATTAATCTGTTTAGAATTTCTCACTTGTTATAATTTCGATCAGAAGTACTGCCTTTTCATTGATTGAGCAGAAGAGCCATATGGGAAATTAATCACCCATCTGACTCATGATCTGGACCAACTGGGAAAATAGGCTGAAAATGGCAGATGAAACTTAATGCAGACAAGTATGAGGTGTCGCCATTTGACAGGACACACCAGGGTAAGACTTACTCAGTGAATGGTAGGGTACTAAGGAGTGCAGTAAAACAAAAGGATCTGGGAACCAGATCAATAATTTCTTGAAAATGGCATCTATGTTATATAGGCTTGTAAAGAGAGCTTTTGGCACATTGCCCTTTATATATCAGAATGTTTAGTACAGGAGTCGGGATACAGTATTAAGTTGAAGTTGTATAAGACATTGGAGAGGCCAAATTTGGAGTATTTTGTGTAGTCCTGGTTACTTACCTACAGGAACAATATCAATAATCACAGGACAATTTACAATAACCAGGTAACCTCCCCAGTATGTCTTTGGACTGTGGGAAGAAAGCTGGGCACCCGGGGAAAACCTACACATTCCACTGGAAGAAAACCCAAATTCCTTACGGAGGATACCAGGATGGCACTCCATATTTTGACGCCCAAGCTGTAATAACGTTGCGCTTACCTTGTGGCCTGGACTTGACCCTCCTTTGATGATAAGATTCCTTCAGTAAAGACTGATCATTTTACTAGGGGCAGTATGGTACCACAGTGGTTAGCACAATGCTTTACAGTACAGGCTACCTGGGTTCAATTCCCGCTGCTGCCTGTAAGGAGCGTGTACGTCCTTCCCAGGACTGCTTGGGTTTCCGGGGATCACTGGGCGGTGTAGCTTGAAGGGCCTATTCTGTGCTGCATCACAATAAACAAAAACAAACATTAAATAGAATATACCCTGGGGGAATATCCCAAATGGTATCAGTCATTCAACACCCAGGCTCATTCCCCATTCATGATACCTTGTTGTCCACTGCCTATTCTAATGGAGTCGGCTCAAGAGACAATTTTCTAATCAGCAGTAGAGTCCTGGTGCATCAGTTAGCTGCTTACGTTTGGGGACATAAGAATAAAAATAAAGTTGGAGTAGGCCACTTGGTCCTCGTGCCTGCTGTGCTATTCAGCAACATCATGGATGATTTTTTTGCTCTGGGCATGTCTAAATTAACAAGGTGGGTTCTGGAGGACACCTGTGAGAGCTGAGAAAGGATTTACAAGATTGTTCAATAAAGTGGATTGAAAAATGTCCAAAGCTTAGTGTCTCGAAATCAGGAAATATATATAATCACTAGCCACTTTATTAGGTACAGCTGTGGAACCCAGTGTGTCACCTTCTGCTGTAGCCCATCCATGTATGTTTGACGTGTTTCTGAGTTACTGGTACCAATAATCATTCCATGGTCAAAGTCACTTAGATCACACTTCTTCCCCATTCTGATGTTTGGTCTTAGTCTGAACAACAACAGAACCTCTTGACCATGTCTGCATGCTTTTTTGCATTGAGTTGCTGTTTCATGATTGGCTGATGAGATGTTTGCATTAATGAGTCAGTGTACAGGTGGACCTAATAAGGTGGCCACTGAGTGTATTAAATATGATCCATGTTCAGGTGGCTATATAGTGAGGTATAAAGGTAAATGGTATTTAGAAAAGAGATAGATGCAAATAAAATATTCACTTTTATTAAAGAAAGACACCAAAGAAGCGAGACTCCATAATTGTGAAATTAAATTTTTATGGCCAGAAAGGCTATTGGCAATCATCACAGACTTATCACAGCCTAAAAAAAGTTCACTAACTTTATTGTTCTTGGTTCTGATTAGTGTGGAACTACAGTGCAATGTGGAGTCAGTGGTTCTGAGGTATTGCATGGGAATGGAAATTTTAGATTCTGTACCAAACTGCCCAATATGAGCTAAGGGCCTCACTATTATTCTCCTAGTATCTAAGACATTGATATAAATCCTTGAATATTTTGTATATCACCATCTTCTTGAATTATCGCTGTCTTCCTCCTATTCATTTTATTTAGGAAAAAGTCAAAATGTGACCAACTGCATTTAACTAAAACTCAGTTGTCTTTTAGTTTCAATTCTTGACAGTCAAGTCCTAGTTACTACAACTTGGGAGCCTTCTTTGAAATATACGCTTTCCAATCATATTCCTTTTCCCTTATTGCTATAGTTAGGTTATAGCTGAATTAAGATCACAAGTTTTGAAAGAGATTTTTTCTAAGTTCTTTTTCTACTTTACCACTTATACTTGAACCATTTGTAGGCAGCGAATAACATATAAAACCACAAAACATAGGAACAGAATTAGGCTATTCAGCCCACCAACTCTAAACATACGAACATAAGAAATAGGAGCAGGAGTAGGCTATTCGAGCCTGCTCCGCCATTCAATATTATGGCTGATCTGGCCATGGACTCATCTCTACCTACTTGCCTTTTCCCCATAACCCTTAATTCCCCTACTATGCAAAAATCTATCCAACCTTGTCTTAAATATATTTACTGGGCTAGCCTTCACTGCTTCATTGGGCAGGGAATTCCACAGATCCACCACTCTCTGGGAAAAGCATCCTCCTTGTCTCTGTCCTAAATCTACCCCCCAAATTTTGAGGTTAGTTCTAGTCTAATTATAGCCAGTTACATTGAGCACATCTACAAGGAGCACTGTCTCAAGAAAGCAGCATCCGTCACCAAGGACCTCAAAATCCAATCATGCTAGAGATACACACGGTCACAGGTGAAGATACATATGGCTAAGAGGTGGAAAACATGGGTGGTAGTTGTATATGGGCCTCCAAACAATACTTGTAATGTAGGTTTGATATCAAACAAGAAATTAAAGGTGCAAAAAGATTTGCCGTGATGAAATGCTGGTACAGACTTGATGGGCCAAATGGCCTAATTCTCCTATATTTGTCACTTGAACATCGAAACATGCAGTGAAATGCATTGCTTGCATCAAATCAAATTGCCAAGGAATGTTCTGAGCAGCCTGCAAATGTTGCCATGCTTCTGGTGCCAATGTAGCATGCCCACAGCTTAGCAACCCAATGTATACATCTTTAGGAATTGTAGGAAAGTGGAGCACCTGGAGAAAACCCACATGGTCTCAAGGAGAACGTACAAACTCCTTACAGACAGTGTCTGTGACAGCTTTAAACCAAAAGACTTTGGGAAATGTTGCCTCTAATAATAAAATTCATCAAGGCATGATATGATTAAGAATAGTCAGCATGGCTTTGTCAAAGGCAGGTCATGCCTTATGAGCCTGATTGAATTTTTTGAGGAAGTGACTAAACGCATTGATGAAGATAGAGCTGTAGATGTAGAGTATATGGATTTCAGCAAGGCATTTGATAAGGTACCCCATGCAAGGATTATTGAGAAAGTAAGGAGGCATGGGATCCAAGGGGACATTGCTCTGTGGATCTAGAACTGGCTTGCACACAGACGGCTGTAGATGGGTCATATTCTGCGTGGAGGTCGGTGACAAGTGGTGTGCCTCGGGGATCTGTTCTGGGAACCCCAACTCTTTGTGATTTTTTAAATGACCTGGATGAGGAAGTGGAGGGATGGGTTAGTAAATTTGCTGATGACACAAAGGTTGGGGGTATTGTGGATAGTGTGGAGGGCTATCAGAGGTTACAGCGGGACATCAATAGGATGCAAAATTGGCTGAGAAGTGGCAGATGGAGTTCAACCCAGATAGGTGTGAGATGGTTCATGTTGGTAGGTCAAATAAGATGGCAGAATATAGTATTAATGGTAAGACTCTTGGCAATGTGGAGGATCAGAGGGATCTTGGGGTCTGAGTCCGTAGGACACTTAAAGCTGCTGCACAGGTTGACTCTGTGGTTAAGAAGGCATACGGTGTATTGGCCTTCATCAACCGTGGGATTGAGTTTAAGAACTGAGAGGTAATGTTACAGCTATATAGGACCCTGGTCAGACCCCACTTGGAGTACTGTGCTCAGTTCTGATCACGTTACTGCACGAAGGATGTGGAAACTATAGAAAGGGTGCAGAGGGGATTTACAAGGATGTTGCCTGGATTGGGGAGCATGACTTATGAGAATAGGTTGAGTGAACTTGGCCTTTTCTCCTTGGAGCGACTTAGGATGGGAGGTGACCTGATAGGGGTGTATAAAATGATGAGAGACATTGATCATGTAGATAGTCATAGGTTTTTCCCCAGGGCTGAAATGGCTAACACGAGAGGACACAGTTTTAAGGTGCTTGGAAGTAGGTACAGGGGGGATATCAGGGGTAAGCTTCTTTTTACGCAAAGAGCAGAGAGTGATGAGTGCTTGGAATGGGCTGCCGGACACAGTGGTGGAGGCAGATACAATAAGGTCTTTTAAGAGGCTCCTGGATAGGTACATGGAGATTAGAAAAATAGAGGACTCTGGGTAACACAACGTAATTTCTAAAGTAAGTACATGTTCGGCACAGCATTGTGAGTCGAAAGGCCTGTACTGTGCTGTAGGTTTTCTTTGTTTCTATGTTCTATGTTCTAAGTTGATATTTCATTAAAACGAGAAGAGTTCACTATGGGCAAGGAGCTCTCTGCTTTGTCAGCTTATTTCCCATGTGGTGAAGTCAAAACTATATTGCCTGGATTTGCTTCTGTTTTCTCCTTGATTTTATGACTTAAATGTTTGCCTTTCATTTGAATTGAAAAATAGAATACATATGGTCACAGCCCAAATTCAAATGTATTCTTCAGTTAGCCATATGAACTATGATGATTGTTTGGTTTAAAGCTCCAAATTCAACCACAAACATCCGAGGGAGGGGTTTTTTTCCCAGTAAAGAGACCACTTTGGTCAGATCAAAGCTAAACACAAAACTCAGTAAGTACAGTGGATGTTGTTTGTAATTGCTTTGTGTCAAGAGAGGACAGAATATACAAAAAAAAAGGTGCATTAACAAATTAAATTCAGGCAAGAAATAGTTGCAATGGGACAAATAGATCCAGAGTACAAAATAGAAATGTTAAGATGTCTAAAAAGTTAAGGAAACTGATAAGGTGCTCTATCTAAATATGTGAATCATTCATCATGAGGTGGATATTGCCAATGGATGTGAAGCGATTAACATGACAGAGCCATGACTAAGAGTGACTAAGGATATTTGTATCTAGTAAGCACAAACCTAAGTTTATGGGGTGATGTTAGTAAGGAATGAAATGCAACAGCGAGGAAGGATATTATGTAGGAAAACTAAAGTATGGATTTAGTCCAGGTGAAGTTAAGAGGCAGAAGACATTGATGGGAGTTGGGTTAAGTTGTTCACCAATTTTGGCAATTTACCTGCAAACGTATTGTCACCATGTGAGGAGACATCATCAGTGCGCTCATACTATTAGTCTTCCTGAACAGTTAGGAGACAATTTGCAGGCACAATAGTATAGTGGTTAACACAACGCCTTACAGTACATGCGACTTGCGTTCAATTCCCGCCGCTGCTTTTAAGGAGTTTGTACATTCTCCCCGTGACCGCATGGTTTTCCCCCATGTGCTCTGGATTCCTTCCACAGTCCAAAGATGTACCACTTGGAAGGTTAATTAGTCATTGTAAATTGTCCTGTGATTCAGCTAGGATTAAATTGGGGGATTGCTGGACGGTGTGGCTTAAAGGGTCAGAAGTGCCTTTTCTGCACTGTATCTCAGTAAATAAATAAAATAAAATGAAAAATATCATTGGTGCGCTGTCAATTGTGGTGTGTCCTCGGAATGTTTGGCTTTTATATACTTATCAGTCAACTGATTGGACGTCATTTCTGTTATCTGAATGGACACTGAACCCATGAAAACTACTTCACTGCATCTGCAGATTTCCTCGTGTTTGAGTTTTTAAATTCACTACTTCTGTATTTTATTTTATTTAACTATTTTTATTTATACTTACTGTAATTCAGTTTTTTTCTCTATTATTATGTATTGCATTTTATTTTGGCTGCGAAGTCAATACATTTCATGACACATGCCAGTAATATTAAACATAATTCTTATTTGGATGTGGGAGAGGAATTAAGTTTCAAAAGTGACATCCCATTAGTTGATTGAGAGGTATATAAAGGCCAAGCATTCGGATGACACACTACAGTCAACTGCGCACTGACTATGTCCCCTTGTGTGACGACAAAAGGTTTGCAAGTAAATTGCCAAGATCAGAGAACAACTCAGCCGCCCAAGCTACACATTCCATTGGAAGGAGTTGAATCTGGGCCTCGAAACCGTACTGGTAATGTACATCTGACAGTAAACAAGCAAATGAAGGTGCATATAGCAAGAATTCTTGTGTAATTGTGAGTAGTATAATCTCCATACGTTGTCATCATCACCATTATGTGCCATGTCATTAAACATGGCTGATCATAGTCTATCCATGACCGTGATTGTCCTTGGCAAATTTTTCTACAGAAGTGGTTTGCTATTGTCTTCTTCAGGGCAGTGTCTTTACAAGTCAGGTGACTCCAGCCATTATCAATTCTCTTCAGAGATTGTTTGCCTGGCATCTGTGTTTGCATAACCAGGACTTGTGATATGTACCATCTGCTCATATGACCATCCACTGCCTGCAGTGTCATGTGGCTTCATATGACACTGAGCAGGGAACTAAGCAGGTGCAACACCTTGCCCAAGGGTGACCTGCAGGCTAGCAGAGGGAAGGAATGCCTTACACCTCCTTTGGTAGAGTTGTATCTTCCCCCTGCCAGCTGGTCAGATCCCACTTGGAGTACACACAAAATACTCTGCAGATGCTGGGGTCAAAGCAACACGCACAACATGCTGGAGGAACTCAGCAGGTTGGGCAGCATCCGTGGAAATGAACAGTCAACGTTTCAGGCTGAGACCCTTCATCTGTGCTCAATTCTGGTGGCCTCACTATAGGAAGGACGTGGAAATCATAGAAATGGTGCAGAAGGGATTTACAAGGATGTTGCCTGGATTGGGGAGCATGCCTTATGAGAATAGGTTGAGTGAACTCGGCCTTTTCTGCTTGGAGCGACGGAGGATGAGAGGTGACCTGATACAGGTGTACAAGATAATGAGAGGCATTGATCGTGTGGATAGTCAGAAGCTTTTCCCCAGGGCTGAAATGGTTAGCATGAGAGGGCACAGTTCTAAGGTGCTTGGAAGCAGGTACAGAGGAGATGTCAGGGGTAAGTTTTTTATGCAGCGGGTGGTTGAGTGCGTGGAATGGGCTGCCGGCGGCGGTGGTGGAGGCGGAAATAATAGGGTCTTTTAAGAGACTCCTGGTTGGCTACATGGAGCTTAGAGAAATAGAGGGCTGTGGGTAAAACCTAGGTAGTTCTAAGGTAGGGACATGTTCAGCACAGCTTTGTTGGCCGAAGGGCCTGTATTGTGCTGTATGTTTTCTATGTTTCTATATTTCTATTTTCGACCACATATATTTGAAATATCTGTAGGCTGTGAATAAATTTAATCATGGCCATCTACATTGCGGATGGAAGGAGCACCTTACACTTTCTGTGGTATGAATAATTCTCCACCACCAACAACCATATGCTCTAGCCAAAAACAACCTTCAAAAATATGAAAGAAGAATTTCAGAAGTGTGTACAGGATAGGCTTTTGGATGTTGAGTAGACACCTACAGTATAAGCTACCTAAATCTGGTTATTGTGCAGCAGCAAAAAGTTAGATGACAGTCTTTTTGTATGGAAGAGTGGCCATAACTTGATAGTATTCTTCATTAACATGGACCATGAAGTAATTAAATCCAAAACTCGGTCCTACGTCAAAGTAAAGGAAAACATGAAGGTCCAAGGAGTGAGATGTCAAAGATGAATCTGGGGTGGGGGTTTTGTTGAAAGGCATGGCAGTGAATTTAGTTGGCTGATGGTTTAGTGACATCTGCACTGCACTTCGAGGTGAGTGGTCCAAGGTTCGAATCCAGCCAGCTCCTTGTATGCTTTCCATCTGTGCTGGGTTGAGCATCGAGCTAGCAACTTGGCTTTGTAAAAAAGAGACAAAAGCTAAGGAACTGGCAAGGTTGCCACAAGGTGTGGAGAGGAACATCTATGGCAGTGAATTGGCAAAGGCTAACATTTGAACCATTAATTGAGTACAGGAGACGGGATATTATGTTGAAGTTGTATAGTTGGCCCTCCGTATCCGCGGATTCAACCAACTGCGGATTGAAAATATTCAAAAACAATTCCAGAAAGTTCCAAAAAGCAAAACTTGAATTTGCCGCGCGCCAAGCACTACGCTGAATCCATGTGAATGAAGTGATGTGTAGGCATACCCTGCTGTAGCCTCCCGCCATTGCACAGATCCTCAGTCTCTCTCCAGCACTCGTTGTTTGAGCACTGTTCGCCTCGCGTCTTGTTCGTTCGCTACTTGTGTTGTGAATGAGAGGAAGGAGTTTCAGGCTGGTAAGGGACGCTGGCTAGCTATGTAAAGTGCTACAGCCTCAAGAACTTAAAGATCGCGGGAGAATCGGCATCAGCTGATGCCGAGGCAGCATCCGCGTTCCCAGAAGGGCTACGATGGTTGCGTCTGTACTGAACATGTACAGGCTTGTTTTTCTTGTCATTACAGTGTAACAACTATTTACATAGCATTTACATTGTATTAGGTATTACTTTATACTTACGCTTTGTACTTTATTGTCGCCAAACAATATACTAGAACGTACAATCATCACAGCGATATTTGATTCTGCGCTTCCTGCTCCCTGGATTACAAATATTAAATATTAAAAATAGTAAAATTAGTAAATATTAAAAATTTAAATCATAAATCATAAATAGAAAATAGAAAAATGGAATGTGAGGTAGTGCAAAAAAACCGAGAGGCAGGTCTGGCTATTTGGAGGGTACAGCCCAGATCCGGGTCAAGATCCGTTCAGCAGTCTTATCACAGTTGGAAAGAAGCTGTTCCCAAATCTGGCCGTACGAGTCTTCAAGCTCCTGAGCCTTCTCCCGGAGGGAAGAGGGACGAAAAGTGTGTTGGCTGGGTGGGTTGTGATAATTATATGCAAATACTACGCCTTTTTATATAAGGGACTTGAGCATCCGTGGATTTTGGTATCCACAGGGGGTCCTGGAACCAATCCCCCGCGGATACCAAGGGACGACTGTATAAAACATTGCTGAGTCCTAATTTGGAGAGTATTGTGTGCAATTTTTGACAAGTACCTACAGGAAAGCTGTCAATAAGGTTGAAAGAGTACAGAGAAAATTGACAAGGATGTTGCCTGGTGTAGACGACTTGAGTCATAAGGAAAGGTTGAATAGATTAGGACTTTATTCCTTGGAATGTAGATGTTTGAGAGGAGATTTGATAGAGGTATACCAAATTAGGAGGGCTATAGGCAGGGTAGATGCAAGCAGGCTCCTTCCACTGAGGTTGGGTGGGACTACAAATAGAAGTCATGGATTAAGGGTGAAAGGTGAAAAGTTTAAGGGGAACATGAGGGGAAACGTCTTCACTCAGAGGGTCATGAGAGTGTGGAATGAGCTGCCAGCACAAATAGTGCATGTGAGCTTGAGTTCAATGTTTAAGAGAAGTTTGGATAGATACAGTATATGGTTGGTAGTAGTATGGAGAGATGTGACTCTGGTACAGGTTGATGGGTATAGGCAATTTAAATTGTTTGGTATGGACTAGATGGGCTGAAGGGCCTGTTCGTGTGCTGTATTTCTCTAAGACTCTATGACTATATATGGGAACAACAATGGTTATCAGCCATGATCAAATGGTGGAACAGACTTGACGAGCCGAATGGAAAGACTATAAGAAATTTACCTGTAAATTTATAAGAATTTACCTGTAAATTTATAAAACTATGAGAAATTTACCTGTAAATTTTCTGTTAAACCATGAAGGGGAAATAGTGAAAACAGATCCAAAACCTGAACATGTAAATCAAAAATATTACTGTAAAATTCTGTGTCCGTTCCAGTTCTATCACATTTGAGTGTTTATGGCAGTATTGTTAACAAGCATGAAAGACAATTTAGTTCCCAAGTTATTCCTTCGTCATTACACTCTGTATGATTTACAGTGAATGCTTCATCCAGCTCTTGCAGCTTTACAAAGGCTGGGACAGTTACCTGATGGAGGGAAAGTTTTTGAAAACAGTAGTGTTTGATCTGTAGGATCCTCCTCAAGCATCAGATGTTTCCTGCAAAGTCTCTGATTGAAATACAGAAATACTGTACTGTGCATGTACGAATTACCAGGGTGCCTAAGCTTTTGCACTGTACTGTGTTGCAGAACTCCAACGTGCCCATACAAAAAGATCCTAAATGAGAACGTTAAATGAGAGGAAACTTAAATTCCTGGGCCATGTCATCAGAAAGGGAGAAATAGAATGCCTTACGCCTACCCCACCCAATCACCTCTCCCTTTGCTGGTATTCCCTATTGCCTTCCAAATTCTACTCTTCCCCTCCCACACCTTCTTATTCTGGAGTTTTCCCTCTTCTTTTCCATTCTCAATGAAGGGCCTCAGCCTAAAACGTGGAGAGACTCTTTGTTCCTCTCCACTGATGCTGCCTGACTGGCATTTTGTGTGTGTTACTAAGAGTGGACTAATTTTACCTGTAGAGAAGCAGGGAGGGTATGTGATAGCTAGAATTTGGGAAAGGGGTGAAATATTGAAGATGTTGAGGAGTTGAAATGTTATTTGGCAGGGGTGAATACAATCATCATTGAAAAGAAATTAGGTGAATAAGGGTGGAGTCTCTATTTAATGGGTTTGGAGAGGGAACAGATGCATGATGAATTGGATCACTGAAGCAATTGTGCAAAGTCAGGGTCTGGTTGGTCTACTACAATCCTAAATGACAATTAGATTTTAATCTTGGTTAAACAAAACTCTGAGGGTGACCACATAAGATGACTAATTCCAAGCTTCCAGTTAGCGCGCCACATTTACATTTTTGAACATTCCTGAGTTTGGAGTTCAATTCAATCGCTGTCTGTAAGGAGTGTGCGTGGGTTTCCTCCGGGCCCACTGGTTTCCACTCACAGTACAAAGATATACCAGCCAGTAGGTTAATTGGTTATTAAATTGTCCTGTCATTAGATTACTGTTAAATCAGTGGGTTATTGGATGGTGCAGCTCATTGGGCTGGAGGGGCCTGTTCCGTGCTGTATCTCTAAAAAAGAAATAGATAAATTTAAAAAAATAAATATGACTGGAAAAGAATAAATAGATAAATGAATAAACTATTTACTAAAGTGGCAAATTAATTAATTGATTAGATAGTTCGATAAAGCTTTAACTTCCAATACCAATAATGCAAGGTCCTAGATGTTGACTGCTCAAGTTATGAATCAGAACTTATATAAGATAGAAATCTCTGATTGCTAATTTTAAATCTTTTTCCAGTTGTTTTGGTCTACGTGTGCAATTTACTTGTTTAATGGTTGGCTTAACGTGGAGTTTCATAGTTAAGCAATAAACTTCTATTTCTTATTGTCAGTCAAATGCTTGTTTAAACATTTCCAACCTGGTCACACATTCCATTGCATCAGGACATGAGTAACAATGTGGAGGAGGCCTTTCCGGTGGTCTGAATACAGTGATTCTGATCCAAGTTAAATTCACAATTTCTTATTTAATGGGATGTGGGTGATGCTCGCAAGACCAGGATTTATTGTCCATCACTAATTGCTCTTGAGAAGGTGGTGGTCATCTTCTTGAACCAGTGCAGTCTGCATGGGAAGGGTCATGGGACGTTCCAGGATTTCACGAAGCAACAGCGGAAGAGCAAAAGTATATTTCCAAAGTAACACGCACAAAATGCTGGAGGAACTCAGCAGGTCAGGCAGCATCTATGGAAATGAATAAACAATTGATGTTTTGGGTTGAGACCCTTTGTGAGGAATGGACTGAAAAGGAGAAGAAGCCAGCATGAGAATGGGGGAGAAGGAATAGGAATAGAAGCTAGATGGTGATAGGTGAAGCCAGGTGGGTGGAAGAAGGATATGAAGGAAGAAGTTGGGAGGTGATAGGTAGAAAGGGAAAGGGCTGAAAAAGTAGGAATCTAGTAGGAGAGAAGAGAGAACCATGGGAGAAGGGAAAGGAGGAGGAATACCGAGGGAGGTGATAGGTAGGTGAGGAGAAGAGAAGAGGTAAGAGGGGAGCCAGAAACAAGAGAAAATCTGCAGATGCTGGAAATCCGAGCTACACCCACAAAGTGCTGGAGGAACTCAGCAGGCCAGGCAGCATCTATGGAAAAAAGTACAGTGGACGTTTCGGGCCACAAGCATGGGGAATAGAAGAAGAAGGAAGGTGGGGTGGGGGGGGTGTGGATGACAGACAGTTAGAGAAATCAATGTTCATGCCATCGTGTTGGAGTCTACCCAGACCAAATATGAGGTGTTGCCCCTCCAGCCTGAGAATGGCCTCATCTTGGAAATAAAGGAGACCATGGACTATTTATTGTATCTTCATCAAGCAATTCATATTCGCTATCTTTAGTCCACTTTTGTCCCTCATTAATGAATGTGTAACTACCAAAGTCTGTAGAAAATGGCATAGCAATTAACACAAGTCACTGCTTCATAACATCTTGCATTTAATCCTGGTCTTGGGTAACTGCCTGCAAGTTGCCATGTCAGTCTGCTGCATCATGGACACTAACATCCAGGACACCTTCAAAAGGTGATGCCTCAAAACGGCGGCATCTATTATAAAGGACCCCCAACACACAGCACATGCCCTCGTCTCATTGCTACTGTCAAAGAGGAGGTACAGGAACCTAAAGACACTCAATGTCTTGGGAACAACTTCTTTTCCTCCGCCTTTGGGAGCAGTTATAGCCTTGAGTCTGTGTGGATAGGTCTCTATCAGCTTTGCACATCACTGCAACTTTTCCCCATTCTTCTTTACTTAATCAGACATTGCTCTAGTGTCTGTGCGAGGAGTGGCGCCCCACACAGACTTCCAATCTGCGCCTTGTAAGGCATGAAAATGCCCAACGCAGTCCTCTCATGGTCTGAGTCGATGTTCCCTCCCTCGTTCTTTACAAAGCTGCTCAAATTCTGTCAGACTGCATAGGGATTGTGAGTGAACAGCCCTTTTCAAGTTCAGCCACAAATTGTCAATTGGATTGAGGTCTTGGTCACTTTTTTTGTTTTTAAGCCATTCCCGTGAGGCTTTGGCTTTATGCTGGGGTGATTGTCTTGCTGGAAAACAAGTCTTCTCCCAAGTCACAGTTCTTTAGCAGACTGTATCAGGTTTTCCTCCAGAAATTCCCTGTATTTTGCTGCATTCATTTTATCCTCTACCCTAACAAGCCTTCCAGGGTTGGCAGCACTGAAGCATCCCCATAGCACGATGCATTACACCATGCTGTAGGGATGGTGTGTTTTTGATGATGTGTGGCATTTAGTCTAATGGTCAAAAGCTTAATGTCGGTTTCATAGAACCTTCTTCTAGCTGACTTCAGTCTCCCACATACCTTCTGGCAAACTCTAGCTGAGATTTCATGTGAGTTTTTTTTTGAACAGTGGCTTTCTCTTTGCTACTCTCCCATAAAGCTGTGACTGGTGAAACACCTGGGCAACAGTTGTTGTCTGCGCAGTCTCTCCCATCTCAGCCACTGAAGCTTGTAACTCCTCCAGAGTTGTCATAGATCTTTTGGTGGCCTCCCTCACTAGTTCCCTTCTTGCACCATCACACAGTTTTTGAGGATGGCCTGCTGTAGGCAGATTTACATCTGTGTCATATTCTTTCCATTTCTCGATGATTAACTTAACTGTACTCCAATTCAGTGACTTGGGAATGTTCTTGTGTCCATCTTCTGACTTGTGCTTTTCAATAACCTTTTTGTGGAGTTGCATGGAGTGTTCTTTTGTCTTCATGGTGTAGCTTTTGCCAGGAAATCGACTCTTCAGCAGTTGGACCTTCCAGATACAGGTGTACTTTTACTACAATCAGTTGAAACACCTTGACTGCACACAGGTCTTCAAAAACAGATCTCCATTTAATTAATTACAGTACGTGACTTCTAAACCCCATTGGCTGCACCAGGGGTGATTTGGTGGGGGTGAATACTTATGCAATCAATTAATTTGTGTTTTATATTTGTAATTAATTTAGATCACTTTGTAGAGATCTATTTTCACTTTGACATGAAAGAGTTTCTTTGTTGCTAAGTGTCAAAAAAGCCAAATTAAGTCAATAAACAATAAAACATGAAAACTTCCAAGGGGGGGTGAGTACTTTTTATAGGCACTATATATTTCTTGTTGTAATTTATAGTTTTTCTATTATGTATTGCACTGCTCTAATGACACAAAACAACAAATTTCATGGCCTGTGCCACTGATATTAAACCTGATTCTGGTTCTGCCTGCATGTAGTTTTCACATTCTACGTACGACCATGTGGGTTTTCTCTGAATGTTCTGGGTTCCTCCCAGATCCCAAAACCATGCTGGTTGATAGGTTACATGGCTACTGTAGGTTGCTGCAAGTCTGCACGGCTTCAGATGTTTTGAGGAGTTGGGTTGGTGCAGGATTTGATGGACACGTGGAAAATAGATTACAGAGGTGTCATTGGAGGAATGGGTCTTGTGGGATTGCTCTGAAATCTGGCATGGATTTAATGGCCTTCCATATATGAGAAATGTAATACATTTGAAAACTATAGAAACTGCTACCAGATTTCCTCTGTGATAATACTGGGTGCCAACACATAAATTAGGGCCTAATTTTAAGAGATAGGCCTAAATAATTTTAGTGCAATTTGATTTGGACTCTAGTCAAAGATGAACAGAGGGTTCCTAATTTTTAGAGCATCTTTACCTTAAATTAACTTTCATTGAACTAAGTGTAGATAAATGATTCATTTTCTGAATTTGTACTCCCCTTGTAGGCTAAATTGCTTATCAAAAATTCAGTCTGATTATCCAACCATTTAACTTGGATGGAACATCTTTGTACTGGAAGGAGGTTTGAGGCTACCCAGACAGAATATAAGGTGCTACTCCTCCACCCTGAGGGTGCCCCCTCATCTTGGTCCAAGAGGAGGCCATGGACCGACATGTTGGAATAAGAATAGGAATTGAAATGCTTGGCCACTGAAAAGTTCCGCTCATGGCAGATGGAGCAGAGGTGCTCGATAATTTCTGATAGGTCTTACCAATGCGGGGGGGGGGGGCCTGTTTGGAGAATTGCATTTTACAAGGCAATCATTCTGAAAAACTCTCCCGCACAAATTTCCTTTCATGGTTGGATACGATGAACAACCAGCAGCTACTAATAAGTATATGTACTACCACGTCTACAAAATGTGTGCTCTTTGTTCTGCTCTCCACAGTGAATCTGAATCACTCAGGAGGCCTGTTTGGAGAATTACATTTTACAAGGCACAGGTGTGAACTTCATTTATTGATTCAAGAGGCAGCAGCTTTTGTGGGGCCCAAAATGAAAGGAATTGATCTCACACAAAAAGAATTATATCAGACAGGTGTCTTGGACCGAAACATCGAGTGTTATTTGTTAGCGCAATGTTATTACAGTTCAGGGCATTCTGTTGTTTGGAGCCATCTGTAAAGAGGTTGTATGTTCTCCCCGTGGGTTTCCCACCCTTTTTGGGTGCCACAGTAGTGAGGTGGTTAGCAAAGCACTTTACAGTACAGGTGAACTGGCTTCATTTCCCAGCGCTGTCTATTAGCAGTTTGTATGTTCTCCCTGTGACTGCCTGGGTTTCCTCTGGGTGCTCTGGTTTCCTTCCATGGTCCAAAGACGTATTGGTTCGTAGGTTAACTGGTCACTGTAAATTGTCCCACGATTAGGTTAGGGTTAAATCAGGGGATTTCTGGGTAGCGAAACTTGAGGGCCAGAAGGGCCTACTCCATGCTGCATCACAATAAATAAATTCCTCGCCACTGATGCTTCCTGACTTGCTGAGTTCCTCCAGCATTTCATGTGTGTTGCTCTAGATTTCCAGCATCTTGTATTTAGGAATTATCTCAGTAATTTAAAACATAACTGATGTAATCTGGTATTTTAGTTTGTTTTCTGAAAAGGCTAATCCAGCATCAGATGGTAGCAGATATCAGGAATTGGGGACGTGAAGGTCAGTAAGCTAAATTCTTCTTATGTTCTCACTCCGCCTAAACCATCCGCCCACGGCTCCTTTGATGGCTAATGAATCCACTCCCTCTCCACAACTGTCTCCAAGTCCCGACACTGGTTTGTGGTGACCCTGTGCGATCTATAAAATGGTTTAGTATTGCCACAGAACTTCAGACATTGACTTCAGATTCTTTAGTGCTTCCTGCTTTCTGACCTCTGTTTGTAACTTGGACCAGCCTCTAATTTCTCCCATAGTTATACGTTCTGGGGGACCTTTCTATATCCATCCATCTACTGTTGTGCGTTGGTCCACGTGTCTCCAAGGCCTTTTTATTTTTATCCTTTTGTTTTCTCGTCACCATTCGATGCCTCCCCTAACCTAATTTCAATCAGTCGTCTTTCTAATCTTCTGTTACTATCTCTCACATACACTCGCAGTAAGGAGTTTTTACATTCTCTGTGTAACTGCATGAGTTTCCTCCCACATTGCTAAAACGTACCGGTTGGTAGGTTACCTGGTCATTGGAAATTGTCATGTGATTATTTTAGGGGTAGATCTGGGGATTGCTGGGTGGTGTGACTCGAAGAGCCGGAAGGACCTATTCCACGCTGTAGGTCAGTCAATTAATAGATAGATACACACATAAATAAATAAATAAATAACACAACAGTCATGGACAAAGGAGAGTTGAGGTTAACAGAGAACAGGAGGAAATCGAATTGCTGCCATCAAACCAACTTGAAAGAAGAAACAGGCTCAAGCAGCTACTGTGTATGCCCCATGTTTGCTGATATTTCTTATGTTCTGAAGAGCTAATCAAATCTTTAAGCATACAGCTCTCTCTGTGACAATCACTTGCAGCACGCCTATAGGACACACTCTCACCATCGCTCATTCCATATCATTCAAGCCACCATAAACTGGGAACAACCGTCTCAATCAGATTTTCCATAAAAATCCAAACAATCATTTTTCAAAATCGGAATTAGAAACATATTGAATGTCATGAAATTTACAAATTTGTTGTTTTGTGGTAGCAATACAATGCAATATGTACAAAATATTAATACTGTATAAGTTAACGTGTGTAGTGCAAAAAGAGAGGTATTGTTCATGGACCATTCAGAAATCTGATGGCAGAAGGGAAGAAGCTGTTCCTGAAAGGTTGTGTCTTCAGGCTCCTGTACTTCCTCCCTGATGGTAGCAATGAGAAGAAGGCATGACCTGAATGGAGAGGTCCTTAAAGAGGAGCAATGTGTCATGTTCCAACTTGATGGCATGAACATTAATTTCTCCTTCTGGTAGAAAATAGATTCCCTTTCCCCCACCCCGCTTTCATTCCCTACTTTGGCCTCTTAGCTCTTCCCATTACCTGCCAGTCACCTTCCCCTGTGCCCCTCCTGTTCATTTCTGTCGAAATCTGCTAAAGTCATTCATGACATAACAAATCTCCTCACCTTAGTTTTTAAAGGCACTTTTCTTTATTCTGAGGCTGTACCCCCAAATCCTGGACATTCCTACTAATGGAAATATCCTTTGTGTGACCACTCTATCTGGGCCTCTCAGTATTTGGTAGCTTTCAAAGAGATTCTCCCTTCTCCTTTTAAACTCCATCGAGTAAAGGCCTAGAGATGACAACTAGCCTCATACTTTGTCTTTCATTCCCAGGGGAATCATTCTTGTAAAAAAAAATAGAGATGGTGCAGACATAAAAACGTTGTTATATAGATGCAGAACAAATATACAGTGGAATTGCTTGCTGGTTTTACGGTGCAGGAAGCAGAAAATTGCAACTTTAACTTGGCAACTCTCAATCATGTCCGAATGTGCTTGTCCTCACCGCAGAGGAAGACATAGGCCATTAATCATTCCCACTGTTTCTTCCAAAAATCATTCTTGGGTGTTGCAATCAAAACTTTCGGTGTTATTTGTTGTGAACCTTATAATAATTAGGTCTATCTCTCCCTCTTGTAAACAGGAGGAATAGCTAATTCCAGCTTAAATTTATGACTGAAAATGTAATTTAAATTAAGTGTTGGTATGGTCCAGTGTGCTACTTTAATAGAATGTAGAACAGTACACCACAGGAACAGGCCTTCAGCCACAGTGTCATGCTGAACTAAATAAATTAGTTATTAAATGGCCAACTAAACTAATCCCTTCTGCCAATACAATATCTATATCCTGACCAATATCCTGGCAGGGAGATTAGCGGGGGCTACTGAGGTGGCTTTAAACTAGAATGGTTGGGGGGTGGGAATCAAATTAAAGAGGCTAGGCCTGAGGAGGTTAGTTCACTACAGGGGGATGGGAACCAGTGCAGAGAGACAGAAGGGTGTAAAGTGAGGGTAGAAACAAAAAGTACTATGGAGAAAAGTAAAAGTGGCAGGCCGACAAATCCAGGGCAAGCATTAAAGAGGGCCACTTTTCAGCATAATTGTAAAAGGACTAAGAGAGTTGTAAAAGAGCGCCTGAAGGCTTTGTGTGTCAATGCAAGGAGCATTCGTAATAAGGTGGATGAATTGAAAGTGCAGATTGTTATTAATGATTATGATATAGTTGGGATCACAGAGACATGGCTCCAGGGTGACCAGGGATGGGAGCTCAACGTTCAGGGATATTCAATATTCAGGAGGGATAGACATGAAGGAAGGGGAGGTGGGGTGGCGTTGCTGGTTAAAGAAGAGATTAACGCAATAGAAAGGAAAGACATAAGCCGGGAAGATGTGGAATCGATATGGGTAGAGCTGCGTAACACTAAGGGGCAGAAGACGCTGGTGGGAGTTGTGTACAGGCCACCTAACAGTAGTAGTGAGGTCAGAGATGGTATTAAACAGGAAATTAGAAATGTGTGCAATAAAGGAACAGCAGTTATAATGGGTGACTTCAATCTACATGTAGATTGGGTGAACCAAATTGGTAAAGGTGCTGAGGAAGAGGATTTCTTGGAATGTATGCGGGATGGTTTTTTGAACCAACATGTCGAGGAACCAACCAGAGAGCAGGCTATTCTGGACTGGGTTTTGAGCAATGAGGAAGGGTTAATTAGCGATCTTGTCGTGAGAGGCCCCTTGGGTAAGAGTGACCATAATATGGTGGAATTCTTCATTAAAATGGAGAGTGACATAGTTAATTCAGAAACAAAGGTTCTGAATTTAAAGAGGGGTAACTTTGAAGGTATGAGACGTGAATTAGCTAAGATAGACTGGCAAATGACACTTAAAGGATTGACGGTGGATATGCAATGGCAAGCATTTAAAGGTTGCATGGATGAACTACAACAATTGTTCATCCCAGTTTGGCAAAAGAATAAATCAAGGAAAGTAGTGCACCCGTGGCTGACAAGAGAAATTAGGGATAGTATCAATTCCAAAGAAGAAGCATACAAATTAGCCAGAGAAAGTGGATCACCTGAGGACTGGGAGAAATTCAGAGTTCAGCAGAGGAGGACAAAGGGCTTAATTAGGAAGGGGAAAAAAGATTATGAGAGAAAACTGGCAGGAAACATAAAAACGGACTGTAAAAGCTTTTATAGATATGTGAAAAGGAAAAGACTAGTAAAGACAAATGTAGGTCCCCTGCAGACAGAAACAGGTGAATTGATTATGGGGAGCAAGGACATGGCAGACCAATTGAATAATTACTTTGGTTCTGTCTTCACTAAGGAGGACATAAATAATCTTCCAGAAATAGTAGGGGACAGAGGGTCCAGTGAGATGGAGGAACTGAGCGAAATACATGTTAGTAGGGAAGTGGTGTTAGGTAAATTGAAGGGATTGAAGGCAGATAAATCCCCAGGGCCAGATGGTCTGCATCCCAGGGTGCTTAAGGAAGTAGCCCAAGAAATAGTGGATGCATTAGTGATAATTTTTCAAAACTCGTTAGATTCTGGACTAGTTCCTGAAGATTGGAGGGTGGCTAATGTAACTCCACTTTTTAAAAAAGGAGGGAGAGAGAAACCGGGGAATTATAGACCGGTTAGCCTAACGTCGGTGGTGGGGAAACTGCTGGAGTCAGTTATCAAGGATGTGATAACAGCACATTTGGAAAGTGGTGAAATGATCGGACAAAGTCAGCATGGACTTGTGAAAGGAAAATCATGTCTGACGAATCTCATAGAATTTTTTGAGGATGTAACTAGTAGAGTGGATAGGGGAGAACCAGTGGATGTGGTATATTTGGATTTTCAGAAGGCTTTTGACAAGGTCCCACACAGGAGATTAGTGTGCAAACTTAAAGCACACGGTATTGCCGGTAAGGTATTGGTGTGGGTGGAGAGTTGGTTAGCAGACAGGAAGCAAAGAGTGGGAATAAACGGGACCTTTTCAGAATGGCAGGCGGTGACTAGTGGGGTACCGCAAGGCTCAGTGCTGGGACCTCAGTTGTTTACAATATATATTAATGACTTGGATGAGGGAATTAAATGCAGCATCTCCAAGTTTGCGGATGACACGAAGCTGGGTGGCAGTGTTAGCTGTGAGGAGGATGCTAAGAGGATGTAGGGTGACTTGGATAGGTTGGGTGAGTGGGCAAATTCATGGCAGATGCAATTTAATGTGGATAAATGTGAAGTTATCCACTTTGGTGGCAAAAATAGGAAAACAGATTATTATCTGAATGGTGGCTGATTAGGAAAAGGGGAGGTGCAACGACACCTGGGTGTCATTATACACCAGTCATTGAAAGTGGGCATGCAGGTACAGCAGGCGGTGAAAAAGGCGAATGGTATGCTGGCATTTATAGCAAGAGGATTCGAGTACAGGAGCAGGGAGGTACTACTGCAGTTGTACAAGGCCTTGGTGAGACCACACCTGGAGTATTGTGTGTAGTTTTGGTCCCCTAATCTGAGGAAAGACATCCTTGCCATAGAGGGAGTACAAAGAAGGTTCACCAGATTGATTCCTGGGATGGCAGGACTTTCATATGAAGAAAGACTGGATGAACTGGGCTTGTACTCGTTGGAATTTAGAAGATTGAGGGGGGATCTGATTGAAACGTATAAAATCCTAAAGGGATTGGACAGGCTAGATGCAGGAAGATTGTTCCTGATGTTGGGGAAGTCCAGAACAAGGGGTCACAGTTTGATGATAAAGGGGAAGCCTTTTAGGACGGAGATTAGGAAAAACTTCTTCACTCAGAGAGTGGTGAATCTGTGGAATTCTCTGCCACAGGAAGCAGTTGAGGCCGGTACATTGGCTATATTTAAGAGGGTGTTGGGTATGGCCCTTGTGGCTACGGGGATCAGGGGGTATGGAGAGAAGGCTGGGGCAGGGTTCTGAGTTGGATGATCAGCCATGATGATAATAAATAGCGGTGCAGGCTCGAAGGTCCGAATGGCCTACTCCTGCACTTATTTTCTATGTTTCTATATCCTTTCCTTTTCCTCACATTCATGTGCCTGTTTTCAAAGTTCCTCATGTATCTGCCTCCAAACTTACCGCAGGCAGCGCATTCCAAACACCCACCTTCCTCTGTATAAAAAGCTGTCCCTCACATCTCCTTTGGAATTACCCTCATCTCACCCTCCTTTTCATTAATGTTGGCCAGTTTTCTGTAAGCAGTGGAGTAATAATTTGGTATCTACATGCTACAGTATGTCGGGGTGAAAAAATGCAGGTGTAGTCCAAGCATTTTGTTTTGATGAAAACACAAACCCAGAAATGAGTAACAGTTTGGTGAAGAACTTGGATGGAGTGGCCAGGGGAAGATATTGGGGTGGAATTCATTTGTGATTAGGTCTTAGCAGTAATGGGGGTGTGGGGTTTAAAAAGACATTGGGTAGATTTAAGGCAGAGGTTGATGGGTTCTTGATTAATCAAGGTGTCAAAGGTTACATAGAAACATAGAAAACCTACAGCACAATACAGGCCCTTCAGCCCTCAAAGCTGTGCTGAACATGTCCTTACCTTAGAAATTACCTAGGGTTACCCATAGCCCTCTAATTTTCTAAGCTCCATGTACCTATCTGGGAGTCTCTTTAAAGACCCTATCGTATCTGCCTCCACCACCGTCACCAGCAGCCCATTCCACGCACTCACCACTCTCTGTGTAAAAAACTTACCCCTGACATCTCCTCTGTACCTACTTCTAAGCAGCTTAAAACTGTGCCCTCTTGTGTTAGCCATTTCAGCCCTGGGGAAAAGCCCCTGACTATCCACACGATCAATGTCTCTCATCAACTTATACACCTCTATCAGGTCACCTCCCATCCTATATCGCTCCAAGGAGAAAAGTCCGAGTTCATTCAACCTATTCTCATAAGGCATGCTCCCCAATCCAGGCATCATGGAGAAGGTAGGAGAATAGGGTTGAGGGGAGTGATAAATCAGCCTTGATGGAATGGCAGAGCAGGCTTGGGGGGGCCAAATGATCTAATTCTGCATCTAGGTTGTGTGTCCTATGGTCCGAAGAGAAAAAAAAGCTGTGCAGGACAGATGTATTCATTGAACTGGTGAACAAGGTGAAATTCCCTGGAGTAAGGAGAGTGTTGAACTTGTTACCTCCTTATCCAGGCCAGATGATAACTTGGAGCAGTATAGTAGTGTAATACTTTACAGCACCAGTAATCTCTGACTGGGGTTCAATTTCCACTGTTGTTTGTAAAGAATCTGTACATTCTCTCCGGTTACCACCTGGGTTTCTTCCAGACACTCTGACTTCCTCCCACATTCCAAAGACATGCAGGTTCGGATTAGTAAGTTATGGGCATGCTATGTTAGCACCGCGAATATGGCTACACTTGATGGCTGCCCCCACCACAATCCTCAGACTGTGTTGGGCATTGGTGCAAATGACATATTCTACTGTATGTCTTGATGTTTCAATGTACATGTGACAATTAAAGTAAATCTTCTTCACCAGCCTGACTCAATTCCTGGTGAAGTTCCTTGAATTTTTTTTGCACTGTGAAAATCTTCATCATTTTCCAGAGCAAAGTAGAATGTACGACCAGCAATTCTTGTACCATTCTGTGTCTGGTTCACTTCCTCTGTGGGGTAGCTGATAGCCCATGAATTACTTTTGCAATCATGGTTATAGTTCAGCTTTTTCACCAGTGTGGATAACTTCAGTCTCCCAGCGCTGAACTGATCTCACAATCTATGGGCTCACTATCAAGGACTCTATAACTCATGCTATTCCTCTCTTGTGCTATTTATTTAGTGTAGCTCAGTAATTTTAGTTCCTTAAGGTTGTCACAGCCGGGGGTGGTAATGGGAGCAAGCTTCCAGTACCTATTAAATGCTTTTAATAGCGTGTGTCTCAAATAGTCTCTGACAACCAAGTCCAGCCATTGCTTTATACTTATTAGCTAAAAGGAGAGGGGGAGTCTGCTACATGGGGACAGCTTCTTCTCCATATTGTACTGTCCTGGCTTACGTGTCATGTGGACAGCTAGGACGCAGCAGTCATGATCGACCTCGACCATTGGAGAGCCTCAGTCATACAAAACAATACATTTCATGACATTTGTCAGGAATTATAAACCTGATCTTGATTCTGATTCTGATTTTTTTTGATTTTCTGTTGCATCCATCTTTGCTGTTCCAATGCCTTTTGTACTGTATCTTTGTAATATACTGTGGGGCAATACAGTAGGGCATAGGTTTCTGACAGGGGCTTCGGTTTCAAGTTCAAGTTCAGTTTATTTTCATTCAACCATACACGTGTATACCACCAAGCAAAGCAACGTCCCTCCAGACCAAGGTGCACAACACAGTACATATAACTCACATACATAATCCATAATATTACCGCTAGTCAATTAACAAATAATAATGTGCATTTACATTACAAGTTAAAAGTAAACAGTATTATGATACTGACCATGTTCCATATAGCCATATATATCCCATATTCCAAAGCCATACAGGTTTGCATGTTAATTGGTTACGTGAGTGTAATTGGGTGGCGCAGGCTCACTGGGCAGGTAGGGCCTGTTATTGTGCTGTATACCTAAACAAAAAAAAGTAAAAATTAATCAGCTTCAACTTTGCATGACAAACACCTTCTGGTATTTTGACAAATTCCTTCTGAACATCAGGAAGGAGGTACTTCCAGTGTTTTGTGTGTGTTGCCAGGAGGTGCAGGAGCCTGAAGGCACACACTCAACAATTCAGGAGCAGCTATCAGATTTCTGAAGGGACATTGAACCCATCAACACTACCTCACTGCTTTTTTTTTGTTTTTATCCTTGCACCACTTACTTAATTTAACTATTTTATATATACCATATACTTACTGCAATTAATATTTTTTTAGAAACATAGAAAATAGGTGCAGGAGTAGGCCATTCGGCCCTTCAAGCCTGCACCGCCATTTATTATGATCATGGCTGATCATCCAACTCAGAACCCTGCACCAGCCTTCCCTCCATACCCCCTGATCCCTTTAGCCACAAGGGCCACATCTAACTCCCTCTTAAATATAGCCAATGAACTGGCCTCAACTGTTTCCTGTGGCAGAGAATTCCACAGATTCACCACTCTCTGTGTGAAGAAGTTTTTCCTAATCTCAGTCCTAAAAGGCTTCGCCTTTATCCTCAAACTGTGACCCCTCGTTCTGGACTTCCCCAACAGCGGGAACAATCTTCCTGCATCTAGCCTGTCCAATCCCTTTAGGATTTTATACGTTTCAATCAGATCCCCCCTCAATCTTCTAAATTCCAACGAGTACAAGCCTAGTTCATCCAGTCTTTCTTCATATGAAAGTCCTGCCATCCCAGGAATCAATCTGGTGAACCTTCTTTGTACTCCCTCTATGGCAAGGAAGTCTTTCCTCAGATTAGGGGACCAAAACTGCACACAATACTCCAGATGTGGTCTCACCAAGGCCTTGTACAAATGCAGTAGTACCTCCCTGCTCCTGTACTCGAATCCTCTCGCTATAAATGCCAGCATACCATTCGCCTTTTTCACTGCCTGCTGTACCTGCATGCCCACTTTCAATGACTGGTGTATAATGATACCCAGGTCTCGTTGCACCTCCCCTTTTCCTAATCGGCCACCATTCAGATAATAATCTGTTTTCCTATTTTTGCCACCAAAGTGGATAACTTCACATTTATCCACATTAAATTGCATCTGCCATGAATTTGCCCACTCACCCAACCTATCCAAGTCACCCTGCATCCTCTTAGCATCCTCCTCACAGCTAACACTGCCACCCAGCTTCGTGTCATCCGCAAACTTGGAGATGCTGCATTTAATTCCCTCATCCAAGTCATTAATATATATTGTAAACAACTGGGGTCCCAGCACTGAGCCTCGCGGTACCCACTAGTCACTGCCTGCCATTCTGAAAAAGTCCCATTTATTCCCACTCTTTGCTTCCTGTCTGCCAACCAATTCTCTATCCACATCAATACCTTACCCCCAATACCGTGTGCTTTAAGTTTGCACACTAATCTCCTGTGTGGGACCTTGTCAAAAGCCTTTTGAAAATCCAAATATACCACATCCACTGGTTCTCTCCTATCCACTCTACTAGTTACATTCTCAAAAAATTCTATGAGATTCGTCAGACATGATTTTCCTTTCACAAATCCATGCTGACTTTGTCCGATGATTTCACCGCTTTCCAAATGTGCTGTTATCACATCCTTGATAACTGACTCCAGCAGTTTCCCCACCACCGACGTTAGGCTAACCGGTCTATAATTCCCCGGTTTCTCTCTCCTTCCTTTTTTAAAAAGTGGGGTTACATTAGCCACCGTATTATATATTGCATTGTATGACTGCCACAAAGACAACAAATTTCACGACACATGCCAGTGATATTAAACCTGATCCTGATTCTGATTTGAGCATTCCATATCTTGGGCCTTGTTGTTACTGAATTTCCAAGCAGTGCACTCAAAACCAAAACAATCATCAGCATGATGCACAGTGTGGCTCTGTAAGAGATGAAAAAATACTGACCACACCATTTTACTGGTGGAGACTAATGAGACTAATTGCTTGCTAATTGCCTTACAACTTAAATGACTTCTTTAAAGAGAATTTGTTTGTTGTGCTTTGAGCGACTTTTTCCAGTTGTGCGAAGCTGCTTTATGAATTCAGCAATTTCTGTTCATTTACCCTGTTTACTGACTTGTTGCTTCCTCATCTGCCTGAGGTAGGAATCAGAATTTGCTTTTCACATGCCATAAAATTACCTTAATTTTCACTTGCGCCACCAATTACTTAAAATTACTACACTGTATACAGTGTGCACGTCCTGAATTGTGAGATGTCCAAGTGTTTGTGTTGCTGTTCCTCACAGTGTTAGCTATTCCCCCGAACTTCCAATTGGGTGGTTTTGTAACAAATATATAGAAATTGAAAAAATCTATCGAGAAAAGGTGATGATAACAGGGTGTTTTATTCTTTTTGTCCTCTTTAAATTAAATTGAATGGCATTAAGGTGAATACATTATCTGATTGTTTAAAGTGGTACAGCAGCATAACGTAAATGATTAAGGCTTCACAAATTGTTACAGAGAGAAAAAGATCTTTGTACCTTATTCTTAACTTTGTAGACAATATTTCAAAAATTTAAACTTCAAAGTAAACTTATCATCAAAGTACATATATGTCACCTGAGATTCATTTTCTTGTGGGTATACTCAATAAATGTAATAACCATAATATAATCAATGAAAGACTGCACCAACAGGGCAGACCACCATTGTGCAAAACAACAAACTGCAAATACGAAAAACAAGCAGGAATAATAACAATGATAAATAAATAAACAATGAAGATTGAGAGCATAAGAGGAAGAGTCCATGAAAGTGAGTCCATGGGTTGTGCGAATAGTTCAGTAATGGGGCGATATTTAAAAAGAACTAATCAACCTGGTACAGCAAAGACGACTTCATTTTAATCATCACTCACTTAAATATATTTTTGGTAGCCTGATTGCAGAATTTAATGTATTCATTGATTACTTTGGTCAGAATGTTCAATATATATATATGAATAATATATGCCAGTAATACTAGGAATTGTTATTCAGCTGCAGATCTGTCACAATTAAAGTTGCAGCAAGGATATGACAACAATTATTGATTTAGTACTGACAAATATCAAGGATCAACTTTATTCACCATCTACATTTACATGTATTAGGAATGTGTTGGCATGATGTGCAACAAAAGGCAACATTCAGCAACTACAGTATAAAGAATAAAAATAAGTTAAGAGTCTGAAATACAGATATCAATCAGAATAACTATTTGGGGGAAAGAAACTTTCAAGATAGTGTAAAGTTTTTGTTTTAAAAGCCTTATAGCGTTGTTTGTTTATGTATTTATTTTATTTAGAGATACTGTGCAGAGCAGGTTCTTCTGGCCCTTTGAACCGTGCCACCCAGCAACCCACCGATTTAACCCTGGCCTAACCAAGGGCCAATTTACAATGACCAACTAACCTACTAACTTGTATGTTTTTAGACTGTGGGATGAAACTGGAGCACCTGGAGGAAACCTACAGAGACACGGGATGTAAAAACTCCTTACAGACAGCAGCAGCTATTGAACCCTTGTCACTGGCTATGTTACCACGCCGTTCCAGAATGGAGTTTTTGGAAAAGGCAGTTTGTGGGATGGGTAGTCTCTGTAATGAGTTTTGCTGACCACTACTTTGTTACGGACCCATACAAATTCTGAACTGATGGTAGACTGCAGCCAATGACTTTTCCTGTTGGCCTGACAGTTCGCACTCATGGGGAGCTTGTTGACTTCATCAGCTTTGCCTTCAACGTCCATCCTGCCTTCAAATTTACCTGGTCCATTTCCAACACCTCCCTCCCCTTTCTCAGTCACTATGCCTCTATCTCTGGAGGCAGCTTATCTACTGGTGTTTATTATAAACCCACTGACTTCACAGTTACCTGGACTATACCTCTTCCCACCCTATTACTTGTAAAAATGTCATTCCCTTCTCTCAATTCCTCTGTTTCTGCCATATCTGCTCTCAGAATGAGGCTTTTCATTCCAGAACTAAGGGGGTGTCTTCCTTCTTTAAGGAAAGGGGCTTCCCTTTCTCCACCATCAACACTACCCTCAACCACATCCTTTCCATTTCACGCATGTCTGTCCTCTCGCCACTCCACCACAGAGAGGGTTCCACTTGTCCTCATCTAACACCCCAACAGCCTCAATAACTTCCGCCATCTCTAATAGGATCCCACCACCAAGCACACGTTTCATTCCCACCCCCACTTTTTGCTTTCCGCAGAGATCACTCCCTACACAACTCCCTTGTCCATTTGTTCCTCCTCACTGTTCTCCCTCCTGGCACTTATCCTTGCAAGTGGAACAAGTGCTATACTTGCCCCTACACCTCCTCCATCATTACCATTCAGGGCCCCAAACAGTCCTTCCAGGTGAGGCGACACTTCACCCGTGAGTTTGTTGGGGTCATCTACTGTATATGGTGCTTGCAGCGTGCCTCCTATATTTCGGTGAGACCCAATGTACAAACTGAGAGACATATTTGTCGAGCACCTACACTCCGTCAATCAGAAAAAGCAGGTTGTCCCGTTGGCCACTCATTTTCAATTCACTTGCCATTCCCATTCCAACATGTCAGTCCATGGCATGCTCTACTGTTGCGACGAGGTCACACTCAGGTTGGAGGAGCAACATCATATACTCCATCCTGGTAACCAACAACTTGATAGCATGTACATCGATTTCTCGAACTCCAGTCTTCACCATTCACCATTGCCCATTCCCATTTAGCGGGGATGACTGGAAGAATAGGATCAGTCCATGATTGAATGGCAAAGCAGACTCAATGGGCCGAATGGCCTACTTCTGCTCCTATGCCTTATGGTCTTATCTCTTTACCTGCCCATCACCCCCCTCTTGTGCTCCTCCCCCTTTTCTTTCTTCCATGGCCTTCCGTCATCTCCTATCAGATTCCACCTTCTTCAGCCCTGTATCTCTTTCACCAATCAACTTCCCAGCTCTTTTCTTTGCCCCTCCTCCCCTCCCGGTTTCACCCATCACCTTGTGGTTCTTCCTCCCCTTCCCCCACTTTCTTACTCTGACTCCTCATCTTTTTTTTCCCAGTTCTGATGAAGAGTCTCAGCCCAAAATGTCAACTGTACTACTTCCATAGATGCTACCCGGCCTGCTGAGTTTCTCCAGCATTGTGTGTGTGTTGCTTGGATTTCCAGCATCTGCAGATTTTCTCTTGTTTCTGACAGTTGACTGTAGTTTTCGTATGTTGTGAGAGGATGCTGTGTCAAACCAGATAGTAATGGCTGATAAGAGGACGCTTTCTATGACAGTGTAGAATTGTACCTGTATGTTCTGGGGAAGATGAAATTTACCAACTACTGCAAGAAGTACATCGTTTGCTGAGCCACAATTGTCACAATACCTTGAATTTAAATAGTGAATTTTCTGTAGATTAACATCCCAAAATAGCAGAATGGAAAATGTGTTGCAGTATTAACATTATTCTCATCATGTTGTATAATATTTAATAGTCATAGTCATAGTCATACTTTATTGATCCCGAGGGAAATTGGGTTTCGTTACAGTCACACCAACCAAGAATAGAGTATAAATATAGCAATATAAAACCATAAAAAATTAAATAATAATATGTTAATTATGCCAGGAAATAAGTCCAGGACCAACCTATTGGCTCAGGGTGTCTGACCCTCCAAGGGAGGAGTTGTAAAGTTTGATGGCCACAGGCAGGAACAACTTCCTATGACATTCTGTGTTGCATCTCGGTGGAATGAGTCTCTGGCTGAATGTACTCCTGTGCCCAACCAGAACATTATGTAGTAGATGGGAGACATTGTCCAATTTAGCATGCAACTTGGACAGCATCCTCTTTTCACACACCACCGTCAGAGAGTCCAGTTCCATCCCCACAACATCACTGGCCTTACGAATGAGTTTGTTGATTCTGTTGGTGTCTGCCACCCTCAGCCTGCTGCCCCAGCACACAACAGCAAACATGATCGCACTGGCCACCTCAGACTCGTAGAACATCCTCAGCATCGTCCGACAGATGTTAGAGGATCTCAGTCTCCTCAGGAAATAGAGACGGCTCTGACCCTTCTTGTAGACAGCCTCAGTGTTCTTTGACCAGTCCAGTTTATTGTCAATTCGTATCCCCAGGTATTTGTAATCCTCCACCATGTCAACACTGACCCCCTGGATGGAAACAGGGGTCACCAGTGTCTTAGCCCTCTTCAGGTCCACCACCAGCTCCTTAGTCTTTTTTACATTAAGCTGCAGATAATTCTGCTCACACCATGTGACAAAGTTTCCTACCGTAGCCCTGTACTCAGCCTCATCTCCCTTGCTGATGCATCCAACTATGGCAGAGTCATCAGAAAACCTCTGAAGATGACAAGACTCTGTGCAGTAGTTGAAGTCCGAGGTGTAAATGGTGAAGAGAAAGGGAGACAAGACAGTTCCCTGTGGAGCCCCAGTGCTGCTGATCACTCTGTCTGACACACAGTGTTGCAAGCACACATACTGTGGTCTGCCAGTCAGGTAATCAAGAATCCATGACACCAGGAAAGCATCCACCTGCATCGCTGTCAGCTTCTCCCCCAGCAGAGCAAGGCGGATGGTGTTGAACGCACTGGATAAGTCAAAAAACATGACCCTCACAGTGCTCGCTGACTTGTCCAGGTGGGCGTAGACACGGTTCAGCACGTAGACGATGGCATCCTCAACTCCTAATCGGGGCTGGTAGGCGAATTGGTGAGGATCTAAGTGTGGCCTAACCATAGACTGGAGCAGCTCCAGAACAAGTCTCTCCAGGGTCTTCATGATGTGGGACGTCAATGCCACCAGTCTGTAGTCATTGAGGCCGCTGGGGCATGGCGTCTTCGGCACAGGGACGAGGCAGGAATTATGGTCAAGATTTCTGTTATGAAATTACAGTACTGGCACACACTGCAGGTCGATGACAGAAATGTGTGATATTTTTCGGACTATATATTTGACCTGTTCCATGGCCAATTTTCCAGTAAAATTTTGCTTAATTAAAATGTTGTGTTCAACATTGTTTAGCTTTTCGATCTTTATGTTGCTGAGAACCAATGCCCTGAGTCACATTCAGAATATTCATATCCTGTTCTGATAAATTATTGACTTTACTGAGTCAGACCCCACTGTGATTAAGTAGTATACTGCACAGATGTGAATGAAACAATACGATTATTGAATCTTTTACCAGTTAGCCACTACTCTTCACTATTTCCTTGGGTGACTAAGGAATTTTGGCATGTCACTGTTGAACCTTAACAATTTTTATAGATGCATCCTTTGTCTGCATTACGGCTTGGTACGGCAACTGATCTGTACGTGACCACAAAAAACTGTGGAGGTGTGGACACAGCTCCACGCATCATGGAAACCAGCCTCCCCTCCATGGACTCTGTCTTCACTTTTCATGGCCTCAGTAAAGCAGCCAGCATAATCAAAGACCCCACGCACCCCAAACATTCTCTCTTCTCACCTCTTCCATCAGCTAGAAGGTACAAAAGCCTGAAACTACATACCACCAGGCTCAAAGACAGTTTCTACCCCACTGTTATATTACTATTAAATTGTTCCCTCGTATAACAAAATGGACTGTTGACCTCACAATCTACCTCGTAATGATCTTGTGCTTTGTTGTTTACCTCCACTGCCCTTTCTCTGTAGCTTTTACACTTTATTCTGCATTGGTATTGTATTACCTTGTTCTACCTCAATGCACTCTACTGTATAATGAATTGATCTGAATGAACAGTATGCAAGCCAAGCTTTTCACTGTATCTTTGTACATATGACATTAATGATTGGTTGTCCATCGTATCCAATGTTGACAGTTAGATTTGTGCAGTTCTCTTGTGTGTTCTTGGTGGGCTGGTGAGTCCAAGTTCTGAGCAATGTAGATGTCCACAATAAGGACATGAAAACTCTGCTGGATCTGAAAGTGGAGCCACTGCGACTGCTTTCCTTCTTTGTCAGGCAGCGACTCATCTCTCCTCCAGGTTGTTGTGAGGTGCATGGAGCTGCAGCTTGATGATCTTCGGCTTGTTAGGGAAAGGGAGGAGGTGATCGATAGGTGCTATAGGCACACTGGGGCCACAGGAGGCAGATAAGTGGGTGACTGTCAGGAGAGGGAAGGGAGAGCGTCAGGTGGTGGAGAACACCCCTGTGACTGTCTCCCCTAACAATAAGTACTCTATTTTGAGTACTGTTTGGGGTGGGGAGCTACCTGGGGGAAGCAACAATGGTTGTGCCTCTGGCACTGAGTCTGGCCCTATGGCTGAGAAGGGTAAGGAAGAGGGTGGTAGCATTAATAGGGGTCCATAGTTAGGGGGACAGATAGGTGGTTCTGTGGGTGCGAAAAAGAAACATGAATGATAGTTTCCCAGGTGCCAGAATTCGTGATGTTTCTGAATGTATCCACAATCTCTTGAAATGGGAGGGTGAGCAGCCAGAGGTCATAGTACATATTGGTACCAACGACATAGTTAGAAAAAGGGAGGAGGTCCTGAAAGCCGAATACAGGGAGTTCAGAAGGAAGTTGAGAAGCAGGACCTCAAGTGTAGTAATCTCGGGTTTGCTGCCTGTGCCACGCAATAGTGAGTATAGGAATAGAGTGAGGTGGCGGATAAATGCATGACTGAAGGATTGGAACAGGGGGCAGGGATTCAGATTTCTGGATCATTGGGACCTCTTCTGGGGCAGGTGTGACCTGCACAAAAAGGCTGGGTGGCACTTGAATCTGAGGGGGACCAATATCCTGGTGGGGAGGTTTGCTAAGGCTGTTGGGGAGAGTTTAAACTAAGTTTTGCAGGGAAGTGGGAGCCGAAGTAACGAGGCAGAGGATGGAGTGGTTGGTGCACAAGTAAAGGCAGCTTGTAGGGGGTTTGTGATGAAGGATAGACAGATGATAGAGCAAAGATGCACTCAGCCTGATGGTTTGAGAGCTGTCTATTTCAATGCAAGGAGTATCATACAAGGTGGATGAACTTGGATCAATACGTGGAACTATGACGTTGTGGCCATTTCAGACACTTGGGTGTCTCAGGAGCAGGAATAGTTGTTGAGTATGTCGGGCTTGACATGTTTCAAGAAGGACAGGGAGAGAGGCAAAAAAGGTGAAGGCATGGCATTGCGGATTAGGGATAGTATTACAACTGCAGAAAAGGAGGAAGTCATGCAGGGATTATCTACTGAGTCAGTTTGGGTGGAAGTGAGAAACAGGAAAGGAGCAATAACTCTACTGGATGTTTTTTATAGACCCCCCCCCCCCCAATAATAACAGGGCCATCAAGGAAAAGATAGGGAGGCAGATTCTGGAACGGTGCAATAGTAATAGGGTTGTTGCGATGGGTGATTTTAACTTTCCTGACATTGACTGGCATTTCCTTCTAGGGGTTTAGGTGGGGTGAAGCTTGTTAGGTGTGTTCAGGAAGGTTTCCTGACACAATATGTATATGTAGGTAAGCTAACTAGAGGAGAGGCTGTTCTTGATCTGGTATTAGGAAATGCACCTACCCTCTTCAGTCCCGACGAAGGGTTCTGGCCGGAAACATTGACTGATCGTTTCCACGGATGCTGCCCGACCTGCTGAGTTCCTCCAGCATGTTGTGAGTGTTGCTTTGACCCCAGCATCTGCAGAGTATTTTGTGTAGGCAATTTGGAGAAACATTTAATTCGGGTAGGGGGAAATATGATGCTGTTAGGCAGGAACCTGGGGCATACATTGGAAGCAGATGTTCTCAGGGAAGTGCATGGCAGAAATGTGGCAAATGTTCAGGGAACATTTGCATGGCATTCTGCATAAGTATATTCCATTGAGGCAAGAAAGGATGGTAGGGTAAAAGAACCATGGTGTACAAAGAATGTGGAAAATCTATTTGAGAAGAAAAGAAAAACTTACGAAAGTTTCAAGAAACGACGTATTGGTAGAGTTCTAGAAAATTACAAAGCTGCCAGGAAGGAGCTTAAGAATGAAATTAGGAGAGCTAGAAGGGGCCATGAGAAATTTTTGGTGAGTAGGATTAAAGAAAACCTCAAGACATTCTACAACTATGAGAAGAGCAAAAGGATGAGCTGTGTGAGAATAGGACCAATCAGCTGTGACAGTGGAAATGTGTGTGGAATCAAAGGAAGTAGTGAAGGTACTTAATGAGTACCTTGCTTCAGTATTCACCAGGGAAAGGACCTTGGCAATTGTGGGGATGACTTATAATGACTGAAATGCTTAAGTATATAGACATTAAGGAAGAGGATGTGCTGGAGCTTTTGAAAAGCATTAAGTTAGATAGTCGCCAGGATCGGACAAGATATACCCCAGGCTACTGTGGGAAAGCGAGGGAGGAGGTATCTGAGCCTCTGGCTATGGTCTTTTCATTATAAATAGTGATGGGAGAAGTACTGGAGGATTGGAGGGTTGAAAAGCAATAGACATAACCCAGGAAACTATATAGACCAGTGAATCTTACTTCAGTGGTAGGCAAGTTGTTGGAGAAGATCCTGAGAGGCAGGATTTATGAGCATTTGGAGAGGCATAATCTGATTAGGGATAGTCAGCATGGCTTCGTCAAGGGCAGGTTGTGCCTTATGAGCCTGATTGAATTCTTTGAGGATGTGACTAAACACATTGATGAAGGTAGAGCGGGATTTCAGTAAGGCATTTGATAAGATTCTCCATGCAAGGCTCATTCCGCAGGGATCGGTTCTGGAACTCCTCCTGTTTGTGATTTTTGTAAATGACCTGGATGAAGAAGTAGAAGGGTGGGCTAGTAAGTTAGCTGATGACACAAAGGTTGGCGATGTTGTGGATCGTCTGGAGGGCTGTCAGATGTTACACTGGGACATTGATAGTATGCAGAAGTGGTCTAAAAAGTGGCAGATGGAGTTGAACCCAGATAAGTATGAAGTGGTTCATTTTGGTAAGTCAAATTTGAAGACAATATAGTATTACTGTTAAGACTCTTGGCAATGTGGAGGATCAGAGCGATATTGGGGTCCGTGTCCATAGGACACTCAAAGCTGCTGTGCAGGTTGACAGTGTCATTAAGAAGGCGTTTGGTGTGTTGGCATTCATCAGCCGTGGGATTGAGTTCCAAGAACCGTGAGGTAATGTTACAGCTATATAAAACCTTGGTCAGACCCCACTTGGAGTACTGTGTTCTGTTCTAGTCACCTCACTACAGGAAGGTTGTGGATACTATAGAAAGAGTGCAGAGGAGATTTTTTACAAGGATGTTGCTTCAATTGGAGAACATGGCTTATGAGAATAGGTTGAGTGAACTTGTCCTTTTGTCCTTGGAGCGGTGGAGGATGAGAGGTGACCTGATAGAGATGTATAAGATGATGAGAGGCATTGATTGTGCAGATAGTCAGAGGCTTTCTCCCAGGGCTGAAATGGCTAACACGAGGGGGCACAGTTTTAAGATGCTTGGAAGTAGGTACAGAGGAGATGTCAGGGGTGAGTTTTTCACACAGAGAGTGGTGGGTGCATGGATTGCACTGCTGGCAATGGTGGTGGAGACAGATACAATAGGGTCTTTTAAGAGACTCTTAGATAGGTACATGGAACTTAGAAAAACAGTGGGCTATGCGGTAGGGTAATTTTTGACAGTTTCTAGAGTAGGTTACATGGTCGGTACAACATTGTGGGCCAAGGGGCTTGTAATGCGCTGTAAATTGCCATGTTCTAGGTTCTGTGATTCCCACTGCTATCTATAAGGACTTTGTATGTTCTCCTCTTGACTGCGTGAGATTCCTCCAGTAGTTCTGGATTGCTTCCACATTCCAAAGGTGTACGGTTAGAGTTAGAATGTTGTGGGCATACTATGTGGTTTCGGAAGTGTGGTGACACATACAGGCTGCCCCCAGCTCAAATCTTGCTGACACAAACAACACATGTTCAATGTACATGTAACAAAGTTAATCTCTTTAAAATCTTTGAGGAAAGAAAGAAGGGCAAGAAAAAAAAAACTGATCCCAAAGTGGATTTGCAAGATTTAATAAGTGGTAAAATTGTACTCAATTTTTATGGGAAACATAATTCATATTTGACTTTTTTGCAGTCTTTTGTGGTGTTACACTGTTTGCTATGTTAGTTGTGCAGTTTCTCTAAATTACGAGGTGTTTATATAAATCTGCAATGAGACAAAGATTTACCATTGTTTACCCATCTAGCTCCTAGAAAATTCATAATCACCTGAGAGGAATTTGACCTATATTAATGCTTGTGGTGAGTCAGAAATCCACATTAAAGTGTAATACTTATTGTTCAAAGTTCGAAGCAATAACAGAGTTTGGATTCTAAATCGCTGCACACTACTGGTTTCAGTGGTAGAGTGATATAGACACGGTAGCGTTGTGGTTAGCACAATGCTTTACAAAATCAGCGACCTATGCTCAATTCCTACATCAGGCAGTCCTGATGAAGGGTCTCGGCCTGAAACATCAACTGTTTTCTCTTTTCTGTAGATGCTGCCTGACTTGCTGAGTTCCTCCAGCATTTTGTGTGGGTTGCTTGGATTTCCAGCATCTGCAGATTTTCTCTTGTTCAGGTTCAATTCCTGCAATGCTTAGTAAGAGGTTTGTACGTTCTCCCCGTGACCATGTGGTTTTCATCTGGGTGACCATAGGACATAGGAGCAGAATTAGGTCATTCAGCCTATCGAGTCTGCTCGGCCATTCCATCGTGGCTGATTCCGGATTCCACTCAACCCCATACACCTGCCTTCTCCCCATATCCTTTGAGGCCCTAACCAATTGGGTAGCTATCAACTTTCACCTTAAATATGCCCATAGACTTGGCCTCCACTGCAGTCTGTAGCAGAGCATTCCACAGATTCACTACTCTCTGGCTAAAAATTCCTCCTTACCTCTGCTCTAAAAGGTCACTCTGCAATTTTGAGACTGTGCCTTCTGATTCTGGATATCGCACCATAGGAAACATCCTCTCCACATCCAATTTATCTAGTCCTTTCATCACTCAATAGGTTTCAATGAGATCTCCCCGCATTCTTCTAAAATGTGTGCTCCGGGTGCTCCGGTTTCCTCCCACAGTCCGCAGACGCATCGGATGGTTGGTTCATTGGTCATTGTAAATTGTCCTGTCATTAGGTTAGGATTAAATCAGGGGATTTCTGGGCGATGTGGCTTGAAGGGCCAGAAGAGCTTATTCCACACTGTATCTCAATAAAATTAAAAATAAATATATGGATTCATCTTTTCTGATGTGCATTTTTATATGCTGCTCTTCATCTCATGTTCTTGATACTTACTGCTTATCTATTATTATTATTTAACTTTTTCTCAGCTCAAGCTTGTAAAACATGAGGTATGGGTATAGCCAAGCACATTCTTTTCTCAATTATTAGGAACTTTCAGACTACTCTAGCGGTGTTTTGTCTTGTGGCTTTCTGGAGATTTACATAAATATTGCTGTGTAGGCCTAATTGTTTAATGCTATTGTGTAGTGCCCTTGGGAAGATACCAGTTATAGATATTACTATTGAGACAACCCTGTTTGTGTTCCATAGTCTTTCTATTTCCACTTATCATTCAGCATATCTTTGGTGTTTTTCAGTTACTGATTTCTGTGTGTTATGTATGTTTGGAATAGCTATATCCATTAAGTAGGTTGTGCTTGCTTGTTTATCCTGTATTATTATATCCAGACAGTTATTATGTATTGCTCTATCTGTAAGAATGGATGGGTTGTAATATAATTTGTAGGACTCTGAATCTAAAACTTGACCAGGCTTGCATTTATAGTAAGGTACGTTGCCTGTTATGAGTCTGCATTTTAAAGCAAGATTTTGGTGAATGATGTTTGCCACTTAATTGTGCATGAGTAAATAATCAGATTGAGTTAAACTACTGTAGGATCCTGTAATGTCTTGGATTGTTTCTGGTTTCTCTTGGATTTTTTTTGCATTTATCATCTTGAATTTGTTGGTCTTTCATAAGACAGATAGATACTTTATTGATCCCAAAGGAAATTACAGTGTCACAGTAGCATTACAAGAGCACAGATATAAATATTAGAAGAGTAGTAGAAAGAATAAAGAATAAGTTACCATAAACAGTCTAACAGGAAGGGATTATCACTTCCCTGGCTAAAGGTTGACTCATTATAGAGCCTAATGGCCAAGGGTAAGAATGACCTCATATCGCGCTTTTTGGAGCAACGTAGTTGTCCTAATCTATCACTAAAAGCGCTTGTCTGTTCAGCCAAGGTGGCATGCAGAGAGTGAGAAACATTGTCCAGAATTGCCAGGATTTTCCAGAGGGTCCTTTGTTCTACCACAGCCTCCAGTGTGTCCAGTTTGACTCCTATAACAGAACCGGCCTTTCTAATCAGTTTATTGAGTCTGTTGGCATCACACATCAGCGGGAACATGCTTTCTGCCTCCAGCGTGTCCAATCCCTTAATAATCTTATAGGCTTCAATAAGATCCCCTCTCAGCCTTCTAAATTCCAGAGTATACAAGCCCAGTCGCTCCAATCTTTCAACATATGATAGTCCCGCCATCCCGGGAATTGGGATCGGATGGTGTGAACTCCAAGGTTCTGAAGGAGTGTGCTGAGCTCTCCAGCGCATTTTCGGTCTGAGTCTCAGCCTGGGAAGGTTCCTGACTGTGTAGAAAGCATCATGTGAGGTCCTAGTACCCAAGAAGGGCCAACCAAAAGCCCTGAATGACTACTGTCCAGTGGCCCTGGCCTCACACATCATAAAGATCCTTGAGAGGCTGGTCGTGGCTCACATCCAACCCCCGGTCAGATCAGCCCTCGACCTCCTATAGTTTGCCTACCAGGATCACACTGGAATCGACGATGCTATCGTCTACCTGCTGAACAGAGTCCTATGGTCTGATGAAACAGAAATTGAACTGTTTGGCCATAATGACCATCGTTATGTTTGGAGGAAAAAGGGTGAGGCTTGCAAGCCGAAGAACACCATCCCAACCGTGAAGCATGGGGGTGGCAGCATTATGTTGCGGGGGTGCTTTGCTGCAGGAGGGACTGGTGCACTTCACAAAATAGATGGCATCATGAGGAAGGAAAATTATGTGGATATATTGAAGCAACATCTCAAGACATCAGCCAGGAAGTTAAAGCTCGGTCGCAAATGGGTCTTCCAGATGGACAATGACCCCAAGCATACCTCCAAAGTTGTGGCAAAATTGCTCAAGGATAACAAAGTCAAGGTATTGGAGTTACCATCACAAAGTCCTGACCTCAATCCGATAGCAAATTTGTGGGCAGAACTGTAAAATCGTGTGTAAGCAAGGAGGCCTACAAACCTGACTCAGTTACACCAGTTCTGTCTGGAGGAATGGAACAAAATTCCAGCAATCTATTGTGAGAAGCTTGTGGAAGGCAATCCAAAACGTTTGACCCAAGTTGAACAATGTAAAGGCAACGCTAACAAATACTAACAAAGTGTATGTAAACTTCTGACCCACCGGGAAAGTGATAAAAGAAATAAAAGCTGAAATAAATCATTCTCTCTACTATTATTCTGACATTTCACATTCTTAAAATAAAGTAGTGATCCTTACTGACTTAAGACAGGGAATGTTTTCTAGGATTAAATGTCAGGAATTGTGAAAAACTGAGTTTAAATGTATTTGGTTAAGGTGCATGTAAACTTCTGACTTCAACTGTACCTCTACCACCACCCCAGGCAACTCATTCCGCAACTGTGTAAAAATCTTTGCCCCTCACATCTCCTATGAAATTACCCCCTCTCACCTCACATGCACCTTAGACATGTCAACTCTGAGAAAAAAGATTTTGTTTGTCAACACTATCTATGCCTCTCAATTTGTTCAAAATTGTTTAAATGTAATTTACTTAAAAAGGAAAAGGATTGTTATTTTAAAAGAATTTACTGTGTTCATCAGTCAGCTTATTTTGGCGAAGTCTCACTCAGAAACTTGCAGCGTTTCAACATCTTTAATGATGTGCAACATTGCAGAGGTGCCAATCGATTTGTATTGTAATTGTCAGTACCGGTAGTGATGGATATCTAAGCTCAGATTTTCAGCTTTCAACATTGACATTATGCATTTTTGCATTCAGTTTTGGGCATGTTACAGGCTGTATTTGTAATTAAATGTCTTTAGTTTTAGGTGGAGCAAAATGTGATTAGACTGGGCATGTTCCCATTCAGCATCTGCTACCTATAACAGGGATTGTTGCATTACTAGGTTGTCCGACATCAACCTAGGAATGTTGTCCTGCAATTATCTTTTATTTTTAAACCTTTTACAAATTAGAAATCATTCTTCAGTTAGCTTGTACAGGAGCACTTTTTTCCCTAATGTTTGGTTCTTATAAATAAAACTTTAAGAGCAGTGCTTTTGAAGTTGTTTCACTGTGCGGAGAAGTCGAAAATGATGTTGCTTGAAATCTACAGACTGTTGCACCCTGGCACGTACTACAACCACATGTTTTTGCCACTTATTTATCATACCATGCAGACACTGAGACATGCGCCTTAAGTATTCATTATTGAGTCTAGGATGCAGTTCCGTTTTTTGCAATCTAGTTAATTAATATGTCTGAATATTTTGTCATGCTCACTCTCAACCATACTGCAATCCATTACTTCACTCCACCCTTCTATAAAAATGGTTATTGTCTCCGCTTTTTTGGGAATAGGGTGGTGATATTTTTTGAAATACATATACGTTGTCATTGGATATCAAAGACAACAGACTGTGTAATATAGTTCTGTTGTTAAAATAAAAGTATTTCTCCTATGATGCATCGTTTTTCCTCTCCTAGTTTCCTCTTGTTCTTTCAAGCCTAGACTCAATGGCCACTTCCTTCAGTATAGGAGTGGAACTTAGTGCGGTCTTCTGCTGTTGTAGCCCACCCACTTCAAAGTTCGATGTGTTGTGCATTCACAGGTGCTCTTCTGCACACCACTGTTGTAACACGTAGTTATTTGATTTACTGTTGCCTTTCTGTCAGCTTGAACTGATGTGGCCATTCTCTTCTGACCTCTCTCGTTCAGACATTTTCACCCACAGAACTGCCACTCACTGGATTTTTTTTGTTTTTTGCACCATTCTCTGTACCTTTCTAGAGACTGTTGTGTGTGAAAATCTTAGGAGATCAGCAATTTCTGAGATACTTAAACCATCCTGTCTGCTACCAGCAATCATTCCACATTCAAAGTCACATTTGACCATGGAATGATCACATTTCGAAAGGTCAGATTTGTTCCTCATTCTGATGTTTGCCCTGAACAACAACTGAACCGCTTAACCATGTCTGCATTTTTTTATACATTGAGTTGCCACCACCTGTTTGGCTATTTAGATATTTGCATTAATGAGCAACGGTACCGGTGTACCTTATTAAGTGGCCATTTAGTGTATTTTGTTAGATCAGGGCAACATGTTGAATATAGACATTCGCAAATGTCTACAGATGTACTGTGGAGAGTATTCTAGCTGGCTGCATCACTGTCTGCTGTGGGGGGTGGGGTTGCTACTGCACAGCATTGAAATAAGCCGCAGAAAGTTGTAAAATTTCAGGTAATTTCTTCCCCATCCTCTCTTTTTCCTATCTCCTTTAACTTCCTTACCTACCAGGCTTTACCTGTCATCTTCTAGCTATTGTCCTTCCCCTTCCCACACCTTTTTATTCTGTCATCTTTCCCCTTCCTTCTCAGTCCTGAAGGTCTCCCAAAATGTCGACTGTTTATTCTTTTCCATTGATGCTACCTGACCTGCTGAGTTCCTCCAGCATTTTGCGTGTGTTATGTGTCGTTTTACTGCTTGTTCAGGATGAACCATTCACACTTGGAGTCTGACGGTGGACATCACTCAGATTCTCAGCATAGATCCAAGGGCAATAGCGGGACCAACTAGCAATACGAATTTGCTTCTGGTCACCAAATAAAGGGAGGTATAATTTGGGGGGTAGTTGAATCCCAAGTTTTCAGTGATGATTTAACTTTTTTGTATTTGACTGGGCATTGATCCCCTTCATGTGATTTGGACCCAATGATCTAGCTCACAATGGTCAAGGCTTAATCATACAATCTTCTGATCCCTGAGGAGAAGGGTTTTTTGTTCACGCAAGTACAGAATCAGAAATTAAGCTGTGTTGTCAGTATTCCTTCATTGTATTATTTGTGTCCAGGGGTTATGACAATGATGGAGATCAATATTGAGTGGAAAGGTATGTACAAATTTCTGAGGTCTCTATTGGGCAGGGTCAACCGTGGATGTTGTGTCCTAGCTGTCTAGATGCACAAACCAGAGCAGTACAATATGGAAAGCAAGCTGTTGTCCATGTAGCAAACTTTCCCTCTCCACACAGCTGATGAACCCAAAGGTTCAGCAGAGACCAATACAGTTTGGCTCCAGCAGCATTGCAGGAGTTGCCATTCAGCTTTGAACTCAAAGTAGTACTGCCTTCGGGACTTCAGCTTTAGATATTTCCCTCAGGTTTATTGCCGAAGACTTCCCCATAAGAGGGTATAACCACAAGCCAGTGGAGGTTTGAGATGCCAACTATGGCTGATGAGCCCCAAATGCCCCAAGCGACTGGTTTTAAGGCACCAGTAACCCAATTTTACCCTTTTTTCCCTTCAGTAGAAAAGGTTCAGTCAGAGTTAGTAGCTAAGCCACGCGTGAAGTCCACAAGCTGGACTTGGTTGTCAGAGGCTATTTGAGGTGCATGCCATTGGGAGCATTTAATAGGTAGTGGGAGCTTGTCCTCACTGCCTCCCTCCACACTCAGCAGTGACAACCTGAAGGAACCACGTACAAGTGTAGCACATTCATTACTAATCTACTCTGAAGGTCTGAAGGCATGTTCCCAGAATGTATTAATTTTTGACATGCAGTACATTACTTCCAGTCTTTTAGATATTTTATTTTACTTTAAAATGGTCAATAATAACATTTTATTGAAAATTATGAAAGTCAGTTAAGAATTAAATAGTCCTCACACTTCAAGAAAGTGGAGGAGTTTAATTACTCACCACAAGGCAGAGCAATAAATTTAAGATTATATATCCTTTGTGTGCTTTACTGTGTTTCTGTGGTGCATTTCTAGGCCCTGCTGAAAAAGGAGACACACAAATATGATCCCTGAACTGTTGCCCATCCCTAATGCATGGATGAAGCTTAAATAGATTTGTAAATGGCTAATTTTGTAGAGAAATGCACACACACAGTGGGGGAGGAACTCAGCAGGTTAGGCAACACCTATAAGAGGGGAATCAACAGTCGATGTTCAGGCCAAGTCCCTTCATCAGTACTGGGAAGGAAGGGGAAGAAGCCAGAATAAGTGGGGGCAGTGGTAGCAGTAGAAGCGGCAGGTGATAGGTGAAACCAGGTAAGAGGGAAGATAGGTGAGTGGGCGAGGCGGAATGAAATAAGGAGCTGGAAAGTGATAGGTGGAAAAGGTAAAGGGTTGAAGAAAAAGGAATTTGATAGGAGAGGAGAGAACACCATTAGGGAAAAAGGATAGGAGGAAGGGCACCAGAGGAAAGTGATGGGCAGGTGAGAAGAGAAGGGGTAACAGTGGAGTCAGAATGGGCAATCGAGAAATAGAGAAGGGGGGGGTAGAAATTAACAGAAGTTAGAGAAAAGATGTTATCAGGCTGGAGGCAATCCAGACAGAATATGAGGTATTGCAAAGTCAATTGCCGGAAGGAATTAAACCAAGAATGCCACCACAGACCTAGTGAGAGATTATAGAATTAATATTTCAGGACAATGATTTTTCATCAAAAACAGTCAATAGAAATATTGCAATGTGTTTAAAATTTAATGATTAAGAATTTTATTAATTTTATCAGTAGCAATTTCAATTTGTACTTTTACATTACTTCAAAACTGAAATGAATACCTGAAGTAAAAATTTATTTCTGGAAGCCTTAACTTACCACCTTTGTTCATATAAATAATCAGTATGGAATGATTGAAGATGACTATAATTCTATATCACAGTTCTAATGGTTGTTGTCAATTTGCATAAAGTAATAATGAAAAGAATCAAATGTATGGATTCATTTTTTTGGGGTATTGTTAAACACCCAGAACACACTGCACCGGAAGCAAAAGAACTTAGGTTATGGGCCCTGATGAACGGTCTCAACCCAAAACGTCAGCCATTTATTCCCTTCCATAAATGGTGTCTGACCTCCTGAGTTCTTCCAGCATTTTGTGTGTGTGTTGCTTTGAATTTCCAGCATCTGCAGAATCTCCTTTGTTTAGGTTATTAATTTCTCTGGTTTGGGATGGGTCCATTCAGTTGTATTGTTGACCACCAATGGTATCATGATTGTAGGCACCCACATGTGGAAGACTTGTTGGCTCATAGTTAATTACAGTACATGGACTGCAATTATTGGGACCCTTGAATAGATAGCCACAATGCCAAGCAAATGGCAAATGTTAACATTTAATGTAGCTTTGGTTGTCTCGCTCCAGGAGCAGACACTTCATGGACAATGTGCACAATTAAGTAGTAATCTGGGATTAGTTTGATGGTGAAAAAAGGACTTTTTTTTCTTTGATTTGTTCACTCTATGTGATGAGGTTGTACTTACGCTTGGAGACACAGGTTAGGATGATTAGGAAGAGGAGAGCTTAGATGAACCAAAATAACCAGGAATAACCCATGAAATGAGTGCGATTGCAAATCTGTAACACCTCAGAGTTTGATGAAAGGACTAATCATGACACAACTGAGCTATGCATTGACATTCAATAAAAATAAATTCTTACCTTGCAGTGGGTCCCTTTTTAAAAACCGTATAGAATTCTGCTTTGAACCCATTTTTTATTGCAAGTTGTACCTCACCAGATTAGAATGACTACTGAATTGAACTGAATTCTAAACATTAATATCAATAACTAAGAAGGAAAATACACATAATTATCTTCAAATATTTTCCCTACAAGGCAATTGCCTTATACTGTGCTGAATTGAGTGTCGAGCTAGCAACTCGGCCTTGTAAAAAGCAGTTGAATGCTACGGAACGGCAAAAATGTCGCCACATGTGCCAGAAGGCAAGAAAGGGAACAACAACAACCATAATTACTGTTGGGTGTCAAATGAGGCGGATAATACATTGTAGCAACAGAATGCTTCAATCCATGAAATCTGTTCCATGAGGATATTACTTTCCCTGTACCCATTCAGATATTTAGATTTCTTATGATTGCTGAATGAATCCCAGATCCATTTCAATTACATCACATAGCCTTAAAGAAAGAGGTAATCTCTAATCAGTTTTGTGTGGTCATGCCTTTACAAAATTGAGTATCATGTGTTTTGCCATGAAAAGCAACACAAAAGTCAGGAACAAAAATATCCTCCTTAATATTTTTCGCAAATAACATTCAATGTTGTGACATTGTTGTATTTCAAATAGATGGTGGTCTTTGTGTGTAGTTTTTCATTAATTCTATTATATTTCTTTGTTCTGCTGTGAATACCTGAAAGAAAATGAACCTCAGGGTTGTATATGGTGATATGTATGTACTTTGATAATAAATTTGCTTTGAACTTGCATCACATGATTTGCTTATGCAACTTACTGTCAAACTAATGCAGGAAATACCATATTAATGTATTTTAATACTCTCCCTATTCAAGAGATTGTAATGATTTCTGAACATTTGTGTCATTATTACAGTGATATAACCTTGTTTAATAATGAATGTTGTTGTGTTTCATGATATTTAAGGCAGAGGTTGATAGATTCCTGATTGGTCAGGACATAAAGGGCTATGGGGAGAAGGCAGGAGATTGGGACTGAGAGGGAAGTGGATCAGCCATGATGAAATGGCGGAGCAGACTTGATGGGCCAAATGGCCTAATTCTGCTCCTTTGTTTTAAGCTCTTGTTTATTGATTTCTTAATGACACTATTTCCTGATTTTTGCTTCAGTATTGAAATTTTGACATTTCGTTTTCTCTCTTCCACTCATACCATGAAATAGAACATAGTTAGTTTAATTAGTTGAGCTTTATTGTCATTTCTGAGGACAAGGAGATTGCAGTGCCTCTCCAATCCATGCAAAACAGCACACTGGCAGTTCATTTACTGAAAACACAATGACTACACTTAAAATATTTAGAGTGAGATCTAAATTACAACTGCTTTAAAAACATCGGCTCTAAAATGAAAAGAAACAGTGGCTGCCTCGTGTTGCACAAGGCCATTTTACAAAGTCCTGACGAAGGGTCTCGGCCTGAAACGTCGACTGTACCTCTTCCTAGAGATGCTGCCTGGCCTGCTGCATTCACCAGCAACTTTGATGTGTGTTGCATTTTATAAAGTACAATGTTTAAATATAAACAGCATCAAGAATGAAAGCTGAGATTTTTTTAAAAAGAGCTCTGAAATCAAAGGAAGTTAACTGTCCCATTTAAACCCAAATACTTCACATGCCCATGTATTACACTTAAGAGTTTGTCCATAGTGCCAATGGACTTTGGGTGGGTGTGTGGGGTGCGGGCATTGTTCAGTTACTCGACAACTCAGGGGAAGAAGTTGTTTTTCAGTCTGGATATCCTTGTAGAGATGTCTCAGGAGCTCCTGCCAGATGGTAGGAGATTGAAAAGGCGATTGCTAAATGGGATGAGTCCGTTATGATGCTGGGAGCCCGCTGTAGACAGTGTGAGTTGTAGATGGTTTCCATATCTGGTAGTTGTGTCCTAAGGTGTTCTGTGCAGTCTTGATCACGCACTGAAGTGATGTTTGGTCAATCTTGCTGCAGCTAGTTTACCATACTGTCATGCAGTAGGTCTGTGTGCCCTCTATTACACATCGATAAAGGTTTATCAGCAGCTTTTGTGGTAGATCTGCTCTCTTTAAATCCCTAAGATAGCATAGAAAATAGATCAGAGAACTGTACAGCACAGGAATAGGCCCTAAGTTAGTATCAAATGGCTAACTAAACTCATCACTTCTGCCTACACGATATCCACGGCCTTTGATTTTCTTCAGATTCATATGTCTAACTAAATGTTTCTTAAACGTTTCTAATGTATCTGCCCAGGCACCCACCATTCTCTGCGTTAAAAAAAACTTGTCTCTCATATCTCCTTTGAATTTACCCCCCCCCTCAATTTTTAATCCATGCACTCTGGTATTAGACATTTCAACCCTGGGAAAAAGATACTGTCTGTCTACCTATGCCTCTCCTAATTTTATAAACTTCTATCAGATCTCTCCTCAGCCTCTGCTGCTCCAGAGGAAACAACCCAAGTTTGTCCAAGCACTCATTATAGGACATGCCTTCTAATCCACTCAGCATCCTGGTAATTGTCTTCTGCACGCTCTCCAAAGCCTCAACGTCCTTCCTATAACGGGGCAACCAGAACTGTGTGCGGCCGAACTAGAGTTTTATAAAGCTGAAACAAAACAAGAACGTCAACGTATTTTCTTTCATTTGGTATTTCTGCCCTTTGGTACATTCATTGTTTTTACATATTGCCACATTTCCCAAAACCAGTGTTGCCTTTTGGGTTGTATCTTTGGTTTCTATATAATGCTGTTTGGCTTGTGATGAAAGCTGTCCTTGATGGTGGGCAGAACAGTAACCCCAGCAGGGAACAACCCATGTCTTCAATCAGAATACTCTCCAAAACTTTTAGAAAAATAGTCCACATCTTGTTCACATTATTTTGCACTTGTAATCTCATTACATGATATGTTAAAGAATACATTCCATACTTAAATAGCTGCTTATATAATTGCTCATTCATCCAGTAACTAAAGTGGTACACATTATTCTTTCAAAAGCAAGTTATTTTCATGGGAACTTTGACCACTAATATGTCCCAGAGCGTTTCACGGTCAATATAAGGTTCAGATCAGTTAATTCAGAAACAAAGGTTCTGAACTTAAAGAGGGGTAACTTTGAAGGTATGAGACGTGAATTAGCTAAGATAGACTGGCAAATGACACTTAAAGGATTGACGGTGGATATGCAATGGCAAGCATTTAAAGGTTGCATGGATGAACTACAACAATTGTTCATCCCAGTTTGGCAAAAGAATAAATCAAGGAAAGTAGTGCACCCGTGGCTGACAAGAGAAATTAGGGATAGTATCAATTCCAAAGAAGAAGCATACAAATTAGCCAGAGAAAGTGGATCACCTGAGGACTGGGAGAAATTCAGAGTTCAGCAGAGGAGGACAAAGGGCTTAATTAGGAAGGGGAAAAAAGATTATGAGAGAAAACTGGCAGGAAACATAAAAACGGACTGTAAAAGCTTTTATAGATATGTGAAAAGGAAAAGACTAGTAAAGACAAATGTAGGTCCCCTGCAGACAGAAACAGGTGAATTGATTATGGGGAGCAAGGACATGGCAGACCAATTGAATAATTACTTTGGTTCTGTCTTCACTAAGGAGGACATAAATAATCTTCCAGAAATAGTAGGGGACAGAGGGTCCAGTGAGATGGAGGAACTGAGCGAAATACATGTTAGTAGGGAAGTGGTGTTAGGTAAATTGAAGGGATTGAAGGCAGATAAATCCCCAGGGCCAGATGGTCTGCATCCCAGGGTGCTTAAGGAAGTAGCCCAAGAAATAGTGGATGCATTAGTGATAATTTTTCAAAACTCGTTAGATTCTGGACTAGTTCCTGAAGATTGGAGGGTGGCTAATGTAACTCCACTTTTTAAAAAAGGAGGGAGAGAGAAACCGGGGAATTATAGACCGGTTAGCCTAACGTCGGTGGTGGGGAAACTGCTGGAGTCAGTTATCAAGGATGTGATAACAGCACATTTGGAAAGCGGTGAAATGATCGGACAAAGTCAGCATGGACTTGTGAAAGGAAAATCATGTCTGACGAATCTCATAGAATTTTTTGAGGATGTAACTAGTAGAGTGGATAGGGGAGAACCAGTGGATGTGGTATATTTGGATTTTCAGAAGGCTTTTGACAAGGTCCCACACAGGAGATTAGTGTGCAAACTTAAAGCACATGGTATTGCGGGTAAGGTATTGGTGTGGGTGGAGAATTGGTTAGCAGACAGGAAGCAAAAAGTGGGAATAAACGGGACCTTTTCAGAATGGCAGGCGGTGACTAGTGGGGTACCGCAAGGCTCAGTGCTGGGACCCCAGTTGTTTACAATATATATTAATGACTTGGATGAGGGAATTAAATGCAGCATCTCCAAGTTTGCGGATGACACGAAGCTGGGTGGCAGTGTTAGCTGTGAGGAGGATGCTAAGAGGATGCAGGGTGACTTGGATAGGTTGGGTGAGTGGGCAAATTCATGGCAGATGCAATTTAATGTGGATAAATGTGAAGTTATCCATTTTGATGGCAAAAATAGGAAAACAGATTATTATCTGAATGGTGGCCGATTAGGAAAAGGGGAGGTGCAACGAGACCTGGGTGTCATTATACACCAGTCATTGAAAGTGGGCATGCAGGTACAGCAGGCGGTGAAAAAGGCAAATGGTATGCTGGCATTTATAGCGAGAGGGTTCGAGTACAGGAGCAGGGAGGTACTACTGCAGTTGTACAAGGCCTTGGTGAGACCACACCTGGAGTATTGTGTGCAGTTTTGGTCCCCTAATCTGAGGAAAGACATCCTTGCCATAGAGGGAGTACAAAGAAGGTTCACCAGATTGATTCCTGGGATGGCAGGACTTTCATATGAAGAAAGACTGGATGAACTGGGCTTGTACTCGTTGGAATTTAGAAGATTGAAGGGGGATCTGATTGAAACGTATAAGATCCTAAAGGGATTGGACAGGCTAGATGCAGGAAGATTGTTCCTGATGTTGGGGAAGTCCAGAACGAGGGGCCACAGTTTGAGGATAGAGGGGAAGCCTTTTAGGACCGAGATTAGGAAAAACTTCTTCACACAGAGAGTGGTGAATCTGTGGAATTCTCTGCCACAGGAAACAGTTGAGGCCAGTTCATTGGCTATATTTAAGAGGGAGTTAGATATGGCCCTTGTGGCTACGGGGGTCAGGGGGTATGGAGGGAAGGCTGGGGCGGGGTTCTGAGTTGGATGATCAGCCATGATCATAAAAAATGGCGGTGCAGGCTCGAAGGGCTGAATGGCCTACTCCTGCACCTATTTTCTATCTGAGTACTTTTTCAGTATGATGATGGTTTTTACTTCCACCATCCTTTCAGAGTTTAAGACTCCGTTTTTCTCTGGATGAAAAGAAATCCCTCCTTTTCCCTTTAATTATTTTAGTCTTTTAATATAGTTTAAATTAAATCATAGAACCATAGAAGACTACAGCACAGAAAACAGGCCATTCGGCCCTTCTAGTCTGTGCCGAAACTTTATTCCACTAGTCCCATTGACCTGCTCCCAGTCCATAACCCTCCAGACCTTTCCCATCCATGTACGTATCCAATTCATTCTTAGAACTTAAGAGTAAGCCTGCATTTACAATGTCAGATGGCAGCTCGTTCCACACTCCCACCACTCTCTGAGTGAAGAAGTTTCCCCTAATGTTCCCCTAAACCTTTCCGCTTTCACCCTAAAGCCATGTCCTCTCGTATTTATCTAATCTAAGTGGAAAGAACCTATTCGCATTTACTCTGTCGATACCCCTCATAATTTTGTCAACCTCTATCAAATCCCCTCTCATTCTTCTACGCTCCAAGGAATAAAGTCCTAACCTGTTCAATCTTTCCCTGTAACTCAACTCCTGAAGACCCGGCAACATCCTAGTGAATCTTCTCTGCAGTCTTTCAATCTTACTGATATCCTTCCTATAATTAGGTGACCAGAACTGCACACAATACTCCAAATTTGGCCTCACCAATGTTTTATACAACCTCACCATAACATTCCAACTCCTATAGTCAGTACTTTGATTTATGAATGCCAGGATGCCAAAAGCCTTCTTTACAACTCTGTCTACCTGTGACACCACTTTCGGGAAATATGTATCTGAACTCAGAGATCCCTTTGTTCCTCCACACTCCTCAGTGCCCTACCATTTACTGTGTATGTACTACCTTGACTTGTCCTTCCAAAATGCACTTGCCTGCATTAAATTCTGTCTACCATTTTCTGGCCCATTTTTCCAGTTGGTCCAGATCCCTCAGCAAGCTTTGAAAGCCTTCCTCGCTGTCCACAACGCCTCCAATCTTAGTGTCATCAGCAAACTTGCTGATCCAATTTACCACATTATCATCTGGATCATTGATATAGACAACAAACAACGATGGTCCCAGCACAGATCCTTGAGGCACACCACTAGACACAGGCCTCCAGTCTGAGAAGCAATCATCCACTACCACTCTGTCTTCTCCCACACAGCCAATTTCGAATCCATTTTACAACCTCTCCATGGATACCTAGTGTCTGAACCTTCTCAACTAACCTCCCATAGGGGACCTTGTCAAAGGCCTTACTAAAGTCCATGTAGACAACATCCACAGCCTTTCCTTCATCTACTTTCTTGGTAACCTCCTCAAAAAACTCTACAAGATTCGTTAAACACGATCTACCACGCACAAAGCCATGCTGACTATCCTTAATCAGCCCTTGGCTGTCCAAATACTTGTATATCCAATCTCTCAGAACACCTTCCAATAATTTACCTACTATTGATGTCAGGCTCACCGGCCTGTAATTACTCGGTTTACTTTGGGAGCCTTTTTTAAATAACGGAACAACATGAGCTACCCTCCAATCCTTGGCACCGCACCCGTGGCTAAGGACATTTTAAATATTTCTGCCAAGGCCCCTGCAATGTCTACACTAGTCTCTCTCAAGGTCCGAGGAAATATCATGTCAGGCCCGGGGGATTTATCTACCTTTATTCGCTGTAAGGAAGCAAGCACCTCCTCCTCTTTAATCTCTATATGTTCCATGACACTACTGCTTGTTTCCCTTCCTTCCGTACACGCTATGCCAGTTTCCTGAGTAAATACTGATGCAAAAAAACTGTTTAAGATCTCCCCCATCTCGTGAGGCTCCACACATAGACGACTGCTCTGATCTTCTAGGGGACCAATTTTGTCCCTTACTATCCTTTTACTCTTAATATACTTGTGGGCACGTGGCCAACTGGTTAAGGCATTGGACTAGTGACCTGAAGCTCGTGAGTTCGAACCCCAGCAGAGGCAACGTGCTGTGTCCTTGAGCACGGCACTTAATCACACATTGCTCTGCGATGACACTGGTGCCAAGCTGTATGGGTCCTAATGCCCTTCCCTTGGACAACATTGGTGTCGTGGAGAGGGGAGACTTGCAGCATGGGCAACTGCTGGTCTCCCATATAACTTTGCCCAGGCCTGCGCCCTGGAGAGTGAAGACTTTCCAGGCGCAGATCCATGGTCTTGCAAGACTAACGGATGCCTTAACACTTGTAGAAACCCTTCGGGTTTACCTTCACATTTTCTGCCAAAGCAACCTCATGTCTTCTTTTTGCCTTCCTGGTTTCCTTCTTTAGTATTTTCTTACATTTTCTATACTCTTCAAGTACCTCATTTTCTTTGTTGCCTATATCTGTTATACACCTCTCTCTTTTTCTTAACCAGATCGCCAATATTGCTTGAAAACCAAGGTCCCCTATGCCTGTTAACTTTGCCTTTAATCCTGGCAGGAACATGCAAACTCTGCACTCTCAAAATTTCGCCTTTGAAGACTTTCCACTTACTGAACACATCCTTGCCAGAAAACAACTTATCCCAATCCACTCTTCCTAGATCCTTTCTCATTTCCACAGCATTGGCCCTTCCCCAATTTAGAACCTGAACTCAAGGACCAGACCTATCCTTATCTATAATTAACTTGAAACTAATGACATTATGGTCACTGGACCCAAAATGTTCGCCTACACATACTTCTGTCACCTGACCTGTCTGGTTCCCTAACAGGAGATCAAGTATTGCATCCTCTCTTGTAGGTACCTCTATATATTGATTTAGAAAACTTTCCTGAACACATTTGACAATCTCCAAGCAATCCAGCCCTTTCACAGTGTGGGAGTCCCAGTCAATATGTGGAAAGTTAAAATCCCCTACTATTATAACATACTGTTTCTTACATTGGTCTGCTATCTCTCTGCAGATTCCCTCTGACTATTGTGCGGTCTATAATACAACCCTATTAGTGTGGTCACACCTTTACCATTCCTCAGCTCCACCCATATGACCTCTGTAGACAAGCCCTCCGGGCTGTCTGTCTACGCACAGCTGTGATATTCTCCCTGACTAGTAATGCCACTCCTCCGCCTTTCATCCCTCCCCCTCTATCACATCTGAAACAGAACCCCGGAACATTAAGCTGCCAGTCCTGCCCCTCCTGCAACCAAGTTATTGTAACTAATAGCAATAATATCGTAATTCGACGTGCCAATCCACACCCTAAGCTCATCTGCCTTACCTACAATACTCCTTGCTTTGAAATAGATGCACATGAGAACATTTCTATCACGTACAAACCTTTGATTTCTGTCTATGCATGCAGTCCTCACATGACCTTTATCCTCCTCCACCTCACTATCTGCTCTAACACTCTGGTTTCCCTCCCCCTGCAAATCTAGTTTAAACCCCCTGGAGCAGCACTAGCAAATCTATCCCCAAGGATGTCAGTCCCCCTCCAGTTCAGGTGCAAACCGTCCCATTGGAACAGGTTCCACCTTCCCTGGAACAAAGCCCAATTGTCCAGAAACATGAAGCCTTCCCTCCTGCACCATCTCCTTAGCCACGTATTTAGCTGAATTATCTTCCTATTTCTAGCCTCACTAGCACGTGGCACGGGTAGCAATCTTGAGATTGCAACCCTGGAGGTCCTGTCTTTCAACTTTGCACCTAACTCCCTAAACTCTCTTTTCAGGACCTCCTCCTCCTTCCTATCCACGTCATTGGTCCCTACATGGACCACGACATCTGGCTGCTCACCCTCCTTCCTGAGAATACCGAGAACTCGATCCGAGATATCGCGGACCCTGGCACCAGCGAGGCAACAGACCATCCGGGATTCTCGATCTCTCCCACAGAACCTCTTATCTGTCCCCCTGACTATCAAATCCCCTATCACTACTGCTCTCCTCTTTTCCTTCCTTTCCTTCTGAGCTGAGGGTCCAGTCTCGGTGCCAGAGACGCGACCACTACAACTTGTCCGTGGTAGGTTGTCCCCACCAACAGTATCCAAAACAGTATACTTATTATTAATGGGAACGGCCACAGGGGTGCTCTGCTCTTTCTGTCTATTCTCCTTCCTTCTCCTGACAGTCACCCAGCTTCCTGCCTCCTGACTTTTAGGGGTGACTGTCTCCCTGTAACTCCTGTCTATTTCTGCCTCTGCCTCACAAATGATCCAAAGTTCATCCAGCTCCAGTTCTAGTTCCTTAACTCGGTTTGTCAGGAACTGCAGCTGGATGCACCTTTTACAGGTGTAGTCATCAGGGACGATTGTGCTGTCCCTTACTTCCCACATACTGCATACGGAGCACTCGACTGCCCTAACTGCTGCCTCCATTACCTACTCCTAAGTTAATTAAATTAGCTAAAGGAACTTACCCGGCCTTACCTCACTGGGAGCAGGCTCGTCCTCAGTCTCTGCTCACCGAAGCCTCTCGAGCCAAAGCCTCAAAGCTCCACTCCTACCCTGAGCCACTCATACACTGGCCGCTCCTCTTCAGTTACCCCTCCTTTTATTTGTCCTTGCCAATTATCTCAAGTACTCACTCCCTCTAATCAACTAATCAACACTCTGTTTAACCCTTCTGTTGCCCTCCGCGCTTCTTTTAAAGCACACTCACCTCAGCTGCTTCCCAACACTGAGTGCTCTCCCGAGCCCCTCGCTCCTTCTCCTGCTGCGACGGTCCTGCGATCACACTGCGATCGCTGATATTATGGAAGCAAATATAGAATGTGCATTATGTCTTCTTGGAGGCAGCCGTCGATCCCAGGGGATCATGGGTTTGCGCCTCTGGTGGACTGTGTCCTCTCCAGGGCGCAAGCCTGGGCGGGAAGATTTGAAGAACCAGTTGTTGCCCGTGCAACGGGTTCCTGCTCTCCATGTCACTGATGTAGTCCAAAGGAAGGGCAAGCACCGATACAGCTTGACACCGGTGTTGTTGCAGAGTTGCCAGGGTGAAGTTGCATTAAACTGCCTAAGGGACCCCTGCTCCATATTTACTCCTGAAGCCTTTCCCATGGGTGGGTATGGCCGCAAGGCAGCGGAGGTTTAAATTCAGAGTTTTCCTTCTGCTAGGCGGGCTGCCGTCCAAGGCTGATGAGCCCCACCTGCCCGAAGCAACTGGTTTTGAGGTGCCAGTGTCTGCCTTTGCCCCTTCCCTTGTCAGGAGAAACAGTTCCATGAGGCCTAGTAGTGAAGCCAAACATGAAGGCCAAGAGGGGGACTTGGTTGTCAGAGGCTGTTAGAGTCACATGCCATTTGGAGCACTTTATAGGTAGTGTCCACCCCGTCTATGACAACCTTAGGAACCATTATGTCTTATAAGATCCCATTATAAATGATACAATTAAGGTGTTGTTTGAAAGGTGTACACATTAATTATTTTAGCATGAGTCCATTCCATGGCCTTCGGTGTTACGACTATGTAAAGATTAAGATTATAAATGTAAGAGATTCTGCCAATGCTAGAGATCCAGAGTAACACACACAAAATGCCAGAGGAACTCAGCAGGTCAGGCAGCACCTATGGAAATGAGTAAACAGTCAACATTTTGGGCCGAGGCTCTTTATTCCTCTGCATAGATGCTGCCTGACCTGCTGGGTTCCTCCAGCGTTTGTGTGTGAATGTGTATATATTGTACTTAAGGTAGATACTTCTGATCATTTTGTAATGTGATTGTAACTACATTGTGGGATGCATCATATTCTAATTCATGTGTAGTCTTATGTTAAAGTTTGTGAGTAATTAAAGATGACATGTCCTGATACCTAGAATAAACGGGCGCATGGCTCTCAGTAGGGGAGCAAGAGGTCAGGGAGTTCATACTCGACCAAGTATGTGGCTATAATTGTGTTGTTTAGTAAACATAGAAACATAGAAAACCTACAGCACAATACTGTGCCGAACATGTACTTACTTTAGAAATTACCTGGGGTTATCCATAGCCCTCTATTTTTCTAAGGTAGATAACTTTTGTAAATATTAGCAGTTTTTGTTTTGCTATTTTTGCTAATTTTTGTAAGTTTGATTTTTGATGCACCTATTATACACCCTTGCACAAAGGTGCTCAGCGACTCCAACCATTTTCTTTCTTTGGTCAAAAGCCACGTTTTCTAACACGTGATCAACCTGTTCCAGGCTGTAATTCCACTGAGCTATCTCTAACAGACAGGCAAACCTGTTCATTTACCTCACATCTGGATTTGTCAATCTGACCTGTTACTCCAAACTAGTTGCAGCAATTGTTTTAAAATGGGCAGAGGAAAGGTTTCAACTATGTTTTCAAATCTTGTTGAAGGCATTCCCCAGCTCTGGAGAATCTCATGGAAGATGGAGAAGTTGTGTTTGGAATGAGATTGAGTCTGGTCATCAGGAAGCAGATGCCACAGAACATTAGTAGGCATAAGTGGCCAGCTGGCTTCCTTCGATTGCTATTTATTATTAACCTATTATTATCATTAGGCTCTTTCTCAAATGGAACAGGCAGTGGCTTCTTTTTGTGTTTTGATTCTATGGTTGAGCTCATGAGCCAAGGATTTCCGTGAATTGGTGAGGATATTTTTGACGACGATATTGTGAACATGCTCAAAGTCTATTCTGTGTCCTCCTGGAACTTTCTTGCCATATGGTGCTTACTCTAGGAAACTGGTGTCAGGCAAACAGGCGATGTGCCTTCCAACTTAAAGTTGGGATATTGGCTTTTAGAATATTAACTTTTAACTTTGTCTGCCAATGGAATTCAAGGATTTCTCAATTCCTTCCCTGCTAAACAAGCCATCTCAGTAACTTAAAATACATTTGTATTTCTTACTTCCTTAAGTTTGGATGAAACGTTAATGCTATTTCATTTATCACAGAAGCTGCTTGACTTCTGAGTATTTCCAGCTCTTTTTGTTTGAATTTTTAAACCCCTTCAGAGGCCCATGTACCTTTGGTTTCTGTGAAGGAGGATCAATTGTCTTTGTTTTGGACAGGAGGCAGGATCAGGGTATAATGTCTTTTTGGCCTCATCAGGGGCTGGGCCATTTGTGGTGATGAGCTCAGAGTGCAAATTTAACACTAGAGCATTTTGCATCTTTCACTTATGGCCTAGATGGTAGGAAGACCCCCCCCCCCACCACCACCCGGGCCATGCGCTCTTCTAGCTGCTGCCATCAGGAAGTGGGTACAAGAACCTTAGGTTCCACATCACCAGGTTCAGGAACAGTTATTACCTTTCAAGCATCAGGCTTCTGAACCAGCTTGGAGAACTTCACTCACCTCAACATTGAACTGATTCCATAACCTATGGACTCATTTTCAAGGACTCTGCAATTCATGTTCTTAGTGTTATTTATTTACAATTTGCAGTATTTATTATTATTAAGGTATTGGTTTTTTGTACATATATGCATAGTTTGTCTTCTTTCACACATTGGTTGTCAGTAAGTCTTTGCATGTAGTTTTTCATATATTCTATTGGACTCCTATTCTACTGTGAATGCCCATAAGAAAATGAATCTCAGGATGGTATGTGGTGACATATTGCGTACTTTGACAATAAATTAGCTTTAAATGTGAACTTTAAGGAAGAAACACTAAGATGCCAGGCAAGGTAATTCACGACACCAAAGCCCATTCTACTGAAGCTGGTATTCCTCAGTGTCCAGGAGAAGATGTATGTTTGATATCACAGACCTGATTGACCAGAGAGCACAGCCTCAGAATACAACCATCATGGTTACCCTGCAACCATCACATTCCTGAACCAGCGTGGATAACTTCACTCAATCCAACTCTGAACTGATTCCACAACCTATGGACGCATTTTCGAAGATTCTACAACTGAGTTCTCAGTATTATTTATTTCTTATTTCCAGAATTTGTCTTTTTTTGTAAATTGATCATTTTCAGTCTTTTTTATGTAAAGTTTTTCATAAATTTTAGTGTATTGTTTTATTTTCCTGTAAAATGCCTGCAGGAAGATGAATTTCATGTCTGTATGGTGACACATACATACATAAATTTCACTTTGACTTTGATTCAAAGGGACGTCCTATTAGAATAGAGATGAGGAGAAATTTCTTTAGCCAGAGGGTGATGACTCTGTGGAATTCATTGCCAGACGGCTGTGGAAGCCAAGTGTTTAGGTAGATTTAAAGTGGAGATTGATAGGTTCTTGATGAGTAAGGGTGTCAAAGGTTATGGGGAGAAGGCTGGAGAATGGGATTAAGAGGGAAAATAGCTCGGCCATGAAGGGATGGTGGAGCAGAGTGGTGCGTGAATGGTCTAATTCTGCTCCTGTGGACAGATAGCAAGCAGGGATGGCCAAATCAGTAATAAAACACTGTGTTATGATGGTCATACAAGCTTCATTCAGTTTTCCTGATAACCATTTGTGTGCGAATATCCAGGATATTTGACAGCAATCAGACCTTTATCAAACCTTTGACCCCCACCCAACAAGTACATCATTGTCATAAACGCAAGAGGTTCTGGAGATGCTGGAAACCCAGAGTGACACACACAAAATGCTGGAGGAACTCAGCAGGTTAGGTAGCATTTATGGAAACAAATAAAGGGTTGACATTTCAGGCCGACATTTCTCACTGTCATAAAAAGCATTAAAATTACTGAAAGAGGACTGTTATATCCAGTCAGTAACTTCCAGCTTTATGGTTTCAAATGTTTCAGCTCTGTCCTAGCTGTAAATGACCTTTCCTGTGGGGAGCTGCAAATTCCTTTGGCAAATCGTCCTGTCAGCACACCTGCTTACAGGTACTTTAGAATGAGGATTTCAGAACCGGAATCAGAATCAGATTTACCATCACTGACGTTTGTTGTTTTGTGGCAGAGGCACTGTTAATACATAAAAACTACGTTAAGTTACAATATGAATTATAAAAGAGCAGAATAGTGAGGTGGTGTTCGTGGGTTTATGGGCCAATCAGAAATCTGATGGCGGGGGGTTGGAAGCTGTTTCTAAAATGTGGCGTGTGGATTTCAGGCTTCTGTCCCTCCTCCCTGATAGTAGTAATGAGAAGAGGCCATGCCTCAGATGGTGAGAGTCCTTCATTCTATGAAAATCATGTCTGACGAATCTCATAGAATTTTTTGAGGATGTAACTAGTAGAGTGGATAGGGGAGAACCAGTGGATGTGGTATATTTGGATTTTCAGAAGGCTTTTGACAAGGTCCCACACAGGAGATTAGTGTGCAAACTTAAAGCACACGGTATTGGGGGTAAGGTATTGGTGTGGGTGGAGAGTTGGTTAGCAGACAGGAAGCAAAGAGTGGGAATAAACGGGACCTTTTCAGAATGGCAGGCGGTGACTAGTGGGGTACCGCAAGGCTCAGTGCTGGGACCCCAGTTGTTTACAATATATATTAATGACTTGGATGAGGGAATTAAATGCAGCATCTCCAAGTTTGCGGATGACACGAAGCTGGGTGGCAGTGTTAGCTGTGAGGAGGATGCTAAGAGGATGCAGGGTGACTTGGATAGGTTGGGTGAGTGGGCAAATTTATGGCAGATGCAATTTAATGTGGATAAATGTGAAGTTATCCACTTTGGTGGCAAAAATAGGAAAACAGATTATTATCTGAATGGTGGCCGATTAGGAAAAGGGGAGGTGCAACGAGACCTGGGTGTCATTATACACCAGTCATTGAAAGTGGGCATGCAGGTACAGCAGGCAGTGAAAAAGGCGAATGGTATGCTGGCATTTATAGCGAGAGGATTCGAGTACAGGAGCAGGGAGGTACTACTGCAGTTGTACAAGACCTTGGTGAGACCACACCTGGAGTATTGTGTGCAGTTTTGGTCCCCTAATCTGAGGGAAGACATCCTTGCCATAGAGGGAGTACAAAGAAGGTTCACCAGATTGATTCCTGGGATGGCAGGACTTTCATATGAAGAAAGACTGGATGAACTGGGCTTGTACTCGTTGGAATTTGAAGATTGAGGGGGGATCTGATTGAAACGTATAAGATCCTAAAGGGTTTGGACAGGCTAGATGCAGGAAGATTGTTTCCGATGTTGGGGAAGTCCAGAACGAGGGGCCACAGTTTGAGGATAGAGGGGAAGCCTTTTAGGACAGAGATTAGGAAAAACTTCTTCACACAGAGAGTGGTGAATCTGTGGAATTCTCTGCCACAGGAAACAGTTGAGGCCAGTTCATTGGCTATATTTAAGAGGGAGTTAGATATGGCCCTTGTGGCTACGGGGGTCAGGGGGTATGGAGGGAAGGCTGGGGCGGGGTTCTGAGTTGGATGATCAGCCATGATCATAATAAATGGCGGTGCAGGCTCGAAGGGCCGAATGGCACCTATTTTCTATGTTTCTATGTTTCTATGACAGATGCTGCCATTTTGATGCATCACTTCTTGAAGATGTCCTCAGTGGTGGAGAAGCTTGGGTCCATGATGAAGCTGTCTGAGTTTACAACCCTCGGCAGCTTTTTGTCGGTCCTGGGCACTGTCACTGCCATTTAACCATTCTTCCGGCTTCACAGAAACGTTTCCGAACGTGATGGTGTTAGTGTTCGCTGTAGAAGAATCACAGTTGATGCAAACCTGGCACCAGAGTGAAAATTCAACCTGTTTGTGCAGTTTGAGATTTTTATTTTATATAGATATCACAGCCAATTTCCCTTGTTGGTTTCAGCTATGTAAGACTTGGAATGCAGCATTTTATCCTGTTCCCAACATGCAACAATGACTGCATTTCCAAAATGCTTCATTGGCTCCAACAGTGGTTTGAGGCTTTGAACAGGGAGAACACCTTGTACTGGAATGGTACTTGTGGTTGACTATAGTTACTCACATGGAAACAAACATGGAACTTTTTTTATTTAGAAAGTTTCAGGATTCAGGATAGTAACAGGCACTTCTGGCCCAATAAGCCTATGCCGCCCAGTTACACCTGTGTGACCAACTAACCTACTAACCCGTACACCTTTGGATTGTGGGAGGAAACTGGAGCACCTGGAGGAAACCCACGCGGTCACAGGGAGAATGTACGAACTTCTTACAGACAGTGGCTGGAACTGAACCTAGTTTGCTAGTGCTGTAACAGCTCTGCGCTAACTGCTACACTACTGTGCATCCCAACGTTTAGCTGCTGTGTTTTTATTACTGTCCCAAAGGCGCTAGGCACAACACAATGAAGCAGGAAAATAATTTATTCTCATTCTCCTTTTAATTTTGAGTTGTGGAATAATGAGAGGCTGGATGGTAAATGCTTCCCCAAATTTCTGATCAAGATGATCTGACCAAGTGGTGACTGAGTGAATAGTTTGGAACAGTAGGACTTGATTTCAGGCCCATGAGTCATCAATGTGCATGCTGGAATTTCTCCTTTTAGAAGACCATAAGACTGTGAGGTGTAGGAGCAGGATTAGTCCATCTGCTTCATCCACCGTTCCATCAGAGCTGATTATATTTTCCCTCTCAAGAAGGTGCTGAATCCCCAGCATTTACTACTGCAGAGGCTATTGGAGGCTGGATCAATAGGGGTATTTGAAGCTGGAGTAGGTAATTTTATTTTTGAGACATAATAAAATCAAGGGCAATGGCAATGGAAGATGAGACAGACAAGACACGACCTAGTTTCAAGATGGTTCAAGGTGGCCCCAGCGAACAAAACAACCAGTGGTGACCTCCTGCAGACAACTTACAAAACTACTTAGAACATAGAACATAGAAGAGTACAGCACAGTACAGGCCCTTCGGCCCACAATGTTGTGCTGACCCTCAAACCCTGCCTCCCATATAAGCCTCCACCTTAAATTCCTCCATATACCTGTCTAGTAGTCTCTTAAACTTCACTAGTGTACCTACCTCCACCACTGACTTAGGCAGTGCATTCCACGCACCAACCACTCTCTGAGTAAAAAACCTTCCTCTAATATCCCCCTTGAACTTCCCACCCCTTACCTTAAAGGCATGTCCTCTTGTATTGAGCAGTGGTGCCCTGGGGAAGAGGCGCTGGCTATCCACTCTATCTATTCCTCTTACTATCTTGTACACCTCTATCATGACTCCTCTCATCCTCCTTCTCTCTAAAGAGTAAAGCCCTAGCTCCCTTAATCTCTGATCATAATGCATACTTTCTAAACCAGGCAGCATCCTGGTAAATCTCCTCTGTACCCTTTCCAATGCTTCCACATCCTTCCTATAGTGAGGTGACCAGAACTGGACACAGTACTCCAAGTGTGGCCTAACCAGAGTTTTATAGAGCTGCATCATTACATCGCGACTCTTAAACTCTATCCTTCAACTTATGAAAGCTAACACCCCATAAGCTTTCTTAACTACCCTATCCACCTGTGAGGCAACTTTCAGGGATCTGTGGACAAGTACCCCGTGATCCCTCTGCTCCTCCACACTACCAAGTATCCTGCCATTTACTTTGTACTCTGCCTTGGAGTTTGTCCTTCCAAAGTGTACCACCTCACACTTCTCCGGGTTGAACTCCATCTGCCACTTCTCAGCCCACTCCTGCATCCTATCAATGTCTCTCTGCAATCTTCGACAATCTACACTATCTACAACATCACCAACCTTTGTGTCGTCTGCAAACTTGCCAACCTACCCTTCTACCCCCACATCCATGTCGGTAATAAAAATCATGAAAAGTAGAGGTCCCAGAACAGATCCTTGTAGGACACCACTAGTCACAATCCTCCAATCTGAATGTACTCCCTCCACCACCACCTTCTGCAGGCAAGCCAATTCTGAATCCACCTGGCCAAACTTCCCTGGATCCCATTCCTTCTAACTTTCTGAATAAGCCTACCGTGTGGAACCTTGTCAAATGCCTTACTAAAATCTATATAGATCACATCCACTGCACTACCCTCATCTATATGCCTGGTCACCTCCTTTTACTTCTTTTACTTCTTTTTTCAAATATTATTCTACTACTAAGATGTGTGTGATCGGAACCTGTAATTTACACTTTGATGGTATGTTTTTGGCCTGATTGAGCAATCTGGTGCTTTGCTGTCTCCAAGAGGGTTCACTGAGGTTTGCTGCTGGGCGTGCAGCCTGGAGGCCTGGAGGCCTGGAAACGAGGTATGAGCCCATGATTGACTCCACTGCTTCTTTCTGATTGAGGTGTGAGCAAGGTTGAAGTCAACGAGGATGAGAGACCGTGTGGGCGGGTGTTCGGGGCCGTCTGCCTGCGTTTGACGAGTCTCCCTCTCCCCCTCGCTAGCTGTTGTCAGAGGAAAGTGCAGGAGTCATGTTGCAAAGATTGACTTGAAAAGCTGTGGACCGGTTTTGAGGTACTTTGGGGTTCAAGTTGCATGTGTTCCTGGATTCTGTTTACTATTTTATTTGCTGTTGTTGATTGAAGCGATCTATGTGGACTGGGGCACTTCAGTGAGCGATGCTGCCTGCAGTGGGCTAGTGGCGCGACGCTGAACTGAACTGAACTGAACTGGACACTACTGGACTCCTGGTTTGACATTTGATATTCTTCGTCTTGCCAGCTTGCTTTTTGCTGTTTGCGCAATTGGTTCTTTGTTTGCCTGTTGGGTGTTTGATATTTTGTTGAGCGGGTTCCATGGTCTTTGTTTTGTGGCTGCCTGTGGGAGGGTGGATCTCAGCGTTGTATTCTGTGTACGTACTTTTGATGGTAAATCTACCTTGAATCTTTGAATCTTGGTGAATAACAGGCCAGGCTCGAGAGGCCGAGTGGCCTCCTCCTGCGCCTTGCTGGTGATTCGGTTTGCAGCTTAGAGACTTTACCGTGTAGAGTGTATTGGCCAATGATTTTACCATAACTGGAAGAATAAAAGTTAACATTTTCTAAACCACTCAGCCTTGGAATTGTGCTATGCATTTAGACACAAGAGTGAAAATATTTTCAAGGTACCTGGCAGTTGTGCACCTTTGGAAGGAATAGAAGTTCAATTAAAAAGACGTCATTCAGAAACAGTAGAAACAAAAATAAACTGAGTCCTGGCTGTATGTGACCTTTCCTGTGGGGAAGCTGCTAGGGGCAAGTCGTTCTGACAGCACATCTGTTTACAAGTCCTTTGGAATGAGGATTTTGTCCATTCTTCCGGATCCACAGAAATGTTTCCAAATGTGATGGCAATGGTGCCAGCTGCAGAAGAATCACGGTTGTGGCAAACCTGGCATCAGGATTGATCTCTATCCTCATGTCCCTCTATTCTGAGGCTGTGCCCTCTGGTCCTAGACTTCCCTACGATAGGATACATTCTCGCCACATCCACTCAATCTAGACCTTTCAATATTCGGTAAGTTTTAATGAAATTCCCCCCCCCCACCACCTCCATTCTTCTAATCTGCAGTGAGTACATGCCCAGAGCCATCAAACATGCCTCATACATTAACCCTTTCATTCCTGGGATCATTTTTGTGAACCTCGGGGCCCTCTCCAGTGTCAACACAACCTTTCTTAGATGAGGGACCCAAGACTGCTCACAAATCTCCAAGTGAGGCCTCACCAGTGCCTTATGAAGCCTCAACACTACACCCCCGCCTTTGTTTTCCAGTCCTCTTGCAATGAACACCAACACTGTATTTGCCTTCCCATCACCAATTCAACTTGCAAATTAACCTTTAGAGAATCCTGCACTAGACCCATATGCACCACACATTTTTGAATTTTCTCTCCATTTAGAAAATTGTCTACACGTTTATTTCTTCTACCAAAGTGCATGAAGAAGAAGAAAGCCCTTAACTCTGAGTGGAGTCATGGGAACGTCACCATGATGGCGTTTTTTTTAGCAGGCTTTCTTACTTTTACGAAGCCGAGTTGCTAGCTCGACGCTCAACCCAGCACGGATGGAAAGCATGCAAGGGAGCCGGCTGGATTCGAACTCGGAAGCCTTCACTCCGAAGTCCAGCGCTGATGCCACTACGCCACCAGCTGGCTAAAAGTGCATGACCATATGCCATTTCTTTGCCCATTCTCCTAATCTAAGTCCTTTGTAGCCTGTTTAGAGCAATTAACATATTTTTACATATAACCTGTAATTAATTATGTAAACGAACAGGAATGCCTGAACAGTAATCTTGTATACGTACAAGATTACTCAGATATTATTGAAGTATAAAATACACAACAACCATGGAAAAAAGGAGAGAGGGGAGAGAAATCACCAGTAGTTTGGGAAATTGATGTTCACGTCATCAGGTTGGTGGCTACCCAGACGGAATATGAGGTGTTGCTCCCTGAACCTAAGTTTGGCCTCATTGTGGCAGTAGAGGAGGTTGTGGACCGACATGTCAGAACGAATTGAAATGGGCAGCCACCAGGAGATCCTGCCTTTTGCAGCAGACAGAACAAAGCTTGTTCTAGGACCATAATTGTTTTCAAAATGGTTGCTCATTTAGAGGAACCAGTAAAGTTGTGTTAAAAATCCTCAGGTTTAGGCATTTCTTATCCAAACAACTATTAAAAACATCATGATGACGCAGAAATGTTTGCCATTCAGCAAGAAGTGGCTCATTCTAAATAGGGTAAAAATGTCCACAACATTGTGTGGTTAATTTTTATTTTTGTAGATCCAAATCTAGCTTTTGCATCACTAACATAGTTATAATCTGCAGGGAAAAAAACTGAATTCTTTAGTCTTTTGAATAGTGTGAGTAGTGTCACAAAGTTTTACTGAATGTTAGTCGGGAGTTTAAATGACAAAACAAGAAGATTGTTTCTTCAAATATGCCAAGGGACAGCTTTTTGTCAATAAACTAGTCAAGATTCCGAATCCAAAATCACAAGAGGAGTCAATGGATCACCATATCTGAATGGGAATTGGAATTAAATTGTTTGCCCATGAGTAGTTCTGCATTTGGCAGATGGAACAGAGGTGTTTGATGAAGTGGCCCCCTCTCCACCAATTTAGATATAATAAATTACCCCAGCAGATTTGCCTCACCAGACAGAGCTCTTTGGGGCCCTGAATGTAGATGAGAGGTGAATGGGCAGGTGTAGCATTTAGGCAGTTTGCCGGGATAAGTGCCAGGGGTGAGATCAGTGGGGAGTGACGATTTGATAAGGGAATCATGGAAAGTGGAGAAAGGGGGAGAGGTAAAGATATGTTTGGTTGTATGATCCCTTTAGAGATGGCAAGAGTTTTGGGGAATAAATGTGTTGGATGTGGAATCTCATGGGGTGGTAGGTAAGTACAAGCTAAACTCTATCACTGTTAAGGCAATGGGAAGATGGGGCGAGTGCGGATGTTCGGGGAAAGGAGGAGATGCGGGTAAGGACAGCATCATTAATGACTTGGTGAGGCCAAGTCACTAGGTGCATTTAAGGCAGATAGGTTCTTGATTAGCCAGGGCATCAAAAGGTATGGGGAGAAGGCAGGGGAGTGGGGATGACTGGAAGAATTGGATCAGCCCATGATTGAATGGCAGAGCAGACTCAATGGGCCGAATGGCCTACTTCTGCTCCTATATCTTATGGTCTTATGGTCAATAGTGGCGGATGGGAAAGCCTGTTTTTTGAACAAGGAGAACATTTCTGATGTCCTGGAATGGAAAGTCACATCCTGGGAACAGATGCGGCAGAGCTGAAGGAACTGAGAAAAGGGAACAGCATTTTTACAGGGGACAGTAGGAATCGGTAGGTTTATAAAAGACGTCTGTTGACTGCTTGTCTCAGAGATGGAGACAGAGAGGTCAAAAAAGTGGAGGGAGGTGACAGAAATGGACCAAGTGAATTTAGAGGCAAGGTGGAAGTTAGAGGCAAAGCTGATGAAATTAATGAACTCATCATGGATGCATGAAGCAGTACCAATACAGTCGTCAATGTAGCAGAGGAAGAGTTGGGGAGCATTACTGCAGAAGGCTCAGAATGTGGATTGTTCTACGTAGCCAGAGAAGAGGCAGGCATAACTGGGCCCCACAAGTGCCCATGACTACCCCTCAAGCCTGGAGAAAGTGAAAGGATTGATCAAAATGTCACATGGTTTACAACTGTGTGTGGCCACTATCTAGATTTAGCTTAGTGAATTGTCAACCTGTCAACCTGTTCAGTTTTTATTTCTACTTATAAAGCTTCAAGTTATAAGACATAGGAGCAGAATTAGCCCGTACAACCTGTCAAATCTGCTCAGCTATTTCACCATGGCTGATATATTTGATGATCAAGAGCCTATCAACCTCTGCCTTAAATATACTCATTAACTTGGCCTCCGCAGCCGTCTGTGGCAACGATTTTCACTCTCTGTTGAAATAAATACCTCTTCATCTCTGTTTTAAACAGACACCCCTCTATTCTGAGGCTATGCCCTCTGGTCCTAGCCTATGATATACTGCAGATACTGAACAAATAAAAGAATAAATCTGACAACATAACAAGCACAGGTCATTGTACATTGCCTCCGCATCATAAATTACAGCACCTGAACAGTGAATATGAATGCTGGAGGTATCATTAGTAAGTCTGCAGATGATTTGAAATTGGTGGTGGTATTGAGGCTAAGTCATATTTAAACCTGATGTTGATAGGTTTTTGATTAGTAATGGTGTCAAAGGTTATAGGGAAAAGGCAGGGGAAAGATATTGATAGGAAAATAAATCAGTAACGATCAGACTTGATGGACTGAATGGCCTAATTCTGTTCCAATGTCTTATGGTCTTATGGCAGTGAGGAGAGTAAGCTGCTGTGACAGAACTATATTGGTGAGTTGTCAGGTTGGACAGGGAAAAATATGAAGCGTTGAATTTTAGAGAAATTTGCCCAGAATATACAAAATAAATGATAAATCTCTAGGATGTACTGAGGAACAGAGAGACCTTGAGACGCACGTCCAAGGATCCCTGAAAGTAATAACATAGGTGAGTAGGAAGGCATACAGGATATTTGCCTTCATTTGAATGTTAGAGCAAGGATGTTATGGTATAATTTTATTCTGTAGCTGAACTATTCTGTGCAGTTCTGATCACTACAGTATAGGAACTGTGTGAATGTACAGGAGAGGGTGCAGATGTTGCCTGGGGTGGAGCATTTCAGTTGTGTAGGGAGACTGGATTGATTGGAATTGATTCCCTTGGTGAAGAGAAGGCTGAGGTGTTACCTCACTGAGGTACACAAAATTATAGGGCAGGGAAAGAGAAAAGAGGAGGAAAAATTATTTTCTTAGCCGAGGTGTACTGGTTAAAGGTTAGGGGTAGGGGATTAGAGAGGAGTAAAACTTTTAAGACCATAAGACATAAGAGCAGAAGTAGAGCATTCAACACATCGAGTCTGTTCTGCCATTCCACTATGACTGATGTATTACCCTTCTCAACCCCGCTCTTTTTCCTCTTCCCCATAACCTTTGATGCCCTGATTAATTGAGAATCTATCAACCCTTGGTTAAATATACCCATTCAGACAATTGTAATCACAGGGTGGTTTAAATCTGGAATGCATTTCAAGATTCAGGATTGTTTATTGCCATTCTGCAGTACACGGATGCAGAGGAGAACAAAATGATTGTTACTCAGATCAAATGCAACATAAAAAACACACTGGACGGCGCATTTCGAAGGATAGGAGGGCACTGTATCTCAATCAATCAGTCAATCAATAACATTATAAAAAAACAATAAATATAATAGCAATCCTATAAAACACAATGTACCTAGACTGATTTAATGTACATAAAGTGACGCTAGGTGATGTGTACAGTATGTAGTGGTGGGGGGTGGTAATCTTGAGGGAATGGTGGAGCCAGGTAATCTTTCAATATTTAAGAAATATTTAGATGAGCAGTTGAAATGCATTGGCATAAACACACTGTAAGTGCTGGGAAGTGGAATTAGTTACCTGATGGCTAACAGAGAGTCAGTGGCCAAAGGTCCTGTAAGCATGCTGTTTGTCCTGATGTCTCTATCGTTGCTGCTTACGTTTCTTGCTGACTAACTGAGAGAATTAGCCACCGTTACTTAGGAAATTACAATTTAGACCGTGAGACATGGGAGCAGGATTAGGTTATTGGCCGATCGAGTCTGCTCCACCATTGCATTATGGCTGATCCGATATTCCTCTCGGCCCCAATCTCCTGACTTCCCCTAGTTATCAGCCATCATGGAATGGCGGAGCTAATTGTCAGGTCATCCGCTTTGGAAGGGAAAATGGAAGATCAGATTATTATTTAAATGGTAAAATCTGTGATATGCAAAGAAGATTTCAGTTTGTAATTTGTAATTGAGTTGCATTGCAACTCAAAATTCTGCCTAGAGCCCATCTGACTCCAGATCGTCTTTTGAAATTTAAGACGGGGGTTTCTCCAATGTGTTCTAAATGTAGAGTAACTACTGGAACTTTCACCCACTGTTTTTGGATGTCCCAAACTTCAGGCATACTGGAGTGATACTTTGGGTGAAATGGAAAAGATTCTGAAGATGGAGCTTGAACTGGACCCAGTGTCTTTTCTCTTAGGCTTACCCAGCAGTCGTATTATTAATGCACATCAGAAAAATCTTTTTAACGTCCTGACTTTCTGTGCAAGGAAGAACATTTTACTTTGTTGGATATCTGATAAGGCCTCTGGACTTTTGGGTTGGCGTAAATTAATCATGGAATACATTCCTTTGGACTTTTTGACATGTATGGTACACTCAAAAACAAATAGTTTTCATAGAACATGGCAACCTTTTCTGCAGTATGTAGATGTAAACCTGTCTGCTATACTAATAAGGGCTTTTGTATAGGATGTTGTGGCGATGTCTGTTTTTTGATGGAAGTGTTCTGATACCTGATAAGACATGTAAATGTAAGTGTATCTGGAAATTGAAAGTTTTGTTATGCTGAGCATAACTAAAAATAAAAAAAATTGCAACATGCTGCTGTGCAGAGGGACTTGAGAGTGTTTGCACATGAATCACGAAAGGTTGGTTTACAGGTGCAGCAGGTTATCAAGAAGGCAAATGGCATGTTGGCCTTCATTGCTCAAGGGATTGAACTTAAGAGCAGGGAGCTTATGCTGCAACTGTATAGGGTTTTGGTGAGGCTACACCTGGAGTACTGCATGCAGTTCTGGTCTCCTTACTTGAGAAAGGATATACTGGTGTAAGAGGCAGAGGAGGTTCACCAGTTTGATCCCAGAGACGAGGGGGTTAGACTATGAGGAGAGATTGAGTCGCCTGGGACTGTACTCGCTGGAATTCAGAAGAATGAGAGAAGATGTTATAGAAATATATAAAATTATGAAAGGGGTAGATAAGATAGAGGCAGGAAAGTGGTTTCCACTGGTAGGTGAGACTAAAACTAGGGACGTAACCTCAAGATTCGGGGGAGTAGATTTAGGACAGAGATCAGGAGGAACTGCTTTTCCCAGAGAATGGTGAATCTGTGGAATTCTCTGCCCAATGAAGCAGTGGAGGCTAGCCCAGTAAACATATTTAAGACAAGGTTGGATAGATTTTTGCATAGTAGGGGATTTGGGATTATGGGGAAAAGGCAAGTAGGTGGAGATGAATCCATGGCCAGATCAGCCATGATCTTATTGAATGGCGGAGCAGGCTCGAATAGCCTACTCCTGCTCCTATTTCTTATGTTCGTATGTTTAGAGTTGGTGGGCTGAATAGCCTAATTCTGTTCCTATGACTTGTGGTTTTATATGTTAAAGAAATGAAATATTTTAAAGACAATGAAAGTATAATGATGTACTTTAATTTTTAATGTTAAATAAAGTAGTATTTGATTATATAATTAAATAGCAGTTAATTAAACAAAAGGTTTTAGTTATATATCTAAAATAGTTTATGTAATTATATAGACCATAAAACCATATACCGTATAGACCATATGCCATGAAAAGAATCCTTGGAGAATAAGCAGATAGTAACATTCTTATTTTGTGCCTTCCTGTTATGTTCTAACTTCCGTCTGCAAATTCCTGTAAAGATTATTTGTCATTGTAGCAATATTAAATCAAATGAAATAAAGACACAGATCATGCATTGAGCAGTTAAAACTATACACAATTCCTGTGTCAGAATCTGAATGAGTGATTTTAATATGTTTAAAATAAAGCAGTTTGTTGACTGCTTGGTATCCCAGGTTTATTAAGATGAGTTTTTTAAATAATTCCCTACCCTGCATGGTTCAAATATTTACTTATTGCCAGGATCCAACAGGGGCTTTCAGCATTCCTTCAGGAGGCGACAAATGGGTGACTTGTTCTCTAGCAAATGGCACCATGCCAGTCAATACCCTCGTGGTCGCAGGTGGATCTCCTGAGGGAAGCTGTGTGCATTCTGCCAATACTTTTCCACCATGACCAGGAACTTGGTGAAATTGAAATACAGCATTTCAATGATGGAATAGAAATATTGTACTTCACAAATCTCTATCTCCATTTTGCCTGTAGGTAAAAAACATTTTAATGTCAGGTAAACAGAAAATAGATGGGAACCAGAACTATGTTACAAGTGATGTGCCTCAGGGATCTGTTCTGGGACCCCCTACTCTTCGTGATTTTTATAAATGACCTGGATGAGGAAGTGGAGGGATGGGTTAGTAAGTTTGCTGATGACACAAAGGTTGGGGGTGTTGTGGATAGTGTGGAGGGCTGTCAGAGGTTGCAGCGGGGCATCAATAGGATGCAAAACTGGGCTGAGAGGTGGCAGATGGAGTTAAACCAGGATAAGTGTGAACTGGCTCATTTTGGTAGGTCAAATATGATGGCAGAATATAATGTTAATGGTAAGACTTTTGGCAATGTGGAGGATTAGAGGGATCTTGGGTTCCGAGTCCATAGGACGCTCATAACTGCTGGCCAGGTTGACTCTGTGGTTAAGAAGGCATACAGTTCATTGCCCTTCATCAATTGTGGGTTTGAGTTTAGGAGCTGAGAGATAATGTTGCAGCTATATAGGACCCTGGTCAGACCCCACTTGGAATACTGTGCTCAGTTCTGGTCACCTCACTACAGGAAGGATATGGAAACTATAGAAAGGGTGCAGAGGAGATTTACAAGGATATTCCCTGAATTGGGGAGCATGCCTTATGATCATAGGTTGAGTGAATTCGGTCTTTTCTCCTTGGAACGATGGAGGATGCTAGGTTTCCTGATAGAGGTGTACAAGATGATGAGAGGCATTGATCGTGTGGATAGTCGGAGGCTTTTTCCCAGAGCTGACATGGCTAGCACGAGAGGGCACAGTTTTAAGGTACAGGGGAGATGTCAGGGGTAAGTGTTTTACACAGAGAGTGGTGAGTGCGTGGAATGGGCTGCCGGCGACGGTGGTGGAGGCGGGAACGATAGAGTCTCTGACTCCTGGACAGGTACATGGAGCTTAGAAAAATAGAGGGCTTTGGGTAACCCTAGGTAATTTCTAAGGTAAGGACATGTTTGGCACATCTTTGTGGGCTGAAGGGCCTGTATTATGCTGTACGTTTTCTATGTTCTATGTTCACTTACCCCGACTCTGAACTGATTCCACAACTTATCGACTAACTTTCAAGGATTCTACAACTCGTTCTCAATATTATTCATTTATTATTATGACTTTGTTTCTCTTTTCTGTATTTGCACAATTTGTTTTTTTTTGCACATTGGTTGGTTGTCTTTGTGTACAGTTTTTCACTGATTCTATTTGTTTCTTTGTATCTACTCTGGATACATGCAAGAAATTGAATCTCCATGATATGCAGTGACATATATTACTTTGATAATAAATATACTTTGGAATGCGCTGGATGAATTGATATTAAAATTCATGAGATCCATCTTTCATTTTCCTCAGTCTGAAACATCAACTATTATTCCTCTCCATGGATGCTCTCTGAGCAGCTGAGTTCCTCCAGCATTTTGTGTGTGTTCCTCTGGATTCCCAACATCTGCAGAATCCCTTGTGTTTATATATTCACCTTTACCTTCCATGTTACTCTGTGGTGTAATTGTAAGGCGTCACATCCATGTCAAGTCCCTGCAGATTGAGAGCTTGTTATTGATGTTCAAGCCTCGGTCTGTACAGAGGTGCCAGTGACACACAGCAGATGGCGCTATTGTGCTGTGATGATATCCCATTGTCAAATCTGCTGTACCACTGTGAACTGAAGTAGAATGTGTAACAGCTCTTGCTCTATCTAGGTCTTTCGAATATTGAAAGGCCTAGATAGAGTGGATGTGGAGGGGATGTTTCCTATAGTGAGGGAGTCTAGGACTAGAGGACACAGCCTAAGAATAGATTTAGAACAGGGATGAGGAGGAATTCCTTTAGCCAGAGGGTGGTGAATCTGTGGAATACATTGCCACAGACAGTTGTGGAGGTCATGCCATAGTGTATATTTAAAGCAGAGTCAGATGTCAAAATTTATGGGGAGAACGCTGGAGAATGGGGTTGAGAAGAATAATAAAGCAGCCAGGATGAAAGGCGGAGCAGACTCAATGGGCCAAATGGCCTAATTCTGCACCTATGTCTTATCTTCTTATAGTCTAAATTATAAAGAAGAAAGTATGGTAGATTAGGTGATATAAAAATGAAAAATATTGAGTTGAACAGCAAAATCTGTTGACTCTACTTCAGTTCCCAATGGTATAGCAATTTTAACAATGAAATATGATACCACAGCACAACAGCACCATCTGCTGGCTGTCACTGGCATTGAGGCTTGTAGCTCAAAACCTGCTTGGACTTAGACAAGGATGTGGTGCCATCTTGTGGCAATGGCTGAGCTGCTGATGGTTTTGTACAATACAAATTCCTGGTGCATCTTTGTACTACAGTATACCAGAAGTTCGAGAGCATCAGGGGACAGAAGTGAATATAATTGCTTTTACCAGGGAGAAGGTGCTTGGGAAACTGAAAGGTGCAAAGGTAGATAAGTCACCTGGACCAGATGGTGTGCACTCCAGAGTTCTAAAAGAGGTGACTGAAGAGATTTTGAAGGCAATAGTAATGATCTTTTAAGAATCACCAGATTCTGGAACGGTTCTGGAGGACTGGAAAACTGCACATGCCATATGAAGGGAGAAAGGCAGAAGAAAAGAAATTATAGGCCAATTAGTCTGACCTCAGTGGTTGGGATGATGTTGGAATCAATTGTTAAGGATGGAGTTTTGGGGTACTTGGAGGAACATGATAAGATAGGCCATAGTCAGGAGGGTTTCCTCAAGGGAAAATCTTGCCTGACAAATCTGTTGGAATGCTTTGAGGAAATAGCAAGCAGGAGAGACAAAGGTGAATCAGTGGATCTTGTGTACTTGGATTTTCAGAAGGCCTTTGATAAGGTGCCATACATGAGGCTGCTAAACAAGATAAGAATCCATGATATTACAGAAAAGATACTAGCATGGGTAGAGCATTAGCTGATTGGCAGGAGGCAAAGAGTGGGAATACTGGGAGCCTTTTCTGATTGGTTGCCGGTGACTAGTAGTGATCCACAGGGGTCGGTGTTGGAACCACTTCATTTTACATTGTATGTCAATGGTTTTCGATGACAGAATTGATGGCTTTGTGGCCAAGTTTGTGGACAATATGAAGATAAGTGGAGGGGCAGGTAAAGTTGAAGCAGGGAGGCAGTGTTGAAGAAGGACTTGGACAGATTAGCAGAATGGGCAAAGAAATGGAAGATGAACTACAGTGTCAGGAAGTGTATGGTCGCGCAATTTGGTAGAAGGTATAAAAGAATAGACTATTTTCTAATCAGGAGAAAATTCGAAAGTCTGAGGTGCAAAGGGATTTGGGAGTCTGGAGGATTCCCTGAAGGTTAATTTGCAGGTTGAGGCAGTAATGAGGAAAGCAAATGCAATGTTAGCATTCATTTTGAGAGCAGTAGAATATAAAAGCAAGGACGTAATGCTGAGGCTGTATAAGGCACTGGTGATGCCTCATGGTGTATTGTGAACAGTTTTGGATCCCTTATTTAAGAAGATAAGTGCTGACATTGGAGAGGGTTCAGAGGAAGTTCACAAGAATGATTCTGGAAGCGAAAGGCTTTTCATATGAGAAATGACTGATAGCTCTAGGTTTTTACTCACTGGAATTTGGAAGAATGGGGGGGGGGTGGTGATCTCATTGAAACCTATCAAATACTGAAACGCCTAGATAAAGTAGATGTGGAGAGTATGTTTCCTATGGTGGAGGAGTCTATGGCAAAGAGGCACAGTCTCAGAATAGAGGGATGTCCATTTAGAACAGAGATGAGGAGGAATTTCTTTAGCCAGGGGGTGGTGAATCTGGAATTTATTGCCACAGCTGCTCTGGAGGCCAAGTCATTTGTTATATTTAAAGCAGAGGTTGATGGTTTCTTGTTTAGTTAGGGCATGAAGGGTAGTGGAGAGAAGGCAGGAGAACAGGTTTAAGATGGATAATAAATCAGCCATGATGAAATAGCAGAGCACTTGAAGGGACATATGACCTTATTCTGCTCATGTGTCTTACAGTTTTATAGTCACTGCAGAGAATGCACAGGGAGAATCTCGTCGGAGAATTCTCCCACTCGTCAACGTCTACCGTAACCACCATGGAAGTCCTGGTGAGGATGGAAAATAGTTGTGGAGATACACGATACTGTACACGCTAGGAACTGGAGAAAAAGCAAACAAACTGTTGGAAGGACTTAGTGGGTGAAGAAACAATTTGAATTGGCTGGAAGCTGAGGCCAGATTGGAAGTCCTGGAGTCAAGGGCTGATGGCCAGAGCCTGAGTCAATGAATCTCTGTGAGTCCACTGAGGAAATCAAAGGCCCAATATTTACAAATCCACAAGTTTACTGGAGAAGCCCAAGGCCCAATGTCTGTGAATCTCTGTGAGTCTACTTGTGAAGCTGAAGTTCCAATGTCTGCAAACGCATGAGTCTACTGGAGATGCCCAAAGCCCAGTCAGTATCTGTGAATCCAGGATTCTGCTGGAGGGTGAGGATGGCTTTCCTGGGGTTAGAGGACAGTGCATATGCATGCGTAGGTGAGAGGGTGAGAGGGATAAACGGGTATTGTTGTTGTTGCTTTGTCACTTAGTATGTTCTGTTTTGCTGTGTTCTGTGATGTTCTACAAGACATGGTGGATATACTATTTTGGTGCCAGAATGTGTGTTGACACTTATAGACTGCCCCTTAGTACATCACTGGGTACATAGGATATTAACACAGATGACACATTTCACTGTACATCAAAGTACTTGTGATAAATAAATCTAATTCTGAATCTGAAGATCTGTGGAGACAAAGGGACAGTCAGTGTTTTGGTTTGAGACCCTACGTCAGGGCTTATTAAAATATTTTTGAAGATTCACTCCCAATTTGCGTTACATCTCTCCATCTTTACATAAGAGATTCAATTTATGATTGGATAATTACTTCCAAATTTTAGAACCAGCATTTCTCTGCAAAATATAATTTCAAAGTAGATTTATTATCAAGGTACGCATATATCACCATATATGTCCAACCCTGAAATTCATCTTCTTACAGACATTCACATAGAACAAAGAAATACAACAGAATCATGATAAGACTACACACAAACGAAGACTGACAATGTGCAAAGGAAAGAAATATAGGAGTTAAATTCAAACTCAGCGAGGGTACAAAGCTTGTAACAACAAAATTAGCCACACATTGCATGCCTCTGCTGATCTGTGAGTATAACTTTTGCCTCTCCTGAGGCTGAATTTCAAACCGAAAGGTTCTCTGTTTCCCTTTATGGTTCTCAAGTGAGTGGTTCAGTATGCTGGTGCCGTTCTGCAGTTTTAATGCATTAGACGTGGAAGGAGGGTGATTGAGTGATTTTAAGACAGAGGTAGGTAAGGCAGAAAGAGGATTTTGTGAAGCTAGGATTACAATCAGATCTATCACGAACTTATTCTGTCATGCATTGGGCTTGAGGACCAAAATGGCCTACTGGTACTCCCTAACTGCTATGCTGGCATGCATGTTTGCATGTAGTAGTCCAATCACTCAACTTTCTCCTAAGAAGTTGCCAGTGAATTCCGTTAATGGAGAACCCCTGTGGTTGGCTTTGTGTAACATGGGGAGGCTGATGCACGGGCAGTCATCAGGCAGTTCTTCACGGGGGGGGGGGGGTCAGGGTCCGGAGGCATGGAACACAAGATGATCAGTGACTCCTCACTGCTGCAGCCTTCCTCTGCCTTCACTGCCGTTGTGATGTGTCATCATCTTCCACCAGCTCCATGGCTGGACCTCACCGCCATGGGTGATGCTACCAGGATCTACACTCCTGACGGCATTGCTCTTGGGATCTTAGGAACTCACAAGCCTCTCCACCACAAGACAATGATCCTCAGATAAACTGTATACAGCAACTCCGTCATGATATGTTTCTTCCCTACAGAGATTATAAAGCACCATTCAAGTGCAAGATATGGGTTAAAGGGAGATTGATTGCAATTGTAAACACCTACCTAGATATACCTCCCCCCTCCCTGCACACCCAGCTCTCACTGGCTGTGATGACAACAGTAAAAGTACTGAGCGTGCTCTGTGCAGGCAGAGCTGCCATCTTTCATTAACACAAGGTCTAATCAGCCCACTTGAGTGCACAAGAGATCATTGCATTATTCCTCTTGCATAAATAAGTTTGCTTTCTACTGTTTTACCTAATATGTATTCCTATTCAAAAAGAGGTTAATGGATTATTAGCACAAGAAATTCTGCAGATGCTGGAAATCTGAAGCAACACACACACAATTGCTGGAGAAACTCAGCAGGTCAGGCAGCATCTATGGAAATGAATAAACAGCTGACGTTTCAGGCTGAGATGTCATTGTGGCACAAGAGGAGGCCATATCATGCAACATACCCCAGCTATGTGTGTCTTTGGAATGTGGGAAGAAATCTGAGCACGGACGAAACCCATGCAGAATGTCCAAATTCCTTGCAGACAGCAGCAGGAATCAAAACCCAATCACTGTAAAACTATTGTGCTAACCACAATGCTACTGGGCGCCCTTTCATTCAAGCTGCAGTCTTACCAGAGCTTGATGACTGGAGGATTAGAGTATAAGTCATGTAATTGAGCAAGATCCTCTACTCTTGTACTCAAACTCTCTTGCAATTAAAGGCCATTTGCTTTCCTAATTGCTTGCTGAACCTGCAGATTAATTTACAGGAGACACCCAGGTATCTCCGAACACCTCCACCTTTCAATCTCTTGTTATTTCAAATATATTCCTCATTTCTCTTTTCTCTTTTAGCAGACGCCTTTCAAACATTGAAACAGAAAAGCAACAGATGAGAATTCACTATTATTTTTTCACTATTATAAGAATAAACATGGAAATTGCAAAATAATTGACTATGTTTCCTAATCTCTGTATTCACCACAGAAATAAATTCTTTCATCTTTCCTTGTCTTTAGCCCTTTGGACTACTCATTTGAGTCTGAGTTATTTTTTGTAATTTATAATTTTATATTGACATGTTCACCACCCTGTCTGAAGACTATTTTCATCATGGTATAAATACAGGAGATTATGTCATGTTATGATTCAGTCCTCACTGACAGGAATGGACCTCGCCACCAACGTAAAGAGTAACTCATGACGTTCAGCTTGTTGAGTGAAATACACTCAGTGACCACTTTATTAACTGCCTCCTGTACCTAACAACATGGCCACTGAGTGATGTTCATGGTCTTCTGCTGCTGTAGCCCATCCACTTCAAGGTTTGACGTGCTGTGCACTCAGAGATGCTCTTCTGCACATCACTGTTGTAACTTGTGATTATTTGAGTTACTATTGTCAGCTTGAACCGGTCTGGCCATTCTCCTCTGATTTCTCTGGCCATTCTGCAGTTAACAAGGTGTTTTCGCCCACAGAACTGCCACTCACTGGATTTTTTTTTGTTTTTCACACCATTCTTTGTAAACTGTAGAAACTGTTGTCAGTGAAAATTCCAGTAGATCGGCAGTTTCTGAGATACTCAAACCACCCCATCTGGCACCAACAATCATTCCATGGTCAAAATCACTCATGAAAACAATCTTAATTTTGAATTTCAAATAACAGAGGGAGGCATGAACTTTTCCGGTACCAGTCCAGTTTTTAAGACTTGTACACAGATGCTGAATTATCCAGTTTGGTGAGCAGGGCATGGAAGCAGACTCCATGCCAGAAATGTGCCACTTGGAATGTTAATAAAGGGTGAAACTTGGACCTGTTGGAGGGAAGGGTATGGTTCACAAAGATGGTTGTTGGTGCAAGCATTAGTTTACCCAGTTGGGTTCCCCTGGGCATTTAACCAGCTTTACGACAGTTAAATTCCTTTTATGTTATATGTCAATGATTTGAATGATGGAATTGATGGCTTTGTTGCAAACTTTGCAGACAATACGAAGATAGGAGGGGGGCAGGTAATTTTAAGAAAGTAGAGAGACAGATTAGGAGATTGGGCAAAGAAATGACAGATGGAATGCAGTGTCAGGAAGTATATGGTTGTGCACTTGAGTAGAAAAAATGAAAGGGTTGACTACTTTGTACATGAAGAGAAAATATAAAAATCTGAGGCACAAATGGACTTGGAAGTCCTTGTGCAGGATTCCCAAAAGTTTAATTTGCAGGTTGAGTCTGTGATGAGGAAGGCAGATGTGATGTTAGCATTCATTTCAAGAGGACTAGAACTTAAAAGCAAGGATGTAAGTTTGAGACTTTATAAAGAACTGGTGAGGCTTCACTTGGAGTATTGGGAGCAGATTTTGGCCTCTTATCTTAGAAATGATGTGCTGGAACTGGAGAGGATTCAAAGGAGATTTACAAAAATGTTTCCAGGATTGAACAGCTTGTCATATGAAGAGCGTTTGATAGCTCTGGGCCTGTATTCACTGGAATTCAGAAGAATAAGGAGTGACCTAACTGAAACCTATCGAATGTGGAAAGGTCTCGATAGAGTGCATGTGGAGAGGCTGTTTCCTCTGGTGGGAGAGTCTACGATCAGAGGACACTATCTCAGAATAGTTGGTGTAGTTTTAGAATGGAGATGAGGTGGAGTTTCTTGAGGCAGACAGTGGTGATTCTGTGGATTCCAAACAATTCGTTTATTGATCATTACAGAATGTCTCTCTGGTACTTTGTGCTTCCCCACCTCCCCCTTTCCCATTTTCCCAACCATGATTCCCCTCCTCCTGCTCCCTTCCCACTCTCAGCCCACAATGGAGACCCATATCAGAATCAGGTTTATCATTACTCACGTATGTCATGAAATTTGTCTTATTTTCTTCGGCTGCAGTACATTGCAGTGCGCTAAATTACTACAGTACTGTGCAGAAGTCGTAGGCATCCCAGGTATATATATGTGCCTAAAATTTTACACACTATTGTATCTTAAAAGGCACTTAGCTGAGTATGGAGTGAGGAGACACTGTAAGCTTCTTCTACGTCTATTCCTGTACTAAAGATTGATGCCAAATCCTAATCTGCCTCCTTCCTTCTCACCAAATCAATTCCCTCAACTTACTCTCAGTCGCTGTTTTCTTCTCTTACCTGGCGTGCTAATCCATCTATTAGACCCTTGCCTTAACCCCACTCTGAGTCATAGAGTCCCAGAGCATGGGAACAGTCCCTCTGTTCATGACAACCATCAAAGTTAGTCCCATTCGACTGTGTTTGGGCCATATTCTTCTAAACTAGAAGTTCCCAGCCTGGGGTCCATGGACCCCTTGATTAATAGTATTAGGCCATGGCATAAAAAGGGTTGGGAACCCCTGCTTTACACCTGCCTGGGAATGCAGGCAGGGTAGAAGAGGGAGTGTTATCCTAATGTTCCTGTTAACTCACCCAGAACTTCTTCCTCTCCACCATCAGATTTCTGAATGCTTAACCAACTCATGAACACTACTTCACTATTTTGCTCTCTTTTAGCATTATTTATTTAATTTCTTCATACACACACACACACACACACACACACACACACATACACACACATCTTGTTTTAATTTATGGTTCTTTTATGTAATGCTCTTCACTGCGGTTGCAAAACAACAGATGTCACAACATATGTTAGTGATATTAAACCCAATCCTGATGATAACTCAGGCAAAAAAAAATTGTAAGTGGTTAAAGGTAATACACAATGTTACCCCCCTCTCATCTCCTAGCGATTATAAGTAGAAGGCCCTGATTCATCAACAAGTTAGATGACATGACATAGAGTTTAATATTAGAGTGGAATTTGACTGACAATTTACACCACAGAGAATGAATGATTTCTCACCAAAAAAAGACACCCGGGGGAGTCATTGTTGTTAATGAGTTCAATTTGTGTTCTACCGCCACCTTGTGGCTCGGAGTGAATCAAACTTAAACAGGACAAATGAAATGGAACTGTTGTGCAGAATTAAAAGCCCTCTTTCACCTTCTGGTAAAAAAATTTCCCTCTGCCCCTCCCCTCTTCTTCTATTCCCCACTGTGGCCTTTTACCTCTTCTCACCTTCCTATCATCTCTCCCTGGGTTCCCTTTCTCTTATGTCCACTCTCCTCTCTCCTATCAGGTTCTTTCCTCTCCAGCCCTTTATCTTTCCTACCCACCTGGCTTCACCTGTCACCTTCCAGCTGCCCTGACGAAGGATCTCGGCCCAAAACGTTGACTGTTCGTTTCCACGGATGCTGCCCACCTGCTGAGTTCCTCCAGCGTGTTGTAAATATACTTTTGAATTACCTGAATGCTTTGCAGTGCCAGCAATCACTGATCAGGGTTCAATTCCCACCGCTATGTGTCAGGTGTTTGTATGTTCTCCCTGTGACCCTGTGGGTTCCCTCCAAGTGCACAATCCTCACTGATCTGATTTGATGCGAATGGCGTATTTTACTGTATGTTTTGATATACATGACAAATAAAGTTCATCTTTATCTTTATTCTTAATCCTACTTTCAAGTCGATGGGTCAAAGCTCCACAAGGCAAATGTTAGCATTCATTTCAAGAGGACTAGAATATAAAAGCAAGGATGTAATGTTGAGACTTTATAAAGCACTGAGGCCTCATTTGGAGTATTGTGAGCAGTTTTGGGCCCCTTATCTAAGAAAGCATGTGTTGATCTTGGAGACAGTACAAAGGAGGTTCACGAAATCATTCCAGGACTGAAAGGCTGTTAATATGAGGAGAGTTTGATGGCTCTTGGCCTCTACTCACTGGAATTCAAAAGAATGCGGGATGACGTCATTGAAACCTACCAAATGTTGAAAGGTGAAAGGCCTTGATAGAGTGAATGCGGAGAGGATATTTCCTATGGTAGGGGAGTCTAAAACCAGAAGACACAGTCTGAAAATAGAGGTGCGTCCTTTCCGAACAGAGATTAAGCAGGATTTATTTAGCCAGAGAGTGGTGAATCTATGGAATTCGTTGCCACAGGCAGCTGTGGAATCATTGGTTATATTTTAAACAGAGTTTGATAGGTTCTTGATTATTCTAGACATAAAGGGATATGGGGAGAAGGCAGGAGATTGGGGCTGAGAGGGAAAATTGGATCAGCCATGATGAAATGGCAGAGCAGACTTGATGGGCCAAATGGCCTAATTCTGCTCCTATATATTATGTTCTTGTGTCATGTGTCTTGAAGTGTTCGGTCGAGTGTAGTAAGGGATTTTACTTCCACTCTCTTTTTGGGTGATGAGTTCCACATCCCCACCACTTGTAAATATTTTCTGGAGTGTCTTCATTTTTATCTAGCGCTGAAATCTATGTTCCCTTCCCTAGCTACTGACATCTCTACTTCCCAGTGTCCACTTTTAAAAATAATGTCTTAAAATACGTCAGGAGCCTTTTTCCACTTCTGAAGGAAAAATATAATGTTTGAACAGAGATGAGGAAGAACTTCTTTAACAGAGGGTTGTGAATCATTGCAATGCCAGCTATGGAGGCCCAATCATTGGGTATATTTAAAGTGGAGGTTGGTGGGTAGATAATTGGTAAGGGTATCAAAGGTTAAGAGAAAAGACCAGAGAATGGGGTTAGTATCAGAGAGTATATACAGGATACAACCTGAAATTGAACCATTCAGTATGGTGCTGAGAGGGGTAATAAATTAGGTATGATGGAATGGCAGAGCGACATTCGGAGCAAGGGGGCTGTGAGTAAATGACTGATTTTCGGAGCCGAGGCAGTTTTTACCAGTCGAGGTAAAAGAGAGGCAAGACTGTGCAGGCGCATGACATCAGCCAGTAGAGCACAAAAGGTTTAAAAAGAAGTCCGCCATATCCAGCAGGTAGTATTCGGAGCGGGCAGCGGAGTGAGAGGCAAAAGAGTGATAGGGCATTGGCTCAACGGGCTTAGGCAGTAACGAGGTGAGGCGAGGTAGGTTTACCGGTGTTATTTGCAGAAAGGAGGAAGTATGTGTGTGAGGCCAGTTTTCTGTGCTCGGTATCGGATGTGGGAGGTCCTGGAGTCTCCCAGCCTCCCAGACAGCCATATCTGCACCAGGTGTGTCGAGCTGCAGCTCCTAAGGGACCAGGTTAGGGAACTGGAGATGCAGCTCGATGACCTTCGCCTGGCCAGGGAGAGCGAGGAGGTGATAGAAAGCAGTTATAGGCAGGTGGTCACACCGGGGCCATGGGAGACAGACAAGTGGGTCACAGTCAGGAGGGGGAAGGGGAAGAGTCAGGTTCTAGAGAGTACCCCTGTGACTGTACCCTTGACAATAAGTACTCCTGTTTGAGTACTGTTAGGGGGGGACAGCCTACCTGGGGAAGCGACAGTGGCTGTGCCTCTGGCACAGAGTCTGGCCCTGTGGCTCAGAAGGGTAGGGAAAGGAAGAGGAAGGCAGTAGTGATAGGCGACTCTATAGTTAGGGGTTCAGACAGGCGATTCTGTGGATGCAGGAAAGAAACTCGGATAGTAGTTTGCCTCCCAGGTGCCAGGGTCTGGGATGTTACTGATCGCATCCAAGGTATCCTGCAGTGGGAGGGAGAACAGCCAGAGGTCGTGGTACATATTGGTACCAATGACATAGGTAGGAAAAGGGAAGAGATCCTGAAAAAAGAGTACAGGGAGTTAGGAAGGAAGTTGAGAAGCAGGACCGCAAAGGTAGTAATCTCGGGATTACTGCCTGTGCCACGCAACAGTGAGAATAGGAATAAAATGAGGTGGAGGATAACTGCGTGGCTGAGGGATTGGAGCAGGGGGCAGGGTTTCATATTTAAACCATAGAAAACCATAGAAACTACAGCACAGAAACAGGCCTTTTGGCCCTTCTTGGCTGTGCTGAACCATTTTCTGCCTAGTCCCACTGACCTGCACATGGACCATATCCCTCCATACACCTCCCATCTGTCCAATTTATTCTTAAATGTTAATAAAGAACCCACATTTACCACCTCATCTGGCAGCTCATTCCATACTCCCACCACTCTCTGTGTGAAGAAGCCCCCCCCCAATGTTCCCTTTAAACTTTTCCCCCCTCACCCTTAACCCATGTCCTCTGGTTTTTTTCTCCCCTTGCCTCAGTGGAAAAAGCCTGCTTGCATTCACTCTATCTATACCCATCATAATTTTATATACCTCTATTAAATCTCCCCTCATTCTTCTATGCTCCAGGGAATGAAGTCCTAACCTATTCAACCTTTCTCTGTAACTGAGTTTCTCAAGTCCCGGCAACATCCTTGTAAACCTTCTCTGCACTCTTTCAACCTTATTTATATCCTTCCTGTAATTTGGTGACCAAAACTGAACACAATACTCCAGATTCGGCCTCACCAATGCCTTATACAACCTCATCATAACATTCCAGCTCTTATACTCAATACTTTGATCAATAAAGGCCAATGTACCAAAAGCTCTCTTTACGACCCTATCCACTTGTGACGCCACTTTTAGGAAATTTTGTATCTGTATTCCCAGATCCCTCTGTTCTACTGCACTCCTCAGTGCCTTACCATTAACCCTGTATGTTCTACCTTGGTTTGTCCTTCCAACGTGCAATACCTTACACTTGTCTATATTAAACTCCATCTGCCATTTTTCAGCCCATTTTTCCAGCTGGTCCAAGTCCCTCTGCAGGCTCTGAAAACCTTCCTCACTGTCCACTACACCTACAATCTTTGTATCATCAGCAAATCTGCTGATGCAATTTACCACATTATCATCCAGATCATTGATATAGATGACAAATAACAATGGACCCAGCACTGATCCCTGTGGCACACCACTAGTCACAGGCCTCCACTCGGAGAAGCAATTCTCTACCACCACTCTTTAGCTTCTTCCATTGAGCCAATGTCTAACCCACTTTACCACCTCTCCGTGTATACCTAGTGACTGAACTTTCCTAACTAACCTCCCATGTGGGACCTTGTCAAAGGCCTTACTGAAATCCATGTAGACAATATCCACTGCCTTCCCTTCATCCACTTTCCTGGTAACCTCCTCGAAAAACTCCAATAGATTGGTCAAACATGACCTACCACGCACAAAGCCATGTTGACTCTCCCTAATAAGTCCCTGTCTATCCAAATGCTTGTAGATTCTGTCTCTTAGTACTCCCTCCAATAAATTACCTACTACCGACGTTAAACTCACCGGCCTATAATTTCCCGGATTACTTTTCGATCCTTTTTTAAACAACGGAACAACATGAGCCACTCTCCAATCCTCCGGCACCTCACCCGTAGACAGCGACATTTTAAATATTTCTGCCAGGGCCCCCGCAATTTCCCTTCGAGGTCCGAGGGAACACTCTGTCAGGTCCCGGGGATTTATCCACTTTAATTTTCCTCAAGACAGCAAGCACCTCCTCCTTTTCAATCTGTACTGTTTCCATGATCTCACTACTTGATTCCCTCAATTCCATAGACTTCATGCCAGTTTCCCCAGTAAATACAGACGCAAAAAACCTATTTAAGATCTCCCCCATTTCCTTTGGTTCCGCACATAGCCGACTACTCTGATCTTCAAGAGGACCAATTTTATCCCTTACAATCCTTTTGCTCTTAATATACCTGTAAAAGCTCTTTGGATTATCCTTCACTTTGACTGCCAAAGCAACCTCATGTCTTCTTTTAGCCCTCCTGATTACTTTCTTAAGTATTTTCTTGCACTTCTTATACTCCTCAAGCACCTGATTTACTCCCTGTTCCCTATACATTTCATACAACTCCCTCTTCTTCTTTATCAGAGTTGCAATATCCCTTGAGAACCAAGGTTCCTTATTCCTATTCAATTTGCCTTTAATCCTGACAGGAACATACAAACTCTGCACTCTCAAAATTTCCTCTTTGAAGGCTTCCCACCTACCAGTCACATCTTTGCCAGAGAACAACCTGTCCCAATCCACGCTTTTTAGATCCTTTCTCATTTCTTCAAATTTGGCCTTCTTCCAGTTCAGAACCTCAACCCTAGGACCAGATCTATCCTTGTCCATGATCAAATTGAAAATAATAGTGTTATGATCACTGGAACCAAAGTGCTCCCCTACACAGACTTCCGTCACTTGTCCTAACTCGTTTCCTAACAGGAGATCCAATATTGCATCCCCTCTAGTTGGTCCCTCTATATATTGATTTAGAAAACTTTCCTGAACACATTTTACAAACTCTAAACCATCTAGTAGACCCCTAACAGTATGGGAGTCCCAATCAATGTATGGAAGATTAAAATCCCCTACCACCAGAACTTTATGTTTCCTGCAGTTGCCTGCTATCTCTCTGCAGATATGCTCTTCCAAGTCTCGTTGACTATTGGGTGGTCTGTAATACAATCCCACTAATGTGGCCATACCTTTCCTGTTTCTCAGCTCCACCCATAAGGACTCAGTAGACAAGCCCTCTAATCTGTCCTGCCTGAGCACTGCTGTAATATTTTCCCTAACAAGCAATGCTACTCCCCTACCTTTCATTCCTCTGCCTCGATCACATCTGAAACATCGGAACCCTGGAATATTAAGCTGCCAGTCCTGCCCCTCCTGTAGCCAAGTTTCACTGATTGCTATAACGTCATAATTCCACATGTCAATCCACGCCTTCAACTCATCCGCCCTCCCTGCAATACTCCTAGCATTGAAATATATACACCTCAGAAGATTTTTACCACCACGCACAACCTTTCTATGAGCGGATTTGCTTGAACTTTTAACATCATTTATTTTCACCCCAGCCACACTGTCAGCTCTGGCACTCTGGTTCCCATCCCCCTGCAAATCTAGTTTAAAGCCTCCCCAATAGCATTAACAAACCTCCCTGAAAGGATGTTGGTCCCCCTGTAGTTCAAGTGTAACCCGTCTCTTTTATACAGGTCCCACCTGCCCCAGAAGAGGTCCCAATGATCCTGAAATCTGAAACCCTGCCCCCTACACCAGTACCTCAGCCACTTGTTCATCCTCCAGAGCATCCTATTCCTACCCTCACTGGCACCTAGCACAGGTAGCAATCCTGAGATTACCACCCTTGAGGTCCTGCTTTTCAACTTCCTACCAAGCTCTCTATACTCACTCTCCAGGACCTCCTCACTCTTCCTTGCTATGTCATTGGTACCGATGTGCACCACGACATCTGTCTGGTCACCCTCCCACTTCAGAATGTCATGCAAGCGATCAGAGACATCCTTGACCCTGGCACCCGGGAGGCAACAAACGATCCTGGATTCTCTGTCACGACCACAGAACCTCCTATCTACACCTCTAACTATCGAGTCCCCTATCATTACTGCTCTCCTCTTTTTCCACCCTCCCTTCTGCGCTGCAGAGCCAGACTCAGTGCCAGAGATTCGGCTACTGCAGCTTGTCCCAGGTAAGTCATCCTCCCCAACAGTATCCAATGTGGTATACTTGTTGTTGAGGGGAATAGCCACAGGGGAACCCTGTTCTGCCTGCCCTTTCCTCTTCCCTCGCCTGACAGTAACCCAATTTCCTGTCCTCTGCTCCTTTGGCGTAACTACCTCCCTGTAGCTACTACCTATAATCTCCTCATTCTCCCGAATGATCCGCATGTCATCCAGCTCCTGCTCCAGTTCCCTAACGCGGTTTGTCAGGAGCTGCAGCTGGATGCACTTCTTGCAGGTGTCGTTGTCAGGGACACCAGAGGGCTCCCTAACTCCCCACATCCTGCAAGAGGAGCATTCCAACATCCTGCCTGGCATTCTCACCGCACTAAACAATCTGAACAAAGAACTTACCGGAACCTACCCTGGCCTCTGGATCATTGGGACCTCTTCTGGGGCAGGTGTGACCTGTACAAAAAGGATGGGTTGCACTTGAATCCCGCGGGACCAATATCCTGGTGGGGAGGTTTGCTAAGGCTACTGGGGAGAGTTTAAACTAGAATTATTGGGAGGTGGGAACCAAACTGAAGAGACTGGAGAAGAGGAGGTTGGCTCACAAATAGAGAAAGCTTGGAGACAGTGCGAGAGGGAGGATAGGCAGGTGATAGAGAAGGGACGTGCTCAGACCGAAGGTTTGAGATGCATCTATTTTAACGCAAGGAGTGTTGTGAACAAGGCGGATGAGCTTAGAGCATAGATCAGTACTTGGAGGTATGATGAAATGGCCATTACAGAGGCTTGGATGGCTCAGGGACAGGAATGGTTACTTCAAGTGCTGGGTTTTAGATGTTTCAGAAGGACAGGGAGGAGGGTAAAAGAGGTGGGGGTGTGGCACTGTTGATCAGAGATAGTGTCACGGCTGCAGAAAAGGTGGATGCCATGGAGGGATTGTCTACAGAGTCTCTGTGGCTGGAGGTTAGGAACAGGAAAGGAGTCAATAACTTTACTGGGTGTTTTTTATAGGCCACCCTATAGTAACAGGGATATCGAGGAGCAGATAGGGAAACAGGTCCTGGAAAGTTGTAATAATAACAGAGTTGTTGTGAGAGAGATTCTAATTTCCCAAATATTGATTGGCATCTCCCTAGAGCAAGGGGTTTAGATGGGGTGGAGTTTGTTAGGTGTGTTTAGGAAGGTTTCTTGACACAATATGTAGATAAGCCTACAAGAGGAGAGGCTTACCTTGATTTGGTATTGGGTATGAACCTGGTCAGGTGTCAGATCTGTCAGTGGGAGAGCATTTTGGAGATAGTGATCATAATTCTATCTCCTTTACAATAGCATTGGAGAAAGATAGGAACAGACAAGTTAGGAAAGCGTTTAATTGGAGTAAGGGGAATTATGAGGCTATCAGGCAGGAAATTGGAAGCTTAAATTGGAAACAGATGTTCTCAGGGAAAAGTACGAAAGAAATGTAGCAAATGTTCAGGGAATATTTGTGTGGAGTTCTGCATAGGTACGTTCCAATGAGACAGGGAAGTTATGGTAGGGTACAGGAACCGTGGTGTACAAAGCTGTAATAAATCTAGTCAAGAAGAAAAAAGCTTACAAAAAGTTCAGAGAGCTAGGTAATGTTAGAGATCTAGAAGATTATAAGGCTAATAGGAAGGAGCTTAAGAAGGAAGATAGGAGAGCCAGAAGGGGCCATGAGAAGGCCTTGGCAGGCAGGATTATGGAAAACTTCAAAGCATTCTACAAGTATGTGAAGAGCAAGAGGATAAGACGTGAAAGAATAGGACCTATCAAGTGTGACAGTGGGAAAGTGTGTATGGAACCAGAGAAAATAGCAGAGGTACTTAATGAATACTGTACTTTACTTCAGTATTCACTATGGAAAAGGATCTTGGTGATTGTAGTGATGACTTGCAGCAGACTGAAAAGCTTGAGCATGTAGATATTAAGAAAGAGGATGTGCTGGAGCTTTTGGAAAGCATCAAGTTGGATAAGTCACCGGGACCAGATGAGATGTACCCTAGGCTACTGTGGGAGTCGAGGGAGGAGATTGCTGAGCCTCTGGCGATGATCTTTGCATTATCAATGAGGATGGGAGAGGTTCCGGAGGATTGGAGGGTTGCGATGTTGTTCCTTTATTCAAGAAAGGAAGTAGAGATATCCCAGGAAATTATAGACCAGTGAGTCTTACCTCAGTGGTTGGTAAGTTGATGGAGAAGGTCCTGAGAGGCAGGATTTATGAACATTTGGAGAGGTATAATATGATTAGGAATAGTCAGCATGGCTTTGTCAAGGGCAGGTTATGCCTTACAAGCCTGATTGAATTTTTTGACGATGTGACTAAACTCATTGATGAAGGAAGAGTAGTAGATGTAGTGTATATGGATTTTAGCAAGGCATTTGATAAGGTACCCCATGCAAGGCTTATTGCCCACAGAAGGCAAAGAGTGGTTGTAATATAATAGGCATGCGTTAGTCTCGTGAGACCATATATTTGTGCCTTGGAAGGTTTCCAGGGCGCAGGCCTGGGCAAAGTTGTATGGAAGACCGGCAGTTGCCCATGCTGCAAGTTTCCCCTCTCCACGCCACCGATGTTGTCCAAGGGAAGGGCACTATGGCCAATACAGCTTGGCACTGGTGTCATCGCAACGCAATGTGTGGTTAAGTGCCTTGCTCAAGGACACAACACGCTGCCTCAGCTGAGGCTCAAACTAGCGACCTTCAGATCACTAGACCAATGCCTTAACCACTTGGCCACGTGCCAACACAAGTGGTTGTAAACGGGTCATATTCTGCATGGAGGTCGGTCACCAGTAGAGTGCCTCAGGTTTCTGTTCTGAGATCCTTACTCTTGATGAGTTTTATAAATAACTTGGATGAGGAAGTGGAGGGATGGGTTAGTAAGTTTGCTGATGACACAAAGGTTGGGGGTATTGTGGATATTGTGGAGGGCTGTCAGAAGTGACAGCGGGACATTGATAGGATGCAAAACTGCGCTGAGAAGTGGCAGATGGAGTTCAACCCAGATAAGTGTGAAGTGGTTCATTTTGGTAGGTCAAATATGATGGCAGAATATAGTATTAATGGTAAGACTCTTGGCAGTGTGGGAGATCAGAGGGATCTTGGGGTCCAAGTCCATAGGACACTCGAAGCAGCTGCGCAGGTTGGCTTTGTGGTTAAGAAGGTATACGGTGTATTGGCCTTCATCAATCGTGGAATTGAATTTAGGAGCCAAGAGGTAATGTTGCAGCTGTATAGGACCCTGGTCAGACCCCACTTAGAGTACTGTGCTCAGTTCTGGTTGCCTCACTACAGGAAGGATGTGGAAGCCATAGAAAGGGTGCAGAGGAGATTTACAAGGATGTTGCCTGGATTGGGGAGCATCCCTTATGAGAATAAGTTGAGTGAACTCGGCTTTTTCTCCTTGGAGCGATGGAGGATGAGAGGTGACCTGATAGAGGTATATAAGGTGATGAGAGGCATTGATCGTGTAGATAGACAGAGGCTTTTTCCCAGGGCTGAAATGGTTGCCACAAGAGGGCACAGGTTTAAGGTGTTGGGGAGCAGGTACAGAGGAGATGTCAGGGGTAAGTTTTTTACTCAGAGAGTGGTGAGTGCGTGGAATGGGCTGCCAGCAATGGTGGTGGAGGTGGATACGATAGGGTCCACCTCCACCACCATTACTAGGGGTAAGCCTAGTAATTTCTAAGGTAGGGACATGTTCGGCAGAACTTTGTGGGCCGAAGGGCCTGTATTGTGCTGTATGTTTTCTATGTTTCACACCCCATGAGCCAAATGACCTCATTCTGTTCCCATGTCTTGTGGTTGTTATTGTATGTGGCTGCTTTTCTGAAATGCCCATCTTAACATACTGAATGGCTGTTACGCTCGTACTTCCCCGTGTTAATTTTTTTTCAAAAAGTAACATCTGAAAATACCTTAGGAGCCTTTTTCCTCTTTTAAAGGAACATTCAGTTGTTTTTATTGTACAGGTCTGGTTTTCCTTAATGTCTGTCCAAACAAAGCGGAAGGGCCTCAGCTTGCTGTGTCTCTGGATGTGATAACAATGTGCAGCCTTCCCTGACTGAGAGGCAAGGCGAGCTAACAGTGCCACACTGTCACTTTGTGACAGAAAACAAACCAGTTTTAAAACAACGCAAGTGTTGAAGAGGTTAAACATGTTAATGGACCATATGTCATTCCTGAAATCAAAGTGGAGTGATGTTGGAATGCCAGTTCAAACACCATTACCTGGAAACATTTCTTCTGTTGTTTTCCCAGGATTCAATTTCCTTTCTCCTCCAAATGCTTTAATCACACATCTGGTAACCATTTGTTGGGGGGAAAAGGAAGCCAGTTGTTCCTCTCAGATGAGTGTTATTTAACACTTTTTCGAAGTGATTTTGACATGTTGGTTGTGAAGTTTGCTTTCAATATTTGGACGTTAGATGTCAGCTGATGTTTGAGCCAATGTTTGTGTCCCTTTCCATATGTTGTGTTGCTTGTCTTGAACTGGCAGTTTTGGGGGAAGAGTTGTGACTAGGCCTAGTTGGGAGTTGTTCAAAGTTCAAAGTAAAGTTTATTCATCACAGAACATACATGTCACCACATACAACCCTGAGGTTCATTTTCCTGCGGGCATACTCAGCAAACCTATAGAATAGTAAGTATAACAGGATCAATGAAAGATCAAGTAGAGCATAGAAGACAACAAACTGTGCAAATATGAATACAAATAAATAGCAATAAATAACAAGAACATGAGATAACAAGATTAAAGAGTCCTTAAAGTGAGATCATTGGTTGTGGGAACACCTCAATGAAAGGGCATTAACACAAGAGAATTTGCAGATACTGTAAATCCAGTCCCATTGAAGGGTCACAGTCTGAACTATCAACTGTTTACTCTTTTCTATAGATGCTGCCTGGTCTGCTAAGTTCTGCCAGCATTTTGCGTGTGTTTCAATGAATGGGCAAGTCAGTGTAGTTATCCACTTTTGTTTAAGAGCCTGATGGTTAAGGGATAGTAGTTGTTCTTGAACCTGGTAGTGCGAGTCCTGAGGCTCTTGTACCTTTTACCTGACGGCAACAGCGAGAAAAGTGCATGGATTGGGTGGTGAAGATCTCTTATGATGAATACTGCATTCCTATGACAACATTTCTTGTAGATATGCTCAATGGTTGGGAGGGCTTTACCTGTGATGTACTAGGCCGAATCCACTACATTTTGTTGGATTTCCCGTTCAAGGGCATTGGTGTTTCCATACCAGGCCGTGATGCAGCCAGTCAGTAAACTCTCTACTACACATCTATACAAGTTTGTCAAAGTTTCTGATATCATGCTGAATCTCTACAGACTCCTAAGAAAGTAGAGGCACTGCTGTGCTTCCTTTCTAATTGCATTTACATGTTGTGACTCTCGACCAAGGTGGGGAGGGGGGCAAGTAGGTGACAAGTGAATAGTAGGGGTTTGTTGTAAAAATTGGTCCTCCGGTGTCTGACATTGTCATTAAATTTCTTTTAACTTTTTTAGTTCCTTTTTGAGTGAGTTTCCCCTGACACTTGTATGAAGAGTCCTTTACGACCCTAGATTGCTCATTCTGCATGTGGATTAACAAGTGGACTGTAAAGGCACTGATTCAGCTATTTATTTGTATTTACATTTGCACAGTTTGTTGTCTTCTATGCTCTATTTGGTCTTTCATTGATCCTGTTATAGTTACTATTGATCCTGTTATAGACGATGTCCTGGATACTACAGAGGCTGGTGCCCATTATAAAGCTGACTACGTTTACAACTCAAAGTCGCTTCATTTGATTCTGTGCAGTAGCCCCCTCCCCATACCAGGCAGTGACACAGTCAGTTAGAATGCTGTCCAGTGTATATCTGTAGAAATTTGTTTTTGTTGACAAACCAAATCTCCTCAAACTCCTGATGAAATATAGCCGTTGTTGTGCCTTCTTTGTAGCTGCATCAACATATTTCTGTTTCTATATAATCAGCAGTATACATGTGATTGTTCTGGGAGTTTTTCGGTGATTACAGCTGCCCATGTATTTTTCTGGAAACATCAAGTTGCAGTGGCGGGTATCATATGACTTGAATCTGGCTATTAATGGAATTTACTGTAAAACCAGACCACCTTTGTTCATGTTCTACTTCCCCTGATCTTTCCCCCACACCTACCTCCCTACCTCCCTCTCTCTCTCTCTTACATTTTCTCTCTCTCTCACTCTGTCTTTCATTCTCTCTCTGTCTCATTCACTCTTTCATTCTCACTCATTCTCTCTCTTTCATTCTCTCCCTCTTTCATTTTCTGTCTCTCTCTTTCATTCTTTCTCTCTCTCTCTCTCTCATTCTTTCTCTCTTATTCTCTCTTTCATTTTCTCTCTCTCTTTCATTTCTTTCTCTTTCATTCTCTCTCTTCATTTTCTCTTTCATTCTCTGTCTATCTCTCTCTCTCCCTTCATTCTCTCTGAGCATTTGATGCCTCCAGGCCAGTACTCACTGGAGTTGAGGAGGGGTCTCATTGAAACCTATTGAATGTTGGAAGGCCTCAGTAGAGTGGATGTGAAGGAGATGTTTCCTCTGCTGGGAAGTCTAAGACCAGAGGACACAGCCTCAGGATAGAGGGCTGTCCTCTTAGCACTGAGGTGAAGAGGAATTTCTTTAGCCAGGGAGTGGTGAATATGTGGAATTCGTTGCCACAGGCTGTTGTGGAGGGCAAGTCATTGGTTATATTTAAGGCAGAGCTTAATAGGTTCTTGGTTAGTCAGGGCAGGAAGGGTTATGGGGAGAAGGCAGGAGATTACGGCTGAGATGGAAATGCATCAGTCATGATGAAATGGCAGAGCAGATTCAATAGGTCAAATGGCATAATTCTGTTCCTATATCTTGTGCTCTCTCTTTGTGCTTCTTCTCCCTTTGCCTGTGTTCTTGTAACGATTAAATGATCGGATGCAACAAGTTTCATGTCTCATTCTTAACTTCTGAAGAACCTTTGGATCACAGAAGCATCAGGATCCAACATGGTGCTGAATTTCTTTAAAAAACACCTGACCTTAAATTTGCTGCAGTAGGTGATAGTAAACTCTATATCTCTCTACTACATCCTAATCCAATTATCTCTCTGTGCCAAGAATTCACTATTCCTGACCATGAGGTTACTATTTCCTGTTTACACACACTCTGTGGTTCTTAAGTAATTGGAACCCTTAGAATGTCTCATTTGGTTGAAGTGGAATCAGTGGGTCCCTGAGCTTGCTACGTTGTTCCATTCACTGAATGCATCTCCAGTTTGTATGGATGAGGTTTTAACTTTGCCAGTGCAGCAACAATGTTACAATAATTATCATCACCCAAGGAAAGGAAAGGCAGATACAGTATTGGAAGAATACAATATTCAAAGTTCAAAGTAAATGTATTATTAATGTCAGTCTTCTTCAACATACAATACCCTGGTTGACTTTAGACCATATAGGTCAGGATATAGGAGCAGAATTAGGCCATTTGACCCATCGAGTCTCTTCTGCCATTTCATCATGGCTGATCTATTTCCCTTAGCCCCAGTTTCCTACCTTCTCCCAGCATCTCTTAATGCCCTGACCAATTAAGAATCTATCAACCTCTGCCTTGAATATACCCGTTCGACATCTACAGCCAAGTGTGGCAATGAATTCCACAGATTTTCTTGTAGGCATTCACAGTGGATCAAAGAAATACAACAGAATCATTGAAAAACTACACCACAGACTAGCAACCAACCAATGTGCAAAGGAAGACAATCTGTGCCAATACAAAATAAAATAATAATAAATAACTAAATAAATAAGAAAATAAAAATATTGAGAACTTGAAAGTGAGTTCATTGGGTGTGGAATCAGTTCAGAGTAAAGTTATCCATACCAGTTCAGGAGCATGATCCTTCATGTCTGTCGTCAAGACTACTACTTTCTTCTGTAAAATGAATGTGCAGAACTTTGAATATATACATCACTGCAAAAGTCTAAGGTTCATATATATATATATAGCCAGGTTGTCTGAGACTTTTTCGCAGTACTGTACTGTATTTGCCAATGTGGAGCAGAGAACAAGTTTGTAAATCTAACGGGAGCAAAGGATGTTGAGAATGGTGATTGCAAATGAAGAAGAATGCCAGACACCAAGCAAGGTCATTTAACACCAAAGAATTGATTTATTGATCATTACAGAATGTCTCTCTGGTGCTTCCTGCTCCCTTCCCCTTTTCCCAACCATGATTCCCCTCTCCCTACCCCCTTCCCACTGTCAGTCCACAATAGAGACCCATATCAGAATCGTTTATCATCATTCACACATCATGAAATTTGTTTCTTTTTGCAGCAGCAGTACAGTGCAATACATAAAATTACTACAGTACTGTGCAAAAGTCTTAGACTCCTCAGATATATATATGTGCCTAAGAATTTTGCACAGTACTGTATTTATTTTGGTTTTGTTGCAGATGCAATGCATAAAACTGGAATTTTTGTCGGGATTTATATCCACAAAAATATTGTAGGCATTGGATATTTATTTATAGAAGCGTTATACATTTTGAAGGAGTTCAGACGATGAAGTTGAGGGTTGCTTTGTGTACTCAGATGTGCGTCTTGGCAATCCCCTTTGAAGTTTGAGAGAAGGCAATTATATTCAACACGTGTTGTCCAAAAGGGCCAGATTTCAGTGGAAGAAATGCACATAGCTGGCGTGGGTGTGGAATTTGGGTACATATCTGCAGCCCAGGGAAGGTGCAGAAAGTATTTATTGAGAGATCAGTTTTATAAGCAGGCACATTCAGACAGAGTTGAAGCAGGTTGCTAATATTTAGCTGCGATCATTAGTGAACTCAGTGTTGTAGGGCAGTGAGTGAAAATCTCAACAGAAACAAAGAAGTTCATATTCATACAATAACTTTGTTATGAAAAGTCCACGTTCAAAATGTCAGTATTTCTCTATATATCACTAAAGCGGCTTATCCTGCTTTGATGTTCCAGACATAAACTCCAGATTCTGTAAGTGCAAAAAATCTAAAGTGACAATTACAACAGCTCGGCCTGGAATGTCGACTGGTTATTCCTTTCCGTAGATTTTGCCTGACCTGCTGAGTCCCTCCAGCATTTTGAGTGTGTTACTCTGGATAGTCCAGTAGTCCGTTGTTTCAGATCTTTTGTTTTTATTTGTTTTGGACTTTGAAAAAGACACCTCTCACTGTCGTATTTAAAACCCTGCACACTAGCATCAGTCTTATGGTTGAAAGAGTACAGAAAAAATTTACAACGATGTTGCTGGGTCTGGAGGACCTGAGTTTTAAGGAAAGATTGAGTAGGTTAGGACTTTATTCCTTGGAATGTAGAAGATTGAGAGGAGATTTGATAGAGGTATACAAAATTATGAGAGGTATAGATAGGGTAAATGCACGCAGCCTTTTTCCACTGAAGTTGGGTGGGACTACAACCAAAGGTTATGAGTTAAAGGTGAAAAATTTAAAGAAGGCATGAGGGTCGTGAGAGTGTGGAGCGAGCTGCCAGCACATATGGTACAAGTGAGCTTGATTTCAATGTTTAAGAGAAGTTTGGATAGATACGTGGATGGTAGGGATATGGAGAGCTAAGGTCCTGGTGCAGGTCGATGGGAGTAGGCAGTTCAAATAGTTCGGTTCGAAATAAATAGACCGCAGCGGCTGTTTCTATGCTGTACTTTTCTATGACTATGATTTTTCGAAGGTAATGGCTTTTAAAAACAGAATGATAACTGAACAAAGAAAGCAGTCGGCCTTTGAAAGTTACCTGCTGCTCAAGTAGACAAACTGTGAAAGACAATAGGAAGGGATGCAGACTGGATAAAGAGAAATTATATAGGTGACCCACCAAAATAAACGTAGGCTGATTTGGGAGTGAGGCCCAGCTCCATGGAATAGTAGATTGTTTCACATGGTGCACTATACCACATTGAGAATGCATTAGATGTCTGAGTAACAGGCAGATATGGATTTGGAATCGGTCACTTTCTGCTTCCAAGCTAAGCTCTTACTGTAAAGCTGCTGTTAAATCACATTGTGTGATAATCTTGGAAACAGAAACAAGAATACGATATATTTTTAATTTAAATCTTTGTCCTGATGTCAGAAACTGTGTGGAGTTTACACTAAATATTAAATCCTAAAAATTGGCTTGGACAGCAGGTTCCACTAGAAACACACACAAAATGCTGGGGGAACTCAGCAGGCCAGGCAGCATCTATGAAAGAGAGCACAGTCGATGTTTCAGGCCAAGATCCTTGAGTAGGGCTTGAGAAAAAAAGATGAGTAGAGTTAAAAGGTGGAGGGAGGGGAGGGAGAAACACAAGGTGATAGGTGAATCCAGGAGGGGGAACTCTACTATTCATCTTTTTTTCTCCAGTCCTGACGGAGACTGTGCTCTTTTCCATAGATGCTGCCTGGCCTGCTGAGTTCCTCCAGCATTGTGTGTGTTGCTTGGATTTCCAGCATCTGCAGATTTTCTCTTGGTTTTGATTAGGTTCCATTAGGATGATTTTTTATCGCAAAATGCAGGTATTACTGACAAATCCTGCATGTAATACCCACTTCTCTTGAGAAAATATAAGTAGGCAAGTACAGTGTAGATTCCCAAGAATGTGGACAAGATCGAGAGCCTCTAATTTGCTGCTGTTATATCTCCAGGTTTTAGTAACCCTACACTCAAGAGTCTAGGTATCTATTTCAAATGTGTTGGTCACCTGTTAGCCTGAACAGTTTTGGATCCAACATACTCCCGATTATTCTCTAGTCTTATTTCAATGTCTCCCTTCATTAGACAGTTCCAAAAGCCATTGGTGCAACACAATAGTTCAGTGCTGTCAAAGTCAAGGGTGGGACGGTGGAAACCTGATTGGTTGAGGAATAACCAATCAGGAGGGACAGATGATGGGAGTTGAGTACATAGCTGATATCTTTTTGTAAATGTTGGCACTATTAGATTATAAAGTCCTGTTTTATTGTCATTTAGTAATGCATGCTTTAAGAAATGATACAATATTTCCTTTGGTGTGATATCACAAAACACAGGACAGACCAAGACTGAAAAAACTGACAAAACCACATAATTATAACATATAGTTACAGCTGTGCAACAATACCATAACTTGATGAAGAAGTCCATGAGCACAGTAAAGTTCAAAGTCTCTCAAATGTCCCACATCTCATGCAGACAGGAGAAGGAAGAAAAACTCTCCCTGTCATACTGACCACAATCCGACTTTGAGTCATCCGAAAACTCCAAGCTCTGATCAGCTCTCCGACACCGAGTACTGAGCGCCATCTCTGTCCGAATGATTCAACCTCCTTCTCGGTCGCCAAAAGCAGGCAAGGCCAGGGATTTTGAGGCCTACCCTCCGAAAGATTCCCAACCACGCAGTAACGACAGCAGCGAACGAGCGTTTCAGAAATTTCACTATTTTCGCTATTTTTTGTAAGTTTGATTTTTGATATACCTAATAAGTATCCTTGCATTAAAGTATGAAGCAACTCCAGCCATTTTTTTCCTTTGGTCGTACCCATGTATCTGTCAGGCAGCAACAGAGGCATAGTGGTCAGTGTAACACTATTACAGCGCCAGTGACACAAACACCTACGTCAGGATGCTGTTCATCGACTATAGCTCAGCATCTAATACCATCATTCCCACAATCCTGATTGAAAAGTTGCAGATCCTGGGCCTCTGTACCTCCTTCTGCAACTGGATCCTCGACTTCCTAATGAGAAGACCACAGTCTGTGCAGATTGGTGATAACATATCCTCCTCACTGACGATCAACACTGGCGCACCTCAGGGGTATGTGCTTAGCCCACTGATCTACTCTCTGTATACACATGATTGTGTGGCTAGGCAGAGCTCAAATACCATCTATAAATTTGCTGACAATACAACCATTGTTGGTAGAATCTCAGATGGTGACCAGGGGGCGTACAGGAGTGAGATATGCCAACTAGTGGAGTGGTGCTGTAGCAACAACCTGGCTCTCAACGTTAGTAAGACAAAGGGGAGCTGATTGTGGACTTCAGGAAAGGTAAGACGAAGGAACACATACCAATCATCATAGAGGGTTCAGAAGTGGAGAGAGTGAGCAGCTTCATGTTCCTGGGTGTCAACACAAAATATTCTGCAGATGCTGGGGTCAAAGCAACATGCACAACACGCTGGAGGGACTCAGCAAGTCAGGCAGCATCCGTGGAAATGAACAGTCAACTTTTCGAGCCGAGACGTTGACTGTTTGTTTCCACGGATGCTGCCCGACCTGCTGAGGTCCTCCAGCGTGTTGTGTGTGTTCCTGGGTGTCAAGATCTCTGAGGATCTCACCTGGGCCCAACATATTGATGTAGTTATAAAGAAGGCAAGACAGGGGCTATACCTTATTAGGAGTTTGAAGAGATTTAGCGTGTCAACAAATACACTCAAAAACTTCTATAGTTGCACCGTGGAGAGCATTCTGACAGGCTGCATCACTGTCTGGTATGGAGGAGCTACTGCACAGGACTGAAAGAAGCTCCAGAAGGTTATAAATCTAGTCAGGTCCATCTTGGGTACTAGCCTACAAAGTACCCAGGACATCTTCAGGGAGCGGTGTCTCAGAAAGGCAGCGTCCATTATTAAGGACCTCCAGCACTGAGGATATGCCCTTTTCTCACTGTTACCATCAGGTAGGAGGTACAGAAGCCTGAAGGCACACACTCAGCGATTCAGGAACAGCTTCTTCCTCTCTGCCATCTGATTCCTAAATGCACATTGAATCTTTGGACATTTCCTCACTTTTTTTTAAATATACAGTATTTCTGTTTTAGCACTTTTTTAATCTATTCAATATACATCATTGATTTACTTGTTTATTTATTATTACTTTTATTTTATTTATTATTATTTTGTTTTCTCTGCTAGATTATGTATTGCATTGAACTGCTGCTGCTAATTTAACAAATTTCATGGCACATGCCGGTGATAATAAACCTGATTCTGATTCTGACCTGGGTTCAATTCTCTCCGCTACATGTAAGGAGTTTGTACATTCTCCCTGTGACCACATAGGTTTCCTCTGGGTGCTCTGGTTTCCTCCCACATTCCAAAGACATAGGGGGTAGTAGGTTAATTGATCACATGGATATAATTGGGTAGTGAGTGCTTGTTAGGCTGGAAGAGCCTGTTACTATGCTGTATGTGTAAATAAAAATAAAAAGTGTTAATTTTATTTGTATTATGGGTTTACACTTCCCATCTCCTTTCCCCAATTCCACCCCCCTGGCAACATGCTACAATTCCATGATATTGATTTTCTCATGATAGCCCATAAACAAGAGCTTTAATGTTGTTCATACTGTTTGTTGAATCACTTAGAGAAACACAAAATAAAATTAACGTTTCCCTGGAGTGGCAGTAAGTATGTAAGCTGATGAATAGCACTTTAGTGATTGTGTGGGGGATTGGATCAATGGAGTGTGAGTTGTTCAGTTCAAATTTTCTTCTTCAATGATCACAGTTCCACACATTCTGTGCACGTGCACCTGAAGTTTACATTCATACCACTGAGGGGAGCTATTGTACATAGTAAACACACAAAATGCTGGAGGAACTCAACAGTCAGGCAGCATCTATGGAAATAAACAAACTGTCAGTATTGTCACAGACTGGAAAGAAAGGGAGAACTCTGTCAAACCTTTGGCGTTTGACTGGTTACTTTAGGAAGCTTGTGCAGTGCACTAGCAACACAACTCTTTGTAGTATTTGTCATGTAAACTTGGTCCAGTTGGAAGGGCGTTAGGAATTTAATTTACACACAAAATGCTAGAAGAACACAGCATACCGGGCAGCATCTATGGAGGAGGGGGATAAACCGTCGATGTTTTGGGTCAAGACCCTTCATCAAGACTGTCTTCATATTCTTATCCATGTTCTCCTCTACCTCCATGATGAAGCCACTCTTAGGTTGGAGGAGCAACGCCTCATATTCTGTCTTGATAGCCTTTAAACTGATGACACGTACATCAGTTTTCCTTACTTTGGTAATCTCTCCCACCATCATTCTTTCTTTCTTCTATTCCCTATTCTGGTTACCCTTTTGCCCTTTTCTTCTCATCTTCTTCCGGTTCTTCTCCTTCCCTTTCACTGAAGGACCACTCTCCTCTCTTATCAGACTGCATCTTCTACAGCCCTTTACCTTTTGCACATATCCCCTCCTAGCTTCTCACTTCATTCCTCTCCCCTAACCACTGGAGTCAGTTATCACCAGCCAGCATGTACCCCCTCTTACCAACTTCTTTATTCTGACTTCCAGCCCATTCCTTTCCAGTCCTGATGAAGGGTCTCGACCCAAAACTTTGACTGTTTATTCCCCTCCTCCATAGATGCTGCCTGACCTGCTGAGTTCCCGCAGCATTTTGTGTGTGTTGCTCGAGATTTCCAGCATCTGCAGAATCTCTCGTGTTTGGAATTTAATTTAAACAATTTACAACTGCAGCTGTTTGCAGCACCTGGCCAGTCTTTGCATTTTAGAAAGTCCCACAGACAACATTATTGTGGTAACCAAGAAAGTTTTCATTGTTAATTGTCTTGAAAGGCCTGACAGAGCTTTCTTTTTCTCCTTCAGATGGATGTGAGTTTCCCCAACAAAGCCTGCATTTAGTGTGATTATCTAATTCCTCTTAAGAGGTGTTCTTTTTTAATTCTCCACCATAAAAGTGATGAATTTTAATCAAAATGCTGAAGTATAGGGTCATAAGAGAAGTACAGCACTGAAAGGCCCTTTGGCCCATCTAGTACATGCCTAAACCATTTAAACTGCCTAATCCCATTGACCTGCAGTAGGACCATAACCTTCCATACTCTGACCATCCTTTATCCAAACTTCTCTTAAACATTGAAATGGAGCTCACATCCACCACTTCTGCTGGCAACTCGTTCCACACCCTCACCAACCTCTGAGTGAAGAAGTTTCCCCTCATGTTCCCCTTAAACTTTTCGCCTTTCACCCTTAACCCATGACCTCTGGTTGTAGTTCTACCCAACCTCAGTGGAAAAAGCCTCCTTGCATTAACTCTATCTATACCCTTTATAATTGTGTATACCTAATAAACATAAACAGAAAATGCTGCTAACACACAGCAGGTTGGGAAGATCCGTGAAAGGAAAAGCAAAGTTAACGTGTCAGGTTGAAGACCCTTGGTTGGAACTGCATTTTGACCCATCAGCAATCAAAAGCACGGATATATTTCTTGTCAGGTAATATCACAGAATAGAGACACGAGAGACTGCAGAAGCTAGAGCAACAATCATCGGGTCGAGCAGCATCTGTGGGAGGAAAGTAATTGTCGGCGTTTTGGGAGTATTGCTACTTGGAGAAGAAATGAAGATTAAGATTAGCTTTATTTGTCAGATGTACATTGAAATGGGCACGTAGGCATGTGGCCAAATGGCTAAGGCACTCGACTAGCAACCTGAAGGTCATGAGTTCGAGACCCAGCCGCGGCAGCATGTAGTGTCCTTGAGCTTAACCACACAGTGCTCTGCGACGTCACTGGTGCCAAGCTGTATCGGCCCTTGCCCTTCTCATGGACAACATTGGTGTCGTAGAGAGGGGAGATATGCAGCATGGGCAACTGCTGGTCTTCCATACAACCTTGCCCAGGTCTGCGCCCTGGAGAGTGAAGTCTTTCCAGGCGCAGATCCATGGTCTCACAAGACTAACGGATGCCTTAAACATTGAAATACAATGAAATACGTTTTTGTGTCATATAAAATCAGTGAGGGCTGTGCTGGCCAGCCCACAAGAGTTGCCATGCTTCTGGCATCATCATGGCATACCACAACTCATGAACTCAACCCGTACGTCTTTCAAGATTCCAGATTGTTTATTGTCATTCTTCAGTACACAAGTGTAAAAGAGAAAGAAATGATTGTTACTCTTGATTTGATCCAGTGTAAAAACACAAGGAAAACAAAACAAAATAAACACGCAATAAATAAAAATCCAAAAGCATTCCTATAAAACACCTTTGGTGGGAGGAAACCAGAGCACAGCCATGGGGAGAACATAAATAGCTCTTTATAGGCAGCTGCAGGAATTGAACCCCTGCAGCGATCACAGACACTGTAAAGTGCTGAGGTAACCGCTATGTTATGTGCCGCCCCAGGAAATGATATTGCTGTGGCCATATTACCCATACCTTTACAACTGAGGTTACAGATGTGAAGGGTGGCATTGAAAAAGCTTTGCTGGGGTGCATTTTGTAAAGGCTCCACCTGACCCTCTCCAAGAAATACTTCTGGGACTCAGGAGATGAATCATTCCCCACATTATACCCAGATTTAGACATGGTCTTGAGCTCAAGCTGTACAGTTATGTTTCTGGGGAAAGTTGATCACCCAAGATGTGTAATGTGGATGCTTTGACAATGATAATTCCATTATGGGTAAAGGGGAGGTGGATGCACTGTATTCAGAATGGGTAAGACATCAGAAAGGGTACGACAAGGGAACACATACCAGTCCTCATAGAGAGATCAGAAGTGGAAAGTGTGAGCAGTTTCAGGTTCCTGGGTGTCAGTATCTCTGAGGATCTGTCCTGAGCCAACATATTGATGCAGCTATATTTCATTAGGAGTCTGAGGAGATTTGTTATGTCACCAAAGACACTTGCAAATTCCTACAGATGTACCATGGAGAGCATCCTAACTGGCTGCATCAAGGTCTGGTCTGGTGGTGGGGTTGCTACTGCACAGGATCGAAATAAGCTACAGTGAGCTGTAAGCTCAGTCAGCTCTATCATGGGTACTAGCCTCCGTAGCATCCAGGACATCTCTGAGGAACAATGCCTTAAAAAGGCAACTTCCATCATTAAGGACCCCATCACCCAGGTCATGCTTTGTTCTCATTGTTACCGTCAAGGAGGAAGTATAGGAGCTGGAAGACACACTCAGTGATTCAAGAAGAGCTTCTTCCCCTGTCATCTGATTTCTAAATGGACAATGAACCCATGAACACTACCTCACTACATTTTTATTTCTACTTTTGCACTACTTTTAAATTAATTTAACTATCTAATACAGATGTACTTACTGAAATTCATGTTTTTTTTATTATTATGAATTGCATTGTACTGCTGCCACAAAGACAACAAATTTCACAACATATGCCAGTGATTTTTAGCCCGATTCCGATTCTGAATCAGGCTTATTATCACTAGCATGTGTCGTGAAATTTGTTGCTTTTGTGGCATCATAAAGAATTATTGTAAGTTACAGTTAAATAAATAAATAAATAGATAGATAGATAGATAGATAGATAGATAGATAGATAGAGCAAAAGAGGAAAGATGAGGTAGCGTGCTTCATTGACCATTCAGGGATCTAAAAGCAGAAGGGAAGAAGCTGTTTCTAAAACATTGAGTTTGGGGCTTCAGGCCCCTGTACCTCCTCCCTGATGGTAGTGGAAGAAGAAGTCATGTCCGGGTTGGTGAAGTTCCCCCATGATGGATCTGACCTTGTCTGCAACCCTCTGCAGCTCTTTCAATCTTGCGCGTTGGAAGCTTCATACCAGGTGATGATGCAACCATTTGGAATGCCTTCCACAGTACATCGATAGAGTCTTTGGTGACATAGCAACCCTCCTCAAACTCCAAATGGAGTATAGCCCCTGGCATGCCTTCATGACTGCAGCAATAGATTGGGCCCAGGATATATCCTCTGAGTTGTTGATGCCTAAGTTCAATTCTACACTGCCATCATAGAGAGCATCCTCACAGCAGCCATTAGTGACTGGTTTGGTGCAGCATCTTCTTACAGTACATGAAAATTACAGTGAACTGGCAGGTCAGCAGAAAAGGTCATTGGCTGCAGTCTACCAGCACTGCAAGACTTCTTTCAAGATGGCTCCAGCGAATGACACGACCAACGCAAAGTCCTGCTGACAGTTCATGAAACTTCTTCTCTTACTTCTTCCAAATATGATTCTACTACTAAGCTGTGTGCAATTGAAACCTATGATTTACACTTTGATGTCGTGGCTTTGGGTTGATTGAGTCACCTAGTGCTTTGCTGTTTCCGAGGGAGTTCAGCGAGGTCTGAAGCGCAGCATGCGACTGGGAGGCCTGGTAGCCTGGAGACCGAGATTGACTCCATGCTTCTCTCTGACTGAGGCATCCAGCAAGGTTGCAGTCGACAAAGATGAGAACGGAGGATGGGTGGGTGTTCGTCAGCATCTGCCTGCTTTTCACCAGTCTTCCCCTCCCTCTCACTAGCTGCCGTCAGAGGAGAGCGTAGCATTACTGAGATCCACATTGCAAGGATTGATCAGCGAGGCTGTGGCCTCATTTTAGGGGATTTTGAGGTTCATGTTGCATGTGTTTCTTGATTCCATTTACTCTTTTTTTGTTGTTTTTGAACTATTTAATCAGGTTGATTGATGCGTACTTGGGCGCTTCAGCTAAGTATGGCCCTGAAGTCTGCAGTGGCTAGTGGGATGGCACTGAACTGAATTGAACTGAACTAAGCTGAATACTATTGAACTCCTTGTTTGATGTTTGATATTCTATGTGTTTGTTCGTTCGCTTTTTGCCATTTGCGCTATTTGTTCTTTTCTCACGCGTTGGGTGTTTGTTGTTTCCTTGAATAGGTTCCATGGTATTTCTTTGTTTCGTGGCTGCCTATAGGAGGATGACTCTCAGAGTGATATTAAACCTGATTTACATTGCAGGCACTACCCACCCTGTGACCCACCTTTTCGGAAAGCTCCTGTCTAGAAAGCACTCATCACCATCGTTATGTGCCATGTCGTGTGTCGGGCGATTATAGCCTTCCATCTGTCTTTAACCTGAGAAGTTCTAATAAACTGTTCTAAACTCTTACCTGTCCAACCCTTGTTGTCGACTGCTCATCAATTTTTCCCATCGCTGAAAGATGTTCGAGCTTCTCTGTCCTCAGTATGTGTCTCAGCAATTCTAGCTGCTGTTTCCTGATTGATGATATCAGCTCTCTTCTCATTCCAGCTTTTCACAACACTTCCTCACTTGTTACTCTGTTCTTCCCCGATATTTTCATCGTTCTTCTCGAAAACCACATTTCCGTAGCTTTGAGTCTTCCCTCATTTTGCTTTGATATTGAAAGCACAATAGTGCTTTTAAAATAAAAACTTAAAACTATATTAAAAGTTGTTCCCCCCACAGGCAGTTAATCTAGTTAGCCAACCTCCACCCTCCTCTATCTATTACCTCAGTCACTGCACTGCAGTGTCAACACTTTAAACCACTTTTTATAATGTTCCCTGCAATTTATTTATGCATTTTTACACATTTAATTCCATATCCATACTTCTAAATTTATTTTATATAATTCCTTATTCTTTATAATTATTGAATGTTTTTGGTGCATGTTGCACCAACACACCACAGCAAATTCCTAATACATGTAAATCTATATTGCGAATAAAGTTGATCTTTGATAATGATCCTAAATCTGCTCTCCCTTTCCACTGCCGACACTGTGACACATAGTGTGAAAGTGTGCTACAAGGCCAAGCCTGGACGCTGTCCAGGTCATGCTGCAAGCAGGCATGGCACGCTTCCATAACGTACTACCAGTGAACACTAATGCTGCATTACTGTACACAGTTGTTATACTTGACTTGCTGAAATTGATTTTTGGCTCTGACATTAATAAGGTACGACCAGCAGACATGTCAGACTACTTAAGCACTTCCACATGACCTGTCTTTGCAGAATACTTAACATCTATTCAGAAACCAAACTAGAGATTAACATTTGTAACTGACTACAAAGTTACCAGAGTTGTAATCTTACTTTTGATGAGGGTGTTAAATTAAACTTTTTTTTAATATTACCAACACAGGCTAGTGGAAGTAGTTTTTCCAAATGGTCAAATCTCCCCCAGATTTTTAATCCCCATTAGATTTCCTCTGTGAACATTCCACTAATAAAAAGAAAAGATTCCAGACACACCATACAAACAAACCTCCCAACATTGCTGGAAGAATCACTGATCAGGTGGGGCAGATGTCTGATGATAGAATACCAAAGTAGAAGAATGTCTGATGATAGAATACCAAAGCAGCTACATGGCAAGCTGACTGATGGATAGAAAAGATACTCTTCAGATATCTATGAAAAATTCAACATTGACACCACTGTTCTCTCTAAACTGTGCAGGTGTGTGGCTGCACAGTAACTGAATGCTCCTACGCACATAGCCTTTGTTGCCGTGCAGCTGGATATTTCTTTTATATAATGTTAATATATTTAGAGAATATGCTAATATAATTTTGAAATACCCTGTAGTTACTTATGTGTTAATGAACATAATCCACAAAATTTCTAAATAATACATGTACCACAACCTTTACTTTGAAATCTTTTATAGCTTCAACATATTTACATTGTCAGTGTTTTAAATTACAACACTGTTACAAATTGTAACAATAAACACAGAATAGAAGTCAGTAGATTATTGCTAATAAGCTGCAGCCCGCTGAATCCCAATACCGTCCACAAAAAAAATCATTTACGTTTTAAAGCCATGTAAAATTTCCCTGCACAATGCAACGGTTGGTCCGTACAGCTGTAAAGAAGAAATTTAAACAGCATTTTGAAATTCCCCTTCTTCCTCTGGTGATGGTTTCAAATTATAGCTTTTCATGTTAGCAACATAAGCTAGTGGAAATATTTTTTCCAAATTCACATGATCAAATCTCTCCAAAATTTTGAATTCCCATTAGATCTCCTCTATGAATTTTACACTAATTAAAACTGCCCTAGTTTCCCTAGTGTATTCTCACAACTAAAACTTTACTTGGTAAATATCCAAATTGCCTTATCGAAATGCACCTCACCTCCTTCATTTTAAAGAAAACACCACAAAACACCAACCATCTGCAGAATGCAGTATCAAAACTATTATATCTCCAGGTACCTCAATTCTGAACTGATTTCACCACTGACAGACTCACTTTCAACAACTCTCACAAGGACTCTTCATTTCATGTTCTCGATATTTATTGTTTATTTATTATTACCTTTTTTCTCTATGTATTTGCATAGTTTGTTTTCTGTTGCACATTGGTAGGGGGTGGTCATTCTTGAATTCTTTGTGTTTCTTGTATTTACTGTGACTTCCCACAAGAAAATGAATCTCGGTTGTATATGGTGCCATGTATGTACTTTGATAACTAAATTACTTTGAACATTGAACTTAAATAAAGCTTTCACTTAGTTTTGTTTAGGGGAAATTGTGAATAATCATGGCCATTCCTCATTGTTGTGCATCAATCATTCTCAAGTAAGACCATATCATCAGGTCTATAGTGTCACAATGTGTACAGATGGCTGATTAGACCATTCTGGGTTTCAAAGTTCCTTCCATACTGGTAAGGATACTGTAACGTCAGTGGTTCCTGATCTGAAAGATTCCCCTTTCCTCTCTGCTTGCTCTGTTCCAGCAAGCTCAACCGCTGTTAGACTGCACACCACCTGCGTGCACCTTCCTCCATCGCCTGTCTGTGCAGGCAGCAGCACTATCTGCACCAGGTCCAGCTCCTTCAGTTCCACCATCAATGACCAGCCTGCTGATGGGGTAGATCTGCAGGACTTTTAAGTTGTTAACGTCCAGGAGGGTCTTGCATTCGTAGAAAATACATTAGAAAAGGATAGTAACACCTTAGGTTGACCCTCAAGAAGCTGCTGCAACCAAGTGTGCCGCCATTTTAGCAGAAATCTATTGCCTCAAAATAAATCCATTGACTTTTCAGTTGTTCAAAGGTTTCTGTCAAAGGTTGAATCTTGTTATGTATTAATTCAAATTTAAGGTTATCATTGGGACTACCTGGGATCTGCACAAAGTTGAGCTGTAAGTAAACCTGCGCCAATGAGAAAAAACGTATTTTTAAATCTTCTAGAGAGGGAAATTGATGCGGAGTTGCTCACAGCATTTAAGGAGTGTCAAGATGAACACTTGAGTCCCTTAGGCAAAGGGAGTTATGGATCAAATGCTGTGTGCTGGCTTTGATACCAAATGGTGCCCACTGTTCAGATTCAGATTAATTTATTTATCACACGTACATCAAAACATACTGTGAAATGTGCCAATTGAGTTAACAACTGATACGACCTAATGATGTGCTGGGAACGCCCCACAGGTGTCAGTACACATACTGACACCAACATAACATGTCCACTATGCTCAGCAGAACAACACAGAACACAACAAGCAACAAAGCAACAACAGCAAAACAAGTCACATTGTTGGAGAGGGTACAGACAGTCCATCAAACACAGGACAGACTGTCTCTGGTCCCCAGCCTCCAATGAACTCGTGGGTTTGCAGATTTGCAGTCAAGGAGTCTTTGACTTCCCCATTGGACTCATAAACTCATGATGTTGGCTGCCGGGCCTCGACTTCCAGACTTCTGATCAACCCTTAGGGCTTCGGTCTTCGGTATTGATCTCAGGACTCGCTGATGGTGACGAATGAGGACCTCAAACTCCCAAACTCCAGGCCTCGAGCTCTAGACTTGCCGACGATGAGGCTCGAATGCTAGGCCTCAAACTCTGGTGTCGCTGACTTGCATACTTAGGGGGTCACCGTCAATCATGCATTCTGCCTGTACAGAACTATGATCCCTGAAACTCACTGACAACTTGTTGCCCTGTGGGGTTGTGGGGGGAGGATGAGTACTTTTCCTTGTCCTTATCCTCACTCTCCTTCTAGTGGAGTGTCGCAGGAAGCGGTGCTGGATCCATTGTTGTTTGTCATCTATAATCAACGATCTGGATGATAATCTGGTTAACTGGATCAGCAAATTTGCAGATGACACAAAGATTGGTGGTGTAGTGGACAGCGAGGAAAACTATCATGGCTTGCAGCGGTATTTGAAACAACTGTTAAAATGGTGCTGAAGATGGCGGGTGGAGTTTAGTGCAGACTCACCATGGTAGGTCCTACACAGTGAACAGTTGGGTGCTGCGGACTGTGGGAGAACAAAGGGATCTGAGCATACAGGTCCATAATTCATTGAAAGTGAATTCATCACAGGTGGACAGGTCATAAAGAAAGCTTTTGGCATATTGACATTCATAAAATTAATGTATTGAGTACAAGAAATGTGACGCTATCTTCAATTTGTATAAGACATTGGTGAGACCTGATTTAAAGTATTGTGTGCAGTTTTGGTCAGCTACTTACAGGAAAAATGTAAATAAAGTTGAAAAAATACAGGGAAAATTTACAAGGATGTTGCCATGTATGGAGGACCTGAGTTATGAGGAAAGATTGAATAGTTTAGGACTTTATTCCTTGCAACATGGAAAATTGAAAGGGTATTTGACAGAGGTGTACAAAATAATGAGGAGTATAGAAAGGGGAAATACAAGCTGGCTTTTTCCACTGAGGTTGGGTGGGACTACAACCAGAGGTCATGGGTTAAGGGTGAAAAGTGAAAGGGTTTAAGGGGTACATTAGGAGAAACTTCTTCTCTCAGAGGGTCATGAGAGTGTGGAACGAGCTGTCAGCACGCAAGCTCAATTTCAATGTTTAAGAGAAGTTTGGATAGGTAGATGGTTGGGGGGTATGGAGGACTATGGTCCCAGTGCAGGTCGATGGGAGTAGGCAGTTTAAGTGGGTCAGCATGGGTTAGAGAAACTGAAGAACCTATTTGCGTGCTGTCCTTTTCTATGATTCTATGACTAGCCCATCATGCAACAACAAATGTTCTTCGACACATGTCCCTGTGACCAGCCTTCGAACACGGTTGTGGTTCAGAGGCCTAGACACTGGCCTGAGCTCTAACTCCCCCAAATTCCTGTCCCTAAACCCCAACCTGACTCCAAACTCCCCTCTCTGTTCCCATGACAGCATGGATTTGTTGGGCCGAGTGGCCTGGTTTCACGCTGTACTATTCTATGTTTCCTGGCAACAAATCGGTGTATAGTATTCAGCTCCAGAGGTACTCTGGTGAGATAGTATAAACCTGGTCTGGTGCATTGTCAGTGTTTGGTTAGTTGATCTTTCAATAGGTTTTCAGTGCTAGGCAGTAAATGGCTGAAATTCCATTGACTCTGAGGGAAACAATAACTGCCAACAACTCACATCTGTGATTGCTAACCAGTGCTTCCTGCTGGAAAATATTTGTATGTCCAAGTGCACGGTTGTTAAAATAATCTCTTGAGAGAGGGCCAACTCCCAGCATCAAAAACCTTTAAGAATGGTAGGAAGAATCGGATGTGATTTCTAAAGGACATGCTCTGTTCTTCTATACCCCTTCGCTTCTGAACAATGTTGGAGAGGTTCAGAATCAGCATCAGATTTATTACCACTGACATATGTCGTGAGATTTGTTGTTCTGCAGCAACAGTACAGTGCAATTCATTAAAAAAACTAAAAATTACAATAAGAGATATATTTTTAAAAAAATTAAGTAGTACAGAAAGAGAGCAAAGCTGGTGATGTAGTGTTCACGGTTTAATATCGTCGCCAGGAGAGGTTGATATATAGATAGGTAGACAGATACTTTATGGATCCCAAAGGAAATTACAGTGTCACGGTAGCGAGGAGTGGCGATAAGCTCCCATTATCTATTAAATACTCCCAATGGTGTGTGTCTCAACCTCTGACAATCAAGTCTAGCTCCTGGACTTCACATGCGGTTTAGCTGTAAAGCCTCGCAGAACTGTTTCTACTGACAGGAGAGGGGGCAAAGGTGGGTTACTGGAGCCTCAAAACCAGTCGCTTTAGGCTGATGGGGCTCGTCAGCCGTGGTTGGCAGTTCATCGAAGAGAAGGAAGAACCTGATCTTAAACATCCACTGCCTCGCAGCTATACCCACTCATGAGAAAGGTTTTCAGGAGTGAACGCCGAGGAAAACTCCAGAGCGGGAGTATCTACGGCAGTTCTATGTTCATTTCAACACTGACTGGCAACTCCGCTGGTGCTAAACTGTATCGGTCTCTGACGCTGTTTTGGACTCATCAGCTGCATGGAGAGGGGCTGCTTGCTGCATGGGCAACAGCTTGGACACCACATTGTATTGCCCTGGCTTGTGTACCATGCAGACAGCTAGGAGGCAACATCCACGGTCAACCCCGACCAGTGGAGGGAGGGCCTCAGTGTTCACGGACGGCTTTATTCTCCGTTTAGAAATCTGATGGTGGAGGGGAGAAAGCTGTTCCTAAAGTATTGGGTGTGGCTGTTCCATCTCCTGTATCTCCTCCCTGATGGTGGTAATGAGAACAGAGCACATCGTGGGTTAACCACTTAGCCACTTAACTGGGGAGATGCTTCAGCTTCTCTTAGAAGAAGAAGAAAATAACATGGAGATTTGTGATTTCATTGAGGAAAAGCGCTGAAGAAAAATAGATATAATATGAAGCTCTATTTGTGCTGACTATCTGTTTTAAAAATGTTTTTTAAACCTCATTATCAGAACCATATTAAGTGATGATTTTGGAAAACAGTTTGAATACAAGCCAGATGAGTCACTTCAACGTTTTAGAAGAAATGAAAAAGCCACAGCCTGTGACAGATTGTGAGCCGAAATCACAACCAAATGTAGTCAGTTATCTACAGAATTTAAAACTGTATTCACAGCCAAAACGTAGATCAGGAATCTCTTGTTTCTATTAGTTTGTGGTGGGTTGTCCTACCCAGGAATGTGTATGAGTCCAGCCCCTATATACAGTCGGGGCAGCACGGTAGCATAGCGGTTAGCACAATGATTCACAGTATCGGCGATCGAGGTTCAATTCCCACCGCTGCCTATAAACAATTTGTAAGCTCTTCCCATTTCCTCCAGATTCCTCCCACAATCCAAAGACGTACTTATTGGTAGGTTAATTGATCATTGTAAATTATCCCATGATTAGGCTAGGATTGAAATCGGGGGATTGCTGAAAGTCGCGGCTCGAATGGCTAGAAGGGCCTGTTCTGAATTGTGTCTCAATAAATAAATAAATAATAGATATTCACCAAGACTGCCTGGTTGCACCAACCAGTCTGTTTCCGTATAGTTATTTCTCTCTAATTGCATACAAGGTTTGTTGCTGTATGATATACATGGTTTTTGTTTTTGCTGTGCAGCTGTAGAAACTATTTTGTATGTTGTCTTATCTTTATATGAGTCCCGATGAAGGTCTCGGCCCAAAACAGCAACTATTTATTCCTCACTATGTCTTCCTCCAGCATTTTGTGGGTGTTACTGTGGATTTCCAGCATCTGTAGAATCTTCTGTGTTTATGTCTTATCTTCATGGTATACTTTCCTAAATTTGATCAAAGTAATGAAAATATTAGGTATTAACTTTTCAATGCAGGGGTAGTGGTAGAGACATTCAGTGATATTTAAGAGACTCTTAGACACATAGCTGAAAGAAAAGAAGAGGGCTGTGTGGAACAGGAGTAGATTGATCTTGAGGCCCTCGTTTGGCACTGACTAGATGGGCCAAAGGGCCTGTTTCCATACTGTATTTTTCTATGACTCTAAAAGGTACATGGAGGCATTTGGCTCTCCATAACCACTGAGATAGGAGCACAAGTTCTCAAGCCAAGCCAGTGCAAACACTTGACAGGTTAGTAGGCAGAGGCGGTGGTGTTGCCCTGTGTATAAGAAATAATATTAAATCATTATAAAGGGATGATATAGGATCGGAAGGTGTAGCGCCTCTATGGGTTGAGTTCAGAAATTGCAAATGTAAAAGGACCCTAATGGCAGTTGTATCCAGGCCTCCAAACAGCAGCCGGGATGTGGATTACAAACTACAGCAGGAGATGGAAAAGCATGTCAGAAGGGCAATGTCATGATAATTGTTGGGGATTTTAACATAAAAGTGGATTGGGGTAACCAGGCGAGTACTGGACCTCAAGAGAGAGAATTTGTAGAATGTCTAAGGGATGGCTTTTTAGAACAGCTTGTTGTTGAGCCCACTGGGCTGTGCTGGATTGGGTGTTGAACAATGATCCGGAGGTGATAAGAGAACTTAAGGTTAAGGAACCCTGAGGGAACAGTGATTACAATATGATCGAGTTCACTTTGAAATTTGAGAAGGAGAAACTAAATTCCAGTGTGTCGGTACTTCAATGGTATAAAGGAAATTACAATGGCATGAGAGGGGAACTGGCGAATGTTGACTGGAAAGGGACACTAGCAGGAAGGACAGCAGATCAGCAATGGCTGGAGTGTCTGCGAAAAATGAGGGAAGTACAAGACAGATATATTCCAAATAAGAAGAAATTTTCGAATAGAAGAGGGACACTACCGTGGCTGACAGGTGAAGTCAGGGCCAAAGTAAAAGCAAAAGAGAGGGCATACAAGGAAGCCAAAGCTAGTGGGAAGACAGAGGATTGGGAAGCTTTTAAAAACTTGCAGAAGGAAACTAAGAAAGTCATTAGGAAGGAAAAGATGAATTATGAAAGGAAACTGGTGACGAATATCAAAGAAGATACTAAAAGCTTTTTTAAGTATATATGATGCTGGAGATATTGTAATGAGAGACACAGAGATGGTAGAGGAACTGAATGCATATCTTGCATCAGTCTTCACAGTGGAAGACATCTGCAGTGTACCAGACATTCAAGAGTGTCAGGAAAGTGCAGTGAAAATTACGACTGAAGAGGTGCTCAGGGAGCTTAATGGTCTGAAGGTGGATAAATCTCCTGGACCTGCTGGAATGCACCCTTAGGTTCTGAAGGAAGTAGCTGGAGAGATTGCGGAGACATTAACAATGATCTTTCAAGAATCGATGGATTCTGGCAGTGTACCGGGTGACTGGAAAGTTGCAAATGTTATTCTGCTATTTAGGAAGGGTGGGAGGCAGCACAAAGGAAACTATGGACCTGTTAGCCTGACATCAATGGTTGGGAAATTGTTGGAATCGATTATTCGGGATGAGATTACGGAATACCTGGAGGCACAAGACAAGATAGACCAAAGCCAGCATGGTTCCCTGAAAGGAAAATCCTGCCTGACTAACCTACTGCAGTTTTTTGAGGAAATTACAAGCAGGGTAGACAAAGGAGATGTGATGTACTTGGATTTTCAGAAGGCCTTTGACAAGGTGCCGCACTGAAGCTGCTCAGCAAGATAAGAGCCCATGGAATTACAGGGAAGTTACTAGCATGGGTGGTCCATTGGCTGCTTGGCAGAAAACAGAGAGTGGGAATAACGGGATCTTATTCTGGCTGGCTGCTGGTTACCAGTGGAGTTCCACAGGGGTCGGTGTTGGGACCGCTGTTTTTTACGATGTATGTCGATGATTTGGACTATGGGATTAATGGATTTGTGGCTAAATTTGCCGATGATACAAAGATAGGTGGAGGAGCGGGTAGTGTTGAACAGAGAGCCTGCAGAGAGACTTAGACAGTTTAGGGGAATGGGCAAAGAAGTGGCAAATGAAACACAATGTTGGAAAGTGTATGGTCATGCACTTTGGGGGAAGAAATAAATGGGCAGACTATTATTTAGATGGGGAGAGAATTCAAAATGCAGAGATTCAAATGGACTTGGGAGTCCTTGTGCAAAATACCCCAAACATTAACCTCCAGGTTGAGTCGGTGGTGAAGAAGACAAATGTAATGTTGGCATTCATTTCTAGAGGTATCGAATATAAGAGCAGGGATGTGATGTTGAGGCTCTAAAAGGCACTTGTGAGACCACACTCGGAGTATTGTGTGCATTTTTGGGCTCCTTATTTTAGAAAGGAGAGGGTTCAGAGAAGATTCACAAGAATGATTCCAGGGATGAAAGTGTTACCGTATAAGGAACGCCTGGCAGCTGTTAGGCTGTATTCCCTGGAGTTCAGGAGAATGAAGGGGAATCGCATAGAAATATTCCAAGTGTTAAGAAGCCTGAAGAGATTAGATATGGTAAAGTTATTTCCCATGGTAGGGGAGTGTAGGACAAGAAGGCGTGTCTTCAGGATTGAAGGATGTCCATTCAGAACAGTGCTGTGGAGAAATTACTTTAGCCAGAGGGTGGTAAATGTGTGGAATTTGTTGCCATGAGCAGCTGTGGAGGCCAAGTCATTGGGTGCATTTAAGACAGAGATAGATAGGTTCTTGATTAGCCAGGGCATCAAAGGGTATGGGGAGAAGGCAGGGCAGTGGGGATGACTGGAAGAATTGGATCAACCCATGATTGAATGATGGAGCAGACTCGATGGGTCGAATGGCCTACTTCTGCTCCTATATCTTATGATCTTATGGTCTAAACTCTACATCACCTGACTAGAAATGGTTTGTAAAGGAGCACATATTTGATGATCATGAGTAGGAATGTTTAATTTTCAGATGTGAATGTGAGCTGTGAAAATTGATCCTTTCTTTCTGTACAGTTGCTTGGTAATAAACAACAGCGCCTCTTTCACCTCAGACGGTTAAAGAAGGTTGGTATGGGTCCACCAAGTCCTAAGAACTTTCTATAGGGACACAGATGAGAACATCCTGACTAACTGCATCACTACCTCGTATGGGATCCTACTTCCCTCAATCGCAGGACTCTGCAGAGAGTGGTGTGGACAGCCCACCGCATCTGTAGTTGTGAACTTCCCACTACTCAGGACATTTACAAAGACGTATGTAAAAAGGGCCCGAAGGATCATTGGTGACCCGAGTCACCCCAACCACAAACTATTCCAGTTGCTACTATCTAGAAAACAGTACCACAGCGTAAAAGCCAGGACCAGCAGGCTCCAGGACAGCTTCTTCCACCAGGCCACTAGACTGCTTAATTCATGCTGGCAGAACTGTATTTCTATGTTATATTGACTGTTCATATTTAAACATCTTGTTACTGTCCTGTTGTACATACTATTTATTATAAATTACTATAAATTGCACATTTAAATGGAGATGTAACGTAAAGATTTTTACTCCTCGTGTATATGAAGGAAGTAGGTAATAAAGTCGATTCAGTTCAATTCAGATCAGTAACAAGCCCCTTTCCGTAAGACCGTAGGAGCAGAATTAGACCATTCAGCCCAAGCTCGTTGTTCTTGCTCCACCATTCCATCATGGCTGATTTATTTTCCCTCTCAAACCCATTCTCCTGCCTTCCCTCCGTAACCTTTGACGCCCTGACTAATCAAGAACCAATCAACCTCTGCTTTAAATATACCCAGTGGCTTGGCCTGCACAGCTGCCTGTGGCAATTACCACTCTCTAGCTAAAGTAGCAGACCCAACACCGACCCCAGCAGGACACTACTAGTCCCCAACGATCAACCAGAAAGGCCCCCCTTTATTCCCACATTGCTTCTACCAATCAGCCAATCTTCCATCCACGCTAGTATCTTTCTTGTAACACCATAGGCCTCTACTAGCCTCATGTGCAGCATCTTGTCAAAGGACTTCTGAAAATCCAAGAAAATAACATCCACTGCTTGTCCTTTGTTTCAAAGTATTCCAACAGATTTGTCAGGCAAGATTATTCCTTCAGGAAACCATGCTGACTTCTTCATGGTCTCCTGTGACATTAAAGTTCAGAGTTCGAAGGTAAATGTGTTATCAAGGTACATCAATGTCACCATATGCTATCCTGAGATTCACTTTTTTGCCAGCAATTACAGTAGAACAAAGAAATACGATAGAATCAATGAAAAACTGGACACGTCAAAGACAGACAAACAATCAATATGTAAAAAAACAAGGAGTGTCAATGCAAAAAGAAAAAAATAAAATAATAATAATAAAGAAATAGGCAACAAATATTGAGAGCATCAATTCCTTGAAAGTGAGTCCATAGGTTGTTGAATCTGTTCCAAGTTGGGTTCAGTGGAGTTATGCCCTGTGGTTGAACAGCTTGATAGCTGAGGGGTAATAACTATTGCTGAACCTGGGGGTGAGATCCTGAGGCTCCTGTAATGACAGCAGTTAGAGAGTGCATGGCCTGGATTGTGGGGGTTCTTGATGATGGGAGGCTGCTTGTAGATGTGCTTGATGATGGAGAGGGTTTTACCTGTGATGGATTGGGCTATATCCATTATTTTTTGTTGAATTTTCCATTCAAGGGCATTGGTGTTTCCACATCAGGCCGTGATGGAACCAGTCAATATACTCTCCACTGCGCATCTATAGAAGTTCATTGAAGTTTTGGATGCCATACTGAATCTTCTCAAACTTCTGAGGAAGTAGACGTCTTATACCCATAACCCCAATGAGCATGGTTGCTTGTGAATATCCTCAGCTGCATATTGTAGATGTTGACGGCGCACTAACAATGAAATATTACAGTCACACTGTAATATAAGAAAACTTCCAGTGTTAATTTTGTGACTCTGGATAGAAAGTATATTTGACATGCCAGATATCAAATATGTCTAGAGAATTCTTGTGCCAGTTAAGATAGTAATTTGAACATCATTGCAATGGATCATTTAATAATGGCTGTAATTTGTCTTTTCTATTAAAACAGAAGATTCTGGAATATATTTTCCATCGGTGAAAAAGAATCCAGAAAAGTATTTACTCCGTTGCTCAGAATCAGTGAAAGATTGGCTGAGGAGACTGAAAAATGCTGGGAAAGTGCTGCTGCTGATCACCAGCTCTCACAGTGACTACTGCAGACTGCTCTGTGAGCACATTCTAGGGTGAGTACAGAAACCCAACGTAGCCTAATGATTAGTTCAAAGTACATTTATTGTCAAAGTGTTTGTACCAGATACAAGCTTGAGATTCATCTCCTTACAGGCAGCCACAAAACAAAGAAACACATTAGAATCTACGAAGAACCTCACATAGCAAAGACCGTGAAACATCCAATGTGCGCAAAAAACAAATTGTGCAAACAATTAAAAAAGTAAATAAATACTGCACAGAACATGAAACCGTAGAGTCCCTGAAAATGGTCCACAGCCACTGAGACACGTGCTGATAGCTACAGGCCACAGCTGCAGAGTCAGTTTAATGCTGGGCCGCGTAAAGCCTCATGGAGTAGTGAGCTGAACACTGATTTGTACTTCAGCCTTGGCCTCGGTTAACCTTTTTAATCTAGCTCCATGTTTAAATCTGTTACTTGATTTACTTTTCCTTGTAGATCACTAAGCACTCCCTTCTTCATTCTTTTTTGTTAATGTTATTATTAAATACCTCACATGTTTGCTTCTGCAGAGATCTCCAGATTTGAGTCTCCTCTCTCCTGCTTATATCTTCGGTACAGGATTGTGACCCAGTCACCTTACAATGCTGTAAACATAAAGAAGAGTGGGTAGTGGAGCATATTAAACGGATGTGCTGAATTTTGTTGGAATTGTATCTTCTTTATCATCCACCAGTGATCCATTGAACTCATCCCACTGTTCAAGATGAGCCTAATTCAGTATGTGCTATGGCTAAAATTTGCAGGGCAATTAAGATTCAGATTCATTTATTTATTACGGGGAAGCATACAGTGAAATGTGTCGCTTGTGTTAACAAGCAGGATAGCCTAAAGATGTGAACATTACAAGCAACTAAACAGCAACAGCAAAACAAGCCTCTTTCCTCCCTCTCGCACACCATCCACACAGACACTTTTCCCTCACTCTTTCCCTCCCACACACCCATCCACACAGACACTCTTCCCTCACTCTCTCCCTTCCACACACCCAACCACAAAGACACTCTTCCCTCACTCCCTCCCATATACCCATCCACACACTCTTCCCTCACTCCCTCCCACACACCAATCCACAGACACTCTCTTCCCTCACTCCCTCACTCCCACACACCCATCCACACAGACACTCTTCCCTCACTCTCTCCCTCCCACACACCCATCCACACAGACACTCTTCCCTCACTCTCTCCCTTCCACACACCCATCCACAAAGACACTCTTCCCTCACTCCCTTCCATATACCCATCCACACACTCTTCCCTCACTCCCTCCCACACACCAATCCACATAGACACTCTTCTCTCACTCCCTCACTCCCACACACACATCCACAAAGACACTCTTCCTTCACTCTCTCCCTTCCACTCACCCATCCACACAGACACTCTTCCCTCACTCCCTCCCATATACCCATCCACACACTCTTCCCTCACTCTCTCCCTCCCACACACCAATCCACACAGACACGCTTCCCTCACTCTCTCCCTCCCACACACCCATCCACACAGACACTCTTCTCTCACTCCCTCCCATATACCCATCCACACACTCTTCCCTCACTCTATCCCTCCCACACACCCATCCACATAGACACTTCCCTCACTCACTCCTTCCATCCCACACATCCGTGCACACAGACAGTCTTCCAAACCCAGGACACTCCTTTGGGCCTCCAACACTGACTAATTGTCTTTGTACTTAACTATCACCAATACAGTATAGTCAATAATGGAATTTTCATTACAATTTCTTTATTTCTGTTCCTTTCACATTAAAAAAGACTTTTAAATTATGAAATATAATGCCATGCTTTGAGTAGAACTTTGCAACCTACGTTTTTGCCAGCCAATGTTGATAACAGTATCTCCACTTCCCCACTTAAAGTCATCTTGTTATCTCCAACTATTCCATATGGCATTCATCAAGAGAATAAGCAATATGGCATTCATCAAGAGAAAAGCAATAAGACAATTTTAAAATTGGAATTATTCAGAGGTTAATTTAATTTTCCTGTTTCAGATCAGACTCTCACTCAATGTTGCCCAGACACCAAATTTGATTCCTTCAGGCAAGCAGTTGGTTCACGTCACATCAGTGTAGCTGATGTTGTTGAAAAATAAAAAACCTTTGACTTCAATCACTTTCCCAGATGACATGGGCTATTAACCAGCTATTAGCCAGTTTTTAGGAAGTAGTTCCTCACAGGTCTATGCTTAATTGTCAGTCAGAGAAGTTGCAAGAATTCTTAATGTAGGAACAATCATTGCAACGTCTGCAAGAGGTTTGTATGGGCTTCCTGTGAGTGTGTATGTTTTCTCCAGGTGTTCCAATTTCCTCCCACAGTACAAAGACAAAGGTTATATGTTAATTGGTCATTGGAAATTGTCCTGTGATTCGGCTCGGGCTTAATAGGTGGGTTTCTGAGCAGTGTGACTCATTGGGCCAGAAAGGCTTGTTCCGTATTGTATGTCTCAATAAATAAATCTTTAGAGTGAAACCGGAGCACCCAGAGGAAAGCACATGGTCACGGCGAGAACATACAAACTCCTTGCATACAGCAGTGGGAATGAACCCAAAATCACACACTAAATCCTTCTATTCCCCAGTGTGCCCTCTTACATCTTCTCACTTGCCTATCACCTCTCCCTGGGTCCCTTCCTTCCCTTTCTCCAATGGTCCACTCTCTTCCCATATCATATTCCTTTCTCTCCAATCCTTTACCTTTCCCACCTACCTGTCTTCACTTATGACTTTCTAGTTATCCTCCCTCCCCTTCCCCCACCTTTTTATTCTGGTGCCTTTCCCCTTTCCATTTGTGAAAAAGGGTCTCAGCTGATAGAGGTGTATAAGATGATGAGAGGCATTGATTGTGTAGATAGTCAGAGGCTTTTTCCCAGGGTTGAAATGGTTGCCACAAGAGGACACAGATTTAAGGTGCTGGGAGTAGGTACAGAGGATATGTCAGGAGTAAGTTTTTTACACAGAATGGTGAGTGCATGGAATGGGCTGCTGGCAACAGTGGTGGAGGCGGATACAATAGGGTCTTTTAAGAGTCATTTGGATAGGTACATGGAGCTTAGAAAAATAGAGGGCTATGGATAAGCCTGGTAATTTCTAAGGTAGAGAATGTTCGGCACAACTTTGTGGGCTGAAGGGCCTGTATTGTGCTGTAGGTTTTCTATGTTTCTATGAAACGTCAACTGTTTGCTCTTTTCCACAGATGCTGCCTGACCTGTGGTGTTTCTTCAGCATTTTGTGTGTGTTGTTAAATGTTGGCGGTCAGGTCAGAAGTATGGAGGGTAATAAACAGTCGACATTTCGGGCTGGGAGCCCTCTTCAGGGTCCTGATGCAGTATATTCCCTTACACAATAGTAATTTCTGCCATGTTCTTCCCCAATGTCCTGTCATAAATTTGCTGGATGATTGGCAGAGTCCCAGGAGAAATGATGTAAATGACGAACCATACCATTTTTCGAACGCTTTCCTGTTCTGCACCTGTGGTACCATGGAAATTTATTCTGATATTTGTAATGTAGTTGGACAGATTACAGCATTTCCCCAGGGTTTCTGCCACTCTTCCACAAAATTGTACTGAGAGAGCAAATGAATCATTAAGATATTTCTGTTTATGAAAGAATGCTTAGTAAAGTTTTGTTTCTTGGAAAGGGAAAAACCTTGAAATCATCTTTTGTTTCAGGATTATACTTTTCATTGCAATACTTGTCTTTATTCTTTGTGACCCACTAAACAAACCAATTTGCAAAGCCTTTGTTTAAAGTTTCGGCTCCTTTCAGTTCACTAATTTCCATCCTTGAGCTGTATGCCTCCCTAATCCATCAGATGCATGTCCAGTGAAACCTGTCAGTTTCTGTTTCTGCTGTGTGCCTCCTGAAGGGGGGATATCGCATTGTATTGCAATGAGTAATGTATGGAACAGGAGTGATTTCAGAGAAATGTCGATGATGTGAAGTGCAGATGTTTCACAGCCATCGCAGTTATTACAGCCAAAGTTGAATGATCTGTTTTTATTGGTAAAAATTTTGGATACTCAGCCAGTGATTGCATTTGTGAACAATGCATACCGTATAGGAGGATGTGGCACATTAATCCATCCCGCCTGTTTTTAACATAGTTGCACCATTCTAGTATTACAGTATATCTAGTCATTATTGATGTGCAATCTAATTGTAACGTGAACAAAGACACTGAAGCTAGTGGATACAGAAGTGTCTTATTCCACAATGAGCAGCACGCATCATATTGAGACACTCTTGGAGGAAGAGGACTCATGACCCAATATTGCATAACATTTTATAAGCTAAAGATCAAAAGTAACAGTAGGACAATTCTATAGTTACAATGTATCTACAATAATTTTTTTGAATTAGAGATTGTTTTCAAACACCTCATCTTTGCACCCACACTCCAGACACCCAAAGTGAATGTTAATCCCCACTGACACTGGGCCACATTCATGCATATACAGACATCTGAGGTCTAAGTGGAGTGTTTCTTTGTTTGCGATTGACCCTCAACCTGCAGCTCCAGGAAGCTCATTGTTCTGAGCTATATTTTAAATTCAATCTGCTTCCACATTCAAATCTGAGGACTGGCTGCTGTTGAATTTAATATTTGTTATATACCCTAGCTAATGAATACGGCCTAACACTAGTCAATATTCATTGTTCCATTTTCAAGAAGAGCCAAATAACACGTGAAAACCCAACGTATCAGCTCACATTGGCTTCACACAGCTGGAGCTATGCAGGTATGTGTGATAAATACTAGTTTTGCCAAAAATGTCCATGCGCCAAAATTGAATTCAAAAAGGAGCATTACATACAAGCTTTTGAATGTAGGCACAAGAGACCGCTGATGCTGAAATTCTGAGTAACAAGCAATTTGCTGAAGGAACTCAGTAGGTTGAGCAGCATCTGTGAGCACAAAGGAATTGTCAAGATCTGCCCCTTCCCAACCAGTCTCAGTCCTGATATAGAGTTTCAAAGTTCAAAGTAAATTTATTATTGAAGTATGTATCTGTCACCATTCATTTTCTTGCAGACATTCACAGCAGTGAATGGTGGCGAGGTGGAGATACATCTCTACCAAAGGAAGTGTAAACGGCACCTCTTTCCTCTGCTAGCCTCGGGCAAGGTGTAGCACCTGCTTAGCCCACCCGATCAGGGTCACGTGAAAGGGATATGAGAGGATCATAGGACAGGAGGCCCAGGGAGAAAGAAAAGGGGGAGGGGGGAAACCCAGAGGATGGGCAAGGGGTATAGTCAGAGGGACAGAGGGAGAAAAAGGAGGGAGAGAAAAAGAATGTGTGTATATAAATAAATAAATAACAGATGGGGTACGAGGGGGAGGTGGGGCATTAGCAGAAGTTTGAGAAGTCAACGTTCATGCCATCAGGTTGGAGGCTACCCAGACGGAATATAAGGTGTTGTTCCTCCAATCTGAGTGTGGCTTCATCTTTACAGTAGAGGAGGCCGTGGATAGACATGTCAGAATGGGAATGGGACGTGGAATTAAAATGTGTGGCCACTGGGAGATCATGCTTTCTCTGGCGGACAGAGCGTAGGTGTTCAGCAAAACGATCTCCCAGTCTGCGTCGGGTCTCGCCAATATATAGAAGGCCGCATTGGGAGCACCAGACACAGTATATCACCCCAGTCGACTCACAGGTAAAGTGTCACCTAGAAGGACTGTCTGGGGCCCTGAATAGTAGTGAGGGAGGAGGTGTAAGAGCATGTGTGGCACTTGTTCTGCTTACAAGGATAAGTGCCAGGAGGAAGATCAGTGGGGAGAGATGGGGGGAACGAATGGACAAGAGAGTCACGTAGGGAGCGATCCCTGCGGAAAGCAGAGGGGGTGGGGAGGGAAAGATGTGCTTTGTGGTGGGATCCCGTTGGAGGTGGCGGAAGTTACGGAGAATTATATGTTGGACCCGGAGGCTGGTGGTGATAGGTGATGACAAGAGGAACCCTATTCCTAGTGGGGTAGCGGGAGGATGGAGTGAGAGCAGATGTACGTGAAATGGGGGAGATGCGTTTGAGAGCAGAGTTGATGGTGGAGGAAGGGAAGCCCCTTTCTTTAAAAAGGGAAGACATCTCCTTCGTCCTGGAATGATAAGCCTCATCCTGACAGCAGATGGGGCGGAGACGGAGAAATTGCGAGAAGGGGAAGGCATTTTTACAAGAGACAGAGTGAGAAGAGGAATAGTCCAGATAGCTGTGAGAGTCAGTAGGCTTGTAGTAGACATCAGTAGATAAACTGTCTCCAGAGATAGAGGCAGAAAGATCTAGAAAGGGGAGGGAGGTGTCGGAAATGGACCAGGTAAACTTGAGGGCAGGGTGAAAGTTGGAGGCAAAGTTAATGAAGTCAATGAGCTCAGCATGTGTGAAGGAAGCAGTGCCAATGCAGTGGCCGATGTAGTGAAGGAAAAGTTGGGGACGGATACCAGAATAGGTTTGGAACATAGATTGTTCTACAAAGCCAACAGAGAGGCAGGCATAGCTGGGACCCATACGGGTGCCCATGGCTACACCTTTAGTTTGGAGGAAGTGGGAGGAGTCAAAGGAGAAATTATTAAGAGTAACATGAACTACAGTCCGAACCATAAACTGTGTCCATTAAACCTTGCCCAAGACCCAAGACTTCAGCACCAGGTTCCGACAGCATTGAGCGTGGGAGAGAGAGAGAGATCAAATGCAGGGACCTTGCTCCTGGAGCAGCTGATGAGAGCAAGATAGAGACTGGTCACTCGCAGGTAGATGGTTCTGAACAGCCACTTGCCTTCTGCTTTCACTCTTGTTAATTTCAATCTTCCGCAGTGCTTTAATCAGCGAGACGGTGAGAAGTGGAGTCGATCATAGGCATTTAGTGACACGTGACATAAATCTGCAAGCAGATAAATCTACCTGTTTAAGTAGAGAAGAAGCATATTAGTACAGTTGCTGAACTACATGGATGAATTGGTTTGGAAAATAATGGATATAGTAATCCGGAACTTCAAGAGCCAAACAGAGCAGCTCCCATGCTGAGGTCTTCAATGCCACAGTAATGAGATTACTGTGGCATAAATGCTGCGTGATGTGATTTGCTGGAATTTATTGTCCTTGTGAGTAGAATTTTCAATACTTCCCAGAAAAGGTATTTTCATATAAAATTAAGTGTTTCAGTAAATAGGAAACCCATTATCGGTCAACCCTGTTATTGGCGAGTCCAGGGGTGTTAGGTTCGAAGGTCCAACTCATGACCCTGAGGTGAAGTCTGAGGTTGGAAGCCTGATGTCTGTGAGTCCGGGGCCAAGGACTAGGGGCCCAGAGGTGGCCTGTTCTAGCTTGGAGACCTGTCTTTGTGTGTGTGAATTGGCAGCTGGGTGGATGGGAAAAGGGATTGTTTTGCTGTTGTTTTGTTTTTTGATTTGTTGTTTGTGTTGTTCGCTCAATATTGTGGGCAGGCTATGCCGGCAGTGGAATGTGTAGCAACACATTGGTTGTATTATTGTTAATACAAATGACGCATTTCACTGTATGTTTCGATATACATGTGATAAATACATTTGAATCTGATTCCGAACCTGAAACAAGAACAGCCAACAAAGGTGTCCGACTCAGTGATTATGAATCAGAATATCATTAGCATGTCTTGTGAAATTGTTGTTATATGGAGTAGTACATTGCAATACGTAATAATAAAAGCTGTCAATTACAGTACGAGTAAAGTCACTAAATAATTACCATCGGCAAATCACTTGTAGTAACTAAGGAAACAACATATTGTTACACTAAGTTCAAGAGTGCCTACCGTGCTTTCCCACACCCACACTTCAGAAAGTCTGATCACCTGGCTGTTCTTCTACTCCCTGAAGACTGCAGCACCATGAGTGAGGACCAAGAAGTATGGACAAGGGAAACACAGGTATGCTTACAGAACTGGTTTGAATCGATGGACTGGACTGTATTCAGAGATTTCTCTTCAAATCTGGATGAGTATGCCCCAGTTGTTGCTGACTTCATTAAAACCTGTAGGGATGAATGTGTGCCTACGAAAACTTGCACCAAGTAGTTCTTCCCATATTTAACCTAGTACTGAATGTCCATTAAGAATGTTAAAAATCAAAAGTACTGTTCGCCCACTTGAAAACCTCTCCTGAGCTTCATCAAGAAGATTTAATTGTGCAGAGCAGTGGTGCTAGATGGTGGGTAGTTGGGGAGAGGATGTGATGGAAAAGTGTGAGAGGAAGAGAAGTGCAGCATGTCCTGTGAACAGTGAAGATAGCCAGGAAGATTGTGGTGTTCCCTTTCTGACTTCTGCTTCCCTGTGTTATACCCACCCAATATTTGAAGGCCTAGACAGAGTAGACATGGGGATGATGTTTCCAATAGTGGGGGAGTCTCAGATCAGAAGGCAAAGCCTTAGAATAGAAAGATGCCCCTTTTGAACAGAGATGAGGAGGAATTTCTTTAGCCAGAGGGTGGTGAATCTGTGCAATTCATTGCCATGGACACTTGTGGAGGTCAAGTCATTGGATATATTTAAAGTGGAGGATGATAGGTTCTTGATTAGGCATCAGAGGTTACAAGGAGAAGGCAGGAAAATGGGGTTAAGAGGGAAAATTAATCAGCTATGATGGAATGGCAGAGCAGACTCATAATACCATAAACTATAGGAGCAGAAGTAGGCAATTCAGCCTATTGAGTCTGGGCTGATCCAATTCTTCCAGTCATCCCCATTCCCCTGCCTTCTCCCCATACCCTTTGATGCCCTGGCTAATCAAGAACCTATCTATCTCTGCCTTAAATGCACCCAAATGACTTGGCCTCCACGGCCACTAGCGGCAACAAACTCCACAGGTTTACCACCCTCTGACTAAAGTAATTTCTCCACATCTCTGTTCTAAATGGATGTCCTTCAATCCTGAAGTCATACCTTCTTGTCCTAGACTCCTCTACCATGGGAAGTAATGTTGCCATATCTAATCTGTTCAGGTGTTTTAACATTCAGAATGTTTCTCTGAGATCCCCCATCATTCTCCTGAACTCCAGGGAATACAGCCCAAGATCTGTCAGACGTTCCTCATATGGTAACCCTTTCATTCTGGGAATCATTCTCGTGAATCTTCTCTCATTCGACTCGATAGGCCAAATGGTGAAATTCTACTCCTATGTCTTGTGGTCTTATCGCCTTACCAGAGCCCAGCAGGCTTTGTGAAGCCGTTGCACATGATGCCATTGATGATATTTGCACTGCTTTGCAGTCACAGTGTATCAATGTTCACCTACAGAGGAACATCCACGGATTCTACTCCCAATAAATCTAACACCACCCAGTGATGCCTCCAGATTCACCAGAGCAATTGAAAAACTAGGCAAAGCTTGACTGAAATTCTTGCTAATGACCACAGTGAATAACATATTGGAACAGCATTAGGCCCCATGATAGGAAACACCCTCCCCACATCCATGCTATCTAGACCTTGAATGTGTGTGCAGTGTTTACTGCTGCATGTTACTGCACAGAAGCACGGAACGTTTTGTGGAAGCTAGAAATCTTGAGTAATATGTACAAAGTATTGGAGAAACTCAGCAGCTGAGGCAGCATCTATGGTGAGGAATAAAGAGTCAACATTTTGGGCCAAGATCCTTCATCAATACTCAAGAGGAGGAGGGCAGAAGCTAGAATAATAAGATGTGCGAGGGGGATGAGTACCAGTTGGCAGGCAGTAGGTGAGACCAGGTGAGGAGGAAGGTGGAGGGTGGGGAAGAGGGGAATGAAGTGAGAATCTGAGAGGGCCTAGGTCAGGGATTCCCAACCTGGGATCCACAGATCCCTTGGTTAATGATATGGGTCCATGACATACAAAGGTTGGGAACCCCTGGCCTAGATGCAAAAGGTTGAAGGGGGAATCTAGTGGTAGAGGACAACGGACTATAGAATAAAGTGAAGGATGTGGGGAATCAGAAGGAGATAATGGGCAGGTTGTGAGGGTGGGAGAAGAGAAAGTGTGAGAAGGCCACCAGAGTGGTGAAAAATAGAAAAAAAGTTGGGAGGGGTCAGAAATAGAGTGGAGTGGTAACCAAAGATTAGAGCGATCAATATTTATTCCATCAGATTGCTGACTACACAAGAGAATATGTAATAGAACACTGGTGTGCTGGAGCCAGTCTGATGCTGAGGTAACTGAGGTCTGTGTGGTGGTTAGCAGAGCTGCTGATTAGACCTGTTGTGCTGTGCTGAATAACGGTATGAGTTCTGGAATTGGTTCATAAATTCATGTGTACCAAGATACAGTGAAAAGTTTGTCTTGCATACTGTTCATGCAAATCAGGTACTGTCCAGTCCCTGCATTAAGGTTGAACAATGTAAAACAATAACAATGCAGAATAAAGTGTAAAAGACAAGGTGCAGTGCAGCTAAATAATGAAGCACAAGTTAGACTGTGAGGTCAAGAGTCCATTTTATCATCCAAGAGATCGAAAATCTTGTTGAATGGTGCCACAACAACCTCTCACACAACATTGGCAAAGACAAACCACGGGAGGAAAATAACAGAGGTCCGTGAGCCAGTCCTCATTAGGGGAACAGACGTGGAGAGGATCAGTAACTTCAAATTCCTTGGCGTTTTAAAATCAGGGAATCTGCCCTGGCACCAGCATGGAAGTGCCATTACACAGAAGATACAGCAGTGCCTCTACTTTCTGGATGTTTGCGTAGATTTAGCATGTCATCTAAAACTTTGACAAACTTATATGGATGCACGGTGGAGAGTATATTGATTGATTGCATCATGGCCTGGTATGGAAATAGCCACACCCAAGAATGGAAGAGTCTTCACAATGTGATGAATACAGCCCAAGTCATCACAAGCGAGGCCCTCCTCCCCATTGAGCACATCTACAAAGAGTGTTTCCACAAGAAAGCAGCATCCGTCATTAAGGACCGACCATCCAAGCCATACACTCTTCTTGCTGCTACCATTGGGAAGGAGGTACAGGAGTCTTAGGTCCAACACCACCAGATTCAGGAGCGGTTAATGTCCTTCAACAATCAGGCTCTCTTACCAATGTGGGCAACTTCACACATCTCAACCCTGAACTGATTCCACAACCAATGAACTAATATACTAATTGACTAAACTTCTACAGTCATTTTGAGAAAAGACTTTCAAACATTCTGTATCCTCTGAGGGATAGACATTTGCTTTATCATTTCTTCCCTAAAAGGCTAAACTTTTATTTTGAGACTCTGGACTTGGGTACTAGACATGCCAGTCTATGGAAACATCACCTCTGCATTTGCTCTATAAATCCCCGTAAAAACATTGCATGTTCATTCTTCTAAACTCAGTAGAGTGTAGGTCCAGTCTGTATAGTCTCTCATCTTAGAGAAATCCTTTATCCCAGGATCAAGTTGGTGAACCTGGCATTAAATTATTCACTTTACTGGAAGATGTCAACTGACAGGAGGAAGGTAAATAGCATTCAGGTAGTTTAAATATTTTTGTTTGATTTTTAGAGTGTTGATGTACTTTAAATGTAAGCATATTTTAACACTTCATTTTAGCTTGGTCCATGTGTAAGGGGGTTTCATCTTTTATGTTACTGCGCAGGCTAATTAAAATGGCTTCTTTGTTTTGTTATACTTGGGAATGCTTCTTTGTTATGTTAAACGCTGAAAAAGTTCTTGCGCTAGCAGCTTGTTTTGGGTTAGGCTGTGATAAGAAGATGTTACGAACCAATTGGGATAGTTGTTATGCTTTTGGTGTATCTGGAAGATTTGTATGCGCGGGGTTTTGGAGGGAGAAAGCAGGAGAGAGAGGCAGAGGATGGACCAGGTGCTGTGATGTCAGCTAACAGGGTCGGACCCCGAGGAGGACGTTTGGCGAGGAGATGGAGACGGACTCGTGTGGAGCGTCTGGTCGACCACCGTTGTTGGTCCCAGGCGGCCAGTCGAGGTGGTCCGAGGGGTCGCAGGGTGAAGATAAGGGTCCTGAGCTCCAACTGTTTGTGCACGAAGAGGTTGAACTTTGATAAGTGTGGCGCCTTTTATTTTCCTTTTATATTTTATTCTCTATTAATTATATAGTTCCAGTAATATCTATAAACTGTAAATCATTTGATCGTATCTGGTGTATTGTCTGTTATCTGGGCGGGGTGGGGTACATCACACAGCATCCACACACACTAGTTACCCAGTTTGGCGGGGCCAAGGGCTGTTTCCCTAGATGAGCCAAGTGACCCTGAGGTTGGCCAGGGGGGCTACACATGACTGTTTTGGAAGGCCATCAACACTGGGTAGTCACAGTCACACTAACAACTTACTGACTCTGAGAGAGGATGAAGATTCATCAATGGTCGAAGTGGCTCTGGGTGTGCAGCAGACTATCTTTGCTGAGACAACCCTTTACTTTCCTCTACCATGCTGAAATGCTGGGGGCAGATGACAGATGCAGACAGCTGATGATTTGGGTCAATCACTTATTGAGCACTTCTTGCAGATGGGGCTCGTCAGCTCATCCAGGAGAAAGAAAACTGATCTCAAACCTGTGCTGCCTTGCGGCTAAACTCACCCATGGGGAAGGAGTCCGGACTGAGTTCTACACTGACTGGCAACTCCTGTGATGTGGCTGGTGCCAAACTGTATTGGTCTGTGCTGTTCCTTTAGATACATTAGCTCCATGGAGAGGGGGAGCCTGCTGCATTAGCAACAGCTGGCTCTCCATATTGTATACTGCCCCGTGTTGTGTATTGACTGATGGCACCGCGACATCTAGGATGCAACATCCATGGTTGACCTCAACCTTATTATTAAGCAACCAGCACTGCAATCGAAAGATTAAGAGCAGGTACATATCTCTGTGGACTATCAAATATAGTTCCCCATACTATTGTGCAGCTGTAGATTTAAGCTGCATTTTTCACCCTTCACAGATTATCAACATAGGACTTTTCAAACTACTGAGCGATATTAATTGCAGTAATTGGGCCGATCTGTGATTTTACATCGCCTGTCTTAAATTCCTTGAAGATCAAGTTCATTCCACCATTGTTCATGCAATTTGACAATATCAAAAGTGCAGAAGTTTAGCCACTAGTCAAGTTAGAATAACATCAGCTGTGAATCTTATCTTGCTTTGACTGGAGTTGTTAACATATGGAATGTTACAATGAACTTTGATATAAGATAAGATTATAATATTATAATATTAGGTTTATTTCTACATCAAAACATTGTAGCATGCAGTGAAGTGTATTGTTTCCTTCAAATCAAATTAGCAAGGATTTTGCTTTACAGCCCGCAACTGCCACCGTGCTTCCAGCACCAACATAGCATGCCCACAACTCACTAACCATATCTGTAAATTTTTTGGAATGTGGGAGGAAACTGGAGCAGCCAGTGGAAACCCGTGTAATTAGAGGGAGAACGTACAAACTCCTTACAGACAGTGGCAGGAATTGAACCCAGATCAGGGATCGTTGGCACTGAATGCATTAAAGCATGCGGATGTGGTCCAGAGGTTCATTTGTTGTTCAAACCAGATATCAGAATGGGGGAAGAAATGTGATCTAAATGACTTTGACTGTAGAATGATTGTTGATGCCAGATGGGGTGGTTTGAATATCTCAGAAACTGCTGATCTCCTGGGATTTTTACTGTCAGGTCTCTAGAGCTTACAGAGAATGGTGCAAAACACACAAAAAAATTAGTGAGCGGCAGTTCTTTGGTCGAAAATGCCGTGTTATTGAGAGAGGTCAGAGGAGTATGGCCATATTGGTTCAAGCTGACAGGAAGGTGAAGTAACTCAAAAAACTACGTGTTACAACAGTGGCGTGCATAAGAGCGTCACTGAATGCACAACATATCGAATGTGGAAGTGAATGGGCTACCATGAAGTCCATACAGATCAATGCATTACACAGTGCATTGAAGTAGTACAAGGTAAAACAATCACAGAGTGCAGAATAAAATGTTACAGTATAGCCAAAGTGCAGTGCAAGTAGACAGTATGGTACAAGATAGATTGTGTGCCCATCTTATTGTGCTAGGTGACCCTTCAGTACTCTTATAGTAGTGGGATAGAATCTGTCCTTGAGCCTGGTGGTATGTGCTTTCAGAATTTTATATCTTTTGCTCAGTGGGAAGAGGGAAAGAAAGAATGCCTGGAGTGGGTTGGGTTTTTGATTATGCTGGCAGTTTTACTTGTCACGTGTCCAGCAACAATGGATATGAAATTAGAAACCATAGAAAAACTACAGCACAGAAACAGGCCTTTTGGCCCTTCTTGGCTGTGCCGAACCATTTTCTGCCTAGTCCTACTGACCTGCACACGGACCATATCCCTCCATACACCTCCCATCCATGTATCTGTCCAATTTATTCTTAAATGTTAAAAAAGAACCCACATTTACCACCTCATCTGGCAGCTCATTCCACACTCCCACCACTCTCTGTGTGAAGAAGCCCCCCCCCTAATGTTCCCTTTAAACTTTTCCCCCTTCACCCTTAACCCATGTCAATCATGGGCTGATCCAATTCTTCCAGTCATCCCCCACTCCCCTGCCTTCTCTCCATACCCTTTGATGCCCTGGCTAGTCAAGAATCTATCTACCTCTGCCTTAAATGCACCCAATTACTTGGACTACACAGCTGCTCATGGCAACAAATTCCACAGATTTACCACCCTCTGACTGAAGTAATTTCTCCACATCTCTGTTCTAAATAAATGTCCTTCAATCCTGAAGTTGTGCCCTCTTGTCCTAGATGTTAGGGATAGGTTTGATATGTTATAGGGTTATAGAATCATAGAAAAATACAGCACCGAAACAGGTCCTTCAGCTCACCTGGTTCATGCCGAACCATTTAAGCTAACTACTCTCATCAACCTGCTCCAGGACCATAGCCTTCCATATCTCTACCATCCATGTACCTATCCAAATTTCTCTTAAACATTGAAGTCAAACGTGCATGCACCAATTGCGCTGGCAGCTTGTTCCACACTCTGATGACTCTCTGAGTGAAGAAGTTTCTCCTCATGTTCCTGTTAAACTTTTCACCTTTCACCCTTAACCCATGACCTCTGGTTGTAGTCCCACCCAGATTCAGTGGAAAAAGCCTGCTTGCCCTAGCTTTAACCTACCTTTAGCCCTCATAACTTTCTATACTTATACAGTATCAGATCTCCTCTCAATCTTCTACATTCCAAGGAATAAAGTAATAACTTATTCAATCTTTCCTTATAACTCACAGTCGCTATATTATTGAAGGTTCTGTATAGCACATACTCAGTGAGTCAGTCTTTGTCCTCCAACTTTTTTATCCTAGACATTGTATGAAACAGGTTCAGAGGGGTCATAAATTATCCATGATGGAATGGCAGAGCAGACTCAATTGGCCAAATGACCTAATTCTGCTCCTGTGTCTTATGGTCTTATGGTCTAAATGATACTAACTCAGTGATTTAAAAAAGAAAATATGATACGGGACCTGCCTACCATCCATTAAGTTTTTTACGCAGAGAGTGGTAAGTGCGTAGAATGGGCTGCCAGCAACGGTGGTGGAGGTGGATACGACAGGGTCTTTTAAAAGACTCCTGGACAGGTACATGGAGCTCAAAAAATAGAGGGCTATGGGTAACCCTAGGTAATTTCTAAGGTAAGGACATGTTCAGCACAGCTTTGTGGGCTGAAGGGCCTGTATTGTGCTGTAGGTTTTCTAGGTTTCTATTTTCTATGTTATTTTTTACTGACCCTTTAACTTCTGTAAGGGAACATACTAGGTATTTTGGAAAACTTGCATGAATGGTAGAAGAGAGAGAAGTGGGAATGTGTCTGTGAAGGACCAATAGGAGATAGTGCCAGTAGAGATTTTTACAATTGTTGCTAATTTCCCTTTGTTTCTATTTCTTCTGCTTCACTTATCATCTCTTCAATTACTCCCTGCATCTCCTATGTGTCTTTAATGGTTCGTTTTTCACCATGGTGTTTGATACGTCACATTTATCCATTCAGCATTTCTTATTCAAACTTCTTTTTCCCTTTAAGTACCGTATGGACGTATGTGAGTGTGTGTGTTTTCTTCTGTTCCTTTCATTTCGTTCCTGTTGAAGTGCTCTTCATCTTCCTCAGAAGAACGTCCTCAGTCCCAGCATCCTTGGCTGCTTTATTGATGCCTTTCTCCCTGTCATGCCCTTCGTGACGTCTGTGTTCAACACCAAGTACAACTCAGTCGCAAAGTGCCAGTGCATCCGCCTTCAGCAGGGTCACAACAACAGTCAAGGTTGGATTGATGAGTGAACACATGCCGCAGATGAAAATCAAACAGATGATTCAGTCATTTCCCCTTGACCTTGAATCGACCCACTACTGAATATTTCATCAGCAATGCTTTGAGATCAGCAGCATAATTTTTATCAGATAATTATTTCAAAATCTTGTGCTTTTTAAAATAGCAAAAAAATCATTATCCTTTAAACATTACTGGTATTTCAGCTCTTACTTGGTGTCATATTATTCCACAATTTCTAAAGATATTAAAATGTTATGCTTTCTTCCTGCTTTGTAGCCTAAGAATTGGCTGCTATAATAAGCTATTGCTGTGGAAATCTCAGGAGGCACTTCTTCACTGTGAGGGAGGTGCGTGTGTGGAACGAACTGCCAGTGAAGTGCTAGATGGAGGTTGAATTGACTTTATTATTTACATCCTTCATATACATGAGGAATAAAAATCTTTACGTTATGTTTTTGTCTAAATGTGCAATGGGCAATTTATAGTCATTTGTAATAAATAGTATGTACAACAGGACTGTCAGTATAACATAGAAATACAATTGTATCAGCGTAAATTAATCAGTCTGATGGCCTGGTGGAAGAAGCTGTCCCGGAGCCTGTTAGTTCTGGCTTTTATGCTGAGGTGCTGTTTCCTGGATGGTAGCAGCTGGAACAGTTTGTGTTTGGGGTGACTCGGATCCCCAAAGATCCTTTGGGCTCTTTTTATGAACCACAATGTAGTTACAATCATATTACAAAAGAAACAGAGGTACCTATCTGAAATACAGTATGCAAACAATATATACACATTCACACATACTCCTTACTCTGCCATGTATGGGAGGAAAGGCACCATAAAGGACCCATTATTAGAATATACGGGTGAAGACAGTGAAGTGTGTACTCTCAGCACAGCAACAGTAGAATGACAAGGCAATGTTTGTTGTGTGTGTGTGTGTGTGTGTGTGTGTGTGTGTGTGTGTGTGTGTAAGGGGTGTGTTTACCACATGTTCTGCATAGCACAGTTCCTTTCTTCTACACCCATTATGAATGCATGTATCCACATTTGTAATGGAAAATGCCTGTGCAAAGCATGCCAGACTGCATTTACACTCTCCTCATTGAGTTTATGTGCTGCAGGGCTGTCATTCTCAGGATGATTGAACAACATTGTGACAGGGGGACATAGGCTATAAATGTTTGTCTAATAAAAGTGCAAAAATAAAACCAGAATGTGTAATTTTAGAATAAAGCCTGAATCACAGCTGCACTTTGTCAAAATCATAAAGTCGACCTGGTACGTTAGCAAAGATTCTTGCTAATTTCTGTAGATATAACGTGGAGAGCATTTTGACTGGTTGCATCACCACCTCCTATGGAGGCTCCATTGCACAGGATCAGAAATTTGTTCTATGATTCCCTTGGATGTCAGAAAGAGTTTCAGGAACAGTAGGAGGTTCTCTCAATCCGTATAACAAACAGGAACATTGGATTAAAAACAATTGTGACTAATGAAGAACAGTGTCTGCCTGAAAGCAGCTGATCCACAGACATTTGCGCAACTAACTCAAATGGAAATATCCAGCAAGCCAGCTAATATCTGTGGAAAGAAACACAGAGTTACAGGGAATCAATTTACAGGGAACTTCCAGCAATTCTGTAGCAAGCTGTTGGCAATTACCCCTCACTTAAGCCAGCTGGACTGAAAGCAACATTTCCAAAGATCCTAACCAAGCCTGGCTTGTGATTTTCCAGCCGCAGTCCACAGCTGACCGCCACATGGAATCCAACAGGTCAGCCTGAACTACTGGGTTAAAAAATACACGTGGACTAAGATGTTAACTGTCCTGTGCTATCACCAGTGGGATCATCAGTTGATCTGCCACCTGCCTTCAGGAGCTTTGGCCCGCTTATGATCAAGACTCCCTCGACTACTGTAATTGCTTACCCCAGCACCTGGAAACCTACCTGCTGAACCTGTGCCACAGAACACCTGGAAACACATATATCTGAGTGAAGATACCGCAGCAGCAAGAAGAGAGGGTAGATTGATTGATTGACTGATTTATTGAGCTACAACGCAGAATAGGCCCTTCTGGCCCTTTGTATCACGCCCTCCAGCAACCCCAATTTAACCCTAGCCTAACCACGGGACAACTTACAATGACCAATTATCCTACCGACCAATAGGTCATGGTACTGTGGGAAAAAACCCATGCAGTCATGGGGACAACATTCAAACACCTTACAGACATCAGCAGGAACTGAACCTGGGTGGCTGGTACTGGAAAGTGTTGTGTTAACCACAATGCTACTGTGCCTTCGCCAATAAGATAGATTAGCTTTATTTGTCACATGAACGTTAAAACATCAAAACAACGTGAAGTGCATCATTTGCATCAACGACCAACAGCATCCAAGAATGTGCTAGAATGAGCCCGCCAGTGTCACCACGCTTCCCGTGCCAACATAGCACACCCACAACTTACTAACCCTAACCCGAACCTAATCATCTTTGGAATGTAGGAGGAAACCAGAGAACCTGGAGGAAACCCACACAGTCACAGGGAGAATGTACAAACTCCTTACATATAGTTGAATCTCAATCAATCATCACTGGCACTATAAAGCAGTGCACCAACCACAATCATAAGACGTAGAGCAGAATTACGCTATTCAGATCATTGAGTCTGCTCTGCTATTTCATCATGGCTGATTTATTATCCCTCTCAACCCCATTCTCCTGCCTTCTCCCCGTAAACTTCGATGCCCTTACTAATTAAGAACCTCTCAATGTTTATTTTCAATATATCCAATGACTTGGCCTCCACAGCCGTCTGTGGCAATGAATACACAGATTCCATCCTCTGCTGAAGAAATTCTTCTTTATTTCTGTTCTAAAAGGAAATCCTTGTATTCTGAGCCTGTGCCCTCTGGGTCCAGATTCCCCCAATATTGGAAACATCCAATATCTAGGCATTTCAATATTCACGAGATTTCAATGAGATCTGCTATGTTACTGCACCACCCTGTATGTTTTCAATTATTCCTGCCAGCATTCAACACTCAGGTTCCATGTGCTTGCCAGGTCTGGTTCTTGCTGGTGTAAGTCCTGTGTGGTGTATGGAGAGGTGTCTCAAGAGAAGAAATGGGCCGATGTGCCCATTTAAATGAACTAATAGTACAAAGATAGGTGGAGGAGAAGGTAGTGTTGAGGAAACAGAGATCCTGCAGAAAGACTTAGATCGTTTAGGGGAATGGACAAAGAAGTGGCAAATGAAATACAATATTATCTGTGCTCAATTCTGGTCGCCTCACTATAGGAAGGACGTGGAAACCATAGAAAGGGTGCAGGGGAGATTTGCAAGGGTGTTGCCTGGATTAGGGAGCATGCCTTATGAGAATGGGTTGAGTGCACTCAGCCTTTTCTCCTTGGAGTGACGGAGGATGAGAGGTGACTTGATAGAGGTGTACAAGATAATGAGAGGCATTGATCATGTCGATAGTCAGAGGCTTTTCCCCAGGGCTGAATTGGCTAACACGAGAGGGCATAGTTTTAAGGTGCTTGGAAGTAGGTACAGAGGAGATGTCAGGGGTAAGTTTTTCACACAGAGAGCGGTGAATGTGTGGAATGGGCTGCTGGCGGCGGCGGTGGAGGCAGAAATGATAGGGTCTTTTAAGAGACTCCTGGATGGCTACATGGAGCTTAGAAAAATAGAGGGCTATGGGTCAAGCCTAGGTAGTTCTAAGGTAGGGACATGTTCAGCTCAGCTTTGTGGGCCGAAGGGCCTATATTGTGCTGTATGCTTTCAATGCTTCTATGTTTGTACAATGTTGAAAAGTGTATGGTCATGCACTTTAGTGGAAGAACTAACTGGGCAGACTATTATTTAGATGGGGAGAGAATTCAAAACGCAGAGATGCAAAGGGACTTGGGAGTCCTTGTGCAGGATACCCTAAAGGTTAACCCCCTAGGTTGAGTTGGTGGTGAAGAAGGTGAATGGAATGTTGGCATTCATTTCTAGAGGTATAGAATACAAGAGCAAGGATGTGATGTTGAGGCTCTATAAGGCACTCATGAGGCCACATGGAGTATTGTGTGTGTAGTTTGGGTTCCCTATTTTAGAAAGGATATACTAACTTTGGAGAGGGTTCAGAGAAGATTCAGAAGAATGATTCCAGGAATGAAATGGTTACCGTATGAGGAACTGCTGGAGCTCTTGGGTTGTATTCCCTGGAGTTCAGGATAATGAGGGGGGGATCTCATAGAAACATTCCAAATGTTGAAAGGCCTGACTAGATTAGATATGGCAAAGTTAATTCCCATGGCAGGGGTTTTTAGGACAAGAAGGTACGACTTCAGGATTGAAGGACATCCAACAGAGATGCGGAGAAATTACTTTAGTCAGAGGGCGGTAACTCTATGGAATTTGTTGCCACGAGTGGCTGTGGAGGCCAAGTCATTGGGTGTATTTAAGGCAGAGAAAGATGAGTTCTTGATTAGCCAGGGCATCAAAGGGTATGGGGAGAAGGCAGGGGAGTGGGGATGACTGGAAGAATTGAATCAGTTATGATTGAATGGCAGAGAAGATTCGATGGGTCAAATGGCCTACTTCTGCTCCAATATCTTACGGTCTTATGGTCGTATGGCAAGCTGGTGCTGTGGCTTTGCTATCCGTAGGGCTTTTTTCCCAGCTTTTACAGGCACAGGGATTGTTTGATAATAAATCTTTGATCAAAGTATGTATGTCACCATGTACTTCCCTGAGATTTATTTTCTTGCAGACTTTCACAGGAGAACAAAGAAATACAATAGAATCAATGAAAAACTACACATTGACGAACAAACTATGTGAAAAAGGTGGAATGTGTAAATAAAAATAAGATATAGTAGATAAGTATTTAATACTGAGAACATAAGTTGTAGAGTCTTTAAAAGTGAGTCTGTAGGTTGTGGGATCAGTTCAGTATTGAGGTGAGTGAAGTTATCCATCTCGACCCGAAACCCTAACCCTACACCTTTGCCATAAATGCTGCCTGGCCTGCTGAGTTCCTCCAGCATTTTGTGTGTGTTGCTTGGATTTCCAGCATCTGCAGATTTTCTCATGGAAGTTATCCATGCTGGTTCAGGAGCATGATCATTCAAGGATAGTAACTGTTCCTGAAGCTGGTGGGGTGGAACTTATGGTTCATGCACTTCCTGCCAGATGACAGCAACAAGTAGAGAACACAGCCTGGATGGTGAAGGGCCTTTCGGCTGGCAAGTTCAAAATCCCAGATTACCAAAGCAATGAGGTGCTTTTGGCAACTTTTGGTCCCATGTTGCAAGATGCATGAAGCCTCTGACACTGTGGGAGTGAAATTATTTATACCATAGCTAATTAATAAATTGCCTATCTGATCAGTTCTGCTCTTGGTTTCCAGAGAGATTACTTACATTCTGTCTACTAAATCTGACCACACATCCAAACATATATCTTGGAAATGTACTGTGTTGATGAAAGTTTGCCATTAATGCTTTTTTCAATCTGTCAATATTAACTTTCAGAGTATTGAATTTCATTTTGTAGCTGTCTTAATATCACAAGTTATTTATGGAAATTCTGCTTTCATAAACAAAATCCGTTATATATTGCAGAATAGAAATAAGGAAGTAGTGTCAAATGGAAAATCAGACAAGTGGATATATGCTGATGCACTAGGAAAGGGGAAAGAGAAGGAGTTTTGTGGTTTTGATGCAGTTAAATTGTTTGTTCCCATGACGAGACACCTTGGATTTGAAATTTTATCACTGCACCATAGAAAGCATTCTACCTGGATGCAGAACAGCTTTTATTCTCACTTGCTGTCTTCTGCCTGTCATCCACTCCGCTATCCATGCCAATATCTTTCCTGTAACGCTATAGAGTTTTGTCTCGTTAAGCAGCGTCATGTGTGGCACCTTTATCAAACGCCTTCTGGAAATCCAAGTAAATTACATCCATGCCTCCCCTTTGTCTACCCTGCTTCTTACCTCCTCGAAGAATTCTTAATAGATTCATCAGGCGAGATTTCCCTTTACAGAAACCATCCTGACTTTGACTTATTTTATTATTAGTCTCCAAGTACCCTGAACCCTCATCTTTAATAATAGATTCCAACACTTTCCCAACCACTGAGGTTAGGCTAACTGGCCCTTAATTTCCTTCCTTTTGCCTTCCTCCCTTCTTAAAGAGTAGAGTGACATTTGCAATTTCCGGGACCATGACAGAATCAAGTGGTTCTTGAAAGATCATGACCAATGCATCCGTTATCTCTTCAGGAACCTCTCTCAGGACTCGGAGATGTGGTCCATCTGGCCCAGGTGATTTACGAACATTAAGACCTTTCAGTTTGCCTAGCACTTTTTCCTCAGTAATAGCAATGGCATTCACTTCTGCTCCCTGACACTCATGGACCTCTGGCACACTGCTAGTGTTTTCCACAGTGATGACAGATGCAAAGTTTATCTGCCTTTTCTTTGTCCCCCATTACTACCTCACCAGCATTATTTTCCAGTGGTCCAATATCAACTCTCACCTCCCTTTTACTCTTTATATAACTGAAAAAACTTATAGTATCTTGCTTTATATTATTGGTCGGTTTGCCCTCATATTTCTTCTTTTCTCCTTATAGCTTTTTTAGTTACTTTTGCTACCTTATATGCCCTTCCTTTGGCTTTTATGCAGTCCTTAACTTCCTTTGTCAGCCACAGTTGCCTACCCCTGCCATTTGAGAACTTTTTACTCTGTGGAGCATATCTATCTTGTGCCTGCCTTGTGAACTATCCCCAGAAATTTCAGCCATCTCTGCTCTGCTGTCATCCCTGCCAGTATCCTCCTCCAATCCACCTAGGCAAGCTCATGCCTCTATCATTCCCTTAATTCCATTGTGATACTGATACATGTGACTTATGCTTTTACCTCTCAAATTGCAGTATGAATTCAATCATATTATGATCACTGCCTCCTGAGGGTTCCTTTATGTTAAGCCCCCTTAATAAGATTTGGGTATACAACATCCAATCTAAGGTAGACTGTCCCTGAGTAGACTCAAGCACAAGCTACTCTAAAAAGCCATCACGAAGACATTCAACAAATTCCCTCTATTGCAATCCAACACCAACCTGATTTTCCCAATCCCCTTGCATATTGAAGCCCTCCATTACAATTGTGTCATTACCCTTATTACATGCCTTTTCCAGCTCCCTTTGTAATCTCAATCCCACATCTTGGCTACTATTTGGAGGTCTATATATGTGATTCCCATGTTTTTTTTTTACCTTTGCGATTTCTTAATTCCACCCACAAAGATTGAACATTCTCTGACCCTATGTCACCTCTTTCTAAAAATACAATTTCATCTCTTACCAATAGAACCACACCACTCCCTATGCATTCCTGCCGGTCCTTTCAATACAAAGGATATCCTTTAATGTTAAGCTCCCCCAACTATGACTTCTTTCAGCCACAACTCATTGATGCCCACAACGTCATACCAACCAATCTTTAACTGTGCCATGAGTTCATCTACCTTATTCCAAATGCTTTTATATAGGCATCTGTTAGTCTTGTGAGACCATGGATTTGTGCCTTGGAAGGTTTCCAGGGCGCAGGCCTGGGCAAGGTTGTATGGAAGACCGGCAGTCGCCCATGCTGCAAGTCTCCCCTCTCCACGCCACCGATGTTGTCCAAGGGAAGGGCATTAGGGCCAATACAGCTTGGCACCGGTGTTGTCGCAGAGCAATGTGTGGTTAAGTGCCTTGTTCAAGGTCACAACAAGCTGCCTCAGCCAAGGCTCGAACTAGCGACCTTCAGATCACTAGACGAACGCCTTAGCCCCCAACTTGGCCACGCGCCAACACTCCAAATGCTACATGCATTTAAATACAGCACTTTCAGTCCTGCATTCTTCACCCTTTTGAATTTGGCCTCTGTTGTACAATTTAACCCTTTGCTCTTTCTGCATTTGCACCCAGTCATTGGCTTGTTCTTCCTTACATACACGTTACACCCATCACCTACTTGTAAACCTGCTGGCTCATCCTCAGCTTGATCATTCTGGTTCCCATCTCCCTGCCATACTAGCTTAAACCACTCCCAACAGCTGTAGTAAATCTGCCTGCAAGAATAATTGATCCCCCTCAGATTCAATCCCTTTCAGTCCCTTTTGTAGAGGTCACACCTGCCCAGAGGAGGTCCCAATTATCCAGAAATCTGAATCCCTGCCTCCTGCTCCAATTCTTCACCCACACATTTATCAGCGACATCATTCTATTCCTGTTCTCACTGTTCGCGAAAAGAAACACAAGAGAACCCTAATAGAACTCTATTAAATACAAAAGAAGAACACCATATACCCAATGTGCAGAGAGAAAAAAAAAACAAATTGTGCAAACAGTAAAAGCAAGGAAACAGCATTCAGGACTGAAGGCCACAAAGCCAGGCATCACTGCAGCCAATACAGAAGTCCACAGAAGACCATTCAGAATGCCTCAGTTCAGCACAGAGATAAAGAAACTTTGCAGAGCAGTGAGCTGGACTGGCCTGACTCTTGCCTCTGACCCCAAAAGCCCAACCATTTCAATCTTGCCCTTTCGCTTAAATCGTCCAGGCCTCAGGTATTTGCTCATCCTTGAGCTCGTGCTCCATTGCCTCCTTAAGGGTAGGACCCAACCTTTCCAATTCAGCTTGGCTCTTAAAGCAATCAAGTTCTGGTATTTCAAGAGTTCAGGCACATCTCTGGGCAGTGTCGCCTGGAAAGAGTAAACAAACTTGGAAATTGACCAGATGAAGGCAACAGTAGTCACCTCAGGATCAAAAAGTGATGATGAGCTGAACTTTCCTGTACCGGTCTAAGAATGTTATTAGAATAATCTAAAACTTTCACTGTGGTGGGACTTTTCTATTCACCAAGATGAACAAGCAAAAGCTACAGATGCTGGAAACCACCGAGATGCAATACAGAGCGTCATAGGAAGTCATTCCTGCCTGTAGCTATCAAACTTTACAACTCCTCCCTTGAAGGGTCAGACACCCTGAGCCAATAGGCTGGTCCTGGAGTTATTTCATAATTTACTGGCATAATTTACATTTTACTATTTAACTATTTATGGTTCTATTACTATTTATTATTTATGGTGCAACTGTAACGAAAACCAAATTCCCCCGGGATCAATAAAGTATGACTATGACTATGACTAAGACTAAACCAGAACTAAAAACAAAAAATGCGAGAAGTACCCATGAGGTCAAGTTCCAATCATGGTGAGCTATTGATAACTTCTCATAAGATACATAAGATCCGATTAGGAACAGTCAACATGGATTTGTGCATGGAAGGTCATGTTTGACAAATCTTATTGAATTTTTTGATGAGGTTACTAAGAAAGTTGACAGGGTAAAGCAGTGGATGTTGTCTATATGGACTTCAGTAAGGCCTTTGACAAGGTTCCACATGGAAGGTTAGTTAGGAAGGTTCAATTGTTAGGCATTAATATTGAAGTAGTAAAATGGATTCAGCAGTGGCTGGATGGGAGACACCAGAGAGTAGTGGTGGATAAGTGTGTGTCAGATTGGAGGACGGTGTGTAGCGGTGTGCCTCAGGAATCTGTAATGGGTCCAATGTTGTTTGCCATATATATTAATGATCTGGATGATGGGGTGGTAAATTGGATTAGTAAGTATGCAGATGATACTAAGATAGGTGGCGTTGTGGATAATGAAGTAGGTTTTCAAAGCTTGCAGAGAGATTTAGGCCAGTTAGAAGAGTGGGCTGAAAGGTGGCAGAGGGAATTTAATGCTGAAAAATGTGAAGTGCTACATTTTGGTAGGACTAATCAAAATAGGACATACATGGTAAATGGTAGGGCATTGAAGAATGCTGTAGAACAGAGGGATCTAGGAATAATGGTGCATAGTTCCCTGAAGGTGGAATCTCATGTGGATAGGATGGTGAAGAAAGCTTTTGGTATGCTGGTCTTTATTAATCAGAGCATTGGTTATAGGAGTTGGGATGTAATGTTGAAATTGTACAAGGCATTGGTAAGGCCAAATTTGGAGTATTGTGTACAGTTCTGGTCACCGAATTATAGGAAAGATGTCAATAAAATTGAGAGAGTACAGATGAGGTTTACTAAAATGTTGCCTGGGTTTCATCTCCTAAGTTACAGAGAAAGGTTGAACAAGTTAGGTCTTTATTCTTTGGAGCGGAGAAAGTTGAGGGGGGACTTGATAGAGGTGTTTAAGATTATGAGGGGGATTGATAGAGTTGACGTGGATAGGCTTTTTCCATTGAGAATGGGGGAGATTCAAACAAGAGGACATGAGTTGAGAGTTAAAGGGCAAAAGTTTGGGGGTAACATGAGGGGGAACTTCTTTACTCAGAGAGTGGTAGCTGTGTGGAACAAGCTTCCAGCAGAAGTGGTTGAGGCAGGTTCGATGTTGTCATTTAAAGTTAAATTGGATAGATATATGGACAGGAAAGGAATGGGGGTTATGGGCTGAGTGCAGGTCGATGGGACTAGGTGAGATTAAGAGTTCAGCACGGACTAGAAGGGCCGAGATGGCCTGTTTCCGTGCTGTAATTGTTATATGGTTATATAGAAAAGCTTTCACTTTCAACTTTTTATAATGCTCTTTACATTGTAGTATTTGGTATGTATTTATGTACATTTTATTCCCTATCTGTACTTTAACCTCTGACTTTATTTTTTATATAATTCTGTATTCTTTATAGTTGTGAATAATTTCTGTTACATGTCGCGCCAACAGCAAATTCCTGTTGCCTGTAAATATATAGAGTGAGTAAGGTCAATCATTGATCCTTGAAGGGGTGGGAGACTGGGGGGAACAAAGGGAAGTCTGTGGGATAGTGGAGATCAAGAGAGATTGAATGATACATAGATGATGGTGTGTGCTGAGAGGATCTGGTAAACAGATGTTCACTACAGATGATGTGGCTGGAAGAGATGTAAATTGAAGAAAATGTAGGAGATTGGAGGAGAAAGGAACTCTGGGAGATGGAACACAGCAACTTCTGATTATCTAAAATAAAGGAAATACCTAACAGGTCAAAGAGATAACATTACAGGTTGTTGACCTATCATCTAGAGTCATAGACCTACAGAGTCTTAGAGAACAACATCACAGAAACAGGCCATTTGGCCTATCTAGTGCACGCCAAACTACTAATCTGCTTAGTTCTATCGACCTGCACCCGGACCATAGCCCTCCACACCACTTCCATCCCTGAACCTATCCAAATTTTTCTCTAATGTTGAAATCGAACCTACATCCACTGGCAGCTCATTCCACACTCTCACGACCCTCTGAGTTAAGAAGTTACCCCTCATGTTCCCCTTAACCATTTCACTTAACCCATGACTTCTAGTCCTAGTCTCAGTCAACCTCAGTAGAAAAGATCTGCTAGCATTTATCCTATCTATACCTCTCATAATTTTGCATACCACTATCAAATCTTCCCTCATTTTCCGGCACTCAAAGGAATGTTCCTTGGTCTTGAGGACCTGAGATATAGGGAATGGTTAAATATGTAAGGGCTTTATTCCCTCGAATGTAAAAGATTGAGAGTAGATTTGACTGAGATATTCAAAATTATTATGAGGGGTATAGATAGGGTAAATGCAAGCAGGCCTTTTCCACTGAAATTGGTGGGACTACAACTAGAGGTCATGGGCTAAGGGTGAAAGGTTCAGTGTTTATGGAGAACATGAGGGGCAACTTCTTCACTCAGAGGGTCGTGTGAATGTGAAACGGCCTGCCAGTGGAAGTGCTGAATCCAGGTTCAAGTTAAATATTTAAAAGAATTTCAGATAGGTACGTGGATGGGAGAGTATGGGAGGCTTTGGACCAGGTGCAGATCGATGCAACTGGGCAGATTAATGGTTTAGTATCGACTGGATGAGCCAAGGAGCCTGTTTCTGCTCTGTAGTACTCTATGACTCTATGATTCTATGACATGTAAGCTACCTCTGACTGTGAGGTGAAGCACAGCTCCAAGTCCATATTTAACTTTGCCACTGTCATTGACCAAATCAGAGGTGGTGATAAATCAGCCTATGGGAGGGAGACTGGACATCTGGCTGAGTGGTGCCACCTCTTACTCAATGTCAGCAAGACTAGTGAGCTGATTATTGACTTCATGAGAAGGAAACCAGAAGTCCATGAGCCAGTCCTCAGTGGGAGATCAGTCCTCATGGAGAGGGTCAGCAAATTTAAATTCCTCTGAGTTATCATTTTAGTGTGGGCACGCGGCCAAGTGCTTAAGGCATTCGACTAGCGACCTGAAGGTTGTGAGTTTGAGCCCCAGCTGAGGCAGCGTGTTGTGTCCTTGAGCAAGGCACTTAATCATACATTGCTCTGCAACGACACTGGTGCCAAGCTGTATCGGCCCTTGCCCTTGCCTTGGACAACATTGGTGTGGTGGAGAGGGGAGACTTGCAGCATGGGCAACTGCCGGTCTTCCTTACAAATTTGCCCAGGCCTGCGCCCTGGAGAGTGAATACTTTCCAGGTGCAGATCCATGGTCTCGCAAAACTAACGGATGCCTTAATCATTTCAGAGACTCTGTCCTGGGTCCAGCACAGCACGAAAGTACCATTACGAACAATGCACAACAACACCTCTACTTTCTTTGCAGCTCGGGAAGATTTGGCATGTCATCTAAAGTGTTGACAGGCTTCTAAAGACGTGTGGTGGAGAGTATATTGACTAGTTGCATCAAAGCCTGGTATGGAAACATACAGGAAATCTGACAATAAAAGTAGTGTATGTGGTCCTGTCCATCTTGGGTAAAGTGCTCCCCACTTTTAAACATATCTGCACAGAGAGTTGTTGCAGAAAAGCAGCACCATCATCAATGACCCCCAGCGACCTGATCATGCTCTCTTCTCACTGTTGCTGTCAGGAAGAAGGTACAGGAGTCTCAGGACCCACACCACCAGGTTCAGGAATAGTTATTATACCTTGAAATGAAGGGGATAACTTCACTCCACTTCACTTGTCCCATCACTGAACTGTTCCCGCAATCTTTGCACTTTCAAGTACTCTTCATCTCATGTTCTTGATATTTATTAGTTTTTTATATCACTATTATTATTCTTTCCCTTTCTTTTTGCATTTGTTCAGCTTGTTTGTTGGCTTTTTCTTTGCACATTGTTTGTCCCCCTGCTGGGTGTGGTCTTCCATTAATTCTATTGTGTTTCTTGTATTTATTGTGATAGCCCGCAAGAAAAGGAGTCTCAGGGTTCTATATAGAAACATAGAAACATAGAAAATAGGTGCAGGAGTAGGCCATTCGGCCCTTCGAGCCTGCACCGCCATTTATTATGATCATGGATGATCATCCAACTCAGAACCCTGCACCAGCCTTCCCTCCATACCCCCTGATCCCCGTAGCCACGAGGGCCATATCTAACTCCCTCTTAAATATAGCCAATGAACCGGCCTCAACTGTTTCCTGTGGCAGAGAATTCCACAGATTCACCACTCTCTGTGTGAAGAAGTTTTTCCTAATCTCAGTCCTAAAAGGCTTCCCCTTTATCCACAAACTGTGACCCCTCGTTCTGGACTTCCCCAACATCAGGAACAATCTTCCTGCATATAGGCTGTCCAATCCCTTTAGGATTTTATATGTTTCAATCAGATCCCCCCTCAATCTTCTAAATTCCAACGAGTACAAGCCTAGTTCATCCAATCTTTCTTCATATGAAAGTCCTGCCATCCCAGGAATCAATCTGGTGAACCTTCTTTGTACTCCCTCTATGGCAAGGATGTCTTTCCTCAGATTAGGGGACCAAAACTGCACACAATACTCCAGGTGTGGTCTCACCAAGGCCTTGTACCTGCAGTAGTACCTCCCTGCTCCTGTACTTGAATCCTCTCGCTATAAATGCCAGCATACCATTCGCCTTTTTCACCGCCTGCTGTACCTGCATGCCCACTTTCAATGACTGGTGTATAATGACACCCAGGTCTCTTTGCACCTCCCCTTTTCCTAATCAGCCACCATTCAGATAATAATCTGTTTTCCTATTTTTGCCACCAAAGTGGATAACTTCACATTTATCCACATTAAATTGCATCTGCCATGAATTTGCCCACTCACCCAACCTATCCAAGTCACCCTGCATCCTCTTAGCATCCTCCTCACAGCTAACACTGCCGCCCAGTTTCGTGTCATCCGCAAACTTGGAGATGCTGCATTTAATTCCCTCATCCAAGTCATTAATATATATTGTAAACAACTGGGGTCCCAGCACTGAGCCTTGCGGTACCCCACTAGTCACTGCCTGCCATTCTGAAAAGGTCCCGTTTATTCCCACTCTTTGCTTCCTGTCTGCTAACCAATTCTCTATCCACATCAATACCTTACCCCCAATACCGTGTGCTTTAAGTTTGCACACTAATCTCCTGTGTGGGACCTTGTCAAAAGCCTTTTGAAAATCCAAATATACCACATCCACTGGTTCTCCCCTATCCACTCTACTAGTTACATCCTCAAAAAATTCTATGAGATTCGTCAGACATGATTTTCCTTTCACAAGTCCATGCTGACTTTGTCCGATGATTTCACCGCTTTCCAAATGTGCTGTTATCACATCTTTGATAACTGACTCCAGCAGTTTCCCCACCACCGACGTTAGGCTAACCGGTCTATAATTTCCCGGTTTCTCTCTCCCTCCTTTTTTAAAAAGTGGGGTTACATTAGCCACCCTCCAATCCTCAGGAACTAGTCCAGAATCTAACGAGTTTTGAAAAATTATCACTAATGCATCCACTATTTCTTGGGCTACTTCCTTAAGCACTCTGGGATGCAGACCATCTGGCCCTGGGGATTTATCTGCCTTTAATCCCTTCAATTTACCTAACACCACTTCCCTACTAACATGTATTTCGCTCAGTTCCTCCATCTCACTGGACCCTCTGTCCCCTACTATTTCTGGAAGATTATTTATATCCTCCTTAGTGAAGACATACATGGTAACATATAGGTACTTTGATAATAAATTTACTTTGAACTTTGAATGTCCACCCTGCTGACTATTTCTGCCACATTCAGATTTTTATTTTGAATGTTAATATAAAATTGGTGTATTTAATATAAAAACAGTATAGACAACAGAAGCATTAATTTGGCCATATGTTCCTCAATCTATCATTAATAATGTATTTCAGATTATGTGGATTTATAATTTTTATAATTTGATTGGATTGAAATACTTACTAATGATTAAGTATTTTGCTTCCTTTTTCAGAGAAGACTTTGAAGAAATATTTGATATCATAATTACAAATGCTTTGAAACCAGGATTCTTTACACAATTACCGCAGCAAAGACCTTTTCGAACTCTTGGTAAGTTGTAAGATTCTCAGAAATTAATGCAATATCTTTAATTGTACCAAGGAACTGACCTTATTAGTGTCCTGCTAATTCAAATGTAATGCTGAGGCTGTGGAATTATAGAGTCATAGAAGAGTCGTTGAACACTTTAAAGCAGAAACAGGCCTTTCGGTCCATCTGGTTTATGCCAAACTACTAATTGGCCTAGTCCCATAATGGCTGCATATGTCTGTGAATTCTAACAGTTCTCTCTGGCTCTTTCACTCTTGTATGAAAATAAAACTAGTTTAGGCCTCTTAAAATGTATGAATCAAACCTAGCCTCATCAATCAAAAATAGATAAATCACATTCAACTTGTCAGCCCTTAAATGATGCACATAAACTGACTGAGAATCACAAAGTATGAATACAGGCCAACCCCTGCCAGTCAATTGCCAATAAGCCTCTGCCCAACTGTGGGCCGGATCTTGTTTCTAAAGTAGCACAACCATCCAACACCACCCGAACAGATTTCCTCCAAAGGCAGAGCTAGAAAAGGAAAGATCTCTGTATAGAGATATTCTCTGTCATAATAACCCTTATACACTGGAGACCTCTGCTGTCAAGAGCGTTGGAGGGATTCAATGTGGAATACTTTCCTAGCAATGCTTTAACAAGCCTTTGCAAGTACCCTAGAGTTTCTAGTCTTGTTAACCAGAAAAGGTTTTATCTCAGTTATAAAACTACAATATATACTCAGTGGCCACTTTATTAGGTAGACCTGTACACCTGCTCATTAATACAAATACCTAATCAGCCAATCATGTGGCAGCAATTCTGCATTAAAACATGCAGACATGGTCAGGAGATTCAGTTGTTGTTCAGACCAAATATCAACATGGGGAAGAAATGTATTCTAAGTGACCTTGACTGTAGAATGATTGTTGGTGCCAGACGGGGGTGGTTTGAGTATGTCAGAAACTGCTGATCTTCACTCATAACAGCCTCTAGAGCTTCCAGAGAATGGTGCGAGAAACAAAAAAACATCTGAGCGGCGATCCCGTGGGCAAAAAAATGTATTGTTAATGAGAAAGGTCAGAGGAGAATGTCCAGACTGATTCAAGCTGACAGGAATGCAACAGTACTTCAAATAACCGTGTGTTACAACAGTCATGTGCAGAACAGCATCTCTGAGCGTACAACATGTTGAACCTCGAAGTGGTTGAGCTACGGCAGCGGAAGACCATGAACGTACATGTACACTCAGTGGCTGCTTCATTCCAATAAAGTGGCCACTGAGTGTATTTTGTGTTTTGGAAAGATTGCCTTCAATTCTCCTGAAAATTAAGGATACAACAGCCTGTCAACATCGCAACAAATATTTGGGACTTCTTAGACTTTATATTCCATCAACTTCGGATGCTGGTCACCTTTGTAAGGAGACCTGTGTTCCATAAGGTCTAGAGTATAGCTTTTGCTGTCCAGTATGTTTTTAATTGATGGCACAAATGAAGGATCATTTTATATCTTACTATTTTTAAAGATTAGCTGATTCAATCATCTAATACATTGGCAGCTGCTTTCTGGTGTTGTAGAAACAGATTATGCTGTGCAAGAGGTTCTCCAAATAGTATGCACCTATGAGATTCTGCAGATGCTGGGGTCCAGTGTAACACATACAAAATGCTGGAGGAACTCAGCAGGTCAGGCAGCATCTATGGAGAGAAATGAACAACAGCATTTTAGGTGGAGACCCCTCATCAGGACTGATGAAAGGTCTCGGTCTGAATCATTGGCTGCTTATTCTTAACATAGATCCTGCCTGGCGTGCTTACAGAATGCCTATGTCTGTGCTAATGCTAGTTCTTAAATTTTTTTTTCTTGTATCCGCCCCCACCACCATTGTTTTCGATTTAAATCTGATTTTCCTAGCTTTCCCTGAATCTTTTGTCCTACATGTTCAGTTCCTTTTGTCCAGTAATGTGTTTAAGGGGCACTTATGATGTTGTAATGTAAAACTTTCTGAAAGGCAAGTTTAAAAAATGTCCTTGCTAGGCAGTAGTTTCGTTTGAAGATGACTGGTCTGAGTTTCAGTTCTGTGAGCCCTGCGGAACTCACATCCTCTATCACAGGTGCGACAGGAGGTCCCAAATGGGTGAACATGCAGACAGGCGGCTTTTGCAACAATGCCAACCCAGATAGTCCTTTACTCAATGATAAATGATTGGAATATCCTATCGAGCAAGGTAATGGAATCAAAAGTATTGGGGTATTGAAAAGTGTTTCAATAACATACAGGAAAGATAGTAATAAGATTGAAAGAGGACAAAAGAAAATTTACAAGGATGATGCTGGCACTTGAGGACCTGAGTTATTGGTAAGGGTTGAATAGATTCAAAGTTCAAAGTAAATTTATTATCAAAATACATATATTTCACCACATACTACAATGAAATTCATTTTCTTACGGACATTCACAGTACAACAAAGAAATGCAATAGATTCAATGAAAAAGCTACACACAAAGAATGGCAAACAACAAATATGCAAAAGAAGAGAACATATACAAAAGCAAAAAAATAAGTAAATAAATGAGTAAAATAAATAACGCTGAAAACTTGAGTTGTAGGTCCTTGAAAGAGGGTCCATTGATTTTGGAATTAGCGCAGTGTTAAATTGAGCAAAGTTATCCATGTTACTTTATTCCCTGGAGAGTAGTAACATAGAAAACCTACAGCACAATACAGGCCCTTCGGCCCACAATGCTGTGCTGAACAGACTTACTTTACTTACTTTAGAAATTACCTCGGGTAAACCAAAGCCCTCTGTTTTTCTAAGCTCCACATGCTTATCCAGGAGACTCTTAAAGGACTCTTTTGTATCCGCCTTCACCACCGTTGCTGGCAGCCATTCCATGCACTCACCACTCTGCGTAAAAAGCTTACCCCTGATATCTCCTCTGTACCTACTTCCAAGCACCTTAAAACTGTGCCCTCTTGTGTTAGCCTTTTCAGCCCTGGGAAAAAGCCTCTGACTATCCACACGATCAGTGCCTCTCATCATCTTATACACCTCTATCAGGTCACCTTTCATCCTCTGTCGCTCCAAGGAGAAAAGGCCAAGTTCACTCAACCTGCTCTCAAAAATCATGCTCCCCAATCCAGGCAACATCCTTATAAATCTCCTCTGCGCCCTTTCTATAGTTTCCACATCCTTCCTGTAGTGAGTTGACCAGAACTGAGCACAGTACTCCAAGTAGGGTCTGACCAGGGTCCTATATAGCTGCAACATTACCTCTCGGCTCTTAAACTCAATCCCACGGTTGATGAAGGCCAATGCACCGTATGCCTTCTTAATCAGTAGGGAATGAGGAGGTATACAAAATTATAAGGAGTATTGATAGGGTAAATGCAAATAGGCTTTTTCCACTGAGGTTGAGTGAGACTGGAACTAGAGGTGCTAGGTTAAGGGTGAAAGGTGAAGTACTTATGGGGATTTTTCACTCAGAGGGTGGTGCAAATGAGGGAATGAGCTGCCATTGGAAGTGGTGAATACGGGTTCGATTGCAACATTGAAGAGAGTTTGGATAAATATGTGGATAGGAAGGGAATGGGGAGCTATGGTCCAGGTATGGGGCAATGGGACTGGGCAGGATGACAGTTTAGCCCAGACTAGATGGGCTGAAGGGTCTGCACTGTACTGTTCTATGACATGATGGGCCTATATTTGATATATTAAAAAAGGGAACTTTGATGGGGTGACTTGCTTCAGTGTCTTCTTTTAATTCTCATGTGAATGATTTAATTGTCTCTTTCAGTCTTTTAATGTTTATGAACGCAACTACTTCAGGAAAAGATTATTATAAATGTTTCTGCAAAGAACAAAAGCACAGAAGCAAAATGGATCAGTATTGCTCACTGAGTACCTTGAAGCAGCACGCTGTTTTCAACAAAATACTAACTTGCATTCAAAGTGAACTGATCCCTGAAAGGTTATCTAGGAAAACTGCCAGTAGGATGAATCAGTGTCAAAACAAGAATTTTTTTTTTGTTTGGCTGAAAGTAAAAGTAACTTTTCAGCTATAATCAGTGTGATTTCCCAATGGAGTAACTTCTGTGATTTTTGTAGGAACGTTGAAGGCGAGTTTTTATTTTTATTCTGCTCCTGTCAAAAAGATAAAGCAATTGGTGCAGACCAGTATCAGAATAAGTACAAATCTGTACAGATAGTAGTCACTTGTTTTTCTAAGCAATAGGTCAGGGTTCTCATGGGTTCCACAGACCCTTCGGTTTATGGCAGGAGTCCATGGCAGAAAAATAGGCTGACAGCTCCTACATTAAATATTGCAGTGAACTAGAAATTCTGCAGATGCTGGAAATCCGGAGCAAGATACGCAAAATGCTGGAGGAACTCAGCAGATCAGGCAGCATCTATGAAGGGAATAAACAGTTGATGTTTCGGGCTGAGAGCCTTCGTTAGGACCCATGGCCTGAGGTGTCATCTGTTTATTTTCCTCCAGAGATGCTGCCTGACCTGCTGCGTTCTTCCAGCATTTTATGTGTGTCGTAGGCAATTGGGACAAGCTAGGTGGGCACCACGGTCAGCCCGAACTGTGGGGCTGAAGGGTCTCGGCCCAAAATGTTGACTGCTTATTCCCCTCTGTAGACGCTGATTTCTTCCAGCATTTTATTATTGCACCCATTAAATTGATCTTGTTGAGCGTAGCATCTCCTGCCTCTTGGTTATCTGAGCACTGTTTGACTGTTTTGTACCAATGAATATTCTTTCTGCATTTACTTGAGGTTGGGGCTTCCCTGGCAAAGGAAATGATTCAAATTCCTGACCTGGGCTGCATGTACAAGACCCAGCAGGCAGCTGGCTGCAGTATGTGAAAAAAAACAGCCCATATGTTTTGTAGAGAATGGTTTGAAGCTTTTATTTTCTGAAAAAACGAAGCTTAGGAATTTGCGTGAACTGGCACACATTGTAAATCACAGCACATATAGTACTTTGCTAGAAGGTAACATATCGGCAATAGACTTCTGTGAGGTTTTCATAAGTGGTGGTCCAACAGTAAAACATAGTTATTAGCTTTATGGCTGTGAAAACATTTTAACGTATGAGAAGTGTTAAATGTTGAGTCTTTCTAAAATATCATGATGGGCTGCTTGGGGGCATTTCCAAGACTTGCTTCTCTGCAGTTTTTATAAGTTAACCTTGTTTAACAAATTATCTTATTATTTCCAAAATAATCCCAATGCAATGAAGAAATGGGGGGAATTTGTTCTGTCTCCTCTAAGTTCATTGCAAGAAATCCTTTTTGGTAAAATAAGGTGCTTAATCAGCCTGAACTCCAAGCACATTTCAGGCTTTTCTCCACTGGGGTTGGGCAGGACTACAACCAGAGGTCATGGGTTAAGGGTGAAGGGTGAAAAGTTTAAGGGGAACATGAGTGGAACCTTCTTCACTCTGAGGGTTGTGAGAGTGTGGAAGGAGCTGTCAGTGCAAGTGGTGCATGCAAGTTCAGTTTCACCATTTAAGAAAAGTTTGGATGGTAGGGGTATGGAGGGCTATGGAGGTCGATCGGAGCAGGCAGTTTAAATGGCTTGGCATGGACTGGATGGGCCAAAGGGCCTGTTTCTGTGCTGTACTTTTCTATGACTCTATGACTACATTAAAAAAATATTAGGGAGGGTTTTTTCAGGTTAATGTTAATTTCGGTTTGAAACTTGTACTGAAAAATTCTCATGTTGGTTCTGAATTGCAATGATTAAGTTCCAACCATTTTACCAGCCCTACCTACTGAAACACTGAAAACAGTTTTCTTTAAAATCTATATTGTCATTCAAAGCCAACGTGTATAACAACAGACAAAACAAACGCTGGAAGAACTCAGCAGGTCAAGCAGCATCTGTGGAGATTCAAGCCATGACCCATCATCAGAATTGGAAAAGAAGTTCAAAAGTTCAAAGTAAAATTTATTATCAGAGTACATGTCTCCAAATACAACCCTGAGATTCTTTTTCTGTGGGCAGAAACATCTACTTTTCACACTTTTTCTGGTAAAGGATGCTGTAAGCAATGGCCTGCGACTTCCCTGTTGGAGTTGAGGTGAAATGTCTGAAGAATCTGGCATTTTTGCGGTGTGGCTGGATTCTCGCTGGGGCAGGACAATTGCAGCATGTCCGGGCTGGAGTTGCTAGAGTGTACCTGGAGGAAATTCGATGCAGTGGAGATGAAGTGAGGCGAGGAAACATGCAAGATTTGATCAATTTAAGAGCTAAGCCAAGTTCAAGAAATCCAGGCAACACACATCAAAGTTGCTGGTGAATGCAGCAGGCCAGACAGCATCTCTAGGAAGAGGTACAGTCGACGTTTCAGGCCGAGACCCTTCGTCAGGGCGAACTGAACTAATGAAGGGTCTCGGCCTGAAATGTCGACTGTACCTCTTCCTAGAGATGCTGCCTGGCCTGCTGCGTTCACCAGCAACTTTGATGTGTGTTGCTTGAATTTCCAGCATCTGCAGAATTCCTATTGTTTGCGGTTCAAGAAATCAGGTACTGATTGTATGGAAATGGTGGAGCCCAAACCTGTGGGTGAGAAATGACCTGAGGTTTGAATGATTTAAGCGCTGGGCCAGATTGAAATGGTTGGGTGTAATGGTTGGAGGCAAGAAACAGGCCAGTTCAGCTCGCTGCTCGGTAGGATTTGCTCGACTCTGTGCTGATCTGAGACTGCGACCTGCAACCAGTGGACCCCTGACATGGCTATGTTAATGCCTGGTGTTGTGAACTTCAGTTCTGAGTACTGTTTGCTTGCTTTTATTGTTTGCACAATTTGTTTATTTTCTCTCTCTCTTCACACGTGGTGTTTGGACAGACTCTTGGTTTTAATGGATTCTATTTTGTTTTGTGCCTACCTGTAAGGAGACGACTCCCAAGGTTGAAAAAAATATACATACTTTGATAATGAAATATACTTTAAACTTTGAACTTCTGAACTATGTATTTCCTTCCATGGATGCTGCCTGACCTGCTGAGTTCCTCCAACATTTTGTGTTGTTGCTCAAGACTTCCAGCATCTACAGAATCTCTTGTGTCTCCAATGTATATGAATAGGACCATATTTAGATATTTGAAATGCAAATTAGCCAAAAATAGTTCACTGAAGCATTATGCATCAAATTTGATTTTTTCTTGTGAATTTGGTTTTTCAAGGTCTTTACATTTTGAGTGAATTATTTATATAAGAATTGTTACTGATTTCTTTAACATCCAGAGTTCTGCTTCAAAATCAAAATATTGCTTTCAGAATCTTTCCTCTACTCTAGATTCCTCTTAGGCAAGTTCATGGAACATAGAAAACATAGAAACATAGAAAACCTACAGCACAATACAAGCCCTTCGGCCCACAATGCTGTGCCAAACATGTACTTACTTTAGAAATTACCTAGGGTTACCAATAGCCCTCTATTTCTCTAAGCTCCATGTATCTATCCAAGAGTCTCTTAAAAGACCCTATTGTATCCGCCTCCTCCACAGTCGCCGGCAGCCCATTCCACGCACTCACCACTCTCTGCATAAAAAATCTCACCCCAGACATCTGCTTGCAATCGATAGAAATGATCTTCTGATAGCTTATTCATTGATCACCTTCCTTTCTCGGAGCTGGAATTGGAATTGGAGTTAGTTCATGAGTGATACTTGTAAAAAGATACAAGTATCATGACTTGTGAAAAACTTGTCTTGCATACTGTTCATACACCTCAAATCATGAAACAGTGCATTGAGGTAGAGCAAGGTTAAAGAATGACAGAATACAGAATAAAGTGAAAGTGCAGAGCACGTAAACAATAAGGTGCAAGATCACTATCAGGTAGATTGTGAGGTCAACAATCCAACTTGTACTAAAGAACTATTTGATGGCCTTTTAACAGTGATGTGGAAGCTGGTGGTACTTGCAGACTTGATTTTGTATCTTCTAAAATGGCACTACTCAAGATGTGCGACCGCTTACTGGTAGTTCAAGGGCAAGAAGTAGGACTAAAACATCATTAATAACGCTTTTTATGAGGTAAATTGTGATGCACAATCACCATAAACAATGAAGAGGCGAGCAGAGGCGAAGCTGACTCAAGGGATGAGCCATACTGGTACGTTGCAAAGTCAGAGCGCAACATGTTCGAGGCGGTTTCAGATATGGAGAAGGTCTTGGAGTGAGTGGTTTGAAAAGGAACTGAGGTGGAGAAATTTTGGTGCCCGTCCACCTAAAGCAGATACAAGGTTGGATCATTCTTTTGGAGAAGTCAAGAATGGTTTTGGGCTGAGCAGCGAAGGCTACACCCTGCGCCAGGGCCACCTGGGACATGACCTGGTGTTCGGACGATTCAAATGCCGGCCCAGGTAGACAGGGAAAGGCAGGGTGCCAGAACCTGAGGTGAGGGTTTGGCCAATTTTGCTCGCTGTCCCGCGATGTTTACTCCTCTCCCTGTGGCACTGAGGCTGTGAGTCTGCTGCCAGTGCTACACGCTTCGTGTCTGCAAGCTCCACGGGATCTTGCCCCACTATATGATGAACTGAGACTAAGGCTTTTGGGCCTACTCTGGCTGGCCCAAGGATTCGGGTCCATGGACGCAATTTGGTTTGGAATGCTCTTGCTTTTTCCTTCTGTTTGCATGATTAGTGTTTTTATTTCTCTTTCTCTGCACATTGGGCGTTGGTCTTTCTTTTTTTTTGATTGTTTTCTTTTGGGTTTCTTGCTTTGTGGCTTCCTATAAACAGACAAATCTCAAGACTGTAAAATTTATACATACTTTGATAATAAATATACTTTTAATTTTTGAATCTTCGTATGTCCAGGGCAGTGTGGGTGAGGTGTTTGATTATGCTGGCTGCTTTACTCAGCCAGCAAAAAATATAGACAGAGTCCATGGTAGGGAGGTCTTTTTTGGAGGTGTTGAGCTGTGTCCACAACTCTCTGCAGTCTCTTGTAGTCCTGGGCAGAGCAGTTGCCATACCAAACTGTTCTGCATCCAAATAGGATGTTTTCAGTGATGCATCAATAAAATTGGTATCATCTTGCCTCCTTATGAAGCCTAAGAGCAAAGGACGTAGGAGCAGTATTAGGCTATTTGGCCCATCGATTTTGCTGTGCCATTTCAACCTGGCATATTAATTATCACTCTCAACCTCATTCTCCTGCCTTTTCCCTGTAACTCTTGATGTGCTTACTAATCAAGAACCTTTCAAACTCTGCCTTAAATATATCCAGTGATTTGACCTGCACAGCCATCTGTGGCAATGAATTCCACATGTTCACCACCCTCTGGTGTCACTATCTCTGAGGACCTAACCTGGTCCCAACACATTAATGCAGCTATAAAGAAGGCAAGTCAGCAGTTATATTCCATTTGGTGTTTGAAGAGATTTGGTTTGTCACCTAAGACACTTGAAAACTTCTATAGATGTACCGTGGAGAGCATTCTGACAGGTTACATTACTGTCTGGTAATGAGTTGGAGGGGTTGCTAATGAACAGGATCAAAAGGAGCTACAGAAGGTTGTAAAATTAGTCAGCTCCATCTTGTGTACTAGCCTCCATCGTATCCACAACATTTTCAAGGAGCCTCATTAAGGGCCTCCATCACCCAGGACATGCCTTCTTCTCATTGTTACTGTTAGGAAGGAAGTACAGAAGTCCGAAGGTGTGCACTCAGTGATTTAGGAAGAGCTTCTTCCCCACAGCCATCTGATTCCTAAACGCACATTGAATCCATGAACACTACCTCACTGCTTTATTATTATTATTTCTGTTTTCAATAAGTACCTTGAATGTCAGAGAAATGTATACAAAATACACCGTGAAATTCTTTTTCTTCGCAAACATCCACAAAAACAGAGGAGTGCCCCAAAGAATGAAAGACAGTTAAAATATTAGAATCCTCAAAGCCCCCCAGCTCCCCCTTCCCACGCACAAGCAGTAGTAAGGCAATGACCCCCTCCCACCCCCCACCAGCAAAAAAGCATCACCACCCTCCACCGAGCACTCAAGCATGCAGCAAAGCATCAATAAGGAAACAGGCTTCCAGCACCCCAAGAACTATTCATTCACCCGGTAATTCGACATACCACAGTGTGTGTGTGTCTGTCTCTCTCTCTCTCGCACCCCCCCCCAATAAGGGAAAAAGAGGTTTTCCCATTTCACAGCGAGAGGGGAGACATAACAAACAACTCGCTGATTTACGATGTTAAAGATCTGTTGTGTCGCTTTTTCTGAGCTCTGCACCCGGAGAGTCAGCACCAAAAAGGCGCAGTTCTATGGACACACAACCCCTGGCAGCTAACCCACTGCTCCGATATTCCATGTTCTCCCGCGAATCTTCAGTCAGGAGCACCGGCCTAGAGTCAGCACATCTCCAGAGCCACAAAAATCCGGAAACTTGAAGGCGTGCTCGCCTTCCAGGCCTTGTCCTTGGGGTATCAAAAAGTGGCCAGTCATGAGGCCCTGCGAGCAGGTCCCATTCCCACAAAGAACCAAAGTCAGAGTGTACCTCCAGGTCAGGGTCTTCAAAAGAACCTTGAAAAGGGAAAAAGGAGATAACAAAGATAGAAATAGAGCTGTTTCCGAAGAAACAAGCAAAGGAGTCGCCATTTAGCACCATCTTGACTTCACCCCGCCTTCCAGATTTTTGCACTGTTATTAATTTATATACAGTACTTACTGTAATTGATTGATTGATTGATTTTTCTCTATAATTATGTCTTGCATTGTATTGCTGCCGCAAAGTTAACAAATTTCACAACATATGCCAGTGATATTAAACCTGATTCTGATTCTGGTCCAGACTCCCCCAACCATAGGTGACATCATCTCACCATCCACTCTATCCAGACCTTTCAATTTGTTGAATTGAGATGCCCCCCCTACTTAGTTTTCTAAACGCTAACGAGTACAGGCCTAGAGCCATCAAATGCTCCTCATGTGTTAACCCTTTCATTCCTAGGATTATATTTTGAGGTAGTTGAAAATTAAATTATCACTTGAGAAAATTTGCAAACTAAGAACTGTCAATTCTTTCCTTTTGCTGCCTCAGAGAAATTAGAACAAAAATAGCAGTATTTCTTTAACTTTAGTATGTCATTTTGTCATTAATATGCAGTGCAAAAAGAGAGCAAAAATAGTGAAGTTGTGTTCATAGATTTATGGTCTGATGGTGGGGAAGAAGCTGTTCAAAACATGTGAGTGTGTATCTTCAGGCTTCTGTACCTCCTTCCTGATGGTAGTAATGAAAAGAAGGCAGATCCTGGGTGGTGCAGGTCCTTAATGGAGGAAAAAGCTATTAATAATTATGGGAACACACATCAAAGTTACTGATGAATGCAGCAGGCCAGGCAGCATCTCTAGGAAGAGGTACAGTCGACATTTCAGGCCGAGACCCTTCGTCAGGACATAATTATGGGGCATTGTGGAGTTAATAAAATGCAACAATCCAATGGGCGGCAGGGTGATATAGTGATTAGCTCAACACTTTACAGTACCAGTGACCCAAGTTCAAATTCCGCCCCCCCCATTGCCTGTAAGGAGTTTGTACATTCTCCCCATGAACGCATGTGTTTTCTCCGGGTGCTCCGGTTTCCTCCCACAGTCCAAAGGCATACCAGTTGATAGTTTAATTGGTCATTGTAAATTGTGCTATGACAAGGCTAGGTTTAAATCGAGGGATTGCTGGGCAGTGCGGCTCGAAGGGCTGGAAGAGCCTGTTCTGTGCTGTATCTCAATAAATCAATGAAGGTGTTGCAGACTTTTCCTTAACATTATTCCCAGAGGTGCTTGAAGCACATTTACTTCACTATTCAGGAAATGTATGAAGGAAGCAGAGGAAAACAAGAAAATAAACGTGAAAAAATGCAATTACAGGATGTTTGTAGTAAAGGGGTGATATTTACTCTGAAATAAGTAAATTGTTACAAATACCACAGGAAGAGAATTAGTCTATAGGTAGAGCAATTTTAAAAATAAATTGCTTAAATTGTTTATAAAAGTACTTCCATTATTTATTTGATCTCTGTTCACTATTGAAGCAGCAAACTAGGTTTCATTTCAAGAAATGCTTACATATAGAACAGGAAGTTTTTTAAAAGAAACAAACTGCTTGAGAATTTCCTATTCCTTTCAATAAAAATTAAGGAAGTACTCTGATCGCTGTAATGATATCTATATAATGCAGTTATGTCTAAAGATTGATAAATTAACAAGCTTTCCCCATTTAACGGTGCAATCATTTATTGATACTTATACCATGGAAACATTGAGGGGGTTAGAAATTTTTTTTTGCTACACGTCAACATATTTCTGATATCCACACCTGCATACTGGAGTGGTGGTTATCCATCAAGTCCAACGATGACACCTGTACCGGAGGTTCTTTAAAATGGATGAGCTTAGTACAGGGACAATTCCGTACTCTCAACCTCAGAACTCCAGGTCCAGTAGTTCTGTAGTCTGAACAAGCATCACAAATTGGGGTCTTCCTTGGTTTCAGTGGATGGCTATGATGTCTTCTCTGCCTCGTCATGCCTTTCGCTCTCCTAGGAGCGCAATACCCCTCCTGACCATTGGATCTCACTGTAGATCTCATCCACCCAGTCTGCTGGAGCTTTCTTCACACGCTAGGATAGGCATTTCCCTATCTCACCGGGGTATGAGGCCACCAGCTACCCTCATCCGGTTTAGCCCGCCTGTCAAAGCAGTGTACCAGGGTGCGGCCACTGTCGCAGGTAAACAACTACTTGGAGCCACAGGTGAGAGCTGAGTGTCTGGTGGAAACCACACTTTTTCTTCTAAACCATCACTGCAATCAATAGCCTGTAACTTTCCTTTCACAGTTGAGGTTATGAACCGCCAGTATGACCTGGCATTTTTGCAGTGTGAACTGGAGTCTTGAAGGTGCAGGCCGGTCGCGGTGTGACATTACAAATCAAGGCAGTGGGGCCTGGACCCAAAAGTGGGGAATGAGGCAGTATTTGGCTATTGCTGGAGTGGGCTTGGAGCTGATTTGAAGTGGCAGTTTCAAGGCAAGGCAGAGTCTAGGCGGAGAGGGACAAACTGATGTTCAGCTCACTGCCTGCATGATTTACTCGTCTCTGTGCTAAACTGAGGCCGAGGTCTACAATTAACAGGCTTCTGGACCAGCTGAGATGAGATTTGTGGCTGTGAACTCACTCTCATGAGCTTCAGTTCTGAATGTTATTTGCTTACTTTTGTTGTTTCCATGATTCTTTTTCTTTCTACACATTGGGTGTTTGACAGTCTTGTTAATGGATTCTATTGGGTTCCTTTGTAATGTGGCTGCCTGTAATCTCATGGTTTTATATAACGTACATACCCTGATAATAAATGTACTTTGAACACTGAATTTTTTGAAGTCAAAGACTGCTTACCAGTAGCACATAGATTCAGAGTCAGAAATGATGGCAATCCCAAGCTATCTCATTCTGTATTCAAAAACCTGAAAGCCAAAACACTTCCAACCCCAAGCATTTTGGATAATGTGTACTCAACCTGTAGTATTTTTATACGATTTCTGAGTATGCATAAGGGTATTTTGGGAATTTGACAGTGGTCTTGCCTGATTTGTGTCTCACTATTAAAAGACTTCATGTCCAATTACCAGGGCAAGAACTGGCCAGAAGTGCTGAAAATCTACGTTACAATTTGTATCGGAGGGACAGGAAAGTAGGTAGAGGGGGTGGCATAGCTTCCGGCCGGGATGAGAGCAGAGCAGTAATGGTGTGAGTTTCTGGGAAAATGAGGAAGTTGCAGGATAGATGTAGTGCAAGAGCAGATACTCAATAGCAAAATAGTACAACTGTGACTGACAAGGTAAGTCAAAGCTAATGTAAAAGCCAAAGAGAGGGTATACAACAACACTAAAATTGTTGGTAAGACAGAGGATTGGGAAGCTTAAAAACCTACAGGGAGCAAGCAAAAGAATCATTAGGAGAGAATCATTATGAAAGCAAGCTAGCAAACAATATCAAAGTGGATAGTAAAAGCTTTTTCAGGTAGGTAAAAAAATAAAAGAGAGTTGAGAATGGATATAGGGCCACTAGAAAATGAAGCTGAAGACATAATAACAGGGTCTAAGGAGATGGCAGATGAACTAAATGAATATTTTGCATTAGTCTTCACTATGGAAGACACTAGCAGTGTGAGGGAAGAAAAGTGAGTGCAGTTACTATTACAAGGGAGAAGGTGCTCAGAAAGCTGAAATACCTAAGGGTACATAAGTCACCCGAACCAGATGAACTGCATCCTACGGTTCTGAAAGAGGTAGTGTTAGAGATTGTGGAGGCATTAGTATTGCTTTTTCAAAAATCATTGGACTCTAACATGGTGTCAAAGAACTGGAAAATTACAAACTCCTCTCTTTAAGAAAGGAGAAAGGCAGTAGAAAGGAATTTATAGACCAGTTAGCCTGACCTCAGTAGTTGGGAAGATGTTGGAGACAATTGTTAAGGATGATGTTATGAAGTATTTGGTGACACAGGACAAGATAGGACAAAGTCAGCATGGTTTCCTTAAAGGAAACTCTTATCTGACGAGCCTGTTGGAATTCTTTGAGGAGATTACAAGTAGGATAGGTAAAGGGGATGCAGTGGATGTTGTATATTTGGACTTTCAGAAGGCCTTTGACAAGATGGCACACATGAGGCTGCTTACCAAGTTAAGAGCCTGTGGTATTGCAGGAAAATTATTAGCATGGTTAGAGCATTGACTGATTGGTAGGAGGCAGCGAGTGGGAATAAAAGGATCCTTTTCTGGTTGGCTGCCAGTGACGAGTGGGATTCTGCATTCTGTAAAAGGGCTGGATGGTTTGGAGTTTGTAAAATGTGTGCAAGATAGTTTTTTGCAGCAATACGTAGAGGTACCAACTAGAGAAGGGGCAGTGTTGGATCTCCTGTTAGGGAATGAGATAGGTCAGGTAACAGAGGTATGTGTTGGGGAGCACTTCGGGTCCAGTGATCATAATGCCATTAGTTTCAAAATAGTTATGCAGAAGAATAGGACTGGACCAAGGTTTGAGAATTTTGATTGGAGAAAGGCTAACTTTGAGGAGATGCAAAAGGATTTAGAAGGAGTGGATTGGGACAATTTGTTTTATGTGGAGGATGTCATAGAGAAATGGAGGTCATTTAAAAGTGAAATTTTGAGGGTACAGAATCTTTATGTTTCTGTTAGGTTGAAAGGAAAGGTTAAAAGTTTGAGAGAGCCATGGTTTTCAAAGGATATTGGAAACTTGGTTCGGAAAAAGAGAGAGATCTACAATAAATATAGGCAGCTTGGAGTAAATGAGGTGCTTAAGAAATATAAAGAATGTAAAAAGAATCTTAAGAAAGAAATTAGAAAAGCTAAAAGAAGATATGAGGTTACTTTGGCAAGTAAGGTGAAAATAAATCCAAAGGGTTTCTACAGTTATATTAATAGCAAAAGGATAGTGAGGGATAAAATTGGTCCCCTAGAGAATCAGAGTGGACGGCTATATGCGGAGCCAAAAGAGATGGGGGAGATTTTGAACAATTTCTTTTCTTCAGTATTTATTAAGGAGAAGGATATTGAATTGTGTATGGTAAGGGAAACAAGTAGGATAGTTATGGAAGCTATGATGATTAAAGAAGAGGAAGTACTGGTGCTTTTAAGGAATATAAAAGTGGACAAGTCTCCGGGTCCTGACAGGATATTCCCTAGGACCTTGAGGGAAGTTAGTGTGGAAGTAGCAGGGGCTCTGACAGAAATATTTCAAATGTAATTAGAAATGGGGATGGTGCCAGAGGATTGTCGTATTGCTCATGTTGTTCCATTGTTTAAAAAGGGTTCTAAGAGTAAACCTAGCGATTATCGGCCTGTGAGTTTGACATCAGTGGTGGGTAAATTGATGGAAAGTATTCTTAGAGATGGTATCTATAATTATCTGGATAGACAGGGTCTGATTAAGAACAGTCAACGTGGATTTGTGTGTGGAAAGTCATGTTTGACAAACCTTATTGAATTTTTTGAAGCGGTTACTAGGAAAGTTGACGAGGGTAATGCGGTGGGTATTGTCTATATGGACTTCAGTAAGGCCTTTGACAAGGTTCCACACGGAAGGTTAGTTAGGAAGGTTCAATCGTTAGGTATTAATATTGAAGTAGTAAAATGGATTCAGCAGTGGCTGGATGGGAGACACCAGAGAGTAGTGGTGGATAACTGTGTGTCAGATTGGAGGTCGGTGACTAGTGGTATGTCTCAGGGATCTGTACTGGGTCCAATGTTGTTTGTCATATATATTAATGATCTGGATGATGGGGTGGTAAATTGGATTAGTAAGTATGCAGATGGTACTAAGATAGGTGGAGTTGTGGATAATGAAGTAGGTTTTCAAAGCTTGCAGAGAGATTTAGGCCAGTTAGAAGAGTGGGCTGAAAGATGGCAGATGGAGTTTAATGCTGATAAATGTGAGGTGCTACATTTTGGTAGGACTAATCAAAATAGGATATACATGGTAAATGGTAGGGCATTGAGGAATGCAGTAGAACAGAGGGATCTAGGAATAATTGTGCATAGCTCCCTGAAGGTGGAATCTCATGTGGATAGGGTGGTGAAGAAAGCATTTGGTATGCTGGCCTTTATAAATCAGAGCATTGAGTATAGGAGTTGGGATGTAGTGTTGAAATTGTACAAGGCATTGGTAAGGCCAAATTTGGAGTATTGTGTACAGTTCTGGTCACCAAATTATAGGAAAGATGTCAATAAAATTGAGAGAGTACAGAGAAGATTTACTAGAATGTTACCTGGGTTTCATCACCTAAGTTACAGAGAAAGGTTGAACAAGTTGGGTTTTTATTCTTTGGAGCGTAGAAGGTTGAGGGGGGACTTGATAGAGGTATTTAAAATTATGAAGGGGATAGATAGAGTTGACGTGGATAGGCTTTTTCCATTGAGAGTGGGGGAGATTCAAACAAGAGGTCATGAGTTGAGAGTTAAAGGGCAAAAGTTTAGGGGTAATATGAGGGGGAAGTTCTTTACTCAGAGAGTGGTAGCTGTGTGGAACGAGCTTCCAGCAGAAGTGGTTGAGGCTGGTTCGATGTTGTCATTTGAAGTTAAATTAGATAGATATATGGACAGGAAAGGAATGGAGGGTTATGGGCTGAGTGCATGTCGGTGGGAATACAATAGGGTAAGAGTTTGGCACGGACTAGAAGGGCCAAGATGGCCTGTTTCCGTGCTGTAATTGTTATATGGTTACATGGTTATATGGGTTGGTTTTGGGGCCACTTCTTTTTATGCTGTATATCAATGATTCAGATGATGGAATAGATGGCTTTGTGGCCAGATTTGCAGATAATACGAAGATTGGTGGAGGGGCAGATAGTGTTGAGGAAACAGGTAGGCTACAGAAGGATTTAGACTGATTAAAAATGGAAAAGAAGTGGCAAATGAAATACAATACATGGTCATGTACTTTGGTAGAAGAAATAAATGTGCAGACTATTTTCTAATTGGGGAGAAAATTCAAAAAGCTGAGATGCAGAGGGACTTGGGAGACTTGTGCAGAACAACCTAAGGTTAACTTGCAGGTAGAGTTGGTGGTGAGGAAGGCAAATGCAAAGTTAGTATTCATTTAAAGAGGTCTAGAACACAAGATGTGATGCTGAGGCTTTACAAGGAACTGGTGAGGCCTCACCTTGAGTATTGTGAAGTTTTGGGCCCCTCATCTTCGAAAAGATGTTCTGGCATTGGAGACGGTTCAGAGGAGGTTCACAAGGATGATTCTGGGAATGAAAGAATTATCATGCAAAGAACGTTTGTTAACTCGGGTCTGTACTCACTGGAATTTAGAAATATGTGGAGGTACCTCATTGAAACCTTTCGAATGTTGAAAGGCCTAGACATAGCAGATGTGGAAACGATGTTTCCCATGGTGGGGAAGTTTAGGATAAGAGAGCAGAGCTTCAGGATAGAGGCCATCCATTCAAAATAGAGGTGCATAGAGATTTCTTTTGCCAAACGGTGGTGAATTTGTGGAATTAATAACATAAGACCATAAGGTATAGGAGCAGAAGTAGGCTATTTGGCCCACCGTGTCTACTCTGCCATTCAATCATGGGCGGATCAAATTCTCCCAGTCATCCCCACTCCCCTGCCTGCTCCCACAGGCAGCTGTGGCGGGCAGGTCATTAGGTGTATTTAAGGCAGAGCTTGATAGGTCCTTGATTGGACACAACATCAAAGGTTACGGGGAGAAGGCCAGGCAGTGGGGCTGAGGAGGGGAAAAAAAGGATCAGCCATGATTGATTGGTGGAGCAGACGTGATGGGCCAAATGGCCTAACTCTGCTGCTATGTCATATGGTCTTACAGTCTAAAATCTAAAATAAAACTAGAGATACTCAGCAAGTCAGGCAGCATCTGTGGAGAGAGAAACAATTATGGTTTCAAGTTAGTCTCCTTCCATTAGAAATGGTGAAACTTAGAATTAAAAATTGTTTTACTTTTGGGAAAAGGGGAGAGGAGTAACACAAGATGATGATTTTAGTCTCTTGGAAGATAAGATGGAGGGAAAGGAGACAATGAAAAAAAACAAAACTAAAGATATATCTGTGGTTTTTCTTATTGAGAAGCAGAAAATGAAATATGCTAGAAACCTGAAACAGAGAAAATGATGGAAAGATTCACAGTGCAAAGCTGCAAAGAGGGATCAACGCTAATTGTATGCTAATTTACAGAACTTTTTTTTGCCATTTATTTTTATTCTTGCCTCATTGCTTTCCCTATCGGTTTTCAAATTCTTGCTCTTCTTTTCCTGAAATGTATCCAATTTTAGACTTGCTGTTATTTTTGGCAGTGTTCTAAGCCTTTTCATGTGATTGATTTTAACTTCTCTTTGTAATCATTTTTGAGAGCAATCTTTCCTGGTTTTTGTTTGACTCTGCTGCTACTACTGCTGCCCGTTACACTGTTGGTGTTTAGGGCAGCAGTGAAGATCTTCCATATGTCTCCTGCCCCTGTAGAGGCCGAAATATACTTGACCACTGCTACACAACAGTCAAGGATGCCTACCATTCCGTCCCACGACCTCACTTCGGAAAATCGGACCATTGGCCGTACTTCTCCTCCCGGCTTACAGACAGAAACTGAAGTGGGAGATCACGGTGTCAAAAGTCGTGTCACATTGGATGGAGGAAACGGATGAGGTCCTCCGTGACTGCTTTGAATTGGTGGACTGGTTAGTATTCAATGACTCAGCAGTTAACCTCGATGAGTATGCCTCAGCTGTCACAGAGTTTATTTGGAAATGCATGGAGAACTGTGTGTCTCGCAGGACGATCCGGGTATTCCCTAACCGGAAACCTTGGATGAAATATGAGGTCAAGTCCCTTTTAAAGGCTAGAGCTGCGGCTTTTAGGTCTGGGGAGACCAGTCGCTACCCGGAATCCAGGCATGAACTCCGGAAAGCCATTAAGGGTGCCAAGAGGCAATATCAAGCCAAGTTGGAAGTCCAGGCTACCCAGAGGGATGCCAGTAGACTATGGCAGGGTCTAAATGAGATCATTGGGCGCAAAGAAAAGGCTGGGAATATCAATAACTGTGGCGCTTCTCTTCCTGACGAACTTAACGTATTCTACGCAAGATTCGAACAGAAGAGGAGCATCCCGCTCCCTCCGGATGAACCAGACCTGGTGGCATCGAGATTCATCGTCACCGAGGAGGACGTTAGAAGGGCTTTCCTGAAGATAAATCCAAGGAAGGCGACGGGCCCAGATGGTGTCCGGGACGGGTTCTCCGGGGCTGTGCAAGCGAGCTAGCTGGAGCGTTTGCTGACATCTTCAAACTGCTCCTTGCTTCAGTCTAAGATCCCTTCGTGTCTTAAGAAGGCAACAATAATCCCAGGGCCGAAGAAGGGCAAGGTGGCATGCCTGAATGACTATCGACCTGTGGCTCTGACAGCAATTGCTATGATGTGCTTCGAGTGATTGCTTATGGCACACATCAATCACAGCCTACCAGTCAAACTCGACACTTTGCAATTCGCCTACCGGAGCAACAGGTCAACAGCAGATGCCATCTCTCTGGCCCTACGTTCCTCCTTAGAACACCTGGAGAATAAAGACGCATACGTAAGGCTCATTTTCATTGACTACAGCTCTGCCTTTAATACCATCATTCCAAATAAACTGATTCCTAAACTCCGGAACCTGGGCCTTAGCACTCAGATCTGCAGCTGGATCTTCAACTTCCTCACAGACAAGACCCAGGCTGTAAAAATAGGGGACAAGCTTTCCTCTACAATCACTCTGAGCACTGGTGCCCCACAAGGCTGTGTACTCAGTCCCCTGCTGTACTCACTGTACACCCATGATTGTGTAGCCAAGTTTCCATCGAACTCAATATATAAGTTTGCTGATGACACAACAATTGTAGGTCGTACCTCGGGTAATGATGAGTTTGAGTACAGAGAGGAAATTAAGAACCTGGTGGCATGGTGCGAAGACAATAACCTATCCCTTAACGTCAGCAAGACGAAGGAATTGGTTGTTGACTTCAGAAGGAGTAGCGGACTGCACGACCCAATTTACATCGGTGGTGCGCAAGTGGAACAGGTCAAAAGCTTTAAGTTCCTCGGGGTCAATATCACAAATGACCTGACTTGGTCCAACCAAGCAGAGTTCACTGCCAAGAAGGCCCACCAGCGCCTTTACTTCCTGAGAAAACTAAAGAAATTTAGCCTGTCCTCTAAAACCTTCACTAATTTTTATAGATGCACCGTAGAAAGCATTCTTCGAGGGTGCATCACAACCTGGTATGGAAGTTGTCCTGTCCAAGACCGGAAGAAGCTGCAGAAGATCGTGAACTCGGCGCAGCACATCACACAAACCAATCTTCCGTCCTTGGACTCACTTTACACCGCACGCTGTCGGAGCAGTGCTGCCAGGATAATCAAGGACACGACGCACCCAGCCAACACACTTTTCGTCCCTCTTCCCTCAGGGAGAAGGCTCAAGAGCTTGAAGACTCGTATGGCCAGATTTGGGAACAGCTCCTTTCCAACTGTGATGAGACTGCTGAACGGATCCTGATCCAGATCTGGGCCGTACCCTCCAAATATCTGGACCTGCCTCTCCGTTTTTTTTTGCACTACCTTACTTTCCATTTTCCTATTTTCTATTTATGATTTATAATTTAAATTTTTAATATTTACCATTGATTTGTAATCTGGGGAGCAGAAAGTGCAGAGTCAAATATCGCTGTGATGATTGTACGTTCTAGTATCAATTGTTTGGCGACAATAAAGTATAAAGTATCTGGTGGTGTTCAGGACTTCCTTCATCATATCAGTAGCTCAGTTTTCGCTACTGTCAGTTATGCCTATTCCAGGTGGAGACTCAGGAATATTCTCACACTCAGATGCAGAAGGATTCTTAATTGGTGTTTCTGTAACAATTTTGTTTTACCGGTCAGGGTTGTTAGCCCTGAGCTGAACCCCTGTGAACTTGGAGGCCCTGTATCTTCGTCTGCCCTCCACTCTTTGAACTGCTTGACATGGGTGATCCTACCAAGAGCCAAAGCATTAAGCTCCGACTCCAGCCAACATAGCTCTCTGGGTTATTGAGACACACAATCCTCCAACCCCTACGACAAGCTTGTGGTCCTCTTGGAGGTCTGTTTGACTCTGAGAAACATATATTACTAATAACAAACAGAGGTAGACATGTTTTATTTCTTCTGAGGGCTATTAATAAGGTGCCACACAAGTGGTTATTTAATAAAATCGGAGTCCGTGGGATCAGTAGGTACTGTAAATGGATCAAGAAATGCTTAATGGATGGAATAATGGTATGGGACTAAACGGGTCGTTGACAGGTTGGAAGAATGCGATGAGTCAATTTTTACAAGAACCACAGCTGTGAGTGTAATATATCTAATGATTTATTACTGTTACAGAGTTGAAGGGCTTTGAGAGTTGTGAAAAGAACGCAGAGAGAATTCAAATGAATATTGGCAATTTGCTGACGACCTAGCAAATGAAATATAATATGGACAAATGTGAGGTCATCTGCTTCGGTAGAAAAATAAGAGGAAGGCAAAGCATATTTTAAATGGTGAAAGGTTGTTGATTGGAAAGTGGGGGGATCTTGTACACAAACAATGGGAAAAGATTAACTGAATACTGGAATAAAGGCAAGTTATAGCTTGGTCAGCCTGCAGCAGGAATTACGTATACAGATATGTTCACCTCCCAAAGGTCGGATATATTTACAGTAGAGATTAGTTACAATCATGATTCACCAGATTGATTCCTGGCATGGGAAGCTTGTCCTTGGAGGAAAGTTAAGCAGGAGGTTTTTAGTCTTTTGACTGTATAAAAGAGTAAAAGGTGATTTCACTCTACACATAAAATTTCTATGGGGCTTTGAAGAGGAGATGTTTCTCCTTGCAGCGATGTCTAGAAGCAAGCGTCAGAGTCTCAAAACAGGGGCTGGACATTCAGGCTGTGATTCAAAGATTCAAAGTGCATTTATTATTAAAGTCTGTATGCAGTATACAACCCTAAGATTTGTCTTCACACAGACAGCCACGAAACAAAGAAAACCATGGAACCTATTCAAAAAAAAGCATCAAACCCCCAATGCGCACAAAAAAATCGTGCAAACAGCAAAGGAAATGAGAGGGAAAAAACAGAATATAACACACGAAAGCACAAAGTCATCAAAAGAGTCGAAGTGTATTGAGTTTAGTTAAATCTTGTGCTGTGTCATTTGTTATCTGCAGGCCGCACAGCCAGTCTGGCCTGCTCAAAATCACACAGAATGGCAGCAAAGGAAGGAGGGACTAGAAGCCAGGAACACATCATAACGTGAACTACAGAGCCCAAAAGAAAATATACTAAACTTTCAGTTCAGGTTCATTGTTGTTCAGCCATACACACAACACAATACAGTAAACACACACACAACACTTAAGTAATATTACGACAAATAAATGATCAAATAATTAAATATATTCCAGAAGGTTGACATTTAGCATACAATCCATTTATAACACAAGCTAAAAAGTAAACAGTATGACACTACTGGCACTTCAAAAGTGGTGAGACCTGGGTGATGGCAGGGAGTTCAGTAGTCTTATGAAAAATGTGTTTTCCATCCTAACAGTCCTTGCCTTAATGCTACGGTACCTCTTGACTGTTGGTGGGGGTGGGGGTCAAAGAGATTGTGGGACAGATGGAAGGGATCCTTAACAATGCGAAGGGCCCTACATACACAGCACTCCTGATAAATATCTTGGATGGGTGGAAGAGAGATCTCGATGATCCTCTCCAAGACACTGTATCTTTGTATTCTCAGTCCAAAAGGGCCGTGCAGGGTCAGTAGCTGAGAGTGTTCAACAGAGATCAATAATCTCTTAGATATTAAGAGAATGAAAGGATGTGGAATTAGTAGACAAAAGTGGTGCTGAGGTAAAAGATCAATGATTTTGTTGAACGGTGATACAGGCAAAAGAAGCTGCCTGCCCTTGATCTGCTTCTGTTTCTTACCTACTTATCAAAAATCCTGCCATAACCGACGATCATTATTTTAAAAGAATACAAAAAAACATGCATGCAGGCTTTTCCCACCGAGGTTGGGTGAGACTAGAATAAGAAGTCATAGGTTGAGCATGAAAGGTAAAATATTTGAGGGGAGCCTGAGGGTGAGCTTCTTCTCTCAGAGGATGACGAGAGTGTAGAAGTGATGGGTGCAGGTTGGCTGTAATATTTAAGAGAAGTTTGGATAAGCACATGGATGGGAGGGCATGATGGGCCTTGGTCCAGCTGTCAGTTGATGGAACGAGTCAGATTAACAGTTCAACATGGACTAGAAGGGCTGAATGGCCTGTTTCTGCACTCTGAATCTATGACTCTATACAGAATGCACAGCGGAACATCCAGTGTCAGCAGGAAAGAGTCCCACAGGGAATGCATAGTCAGAAATTTACCCTTCATGTAAAATCAGCTCTAACCTCAGTTTACTATTGCTGCTTCAGAAATCTGTAATAGTCACTATCTAATGGGTCATTAAAAATTTAATTGCAATACAGTACTGTGCAAACGTCTTAGGCACATTTATGTACCTAGGGTGCCTAAGACATTTGCACAGTGCGGTATTCATCGATGTGGAGCAGAGAGCGGGTTTGTAAATCTGGCAGGAGCAAAGCATATTGGGAGTGGCAGGAGGGGTGTGGGACAGGTGGCAGGGAAGGAGTGCCAGGGGTGGGGCACGGCAAGGATGCAGACTCACCCAGCCCTGAGACTCCAGGCAAGGGCATCTGATTCCAAACAACTGGTTTATTGATCATTACAGAATGTCCCTCTGGTGCTTCCTGCTCTCTCCCCTCTCCCTTTCCTCTCCCTTCACCTTTTCTCAGCCATCATTCCCCTCTCCCTACTGCTTCCCACTCTCACTCCACAATAGAGACCCTAATCACAATCAGGTTTGTTGTCACTCACATATGTCATGAATTTTCTTTTACGGCAGCAGTACAGTGCAACACATAAAATTACTACAGTACTGGGCATGTATATAAATGTGCCTAAGACTTTTGCACAGTACTGTAGACTGTCGTCAAGCCATCAAGGCACCTAGAGAGTGGCGAGCATGAAGTATAGTCAGTGTGGCCAAAAAATATCACCTAGAGGGCATATTTCCTGCATGGGATAATGGATGACTGCATTCCTGCTCTAAATATGGCCTCACCACAGGTTTTCTGTTGCTATTTATATCATGTATTTGTCTATAATCTGTGTGGGTTTGCCATTCTGCAGCGGTTCCCCTTTTAACTTTCTGACATCATACCTACAGAAAAATTATCAAAAAGCTTGAATGAATACAGGGAAAATTTACAAGGATGTTGATGAGACTTGGGGACCTGAGTCATAGGGATGGGTTGAATAGCTTAATTTATTCCCTGGGGTGTAGGAGAATAAGGGAAGATCTTACAGAGGGATACAAAAATTGCATGAGTATAGATAGGGTGAATACATGCAGGTTTTTTCTCTTGAAGTTGGGGTTGTGTACAGCTAGAGTTTATAGCAGCATGGTGACATTACAGAGCCAACAACTGGGTTTAATTCTGACATTGCATGTTCTCCCTGTGACCTCGTGAGTTTCCTCTGATACTCTGGCTTCCTCCCGCATTCCAAAGAGTTCGTAGTTCAATTGGTCACATGGTTGCAATTGAGCCGGAAGGGCCTGTCCTTGCTGACGATCAAAACTGGCGCACCTCAGGGGTGTGTGCTTAGCCCATTGCTCTACTCTCTATATACCCATGACTGTGTGGCTAGGCATAGCTCAAATATCATTTATAAATTTGCTGATGATACAACCATTGTTGGTAGAATCTCAGAGGGTGACGAGACGGCATACTGGAGCGAGATATGCTAACTAGTGGAGTGGTGTCGCAGCAACAACCTGGCACTCAACGTCAGTTAGACGAAAGAGCTGATTGTGGACTTCAGGAAGGGTTAGACGAAGGAACACATATCAATCCTCATAGAAAGATCAGAAGTGGAAAGAGTGAGCAGTGTCAAGTTCCTAGCTGTCAAGATCTCTGAGGACCCAACCTGCTTCCAACATATCGATGCAGCTATAGAAACATAGGAACACAGAAAACCTACAGCACAATACAGGCCCTTCGGCCCACAAAGCTGTGCCGAATATGTCCTTACCTTAAAAATTGCCAAAGGTTATTCATAGCCCTCTATTTTTCTGAGCGCCATGTACCTGTCCAGGAGTCTCTTAAAAGACCCTATTGTATCCGCCCCCACCATCGTTGCCGGCAGCCCATTCCACGTACTCACCAATCTCCGCATAAAAAACTTACCCCTGACATCTCCTCTGTCTCGACTTCCAAGCACCTTAGAACTTTGCTCTCTCATGCTTGCCATTCCAGTCCTGGGAAAAAGCCTCTGACTATCCACATGATCAATGCCTCTCATCCTCTTATACTCCTCTATCAGGTCACCTCTCATCCTCTATCGCTCCAAGGAAAAAAGGCCGAGTTTACTCAATCTGTTCTCATAAGGGCATGCACCCCAATCCAGGCAACATCCTTATAAATCTCCTCTGCACCCTTTCTATGGTTTCCACGTCCTTCCGAAAGTGAGGCGACCAGAACTGACCACAGTACTCCAAGTGGGATCCGACCAGGGTCCTATATAGCTGCAATTACCTCTCGGCTCCTAAACTCAATCTCATGATTGATGAAGGCCAATGCACCGTATGCCTTCTTAACCACATTGTCAACCTGCACAGCAGCTTTGACTGTCCTATGGACTCAGACACCAAAATCCCTCTGATCCTCCACACTGCCAAGAGTCTTACCATTAATACTTTATTCTGCCATCATATTTGACCTACCAAGATGAGCCACCTTATACTTATCTGGGTTGAACTCCATGTGCCACTTCTCAGCCCAGTTTTGCATCCTATCAATATCCCGCTGTAATCTCTGACAGCCCTCCACACTACCCACAACACCCCCAACCTTTGTGTCATCAGCAAATTTACTAACCCATCCCTCTACTTCTTCATCCAGGTCATTTATAAAAATCACGAAGAGTAAGAGTCCCAGAACAGATCCCTGAGGCACCCCACTAGTGACTGACCTCCATGCAGAATATGACCCATCTATAACCGCTCTTTGCCTTCTGTGGGCAAGCCAGTTCTAGATCCACAAAGCAATGTCCCCTTGGATCCCATGCCTCCTTACTTTCTCAATAAACCTTGCATGGGGTACCTCATCAAATGCTTTGCTGAAATCCATATACACTACATCTACTGCTCCTCCTTCATAAATGTGTTTAGTCACATCCTCAAAAAATTCAGTCAGGCTCTTAAGGCATGACCTGCCTTTGACAAAGCCATACTGACTATTCCTAATCATATTATAGCTCTCCAAATGTTCATAAATCTCTTGCCCTCAGGAGCTTTTCCATCAACTTATCAACCACCGAAGTTAGACTCACTGGTCTATAATTTCCTGGGCTATCCCTACTCCCTTTCTTGAATAATGGAACAACACCCGTAACCCTCCAATCCTCTGGAACTTCTGTCTTTCCCATTAATGGTGCAAAGATCATTGCCAGAGGCTCAGCAATCTCCTCCCTCGCCTCCCACAGTAGCCTGGGGTACATCTCATCCGGTCCTGGTGACTTAAGCACATTCGCTTTCTTAATACTGTATTTACATGCTCAAGCTTTTCAGTCCACTGTAAGTCATCCCTACAATCACCAAGATCCTTTTCCGTAGTGAATACTGAAGCAAAGTACTCATTAAGTACGTATACTGTCTCCTCCGGTTCCATACACACTTTTCCACTGTCACACTTGATTGGTCCTATTCTCTCACATCTTATCCTCTTGCTGTTCACATAATTGTAGAATGCCTTGGGGTTTTCCTTAATCCTGTCCGCCAAGGCCTTCTCATGACCCTTTCTGGCTCTCCTAATTTCATTCTTAAGCTCCTTTCTGCTCACCTTATAATCTTCTAGATCTCTATCATTACCTAGTTTTTTGAACCCTTCGTAAGCTCTTCTTTTCTTCTTTGTACTAGCTTTACAGCAGATTTTGTACACCACGGTTCCTGTACCCTACCATCCTTTCCCTGTCTCATTGGAACGTATAAAGATGGCAAGAAAGTGTCTATACTTCATTAGGAGTTTAAAGAGATTTGGTATGTGAACATAAACGCTCAAAACTTCTATAGATGTACCCTCGAGAGCATTCTGACAAGCTTCATCGCTGTCTGGTATGTAGGAGGGGGGGTAGTACTGCACAGGACCACAAAAAGCTGCAGAGGGTTGTAAATTTAGTTGGCTCCATCTTGAGTTCTAGGCTACAAGGTACCCAGGACATCCTTAGGGAGCGGTGTCTCAGAAAGGCAGCGTCCATTATTATGGACCTCCAGCACCCAGGGCATGCCCTTTTCTCACTGTTACCATCAGGTAGGTGGTACAGAAGCCTGAAGGCACACACTCAGCGATTCAGGAACAGCTTCTTCCCCTCTGCCATCCGATTCCTAAATGGACATTGAACCCTTGGACACTACCTCACTTTTTAATATATATTATTTCTATTTTTGCATGATCTTTAATCAATTCGTTAGATGTATACTATAATTGATTGATTGATTTTTCTTCATCTATATTATGTATTGTATTGAACTGCTGTTACTAAGTTAACAAATTTCACAACATATGCCGGTGATAATAAACCTGATTCTGATTCTGAAAGGAAGGTGGAAGATGTCTGATGCCTAAACACACTGATTTCCAGCATCTGCAGAGTCTCATATTTAAAAAATCTGCCACTGTCATTTTGATCAATTCTTAGAAAATAGCTCCTTTCCACTATATTGTTTTAATATTGTTGGACTTACAGCAGGGGTTCCAAACCTTTTTTATGCCAGGGACCCCTATGATTAACGAAGGTAGGGAACCACCAGCTTAGAGAAAGAAATTAGATTTATGAACACGTTATTTGGAATGACCGTTGAAGTAAATTGTATGAATGGATTGAAGAGAATGTCATGCATGTTATTTGTGTGTCACAAGGATTCTGAGTGGGTTGATTGACGTAAGTAAGCATAGACAGTGCCTTTAACCCCTGTCTATGAACTCCCTGAAACTGGAGAACTTCTTGTTTCCTTCATCCCAGTGTAAGTGTCACAGACTGCAAGCATTATGTCATAGACCTGGAACTGTACCTTGTGTTAGTGTTGTGTGGAGGTGACAGAAGTCCATTCAGATAATTTTTAAAAAGTTGGATTAGATTCATGAGATGAAGCTTTGCCAAATTTACAATGTCACCAAAGTGTAAGCACCATCAGCTGCTGTTGGCTGCTCTACATTGGAGTACAACAATATTCCTGTCTGATTCCAAGGTATTGAAAAGGGAATGCAAGATCAAAAGAGGAGGGAATAGATAGTAGTAAATGGAGGGAATGATTGAATTCTCTTATTTAATGTTTTCTTGCAAGTAAAGGATTGTTGCATACACACTCTGCTTAAATGACAGCCCTGCATATCAGTGTACTTTCATTTGCCAAGATATTCTTGACTTGTTAGCTTCACGGATATATGCTTTCTTTTTGTAAGATTCTGTTCAGCTGTTGAATCTCTTGTTTGATATATATTGAATGCAACCTATGGACTCAATTTCAAGAACTCTACAACTCATTCTCAGTATTATACAGAATATATGTAATTTATTATTATTATTTTTATTTTTTCTCAGCTCAAGCTGGTAAAACCTGAGGTACAGTCGTAGCCAAGCACACTCATTTCTCAATAGCCAGGAACTTTCAGACTATTCTAGTGGTGTTTAATATTGTACCTTTCTGGAGATTTACATCAATATTGCTGTGTAGGTCTAATTGTAGACGTTACTATTGGGGCAATGTATTCTATGTTCACGTCCCATGCTCTTTCAATTTCCTCTTTTAATTCAGCATATTTCAGGTGTTTTTCACTTACTGATTTCTGTACGGTGTGTGTATTTGGAATGGCTATATCTATTAGGTAGGTTGTTCTTGTTTCTTTATCCTGTAATATTACATACAGATGGCTATTATGGATTGTCCTGTCTGTAATAACAGATAAGTCATCATTCTTCATTATTTGGTGTAGTTTTTCAATGATTCTACATGCTATTTTGTCACATTGTAAATCTCAGCAAGAAAATGAATATCAGGGTGACAGATACATACTTTGATAATAAATTTACTTTGAACTTTGAAGCTTCACTATATGACAGGTAACCATCCTTCTGGAGTGAGGTGTGTAATCAAATAAGACTCACATCTTCCAGTCCGAGTAATTCTCTCAACCTAATACTAAGTTGTATTACAACTGCCACACATAATGCCTCAAATGCAGCATAAAGTGGTTTTACTTTGCAATGACGTTGAAAGCAAAGGAGCATGATGCCTTTCTCGTGTTTGTTTGTCAACGTAAAAGTAAGTGACAGCAAAGTACTGTATTCCTTCTTTAATAAAAAGTCTTATTTAATTCTGTCAGTGTTGTTACTATGGGGACAGAACAAACAGACTCTCACAAGGAACAGGAATTCTGCAGATGCTGGAAATTCAAGCAACACACATCAAAGTTGCTGGTGAACGCAGCAGACCAGGCAGCATCTCTAGGAAGAGGTACAGTCGACGTTTCAGGCCGAGACCCTTCGTCAGGACTAACCTAAGGAAGAGTGAGTAAGGATCTCCCTCTCCCCCTCCAACTTTCAAATCTCTTACTCACTCTTCCTTCAGTTAGTCCTGACGAAGGGTCTCGGCCTGAAATGTCGACTGTACCTCTTCCTAGAGATGCTGCCTGGTCTGCTGCGTTCACCAGCAACTTTGATGTGTGTTGCTAGACTCTCACAAGGACACGATACTAACATGTGAATTGGTTTTGACGGTGACGGAAAGTGCTGAGTGGGATGCCTGCGTTTAAAGTAGGGGCTAGTTGAAGAGGTTGAGTTTTAAACCTCTGGATCTGGAAGTGAATGGCATCGAAGCCACATATGTAAAGAGATTAAAGATTAGCTTTATTTGTCACATGTACATCAGCACATACTGTTAAAAGTGTGATTTGAGTCAACGACCAACACAGTCTGAGATGTGCAGAGGGCAGCCTGCAAGTGTTGACATGCTTCCTGCGCCAACATAGCATGCCCACAGCTTATTAATCCGTAAGTCCTTGGAATGTGGGAAGAAACCAGAACACCTAAGGGGAACCTATGTGGTTATGGCGGGAATGTACAAACTCTTACAGGCAGCAGTGGGAATATATCTTATAGTCTTAATGTAGTGCATCAGTAAAAATGCCTCACAGACAAAGAATGTGACAGAGCTGCACTCTGGGACATCTGTTGACATGTCCATTGACTGGAAAGTGTGCGGCAATGGAGGGATTTGGCTGTGGCTACCAACTCGGTCAGGAAGGTGGTGTTATATCCAAATCTTACTTCCATCACAGTACTTAGTGAAAATTGTTGTTTCTATCATATTCTGTCAATTTATTATTGACATCAATTCCATAGGAAAAAAATTTAATCCCGATCTCGTATTGTTGGGTAGTAATTTGTGAATTCTGTAAGGACAAATTCCTATAACCCTCATGGGGTTCAGCTCTACTGCCTGACCTGTTGGCTATTTCCCACAAGTTTTCATTTCAGATTTCCAGCTTCAGTATTTTTGCATTTTGAAACTTCTCAGCAGGTCCATCATTATGTTTCTTTTCTAGAATCTCAAATTGTGGTTAAAATCTAAAACAAAAAGAATGCATACTCTTAGAAGTAAATTTCAGTGTCAAAGAAGGTATGTGGCAAAGTATTTCAGCAAATTTCCATTAAGAACTAAGAGATAATGAGTGGTTTACATCAATAATGAACAAGAACATCTATGGGACGTGTATACATAACAGTGAAATTGCTTTAACATTAGCCACAAATATTTAAATTTAAACATAGGTGTTAAACATACGCATTTAAGTACCCTTCCCTGTTCTTCAACAGCAAGTCCCTTGAGCAGATGCCATTACAGTAAACATTCCTGCTTCAACCTCTATTCCTCACTCTAAGACCATAAGACACAGGAGTAGAATTAGGCCATTTATTTGGTCCATTGAGGCTGCATCTCCATTCCATCATGACGGATTCATTATCCCTCCCAACTCAATTCTCCTGCCTTCTCCCCGTAACCTTTGACACCCTGACTAATCAAGAATCCATCAACCTTTGCTTTAATTGTACTCAGTGACTTGGCTTCGTCAGCAATTGTGGCAATGAATTACACAGATTCATCACCCTCCGCCGAAAGAAATTCCTCCTCATTTCTGTTCTAAATGGACGTCCCTCTATTCTGAGGCAATGCCACGCTATCTAGGCCTTTCAATATTCAGTAGGTTAACCAGGAAAACTACTTTGGTTAACCATAACTGTTCTTCATGCCTTCCATATGCCACCATCAATTGCTTAAAACAAGAAAGGAAAATTCACATGAAATCCCATTGCTATTACCTAGAGCTATTCGTGTACATCAAAGAATTGTTTCAGGTTCAAGTGTATTGTCATTCAACCATATACATATATACCGCCAAACAAAACAACGTTCCTGCAGACCAAGATGCACAACACAGTACATATAACTCACACAAAACACAAAAGTAATACTGTATTACCACAGATAAGTGAACAAATAATAGGGTGCATTTACAATACAAGTCAAAAAGTAACAGTACTAAGTGCTTATAAAAGTTGCTGGTGAATGCAGCAGGCCAGGCAGCATCTCTAGGAAGAGGTGCAGTCGACATTTCAGGCCGAGACCCTTCGTCAGGACTAACTGAAGGGTCTTCCTTCAGTTAGTCCTGACGAAGGGTCTCGGCCTGAAACGTCGACTGCACCTCTTCCTAGAGATGCTGCCTGGCCTGCTGCGTTCACCAGCAACTTTGATGTGTGTAAATTGAATAAGTATTTTGCATCAGTCTTCACTGTGGAAAAACCTAAAGGTATGGTGGAAGTTCCAGGTGTCAGGGGGCATGAAGTGTGTGAAGTTACCATAACTAGAGAGAAGGTTCTTGGGAAACTGATAGGTCTGAAAGTGGATAAATCACCTGGACCAGATGGTGTACACCCAGAGTTCTGAAAGAGGTGGCTGAAGAGATTGTGGAGACATTAGTAATGATCTTTCAAGAAGCTCTAAATTCTTGAATAGTTCCAGAAGACTGGAAAGTTGCAAATGTCACCCCACTCTTCAAGAAGGGAAAGAGGCAAAAGAAATGAAACTATAGGCCAATTAGTCTAACTTCAGTGGTTGGGAAGATGTTGGAGTCAATTATGAGGTCTCAGGGTACTTGGAGGCACATGATAAAATAAGCCGTAGAAAGCATGGTTTCCTCAAGGGAAAATCTTGCTTCACAAATCTGTTGGAATGCTCTGAAGAAATACCGAGCAGGATAGACAAAGAAGGATCGATTGATGTTGTGTATTTGGATTTTCAGAAGGCCTTTTACAAGGTGTCACACATGAGGCTGCTAAACAAGCTACAAACCCATGGCATTACAGGAAAGATTCTAGCATGGATAAAGGGGTCTGTGTTGGGAGCGATTCTTTATATGTTATACGTCAGTGATTTAGATGATGGAATTGATGGCTTTGTTGCAAAGTTTGCAGATATGAAGATGGATGGGGAGTGGGTAGTTTTGAGGAAGTAGAGAAGCTACAACAGGACTTAAACAGATTAGGAGAATGGGTAAAGAAATGGCAGATGGAATACAGTGTCAGGGAATGTATCGTTACGCACTCTAGTAGAAGAAACGAAAGGGTTGACTATTTTCTAAATAGAGAGAAAATACAAAAAAACAAGTGCAAAGGGTCTTGGGAGTCCTTGTGTAGGATTTTTGCTGATGAGGGGAGGGGGATTGTTGCTTGCTGCCGCTTATGTGTGGAAGGGAGGGGAGCTGGGGGGGAATTTAGGGGTTCTAAGATTTAACTGCAGTTCATTTCTTTGGGGCACTCCTCTGTTTTCATGGATGGTTGCGAAGAAAAAGCATTTCAGGATGTGTATTGTATACATTTCGCTGACATTAAATGTACCTTTGAAAGGTTAATTTGCAGGTTGAGTGTGATGAGGAAGGCAAATGCAATGTTCACATTCATTTCAAGAGGGCAAGGATGTAATGTTGAGACTTTATAAAGCACTGGTGAGGCCTCAGTTGGAGTATTCTGAGCAATTTGGGGCCCCTTTTCTCAGAAAGGATGTGCTGAAACTGGAGAGGGTTTAAAGGAAGTTCACAAAATTGATTCTAAGATTGATTGGTTTGTCACATGAAGAGTACTTGTTGGTTCTGGGTCTATGTTCGTTGGAATTCATAAGAATGAAGGGTGACTTCATTGAAACCTATTGAATGGTGAAAGGCCTTGATAGGTTGGATGTGGAGATGATGTTTTCTATGGTGGGAGAGTCTATGACCAGAGGATACAGCCTTAGAATTGAGGGTTGTCCGTTTAGAACGGCGATGAGGAGGAACTACTTCAGGCAGAGAGTGGTGAATCTGTGGAATTCTTTGCCATAGGCAGCTGTGGAGACCAAATTATTATGTATATTGATAGATATTTGATTGGTCACAGCATGAAGGGATACGGGGAGAAGACAGAAGATTAGAGCTGAGAAGAAAATTGGATCAGCCATGTTAGAGCAGACCTGATAGGCTAAATGGCCGAATTCTGCTCCTGTGGCTTATGTTCTAATTCCCATAACAGATGGTGATACGGCCAGTCAGGATATTCCCAATCTTCCTTTAAAAATTAGTTAGAATGGGTTTGCTCAATCTCCTCAGGAAGTAAATGGCATTTCCTCTAATTAGTGTTTACTGTTTCTGTATTTCATTTGCACTCTTTATCTGCTCTACTTCAGCCCTCTTACTTCCCGATGTAAAGTAAATATAAATTTATTGCTTGAGTGGTTCTGGAGTACAGCCTTATCAGCCAGTTTATGGATTGCAAAACTCTTTTGGACCACTTTTGCCTATTAATAGTGCTGCTGAAATGTGGTGTGAGATCTTCATATTCAGAATGCATAATCTAGTAATTTTCTTTCCATCATCTGTAAATCATAGTCAAGCTGAGAAAAAAAAATAAAGCGCAAATTGCAAAATGGTCACAGCATGGAATGCAACCAGTTAAGTCCAAACAAAATCTATACAAGAGCAATTATCTGGTCTCGCATAACCCTTCCACTTCTCTCTTTTCAGATACTTATTCATTTTGTAAGACTATAAAATCATAAGACATAGGAGCAGAATTAGGCCTTTTGGCTCATCGAGTCTGCTGCGTCGTTCAGTCATGGCTTATTCTTTTTTCCCCTCCTCAGCCCCACTCTCCGGCCTTCTCCCTGTAACCTTTGATGTTGTGTCCTATCAAGCTCTGCCTTAAATACATCTAATGACCTGCCCGCCACAGCTGCCTGTGGGAGAAGGCAGGGGAGTGGGGATGACTGGAAGAATTGGATCAGCCCATGATTGTGACTGTGTAACAGTTTCTTCCCCCAAGCCATTAGACTACTCAATTCCCAGAGTCTAGTCTGACACCAACCTACACACACACTCTCAACTGAACACCACTCCACTCCCTTTGCAATTTTTGCTCATTTCTTTCTCAATTCCTGCTAAAACATTGTTTACATTTACATCATTTATTATTATATTGTAATTTGTCCTTTACTGTGCCTATTGTCTTGTTTATTAATTATTGTACTGTCTTGCACTGTTTTGGTGCATTTTATGTAGTCCCATGTAGGCCTGATGTCTAGTGTAGTCTTGTGTTGTTTCATGTAGCACCATGGTCCTGGAGGATTGTTGTTTCGTTTTTACTGTGTACCATACCAGCAGTTATGGTTGAAATGACAATAAAAGCGACTTGACTTGACTTGATTGAATGGCGGAGCAGACTCGATGAGCCGAATGGCCTACTTCTGCTCCTATATCTTATGGTCTTATGATGTTATGTAATAAATTCCACAAATTCATCACCCTCTGATTGAAAAAATTTCTGTGCATCTCTGCTTTAAATGGACGCCCCTCTATCCTAAGGCTCTGCTCTCATATCCTAGATTCCACCACCACGGGAAATATCATTTCTATATCTACTTTGTCTGGGTCTTTCAACTTTCAAAAGGTTTCAATGAAATCCTCCATCAGCCTTCTGAATTCCAACGAGTACAGACCCAGAGCCATCAAACATTCTTCATATGGTAACCCTTTCATTCCCAGAATCATCTTTGTGAATCTTATCTGAACCCTCTCCAATGCCAGCACATCTTTTCTTTGTTAAGGAGCCCAAAACTGTTCACAATACTCAAGGTGAGGCCTCACCAGTACCTTGTAAAGCCTCAGCATCTCATCCTTGCTCTTGTATTCCAGACCTCTTAAAATAAATGCTAATACTGCATTTATTCTACCTGCAAGTTAACTTCCAGGGTGTTCTGCACAAGGACTCCCACATCCTTTGCATCTCAGATTTTTGGACTTCTTCCCCATTTAGAAAAAGTCTGCTCTTCTATTTCTTCCACCAGAGTGCATGACCATGCATTTTCCAACATTGTGTTTAATTTGCCACATTCTTGCCCATGCTCCTAATCTAAGTCAACAAGGCTACAGAAGTTTCTCAACACTACCTGCTCTAAACTTTGTATCATCTGCAAACTTGACAAAAAAGCCATCTATTCCATCATCTTAATCTCTGATATACACCATAAAAAGAAGCGACCCCAACACCGACCCCTGCGAAACACCACTAGTCACTGGCAGCCAACCAGAAAAGAATCCTTTTATTCCCACTTGCTGCCTCCTACCAATCAGCCAATGCTCTAACCATGCTAGTAACTTGTCTTTAATACCATGGGCCTTAACTTGGTAAGCAGCCTCATGTGTAGCACTTTGTCAAAGTCCTTCTGAAAATCCAAATATACAACATCCACAGCAAAATCCTTTGTGAAACTCCATTACTACATCTGACCAGACATTATTAGTCTTAAGATTCAAGGATAAACTTTATTTGTCATATACATTTACATGTATTAGGAATTTGCTGTGTTGGTGCAACATGCAACAAAAATACAACAACATTCAACATTTATACAGATTAAAGAGTTATGTAAAATTAAGTTAGAAGTAGATGTAGAATAAAATGTGCATAAATAGATAAATGCCAGCATGCACATATTTACAATGTAAACAGAATTATAAAAAGTGGTTTAAAATTGGTATTAAAAATTCCAATTTAAAGCTGGGTTTAAAGTGGTTAAGAATGCTGCCCGGCTCACTGAGTACCTCCAGCATTTTGTGTGTGTTGAAGTGACTTAAACTGTTTGCACTGCAGCAGAGTAACTGAGGTAATAGATAGAGGCGGGTGGGTGCGGCTAACTAGAATGGTCAATCAAATTAACCGCCTGGGTATAAAGTGGTTTGAAGTGCTTACAATGCATCACAGTGACAGGGGAGATAGATAGAGGGGAGTGTGTAGAGCTAATTAGAATGGTCGATCAGATTAACCACCTGGGTTTAAAGTGCTTTGAAGTGTTAACAATACATCACAGTGACAGGGGAGATAGATAGAGGGGAGTGTGTAGGGCTAACTAGAATGGTCGATCAGATTAACTGCCTGGGTTTTAAATGGTTTGAAGTGCTTACAATGTAGTACAGTAACTGAGGGAATAGATAGAGGGGTCAGGGGGAAGAGGCTTATGAGAATGTTGTCAGATTAACTGCTTGTTGGAAGAAACTTTTAAGATAGTGTGATGTTTTTGCTTAAATGGTCTTATAGTACTTTCCAGAAGGGAGCTGTTGGAAAAGGCAGTTTTCCAAGGGGGTGGTTTGCAAGTATTGCAGTATGTAAATATATTTTCCTCATCTTACTTTTGTTTTTATTACTATTCAGATGTATTCCCTGTCCCTTGATTCTTAACACTTATGACAATACAAGCAGTTTATATCCACACTACCCTGACCATAATGTTTCATGATTTTAAATGCCTTTATCAGGTCTCCACACAGCCTCCTCTTTCCAAGGAAACCAAGGCCAGATTCTCCAGACAACTCACATTGAGCTGAAGGTTCCCATCCCTGAAATAGTTTTAGTAAATGTCTTCTGCACAATCTGTAAAGTTTTCACTTCTTTCCTAAAATCCAGTGCACAGAATTGGATGAAGAACTCAGTTGTGTCTTGGCTCGAAACCTCGACTGTTTATTCATTTCCAATAATGCTGCCGGACTTGCTGAGTTCTTCCAGCATTTTGTGTGTGTTTGAACCAGTTTTTTAAAATTATAATGATTTTATTATGATTTTCTTACTCATGTGCCTTTACTTATAAAGCTCAGAGTTCCTCAACTTGTCCTGCCATTTTCAAAGAACTATGCAATATATTCTCAAACTTCTATCTTGTAACCCTCTTAGAATTGGACACTCGAGTTTATAATGCCTGCTCCACTTCTTCCACCAACTTCACATTTTTAAACATAACATTTTGTCTGCCTACTCATCAGTCTTTCTCTTCATTCCACCGTCTTGTTTATACTTGAAGTTGATTGATTTCCATAAGACATAGAAACAGAATAAGGCTGACCATGATGGCTAATTTATTATCCCTCTCAACCCCATTCTTCCACCTTCTCCCTGTAATCTTTGATGCCCTTACTAATGCTTTAAATTTATTTACCCAGTGACTTGCCTTCCACAATCATCAGTGGGAATGAATTCCACAGATTCACCCCCTTCTGGCTAAAGAAATTCCTCCTCATCTTTGCAGTAAAGGGACATCCTTTTACTTTAAAACTGTTCCTCAAATTACATTCCACACAGATAGCCATGCCTCCACATTTTGTGAGGTCAATAGATTTAAAAATTATATCCTATACACCCAACTCCAAGATATATTATGGATTAAGATAAGTACTGGCCCTAGGATACCCCTGGGGATCTTTACCGTACACTTCCCAGCAGTCTAAAAGACAGGGCAAATTAAAATTCACTTCACTTGCTGAGAGTAGCAATGAAAAGAAATGAGTGCAGACAAAACATGAGATATATGATCTGATATGTTACTATAAGCAAGATGTTGGTTTTTAAAACATATTTTAGTGCCCTTGATCCTAATATTCTAATATTTTGTAACCCCCGTGAGGAATATGTACTGCATGTAGTCATTCTGATATTATGTCTATTACTGCAATAAGCCAAACAATATTTCCCAGTCCTTAAAGAAAATTTTCTGAAAACTGAACCTGTTCACTAAGCAACACATACAAAATGCTGGAGCAATTCAGCAGATCAAGCAGCATCTATGGAAATTAATAAATAGTCGACAATTCGGACCGAGAGCCTTCTTTAGGACTGGAAAGGAAGGGGGAAGAATCCAGAATAAAAAGGCGGAGGGAGGGAAAGGGGGATAGCTAGAAGGTGACTGGTGAAGCCAGGTGAGTGGGAATGGGCTGAGAAAAGAAGGAGATGAGAAGGGGAAGAAGGGGGGACAACAAGAGGAGATGATAGACAGGAGAGGAAAAGAGGAGAAGATAAGAAGTCGGAGTGAGAAATAGAAAAAGAGGGAAAGGATAGAAAATATTTTTCCCAGAAAGAGAAATCGATGTTCAATAATCTGTCCTGAAGAAGGGTCTTGGCCCAAAACGTCGACTGTTTACTCATTTCCATAGATGCTGCCTGACCTGCTGAGTTCCCCCAGCATTTTATGTGTGTTACTTTGGCTTTTCAGCACCTGCAGATTTCCTCTCATCACTAATCTGTAATTTTATCTCCAAAGTTTATTAGGAATTCATAAACACAAGGAAATCTGCAGATGCTGGAAATTCAAGCAATGCACATAAAAAATGCTGGTGAACGCAGCAGGCCAGACAACATCTATAGGAAGAGGTACAGTCGATGTTTCGGGCCGAGACCCTTCATCAGGACTAACTGCAAGAAGAGATAAGAAGAGATTTGAAACTGGGAGGGGAAGGGGGAGATCCAAAATGATAGGAGAAGACAGGAGGGGGGGGGAATGGAGCTAAGAGCTGGAAAGATCTCCCAGTCTGTGCCCGGGTCTCGCCAAAATATGGAAGGCCACATCGGGAGCACCGGATGGCCCACTTTCAAATCTCTTACTATCCCTTCTTTCAGTTAGTCCTGACGGAGGGTCTCAGCCTGAAATGTTGACTGTACCTCTTCCTATAGATGCTGCCTGGCCTGCTGTGTTCACCAGCACTTTTTATGTGTGTTGTTAGGAATTCATAGATGCTATCCATTGTAAAAACATCAAAGGCTTCTTCAGATCAATTTTAGTATCACTGATGTCATGAAATTGTTGTTTTATCTCAGCTATAGCGTACAAGACATAAAAATTTCTATAAGTTACAAAAATAAATAATGCAAAAGAAGAAAAATGAGATAGTCTTTAGGGGTTGATGAAGAAGAAGGAATCTGATAGTAGAGGAGAGTGGACCATGAGAGAAAGGGAAGAAGGAGGGGCATCGGGGGTGATAAGCCGGTGAGCAGAAGAGAAGAGGTAAGAGGGAAGCCAGAATGGGGGAACAGAGGAAGTGGGAGGGGGAAAATTATTGTAAGTTATTGTTCAAAGTTAAATTTTATAAGTTACAAAAGTTATATTGCCGTAAGTGGATTGAAGTATCCGTTTAGATTTTATGCTCACTTCTGGAGTGAGACTTAAAACTAAGCATCTAACTCAAAGGCAAGTGTGCTCATATCTTGTTTAACCATAGCTGGTAACAAAAGCACATTTCTTTAAACTGTTGCAGTTGGAAGTCCTACATCTGGAATTCAGACCTTAAGAGACAGGATTTTCAAGCATAACGAGTCAACAGTGAAATAAGCAATTAGATAAATTTCCCATGAACAATAAAAATATTTATTCTATCCCCAAACTAAAATTAGATCCAAGCTAAAAAAACATCCCGGGCAATCAGCAATCTATTGTTTGATAGTTGCACTGCTTTTAACTTTCAATAGTTTTTAAAAAAAATTACCAGGGCTTTCAGAATTTTGAAGTTAGCAGCTTGATGAATAGTTTTTAAATACCATCACTGAAGCCTCTCCTCCTCACTGTTTACTGGAATTCCAGGCACTGTGTCATGAACAAACTCTGATATTATGTTGCCTCTGCCGGAGCCCTCGTTATTTGTATAAACCAAAGAGATGTGGTTCTCATTTTAATTCCTGTGGGATACTACTGCAAACTTCCTATCAGTCTGATAAACAAAACGAAAAAATTATGTTGCGTTCTTGTATGTTCCTTTCAGCATGTCACCATGAGCTTCACAACCAGTGAAGTACTTTGGAGATGTTGAGATGTACTTACTGTTGCAATGCAGGAAATATGGCAGCTAATTTATTCAATGCAAACTGCAGTATGATAAAGAGCAGATAATCTGTTTTTAATGATGTTTGCTGATGAATAATTGTCGTCTGCCTGCTTCTCCTTCACTTGTATCATTGCTTCTTTTAATTCCATGAATTTCAATTTTATTTATTTACTTCATTGAGATACAAGGTGGAGAAGGCCCTTCAAGCTGCGCCACTCAGCAATCCCCCGACTAATCACGGGGCAATTTACAATGGGCAAAACGAGGGAATATACACCAACCCTCACAGAGGGATCAGGAGTGGAAAGAATGAGCAATTCCAGGTTCCTGGGTGTCAATATCTCTGAGGCTCCAACCTGGTCAAAACATATCAATGCAGTTATAAAGAAGGCAAGACAGTGGCTATATTTCATCAAGACTGGTCCAATGCAGTCAGCAGTGAGCTGAGCACACAACCCTGTGGAGCACCTGTGCTCAACATGTTGGAGCTAGAGATTATAGTCTTATGGCCTAAAAAGAATAGAAGTTATTCAAACGTTCAAAGTCATAGAGAAGTACAGCACAGAAACAAGCCCTTTGGGCCATCTAGTCCATGCCAACATTTTTTAAAACTGCCTACCACCATCGATCTACACTGGGACCATAGCCCTCCATATCCCTACTATCCATGTACCTATCTAAATTTCTCTTAACGGTTGAAATCAATCTCACATGCACCACTTGTGCTGGCAGCTCATTCCACACTCTCACGACCCTCGGAGTGAAGAAGTTTCCCTTCATGTTCCCCTTAAACTTCTCACCTCACCCTTAATCCAAGATTTCTGGTTGTAGTCCCACCCAACCTTAGTGGAAAAAGCAACACACATCAAAGTTGCTGGTGAACGCAGCAGGTCAGGCAGCATCTCTAGGAAGAGGTACAGTCGACATTTCGGGCCGAGACCCTTCCTTCAGTTAGTCCTGACGAAGGGTCTCGGCCTGAAACGTCGACTGTACCTCTTCCTAGAGATGCTGCCTGACCTGCTGCATTCACCAGCAACTTTGATGTATGTTGCTTGAATTTCCAGCATCTGCAGAGTTCCTCGTGTTTGCTAAGTGGAAAAAGCCTGCTTGCATTTACCCTATCTATACTCCTCAGAATTTTGCATTGAATCTTCTCTCAATCTTCTACATTCTAAAGAATACAGTCATAACCTATTCAATCTTTCCTTATAACTCAGGTCCTCCAATGCTGGCAACATCCTTGTAAACTTTCTCTGCCCTCTTTCAACTTTGTTTACATCTTTCCTATAAGTAGGTAGGTAGGTGACCATAACTGCACACAATACTCCAAATTAGGCCTCACCAATGTCTTACACAACTTCAACATAACATCCAATCTTCTGTACTCAGTACATTGATATATGAAGGCCAGTGTGCCAAAAGCTTTCTTTATGACCCTATCTACCTGTGACACCACTTTCAATGAATTATGTACCTAAATTCCCAGATCCCTTTGTTGTACCACACTTCTCAGTGCCCTACCACTCACTGTGTAAGACCTACCCTGGTTGTTCCTACGGAAGTGTAACACCTCTCAATTGTCTGCATTAAATTCCATCTATTGTTTTTCCAGCTGGTGCAGATCCCTCTGCAATTCATGACAGATTTCCTCACTCTCCAATAAAGCCCCAGTCTTGGTGTCATCCACAAATTTGCTGATCCAGTTAACCACGTTAAGAAATTGTAAAATAAACATTTGAAAATAAACTTAAAACACATAATTGAAAAGATCACACCAAAGCAAAATAATATGAAGCAATACACACAATGTGCTGGAGGAGCTCAGCAAGCCAGGCAGCACCTATAGATGGGAATAAATAGTTGACTTTTTGGGTTGAAACCCTTCATCAGAGCTAGAAAGGATTAGATTAGATTTAGATTAGATTATGAGGACACTCAGTCCTCGTTTATTGTCATTTAGAAATGCATGCATTAAGAAATGATACAATGTTCCTCCAGAGTGATATCACAAAAAAAACAGGACAAACTAAAGACTAACACTGACAAGACCACATAATTACAATATAACAAATAGTTACAACAGTGCAAAGCAATACCATAATTTGATAAAGAGCAGACCATGGGCACAGTAAAAAAAAAGTCTCAAAGTTCCGATTGACTCCCGATAGTCCCAATAGCAAGCGGCAAAAGAGAGAAACTCTCCTTGCCATAAACCTCCAGGCGCCGACAACCGTCGATGCATTGGAAGCACCCGACCACAGCCAACTCTGAGTCTGTCCGAAAACTTCAAGCCTCCGACCAGCCCTCCGACACCGAGCGCCATCTCTGCTGAGCGCTTCGACCCCGCCCTGGCCGCCGAGCAACAAGCAAAGCCGAGGACTCAGGGCCTTCTCCTCCGGAGATTCTGGATCACACAGTAGCAGCGGCAGCGAAGCAGGCATTTCAGAAGTTTCTCCAGATGTTCCCCCATACTCTCATGTCTGCCTCCCATCAAGTCAGGATTGTGCACGGCACCCTACTTGACAGATAACAGATATAATTCACTGGAGTGGCCGCTGCGCACTACGTCGTGCCGCTATCTTCTCCTCCTCCTTCCCATTCCCATGGGCGGAGAAGTCAGAATAAGAAGGTGGCGGGGGAGAGAAGGAAGAAGTACAATGTTGCAGGTAATAGGTGAAACTGCGAGAGGGGTAGGGGGTGTCGTAGAGAACTGGGAAGTTGATTGGTAGAATGATTGGGGTAGGTGTGGAATTTAATGCAGACAATTGTGAGTACTGGAGAAAGGGGAATCTGGAGAGGGCAAAAAGACCATGGAAGAAAAGGAAGGGGAGGGGCACCAGAGGGAGGTGATGAGCAAGTAAAAAGAGAAGGTGGTGAGAGGAAAACACAATGAGGAATGGTGAAGGGAAGTTCAAGAAATCAATGTTCATGCTATTAGGCTGGACAGAATATAAGGTGTTGCTTCTCCACGGGTGTGGCATAGAAGAGGCCATGGACTGACTTGTCAGAATGGGAATGGGAAGTAGAATTGAAATGGGCGGCCACTGGGAAATCTTGATTTTTGTGGCGGATAGAGCAAAGGTGCTTGACAAATCAGTCTCCCAATCTATATTGATTCTCACCGATGTACAGGAGGCCTCACCGGAAGCACCTGGTACAGTAGATGACCCCAACAGACTCGCAGGTGAAGTGTCACCTCACCAGGCAGGCCCCTGGAAGTAAGCAATTTACCTGTTTCTTTGGCTCATTATCCATAGCTCTGCAAGCTGCATTAAAAGCAATATCCTCTTCCATCCCACTACAATCTTAACTTGTCACAGGAACTAAGAGGGAATTCTAGCAATGCACCAAAGTAATAGATACAGCTTTTCAAATACATCAGTGAAGCTAGAACTATAATATTCGACAGAACTCCTGGACTTGGGGTTATTCCAAAGACTACCTGCTGGTGGTTCTATGAACCTCCAGAAAAATTAGTATGTATGGACCTTGTACACGCTCCTAAAGCTACTGAACATCGTGCCGAGCCTAGAAGTGGAGAGGATGTTTCCAATAGTGCAAGAGTCTCGGACCTAAGAGAACAGACTCAGATTAAGGGTCCTTTTAGAATAGAGATAAGCAGAAATTTCTTTAGTCAGAGGGCAGTGAATCTGTGGAATCTTTTGCCACAGAAGGCTGTGGAGGCCAACTCATTAGGTACATTTAAAGTGGAAGTTGATAGAAACTTAATTAGTAAGGGTAACAAAGGTTATGGGAAGAAGGCAAGAGAATAGGGTTGAGAAGGAAAATAAATCAGCCATGATGGAGTGGCAGAGCAGACTTGATGGGCTGAATGGCCTAATTCTGCTCCTATGTCTGACGGTTTTCCTTTGTCCCTTACTGTCCCTGCTAAATGCCCAAGAAAGTTAAGCAGTTTGCTGTTGAATCCAACAATGTACAGGCATTTTTATTATCTGCTGAAGACCACATATGTCACCAATGTCAGTCTGAAAATCACACCCCTGATGCTATCTAAATGTGCTAACAACAGCAACAAAAAACAAGTTTAAATCTCAGAAATGAGCCATCAAAAACCTTCTCAGCACATGTAAAATTTTCTTACAATACAAATTTTAAGAGCACTCAGCGCTCTCATCAGAGCTGAGGCTGTATTGTTCTCCAGCTGCTCTGTGCTTTGTGTCTGCGAGCCTCTTGGCGATTTGCCCTTCTGTGTGATGAACTGCCACTGAGACTATGGGCCTACTCTGGCTGCTCTCGGCTTCAGGCTTATGGACTCAATTTTGTTCTGAATGCCAATGCTTGCTTTATTGTTTGCATGATTTGTTTTCTTTTTCTCTTGTTCTGCACATTGGGTATTGGTCTTTTTATTAAGATTGGGTTCTTTCAGGTTTCTTGTTCCGTGGCTGCCTGTAAGCAGACAAATCTCAAGGTTGTATAATTTATACATAGTTTTGATAATAAATGTACTTTGAACTTTGAACTGTTTTTGCATCTATAAATGGTCCCTATAGTGGTCCCTCCACATGCAGCTGTGGAGGCCAGGTCATTGGGTGTATTTAAGGCAGAGATTGATAGGTTCTTGATTGGACACGGCATCAAAGGTTACGGAGAGAAGGCCGGGAACTAGGGTTGAGGAGGAAAAAAAGATCAGCCATGATTGAATGGCGGAGCAGACTCGATGGGCCAGATGGCCTAATTCTGCTCTTATGTCTTATGGTCTTATTTCCTTATGAGTGGTAAATGTGAAGATTGAAGATTATATTTTGTTTAGAAGGACAGGATATTCTGCAAATGCTGGAAATCTTGACAACCACACACAAGATATTGGAGGTCACTCAGCAAGGCAGGCTGCATCTATGGCGGAGCATTTTGGGCTGAGAACCTTCATTAGGACTATATGAGGAATCTCAATCTGAAACATCGACTGTTTATTCCTGTCCATAGATGCTGCCTGCTTGCCGAGTTACTCCAACATTTTTTTAAAAATTTTGTTTGTTTAGACAACTTTCAATGCTGCCATTTCTGTGGTTTCTCCACAGCTTTAATGTTAATTTGCTTTCGATGACTTATTTATTCAAAATTTAGGATGAGTGGGAGTGAACTTACAAGTAAAACCCTCACCCTTCCCTGGCATCAAGGACCTTGGCTGTGGCTTCCTCTATAGACTCTCCATCTTGCAAACTAAATAGACAAGGCTGTCTGTCCTACTGGCTGGCTGTCAAACCAAAGACGGAGAGGAATGTGTTTTTGTAGTTTTGCCATTAGGTTTAGGAGGTTCTCAGTATGATTAACTTTGTCAGATAGTCCATTTTGTTGTTTTTGATCTTCTCTGTCCTAATTCCACTAAAATATTTGTTATCTAAGAATGCAGACTATTTAACCCAATACAGCCTCAGTATCAGTATGTATATTAAACCCACCATGGAGATAATTTTGAAGAAAGCACTCTATATGTTTGTGAAACTTGAAGTTCAAATTAAATTTGTTATCAAAGTACATAAATACAACCCTGAGATTAATTTTCTTGCAGGCATACTCAATAAATCAAATAACCATAATAGAATCAATGAAAAACCATGCCAACAGGGCAGATAACTAGTGTGCATACGACAACAGGTTACGCAAGCACAAACAGAAAGAAAGAAAGGAAATAATAATAATAATAATTAATTAATAAACCATGAATATCGAGAACATGAGATGACGAGTCCTTGAAAGGGAGTCCAGAGCATATGGAAATAGTTCAATAATGAGACAAGTGAAGTTGAGTGAAGTTATTCCCTCTGGTTCAAGAGTGTGATGCTTGAGGGGTAATAACTGTTCCTGAACCTGGTGATGGGAGTCCTGAGGCTCCTGTACCTCCTTCCTGATGGCAGCAGTGAGAAGAGAGCGTGACCTAGATCATGGGAGTCCTAGATGATGAATGCTGCTTTCCTACGACATTATTTCATGTAGACGTGCTCAATGCGAGAGGGGGCTTTACCCATGATGGACTGAGGTGTATCTACTATTTTTTTGTAGGATTTTTCATTCAAGGGCATTGATGTTTCCATCCCAGGCTGTGATGTCAATATACTCTGCACCACACATCAATAGAAGTTTGTCAATATTTTTCTCTTTTATCACTACTTATTTAACTTTTTAAATATATATGTACACTACTTTCTGTATTTTAAAGTTTTTATTATTATACGTTGCAATGAACTGCTGCCGCATAACATCAGAAGTGGAGAGAGTGAGCAGCTTCAAGTTCCTGGGTGTCATGATCACTGAGGATCTAACCTGGTCCCAATATATCGATGTAGTTATAAAGAAGGCAAGACAGCGGCTATACTTCATTAGGAGCTTGAAGAGATTTAGCATGTCAACAAATACACTCAAAAACTTCTATAGTTGTACCGTGGAGAGCATTCTGACAGGCTGCATCACTGTCTGGTATGGAAGGGCTTCTGCACAGGACCAAAAGAAGCTGTAGAAGGTTGTAAATCTAGTCAGCTTCAGGAACAGCTTCTTCCCCTCCGCCATCCGATTCGTAAATGGACATTGAATCTTTGAACATTACCTCACTTTTTTTTAATATACAATATTTCTGTTTTTGCATTTTTAAAATCTATTCAATATACGTAATTGATTTACTTGTTTATTTATTATTATTATTTTTATTTTGTTTATTTTTTTTCTTCTCTGCTAGATTATGTATTGCATTGAACTGCTGCTGCTAGGTTAACAAATTTCACATCACACGCCGGTGATAATAAACCTGATTCTGATTCTGATTCTGATCCTCCGATTCACGCTCTTAAGAAAGTAGAGGCATTGCTGTGCTTTCTTTGTAATTGCACTTATGTGCTGGGCGCAACACAGGTCCTCTGCAATGAGAACATCGATGAGTTAAAAGTTGCTGACCATTTCCACCTCTGATTCCACAACGAGCACTGGCTCACAGACCTCTGGTTTTCTCCTCCTGAGGTCAATAATCAGTTTCTTAGTCTTGCTGACATTGAGTAAGAAGTTGTTATGACACTCAGATTTTCATTCTCCCTCCTGTATGCTGATTCGTCACCACCTTTGAATCAGGCAACAACAGTGGTGTCATCAACAAACTTGAAAATGGCACCAAAGCCGTGCTTAGCCACACAGACATAAGTATAGAGCAGGGGGCTAAGCACACAGCCTTGTGGTACACCTGTGCTGGTCGTGATCATAGTCATAGTCATACCTTATTGATCCCGGGGGAAATTGGTTTTAGTTATAGTTGCACCATAAATAATTAAATAGTAATAAAACCATAAATAGTTAAATAGTAATATGTAAATTATGCCAGTAAATTATGAAATAAGTCTAGGACTAGCCTATTGGCTCAGGGTGTCTGACCCTCCAAGGGAGGAGTTGTAAAGTTTGATGGCCACAGGCAGGAATGACTTCCTATGACGCTCTGTGTTGCAACTCGGTGGAATGAGACTCTGGCTGAATGTACTCCTGTACCCACCCAGTACATTATGTAGTGGATGGGAGACATTGTCCAAGATGGCATGCAACTTGGACAGCATCCTCTTTTCAGACACCACCGTCAGAGAGTTCAGTTCCATCCCCACAACATCACTGGCCTTACGAATGAGTTTGTTGATTATGTTGGTGTCTGCTACCCTTAGCCTGCTGCCCCAGCACACAACAGCAAACATGATCGCACTGGCCACCACAGACTCGTAGAACATCCTCAACATCGTCCGGCAGATGTTAAAGGACCTCAGTCTCCTCAGGAAATAGAGACGGCTCTGACCCTTCTTGTAGACAGCCTCAGTGTTCTTTGACCAGTCCACTTTATTGTCAATTCGTATCCCCAGGTATTTGTAATCCTCCACCATGTCCACACTGACCCCCTGGATGGAAACAGGGGTCGCCGGTACCTTAGCTCTCCTCAGGTCTACCACCAGCTCCTTAGTCTTTTTCACATTAAGCTGCAGATAATTCTGCTCACCCATGTGACAAAGTTTCCTACTGTAGCCCTGTACTTAGCCTCATCTCCCTTGCTGATGCATCCAACTATGGCAGAGTCATTAGAAAACTTCTGAGGATGACAAGGCTCTGTGTAGTAGTTGAAGTCCGAGGTGTAAATGGTGAAGAGAAAGGGAGACAAGACAGTCCCCTGTGGAGCCCCAGTGCTGCTGATCATTCTGTTGGACACACAGTGTTACAAGACACGTACTGTGGTCTGCCAGTCAGGTAATCAAGAATCCATGACACCAGGAAAGCATCCACCTGCATCGCTGCACCTGCATCATGCAGGAGATGTTGTTGCCAATCCGAAGTGACTGAGGTTTGCAAGTAAGGAAATCAACGATCCAATTACACAAGGAGGTATTGATGCCAAGGTTGTGAAACTTATTGATTAGTTTTGAGAGGGTGACGATATTGAATGCCGAACTGTAGTCAACAAAGTGCATCATTGCTGATCAGATTGTTCAGGGTTGAGTGAAGAGCTAATGAAGCAGCATCTGCCGTGGACCTCTTGTGCCGGTAGGCAAATTGGAGCAGATCCAAGTCTCTTCTCAGGCAGGAGTTATTTCCCTGATAGAAAAATTAAGGGCGGCACTTTAGCTTAGTGTTTAGCACAGTGCTTTACAGTACAGGCGACCCAGGTTCAATTCCCGTCGCTGCCTCTAAGGAGTTTGTACATTCTCCCAATTCTCCGTATGGGTTACTTCTGGGTGCTCCAGTTTCCTCCTGCAATTCAAAGACGTACTGGTTTGTAGGTTAGTTAGTCAAAATCAGAATCTATTTTAACGGGCAAGTGACCTGTTCCAGCTGTTTATGCAGAACAGAAATCAGGACAAACTCACCCCACATTACTAAATAAATAGGAAAGCAGACAAAGCCAAAATAACACACCGCAAATCTCTCTTCTTGAGGTAATTATGCAGAATACAGGGACCGAAGTACATGATTGCTCATATTAAAATATTTGAAGCTTCAGCTAACTATCATTCATTCAGGAAGCATAACCAAATCCAGATTACCAGTGTGTCTGATTCATCTGGAATTTCCAGAGATCAACAGAATTCGGTATGCCCCGAGTAGTCAAGTGCTTGAATGTGTTACGACTCATGTTTTTATACATTGTTTTCTGTCTGTGTTCCCACCCATTCACACAGTTTGAATTCACAAATTATCCTTCAACCTGTTTCAGTTCCTGCTTTGCACAAATAATCCTACCGAATTTCGTATCATCAGCAAACTTGGAAACATGATGCATGATCCCCCTCAGGCAAGACATTGCTGTAGATTGTGAATAACTATACCCAATCACCAATCCCTATGGTAGGCATCTAGCTGCAGCCTACCAATCTGAGTAAACTATGTTTATTCCCACTCTCTTGGTTTCTGTCTCAGTCACCAATTCCCAATCCATGTTGCTGTATAATCCCTAATTTCGTAAACTCTATGCTTTTTGACAAATGTCCTCTTCTTAAAAGTCTAGTACAAAATCCAATCATACCACATCTTCATCTTCTTCAATAGTTTAATTTGATGCAAATGGCACATTTCCCTGTATGTTTCTAAGTAGGTGTGACAAATAAAGCGAATCTTTTCTCTTGGAATTTGAGAAATTGAGCATCTTTTCACATATTTCATGACCAGAATCCAATTCTAAGCTATTTATATCATCATTATTATGTGCTGTGTCATGTAATGATGATGATATATGGGTAGGATGAGTGACAAGGTTCTGGTTAGGGAATTTTGGGAGTTAGCTGCTAAGTTAAAGGGCAGGATCTCCAGGGCTTTGATTTCAGGATTGCTACCTGTGCCATGTACTAGTGAAGTCAGAACTGTATAGTAGTTCTATACAGAACTAGGAAGATTATACAGTTTAATATGTGGCTAAGGAGTTGGTGTAGGAGGTAGGGCATAAGATTTCTGAATCATTGGGCTCTCTTCCAAGGAAGATAGGACCTGTCAGAAGGGACGGTTTGCACATGAACTTGAGGGGAACTATCCTAGCGGGAAAGTTTGTTAATGCTGCACAGTGGGGTTTAAAATAGAATTGCAGGAGGATGGGAACCAGGGTGCCAGAACAGTTGATGACGAGGTTGTGGAGGTAGATGTTGGTAAGAGTTCAGACAAGATTAGGAATCAAAAGGTTGAGCATGGTGCAACTCGTGTCCTGAATTGCTGATATTGCAGTGCAAGGAGTATTATAGGAAAGATGGATAAAAGTCCTGAAGGTGATGTAGCTGATTTCCAAACAGAGGCCATGTGTAGTGAGGAGAGGCTGTTGACAGGAAAAATTGCAGTCAACAGGATGAGTTGCAATGTAAAAGGGGGACAAAATCAAAAAGGGTGAATACAGGACTGAAGATGTTGTATCTGAATGCGTACAGTATATAGAATAAGGGGGATGAACTTGCAGCACAGTTGCAGATTGGCAGGTATGATGTTGTAGGCATCACTGAATCATGGTTGAAAGATTATAGCTGGGAGCTTAATGTCTAAGGACACACATTGTAACGAAAGGATAGTCAGGAAGGCAGAGGGGACGGCATTGCTATGTTGGTAAAAAAATGAAATCGAATCATTAGAGAAAGATGACAGGGTTGGAAGATGTTGAATCATTATGGATAGAGCTAAGAAACTGCAAGGGTTAAAATACCCTGATGGGAGTTGTATACAGACCTCCAAACAGTAGTAAGGATGTTGCCTGCAAATTACAACCAGAGATAGAAAATGCATGGCAAAAGGAAATGTACAATAGTCATGAGGGCTTTCAATATGTAGGTAGATTGGGAAAATCAGCTTGGTGCTGGATCCCAGGAGGGGAAATTTCTAGAGTGCCTACGAGATGGCTTTTTAGAGCAGCTCGTGGTTGAGCCCACTGGAGGATCAGCTATTGTGGATTGGGTGTTGTGCAATGAACCAGCATTGGTTAGAGATCTTAAGGTAAAAGAATCCTTAGTGGCAAGTGAACATAATTTGATCAAATGCACCCAGAAATTTGAGTAGGAGAAGCTAAAGTCAGATGTGTCAGTATTATAATGGAATAAAGGGAATTACAGAGGCATGGGAGAGGAGTTGGCCGGAACTGATTGGAAAAGAACACTGGCAGGGATGATGGCAGAGTAGCAATGGCTGGAATTTCTGGAAGCAATTCAGAAGGCACAGGATATATATATCCTAATGAGGAAGAAGTATTCTAAAGGGAATATGACAGAACCGTAGCTAACAAGAGAAGTCAAAGCTAACATACGAGGAGTGAATGATAAGTTTGTGGCCTAAGGTAGAAGGAGTCAATTTTAGAAAACCTAGCACATTAATTTTTCAACATAGTCCCCTCCTACATGTACACACTTAGTTCAGCAATCGTGGAGCATACGGATCCCTCTTTGTAGAAGTGGTCCACAGCAGGGATGATTGATAACATAGAACATAGAATAGTACAGCACAGTACAGACCCTTCGGCCCATAATGTAGTTCATGGCCTAAGGTAGAAGGACGTGAGCTATTAATTTCAAACTTTCTGCAGTATCACTCAAAGAGTTGAATTGCATGCGCATGTAACGAGAGCGTCTTGGACCTCCAGGTGGTCCACAGCAGGGGGGTGATTGATAAGTTTGTGGCCTAAGGTAGAAGGAGATGAATTATACAGCTCTTGTTACATGCACATGCAGTTCAACTCTTTGAGTGGATATACAGAAAGTTTGAAGTTAATAACTCATCTCCTACCTTAGGCCACGAACTTATCAATCACCCCTCGTAAAAACCAGAGAGGGCATATAATAGAGCAAACATTAGTAGGAAGTTAGAGGACTGGGAAGGGATTAAAACCAACAGAAGGCAACTAAAAAGTCATTTAGAAGGGAAATATGGAATACGAGTAAAAGAGATGCAAGAGCGGATATTGGACCCCTGGAAAAGGATGCTGGAGAGATAGTAATGGGGGACAACAAAATTGCAGACGAACTAAATAAGAATTTTACATCAGTCTTCACTGTTGAAGACACTAGCAGCGTAGTGGAAGTTCCAGGTGTCAGGGGTCATGAAGTGTGTGAAATTACCATAACTAGAGAGAAGGTTCTTGGGAAGCTGAAAGGTCTGAAGGTAGATAAGTCAGCTGGTCCAAATGGTGTACACCACAGGGTTGTGAAAGAGGAGGCTGAAGAGATAGTGGAGGCATTAGTAATGACTTTCAAAGATCACTAGATTCTGGAATGGTTCCAGAAGACTAGAAAATTGCAAATGCCACTCCACTCTTCAAGAAGCGAGATACAGAAGGAAGGAAATGATGGGCCAGTCAGTCTGGAGGATGTTGGAGTCGATTATTAAGGATGAGGTCTCAGGGTACTTGGAAGCACATGATAAAATAGGTTCTTGTCAGCATAGTTCCCTCATGGGAAAATTTCGCCTGACAAATCTGTTGGAATCATTTGAATAAGTAACAAACAGGATAAACAAAGGGGAATCGGTTGATACTGTGTACTTGGATTTTCAGAAGGCCTTTGGTGAGATGCCAGACATGCCTTAGTGTTGCAGGGAAGATTCTAGCATGCATAAAGCAGTGGCTGATTGGCAGGAGGCAAAGTGTCCGAATAAAGGGAGCCTTTCCTAACTGGCTGACTGCCAGTGACAAGAGGTGTTCCACAGGGATCTGGGAGGAGATAGATGGAAAAGTTAAAAGACCGAGGAAGAAGGTATTTGAGAGGAGATGCGAGTGGACCATAGTAGGAAGGAAAGGAGGAGGATTTGATAGACAGGTGAGAAGAGAAGGAATGAGAGAGCCTGAATGAGGAATGAAGAAAGAGAGAGGAGAGAAGGGAGAAAGTTACTGGAAGTTGGAAAAATTGATGTTCGTGCCACCAGGTTGGAAGGCACAATAAGAGGTGTCACTCTTCAAACTGGGAGGACCTCACTGTAGCTGTGGAGGTGGCCACAGACCCACATGTCAGAATGGGAATGGTCTTCTAAAGGTGCTTTGTTACATTTTCATGCGGTTTTCTTTCTCTAACATTAAGAAGATTGGACATTCCTGGAGACCCAGGAGTGGTACATATGGAGAAGGTATGGTAATTGGTGCGCTGGTGATGTGTATATCACAATGATGCTTCATGTCATTGGTAATGTGCAGCAGTTTATTCTGTAGATTATGTGTGTGTGATAGAGACACCCGGATAGAATATTGCCTCCCAGGTGCCTGGGTCAGGAATATCTCGGATAAGGTCCACGGCATTCCTTTGTGGGAGGGTAATCAGCCAGAAAACTTGGTATATATTGGCAGCAATGACATAGGTAGGAAAGGTGAGGAGGTCCTGAAGAGAGATTTTAGGAACAATGTAGAAAGCTGAAAAACAGGACCTCTGGGGTAGTAATATCTGGATTGTTGCCCCTGCTAGTGAGGGTAAGAATAGAATAATTTGGCAGATGAATACATGGCTGAGGAACTGGTGCAAGGGGGAGAGATTCAGATTTATGGATCATTGGAATCTCCTCTGGGGAAGGTCTGACCTGTACAAAAGGGATGGGATATACCTGAGTGGGACCAATACCCTTGAGGGCAAGTTTGCTAGAGCTGTTCAGGAGGGTTTAAACTAATTTGGCAGGGGGATGGGAACCAGACTGATAGTGCTGAGGATTAGGTAGTGAGACTGCTAGCAAGGTACAGCTAAGAGACTGCAAAAGTAAAAAGACCTCGATGGGAGTTATATACAGACCCCCAAGTAGTAGTAAAGACATGGTCTCCAAATTACAATGAGAGATACAAAACACATGCTAAAACAGTAATGTTATGGGAGATTTCGATATGCAGATAGATTGGGAAAATCAAGTTGGTGCTGGATCACAAGAGGGCAAATTTCTAAAATGCCTATGAGATGGCTTTTTAGAGTAGCTCATGGTTGAGCCAACTGGGGGGGGGGTGGGGGGATCAGCTATTCCATTCTGTGTGTTGTGCAATGAACCGGAATTGACTAGGAAGCTTAAGGTAAAGTAATGGTAAAGTAAAGTAACAGGTATATGGAGGAATTTAAGGTGGGGGGTTATATGGGAGGCAGGGTTTGAGGGTTGGCACAATATTGTGGGCCAAAGGGCCTGTAATGTGCTGTACTATTCTATGTAACCCTTAGGGGAAGTGATCATAATATGATAGACTTCTGCAATTTGAAAAGGAGAAGCAAAGTTCAAATGTATCAGTATTACAGTGGAGTAAAGGGAGTTACAGAGGCATGAGAGAGGAGCTAATCAAAATTGATTGGAAAAGAACATTGGCAGGGATAATGGCAGAGTAGCTATGGCTAGAATCTTTGGGAGCAATTCGCAAGGTGCAGGATATGTACATCGCAAAAAGAAGGAAGTACTCTAAAGGCAGGATGGCTATTTATTTTTTGTACTCTATAGTCTTATATGTAAAACTAATAATAAAAATATTGGAAAAGAAAGGGCAGGATGACACAGCCGTGGTTGACAAGAAAAGTCAAGGCCAACATAAAAGTCAAAGAGAGTGCATTTAACAGAGGAAAACTTAGTGGGAAGTTAGAGGATTGGGAAGCTTCTTAAAAACCAACAGAAGGCAACTAAAAAAAGTCAAAAAGAAGCAAAAGATAGAATATGAAGATAAGCTAGTCAATAATATTAAAGGAGATACCAAATGTTTCTTGAGAGTAGATATTAGACCGCAGGAGAATGATGCTGGAGAGGTAGTAATGGGGACAAGGAAATGGCGAACAAACTGAATTGGCAGGAGGCAAAGAGTGGGAATAAAGGGAGCCTTTTCTGGTTGGCTGCTGCAGAATAGTAGTGTTCCACAGGAGTTTGTGTTGATCCACTTCTTTTTACGTCATATGGCAATGACTTGGATGATGGAATTGAGGGCTTTTTGGCCAAGTTTGTGGATGATACAAAGATAGGTGGAGTGGCAGGTTGCTTTGAGGAAGTAGAGAGGTTACAGAAGGACTTGGGTTGATTAGGAGAATAGACAAGCAAGTGGCAGATGAAATGCAGTGTCAGAAAATGAAATAACCAGGATATAAATTCCACTCTCTAAAACATCTGTATATTACCAAGCAGTTGATACTTTCAACAGCTGAAATGAAACAGGTATAATTTATGTGAGAATAATCAAGCAGTGCATTAGAAATCACATGAGAATCCAAGCAACACTCACAACACGCTGGAGGAACTCAGTAGGTCGGGCAGCATCCGTGGAAATGATCAGTTTCGGGCCGGAACCCTTCATCAGGACCGTAGGGGGAAGGGGCAGAGGCCCTGTAAAGAAGGTGGGGGGGGGGTGGGAAGGAGAAGGCTGATAGGTTTCAGGTGAAAAACCAGTAAGGGGAAAGATAAAGGGGTGGTGGAGGGGAAGCAGGGAGGTCATAGGCAGGAAAGGTGAAGAAGGAATAGGGGAAAACACAATGGGTAGTAGTCCATACATGGCCTTCTCTACTGCAATGATGAGGCTAAACTCAGGTTGGAGGAGCAACACCTCATATACTGTCTAGGTAGTCTCCAGACCCTTGGTATGAACATTGAATTCTCCAACTTCCGGTAATTCCCCACCCCCGCCCTCCCTTCCTCTATCCCTATTTCACTCTGCCCTCTCCACCAGCTCCCTATCACCTCCCTCATGGTTCCGCCTCCTTCTACTACCAGACTTGATGGGCCGAATGGCCTGCTTCTGCTCCAATATCTTAGGGTCTTATGGTCTTCAACCAAAATACAACAGAAATTATTCAATCTGGCTGAAAACACACCTCCCTTCAATGCAAAATACATCGATAGCAGCAAGAAAACATTTAATGCCTGATCTTTCTAACTATAAGAAAGGAATGCATAGTTTACCAAAAAAATGAGCAATTTTAAAAATAAACTTCAAAAACATATATTTCATATACAGATCAAGAATTGTTCTCAGAATGTGCCTTGAAATCCAAGTTCTATTTTTGGTTTTCATTTAATGTGTACGTACTGTAAACTATTTTCATTCATTCAGCATCTTTGGATTTTTAGAGCAAACTTATTCTTAGCTGTGGGGTGGAACGTAAGTGTGAGGCGCCTAGCTTTGAGTTAAAATTCAATGGCACCAAGTTGACATGACTTAAAGTTTTCAAAATGAAATGCAGACACAAAAGAGCATCTGTTTCAAATCTTTAACACTTGTTTTTCAGATGTTATTCAAATATAAAGTTCCTTGGAAAAGTGAAAATGTGGTTTCACATATCTTAGAAATCTGTCTTCTGCTTCCACAACTATCTCATTATTTTTTGTACTACAGGTTTTACTAAGTAGTACTTATTCAAAGAATCAGGAGAGCTTAATAATATGAAGGTGTTATATTTGAATGCATGCAGTGTATGGTATAAGATCGATGATCTTGTAGCACAATTAGAAATTGGCAGGTTATGATGTTGTGGGTATCGTTGATTAGTGGCTGAAAGGAGATCATACTTGGGAGCTTAACATCCAAGGATATACAAGGACAGGCAGGTAGGCAGTGAGGGGTGGGGTGGCACTCTTGGTAAAAAAATTAAATCAAATCCTATGGCATAAGGCATAAGGCATTACAGCACAGAAACAGATGGGCCTTTGGCCCATCTAGTCCTTGCCAAACTGTTATTTTGCCTAGTCCCATCAGCTTACGCCTGGACCATAACCCTTCATGTCCCTCCCATCCATGTACTTATCCAAAACTTTTCTTAAATGTTGAAATCAAACCCACATCCACCATTTCCATTGGCAGCTCATTCCACACTCTCACCACCCTCTGAGTGAAGAAGTTCCCCCTCAGGTTCCCTTAAAGAGTCATAGAGAACTATAGCATAGAAACAGGCCCTTCGGCCTATCTTCTCTGCGCTGAACCATTAACCTGCCTAGTCCCATTGGCCTGCACCTGGCCCCTAGTCCTCCATACTCCTCCTATCCATGTACTTATCCAAACTTCACTTAAACATTGAAATCAAACCGGCATCCACCACTCCTCTGGCAGCTTGTTCCACATTCACATCACCCTTTGAGTAAAGAAATTCCCTCTCGGGTCCCCCTTCAACACTTCACCTTTCACTCTTAACCTCAGTGGAAAAAAATCCTGCTTGCATTAACCCTGTCTATACCCTCATAATTTAATGTCCCTCTATCAAACCTCCCCTCATTCTCCTACACTCCAGGGAATTAGAATTCTTAAACACTCCGCAATTCCTGGGATCCTAAAAACATCAAAATAGTTAGTCAGGATGACGTTTCGCAAATTGTTTTGCTGAGATTGCTGGATACGTGCTCTATGACAGAAACTAAGGCGCTAAGCAGCTGTGAGCATCTGCTTGTTTTGGCCTCGACCCCCTGCCAATATTTATGGTGTGTTTGACCTTCAGTTCGACCTCACAGAATGAGGAATGTAGACATTTACTTGTAAATGGTCATTTTTTCCCATTGGGTTTTAACACTAATTGCCTTCTGCATTACACTCAAATGTTTGGTATGTTAATTGTTTTAATGTATCCTACATGCCAGATTTATTGCAATTTTCAATGAAACAGTAAAGCAAGCTTCTACTTAAAAATCAGTTCATTGTACAATTTGTTGTCATTCCAGAACTTGTATCAAACACGAAACAAAGAGCAAGTTATTGTTTGTGTATAATATTTTGGTTAGGGCTCATCTGGAACACTGCTCTTTCTACTGAGCTCCAGATACTTCTGGCTTCATCCACGTTACTCCCTCCCTGAATGTGGCCCTTAAATTGCTATCATCAAGGATCAAGGATCTGTTATGACACACACCCGACCGTGCCAGCCTAAAGGATTTAGATGCTCTGTCTGTAATATGGATTGCGGGTGTGACCCCTTTAAAGATTCAGGCCTGCCCCGCTAACTGGCGACTATGTTTTGGTGCCAGGATTTTAATATTTAAAGAGCACATGAACTGATGTGCGGTGTTCAGTCGTCAGCTCAACTTTAGATCCTTGTCTAGCGTCTAGTTTAGAACCCTGTCTTCATTTTAGTCTTGGATATTCCAGCACTTGGGTCCTAACCATCCTCACACTAGGTCTCTTGTCACAGGATCAACCCTATTCACCATATATATTTACATGTATTAAGAATTTGCTGGTGTGTTGGTCAGGGGGCGACATCCATCAAATACAACATTCAACAATCGTAAAGGATAAAGAATTATACACTGTGGGCAGCATGGTAACATAGTGGTTAGAACAACTCTTTACAATATCAGCAACCCGGGCTCAATTCCCACCACTGCCTGTAAGGAGTTCGTACATTTTCCGCGAGACTGCATGAGTTTCTTCCCGCAGTCTGAAAATGTAACGATTGGAAGGTTAATTGGTCATTGTAAATTGTCCCATGATTAGGCTAGAGTTAATTAGCAATTGCTGGGTGGTGCAGCTCGAAGAGCCAGAAAGGCCCACTCCATGCTGTATTCCAATAAACAAACAAACAAATAAATAAATAAATAAAATGTGCATAAACACATTAATACCAACATGTCTCTACAATGCAGCATCAGAATCAAGATTAATATCACCGGCATACGTCGTGAAATTTGTTGTATATGTGGCAGAAGTATAATGCAATACATGGTAATAGAAAAAATCTGTGAATGACATTAAGAGTGTATATGTGTATATATATATATATATACACACACTAAATGATTAAATTAAATAGGTAGTACTGTTTACTGTTAAACAGTAAACATCCAAGGATATACAAGGACAGCTGCCGCTGCTACTGTGTAATCCAAAATCTCCGGAGGGGAAGGCCCCGAATCCTCGGCTTTGCCTGTTGCTTGGCGGCCGGGGCCGGGGTCAAAGCACTCGGCCGAGATGGTGCTCGGCGCTTAGTGTCGGAGGGCTTGTCGGAAGCTCAAAGTTTTTGGAAGGACTCAGAGTCGGACTGTGGTCGGGTGCTTCCAGGATGCTGCATTTTTAATGTATGCATTTCTAAATGACAATAAACAAGGACTGAGTGTCCTCATAATCTAATCTAATCTAAGTAATTAGTAGAAATAAAACGTAGTGAGGTAGTGTTCATGGGTTCAATGTGCATTCAGAAATCTGATAGCAGAGGGGAAGAAGCTATTCCTGAATCGTTGAGTGTGTATCTTCAGGTTTCTGTTCATCATTCCTGATGGTAGCAATGAGAACAAGGCATGGCCTGGGTGATGGATGCTGCCTTTTTGAGGCATTTATTGTTTACTAGTATTTCTAAAACCTGCATAAGATATGCTGTACTATATACAAGATTTGGGCGACATGGCAAAGTGGTTGCATAATGCTGTCACTGTACCAGCAGCCTGGGTTCAATTGCACCACTGTCTGTACATTCTACCAGTGACCCTGTCAGTTTCCTCTGGGTGCTCCAGTTTCCTCACACATTCCAAAGAATACAAGGTCAAAGGTTCTAAGGTTGATTTAGTATCAAAGTATACAGTTCTGAAATTCTGAAATTCTCCAGGTAACCATGAAACCAAGAAAGAGAAAAGCAACGTGATCATCAACCCCCAAACCCCGCCTCCCTGCAAAAAAAGAACAAAACGGATCAGGCACAGTGACTCCCCCCCCAAATCCCTCCTCCCATACAAAAAAAAAGCAAACAAAACAGATCAGGCAAAAAAGATCAGGTGATAAAACACTGAACAGAAAAACTGTAAGACTGATAAAAAAAAAAAGTCTATAGTGCAAAGTCCAAATGCAAAATGCACAAAAAGCTTGGACAACACTCTCAGGGTGCTGCAGCAGTCTCTCCCCTCTCTGGTACAGAGCAACTGGTCAAAAGGCAGGCAGCCAGCGCTCACCCTCTGCACTCGCTTCGATGCTTCAATGTCTCTCATTGCTCAGTGAACAATGGAAGCTACGATTGGCAAAATGGAGCCAAACATCGGCTTGCACCCATCCTGGAGCCTGCCCACGATAAAGTTTGCTCACGCGGCCTCTGCCACCCAGACTCTCTTGGAGACTGCAGAGTGCTGGAACACCCAAACTTTAGAAGAGAGATGAGGAGGAACTTCTTTATGCAGAAGATGTTGAATCTGTGGAATTTTATCACCAGAGGCAGCTGTGGAGGCCATTTCATTACATATATATAAAGCGGAGGTTGATAGATTCTTGATTAATAAGGGCATCAAAGGTTACAGGGAGAAGGCAGGAGAATGAGGTTGAAAGGGATAATGGAATGGCGAAGCAGACCCGATGGGCTAAATGGTCTAATTGTGCTCCTGTGCCTTATGGTCTTCTGGTCAAAGACATACAAATTGGTAGATTAATGGGTCGCATGGGTTCAGAGGTGCAATACAGCTTTGATGGGCTGGAACGTCCTGTTATCATGCTGTATTTCTAAGTAAATAAGTAAAAATAATACACAGTTCTCTTATACTCTGGAATATTTGTGAATAAATGATAACAGCATATTAATTAATATTTAGCAGGGAAGCTCTTTAGGTTGATATAATTGCATTTGGACTATATTCACACGAACTATGGTTTGATCTACTCCAGATGTGTGACTGAGGTCTGGATCATCTACACTGCTTCTGACCTCAAGTTTCAAAACCTTATTGTGCAGCAGGCCAAATGGTTTCCCATACAGACCGACCACATCATGTACGCCTGTGCCTGAAAATCTTTCCAATGCATCAAAAGCTCAGCTGCTGTCTCCGAGCGGCATATGGCTTTTGTAACAATATGAAACCCACAAGCAAAGAGAAGGGTGTCTTTAATACCAGTATGACGTCAGTTATTTGAGCTAACTGTGCCAAAGTTTACAAAAGAAAACTTCATACTTTCTACATTTCCTGCAGTTCAAGCTTGTATAAAGACCTTAAGACATAGGAGCAGAATGAGCCATTTGGCCCATCGAGTCTCCTCCACCATTCAATTATGGCTGATATATTATCTCTTTCAGTCTCATTCTCCTGCCTTCTCCCCATAACCTTTGATGCCCTTATTAATCAAGAACCCATCAATCTCTGCTTTAAATATATTCAATGACTTGGCCTCCATGGCTGTCTGTGGTGATCATTTCCACAGATTCATCACCCTCTGGCTAAAGGAATTCCTCCTCATCTCTGTTCTAAAGGGACGTCCTTCTATTTTGAGGCTGTGCCCTCTAGTGCAAGAGTCATAGAAAAGAACAGCACAGAAATAAGCCCTTTGGCCCATCCAGTCCGTGCTGAACCATTTAAACCCTACTCCCATCGACCTGCACCCAGACCACAGCCCTCCACACCCCTACCATCCATGTACTTCTCTGAAATGTTGAAATTGAGCTGCATGCGCCACTTGTGCTGGCAGTTCATTCCACACTCTCACCATCCTCTGAGTGAAGAAGTTTCCTCTCATGTTCTCCTTAACTTTTCACCTTTCACCGTTAACCCATAGCCTCTGGTTGTCGTCCCACACAACCTCTGTGGAAAAAGCTTGCTTGCATTTACCCTATCTATACCCCTCACAATTTTGTAAATTGTGTCCCCCACTATAGGAAACATTCTTTCCACGTCCAAACTATCCAGTTATTTCAATATTCAATAGCTTTCAATGTGATTCTCTTGTCATTCTTCTAAATACCAGTGAGGACAGGCCCAGAACTATCAAACTCTCCTCATATGTTAACTCTTTCATTCCTGGGATCATTCTTCTGAACCTCCTCAGGACCTGGACCCTCTCTAATGCCAGTTCTCAGATAAAGTGGCTCTTACAGTCTCTGCTACATGGTGTTCAAATGAAAAGCGGTCTAACTATATTAAATGGGAAGGAAAGACATTTTGTCTTTATTTAAATGCCTCTGTGAAAACAGTGATTTGAATATTTTGGATAAATTTTTGAAATAATTTGAATGGCCTTGAAGATAAGTCCCACTTCCCTTCCTTTATTCCGCACTCTGACCTTTTACTTCTTCTCACCTGCCTATTACTTCCCCTGAGTCCCCTCTTACTTCCCTTTCTCCTATGGTCCACCCTCCCCTCCTATCAGATTCCTTCCTCTCCAGCTCTTTAGCTTTCGAACCCACTTGGCTCCACCTGTTACCTACTAGCTATCCTCCATCCCCCCCCACCCCCCCACCTTCTGATTCTGACAGCTTCTCCCTTCCTCCTCAGTCCTGATGAAGGGTCTCGACCCGAAGTGTTGGCTCTTTACTCTTTTCCATAGACGCTGCCTGACCTGCTGAGTTCCTTCAGCATTTTGTGTGTATTATTTTTGGATCTGCAGACTTTCTTATGTTTATAAAAATAGGTTCGCTGTCAAATATTCCCACAGACCAAGAAAAATTAGAATCTATTCAGAAAGATAACATGTTATCTTGCTCCCGTGGTAAGATGGCATTTTGTGTTATTGTTATTGATTTACCTCACTCTAGCTCAATGCACTATATAGTGATTTGATCTGTATGAACAGTATGTGAAACAAACTTTTCACTGTATCGTGGTGCAAGTGACAATAATAACCAATACCAAAACCAATACCATGTTGGCACTGGCAAGTGTGGCAACATTCGCAGGCTGCCCCCAATGTGTTACTTCACTGTATGTTTTGATATACAGTACATGTGATTATTAAGTAAATTAGGCTGTATCTGATGAAGAGTCCTGGAATCATCCAATTACATACACAGATACACACACACACACACACACACACACACACACACACACACACACACACACACACACACGCATACTGTATGTACTTACTTTAATTCATGGTTTTTTCTAATATTATGTATTGCATTGTACTGCTGCTGTAAAGACTACAAATTTCATGATATGTGCTGGTGATATTAAACCTGATTCTGATTTTGAAGGGTTGGCCCAAAACATTGGCTGTTTATTCCTCTACATCGCTGCTGCCTGACCTGTTGGGTTCCTCCAGCACTTGTGTGTGTTGCGCTGAATCTCTTTGGTTTCTGAATCTGAATCTGTTGATAGGCAAATCTACACTGTGATGGAATGATCAGCTCTTGGCTACTGAGAGGAGGAGGATGACCCAGGTGATGAGTGTCCATGGCAATCCCTATATACTTACAGTATTTCAGTTGTATTTGGCTCCTTTCCTGAAGATGGTCACAATGCCAACATGTCTAAACTCACCTGGCAATGTACGCTCTTAAACACAAGAAAGTCTGCAGGTGCTGGCAATCCAGAGCAACACACACAAAATGCTGGAGGAGCTCAGCAGGTCAGGCAGCATCTATGAAGATGAATAAACAGTCGACATTTTGGGCCGAGACCCTTCTTCAGGACTGGAAAGTTTATGGAAGATGCCAGAATAAAAATGTGGGGAGAGGGGAAGGAGGATAACTAGAAGGCAGGTGGGTTGCAGAGGAAGGAATCTGATAGAAAAGGCAAATAGACCATTAGAGAAAGGGAAGAAGGAGGGACACCAGAGGGAGGTGATAGGCAGGCACTCTTACATAGATATAGGAAACACACAGCAGCCAGGCAACACTTCAGGTTGAAAGCCCTTGTTCAAACTGTGAAAGTGAGAAACAAATTAGTTTTAAGTTATAGAGGGGGGGAGTGAAGAATGGATGGGACAGTGGGAAAACATCTGATAGGGCAAGGCTTGTGTTGCCAAGGTGATCTTGCTAAAGTATTTCTTGGTAAGAGGACAAGAACTGTGTATGTTGCTCTAGGTGTAGCCTCTCCAATCCTCTATATAACTGTTATAAAATTTATGTATTTTTAATCTCCAACCCATTTGCAATAATGCCCAATGTGCCATTTGCCTTCGTAACTGCTTGATGCAGCAGCCTCTAACATATACAAGGACACCTGATCTCTCTGTACTCCATTACTTGCTGCCTCTTTCCATAAAGGTAGTGATTTGCCTTTTGATTTATTTAAGTACATCATCTCATACACTTCCAAAATGAACCATATTTACAAACTGTTCACCCACTCACTTAACCTCCCTATATCCCTTTGTGGAATTGCAAGGTCTTCATTACAACTTACTCTTCCAACAGTTTTTGAGTCACTGGCAAACTTGGTTACCTTACATTCTGATTCCTCATCCAGCCTCTTAGCTTAAATCAATCATAATTGAGGGCTAAGAACTACTCACTGGGTACCCCACTCATTACATCCTTCCAACCTGGAAAGGAACCATTCATTTCATGTGCTAACGAGCACAGGAATTTTGCTTCAGTCTTCACAGTGGAAGACATCTGCAGGATACTGGACATTCAAGAGTGTCAAGGAAGTGAAGTATGTGTAGTGAAAATTACAACTGAGAAGGTGCTCAGGAAGCTTAATGGTTTGAGGGTGATTAAATCTCCTGGACCTGGTGGAATGCACCCTTGGGTTCTGAAGGAAGTAGCTGGAGAGATTAACAATGATCTTTCAAGAATCGATAGGTTCTGGCATTGTACCAGCTGACTGGAAAGTTGTAAATGTTACTCTGCTATTTAAGAAGGCTAGGAGGCAACAGAAAGGAAACTATAGACTTGTTAGCTTGACATCAGTGGTTGGGAAGTTGTTGGAATCGATTGCTAGGGATGAGATTACGAAGTACCTGGAGGCACATGGCAAGATATGCCAAAGCCAACATAGTTTCTTGAAAGGGAAATCCTGTCTGGCTAACCTACTGGAATTTTTTGAAGAAATTACGAGCAGGGTAGACAAAGGAGATGCAGTAGATGTGGTGTACTTGGATTTTCAGAAGGCCTTTGACATGGTGCCACACGAGGTTGCTTAGCAAGATAAGATCCCATGGAATTATAGGGGAGTTACTAGCATGGGCACAGCATCGGCTGATCGGCAGAAAACAGAGAGTGGGAATAAAGAGATCCTATTCTGGCTGGCTGCCGGTTACCAGTAGAGTTTCACAGGGGTCGGTCTTGGGACTGCTGCTTTTTACGATGTTTGCCAATGATTTGGACTATGGGATTAATGGGTTTGTGGATAAATTTGCCAATGATAGGTGGAGGAGTGGGTAGTGTTGAGGAAACAGAGAGCCTGCAGAGAGACTTAGACAGTTTAGGGGAATGGGCAAAGAAGTGGCAAATGAAATACAATGTTGAAAAGTGTATGGTCATGTACTTTGGGTGAAAGAAATAAATGGGCAGACTACTATTTGTATGGCGAGAGAAATCAAAATGCAGAGGTGCAAAGGGACTTGGGAGTCCTTGTTCAAGATACGCTAAATGTTAACTTCCAGGTTGAGTCAGTAGTAAAGAAGGCAAATGCAATGTTGGCATTCATTTCTAGAGATATCGAATATAAGAGCAGGGATGTGATGTTGAGGCTCTGTAAGGCACTCGTGAGACCACACTTGGAGTATTGTGTGCAGTTATGGGCTCCTTATTTTTGAAAGTCTATACTGACATTAGAGAGGGTTCAGAGAAGATTGACGTCAATGATTCCAGGAATGAAAGGGTTACCATATGAGAAACTTCTGGCCTCTCCTGAGCTGTATTCCCTGGAGCTCAAGAGAATTGGGGGGGGGGGGCAGACGGGATCTCAGAAACATTCCAAATGTTAAAAGGCCTGAACAGATTAGATATAGCAAAGTTATTTCCCATGGTAGAGGAGTCTAGGACAAGAGGGCACAACTTCAGGATTGAAGGATATCCATTTAGAACAGAGATGTGGAGAAATTACTTTAGTCAGAGGGTGGTAAATCTGTAGAATTTGTTGCCACGAGTGGCTGTGGAGGCCAAGTCACTGGGTGCATTTAAAGCAGAGGTACAAAGGTTCTTGATTAGCCAGGGCATCAAAGGGTATGGGGAGAAGGCAGGGGAGTGTGGTTGACTGGAAGAATTGGATCAAATGGCGGAGCAGACTCAAAGGGCCGAATGACCTACTTCTACTCCAATATCTTATGATCTTATGGTCTTATTCCAGTTTTGTTTGAAAGTCAGGAGAACAAGGTTTGGAGGATTAATGCATTAGTTATTAATACATGAGCTATGGAGTACACTAAATGGGCTGAATGGCCTAATTCTGCTCCTGCAGTATGTCTCAGGTTTCAATGTGATAAGTAATTTCAATCCATGCCAAGACAATTCCCCCAATACTGTGAGCTCTTAACTTATGCACCATCCATTTATATGATACCTTGTCCACACTTTTGGAGTTTCAAATACATCTCATCTACAGACTCTCCTCCATCTGCTTTGACAATGGCATCATCACGGAACTCAAGCAGATTTATCTAACGTGATATGTCCTTTATGGAACCATGTTGACTTGGTTTATTTCTGCTGAAAGTCAATCAGGTTTAATATCACTGGCATATGTCATGAAATTTGTTGTTTTGTGGCAGCATTACAGTGCAATACATAATAAAAAATACTATAAATTACAATAAGAAATATATAATATATAAATTAAATAAGAGCAAAAAGAGAAAAAAGAATAGTGAGGTATTGTACGTGGATTCATTGTTGGGCACGTGGCCAAGTGGTTAAGGCGTTCGTCTAGTGATCTGAAGGTCGCTAGTTCAAGCCTCAGCTGTGGCAGCGTGTTTGTGTCCTTGAGCAAGGCACTTCACCACACATTGCTCTAGTGTCTGTGCGAGGAGTGGCGCCCCACACAGACTTCCAATCTGTGCCTTGTAAGGCATGAAAATGCCCGACGCAGGTCTCTCGTGGTCAGAGTCAACGTTCCCTCCCTCCCCATTGTCCATTCAGAAATCTGACGACGGAGGGGAAGATGCTGTTCCTAAAATGTTGAATGTGTGTCTTCAGGCTCCTGTACCTCCTCCTTGATGGTGGCAATGAGTAGCAATGAACTGGGTGATGAGTGTCCTTAATGGTGGATGCTGGTTTTTTGAGGCCATTGCCTTTTGAAGATGTCCTCAGTGCTGGGAAGCAGGTGCCCAAGATAGAGTTTACAACTTAATACAACTTTTTCCAAACCTGTGCAGTGCCCCCCCCATAGCAGACTTTCCTAAGTGATTAGCTATTTCTTCTATGATTATTGACTCTAACACTAACTCATGCTGTGAAATTCAGAAAAGAGCTATTTCTCAAATGAATAATGCTGGAAATGGCCAGGAACCATGGACAACTTCAATAGGCGATGCCTCAAGAAGACGACATCCATCATTAAGGACCTCCATCATCCAGGACATGCCTTCTAATTATTTCTGCCACCAGGGAGGAGGTAGGAGCCTGAAGACACACATTCAACATTTTAGGAACAGCTTCTTCCCCCCGCATCAGATTTCTGAATGGGCAGTGAATGCTATCTCACTTTTTTCTCTCTTTGCACTGCTTTTTTCTCATATTTCTTATCGTAACTTACACTCAGTTTATGTATTGCACTGTAATGCTTCCACAAAACAAAATTTTTACAACTCACATCAGTGAGAATAGAACTGATTCTAATTCTGAGATCAAACAGTGCTATTTTGATAGAAAAAAAACCTAAATAGATATTACAGGTGAACTTACAGCAAAAGTGGCCCATCCTAATACAACATTTCCAGTTTTCTCAGTATCAAATTTACAGCATCTGCAGTTTTTTTTTTAATTTTCATCTAATCGTGGAGAGAGGTGAGTGTTCTGTAGCAAGTGACTCACTGATGCAATTCTCTGAAGCGTTTCCACCACCCACAAGGCACTAGTCAGGAGAGTGGTGGAATATTAATGGTCGTTTATGTGACTTTTCAGGTGTTTGGCATAGCTTCAGATAAAATATTGGTCAGCTTGTGGAATAAAAGGTTCAGTGATGATACAGATAAAAATCTGGCTAAAGGAGCAAAAGCGGTGATTTTCGATGAACAGATATTTTCCTACTGATTATGGCATTCTTCAGATGACTGCTTGGAATACTCTTAATTCAATCTATCTGCACAAAAGCAGGCCCTTTGACCCATCCAGTCTGTGAGGAACTGTTGCTCTGCCTCGTCCCATTGACCTACATACTTTTTCCATCCATGATCCAAACTTCTCTAACATCCACCACTTGCGCTGGAGGCTCATTCCATGCTCACACCACACTCTGAGAGAAATGCCCCAACACGTTCCCCGCAAATATTTCACCTTTCACCATAAAATTACGACTTTTAGTTCCAGTCTCTTCCAAGCTCAGTGGAAAATGCCTGCTAGCATTTACCCTGTCTGTATTCCTCATAATTTCATATACTTCTATCAGATCTTCACTTACTCTTCTGTGGATACAGGAATGCAGAGTATAATTTCAAAATCAGTTGAACTGTACCCCAAAATCTCACCTGTCTTCTTTGATGGTATCTTCCAAATCCACTACACCTAAATGGAGGGTCTCAACCCAAAGCACCAACTGTCCTTTTCCCTCCTTAGATGCTGCCTGACCTGCTGAGTTTCTCCAGCACTTTATGTGTTGCTCCACAACATCTATGATGAACAAGAACAGCAGAGGCACCTGCAAATTTCTGTGCAAATCATTCACCATTCTCTCTTGGAACAATATCATTATGGGGTCAAAATCTTGTACAACTAGCTCTCTTCCTATCTTCACCATACAGACTGCTCCTGGGAATGAAAGGGTTACTATATGAGGCGTGCTTGATGGCTCTGGGCCTCTGCTCGCTGGAGTTCAGAAGAATGGGGGAGGGGGGAATAACATTGAAGGTTAAAAAAAATTGGAAGGATGAGATAGAGTGGACATGAAGGGGATGTTTCCAATAGTTGGTGGTGAATCTGTGGAATTCATTACCACAGACAGCTGTGGAGGCCAAATCATTGGGTATATTTAAACTAGAGGTTGATCAGTAAGGCATTAGAGGTTATGGGGAGAAGGAGGGAGAATGGTGTTGAGCAGTATATTAAATCAACCATGATCCAGAGCAAACTCAAATGGCCAACTAGCCTATGTTTGCTCCTGTATCTTATGTTCGTGGTAACATTCCATTGGCATTCTGATTAAAAATAGAATATCTGATATACTTAAAGACAGAAAAAGAACACAAAATCCCTTGATGGCCTAGTACTTGAGTTAAAGCCTCTTGGAGCACAGAAATGAACAAACCAGGAGGATTTCAACTTTAAATCAAAGATAAGATCAATCAACTTAGCTCGGATTAAGTGTTTCTTACTTACATCATTCTATTGCCAATGGATGGACAACTATGAATTTAGTATGCTGGCACTCATAGCAAGAGGAGTCGAGTACAGGAGCAGGGAGGTACTACTGCAGTTGTACAAGGCCTTGGTGAGACCAAGCCTGGTGTATTGTGTGCAGTTTTGGTCCCCTAATCAGAGGAAAGACATCCTTGCCATAGAGGGAGTACAAAGAAGGTTCACCAGATTGATTCCTGGGATGGCAGGACTTTCATATGAAGAAAGACTGGATCGACTAGGCGTATACTCGTTGGAATTTAGAAGATTGAGGGGGGATCTTATTGAAACATATAAAATCCTAAAGGGAATGGACAGGCTAGATGCAGGAAGATTGTTCTCGATGTTGGGGAAGTCCAGAACAAGGGGTCACAGTTTGAGGATAAAGGGGAAGCCTTTTAGGACCAAGATTAGGAAAAACATCTTCACACACAGAGAATGGTGAATCTGTGCCACAGGAAACAGTTGAGGCCAGTTCATTGGCTATATTTAAGAGGGAGTTAGATATGGCCCTTGTGGCTAAAGGAATCAGGGGGTATGGAGAGAAGGCTGGAACAGGGTTCTGAGTTGGATGATCAGCCATGATCATAATAAATGGCGGTGCAGGCTTGAAGGGCCGAATGGCCTACTCCTGCACCTATTTTCTAAGTTTCTATCTTTCTAGTATGCTTAGGAAGATGCAGTTTGAGTACTGTGAAAGAACCCATTCCTGTAATTTTCAGGCTGCACTAACACAATCAGGAGTGGAAATATGGTCTTTGGACGTGTAACAGTTATGTACCAGTCCCGCCGAACTATTAATATGCCTTAAAACATGAGATTTCCTACAGATACTGGAAATGCTGAGCAACATGCTGGAAATCCAAAACAACACACACAAAATGTGTGCAAGATATTAAGAGGAATAGATAGAGTGGATAGCCAGTGCCTCTTCCCCAGGGCACCACTGCTCAATACAAGAGGACATGGCTTTAAGGTAAGGGGTGGGAAGTTCAAGGGGGATATTAGAGGAAGGTTTTTTACTCAGAGAGTGGTTGGTGCGTGGAATGCACTGCCTGAGTCAGTGGTGGAGGCAGATACACTAGTGAAATTTAAGAGACTACTAGACAGGTATATGGAGGAATTTAAGATGGGGGGTTATATGGGAGGCAGGGTTTGAGGGTCGGCACAACATTGTGGGCCGAAGGGCCTGTACTGTGCTATGTTCTATGTTATGCTGACAGTCTTCTGGCTTCAACACACACAGTTCAGGCAGCATCTATGGAAAAGAATAAACAGTTGACGTTCTGGGCCAAGACCCTTCTTCAGGACTGAAAAGAAAGAGGAGAGTCAGAATAAGAAGGTGGGGGAGGGAAGGAAGGAAGGAAGAACTACAAGGTGGCAGATGATAGGTGAACTCAGGAGAGGGGGATGGGGTGAAGGAAAGAGATGGGAAGCTGTGAAATTTATATTCCTTCTTGCAGGCAGACATGAGTTTCATAATACAATACCTAAGCAAGGGAGATTGATTGCTATTTGGAAAATACCAGACCAATGTGAGACAAAGAGTTAACCAGTATTTTGTACACACACCACTCAGCCAGATTTTTGACTGCCCAAAAGAATGTTAAACTGCTTCAGAGTTCTTTTCGGTCTGTGGAATGTGATGAGAGCATGATATGGTTTAGTTGCATTTTTCCCCAGAAAAGTAACTAAAACACATCACAAAATATGTTTTATAATCAGTGTCCTATAGCACGTTGATCTTTTTGACTGTATTACCACATAAGAAACTTGATATAATTTATATTCACTCAGTAAATAGAATAAAGCATGTGTGTTGAAGTCAAATAGATCACTCTGTGGAATTGGCTTATCGAGATTCAAATTCAGTATTGTTTAATGTCATTTCCAGTACACAAGTGTAAAAAAAACAAAATAGTTGTTACTCCGGATCCGGTGCAGCACAATATTAATAACAAATCATAATAAATATAAATATGTAAGATAGCTTATACATAGACTGATTATATGCCCATAAAGTAACACCAGGTACAGAAGTGTCTGTACATAAGGTGACTCTGACAGGAAATGATAAAGTAGTAGTGAGCGTGGAGGCGTGGGTTAGTGAGTGTGGAGGGGTGGGTTAGTGAGTGGAGGGGTGGGTTAGTGAACGTGGAGGGGTAGGTTAGTGAGCGTGGAGGTGTGGGTTAGTGAGCGTGGAGGGGTAGGTTAGTGAGCGTGGAGGGGTAGGTTAGTGAGCGTGGAGGGGTGGGTTAGTGAGTGGAGGGGTGGGTTAGTGAGCGTGGAGGGGTGGGTTAGTGAGCGTGGAGGGGTGGGTTAGTGAGTGGAGGGGTGGGTTAGTGAGCGTGGAGGGGTAGGTTAGTGAGTGTGGAGGTGTGGGTTAGTGAGCGTGGAGGGGTGGGTTAGTGAGCGTGGAGGGGTGGGTTAGTGAGCGTGGAGGGGTAGGTTAGTGAGTGTGGAGGGGTAGGTTAGTGAGTGTGGAGGGGTGGGTTAGTGAGCGTGGAGGGGTAGGTTAGTGAGCGTGGAGGCGTGGGTTAGTGAGTTTGGAGGGGTAGGTTAGTGAGTGTGGAGGGGTGGGTTAGTGAGCGTGGAGGGGTGGGTTAGTGAGTGTGGAGGGGTGGGTTAATGAGTGTGGAAGCATGGGTTAGTGAGTGTGGAGGGGTAGGTTAGTGAGCGTGGAGGGGTGGGTTAGTGAGCGTGGAGGGGTGGGTTAGTGAGTGTGGAGGCATAGGTTAGTGAGCGTGGAGGGGTGGGTTAGTGAGTGTGGAGGCATAGGTCAGTGAGCGTGGAGGGGTGGGTTAGTGAGTGTGAAGGCGTGGGTTAGTGAGTGTGGAGGTGTGGGTTAGTGAACGTGGAGGGGTAGGTTAGTGAGCGTGGAGGGGTAGGTTAGTGAGCGTGGAGGGGTGGGTTAGTGAGTGTGGAGGCATGGGTTAGTGAGCGTGGAGGGGTGGGTTAATGAGTGTGGAGGTGTCGGTTAGTGAGTGTGGAGGAGTGGGTTAGTGAGTGTGGAGGTGTGGGTTAGTGAGTGTGGAGGGGTGGGTTAGTGAGTGTGGAGGCATAGGTCAGTGAGTGTGGAGGGGTGGGTTAGTGAGTGTGGAGGTGTGGGTTAGTGAGTGTGGAGGGGTGGGTCAGTGAGTGTGGAGGCATAGGTCAGTGAGTGTGGAGGTGTCGGTTAGTGAGTGTGGAGGAGTGGGTTAGTGAGTGTGGAGGTGTGGGTTAGTGAGTGTGGAGGGGTGGGTTAGTGAGTGTGGAGGTGTGGGTTAGTGAGCGTGGAGGGGTGGGTTAGTGAGTGTGGAGGGGTAGGTTAGTGAGCGTGGAGGCATGGGTTAGTGAGTGGAGAGTTTAATCAGCCTTATTACTTGGGGAAAGTAAATGTTTTTGGGTCTGGGTCCTGGCATGGATGTGATGTAGCCTCCTCCCTAATGGGAGTGGGACAAATTATTTTACTGGCCATTTTCCAGCACATTATTGCAATGCAAGCCAGACAGTCATCTGTGTATTACTAAGTAAGATTAAGAATTATTAGCCTGAACATTAGCTAGCAGCAAGTTTGGTATGGGTTGGGATGGAATTGGGTCAGTTTCCAGGCTTAAATCCTGACAGGATACCCAAGGATCACCTCCAGTGTGAACTGGACACTGGAATCCCACAGGACCACTTCAGACTGCTGTGAAATGCAGACTGATTAATGCTTTAGCAAGATTTGGCAACTAAGAATTGTATCATTTCTAGGTAAGAATTCTGGTACCGAATCTGTACGTTTCTAACTCATTTACAATATTTTGCAGAGCTCCTGTTATTTAAGTAAACAGTCAAAAATTTTTAATTGAAATACTGGGTTAGACACTTTACACATTGCCAACATTACAGTTAATTCAATAGATTTATTGATCCACTTGTTTAAACACACAAACAAATAGCAGCAAACAAAATTCCAAATTTTGGATTAATAAAGAGGTGGATACAGCCCAGTTCATCACAGACAAAGCCCTCCCCACCATACAGCATATATACACGGAGAATTCCCACAAGAAAGCAACACCCATCATCAGACATGCATCATCCAGGCCACGCTACAAGATGATGCCAACAAACAACGTGACCAGTGGCGACATCCTGCAGACAGTTCACGAAACTACTTCTTTTACTTGTTCTTCTTTCAGATATGATTCTACTACAAAGCTGCGTGTGTAATCGAAGCTTGTGAGTTACATTTTGATTTTGATGGTGTGCCTTTGGGGCCGGTTGACCGATCTGATTTTTTGCTATCTCTGAGGGAGTTTGGTGAGGTTTGCAGTGGAATGTGTGGCCAGGAGGCCTGGAGATGGGACACGAGCACATGATTGGACTACATTGCTTCTCTCTAATGAGGTGTTGAGCAAGGTTGAAGTTGGTGACAGTGGAAGATGGGCGGGTGCTGGGCGCCATCTGCCTGCGTTTAGCTGGTCTTCCTCTGTCTTGCTGGCTGCTGTCGGAGGAGAATGCAGGAGTTTTGGAATCAATGTTGCAGGGATTGATCTGCGAGTCTGTGGACTCATTTTGGGGGACTTTAAGGTTTCTGAATTCTAGTTGCTCTTTTTTTTGCTGTTTTTGAGCGGTTTGATCAAAGTGATTAATGCACACTGGGAGCTTCGTTGAAAAATGGCTCTGCGGTCTGCATTGGCTAACGGTGCAGCACTGAACTGAACTAAACTGAATACTACATCACTCCTGGTTTGATGCTTGATATACTTGCTTTATGCTGTTTGCACAATTTGTTCTTTTTTCATGCATTGTGTGTTTGATGTTTTCTGGAATGGATTCCATGGTGTTTGTTTTGTGGCTGCTTGTGGGAAGGTGAATCTCAGGGTTGTATTCCATATACATACTCAGATAATAAATGTACTTTAACTTTAACCTTGATGCTCTGTTCGTGTTACAATCATCAGGCAGGAGGTACAAAAGCCTTAGGTTCCACACCATCAGGTTCAGGAATAGTTATTATCCCCAACCATAAGACTTTTAAACCAGTGAAAATAACTTCACTCACAACTCGGACTGATTCCAATACCTACAAACTCATATTCAAGGGCTTTTAAAACTTACGTTTTTTATTTGCACAATATGTCATCTTTTCAACATTGGTTATTCATCAAACTTTGTTTATGTATTGTATTTCTTTATTTTCCTGTAAATGGCTGCAAGAAAATGAATCTCAGGATAGCATATGGTAATACTTGATAATAAATTTTACTTTGAACTTTGAATTTGCTGTCAAAATAAACGATGCTCCAGACTGTAACATCAAGTTGTTGGTCTCCCCTCTCGCTGTTGCAGAAGTGTGTGTGTGTGTGTGTGTGTGTGTGTGTGTGTGTGTGTGTGTGTGTGTGTGTGTGTGTGTGTGTGTGAGAGAGAGAGTGAGTGAGTGAGTGAGTGACTGAGTGAGTGAGAGAGAGAGAGATATATATATATATATATATATATATATATATATATATAGTGGCATGTTGAACTATTGGGATGAACTGTGGTTTTTGATGGACTCTAAGTCATGATCCCTTTGAGGGCTTTGCTTTTGCTATCGTGCTTGGGGGTGGGGGGGCTGATGCTTTTGCTGAGGGAGGTGGAAGGAGGGGGACGAGGGAGGGTTAATGCTTTTGCTGTGGTTTGTACATAGGAGGAGGGAAAGGAGCTTTGGAGTTCTAATATTTTCCTGTCATTCATCCTTTGAGTTTTTTTCTGTTTCATGGATGTCTGTGAAAATTAAGAATTTCAGGTTGTATGCTGTATATATTCTCTGATATTAAGTGGAACCTTTGAACAATTGAACCATTACAGACCCTTTGGGCTTCAGTTTCTCTCTGTGTCAAAGCCTGAAGATCAGTGTGTTGTAATTTTCTCACAATGCCTAGATCTTAAAAGGTAAGAAGTATAGATTAAGGTACTCAGCAAGCGAAAGACATCTTAAATAGTCAGAATATTGCTCTGGTGCAACTGTGGAATTCACAAGTGTCAAAATGCTTGGAATGATTGATCTTTGCAGCGTTCAAATGAGACTATGTCACAAACTGTGAAGGATGAAGCAATTTGATCTTCTTAAACAACTTGATGATTCCCGCATCAGTGTTATGTGAACAAATCAAGGAAGTACTTCATCAGCTGTAATTAAATAGGAGTCTGATGAGATTTGGCATGTCACCAAAGACTCCAGCAAACTTCTACAGATGTACCATGGAGAGCATTCTAACTGGTTGCAACACCCCCTGCTATGCAGGCTCCAATGCACAGGGTTGAAAGAGGCTGCAAAGGGTTGTAGACTAGGTCAGTTCCATCATGTGTACAACTCTCCCCATTGTCGAGGACATCTCCAAAAGGTGGTGCCTCAGGAATGCGGCTTCTATCATTAAAGCCACCAACTCTCTGGGACACGTCCTCTTCTCATTACTACCATTGAGGAAGAGGGACAGGAACCTGAAGATGCACACTCAACAGCTTCTTCCCCTCTGCTATCAGATTTCTGAATGGTCCATGAACCATCCACTTTTGCACTATTTATTTAATTTCTATTTCATTGTAAGTTACAGTAATATTTATGTCTTATTTTCATCTTGCAATGTACTGCTGTCCCACAATAACAAATTTCATGACATACTGTATGTCACTGATTCTGATATGTAATATTTTTTGACGTAACTTTTGATTCATTCACAGTTAATGATGAGGAACGAGAGCCTCTTCCCTCTCTCGAGCAACCTGGCTGGTACTCACAAGGCAACTGGAGTCACCTTAATGAACTACTGAAGAAGATAACTGGAAAGGCTGAGCCAAAGGTAATGCTGAGAATTTATTGCAGATAAATGACACAAGAAAGTAGAATATTCCTCTTTGTCTCTTTTGTTCCAGGGCATCACTTATCATTTCTTAGAGCAGGGTTTCCCAACCTTTTCTATGCCATGGACCAATACCATTAAGCAAGGAGTCTGTGGACCCTGGGCTGGGAACCCCTATTAGTGTGACAGATCCCCAGCTCTCCCATCCTCCTCACCCACGCTGCTGAAACCGCAGTGAAATTCAGGGCTGAACTGTCCAACTTGAAAAGCGTGCCAGAAGAAACTGTTTATTACTAGTAAATGCTCCTTGGTAGTCACTGGAAAATCTAGCACAATGTGGAAGTTAATTAGTTGGAAGTTAGAGGATTGGAAAGATTTTAAAAACCAACAGAAGGCAGCTAAAAATTCATTGAGAAGGTAAATATGGAATACGAAAGTAAGCTAAAGAATAATACTAAACAGGATACCAAAAGTTTCTTCAGATACATAAAGGATAAAAGAGAGCCGAGAGTGGATATCAGACCGGTGGAAAACAATGCTGGAGAGGTAGCAGACATCCCACCACTCCCGGAAGTTCTGGGAGTCTTCCACATATTGATAGTGGCTCCCTGGTGTCTGCAAATTATATACAATATCTCAGAAATCGACTTTTTTGAGAGCGAGCAAGAGAACGCGAGAGCAAGACAGAGAGAGCGCGAGAGAGCACCATGGCAGAGTGTTCCAAAAAAAAGAAAATATAAAAGGTATATCACTCCAGACTACACTAAAGTGTACCCCTGCCTAATAGGGGTCAAAAATAATGACACTGTTTGCAACAGTGACTTTTCTATTGCCCATGGTGGGTTAAGACTGTAAAACACATGTTGAGGTGAGTTTAACAGATGTCATTCGTTCATTAGCATAACTAACATTATTTAAACTAGTTGGCTAGCTGCTAAGGAGCTACTCTATCGCAGACATCCCACCTCTCCCGGAAGTTCCTGGAGTCTCCCGCAAATTGATGGTGCTACCTCCCTGAAATGAGTTTTTGCAGGGTGGATGTCTGAGGTAGTAATGGGGGACAATGAAATGGCAGACGAACTGAATAAGTATTTTGCATCAGTCTTCACTGTGAAAGACACTAGCAGTATGGCGGAAGTTACAGGTGTCAGTGGGCATGAAGCTACCATAACAAGAGAGAAGGTTTTAGGGAAACTGAAAGGTCTGAAGGTAGACAAGTCACCTGGACCAAATGGTGTACACCCCAGAGTTCTGAAAGAGCTGGCTGAAGAGATCATGGAGGCATGAGTAATGATCTTTCAAGAATCATTAGATTCTGACATTTGAAGTTTTCCAGTCTTCTGGAACCATTCCAGAATCACTAGATTCTGGAATGGTTCTGGAAGACTGGAAAATTGCAAGTGTCACTCTACTCTTCAAGAAGGGAGAGTGGCAGAAGAAGTGAAACTGAAGACCAGTTAGTCAGACCTCGCTGGCTGGGAAGATGTTGGAGTCAATTATTTAGGATTAGGTCTCAGGGTACTTGGAGCCACGTGATAAAATAGACCATAGGCAGCTTGGTTTCCTCAAGGGAAAATCTTGCCTGTCAAATTTGTTGGAAGTCTTTGAAGAAATAACCAGCAGGATCGACAATAGAGAATCGTTTGCTGTTGTCGACTTGGATTTTCAGAAGGCCGTTGACAAAGTGCCACATGTGAGGCTGCTTAACAAGCTATGAGCCCATGGTATTACAGGAAAGATTCTAGCATGGATAAAGCAGTGGCTGATTGGCAGGTAGCCCCAAAGAGTGGGAATAAAGGGAGCCTTTTCTGACTGGCAGACTGCGGCTAATGGTGTTCCACAGGGGACCGATTCTTTTTATGTTATCTCAATGATTTGGATGATGGAATTGATGGCTTTGTTGCAAAGTTTACAGATGATATGAAGATCAGTGGAGGGGTAGGCAGTTTTGAGGAAGTAGAGAGGCTACAGAAGGACTTAGATGGATTAGGAGAATGGGCAAAGAAATGGCAGATGGAATACAGTGTTGAGAAATGTATGGTGATGCGCTTTGGTAGAAGAAATGAAAGGCCTTGATAGAGTGGATGTGGAGAAGATGTTTCTATAGTGGGAGAGTCTAAGACCAGAGGATACAGCCTCAGAATAGAGGGGTGTTTGTTTAGAATGGATATGAGGAGGAACTACTTCAGGCAGAGAGCAGTGAATCTGTGGAATTCGTTGCCACAGAGCAGCTATGGAAGCCAAGTCTTTACGTATATTTTAAGGTAGAGTTTGATAGATCAGGACATGGAAGGATAGGGGGAGAAGGGAGGTAACTGGGGCTGAGAGAAAAATTGGATCAGCCATGACAAAATGGTGGAGCAGGCTCAGTGGGCCAAGTGGCCTAATTCTGCTCCTGTATCTTATGCTCATGGTATGTGGATGTCTATGCCATTCAAAAACAAATTTAAAATACTGTTAAAAATAAATAAACAGTAAAATACAAGAAAACTTTTGAAAACATAAATGCTGGAAAACAACAAAAACAAATCTATTTAAGTCAACACTATTAGATCATATATAAATTAAGTTGATACAACACTTAACAGGACAGCGATCCTAGTTCAATGCCTGCCACTGCCTATAAGGAGCTTATACGTTCTCCCCATGACCGCTCTGGTTTCCTCTGGGTGCGCTGGTACAGTAGTGTAGTAGTTAGCACACCGCTTTATGGTACCAGTGAACCAGGTTCAATTCCAGCTGCTGCCTGCGAGGAGTTTTTACATTCTTCCTGTGACTCTGCGTGTTTCCTCCAGGTTCTCCAGCTCCCTCCCACAGTCCAAAAATGTACTGGTAGGTAGGTTAATTGTTCATTGTAAATTGATAATTGTCCTATGATTAGGCTAAGATTAAATCGGGCAGCACAGCTTGAAGGCCTTGAAGAGTTTGAAGGACCACAAGGGCCTATACGGTGCAGTATTTCAATAAATAAACAACAACTAAACTTCGGACCACTGCCTTTCCCTCCTGCTTAATTAAAGGACCAGATGAACCAGTGCAGCAGGCAAACCCCAGTTTAAGTGCTGGGTAATCTATGAAAGTTTGTGAACTTTCTTGGAATGCATGTGTGGAAAATCAAGACGTCTGCCTCCTCTTGGGAATATTAAATTTCCACCTAGTACATTAGGAAGGAGCCATCAAAGCACAATCTCCAGCCCATTAACTGTTTCACTTGCAGGCCTGCTGAGTCATCATCATAATTACGTGCCATAACGAATAACATAGGCGATCATGGTTTTGTAGGGGCATTGTCCAGAAGGCGGCAATGGCAAGCCATTTCCGTAAAAAAAGTTGTCAAGAACAATCATGGCCATGAGCGTCTTTACAAGATGGGTGACCCCAGCCATTATCAATACTCTTCAGAGATTGCCTGGCGTCAGTGTTCATATAACCAGGACTTGTAATATTCACCAGCTGCTTGTACGGCCATCCACCATGTGCTCCCATGGCTTTGGAGTGGCGGGGGGGGTGGGGGGGGGAGAGTAGGTGCTACACCTGGCTAGTTGAAGGAAGGAGTGTCTTATAACTCTTTTGCTAGAGAAGTATCTCAACCTCATCACCCAGAGTGTTTAGATTGGTATAGTGTTAAAGTGTTTTTCATGATCAGAGTATAGTCAATGGGCTGAGGTTATGCTTCCATGCTGTATGACATCTCGAAAAGTCTCTACTTTCTTTGAAGTTTGTGCGGGTTCAGCATGTCATCTGAAACTCTGACAAACTTCTATGGATGCATAGTGTTGAGTATCCTGACTGGTTGCATCACAACCTAGTATAGAAGCATCCGTGCCCAAAAATGGAGAAGCCTGTAAAAAGTAATGGTTACAGCTTAGTCCGTCATAGGCAAAGCCCTCCCTACTATTGAGCACATCTACAAGGAGCACTGCCACAAGAAAGCAGCCTACATCATCAAGGACCTCATCATCCAGGACATGCTCTCTTTGCACCACTACCATCCGGAAGGAAGTACAGAAGCCTTGGGTCCCACACTGTCAGGTTCAGGGACAGTTATTACCCCTCAAATATTAGGCTCCTGATTCAGTGTAGATAACTTCACTCACCTCAACACTTAACTCATTCTGCCATGCATAGACTCACTTTCAAGGACACTACAACTCATGTTTACAGTATTATTTATTCATTTATTCTTATTTGTAATTCTTTGTATTTGCACAGTTCGCCTTCTTTTGCACATTGATTGTTTTTTTTGTGTAGTTTTACATTAATTCTGCTGTATTTCTTTGTATCTATTGAGAATTCCTGCAAGAAAATGAATTTTAGAGTTGTATGGAGTCTCAGGGAGGGGTAGCACCTCTGGTGGGGGAACATGTCGCGTCCTTTTCAAGGTGGTTAGTCCACCTTTGGTCCCCACCTGGCACTCAGCTCCCACCTGTGGCTCCCCGTAGCTGTTTGCATGCGACAGCGGCCACACCCCAGGCAATGGCTTCGACAAGCCGGCTAAACCAGGTGAGGGTAGCCAACGGGTCTCAATCCCTCGGTGAGATAGGGAGTTGTCTATCCCAGCATGTGAAGACAGACTCTGGTGGAATGAGCGGACAAGATCAATGGAAGGTCCAACAATCAAGGAGGCAGTCTCTGCAAACGTCGTGGAACGTGTAGAACAGGACAAGACACAGAAGACGTCCTGGTCATCCACTGCGCCTAGTCCCATCTCCAGCCATCTCGACTCTATCTTGCCACTGGATCCAGATGGGAATTGGGAAGAGGGAGTGAGGCTGACACTGCGCAACTCTCCCTCACTGAAATCCAAATCACGCGCTAGTCTTGACACCATCATAATGGTGTCAAGGTCCTCATCGACGTTGATGATGGACGAACACGCACATACTTAGACAATAAATTTACCATAAGCCCATAAGATATAGAAGCAGAATTAGGCCATCTGGCTCATTAAGTCTGCTCCACCATTTCATCATGGCTGATCCATTTTCTCTCGCAGCCCTAATATCTCCTCATGCCCTGACAAATCAAGTACCTATCGACCTCTGCCAATCCTCATAGAAGAATTAGAAGTGGAGAGAGTGAGCAGCTTCAAGTTCCTGGGTGTCAAGATCTCTGAGGATCTAACTTGGTCCCAACACACTGATGTAGTCAAAAAGAAGGCAAGACAGCAGCTATACTTTATTAGGAGTTTGGAGAGATTTGGTATGTCAACAAATACACTCAAAAACTTCTATACTTGTACCATGGAGAGCATTCTGACAGGCTGCATCACTGTCTGGTATGGAGGGGCTACTGCACAGGACCGAAAGAAGCTGCAGAAGGTTGTAAATCCAGTCAGCTCCATCTTGGGCACTAGCCTACAAAATACCCAAGACATCTTTCAAGGAGCGGTGTCTCAGAAAGGTAGCGTCCATTATTAAAGACCTCCAGCACCCAGAGCATGCCCTTTTCTCACTATTACCATCAGGTAGGAGGTACAGAAGCCTGAAGGCACACACTCAGCGATTCAGGAACAGCTTCTTCTCCTCTGCCATCCGATTCCTGAATGGACTTTGAAACATTGGACACTACCTCACTTTTTAAATATAATTTCTTTTTTTTTTGCACATTTTTAATAATCTATTCAATATGCATAATTGATTTACTTATTTATTATTGTTTTATTTTATTTATTATTATTTTTCTCTCTGCTAGATTATGTATTGCATTGAACTACTGCTGCTGTTAACAAATTTCACATCACATGCCGGTGATAATAAACTGATTCTGATATATATGTAAAAACCTGGCCTCCACAGCTGCCTGTGGCAACAAATTCCACAGATTCACCACTCATTAGCTAAAGAAATTCCTCTTCATCCCCTCTATTCTGAGGCTGTATCCTCTAGTCCTATACTCTCCCACCATAGGAAACATCCTCTCCACATCCAATCCATTGAGGCCTCATGGCATTCAATTAGGTCACCCCTCATTCTTCTGAATTCCAGTGAATACAGGCTTAGAACCATCAAATGCTATTAATATGACAAACCATTCAATCCTGGAATCATTTTTGTGAATCACCTTTGAACTGTCTACAGTGTTAGCACATCCTTTCGAAGATAAAGGGCCCAAAACTGCTCACAATGCTCCAAGTGAAGCCTCACCAGTAAAGCCTCAACAGTACATCCTTGCTTTTATATTCTAGTCCTCTTGAAATTAATGCTAACATTACACGTGCCTTCCTCACAAACGACTCAACCTGCAAATGAATTTTTAAGGAATCCTGCACAAGCACACCCCAGGTTCCTTGGCACCACAGATTTTTTCATTTTCTCTGCACTTAAAAAATAGTCAACCTTTTTAGTTATTCTACCAAAGTGCATGACCGTACACTTCTCAATACCGTATTCCATCTGCCATTTCTTCACCCATTCTCCTAATCTGTCCAAGTCCTTCTGTAGCCTCTCTACTTCCCCAAAACTACCTGTGCCTCCACCTATCTTCGTATCATCCGCAAAATTTGCAACAAAGCCATCAATTCCATCAACCCAGTCATTGACATACAACTTAAAAAGAAGCACTCCCAACACAGCCCCTGTGGAACACCACTAGTCATTGGCAGCCAACCCGAAGAACAAGAGGAGATGTTATAGAAACATAAAATTATGAAAGGGATCAATAAGCTAGAGGCAGGAAAGTTGTTTTCACTTCTCGGTAAGACTAGAACCTGGAGGCATAGCCTCAAGATTCGGGGGAGTAGATTTAGGACAGAGCTGAGGAGAAACTACTTTTCCCCCAAGAGGGTTGAATCTATGGAATTCTCTGCCCAGTGAAGCTGTGGAGGCTACCTCAGTAAATATACTTAAGACAACGTTGGATAGATTTTTGCATAGTAGGGGAATTAAGGGTGATGGGGAAAAAGGCGGGTAGGTGGAGATGAGTCCATGGCCAGATCAGTGATGATTTTATTGAATGGCAGAACAGGCTCAACAGGCCAGATGGCCTACTCCTGCTCCTATTTCTTATGTTCTTATGTTAACCAGGTAAAGCTCCCTTTATTCCCACTCTTTACCTCCTACCAACCAGCCTCTGCTTTATCCGTGCTAGTAGACTGAGGTCCTTTAACATCTGTCAGACGATGCTGAGGATGTTCTACGAGTCCGTGGTAGCCAGTGCTATCATGCTTGCTGTCGTGTGCTGGGGCAGCAGGCTGAGGGTAGCAGACATCAACAGAACCAACAAACTCATTCGTAAGGCCAGTGATGTTGTGGGGATGGAACTGGACTCTCTCACGGTGGTGTCTGAAAAGAGGATGCTGTCTAAGTTGCATGCCATCTTGGTCAATGTCTCCCATCCACTACATAATGTACTGGTTGGACACAGGAGTACATTCAGCCAGAGACTCATTCCACCGAGATGCAGCACAGAGCGTCATAGGAAGTCATTCCTGCCTGTGGCCATCAAATTTTACAACTCTTCCCTTGGAGGGTCAGACACCCTGAGCCAATAGGCTGGTCCTAGACTTATTACCTGGCATTTACATATTACTAATTATTTATGGTTTTATATTGCTTTATTTATACTCTATTTTTGGTTGGTGCAACTGTAATGAAAACCAATTTCCCTCGGTATCAATAAAGTATGACTATGACTATTTCTTCTAATACCATGGGCTCTTGACTTAAGCAGCCTCACGTGTGGCACTTTGTCAAAAGCCCTCTGAAAATCCAAGTACACAACATCCACTGATTCTTTGTCTATCTTACTTGTTATTTCTTCAAAGATCGAAGAAGGAGTCTGAAAGTCTGAGTGGGAGTGCCGAGAAAGACATTTTTGAAATTTTCGTTATTTTTTTTTCTCCAACGGCGTTCTGAGAGGCGGGACTGCGCAGGCGTGTGACGTCGGGCAGTGCAGCGCGGCAGATTTAAAAGGGCAGACATCCTGCTTCGGGTTTGATTCGAAGAAGGAGGCTGAGAGTCTGAGTGGGAGTGCCGAGAAAGACACTTTTGAAATTTTCGTTATTTTTTTTTCTCCAACGGCGTTCTGAGAGGCGGGACTGCGCAGGCGTGTGACGTCGGGCTGTGCAGCACGGCAGATTTAAAAGGAACAGAGCCTCATAGAGCGGGCAGCGGAGTTTGCGGGCTGCGGAGTGAGCCGGGAGCAGAGTGAAGACTTAAGGGCTTCGGCTCAACGGGCTTAGGCAGAAACAGGCGTTGTTATTTGAGGAGAGGGGCAGTATGAGTGTGAGGGCAGTTTGCTGTTCTCGGTGTCGGATGTGGGAGGCCCTGGAGTCTACAAGCCTCCCGGATGTCTACATCTGCGCCAAGTGCATCGAGATGCAGCTCCTAAGGGACCGCGTTACGGAACTGGAGCTGCAGCTCGATGACCTTCGTCTGGTCAGGGAGAGTGAGGAGGTGATAGAGAGGAGTTGCAGGCAGGTGGTCACGCCGGGGCCACGGGAGGCAGACAAGTGGGTCACGGTTAGGAGGGGGAAGGGGAAAGGTCAGAAACAAAAAGTACTATGGAGAAAAGTAAAAGTGGCAGGCCGACAAATCCAGGGCAAGCATTAAAAAGGGCCACTTTTCAGCATAATTGTATAAGGGCTAAGAGAGTTGTAAAAGAGCGCCTGAAGGCTTTGTCTGTCAATGCAAGGAGCATTCGTAATAAGTTGGATGAATTGAAAGTGCAGATTGTTATTAATCATTATGATATAGTTGGGATCACAGAGACATGGCTCCAGGGTGACCAGGGATGGGAGCTCAACGTTCAGGGATATTCAATATTCAAGAGGGATAGACATGAAGGAAGGGGAGGTGGGGTGGCGTTGCTGGTCAAAGAAGAGATTAACACAATAGAAAGGAAGGACATAAGCCGGGAAGATGTGGAATCGATATGGGTAGAGCTGCATAACACTAAGGGGCAGAAGACGCTGGTGGGAGTTGTGTACAGGCCACCTAACAGTAGTAGTGAGGTCGGAGATGGTATTAAACAGGAAATTAGAAATGTGTGCAATAAAGGAACAGCAGTTATAATGGGTGACTTCAATCTACATGTAGATTGGGTGAACCAAATTGGTAAAGGTGCTGAGGAAGAGGATTTCTTGGAATGTATGCTGGATGGTTTTTTGAACCAACATGTCGAGGAACCAACTAGAGAGCAGGCTATTCTGGACTGGGTTTTGAGCAATGAGGAAGGGTTAATTAGCAATCTTGTCGTGAGAGGCCCCTTGGGTAAGAGTGACCATAATATGATGGAATTCTTCATTAAGATGGAGAGTGACATAGTTAATTCAGAAACAAAGGTTCTGAACTTAAAGAGGGGTAACTTTGAAGGTATGAGACGTAAATTAGCTAAGATAGACTGGCAAATGACACTTAAAGGATTGACGGTGGATATGCAATGGCAAGCATTTAAAGGTTGCATGGATGAACTGCAACAAATGTTCATCCCAGTTTGGCAAAAGAATAAATCAAGGAAGGTAGTGCACCCGTGGCTGACAAGAGAAATTAGGGATAGTATCAATTCCAAAGAAGAAGCATACAAATTAGCCAGAGAAAGTGGCTCACCTGAGGACTGGGAGAAATTCAGAGTTCAGCAGAGGAGGACAAAGGGCTTAATTAGGAAGGGGAAAAAAGATTATGAGAGAAAACTGGCAGGCAACATAAAAACTGACTGTAAAAGCTTTTATAGATACGTAAAAAGGAAAAGACTGGTAAAGACAAATGTCGGTCCCCTGCAGACAGAAACAGGTGAATTGATTATGGGGAGCAAGGACATGGCAGACCAATTGAATAATTACTTTGGTTCTGTCTTTACTAAGGAGGACATAAATAATCTTCCAGAAATAATAGGGGACAGAGGGTCCAGTGAGATGGAGGAACTGAGCGAAATACATGTTAGTAGGGAAGTGGTGTTAGGTAAATTGAAGGGATTGAAGGCAGATAAATCCCCAGGGCCAGATGGTCTGCATCCCAGGGTGCTTAAGGAAGTAGCCCACGAAATAGTGGATGCATTAGTGATAATTTTTCAAAACTCGTTAGATTCTGGACTAGTTCCTGAGGATTGGAGGGTAGCTAATGTAACTCCACTTTTTAAAAAAGGAGGGAGAGAGAAACCGGGGAATTATAGACCGGTTAGCCTAACGTCGGTGGTGGGGAAACTGCTGGAGTCAGTTATCAAGGATGTGATAACAGCACATTTGGAAAGCGGTGAAATGATCGGACAAAGTCAGCATGGATTTGTGAAAGGAAAATCATGTCTGACGAATCTCATAGAATTTTTTGAGGATGTAACTAGTAGAGTGGATAGGGGAGAACCAGTGGATGTGGTATATTTGGATTTTCAGAAGGCTTTTGACAAGGTCCCACACAGGAGATTAGTGTGCAAACTTAAAGCACACGGTATTGGGGGTAAGGTATTGGTGTGGGTGGAGAGTTGGTTAGCAGACAGGAAGCAAAGAGTGGGAATAAACGGGACCTTTTCAGAATGGCAGGCGGTGACTAGTGGGGTACTGCAAGGCTCAGTGCTGGGACCCCAGTTGTTTACAATATATATTAATGACTTGGATGAGGGAATTAAATGCAGCATCTCCAAGTTTGTGGATGACACGAAGCTGGGTGGCAGTGTTAGCTGTGAGGAGGATGCTCAGAGGATGCAGGGTGACTTGGATAGCTTGGGTGAGTGGGCAAATTCATGGCAGATGCAATTTAATGTGGATAAATGTGAAGTTATCCACTTTGGTGGCAAAAATAGGAAAACAGATTATTATCTGAATGGTGGCCGATTAGGAAAAGGGGAGGTGCAACGAGACCTGGGTGTCATTATACACCAGTCATTGAAAGTGGGCATGCAGGTACAGCAGGCGGTGAAAAAGGCGAATGGTATGCTGGCATTTATAGGGAGAGGATTTGAGTACAGGAGCAGGGAGGTACTACTGCAGTTGTACAAGGCCTTGGTGAGACCACACCTGGAGTATTGTGTGCAGTTTTGGTCCCCTAATCTGAGGAAAGACATCCTTGCCATAGAGGGAGTACAGAGAAGGTTCACCAGATTGATTCCTGGGATGGCAGGACTTTCATATGAAGAAAGACTGGATGAACTGGGCTTGTACTCGTTGGAATTTAGAAGATTGAGGGGGGATCTGATTGTAACGTATAAGGTCCTAAAGGGATTGGACAGGCTAGATGCAGGAAGATTGTTCCCGATGTTGGGGAAGTCCAGAACGAGGGGGTCACAGTTTGAGGATAGAGGGGAAGCCTTTTAGGACCGAGATTAGGAAAAACTTCTTCACACAGAGAGTGGTGAATCTGTGGAATTCTCTGCCACAGGAAACAGTTGAGGCCGGTTCATTGGCTGTATTTAAGAGGGAGTTAGATATGGCCCTTGTGGCTACAGGGGTCAGGGGGTATGGAGGGAAGGCTGGGGCGGGGTTCTGAGTTGGGTGATCAGCCATCATCATAATAAATGGCGGTGCAGGCTCGAAGGGCCAAATGGCCTACCCCTGCACCTATTTTCTATGTTTCTATCTCCAACAGATTAGTCAGGCAAGATTTTCCCTTCAGGAAACTATGCTGACTGACTATGCATCTAAGTACCCCAAAATCACATCCTTAACAATCAACTTGAACTTTGACATCCAGTCTGAATCTGATGGGAGACTGGGATTACTCAGTTGATGACTTGCATTGCTGTGGTTGAAGCATTCATTAATTGGTTGCTTGTCAAAGTAGTTGGAATGGAAAGAGAAATAGTCATATAATTTATCCCTCAGTGTGCTCTTAATAAAGTGAATATTTTCAACAATTGGAATTCATCCAAGTTGCTGAACTAATCAGTGCAATGATGTATGAAGAACAATGCTAAGTATATTAGTTTTCTTTGCGATGAAGTGGATCATTTTAGTGGAAAGGTTTTCGGTGCAATGCCTACTGAGAGCAAGTTTGACTTGTATTCTGTCATATGTTTTTAAGAGCATAATAGCTCTGTAAATTGAAGTTCATTGCCAGAACTGTGTGTGTTGAAGCCAGAAGACTGTCAGCATAACATAGAACATAGAATAGTACTGCACACAGTGTTGGCCCTTCAGCCCACAATGTTGTGGTGACCCTCAAACCCTGCCTCACAGAAAACCCCCCACCTGAAATTCGTCCATATACCTGTCTGGTAGTCTCTTAAACTTCACTAGCGTATCTGCCTCCACCACTGACTCAGGCAGTGCATTCCACACACCAACCACTGAGTAAAAAACCTTCCTCTAATATCCCCCTTGAACTTCCCACCCCTTACTTTAAAGCCATGTCCTCTTGTATTGAGCAGTGGTGCCCTGGGGAAGAGGCGCTGGCTATCCACTCCATCTATTCCTCTTATTATCTTGTACACCTCTATCATGTCTCCTCTCATCCTCCTTCTCTTCAAAGAGTAAAGCCCTAGCTCCCTTAATCTCTGATCATAATGCATACTTTCTAAACCAGGCAGCATCCTGGTAAATCTCTGTACCCTTTCCAATGCTTCCACATTCTTCCTTTGGTGAGGCGACCAGAACTGGACACAGTTTTATAGAGCTGCATCATTACATTGCGACTCTTAAACTCTATGCCTCGACTTATGAAAGCTAACACCCCATAAGCTTTCTTAACTACCCTATCCACCTGTGAGGCAACTTTCAGAGATCTGTGGACATGTACCCCGAGACCCCTCTGCTCCTCCACACTACCAAGTATCCTGCCATTTACTTTGTACTCTGCCTTGGAGTTTGTCCTTCCAAAGTGTACCACCTCACACTTCTCCGGGTTGAACTCCATCTGCCACTTCTCAGCCCACTTCTGCATCCTATCAATGTCTCTCTGCAATCTTTGACAATCCTCTACACTATCTACAACACCACCAACCTTTGTGTCGTCTGCAAACTTGCCAACCCACCCTTCCACCCCCACATCCAGGTAGTTAATAAAAATCACGAACAGTAGAGGTCCCAGAACAGATCCTTGTGGGACACCACTAGTCACAACCCTCCAATCTGAATGTACTCCCTCTACCACCACCCTCTGCTTTCTGCAGGCAAGCCAATTCTGAATCCACCTGGCCAAACTTCCCTGGATCCCAGGCCTTCTGCCTTTCTGAATAAGCCTACCGTGTGGAACCTTGTCAAATGCCTTACTAAAATCCATGTAGATCACATCCACTGCACTACCCTCATCTATATGCCTGGTCACCTCCTCAAAGAACTCTATCAGGCTTGTTAGACATGATCTGCCCTTCACAAAGCCATGCTGACTGTCCCTGATCAGACCATGATTCCCTAAATGCCCATAGATCCTATCTCTAAGAATCTTTTCCAACAGCTTTCCCACCACAGACGCAAGGCTCACTGGTCTTATAATTACCCAGACTATCCCTACTACCTTTCCTGAACAAGGGGACAACATTCGCCTCCTTCCAATCCTCCAGTACCATTCCCGTGGACAATGAGGACATATAGATCCTAGCCAGAGGCTCAGCAATCGCTTCCCTCGCCCTGAGGACTTAACCATCCCAATGTATTTTAACAGCTCCAACACCTCCTCTCCCTTAATATCAACATGCTCCAGAACATCAATCTCACTCATATTGTCCTCACCATCATCAAGTTCCCTCTCATTGGTGAATACCGAAGAGAAGTATTCATTGAGGACCTCACTCACTTCCACAGCCTCCAGGCTGATCTTCCCACCTTTATCTCTAATCGGTCCTACCTTCACTCCTGTCATCTTTTTGTTCTTCACATAATTGAAGAATGCCTTGGGGTTTTCCTTTACCCTACTCGCCAAGGCCTTCTCATGCCCCCTTCTTGCTCTCCTCAGCCCCTTCTTAAGATCCTTTCTTGCCACCCTATATTCCTCAATAGACCCATCTGATCCTTGCTTCCTAAACCTCATGTATGCTGCCTTCTTCCACCCGACTAGATTTTCCACCTCACTTGTCGCCCATGGTTCCTTCACCCTACCATTCTTTATCTTCCTCACCAGGACAAATTTATCCCTAACATCCTGCAAGAGATCCCTAAACATCAACCACCTGTCCATGGTACATTTCCCTACAAAAACATCATCCCAATTCACACCCACAAATTCTAGCCTTATAGCCTCAATTTGTCCTTCCCCAATTAAAAATTTTCCTGTCCTCTCTGATTCTGTCCTTTTCCATGATAGTGCTAAAGGCCAGGGAGCGGTGGTCACTGCCCCCCAGATGCTCACCCACTGAGAGATCTGTGACCTGACCCGGTTCATTACCTAATACTAGATCTAGTATGGCATTCCCCCAGTCGGCCTGTCAAACTGCTGTGACAGGAATCTGTCCTGGACACACTTAAACTCTAGTTCCAATGGCCTAGATGGAGCAATCAGGTGCCAATCAATATTAGGGAAGTTAAAGTCACCCATGATAACAACACTGTTATTTTTGCACCTTTCCAAAATCTGCCTCCCAATCTGCTCCTCAGTATCTCTGCTGCTACCAGGGGGCCTATAGAATATCCCCAAATAGAGTAACTGCTCCCTTCCTGTTCCTGACTTCCACCCATACTGACTCAAAAGAGGATCCTGCTACATTACCCACTCTTTCTGTAGCTGTAATAGTATCCCTGACCAATAATACCACCCCTCCTCCCCTTCCCCCCAACCCTTTTAAAGCACTGAAATCCAGGAATATTGAGAATCCATTCCTGCCCTGGTGCCAGCCAAGTCTCTGTAATGGCCACTACATCATAATTCCATGTATGTATCCAAGCTCTCAGTTCATCACCTTTGTCCCTGATGCTTCTTGCATTGAAGTACGTGCACTTTAGCCCTTCTACCTTACTACCTTTACACTGTTTATTCTGCTTCTCTTTCCTCAAAGCCTCTTTATATGTCAGATCTGGCTTTACTCCAGGCACTTCTTTCACTGCTCTATCACTCCGGGTCTCATCCCCTTTGCAAATTAGTTTAAACCCTCCCGAACCATGCTAGCAAACCTATCTGCAAGGATATTGCTTCCCCTCGAGTTCAGGTGCAACTCATCCAATCTGTATAGGGCCCACCTTCCCCAGAAGAGATCCCAGTGATCCAAAAATCAAAAACCCTGCCCCCTGCACCAACTCCTCAGCCACGCATTCAACTACCATCTCCTCCAATTCTTACCATCACTATCACGTAGCACTAGCAGTAATCATGACAACGCCACCCCCCCCTTGAGGTCCTGTTCTTCATCCTTCTGCCTAGTTCCCGAAACTCACACTCCAGGACTTCGTCCCACTTCCTGCCTATGTTGTTGAATCTCACAGCAGTAAAGCTGTGTAATAAGACAGCTGTCACATTGAGACAATAGCAGGCACTGAGAATTGATTTATCTATATACAGTGGTCACTTTACAAGGTACATCTGAACATCTGCTCATTAATGCAAATATCTAATCATGTGGCAGCAACTCAATGCATAAAAGCATGCAGACATGGTCAAGAAGTTCAGTTGTTGCCCTTCAGATCAAACATCAGAATGGGAGAGAAATGTGATGTAAGTGACTGACTGTGGAACGATTGTTGGTGCCAGATGGGGTGGTTTGAGTATCTCAGAAACTGCTGATCTCCTGGGATTTTCATGCACAGCTGTCTCTAGAGTTTACAGAGAATGGTGCAAAAAACATCCTCTGAGCAGCAGTTCTGAAAACTTTTTTTTTAAAATGAGAGAGGTCAGAAGAGAATGGCCAGACTGGTTCAAGTTGACAGGAAGGTGATAATAACTCAAATAACCATGTGTTACAACAGTGGTGTGCAGAAGAGCATCTCTAAATGCACAACTCATTGAAACGGATGGGCTGCAACAGCAGAAGACCATGAACGTACACTCAGTGGCCACTTTATTAGGTATAGGAGGTGCCTAATAAAGTGCCCACTGAGTTGGTTCAGTTCAGACAGTCAGTCTATCAGTTCTCAGTGTCGGCTGGGGCGGCAAGGAAGAGTAGCAGTTTGCGTAATACTACCACAGCACCAGAGACCGTGTTGAATTCTTCCACTGTCTGTAAGAAGTTTGTGCTGTGTAATAAGAGTAATCGTGTGTGCATGTGTCTGTGTGTGTATAGTTGATTAAGCAATCTTGTTTGTTTAAATAATTCATTACAGGTTATATGTAAAAATAAGTAAATGGCATACATCATCACACTATCACATGATATATGCACGCTTTGTTTAAAGTAAACACGACATTAGACTCGCGTGCCTGGACTCCCTTGTCTTCCTTTGAATTAGTTTAATGTTTTGAAGTTACAAAATATCAGTTCGTACATTCTCCTTGCAACTGCGAGGGTGTCCTCCTTGTGGTCCGGTTTCCTCCCTCATTCCAAAGATACAGGTTACTGGGTCAATTGGTCACATGGGTTTCATTGGACAGTGAAGTCTTGTTGGTCTGGAAGGACCTATTATAGTACTGTATATTCAAATGAATAAGTACTTTTTCTTCAGATATCGGTGCCAATGAAAGTTTCCCTATGAAGATAGGTCTTCCCATGGTACTTGTGCTGAGGTTAGTCTTTCAGTAATAACAGGGAGGGAATTTTAGGACTGCATGTAACTTGACGGGGCACATGCAGATAATGGTGGCTCCACTATCTCACTGATTCTTTATGGTGGAAGGCATGGGGGATGGGGGTGCGGGAAGTCCAGCTGAAGGAAATTTGCTGCACTGAATCATTCAGACTTTCACATTTTGAACTGAGGATATATAACCTTGTAGAAACACCAATCTGCTCAGCTCAGGAGCTGTGTTCACCCATGGTTAGTTTTGTTTGTTGTTGTTGCTTGCATTGTTCTGTAGAACATTGTAGCCATGTTATTTTGGCACTGGAATGTATGGTGACTCATGCAGCATATCCTTGGGTGAGCAGAGCACAAAAGTAGGACTTTTTGACCATCTAGTCCATGCAAACCATTAATCTGTCTAGTCCCATTAACCTGTTCTGGAACCATAGCCCTCCCATCCATCTACCTATCCCAAATTTCTCTTAAGTGTTGAAATTAACTCCACAGACACCACTTTGTGCTGGGAGCGCATTCCACACTCTCATCACCCTCTGAGTGAAGATTCCGCTCATGTTCCCCCTTGGAAATGAATAAAACATCAAGTAGACTCAATGGGCCAAAAGGCCTAATTCTGCTCCTATGGTCTTAAACATGTCACCTTTCACCCTAAGCCCATGACCTCTGTTCAAGTCTCACCCAACCTCAGTGGAAAGAGCTTACTTGCATTTCCCCTATCTATACACCTCAATTTTGTATACCCCTATCAGATTCCCCCTCAATCTATGTTCTAGGGAATAAACTCAAACTATTCAGCCTTCCCCTGTAACTCAGGTGCTCATAGAACGCGAAGGAGGAGGGACATCAGAGGAGGTTATGGTCCACTCTCCTCTCCTATCAGATTCCATCCTCCCTGGCTGATTACCTTTCCCACCTACCTGGCTTCACCTATCTCCTTCCAGCTGTCCTCCTACCCCTCCCCCCCCCATCTTTTTATTCTGCCATCTTCTGCCACAAGGTGCTGATCCTCAGAGAAGAGGTGATGATCCTTGGGCAAATATAATAAACTGAAATCCATCCGAAGAACAGCTTCAGCCCCATCAGATACAGACACTGGTTTTCTGCAGCCATTCAGACACCATACCAGTAGACATCCCTTAGATCAAGAAAATACTCCAAGCAATTCATCACAAATATCGGAAGGTTTGCCAAAATCAAATCATATGGACCCTGAGGCATGACAAATCACGAGCCTAAAAGTGAATAATAGGAGGAGTGATCGGAGCAACACACAAAATACGGGAGGAACTCAGGAGATCAGGCAGCATCTATAAGACCGTAAGATATAGCAGCAGAATTGGGCCATTCAGCCCATCGAGGCTGCTTGCCATTTCATCTTGGCTGATCCATTTCCCTCTCAGCCCTAATCTCATACCTTCTCCCCACATCACTTCATGCCCTGACTAATCAAGAATCTGTCAGCCTCAGCCTTAAATATACATAGGGACTTGGCCTCCACAGCTGCCTGTGGCAATGAATTCCACAGATTTACCACTGTCTAGAAATTCCTCCTTACCTCCATTCTAAATGGGCTTCCCTCTATTCTAAGGCTATTTCCTCTGGCCTTAGACTCACCCACTATAGGAAACATCTTCTCCACATCTACTCTGTTAAGGCCTTTCAACATTCAATAGATTTCAAGAAGACCCCCCCCCCATTCTTCTGCATTCCAATGCTCCTCATAATAATAATCTTTCAACCCCAGAATCATTTTCACCACCGATGTAGATGAATAAACAGCTGATGTGGCAGGCTGAAAGGAAGGGGGCAGAAGCCAGAATAAGAAGGTGGGGGGGGGGGGGGAGCGAGAGGGAAGGAGTACAAACTGGCAGGTGATAGATGAGTCCAGGTGAGGGGGAAGGACGGTGGGTGGACGAGGGGGGATGAAGTGAGAAGTGAAGTGGTGAGGTGATAGTAGAAGAGATGAAGGGCTGAAAGAATCTGAAAGGGCAGGACAGTGGACCATAGAAGAAAGGGAAAGAGAGTCATCAGCACAGCTTTCAAGCCACTAAAAGAATTGCAGTGATTAGCTGTTTTTTTTTTATTACTAATGGAATCAGGTTGTATCTCCAGCCACCCAATCTCGCCTTCATTGAACTTCCAGATGCAAGAATAGAAAGGATACAGCTAGTGGAAATTCATTATGCTCTGCAGTTGGAATTAGGTGCCATGCAGTTCACAAGATCAGCAAATGCCATTTGTCACCTACCTGGTAATATGTTATATCTGCCACTTTCATCCATTTGGTGGTGGTTTTCCTGGAGAAACTGCTTTCATTCAATTAGTTTTCCTCTGGTATCTTTATTGTGCCAAGAGAAATAGCTGGTTTCTGCTTGAAGCGCTCACGAAATTAAAAAAAAAAAGTTCAGTAATAATCATTCAGCACTGATTCAGTCTGCAATATAAAAAAAATCTTTTGGATTCAGATTGGTAAATTGTGTTTTCTTTATGTCTTTCTGTACATCACAATCTCAACTGAAACTTGTGGCATGATATATCTGGTGTTAAACATTGCAGGAGTTTATCCATACAGAGCAGACTGGTTGAGGACTTTGTTTTGTGAATGTAAAACCCAATGTCTTCAATGTCTGAGTGACATTCTTTAAATTCATTTATGGGATGTGGACGTCGCCAGCTAAGCCAGCATTTGTTGCCTATGCCTACTTGCCCTTGAGAAGGTGGTGATGAGCTGTCTTCTTGAACTGCTGCAATCCCCGAGGTGTAGGTATACCTCTGTTAGCGAGGGAATTCCATGATTTTGACCCAGCGACAATGAAGGAATGGCGAGAGGACATGGCTTTACAACATTGCGTGGCTCAAATGTTAACTTGCCGCTTGTCAGCCCAAGCCTGGATATTGTCCAGGTCCTGCTGCATTTGGGTATGAACTGCTTCACTGTCTGAAGAGTCATGAATGGTGCAGAACATTGAGCAGTCATTTAAAAACATCCCACTCTAACCTTATGACAAACAGACAGGTTATTGATGAAGCAGCTGAAGATGGTTGGTCCGAGGACACTTCCCTGAGGAACTCCTCTGGTGATGTCCTGAGGATGAGATGATTGACCTCCAACCACTACAACCATCTTCCTTTGTGTCAGGTATGATTCCAACCAGTACAGGGTTTTCCCCCCAATCACCATTGACTCCATTTTGGTTAGGGCATCTTGATGCCATACTGGGTCAGATGCTGCCTTGATGTTGAAGGCTATCACTCTCACGTCACCTCTGGTATTTAGCTCTTTTGTCCGTGTTTGGACCAAGGAGGTGATGATGTCAGGAGCTGAGTGGTCTTGACGGAACCCAAACTGGGCATCCAGAAGCAGGTTATTGCCGAGTAGGTGCTGTATGTTAGCACTGTTGATGATCCTTTGCATTACTTTGCTGATGATTGAGAGTAGGCTGCTAGGGCAGTAATTGGCTAGGTTGGACATCCTGTTTCTTGTGTACAAGACATACCTGGGCAATTTTCCACATTGCTGGGTGAATGGCAGTGTTGTAGCTGTACTGGCGTGACAAGTTCCAGAGCACAAGTCTTCAGGACTATTGCCGGGATTTTGTCCGGGCCCATAGCCTTTGCAGTACCCAGTCAACAATAACTTGAAACAGGGTGGAACTGTAATATAGTGGTTAGCACAATGCTTTATAATACCAGCAACGCAGGTTCAATTCCCACCACTGCCTATACGTTCTCCCCGTGACCTCGTGGGTTTCCTCAGTCTAAAGACGTACCCCACCCCAGAAATGTTTATGTTTATAGTTCTACAATATTGAATCACAGCAGATTTAATTTGACTTTTTCCAACATTGATCAACAGAAAAAACTTGTCAAAATTAAAACAAACTTCTATAAATTGGTCTAAAGTTATAAACAAAATAGATTACATAATTACTCACCCCCTTTCAAATCAGTATTTAGTAGATGCACCTTTGACAGCAATTACAGCCTTGAGTCTGTGTGGATAGGTCTCTTTCAGCTTTGCACATCTGGAAACTGCATTTTTTCCCCCCACTCTTCTTTACAAAAGTGCTTAAGCTCCGTCAGATTGCATGGGGATTGTGAGTGAGCAGCCTTTTTCCAAGTCCAGCCACAAATTCTCAATTGGATGAAGGGCTGGGCTGGGCTCTGACTTGGCCACTCCAGGACATTAACCTTCTTGTTTTTAAGCCATTCCTATGTAGCTTTGGCTTTATGCTTGGGGTCATTGACTTGCTGGCAAACACTAGCTGAGATTTCATGAGTTTTTTTTCCCAACTCTTTGCCACTCTCCCATAAAGCTGCAAGTGAAGCTCCCAAGCAGCAGTTGTATGTGCAGTCTCTCCCATCTCAGCCACTGATACTTCTAACTCCTCCAGAGCTGTCATAGGTCTCTCGGTGGCCTTCCTCACTAGTCCCCTTAGAAAACCTACAGCACAATACAGGCCCTTCGACCCACAAAGCTTGCCGAACATGTCCTTACCTTAGAAATTCCCTAGGGTTACCTATAGCTCTCTATTTTTCTGAGCTCCACGTACCTGTCCAGGAGTCTCTTAAAAGACCCTAAAACCACCTCCATCATCGTTGCCAGCAGAACATTCCATGCTTTTGGTGTAAAAAATTTACCCCTGATGTCTCCTCTGTACCAACTTTCAAGCACCTTAAAACTGTGTCCTCTCGTGCTAGCCATTTCAGCCCTGGAGAAAAAGCCTCTGACTATCCACACGATCAATGCTTCTCATCATCTTATACACCTTTATCAGGTCACCTCTCATCCTCTGCCGCTCCAAGGAGAAGAGGCCGAGTTCACTCAATGTTTCCTAAGGCATGCTCCACAATCCAGGCAACATCCTTGTAAATCTCCTCTGCACCCTTTCTATGGTTTCCACATCCTTCCTGTAGTGAGGCAACCAGAATTGAGCACAGTACTCCAAGTGGGGTCTGACCAGGGTCCTATATAGCTGCAACATTACCTCTCGGCTCCTAAACCCAATCCCACGATTGATGAAGGCCAATGCACTGTATGCCTTCTTAACCACAGAGTCAACCTGCGCAGCAGCTTATATAGATGTACCGGAAGTTGGAGAATTCTATGTTCATACCACCCTATATACATGTACCAAAGACTTTTGTGCAGTACTGTAATTACCCACAAGAGTTTAGAATGAGGAGCATTCTCAGTGAAACCTACTAGGTATTGAGAGGCTTGAATAGAGTGTGTATGGAAAGGATGTTTCAAATAGAGGGAAAGTCTAGGACAGAGGTTCCCAGTCTTTTTATGCCAGGGAGCCTTACCAGTAACAGAGGCCTCCATGAACCTCAGGTTGGAAACCTCTGCAGGACCAAAGAATACAGCCTCAGAATTGAAGGGCATTCCTTTGGAAAGGAGATGAGGGGAACCTCTTTAGCCAGAGGGTGGTGAATTTGTGGAATTCACTCTCAGATGCCTATGGAGGCCAAGTCATGTACGGGTATATTTAAAGAGGAGGTTGATGGGTTCTTGATTACTAAAGGTTACGCAGAAGGTAAGAGAATGGGATTGAGAGAAAAAATAAATAATCTATGATCAATGGGCCAACTGGCCCAATTTTGTTCCTAGGTCTTATAGTCCTATATGTTGTGATTTTGCAGCAGCAGTACGTTGCTTTACATAAAAAACTAAACTACAATACATACATATTTTAAAATAAATTAAATTCAATTAATTCAAAAACCTCTGCTTTAAGTATGCCCAATAACCTAGCCTCCACAGCCATTTGTGGTAATGAATTCCACAGATTCACCACTCTCTGCCGAAAGAAATTCATCCTCATTGCAGTTCTAAAGAGCTGGCATACTATTCTAAGGTTGTGGCCACTGGCTCTGTAGACTGTCCCACAACTGGAAACATCCTCTCTATGTCCACTCTGTCTAGACCAATCAGTGCAGATGACTGTATTTTGACTCACCAAATTTTACAGCTGGCTTCCCACAACATTAAGATTCAAAGTACATTTATTATCAAAGAATTTCTAACTTATACAGCCTTGAGATTTGTTTGCTCACAGGTAGCCACAAAGCAAGAAACCTGAAAGAGCCCAATTAAAGAGAAAAAAAAAGAATAAAAATAAAAAAAAAGGCCAACACCCAATGCGTAAGAGAAAGAAAAAAAAAATCATGCAAGCAATTGAAGCAAACAACAAGATGTGACATTGGTGTCTCTCACTAATTTCATTTGTGTGTGTGTTTCCTGCACCATTATCCCCAGCAAATCAAGAAGTGAAAGGCCCTGTGTCAGGAATTCATAGTTGCTGACGCACAGACAGCAGTTCCAGCGTGACTCCAAATAAAACAGAACTGATCCAGGGATTTAGAAAGAACAGTAAATCCCAACTCACAGATGATGATAAATAATTCCTATATCAAGACAGAACTCCAGCACCATTGGTAGAGTGAGACAATGCTCATATGGAGATCGAAGGAGTCAGTAACTTTAAATTGTTGGATGTGGTCATTTCAGAGGATCTGTCTTGAGACCAGCAAGTAAATGCCATTACAAGGAATGCACAGCAGCATCTCTACTTCCTTCAAAGTTTGTGCATATTCAGCATGTCATCTAAAAGTTTTATAAACTTCTCTAGCTGCGTAGTGGAAAATATCCTGACTGCATCCTGTCCTGGTATAGAAACACCAATGCCCAAGAAAGGAAAAGCCAACAAAACGTGGTGGATACAGCCCAGTTCATCTCAAGAAGAGCCCTCCCCACAAGAAGAGCATAAGACATAGGAGCAGAATTTGGCCATTCAGCCTATCTAGTCTGCTCCACCATTCCATCATGGCTGATCCTAAATCCTACTCAATCCCACACAACTGCCTTTTCACCATATCCTTTGATGCCCTGACCGATCAGGAAACGATCAACTTCCGTTTTAAATATACCCACAGACCTGGCCTCCTCCGCAGTCTGTGGCAGAGCATGCCACAGATTCATTCTCTCTGGCTAAAAAAAATCCTCCTTACCTCTGTTCTAGAGGGTCACCCCTCAATTTTGAGGCTGTGCCCTCTGGTTCTGGACACCTCCTCCATAGGAAGCATCCTCTCTACATCTACCCTGTTTAGTCCTTTCAACATTTGGTCGGTTTCAATGAAATCCCCATGCATTCTTCTAAATTCCAGTGAACACAGGCCCAAAGCTGCCAAATGCTCATGTTAACCCCTTCATTCCTGAAATCATCCTCATGCACTTATTCTGGACTCTCTCCAATGACAACACAACCTTTGAGATATGGGGCCCAAACTGTTGGCAATACTCCAAGTGCAGCCTGACTAGTGTTTATAAAGGTTCAGCAATATCTCCTTGCTTTTATATTCTATTCCCCTCGAAATAAATGACAACATAGCATTTGCCTTGACTCAACCTGTAAATTAACCTTCTTGGAGTCTTGCACAAGGACTCCTAAGTCCCTCTGTACCTCTGATGTTTGAATCTTCTCCCCATTTAAATAATGGTTCCTTTTACTAAAATGTATTATCATACATTTCCCAACACTGTATTCCATCTGCCACTTTTTTGCCCATTCTTCCAATTTGTCTAAGTCCTGTTGCAATTACATTGCTTCCTCAGCACTACCTACCCCTCCACCTATCTTCATAATCATCTGCAAACTTCACCACAAAGCCATCAATGCCATTATCCAAATCATTGACAAACACTGAAAAGTAACAGTCCCAAAACTGACCCCCTAATGAACACCACTAGTCACCGGCAGCCAACAGAAAAGGCCCCCTTTATTCCCACTTGCTGCCTCCTGCCTGTTAGCCATTTCTCTGTCCATACAAGTATCTTTCCTGTAACACCATAGGATTTTATCTTGTTAAGCAGCCTCATGTGTGGTACTTCATTAAGTGCGTTCTAAAAATCCAAGTAAATGACATTCACTACCTCTCCTTTGTCCACCTTTGCTTGGAACTTCCTTGAAGAACTCTTAACACATTTGTCAGGCAAGAATTCCCTTTATAGAAACCATACTGATTTTGACTTATCATTAGACTTCAAGCAACTCAAAACCTCATCCTTAATAATAGACTCCAACACTTTGCCAACCACTCAGGTTAGGCTAACTGGCCTATAATTTCCCTTCTAAAAGAGTGGAGTGACATTTGCAATCTTCCGGTCTTCCGGGACCATGCCAGAATCAAGTGATTCTTGAAAGATCATGACCAATGTCTGTGTGTGGGGGAGGGTGGGAAGGAGAAAGGGGGCTTGTCTTGTTGTTTGTTGTGTTCTGTGTTGTTTTGCCAAGCATTGTGGGCATGTTATGTTGGTGCTGGAACATGTGGTGACACTTGCAGGCTTCCCTAGCTTGAGTTAGTTGTTACTGCAAATGGTGCATTTCACAGTAAGTTTCGAAGCACATCTGAAGGTGACTCCTTTGCTAATTTGATTAGTATTTCAGTTCTGTGCTGCATTTTGGATATTCCAGTGTGACATCAACATGTATTTATGTCATTTTAGGAGCACATCGAATACAGCATTGAGAGACATGCAGCATATGGAATAAACAGTCAACCAAATCCTGGCAAAAGATCTCAGCCTGAAATGTCAACTGTTGATCCACTCCAGAGCTGCTTTCTGACTTTTAGGGTGTCTCTAACATTTTGTGTGTTGTTCAAAATTTCTCACATGTGCAGAATCCCTTGTGTCCATTATATGGAATACTTTACTAGATCGAGTGGCCTTCCATTGGTTGGGTCATCTGTGGATATATGTGATCCACAAGCCAGTACAATATGGAGAGCAAGCTGTTACCCTATGCAGCAGCCTGTCCCTCTCCATGCAGCCGATGAACCCAAAGGAACAGCAGAGACCAATACGGTTTAGCACCAGCAGTGTCGCACGAATTGCCAGCCAGTGTTAGACTCATCATTGTACCGCCTTAGGGACTCCAGGTCTGGATTTCTCAGGGTTTACTCCTGAAGCCTTCCTCATGAATGGCTATAGCCCCAAGGCAGTGGAGGTTTCAGATCAGAGTTTTCCTTCACTTAGCTGAGCCACCAAACATGGCTGATGATCCCCATCTGCCCAAAGCATCTAGTATTAAGGCACCAGAAACCAGCCTTTGCCCCTTCTCCTGTCAGTAGAAACAGTTCGGCCAGGCTTAGTAGCTAAGCTACACATGAAGGCCAGCAACTGGATTTGGTTGTCAGAGGCTACTTGAGACACACTGTCGGGTTCTGTCAGGTTTCAGCGGGACTCAAGTGCAGACCAATGAATACTATTTCACCAGGATTATTAGGGAGCACAAAGGCAACCGTCTTTCAAAAACAGAAGGCAGGCACAAATCCAAACTGGCAGACAGAAGTCTTACCAGGAAAGGCAGTTAGGCAAGGGCAGACAATCTGGAGCGCACAGACAAAAATTGAGTCCAAGAGCAGGCAAAGTCCAAAACACAGAATCAGGCAAAATTGGTTGGCAGAAGTCACAATGACAGACTGGAACGACAGGTCAGAACTGGCACAAACTGGCAGAGAATCTGTCTGTATCTTGTTTTATGGCGGTTGGCATCCAGCTTAATGGTGCATTACCGCCACCCTCTGCTCCAGAATGTGCACTAGACCACACACACACCACCCTCCCATCTTTGACCATCCTAGTATCCTATTCCTGTTTATTCATCATATTCTATAAAAAACCCCTGTACCCCTTAAAAACGCTAAAAATACCCGGACGTGCTCTCTCACCCATGCCCAGCAACCCTTTTAATATGAATTCCTGCATCCCCAACTCCCTTAATTTATTTCTCATCATCTCTCTCTGTATCCCATACTTCCTGCAACACAAAACTACATGTTCTACTGACTCCTCTTCCTGACATTCCTCACACAATCCTGTCTGGTGTTTCCCTATCATTTTCAATGTTTTGTTTAATGCACAATGCCCCAGCCTTAACCTAGTCCACACAATTTCCTCCCTTCTGTTTCCATTACCTACCCTAGTAACTGCAACACACTTTTGTATTTGATATAAATGCCTCCCTTTCCCCTCCCTGTCCCATCTTTCTTATCACATTCGGTTGACTTTTTCCCAGATTACACACTTAACCTCTGCTTTACTGATACTAATGTGCATTTCCACATTTTCTTACTTTAACGCCCTCTTTGCCAACTCATCCACCCTCTCATTCCCCTTCATCCCTACATGTGCTGGAACCCATAGAAATTTTACCTGACCTCCCTGATTTGCAATTCTTGTAACTAACTGAAGGACTTCATAAAGTACATCTAGCTGACTGTTTGTGTGAAAAGACCTTAAACTTGCTAGAACTGAGGATGAATCTGAACATATCAATGCTTTGGCTTGTCTGGCTTTCTGCACCCATTGCAACGCAACCAACACTGCCAGCATCTCCACTGTAAACACCCCTAACTTATTAGATGTTCTTCTGCTGAGTCCAATTTCTTTTGCTGGTATTACCACCCCAAACCCTGTCACTCCTGTTTCAGGTTCCTTCGCACCATCCGTATAAATGTGAGTATAATCACTATACTTTTCCATCACATGACAGTTAAATGCATTTACCAAATCTGTTTTATATCTTTCTTTCCTTTTTACGTCTAACAAATGCCAGTCTATGTCAGGCCATACAAGCTTCCATGGAGCTACAACCGGATAAACTACTGAAGGATTTATCCTCAGATCAAATACTCCACATTCTTTCGCGATATCATTCCCTACCCGACTAAAGGTATCCCACTGAAACCTCCCATTTTCCCAGCACTCCTGCAACACTCCTTTAGTAGGGTGAGAATCATTGTGCCCCTGCAAATTAGCCCAGTAGTTTGCCATCAGTTGCATCCTTCTTAGTTCCAAAAGCATTATTCCCATTTCTACCTGTAGGGCTGACACTGGTGACATTTTAAAAGCCCCACTGCACGCTCTCAAGGTCTGAGCCTGAATCACATCCCGTTTCCTTATAAGAGACCTAGCTGCTGATCCATATAGTATATTTCCATAATCCAATACAGATCTTACTAAAGCCACATACATTCTCTTCAAAGCTGAACAACTTGCTCCCCATTCCCTACCAGTCAAACATCTCATCACATTTATTACTTTTTTACATTTCTCCTCAACTTTCCTGATATGGTCTGCCCATGTTAATCGTGAATCAAATATAACTCCCAGAAATTTAAATGATGCAACCCTTTCTAATTCAACCCCATACATCCTTAACTTCTTCCCTACCTCAACCCTTTTCCTGGTAAAAAATACAGTTTGAGGGCAGTGCTGGGACCCCAGTTGTTTACAATATATATTAATGACTTGGATGAGGGAATTAAATGCAGCATCTCCAAGTTTGCAGATGACACAAAGCTGGGTGGCAGTGTTAGCTGTGAGGAGGATGCTAAGAGGATGCAGAGTGACTTGGATAGCTTGGGTGAGTGGGCAAATTCATGGCAGATGCAATTTAATGTGGATAAATGTGAAGTTATCCACTTTGGTGGTAAAAATAGGAAAACAGATTATTATCTGAATGGTGGCCGATTAGGAAAAGGGGAGGTGCAACGAGACCTGGGTGTCATTATACACCAGTCATTGAAAGTGGGCATGCAGGTACAGCAGGCGGTGAAAAAGGCAAATGGTATGCTGGCATTTATAGCGAGAGGATTCGAGTACAGGAGCAGGGAAGTACTACTGCAGTTGTACAAGGCCTTGGTGAGACCACACCTGGAGTATTGTGTGCAGTTTTGGTCCCCCAATCTGAGGAAAGACATCCTTGCCATAGAGGGAGTACAAAGAAGGTTCACCAGATTGATTCCTGGGATGGCAGGACTTTCATATGAAGAAAGACTGGATGAACTAGGCTTGTACTCGTTGGAATTTAGAAGATTGAGGGGGGGGATCTGATTGAAACATATAAAATCCTAAAGGGATTGGACAGGCTAGATGCAGGAAGATTGTTCCCAATGTTGGGGAAGTCCAGAACAAGGGGTCACAGTTTGAGGATAAAGGGGAAGCCTTTTAGGACCGAGATTAGGAAAAACTTCTTCACTCAGAGAGTGGTGAATCTGTGGAATTCTCTGCCACAGGAAGCAGTTGAGGCCAGTACATTGGCTATATTTAAGAGGGAGTTAGATATGGCCCTTGTGGCTACGGGGATCAGGGGGTATGGAGAGAAGGCTGGGGCGGGGTTCTGAGTTGGATGATCAGCCATGATCATAATAAATGGCGGTGCAGGCTCAAAGGGCCGAATAGCCTACTCCTGCACCTATTTTCTATGTTTCTGTTTTATGTTTCTGAATATCTACATCCCCAGTCATAACCCCACTCCACCACTTCATCAATTGCTTCTTGTAGTTTCCTGATTATATGGTCCCTGTTCCTGCCTCTTTTCCACGAGGCCCCATCATCCGCAAACAGTGACCTACCTATATCCACTAGTACCTTTGTGAAGACATCATTGATCATGATGAAAAGTAACAAGCTAATCACACTACCTTGAGGTGTGCCATTTTCCACTACGTACTGTTTTGATAATTCTGATCCAATCTGAACTTGAATTTTTCTACCAAACAAAAAAATCTTTAATCCAATTAAAAACTCTCCCACCAACCCCCATCTTGTGCAGTTTAATTAATAACCCTTCCTTCCACATCATATCATAGGCTTTTTCAATGTCAAAGAACACTGCCACTACTGACTCTCTATTTGCCTGGGCCTTCCTTATTTCAGTCTCTAACATAATCACCGAGTCCATGGAATTCCTTCCCTTTCTAAAACCACTGATAACTTGCCAGCATTCCCCTTTTCTCAAGCTCATATGATAACCTTTCTGTTTTCATCCTTTCCATTATCTTACATATACTTGATGTTAATGCAATTGGTCTGTAGCTAGTGGGTTTTGACAGATCCTTACCAGGCTTCCATATTGGAATTACTACTGCTTCTTTCCATGCACTTGGTAATCTTCCCTCCTCCCACACTCTGTTATAAAAATGCAGCAACTTCAAGAGCACTCCTTCTAGATTTTTTAGGATCACAGAGCATATCAGATCTTTCCCTGGGGAGGTTGGTCTCGATCTCTTTATTGCTCTCACCATTTCTGCTAATGTAAATGGATCATCAATTATATCATCTGTTCCTTCCCTCTTGCTTAACACACCTGGGTGTTGGCTCATTATTCTTTCCCTTCTTCAGACAAATTTTCTGAACTGTGTATTAGTACAAATGACTTGGCCATGACCTCAGCCTTATCCCTACTGGAGACTGCAGTTTCCTCCTCAGATATTATTACTAGATATTCCCATTCCCTTCTATCTCCTCCCCTCCTCTTAATCATTCCCCATATCTCTCCCACAGGTGTTGTTCTTCCTACCTTGTCACAAAAACTCCTCCAACTTGCCCTTTTAGCTTGACGTATAGTTCTTCTCACCACTGCCTGTGCTTTCTTATATTGAACCAAATGCTGCATATTATGGGTTCTTTTAACTAGCCTGAATGCTCTATTTCTGTTTTTTACAGCCTGACAACATTCCTCTGTCCACCATGGTACCAGTTTTCTATTCATCCTATTTTTACTCCTAGGTATAGATCCTTCTGCTGCCATGATAATTGCTGAAGTCACCTGACTGTTTAATTCATCTACATTTCCAGAAATATCAATCTTTGTCAACCCTTCTTCACTCAACTTCTAGAACTTACCCCAATCAGCTTTTTCAAACACCCACTTTGGGGTCTGGCAGAGAAAGCTTGTCAAGGCAGGGTTTAAGTGGACAGGGTAATGAGTGAAAATTAGAAACAGGTGGGTGCAAATGAGGAGACAAGCAGGTAATTGGAAGAAGTTCAAAAAGGAAGGGGGCTGGGCCAGAACCCACATGGCCAGGTGAAAGAAAACAGAAATTAAAGACTGTCGTGATCCAGAGCTACCAGCAGAGGCCCTTCGACCCTGTGTTCAGGCCGGATCCTTAACACACACGCTGTTGGGAGCATTTAATAAGTCATGAGAGATTGTCCCCTCTACCTCCCCCACCTACAACAACCTTAAAGAAAGTATACTTAGGGAATCTGCACTACAGTGCTGCTGCAGTGCTGGGTAAGTATTCAAGAGATTACGACTGTGTGGAAAGGGACAGCTGAAATGCTGTTTGTAATTACTGTTGTTGGCAGAATTTCAGGTGGTGATGAAGAAGTGTACAGGAACTGGTTGAGTGGTGTCACCAACAACCTTGCACTCAACATCAGCAAGATTAAGGAATTGCTGTGGTCTTTAGAAAGGGGAAGTAGAGGGAACACACACCAGTACTCAATGCCTATTCAATCTTTCCCTATAACTCAGGTCTTCAAGTCCTGGCAACATCCTTGTAAATTTTCCCTGGACTCCCTCAATCTTATTGACATCTTTTCTGTAAGGAAGACACTAGAATTGGACACAATACAACAAATTTGGCCTCACCAACATATGGATAAATTTGTAATCTGAAAATAAACCTCTTGGTTTTCTGGTCTCCTTTTTAAATCTACATGTTATAAACATCATTAATATTCATCGTTGGTCTGGTCTTATTCTCATGAGATGTCAAAGTGATATCTGGTGTTCAATCCACAGGTCGTTTACTTTGGTGACAGTATGCGCTCAGATATTTTTCCAGCCCACAGCTACAACAACTGTGAAACAGTTCTGGTCCTGGAGGAGCTGGAAGTTGAAGCCAGTCAACAAGTTACAATGGAAAGGCAAGACTCTCAGCCTCAAGAGAAGAAAGGAAAATATGAAGTAAGTATCTAAAACAATGTAATTATAATTGGTTTGGACAAACAAAGCAAGAAGAGCTGTAGTTTACATTTGATGATTGTGGTTTGGATTTTCCAGTCTGCATCAGAGTAATGGCACTCCCAATGAGCTCAAAGGGATGTATGCCAAAAGAATTAAGCTCTGCTCCCATGCAGATGTATGACATCTACAACAAGCCATGTCAACAAACTGCTTTAGTAGATAATCAAATTGAAACTTCTCAGAAAAGGCAAATCAAGGAGTAAAAGTCAATTTCTTTGAACATTTTTTAAATTTGTTTCATGGGAAGGATGTAATAGAGAAATGGAGGTCATTTAAACGTGAAATTTTAAGGGTACAGGATCTTTATGTTCCTGTTAGGTTGAAAGGAAAGGTTAAAAGTTTGAGAGAGCCTTGGTTTTCAAGGGATATTGGAAACTTATTTCGGAAAAAAAGAGGGATCTACAATAAATATAGGCAGCTTGGAGTTAATGAGGTGCTCCAGGAATATAAAGAATGTAAAAAGAATCTTTAGAAAGGCTAAAGGAAGATACGAGGCTGCTTTGGCAAGTAAGGTGAAAATAAATCCAAAGGGTTTCTACAGTTATATTAATAGCAAAAGGATAGTGAGGGATAAAATTGGTCCCTTAGAGAATCAGAGTGGACGGCTATGTGCAGAGCCAAAAGAGATGGGGGAGATTTTTTAAAAATGCAATCAACAGGAATTCTGCAGATGCTGGAAATTTAAGCAACACACATCAAAATTGCTGGTGAACGCAGCAGGCCAGGCAGCATCTCTAGGAAGAGGTACAGTCGACGTTTCGGGCTGAGACCCTTCGTCAGGACTAACTGGAGGAAGAGTTAGTAAGAGATTTGAGAGGGGGAGGGGGAGATCCAAAAGGAGTCTGCTCTGCCATTCAATCATGGGCTGATCCAATTTTTCCAGTCATCCCCACTCCCCTGCCTTCTCCCCATACCTTTTGATGCCCTGGCGAATCAAGAACCTATCTATCTCTGCCAGAACTGCACCCAATGACTTGACCTCCACAGCCACTCGCGGCAACAAATTCCACAGATTTACCACCCTCTGACTAAAGTAATTTCTCTGCATCGCTGTTCTAAATGGACGTCCTTCAATCATGAAGTCGTGCCCTCTTGTCCTAGACTCCCCTCCCATGGGAAATAAATTCGCCATATCTAATCTTTTAACATTCAAAATGTTTCAATGAGATCTCCCCTAATTCTCCTGAACTACAGGGAATACAGCCCAGGAGCTGCCAGAGATTCCTCATATGGTAACCCTTTCATTCGTGGAATCATTCTCGTGCAACTTCTCTGAACCCTCTCCAATGTCAGTATATCCTTTCTAAAATAACGAGTCCAAAGCTGCACACAATACTCTGTGTGGTCTCATGTTTGGCTTACAGAGCCTCAACATCACATCCCTGCTCTTATATTCTAATACCTCTAGAAATGAATGCCAACATTGCATTCGCCTTCTACACTACCGATTCAATCTGGAGGTTAGCCTTTAGGGTATCCTGCACAAGGACTCCCAAGTCCCTTTGCACCTCTGCATTTTGAATTCTCTCGCCATACAAATAATAGTCTGCCCATTTATTTCTTCCACGCAAAATGCATGACCATACACTTTCCAACATTGTATTTCATTTGCCACTTCTTTGCCTATTCCCCTAAACTATCTAAATCTCTCTGCAGGCTCTCTGTTTCCTCAGCACTACTTGCTCCCCCATCTTTGTAATATCGGGAATTTTAGCCACAAATCCATTAATCCCCATTGTCCAAATCATTGACATACATTGGAAAAAGCAGCGGTCCCAACACTGACCCCTGTGGAACTCCACTGGTAACTGGCAGCTAGCCAGAATAGGATCCCTTTATTCCCACTCTCTGTTTTCTGCTGACCAGCCAATGCTCCACCCATGCTAGTAAATCCCCTGTAATTCCATGGGCTCTTATCATGCTAAGCAGCCTCGTGTGCGGCGCCTTGTCAAAGGCCTTCTGAAAATCCAAGTACATCACATCTCCTTTGTCTATCCTGCTTGTAATTTCCTCAAAAAATTGCAGCAGGTTAATCAGGCGGAATTTTCCTTTTAGGAAACCATGCTGGCTTTGGCCAATCTTGTCATGTGCTTCCAGGTATTCTGTAATCTCATCCCTAACAATCGATTCCAACAACTTCCCAACCACTGATGTCAGGCTAACAGGTCTATATTTTCCTTTCTGCTGCCTCCCACCCTTCTTAAATAGCAGAGTAACATTTGCAATTTTCCAGTCATCCTGTACAATGCCAGAATCTATCGATTCTTGAAAGATTATTGTTAATGCCTCCGCAGTCTCTCCAGCTACTTCCTTCCGAACCTTAAGGTGCATTCCATCAGGTCCAGGAGATTTATCCACCCTCAGACCATTAAGCTTCCTGAGCACCTTCTCAGTCGTAATTTTCACTACACGTGCTTCACTTCCCTGACACTCTTGAATGTCTGGTATACTGCAGATGTATTTCACTGTGAAGACTGATGCAAAATATGCATTCAGCTTCTCTGCTATCTCTGTGTCTCTCATTACAATATCTCCAGCGTCATTTTCTATTGGTCCTATATCTACCCTCAACCCTTTATATACTTTAAAAAGCTTTTAGTATCTTCTTTGATATTAGTCAACATCTTCCTTTCATAGTTCATTTTTCCTTCCTGATGACCTTCTGTAAGTTCTTAAAAGCTTCCCAATCCTCTATCTTCCTACTGGCTTTGGCTTCCTTATATGCCCTCTCTTTCGCTTTTACTTTGGCTCTGACTTCACTTGTCAGCCATGGTAGTGTCCTTCTTCCATTCGAAAATTTCTTCTTATTTGGAATATATCTGTCTTGCACTTCCCTCATTTTTCTCAGGAACTCCAGCCACTGCTGATCTGCTGTCCTTCCTGCTAGTGTCTCTTTCCAGTCAACCTTTGCCAGTACCCCTTTCATACCATTGTAATTTCCTTTATTCCACTGAAATACCGACACATTGGAATTTAGTTTCTCCTTCTCAAATTTCAAAGTGAACTTGATCATATTGTGATCACTGTTCCCTAAGGGTTCCTTAACCTGAAGCTCTCTTATCACCTCCCAGTCATTGCACAACAACTAATCCAGCACAACCGATCCCCTAGTGGGCTCAACAACAAGCTGTTCTAAAAACCCATCCTTTAGACATTCTACAATTTCTCTCTCTTGAGGTCCAGTACTAGCCTGGTTTTCCCAATCCACTTTCATGTTAAAATCACCAACGATTATCATAACATTGCTCTTCTGACAGGCCTTTTCTATCTGCTGCTGTAATTTGTAATCCATATCCTGGCTGCTGTTTGGAGGCTTGTTTACAAATGCCATTAGGGTCCTTTTATGCTTGCCATTTCTTAACTCAACACCTAGAGACTCTACACCTTCTGATCCTATGTCATCTCTTTCTAATGATTTAATATTATTACTTATACACAGGGCCACACCACACCCTCTGCCTACTAACCTATCATTCAAATATACGGTATATCCTTGGACATGTATCTCCTAATGGTAGCCATCCGTTAGCCAAGTTTCGGAGATGGCCACAACATCATATTTGCCAATTTGTGGCTGAATTTCAAGATCGTCCATTTTATTTCTTATGCTGCGTGCATTCAAATACAACACTTTCAGTCCAGTTATTTGTTGCTTTCTGTTTTAACTGCACCGCGCCTCTATTGCTGTGTAACTCATCCTACTAGCTGCGATTATGCCTCATCTCCTGCCTGTCCTTTCTATCATCTCTGTTGCACGCTATCTTTGATTTATTTCTGTTTTCCCCTTCCTCAGCTCTATCACTCCGGTTCCCATCCCCCTGCCAATTTAACCCTCCCTAACAGCTCTATTAAACCTGCCTGCTAAGATATTGGGACCCCATTGGGTTCAGGTGTAACCCGTCCTTTTTGTAAAGGTCGTACCTCCCCCAGAAGATGCTTCAATGATCCAGCAACCCGAAGCCCTGCCCCCTACACCAGTCTCTCAGCTGCACATTAATATGCCTGATCATACTATTCTTCTACTCTTTAGCATGTGGCACAGGCAGCAATCCTGAAATTACTACCCTGGAGGTCCTGCTTTTCAGCTTCCTACCCAACTCCCTGAATTCTCTCTTCAGGACCTCCTCCTTTTTCTACCTATATGATTGGTACCAACGTATACCAAGACTTCTGACTGTTCACCCTCTCCCTTCAGAATACTCTGCACCCAATCCAAGACACCCGTACCCTGACACCTGGGAGGCAACACACCATTCGGGTAATTCTATCAGGCTGACAGAACCTCCTGTCTGTTGCCTCACTATGGAATCCCCATGACTACCTCATTCCTCATCTTCTTCTCTGCCTTCTGCACCACAGAACCAGCCTCAGTGCCAGAGACCTGATCACCGTGGTCGTCCTCTGTCAGGGCTTCCCCCCTCAACAGCATTCAAAATGAGATAACGATTACTGAGGGGAATGGCCACGGGCGTGCTCTCTGCTATCTGAGCTTTTCCCTTCCCTCCCCTTTCAGTCACCCACTTATCTAACTCCTGTAGCCTCGGAGTGACTAACTCCCAGTAGCTCCTATCTATCTCCTGCTCACTTTCCCTAATAAGCTGTAGGTCATCAAGGTGGTTTGAGTATCTCAGGAATTGCTGATCTCCCAGGATTTTCATGCACAACAATCTCTAGAGTTTATAGAGAATGGTGTGAAAAATTTAAAAAATAGTGAGCTGCCAGTTCTAAAAATGCTTCATTAATGAGAGAGGTCAGAGGAGAATGGCCAGACAGGTTCAAGCTGACAGGAAAGTGACAGTACCTCAAATAACCATGTGTTACAATAGTGGTGTGCAGAAGAGCATCTCTGAATGCACAACATGTCGAACATAGAAGAGGATGGGATACACCACAAACATATACTCAGTGGCCACTTTATGAGATAATTCCTGCGCCCAATAAAGAGGTCACTGTGTGTGTATTATGTTAAAACAAAATGCAAATTCTTTTCTGAAGAAATGGCCATCCACACATAAAAAAGTAGATTTTCAAGATCAGCAGGCTGTAGCTTTATCTAAGTAAGTTGTTACAAACTCTTACACTTAATTCAACGGGGTTGAAATATCTTGTGTTTGTTGCAGTGAAACTACTGCTAAAAATTTAATTTTTTGATACTTAACTCATTTTTTTATTGACTGTATCTGAAGAGATATGACTTCTGAAGAGGCACAATATCACTGAATGTCCATTGGATACTTTTTTTTTAATGATAGCGGAGGAGGCCGTTCTGCCCATCGAGTTTTCACTGGATCTCAGAATACTCTCAATCCCCCACTTACTTGTCCGTAGGCTGTTTTTTCTCACATATCCAACAACCCATATCCAAAGCCTCTGTTCTCAAGAAATACTCGCACTCTCTCTTTCTGTCGATTGATGGTGAGTGGGAGCTTGTCAATCCTCAACGCAGCAATGCAGCTGATTGCAACATCGAAAGCTGGTCTCCCGCTCTCGTTCATTGCAGGAATGACCTCTCTCTGCCTCACTACAGAGACAGAGCTTTTTTGAGATTCCAAAGTGTTAGGATGGACGGTAGTTTTTCGATGGACTCTAGATCATGGTCACTTTGGGGCCTTTGCTGTTGCTTGCACGATGGGAGGGGAGTTGATAGTTTTGTTGCTGCTTCCATGTGGGAGGAGGGAAGTCGGGCTTTGGGGTTCTGACATTTCTGTTATTCATTCTGTGGGGTTTTTTTCTGTTTCATAGCTGTCTGTGAAGAGTAAGAATTTCATGTTGTTTACTGTACACATTCTCTGATATTATATTTAGCTATATAACCCTTCTTTCATTCTCATCTTAGATTCCTAGATCATCAAACAGCATAAAAACAGGCCCCTCAGCCCAACATTTCCATGGGTGATTGAGATGCCCCATCCAAGCTAGTCCCATTCACCAGTGTTTGACCCATAAACCTTTTCTGAGTAACACTACACTAAATGCTGGAGGAACTCAGCAGTTCAGGCAGTATCTGTGGAGAAGAATAAAGAGCCAATGTTTCATGTTGAGATCCTTCATCAGAACACCCTACCCATCCATGTTCCTGTCCAACTGATGCTATTGCCTCAACTGCATCCTCTGGCAACTCACACTAAATATATGCTGCACTGTGCACTGAATATATACTGTGTCATTTGTATTGTGCACAAACATAGATAGTGGCGGTGACTAAGACTTTTGCACTGTACTGTAGTAATTTTATGTATTGCACTGTGCTGCTGACGCAAGAAAAAATATTTCACGACATATGTGAAGGACAATAAACTTGATTCTGATATAGGTCTCTATTGTGGACTGAGAGTGGGAAGGGGGCAGGAAGAGGGGAATCATGGTTGGGGAAAGGGGAAGGGAGAGGGGAGGAAGTGTAAAGCACCAGAAACCTATTCTGTAGTGATCAATAAACCAATTTTTGGAATCAAGTGACCTTGCCTGGTGTCTCAGAGTTGGGTGTGTATCTGCACCCATGCCACCCCCTCCCCGTCCCCTGGCACTCCTTCTCTTCCACCTGTTCCACACCCCTCCCGGGGTGCTTCACCTTTGCCATTCCCAACATCCTTTGCTCATGCCAGATATACAAACTTACTCTCCTCACCATGTTAGCAAATGCAATGTATGTATAAATATATGCCTAAGACTTTTGCATAGTACTGTATCATCATTTGTTTAAAAAGATTTCCCCCCAAGTTCGTAGTGAATCATTCCCCTCCCACTTTAAATTTATGCCTTGTAGTGCTTAATTCCCAAACCTGGTAAAAAATAGACTGAGTGTATTCATCCTATCTATACCCCTCATGAATTTATACACCTTGATAAGAGGTGGCAGGGGTAGTAGGATGGAGAGACGTCTCTACCAAGGAAGGTGTAAGGTACTCCTTCCCTCTGCTAGCTTGCAGGTCACCCTTGGTCAAGGTGTAGCACCTGCTTAGCCCCCTGATCAGGGTCTCTTGAAGCTATGGGACCAAGTAGAGGATGGTCGTATCAGCAGCTGGTGCATATCACAAGTTCTGGTTATGTGACCACTGGCACCAGGCAGACAGTCTCTGAAGAGTATTGATAATGGCTGGCGTCACCTGTCTTGTAAAGACACTGGTCAGTAGAAGGCAATGGCAAACCACTTACCTAGAAAGATTTGCCAAGAATAATCATGGTCACCTTGGTCACCATGGTCATATGACGCAGTACATAATGATGATGATACCGTTACCGTGCTGTGTCTCTAAATAAAATAAATAAAAATTAAAGATATAAACTCGATCAAGTTTGTTAAGCGTAAACTCCCACCTACAGAGCCATAATGACTACCTCTGTTTTTGCAAATATGCATTTATCTTATTGCCCACAATTCTCTTTGGTGTCTTACCCAATGCAGATTTACTAGCCTCTGCTTTCCAGGTTTTTCTTTCTGGTTTTCTTACATAAAGGCACAACTCTCACTAAACTCCAGTCCACTGGCAGCTCACCTGTGGTTAGTGAAGGTGCCAATACCCTCAGTGGCCACTTTATTAATTTCTTCCTGTAACTAATAAGTGCCGACTGAGTGTATGCTTGTGGTCTTCTGCTGCTGTAGCCCATCCACTTCAAGGTTTGATTTGATGTGCAGAGATGCTCTTTTGCACATCACTGTTGTAATGTGTGGTTAATTTGAGTTACTGTCACTTTCCTGTCAGCTTGAACCAGTCTGGCCAATCTCCTTTGACCTCACTCCTTTTTGCCCTTTTTCCCACAGAACTTCCACTCACTGGATTTTGATTTTTTGCTTTTTAAACATAGAAAATAGGTGCAGGAGTAGGCCATTCGGACCTTAGAGCCTGCACCGCCATTTATTATGATCATGGCTGATCATCCAACTCAGAACCCTGCACCAGCCTTCCCTCCATACCCCCTGATCCCCGTAGCCACAAATGCCATATCTAACTCCCTCTTAAATATAGCCAATGAACCGGCCTCAACTGTTTCCTGTGGTAGAGAATTCCACAGATTCACCACTCTCTGTGTGAAGAAGTTTTTCCTAATCTCAGTCCTATAAGGCTTCCCCTTTATCCTCAAACTGTGACCCCTCATTCTGGACTTCCCCAACATTGGGAACAATCTTCCTGCATCTAGCCTGTCCAATCCCTTTAGGATTTTATACGTTTCAATCAGATCCCCCTCAATCTTCTAAATTCCAACGAGTACAAGCCTAGTTCATCCAGTCTTTCTTCATATGAAAGTCCTGCCATCCCAGGAATCAATCTGGTGAACCTTCTTTGTACTCCCTCTATGGCAAGGATGTCTTTCCTCAGATTAGGGGACCAAAACTGCACACAATACTCCAGGCTTGGTCTCACCAAGGCCTTGTACAACTGCAGTAGTACCTCCCTGCTCCTGTACTCGAATCCTCTCGCTATAAATGCCAGCATACCATTCGCCTTTTTCACCGCCTGCTGTACCTGCATGCCCACTTTCAATGACTGGTGTATAATGACACCCCGGTCTCATTGCACCTCCCCTTTTCCTAATCGGCCACCATTCAGATAATAATCTGTTTTCCTATTTTTGCCACCAAAGTGGATAACTTCACATTTATCCACATTAAATTGCATCTGCCATGAATTTGCCCACTCACCCAAGCTATCCAAGTCACCCTGCATCCTCTTAGCATCCTCCTCACAGCTAACACTGCCGCCCAGCTTCGTGTCATCCGCAAACTTGGAGATGCTGCATTTAATTCCCTCATCCAAGTCATTAATATATATTGTAAACAACTGGGGTCCCAGCACTGAGCTTTGCAGTACCCCACTAGTTACTGCCTGCCATTCTGAAAAGGTCCCGTTTATTCCCACTCTTTGCTTCCTGTCTGCTAACCAACTCTCCACCCACACCAATACCTTACCCGCAATACCGTGTGCTTTAAGTTTGCACACTAATCTCCTGTGTGGGACCTTGTCAAAAACCTTTTGAAAATCCTTTCTTTTCTTTTTCAATCTTTTTATTAATTTCAAAATATAGAAACAAAACATAGCAATAATACAGATAATATGAGATGTATTGTTACATTTAAAAAAAGAGTAATTGCAAAACCAAATAGTGGAAATTACCAAAACTCCCATACATGTAGAACTGATCACGGATAATATAAAGCAAAAAAAAAGGAAAAAGACGAAATAAAGAAAAAAAAACCCATCCCAAAAGAAAAGAAAAAAAAACTAAACTAAACTAAAAGACTTGGGCAAAACTAACAACTTAAAAATGGAAAAGAAGAAAACCTCAGCGTCGACGCCTCCACTCCCCTCCAACAACAGTACAGAGAAATAAAACCAGTTTGGAAATGATCAAATTACATCAAATGAAAATGCTGAATAAATGGCCTCCAAATTTTTTCAAACTTAATAGAAGAGTCATAAACTGCACTTCTAATTTTCTCCAAATTCAGACACACCATAGTTTGTGAAAACCAATGAAATACTGTAGGAGGGTTGATCTCTTTCCAATTCAACAAGATGGACCTTCTAGCTATTAAAGTAAGAAATGCAATCATCCTTCGTGATGAAGAGGTTAAATTATTTGAGTCTATCATTGGTAATCCAAAGATAGCAGTAATTGGATGAGGTTGTAAGTCCAGATTTAGGACCGTTGAAATAATATCAAAAATATCTTTCCAATATTTCTCCAAGGGACATGACCAAAACATGTGAGTTAAAGAAGCAATCTCAGACTGGCATCTGTCACATATTGGATTAATATAAGAGTAATAACGAGATAGTTTATCTTTGGACATATGAGCCCTGTGAACTACTTTAAACTGTATCAACCTATGCTTAGCACATACAGAGGATGAATTCACCAGCTGAAGAATTTTTTCCCATTTTTCAGTCGGTATATTAATCTCAAGTTCTCTTTCCCAGTCAGCTTTAATTTTATTAGAGGCATCAGGACATAAATTCAAATATACCACATCCACTGGTTCTCCCCTATCCACTCTACTAGTTACATACTCAAAAAATTCTATGAGATTCGTCAGACATGATTTTCCTTTCACAAATCCATGCTGACTTTGTCCAATGATTTCACCGCTTTCCAAATGTGCTGTTATCACATCTTTGATAACTGACTCCAGCAGTTTCCCCACCACTGACGTTAGGCTAACCGGTCTATAATTCCCCGGTTTCTCTCTCCCTCCTTTTTTAAAAAGTGGGGTTACATTAGCCACCCTCCAATCCTCAGGAACTAGTCCAGAATCTAACGAGTTTTGAAAAATTATCACTAATGCATCCACTATTTCTTGGGCTACTTCCTTAAGCTCTCTGAGATGCAGACCATCTGGCCCTGGGGATTTATCTGCCTTTAATCCCTTCAATTTACCTAACACCACTTCCCTACTAACATGTATTTCGCTCAGTTCCTCCATCTCACTGGACCCTCTGTTCCCTACTATTTCTGGAAGATTATTTATGTCCTCCTTAGTGAAGACAGAACCAAAGTAATTATTCAATTGGTCTGCCCTGTCCTTGCTCCCCATAATCAATTCACCTGTTTCTGTCTGTAGGGGACCTACATTTGTCTTTACCAGTCTTTTCCTTTTTACGTATCTATAAAAGCTTTTACAGTCAGTTTTTATGTTCCCTGCCAGTTTTCTCTCATAATCTTTTTTTCCCCTTCCTAATTAAGCCCTTTGTCCTCCTCTGCTGAACTCTGAATTTCTCCCAGTCCTCAGGTGAGCCACTTTTTCTGGCTAATTTGTATGCTTCTTCTTTGGAATTGATACTATCCCTAATTTCTCTTGTCAGCCACGGGTGCACTACCTTCCTTGATTTATTCTTTTGCCAAACTGGGATGAACAATTGTTGTAGTTCATCCATGCAATCTTTAAATGCTTGCCATTGCATATCCACCGTCAATCCTTTAAGTGCCATTTGCCAGTCTATCTTAGCTAATTCACGACTCATACCTTCAAAGTTACCCCTCTAGTTTAAAGTCACCTCAGTAGCCCTCGCTAATCTCCCTGTCAGGATATTGGTCCCCCTAGGATTCAAGTGTAACCCGTCCTTTTTGTACAGGTCACGCCTGCGCCAAAAGAGGTCCCAATGATCCAAAAACTTGAATCCCTGCCTCCTGCTCCAATCCCTCAGCCACGCATTTATCCTCCACCTCATCGCATTCCTACTCTCACTGTCACGTGGCACAGGCAGTAATCCCGAGATTACTACCTTTGCAGTCCTTTTTTGTACAATTCTCTATAAACTCTAGAGACTGTTGTGTGTGAAAATCCCAGGAATTCAGTTTCTGAGATATTCAAACCACCCTGTCTGGCACCAGCAATCATTTCAATGCCAAAGTCACTTAGATCACGTGATCACATTTCTTCCCTGTAATGACTTTTGGTCTGAACAAGAACTGAGCCTCTTCATCATGTCTGCATGCTTTTATGCATTGAGTTGCTGCCACATGATTGGCTGATTAGATAGTTGTATTAATGAACAGGTGTACCAAATAAAGTGGCTACACGATTTTTTCTCTTATCTCCCTTCACCTACACTGGAGATAATTTGCAGTAGTCATTTAAACTATCAACCAGCACATCTTTGGGATTTGGGAGAAAACAAGCCCCAAACGGAAATCTACACTGTCACAGAAATAACTTGCAAATTCCACTAGTCAGCACTGGAAGCTTGGATCTAACCTCGATTGCTGGGGCTGTGAGTTTGTAGCACTAGCTCCAACACCACCACATCACCCTTTATTTTCCTTATTTAAAGATTACTTGTCACATGTACTTCGAGACTTCTAAACATACAGTGAAATGCAACATTTTGTGCCAATGACCAACACAGTCCAAGGATGTGCTGGCGGCAGCTTGCGAATGTCGCCATGCTTCTAGCACTAACATAGCATCCCCACAGCTCACTGACCCTAACCTGTACAACTTTGGAATGTGGGAGAAAATCATTGTTGTCAATAGAATACTTATTTATTGATTTGGAAATACAGTACGGTAATAGGCCCTTCTGGCCCAATCAGCCTATGCCGCACATTTACACTCATGACCAATTAACCTACTAATCGTCTTTTGGAATGTGGGAGGAAATCGGAGCACTCAGGGGAAACGCACACAATCACAGGGAGAATGTACAAACTCCTTACAGATAAACCTCCATCAGTGATTGCTAGCGCTGTAAAGCAATTGGGCTAATTATAACACTACTGTGCCATTCAATATCTTACTTGCAAATATTGGAATCTGCTGTCAGGATACAGGCTACAGATAAAGAGTGCCAACAGCTTCAATGTCAGTTATCTGCAAAATCAAGGCTAGTAACAGTGACTCTATTTATTCTCAATGCAGCAGATGTGCATTAACTTTGCTGCAAGCCAAGTATATTATTTTGGCCATGTTATACAAGGTATAATTCTGGTAAAATAATCCTTCCAAAGCTAACATACTTTATTTAGAAGAATTTTGTATGTTGACGTTAGCCTAAACTATCCAAGCTTAATTTTCAACCGCATGTGAATTAATGTTGCCTTTCTTATAAACAAATTCCCTCTACGTCACTGAAGCTTTACTTTATCCCTGAAGTGTAGTCTGCACGTTGAGGAGGAAGAAAGTTTGTTTGTGAAAGAATCAACTGAATTTGACCAATATATTCAGCATCTAGTAGCAAAATCTGACATAACACATTCATAAAAGTATTTCTTTTTAAATCTCAAGTAACACACACAATACTCAGCAGGTCAGGCAACATTTATAGAAATTAATACACACTCAACATTTTGGGCCTACACTCTTCATCAGCCTAAAATGTCAACTGATTATTCCTTTCCATAGGCACTGCCTGAACTGCTGAGTTCCTCCAGCATTTTGTGTGTGTGTGTGTTTGTTATTTGAATTTGCAGCATCTGCAGACTTTTATGTTTAAAGTGTTGTTTGATATGATATTTTTGAGTATAGATATCTGGTTCTGAGGAAGCACAGTATTTTTGGGCCTTTTTTTCTCTGATCTTGCAGTTTATGTAAACATTAGCAACCCCATATTAACATGTGAAGTGTAAGAATGAGTACTTTCTAACATTTCTTCCCATACTAATATCAGGTAAAGTGGAATTGCTGGCCATTCATTTAATTGAAGTCTGTGACGCCTTCCTCTACATTCCATTTAACTGCACAAAAACACCAAGTATACTTCAAACCGTGACTTTGAAAAAGATGTGCATGTTCCTTTAAAAGCAGCATGTTTGTACGTTCGCCCTGTGCCACATGGATTTCCTTCGGGTGCTCCGGTTACCTCCCACTTCCCAAAGATGTCAAGTCAAGTCAAATTTATTGTCATTTAATTATGTACATGTAGGCTGTCAAACGAGACAATGTTTCTCCAGATCAGGATGCAAAGCACAGTTGTACACATAACACACAATAACCCGTGAAAGCAAGGATAAAATCTACAGATAAATTATGCATAAATAAACAAAGCAAAGTGCATAAATTAAATACTGTAAAGTACAGAACAGATTAACCAGTGACACTTCGAATGTGATGCGGCCGGGAGTTCAGAAACCTAATGGCCTGAGGGAAGAAACTGTTTCCCATCCTGACCGTTCTTGTTTTTATGCATCGGAGTCTCCTTCCTGATGGTAGAAAGTCAAAGAGGACGCTAGTTAGGTTTAATAAATTTTGGTCATGCTACACTTGCGACAGACGCATGAGAACACTTGTGGGCTGCCCCCCAGCACATCTTAAAGTCGTTTACACATGACAATATATTTCACTGTATGTTTCAATGAAGCTAGTCTAATATATAATTTATATGGCATGATCAAAACCCTTGGCCTGGCAGAGAAATGTGATTTATTTAAACTGCCTTCATTCTTAATAAGGTGCAATTGATTATTCCCAGCTGTGGGAAGGTTACATTCTCAGAAAATGACACAAACATTATGGCAACAGAAGCAGCTGCGAACTGAAATAAATGAGCTAGTACAATGATAAAACAACTTCAGAAAGCACGCTACAGGAAGAAATTGTTTTCGACCCAATCCTTTCGAAGACCTTCTGCAATATGCCCTTGTTTCTAGCCTGTTATAATGTTAGATAAGCATTATATACAGTAACATGCAAAAGTTTGGGCACCCCTGGTCAAAATTTCTGTTGCTGTGAATAGTTAAAGTGAGGAGAAGATGAACTGATCTCCAAAAGTCATAAAGTTAAAGATGAAACATTCTTTTCAACATTTTAAGCAAGATTAGTATATTATTTTTGTTTTGTACAATTTTAGAGTGAAAAAAGGAAAGGAGCACCGTGCAAAAGTTTGGGTAATCCAAGAGATTTGAGCTCTCAGATAACTTTTACCAAGGTCTCAGACCTTAATTAGCTTGTTAGGGCTATGGCTTGTTCACAGTCATCGTTAGGAAAGGCCAGGTGATGCAAATTTCAAAGCTTTATAAATACCCTGACTCATCAAACCTCATTCCAACAATCAGCAGCCATGGACTCCTCTAAGCAGCTACCTAGCACTCTGATAATTAAAATAAATGACGCCCACAAAGCAGGAGAAGGCTATAAGAAGATAGCAAAGCGTTTTCAGGTAGCCATTTCCTCAGTTCGTAATGTAATTAAGAAATGGCAGTTAACAGGAATGGTGGAGGTCAAGTTGAGGTCTGGAAGACCAAGAAAATCTTTCAAGAGAACTGCTCATAGGATTGCTAGAAAGGCAAATCAAAAACCCCCGCATGACTGCAAAAGACCTTCAGCAAGATTTAGCAGACTCTGGAGTGGTGGTGCACTGTTCTACTGTGCGGTGACACCTGCACAAATATGACCTTCATGGAAGAGTCATCAGAAGAAAACTTTTCCTGCGTCCTCACCACAAAATTCAGTGTCAGAAGTTTGCAAAGGAACATCTAAACAAGCCTGATGCATTTTGGAAACAAGTCCTGTGAACTGATGAAGTTAAAGTAGAACTTTTTTGGCTGCAATGAGCAAAGGTATGTTTGGATAAAAAAGGGTGTAGAATTTCATGAAAAAAGACCTCTCCAACTGTTAAGCACGGGGGTGGATCGATCATGCTTTGGGCTTGTGTTGCAGCCAGTGGCACGGGGAACGTTTCACTGGTAGAGGGAAGAATTAAGTACCAGCAAATTCTGGAAGCAAACATCACACCATCTGTAAAAAAGCTGAAGATGAAAAGAGGATGGCTTCTACAACAGGATAATGATCCTAAACACACCTCAAAATCCACAATGGACTACCTCAAGAGGCGCAAGCTGACGGTTTTGCCACGGCCCTCACAGTCCCCTGACCTAAACATCATCGAAAATCTGTGCATAGACCTCAAAAGAGCAGTGCTTGCAAGACGGCCCAAGAATCTCACAGAACTAGAAGCCTCTTGCAAGGGAGAATGGGTGAAATTCCCCTAAACAAAAATCGAAAGACTCTTAGCTGGCAACAGAAAGCATTTACAAGCTGTGATACTTGCCAAAGGGGGTGTTACTAAGTACTGACCATGCAGGGTGCCCAAATTTTTGCTTCAGGCCCTTTTCCTTTTTTGTTGTTTTGAAACTGTTAAAGATGGAAATAAAAAATTAACTGCTTTTTGGAAATCAGGTCATCTTTTTCTTGCTTAGCTATTCACAGTAACAGACATTTTGACCAGGGGTGCCCAAACTTTTGCTTGCCCCTGTACCTTCCTATTTTCCCATGCTTCAGAGTGATGGAGAACATAGAAATAATAATCAGGTGCCAATACATTTTTGTATGATTGTATTGAATTCCATAGGGAGTGTGTAAGTGGTTTTGCTTAATTCAGTCCTTGAGGTGTCTTTCAGCGGTCCCCAACCACCGGGCCGCAGACCATGCACTACCGGGCCGCGAGGAAACGATATGATTTGGCAATATGAGTCAGCTGCACCTTTCCTCATTCCCTGTCACGCACTATTGAGCTTGAACACACGGAGGTCATTACCCGCACGTCATCCATGTCAGCGCGGGAAGGAGAGCAAATCCTCGAGCTTGAAAATGACGGTGGGCTGAAAAGTATGTTTGACATAACATCTCTGCCGGCATTCTGGATCAAAGTCAAGGCTAAATATCCTGAAATAGCCACGAAAGCACTGAAAACATTGCTTCCATTTTCAACATATCTCTGCAATGAATGCAACTAAAACTAAATTGTGGAATAGACTGGACATAAGGAACCCCCTTTGAGTATCACTGTCTCCCATCACCCCTCGATAGGACCGTGTTGTTGCAGGGAAACAAGCCCTGGGCTCGCACTGATTCAGCGATATTGGTGTGTTGCAATGATTTTATATGTTCATACGGGGAAAATATGTGCTGTGTGTTTAATATCCAAACATTACTTAAAATGTTATGATGCTATTGACTTATATAACCATATATCAATTACAGCACGGAAACAGGCCATCTCTGCCCTTCTAGTCCATGCCGAACGCGACTCTCACCTAGTCCCACCGACCTGCACTCAGCCCATAACCCTCCATTCCTTTCCTGTCCATATACTGATCCAATTTTTTTTTTAAATGATGATATCAAACCTGCCTCTACCACTTCTACTGGCAGTTCGTTCAACACTTACTTCAAGCTCCCCTGTCCTCCCCTGATAATTGACTTATCGCTATATTCATGCGAGGAAAATATGCCCTGTGTGTTTAATATTAAATTCGTTAGATAAACTCTTTTAGAAACGAAATTGAGTTTATTAGCCACTTATCACCTATATTCTGGTTGTGATTAACACCCCCCCCCCCCGGAACAGAATCACTAAAAACGGTTTGTAGAAAAAAATTGACACGTACACGCATGTGCAAGTCACGCATGCTCACTGGTAAACCCAATGTATTTGACTGCTACTCTTGTCCGTGGGCAACCCTACCCCCCCCCACCCCCCCGCCTGGTCGGCTGGTCCGCAGTGCGAGAAAGGTTGGGGACCCCTGCTTTATAGCAATACTTTATCACTTTTATAACATCCAGAACTATAAACTAGGAAGTGGAATTTATTTTTACTTTTGCAGTGAACGTATTATTTAACTGCCATATAAAATATTTCTTAAGTCTACCACTTGTAATGTCTTTTTACCATATCTGAGTACAGTTCTGAATTATGTAACTCCAAAGAAAAGACTGTCAAATGTCAAACTTAAAGTAAATTTCTTATCAAAGTATGTACCATATACAGCATACACATATGTGTATCAAAGGAGGTGTGGGCCCCTCCTTCCCTCCACTAGCCTGCAAGTCATCCTTGGGCAAAGTGTAGTATGTGCTTAGCAACCCCTCCCCCCCGCCCGATCAATGTCACATGAAGCCATGGGAGTAGGTGGTGGATGGTCGTATGAGCAGCTTGTGCATATCACAAATTCTGGTTATGTAACCACTGATACCAGGCAGACAATCTCTGAAGAGTATCGATAATGGCTGGGGTCACCCGTCTTGTAGAGGCACTGCCCAGAAGAAGGCAATGGTAAACCACTTCTATAGGAAAATTTGCCAAGAACAATTGTGGTCATCGACCATGATCATCCACATCATGCGACACAGCACATAATGATGATGGCAAACAGTTTACTCACAAATACAATTTTTAAAGTAATCCAATATTTTGGTGAGGGAGAAAGGTCAAAATGTGGCAGCCATCCTTCAAAGAGCAAAGTAAATTTATTACTGAAGTATGTGTATGTCACCATACACTGTGCTGAGATTTATTTTCATGCATGCGTTCACAGTAGAACAAGGAAACACAATAGAATCAATGAAAACTACACACAAAGGCTGACAAACAACCAACATGCAAAAGATAAGCTATGCAATTACAAAAAAAATAATAATAGTAACACTTGCAAAATGCTGGAGGAACTCAGCAGGTCAGGCAGCATCTATGGAAATAAGTAAACAGTCAATGTTTTGGGCTGAGACCTTTCATTATGAAAGGTCTTCTCCTGACCTCCAAACCGTCTTCTCCTGAGCTCCTCGAGCATCTTGTGGGTGTTGCTTGGATTTCCAGCATCTGCAGATTTTCTTGTATTTCACAATCAGGTTTAATATCATTAACGTATGTTACTAAGAAAATGAATCTCAGGGTAGTACAGTGCATATAAAAAGTGTTCAGCCCTCTTGGAAGTTTTCATGTTTTATGTTTTACTACATTGAATCACAGTGGATTTAGTTTGGCTTTTTTTGACACTGATAAACAGGAAAGCACTCTTTTGTGTCAAAGTGGAAACAGATCCCTACAAAGTGATCTCAATTAATTACAAATATAAAACACAAAATAATTGATTGCATAAGTATTCACCTCCTTCAAGTCAGTATTTATTAAATGCACCTTTGACAGCAATTATAGCCTTGAGTCTTTGTGGATAGGTCTCAAGTTTGCACATCTGGTCACTGCAATTTTTCCCCATTCTTATTTACAAAACTGCTCAAGCTCTATCAGATTGCATGGGGATCATGAGTGAACAGCCCTTTTCAAGTCCAGCCACAAATTTTCAATACAATTGAGATCTGGGCTCTGAATTGGCCATTCCAGGACATTAACTTTATTGTTTTTAAGCCATTCCTGTATAGTTTTGGCTTGATACTTGGGGTCATTGTCTTGCTGGAAAACAAATCTTCTCCCAAGTCACATTTCTCTTGCAGACTGCATCAGGTTTTCCTCCTGGATTTCTCTTTATTTTGCTGCATTCATTTTACCCTCTCCTTCACAAACCTTCCAGGGCCTGCTGCAGTGAAGCATCCCCACAGCATGATGCAGCCAACACCGTGCTTAATGGACGGTGTGTTTTTGATTATGTGCAGTGTTTAGTCTGATGGTCAAAAAGCTTAATTTTGGTTTCATCAGACCATAGAACCTTCTTCCAGCTGACTTCAGAGTGTCCCACATGCCTTCTGGCAAACTCTAGCTGAGATTTCTTATGAGCTTTTTTCAATAGTGGCTTTCTCTTTGTCACTCTCCCATAAAGCTGTAACTGGTGAAGCACCCAGGCAACAGTTGTTGTGTGTGCAGTCTCTCCCATCTCAGCCACTGAAGCTTGGAACACCTCCAGAATTGTCATAGGTCTCTGGTGGCCTCTCTAGTCTGCTTCTTACATGGTCATTCAATTTTGGGGGACGGCCTGCTCTAGGCAGATTTACACCTGTGCCATATTCTTTCCATTTCTTAATGATTGACTTAACTGTACTCCAAGGGATATTCAGTGACTTGGAAGTTTTCTTGTATCCTTTTCCTGACTTGTACTTTTCAATAACCTTTTCGCAGAGATGCTTGGAGTGTTCTTTTGTCTTCATGATGTAGTTTTTGCCAGGAAACTGACCCACCAGCAGTTGGACCTTCCAGATACAGGTGTATTTTTACTACAATCAATTGAAACACCTTGAATGCACACAAGTCTCCAAAAACAGATCTCTATTAAACTAATTAGGTGACTTCCAAAACCAATTGGCTGCACCAGTGATGATTTTGTGTATTATATTAAAGGGGGTGAGTGCTTCTGTAAACAATTAGAGGATAGAATATATAAATCTACAGCACATTACAGGCCCTTCGGCCCACAATGTTGTGCCGACCATGTAACCTACTCTAGAAACTGCCTAGAATTTCCCAACCACATAGCCCTCTATTTTTCTAAGCTCCATGTACCTATTGAAGAGTCTCTTAAAAGACCTTATTGTATCCACCTCTACCACCATCGCTGGCAGTGCATCCATACGGCCACCGCTCGCTGTGTGAAAAACTTACCTCTGACATTTCCCTTGTACCTACTTCCAAGCACCTCAAAACTATGCCCCCTCGCATTAGCCATTTCAGCCCTGGGAAAAAACCCTCTGGCACAGAGTCTGGCCCTGTGGCTCAAAAGGGTAGGGAAAGGAAGAGGATGGCAGCAGTGATAGGGGACTCTATAGTTAGGGGGTCAGACAGGCGATTCTGTGGACGCAGGAAAGAAACACAGATGATAGTTTGCCTCCCAGATGCCAGGGTCCGGGATGTTTCTGATAGCGTCCACGATATCTTGAAGTGTGAATGAGAACAGGCAGAGGTCGTGGTACATATTGGTACCAATGACATAGGTAGGAAAAGGGAGGAGGTCCTGAAAACAGACTACTGAGTTAGGAAGGAAGTTGAGAAGCAGGACCATAAAGGTAGTAATCTCGGGATTACTGCCTATGCCATGTGACAGTGAGTATAGGAATAGAGTGGGGTAGATGATAAATGTATAGCTGAGGGATTGGAGCAGGGGGCGGGGATTCAAATGTCTGGATCATTGGGACCTCTTCTGGGGCAGATGTGATCTATAGAAAAAGGATGGGTTGCACTTGAATCTGAGGGGGACCAATATCCTGTCTGGGAGGTTCGCAAAGGGGAGAGTTTAAACTTGAATTGCTGGGGTTTGGGAACCGAACTGAAGTGACTGAGGAAAGGGAGGTTGGCTCACAAATAGAGAAAGCTTGGAGACAATGCGAAAGGGAGGATAGGCAGGTGATAGAGAAGGGACGCACTCAGACCGATGGTTTGAGATGTGTCTATTTTAATACGAGGAGTATTATGAATAAAGCGGATGAGCTTAGAGCGTGGATCAGCACTTGGAGCTATGATCTTGTGGCCATTACAGAGACTTGGATGGTGCAGGGGCAGGAATGGTTACTTAGAGAGCCAGGCTTTAGGTGTTTCAGAAAGGACAGGGAGGGAGGCAAAAGAGGTGGGGGCATGGCACTGTTGATCAGAGATAGTGTCACGGCTGCAGAAAAGGAGGAAGTCATGGAGGGGATGTCTATGGAGTCTCTGTGGGTGGAAGTTAAGAGTAGGAAGGAGTCAATAACTCTACTGGGTGTTTTTTATAGACCACCCAATAGTAACAGGGACATCGAGGAGCAGATAGGGAGACAGATTCTGGAAAGGAGTAATAATAACAGAGTTGTTGTGGAGGGAGTTTTAATTTCCCAAATATTGTTTGGCATCTCCCAAGAGTGAGGGGTTTAGATGGGCTGGAGTTTAAGTGTGTTCAGGAAGGTTTCTTAACACAATATGTAGATAAGCCTACAAGAGGAGAGGCTGGTATTGGGAAATGAACCTGGTCAGGTATCAGGTCTCTGAGTGAGAGAGCATTTTGGAGATAGTGATCACAATTCTATCTCCTTTACCATAGCATTGGCAAGGGATAAGAACAGAAGAGTTAGGGAAATGTTTAATTGGAGTAAGGGGAAATATGAGGCTATCAGGCAGGTACTTGGAAGCATAAATTAGAAATATGTTCTCAGGGAAACGTACGGAAGAAATGTGACAAATGTTCAGGGGATATTTGTGTGGGGTTCTGCATAGATACGTTCCAATGAGACAGGGAAAAGATGGTAGGGTACAAGAACCGTGGTGTACAAAGGCTGTTGTAAATTTAGTCAAGAAGGAAAGAAGAGCTTACGAAAGCTTTGAAAAACTAGGTAATGATAGATATCTAGAAGATTATAAGACGAGCAGGAAGGATCTTAAGAATGAAATTAGGAGAGCCAGAAGGGGCCATGAGAAGACCTTGGCGGACAGGATTAAGGAAAACCCCAAGATATTCTACAAGTATATGAAGAGCAAGAGGATAAGATGTGAGAGAATAGGACCAATCAAATATGACAGTGGAAAAGTGTGTATGGAACCAGAGGAGATGGCAGAGGTACTTAATGAATACTTTGCTTCAGTGTTCACTACGGAAAAGATCTTGGTGATTGTAGGGATGATTTGCAGCAGACTGAAAAGCTTGAGCTTGTAAGTATTAAGGAAGAGCATGTGCTGGACTTTTTGGAAAGCATCAAGTTGGATAAGTCACCGGGACTGGACGGGATGTACCCCGGGCTACTGTGGGAAACGAGGGAGGAGATTGCTGAGCCTCTGGCGATGATCTTTGCATCATCAATGAGGACGGGAGCAGTTCCAGAGGATTGGAGGGTTGCAGATGTTGTTCCCTTATTCAAGAAAGGGAGTAGGGATAGCCCAGGAAATTATAGACCAGTGAGGCTTACTTCAGTAAGTTGATGGAAAAGATCCTGAGAGGCAGGATTTATGAATATTTGGAGAGGCATAATATGATTAGGAATAGTCAGCATGGCTTGGTCAAAGGCAGATCTTGCCTTATGAGCCTGATTGAATATTTGGAGGATGTGACTAAACACGTTGATGAAGGTAGAGCCGTAGATTTAGTGCGTATGAATTTCAGCAAGGCATTTGATAAGGTACCCCGTGTAAGGCTTATTGAGAAAGTAAGGAGGCATGGGATCCAAAGGAACATAGCTTTGTGGGTCCAGAACTGGCTTACCCACAGAAGGCAAAGAGTGGTTGTAGATGGGTCATGTTCTGCATGGAGGCCGGTGACCAGTAGTGTGCCTCAGAGATCTGTTCTGGGACCCCTACTCTTTGTGATTTTTATAAATGACCTGGATGAGGAAGTGGAGGGATGGGTTAGTAAATTTGCTGATGACACAAAGGTTGGGGATGTTGTCAATAGTGTGGAGGGCTGTCAGAGGTTACAGCGGGATATTGATGAGATGCAAAACTGAGAAATGGCAGATGGAATTCAACCCAGATAAGTGTGAGGTGGTTCATATTGGTCGGTCAAATATGATGGCAGAATATAGCATTAATGGCAAGACTCTTGGCAGTGTGGAGGATCACAGGGATCTTGGAGTCCGAGTCCATAGGACGCTCAAAGCAGCTGTGCAGGTTGACTCTGTGGTTAAGAAGGCATACAGTGCATTGGCCTTCATCAATCATGGGATTCAATTTGAGCCAAGAGGTAATGTTGCAGTTATATAGGACCCTGGTCAGATCCCATTTGGAGTACTGTGCTCAATTCTGGTCACCTCACTACAGGAGGGACGTGGAAACCATAGAAAGGGTGCAGAGGAGATTTACAAGGATATTGCTTGGATTAGGGAGCATGCCTTATGAGAATAGGTTGAGTGAACTTGGCCTTTTCTCCTTGGAGCAACGGAGTTTGAGAGGTGACCTGACAGAGGTGTACAAGATAATGAGAGGCATTGATCATGTGGATAATCAGAGGCTTTTTCCTGGGGCTGAAATGGCTAGCATAAGAGGGGATAGTTTTAAGGTGGTTGAAGTAAGTACAGAGGAGATGTCAGGGGTAAGTTTTTTTACATAGAGAGTGGTGAGTGCATGGAATGGGCTGCCAGCAGCAGTAGTGGAGGTGGAAACGATAGGGGCTTTAAGAGACTCCTGGACAGATACATGTTGCTTAGAAAAATCGAGGGCTATGGGTAAGCCTCAGTAGTTCTTAGGTAAGGACATGTTCGGCACAGCTTTGTGGACTGAAGGCCCTGTATTGTGTTGTAGGTTTTCTATGTTATCCACACAATCAATGCCTCTCATCATCTTATGCACCTCTATCAGGTGAACTCTCATCCTCTGTTGCTCCAAGGAGTAAAGGCCGAGTTCTCTCAACCTATTCTCATAAGGCATGCTCCCCAATCCAGGCGACATCCTTGTAAATCTCCTCTGCACTCTTTCTATAGTATCCACATCCTTCCTGTGGTGAGGTGACCAGAAATGAACACAGTACTCCAAGTGGGGTCCAACTACAGTCTTATATAGCTGTAACATTATTTTGTGTTTTATGTTTGTAATTAATTTAGATCACGTAGAGATCTGTTTTCACTTTGACACAAAAGAGTCTTTCTCTGTTGATCGGTGTCAAAAAAAGCCAAACTAAATCCACTGTAATTCAATGTTGTAAAACAATAAAACATGAAAAGTTACAGGGGGGTGGTGAGTAAGTAATTCAAATAGCAAAGCATGAGAATATTTGATGATTCCCTTTGGAGCTGTATGCAAATAGTCACCATTTTTCAGTGCTATCTTTATAATTAAACGATTGATTTATTTGTTGCTGATAGATAGATAAATAACTAAAGCATACTGTGAATAGCTGTAAGTCATTCACTCTGTTATCTTGTTCGCAGGGCACGAGACAGAGTACGTGGCCAGTGGTGTCTGAGCAGTGGGGCTCCTACTTTGTGGATGGTGTCACAGGGCTCGAGGGTGAAGGTGAAACCCAGGTTCACACATGGTGCAGCAGCAACATTAACACTTACAGCACCATCGCCATTCCCAGCCTGCAGGCCATCGCAGGTAAGAAACAATATGACAGAAAATAGAGATAGGAGCTGCTACACACACTGGAGGAACTCGCCAATTTATTTAGATTAACAACACAGTAACTGGCTACACCACCCATGTGATCAGTTAACCTACTAACCTGCACATTTTTGGACTGTGGGGCCCCCAGAGGAAACCCACACGTACAAGCCCCTTATGGACAGCGGTGGGAATTGAACCCCGATTGCTGGTGCTGTAATAGTTACCACTACATTACTCTGCCACCCCAGTGTACTAAGATAGATGTATAAATATTAATTTAAGGCATCCGTTAGTCTTGTGAGACCATGGATCTGTGCCTGGAAAGTCTTCAATCTCCAGGGCGTAGGCCTGGGCAAAGTTGTATGGAAGACTTGCCCATGTTACAAGTCTCCCCTCTCCATGCCACCAATGTTGTCCAAGGGAAGGGCAAGGGCCGATACAGCTTGGCACCGGTGTCGTCGCAGAGCAATGTGTGGTTAAGTGCCTTTCTCACGGACACAACACGTTCCCTCGGCTGGGTCTCGAAATCGTGAGCTTCAGGTCGCTAGTCGAATGCCTTAACCATTTGGCCACATGCCCACACTGTGTGCATATATAATTGAACCTGGGTCACTGGCACTGTAATAGCAAGCATCTGTGGAAATGAATAAACAATCACTGTTTCGTGCCACAACATCGACAATTCCTTCCCCCACCCCTCCCCCATGTAACCCACCGAGTTCCTCCAGCAGACTGTTGAACTGAAAATTCTTCCACTTCAGGCATCAGTCTATCAAAAGACTTGTTTCAAGATGTCTCCACACTAATGAAATTCATGTTCTTTCAGTGCATTGACATTGTGTTAATTGTGATGAATGACAGGAAACCCTTTGAACTGTAACCTGTTAATGTGGAACAGAGCATTTAATTCATTATCTGAAGTACAAATGAGCTCCGCCTTGCATTTATTAGGGAATCTGGAGTAACTGCATGCAAAGTATACAGAACCAGACTGAAAGATTATCTCATTGTTAAAAGACCGTTAAGGGAGAATGTGCCCATTCACCTCCTCCATCACCTGCATTCAGGGCCCCAAACAGGTGAATCTGCGTATCTGCTGGGATTGCCTGTTGTGTCCAGTGCTCCCAATGCACTGGCCTCCTCTACACTGGTGAGACCTGTGGTAAATTGGGGGATCACTTTGTGGAGCACCTCCACTCCATCTGCCACAAGTGGGACTTTCCAGTAGCCAAACAGCTCAATTCCATTCCCACTCCCATTCCGACGTGTCAGACCATGGCCTCCTCTTGTCCCAAGATGAGGCCACTCGCAGGGAGGAGGAGCAACACCTTATATTCCATCGGAGTCACTACAAACCTGATGACATGAATATCGATTTCTCCCTCTGGTGAACAAATCCCCTCCCCCTTCCTCTATTCTCCACTCTGAACTTTTACTTCTTCTCACCTGTCTATTACTACGCCCGGGTTCCCCTTCTCCCCTTTCTCCTATGGCTAGTGAGATTAGTGTGCAAACTTAAAGCACACGGTATTGGGGGTATGGTATTGATGTGGATAGAGAATTGGTTGGCAGACAGGAAGCAAAGAGTGGGATTAAACAGGACCTTTTCAGAATGGCAGGCAGTGACTATTGGGGTAACGCAAGGCTCAGTGCTGGGACCCCAGTTGTTTACAATATATATTAATGACTTAGACGAGGGAATTAAATACAGCATCTCCAAGTTTGCAGATGTCACAAAGCTGGGTGGCAGCGTTAGCTGTGAGGAGGATGCTAAGAGGATGCAGGGTGACTTGGATAGGTTAGGTGAGTGGGCAAATTCATGGCAGATGCAATTTAATGTGGATAATTGTGAGGTTATCCACTTTGGTGGCAAGAACAGGAAAACAGATTATTATCTGAATGGTGGCCAATTAGGGAAAGGGGAGGTACAATGAGACCGGGGTGTCATTATACACCAGTCATTGAAAGTGGGCATGCGGGTACAGCAGGTGGTGAAAAAGGCGAATGGTATGCTGGCATTCATAGCAAGAGGATTCGAGTACAGGAGTAGGGAGGTACTACTGTAGTTGCACAAGGCCTTGGTGAGATCACACCTGGAGTACTGTGTGCAGTTTTGGTCCCCTAATCAGAGGAAAGACATTCTTGCCATAGAGGGAGTACAAAGGAGGTTCACCAGATTGATTCTTGGGATGGCAGGACTTTCATATGATGAAAGACTGGATCGACTAGGCTTATACTCGCTGGAATTTAGAAGATTGAGGGGGGATCTTATTGAAGCGTATAAAATTCTAAAGGGATTGGACAGGCTAGATGCAGGAAGATTGTTCCCGATGTTGGGGAAGTCCAGAATGAGGGGTCACAGTTTAAGGATAAAGGGGAAGCCTTTTAGGACCGAGATGAGGAAAAACATCTTCACACAGAGAGTGGTGAATCTGTGGAATTCTCTGCCACAGGAAACAGTTGAGGCCAGTTCATTGGCTATATTTAAGAGGGAGTTAGGTATGGCCCTTGTGGCTAAAGGGATCAAGGGGTATGGAGAGAAGGCAGGTACAGGGTTCTGAGTTGGATGATCAGCCATGATCATACTGAATGGCAGTGCAGGCTCGAAGGGCCGAATGGCCTACTCCTGCACCTATTTACGATGTTTCTACGTTTCTATATTTCACGCTCCTCCCCACCAGATTCCTTCCTCTCCAGCCCTATACCTTTCCCACCTACCCACCCACCTGGCTTCATCTGTCAACTTGCAGCTAACCTCTTTCCCCTCCCCCCCCCCGCAACATTTTTACTCTGGCATCTTCCCCTTTCTCCTCAGTCCTGAAAAGGAGGCTCTGCCCAAAACACTGACTGTTTATTTCCATAGATGCTGCCTGACTTGCTAAGTTTTTCCAGCATTTTGTATGTGTTGCTTTGGATTTCCAGCATCTCCAGACTTTCTCGAGTTTATGATTGACTATTGTATGGACCTTGTGTTGATTAAGGGTGAATTCTTGACCTCAGCATCTACCTCATCATGGGCCCTTGGACCTTATTGTATACCCCTCGCTGCACTTCCTCTGTAACTGTAACATTTTACATTCTGTTATTCCTTTTCCTTTTTCAATGTTTGAAATAAATTTATTATCGAATTACATATATGTCACCATATACAATCCTGAGATTCATTCATGCAGGCATTCTCTATAGATCCATAATAGAAATAATACCATAATAGTATCAATGAAAGACCGAACAAATTTGAGTGAGCAGCCAGTGTGCAGAAGACAACAAACTGCAAATACAAAAGGAAAGCAGCATCCATCATCAGAGATCCCCACCACCCAGGCCATTCTCTTTTCTCATGGCAGCCATCAGGTAGCAGGTACTGGAGCCTCAGGACTGACACCCTCACCCATCAGGTGGGAACGAAAGGGGATAGCTACTCTCACTTTGAGATGTTCCCACAAGTACAGTCAATGATCTCACTGTAAGGGCTCTTTACCTTCTTATTTCATGTTCTTGTTATCTATTACTATATATTTATATTGGCACTTGCACAATTTGTTGTCTTCTGCAGTCTTGTTGCCCGTTCATTGATTCTGTTTCAGTTACTATTCTGTGGATTTGCTGAGTATGCCTGTAAGAAAATGGATCTCAGCATTGTATATGGCGACATGTATGTACTTTGACAATAAAATAATAAAAATAAATAAATACACAATAATTAGTGAAATTTGCTAATGTGATGAAATGTAATGTATGGGGGTGGGCACAAAAATCTAAACTTCTCATTGTGCCTTGGTACTTATGACAATAGTCAACTGATTCCAATTCCAACAAGGAGCCCGCTTGTTTTTCAGACTCACAACCTTCACTTCATCATCACTCTCCTTTCGGTAAACCTGGGGATACACAATTGTCAGGCTTGGGAAAGTGGGCTGGAGATGTTGATGGGGATGGAGGGGCTTTGGTATTTCTGCTTGCCTAGGCCAGAATTACATTCCTTGGACATACAAAGGTAAGCCGAGAATTTGATCACCACAGGCAGCGCATTCTAAACTTGGCAGTTTAATCATTAGTATTCTTCAGTATTTTATGTTACAGGAGAGGATTCTGTTGTAGGTTAATTCTACAAAATATCAAATTCCGCTGCTTCAGGCAAGCCCTATAGGCAGGGTTTTGCTTTTCTTCCCACTTCTATAAAATGAAAAATGTCTGTGCGGCTTTCATAATCCACCGTGCGTGTTTAGACATCTTCCCTGCATTTCTTAAGAATCCCCTCATCTGATCAGACATGTCACTGTGACTTCTCTTTCCTGTCAAGATTTCTAAAGATGAACTACTGCAGCTGCCAGATGTGAGAGAGAGAGAGAGAGAGAGAGAGATGAGATTTATGGACATGGCCCACGTCACCTCTTCAACTCCAAACCATTTTCAGAATAATAAATCTTAAATTAGTTTGAAAATTGTCAACTATTCATTTTTAGCTGCTCTTGCTTGTTTCTTGCCCCTCCCCTCCTACCTTTGTGCTATCCACTTGTCCACCCACAGATCTCTAACTCTTGTACATACGCAATATTTCACATGCATAGGAGGTTGGATCACCACATACAGTATTTGAAGCGAGTTCCCCAGCTGCTACCAATAGCTGGCAGCTTTGATTCAAGCCAGAACTGTTTATACTTTTCAGGTTTTGGGTGAAGATATGTTGTTGGTTGGCAGCAGTAATGTGCAATTCGTCATGGCTACTCATTACACTGCATTGACAAAATCATACACAGTTTCCCATTGATGGATGAGAAAAGTGCAACCCTAACTGACTTCCGAATCAGAATCAGATTTTATATCACTGGCATATGTCATGACATTTGTTGTCTTTGCAGCAGCAGTACAATGCAATACATAATGTGTGTGTGTGTGTGTGTGTGTGTGTATAAAATAGTTAAATTAAATACGTAGTGCAAAAATAGATATAAGAAATAGTGAGGTGTTTTAATGAGTTCAATGTCCTTTCAGAAATCGGATGGCAGAGGGAAGAAGCTGTTCCTGAATCAATGAGTACATGCCTTCAGGTTCCTGCACCTCCTTCCTGATGATAGCAATAAGAACAAGGCATGACCTGGGTGATAATAGTCCTTAATGATGGATGCTGCCTTTTTGAGGCATCGTTCCTTGAAGATGTCCCAGATACTGTGGAGGCTAGTGCCCATGATGGAGCTGACTAAGTTTACAACTCAGCAGCTTATTTTGATCCTGTGCAGTAGCTCCCCACCCCCACAACTCCATACCAGATGGTGATGCAGCCAGTTAAAGTGCTCTCCACAGTACATCTATAGAAACTTGTGAGGGTCTTTGATGACAGACTAAATCTCCTCAAACTCCCAATGAAATATAACACTGTCATGTCTTCTTGGTAGCTGCATTGATATGTTGGGTCCAGCATAACTCCTTAGAGATATTGACACCCAGGAACTTGAAATTGTTCACTCTTTCCACTTCTGATCCCTCTCTGAGGACTGGTGTGTGTTCTCTCATCTTACCCTTTCTGAAGTCCATACCAGTTACATTCTGTTGACTTCAATAATAACAAATTTCAGAGACAAGAAAAAAATACATTCGAGTAAATTATAATGTGCATTTCATATTGGCGAAGAGGAATGAACTTCGACATAGCAGAGTCCAAAAATGGCAAAGGCGTTCAATTATTTGGATGATTAATTTTGTGGTTATTTTCACAGCACTGCTAATTTGGTAGAACTAATAGCACACTCACTATTGCAATTCATGCAAAAAAAAATAGCAATAACAGTCTTTATTTTCATCCTCAGTGTTTAAGGTAAAAATAGAATTTAATCCAAACAAATGGAAAGTCAAATATTAGAAGGAACTAATCGAGTAAATTTCAGGGATCTTAGGAGTGTTGTGATACAGAGACGGACATTGGAGTCCAATGCAGAGCTCCCAGTAAATGGAGACACGGGTAGATAGGGTGGTGAAGAAGATATTTGATACACTTATCTTGAGGCCATGGCTTTGAGCATCAGAGGGGAGAAGTCCCATTGCAGTTGTAAAAACCATTGGTTCGAACACATTTGTGTGCACTGTTGTGTATAGTTCTTGTCGCCACACTACTGGAAGAATGTGGTAGCAACTGAGAGAGAGTGCAGAAGAGATTCACCAGGATGTTGCCTTGAATGGAGGACTGTACTTCTGGGGGAAAATTGCATAGGCTTTTGCACAGTAGTGTGTTTATCAATGTGGAGCAGAGAGTGAGTTTGTAGATCCGGCCGGAGCAAAGGATGTTGGGAATAATGAAGGTGGAGCACCTTGGGAAGGGTGTGGGCACGTGGCAGTGAAGGAGAGCTGGTACTGACAATTTGTGCAGGTGCAGGTACACCAAGAGTCACCAGGCAAAGTTATTTGATTCGAAAAAAATCGGTTTATTGATCACTGCAGAATGCCTCTCTGGTGCTTCCTGTTCTCTCCCCTCTCCCTTCCCCTTTTCTCAACCATGATTCCCCTCCCCTGCCCTCTTCCTCAGTCCACAATAGAAACCCATATCAGGACCAGGTTTATCATCACTCACAGATGTCATGAAATTCGTGTTTTTTTTTTTGCAGCATCAGTACAATCCACAGGTGTAATCATGTTTCCAGTACTAATATACTGTAGCGTCCTGCAACTTACTACCCCTAACCTGCACAGTGGTGCTAGAAAGTTTGCGTACGCTGTAGTATTTTCTCTATTTCTGCATAAAACTAGATAAAGAGAACTCAATAAATAAATAACACAAACATTATGCTTGTTTATTTGTTTATTGAGAAACATTGTCCAATGTTGCATGTATTTATTGGAAAAGTATGTAAACCTTTACTTTCAGTAACTGTTTGACTCCCTTGTACAGCAACAACTTCAGCCAAACATTTCCAGTAACTGAATCAGTCCTGCACATCGGCTTGGAGAAATTTCTCCTTACAAAACTACTTCAACTCTGGGATGTTGGTGAATTGGTTGCCACAATCTTCTATAGGATTAAGATCAGGACTTTGACTCGGCCATTCCAAAATACAAATTTTCTTCTTTTTAAGTCATTCTGTTGATTATTTACTCTTGTCTTTCAGATCATTGTCTTGTTGCATTATCCGACTTCTATTAAGCTTCTCTCCTGTGAAATGTCTTGATACAATTTTGAATTCATTGTTCCCTCTATGATCGCAAGCTGTCCAGGCCCTGAGGCAGCAAAGCAGCCCCAAGCCATGATGCTCCTTTCACCATGGTCCACCGTTGGGATGAGGTTTTGGTGTTGACGTCCAGTGCCCTTTTTCCTCCAAACATAGCAATGTGCATTTTTGTCAAAAAGTTCAACTTTTGTCTCATCTGTCTACAGAACAATGTCCCAGAAGCATTGTAGAACATCCAGGTGGTCTTTTGCAAACTTGAGACATACAGCAATGTGTTTTTTTTTGGAGAGCAGTGGTTTCCTCCATGTTGTCCTTCCATGAACACGCTTGTTCAGTTTTTTTCGTATTGTGGACACATGAACAGAGACTTTAGTAAGTTTTAGAGATCTCTGCAGGTCTTGCTGTTACCCTTGGGTTGTTTTTCACCTCCTTCAGCATTGCATGTCATGCTCTTGGTGTTATCTTTGCAGGATGCCCACTCTTAGGGTCAATAGCAAACCACCTCTGTAGAAAAAATTACCAAGAATAATCATGGTCATTGGCCATGATCATCTATGTTTTAAGACATGACACATAACGAACAAACAATAATTGAATTAGTTTTAACTGTGGGTGGAAAATTCTGAGACTAGTTAGGTTTCCTTGTAAAAGCTATTTTTCTGCGATCAATACATCATGTTAACGAGTTGTTATAGAATATTACAACCTTAGCTTTTAGTAGCAGTGGGTTTCAGGGTCTGAACTGCAGGTACCATTTTAGTGACTACACTGAAATCATGGGGACACGATAGCGTAGTGGTTACAAATAGTTTCTTCTATTTGTAGACAATTTCTCTTACTGTGGACTGATGAACACTCAGGTCCTCAGAAATGGTTTTGTAGCCCTTTCCTACTTCAGGCATCTCTACAATTCTTCTTTTAGGATCCTTTAAAAGTTGTTTTGATCATGGCATGGTCCACATAAACAGATCCTTCTTGTGTAACCTGACTTTATATGTCTTTTTTATAGAGCAGGGCACCTCCAATCTCGTCCTATTGAATGAAACACCTAACTCCAAATAACTTTTGTAGAAGGCATTACCTCAGGGTTTCACATACTTTACTTTTTCCAACAAATGCATGGAATATCGGTTCATTTTTCTCAATAAATAAATGAATAAGTATAATTTTTTGTGTTATTCATTTAATTGGGTCGTCTTTATCTAGTTTTAGGAATTACATGAAGATCCGATCACATTTTAGGTGGTACCTATGCAGAAACAGAGAAAATTCTACAAGGTTCACAAACTTTCTAGCACCACTGCACCTCTTTTGGAATGTTGGAGGAAACCGGAGCACCCAGAGGAAGCCTGTATGGGGGGAACATACAAACTCCTTACACAGAGCAGCAGGCATTGAACCCTGATCTCACAGCTGGCACTGTAAGTGTTGCACTAACCACTACGCTATCGTGCCCCCATGATTTCAGTGAAGTCACTAAGATGGTACCTGCAGTTCAGACCCTGAAACCCACTGCTATTAAAAGCTAAGGTTGTAATATTCTATAACAACTCGTTAACATGATGTATTGATCGCAGAAAAATAGCTTTTACAAGGAAACCTAACTAGTCTCAGAATTTTCCACCCACAGTTAAAATTAATTCAATTATTGTTTCAACCAACACACATCAAAGTTGCTGGTAAACGCAACAGGCCAGGCAGCATCTCTAGGAACGCCTGGCCTGCTGCATTCACCAGCAATTTTGATGTGTGTTGCTTGAATTTCCAGCATCTGTAGAATTCCTTGTGTTTGCGTCAATTATTGTTTGTTCATTATATGTCATGTCTTAAAACATAGATGATTATGGTCATTCCATGACCATGATTATTCTTGGTAACTTCTTCTACAGAAGTGGTTTGCCAGTGCATTCTTCTGGGTGGTGTCTTTACAAGAGGGATGATCCCCAGCCATTATCAATACTCTTCAGAGATTGTCTGCCTGGTGTCAGTGATCACATCACCAGAACTTGTGATATGCACCAACTGCTCAATCAACCATCCAACACCTGCTCCCATGGCTCGAAGTGACCCTGATCGGAGTTGAGGTGGGGTGCTAATCAAGTGCTACACCTTACCAAAATGTGACCTGCAGGCTAGTGGAGGGAACGAGCACCTCACACCTCCTTTACTATAGATGTATCTCCACCCCACCATCCTAATTCAATGATAAGAAGCATGAATATAGGCATGTGCTGGGATGCACTTGGGGTAGAATCAGAACTGCCGATGGTATGAATTTCAAACGTCTGATAATGAAACACATTCGTGGTTGGTCAGCTTAACTGTGGCAATCAGATTTGTATGACATTCTTAACACCTTGTACCAAACTCATCAGATCTTACTCTGAGAACCTTTCTTCTTACTTCAGTATCCAACTGCAGTTGTAATAGAGTCAGAGTCCTAGAGAAGTACAGCACAGAAACAGGCCCTTCAACCCATCTAGTCCATGCCAAATCATTTAAGCTGCCTACTCCCATTGACTCAAGCCGGTGGTTTAGTGGCATCTGCAGCAGACTTTGAGGGGAATGGTCCCAGGTTTGAATGCAGCCAGCTCCTTGCATGTTTTCTATACATGCAGAATTGAATGTTGAGTTAGCAGCTCAGCCTCATTAAAGAAAACAGACAAATGCTGAAGAAACAGCAAGTTTGCCACCCGATGTGCCACAAGGCACGGAGAGGAACAACAAAACAAGTCCCCTCGACCTGCAGCCAGACCTTCACCCTCCATATCCCTCCCATTCATGTATCTATCCAAACTTTTCCTAAACGTTGAAATCGAGGTCGCCTACACCACCTGTGTTGGCAACTCATTCCACACTCTCACTGCCCTCTGAGTGAAGAAGTTTCCCTCCATGTTAAACTTCAATATTTCACCTTTCACCCTTCACCCATGGCTTCTAGTTGTAGTCCTGCCCAATCTCAGTGAAAAAGCCTGCTTGCATTTACTGTATCTGTACCCCTCTTAATTTTGTATGCCTCTGGCAAATTTCTTCTCAGTCTTCTACATTCCAAGGAAAAAAGTCCTAACCTATTCAATCTTTCCCCATAACTCAGGCCCTCCAATCTTGGTAACTTCCTTGTAAATTTTCTCTGCACTCTTTCAACCTTATTTACATCTTCCCTGCAGGTAGGTGACCAAAACTGCACACAGTACTTACTCCAAATTAGACCACATGAACGTCTAATGCAATTTCAACACAACACCTATACCCATCTCCTATACTCTATAGTTTGATTTATGAGGGCCACCCATCTCCTATACTCTATAGTTTGATTTATGAGGGCCAATGTGCCAAAAGCTTTCTGTGTGACCCTATCTACCCGTTCCATTACGTAGTGATCACAGAAGTACAGCTTGTGTTCTCTAAGCTCATCTTCAGCTCAACAGACCATGTCCAATTTCGCCAATGTGGTTTTCACTTCTCAATTAAACTGTGTCGGAAATGTTGTACAGATTGAAGAGATAGAATTAAGGCTTTCACATAATATGTATACAAAACACAACTGTTTGCAATTTCTAGTATACAGTATGGCCTCAGGAATGTGACCCACATTATTAAGATTAGTGAGAGTTTAATGATGATTTATGATAAGAGTTTGCACTGTGCTGAGTGGAGGAACCTCCCAAAGGAAGGTAAGTAACCTCCACCATGCTCATGTTTACAGAAGCCTACTGCCAGGAACCTAGAAGGAACCTTATCATCTCTATCAGTAGCAGAGGGGCAACAGAAAATGGAAACTGGAGTCAGCAGGTCATTCAAGCCCAAGGGGAATAAAACTAAACCTAATCCAGATGAAGAAATCTCAGTGAAAGAACATAAAGAAAAAAAGTAGTTCTTTATATTAGGAGTGGTTGCACATTGGTTGTTTGTCCATCTTTGTGTGTAGCTTTTATTATGTTTCCTCATATCTACTGTGAATGCCCACAAGAAAATGAATCTCAGGGTAGTATGTAGTGACATATACACCATCATTGTCATTATGAAGTGTCACATGACGTGACTGATCATGGTCTTTCCATCACCATGCTTGTTCTTGGCAAATTTTTCTACAGAAATGGTCTGCCTTCTTCTGGGCAGCGTTTTTACAAGATGGGTGACCTCACCCATTATCAGTACTGTACAGAGACTGCCTGCCTGGCATCACTGGTCGCATAACCAGGTCTTCTGATATGCAGCAGCTGCTCATAAGACCATCGGCCAGCTGCTCCCATACTTCACGTGACCCTGATCGGGGGCTAAGCAGGTGATACACCTTTTGCCCTGCAGGCTAGCAGAGGGAAGGAGTATCTTACATCACCTTTGGTAGAGACATATCTCCACCCTGCCACCCTGCTACGAAAAGCTAAGGTTGAAGTATTCTGTAATAGCTCATTATAGTTGTGGCAGACATATGTGTATTTTGATAATGAATTTACCTTGAACTTTGAACCTTGGATAAAGAAGGGAACTCTTTACATGGAACAGCATCGGAATCAGGTTTAATATCACTGGTATATGTTAATAGAAATTTGTTGTTTTTGTGGCAGAAGTTCAATGTAATACATAATATTAAAAATTGAGAATTACAGTAGGTATAAATATATATATTAAATTAGTGCAAAAAAAGAATGAGGTTCACTGTCCATTCAAAAAACTAATGGCAGAGGGGAAGAAGCTGTTCCTGAAGTGCTGAGTGTGTGCCTTCAGGCTTCTGTATCTCCTTCCTGATGGTAGCAATGAGGTTGGTGGGACAGTGGTGGGGTAAGGATAGTTGGTGGTTATCTGTAGTGTTGACAAATGCATTTATTTGTTTCTGCTGAAGTCTGTTGAGTGTTCAATGAGTGGAAAATTGGCTCTTATTGGGTACAGTCCTACTGTACGTCATGTTCTCCAGGTCTGTTACTCAGACTTGGGTGTCATTGCAAAATCACCCTTCATAAAGACATGTTTCGAGCAAGATTTCCCTTCAGTTTACATACCTACCCACAGTTTGTGCCTGTGTAAGTATAATTTAGAGTTAGTATTAAATTTAGGGTGAATAAATTTGCTTTAAGGTGACATCTTTGGGGAAGAAAATGAATCAAACACCTGATTGCCAATAGAGAGGTGAAAATCTTCCCTCTTCTCCCATCAGTACAATAAAATGTCCCCCTTGAGTACCTCCATCAAGAAGATTTCCAAGTGAGGCATCGAGCCTCAGTGAACTACCTTTTCCAAGCTGTTCAAGACTACTTTGTCGGATTGAATTCTGACACTATCTTGTTCGCCTCATGTAAAGTTTGTACTGTGGCATTTTTTGTGCTGGTACTGAGCTGCAGACATCAAACATGATGTCAGGTCTGTCCTGCCTTGTCTGACCTATCTTTGACCTAAGTTGCTCATCTTCCTGATGAAGGGTCTCGGCCCGAAACGTCGGTTGTACCTCTTCCTAGAGATGCTGCCTGGCCTGCTGTGTTCACCAGCAACTTTTATGTGTGTTGCTTGAATTTCCAGCATCTGCAGATTTCCTCGTGTTTGCGTTGCTCATCTGCAGCTTCACTGAGGGCTGCATCCTGCTGTGTGGCACATGATTTCTTGTACACACTGTCTTTTGGCCAAGGTCTCTAGCTTCCTCAAACACTCCATTATTTCTCCAGCTTCTGATTCCAAACTGCTTTGCTGATTCAAACGACACCTCTTTAGTTACTAGGACATCTTCATCTTGATATTTCTCAGATGGTCCAGCCTACTCTATACTTGATCCTATATGAAGAATGTGTACACGTGACATGTCGACTGACCCTGCAGTGCCTGCGACCGTGACTGGTTCTAAGTAATTCAAGTTGTACCAATTTTTATTTCTCCAAATATCTTTGAAATACTAGTGTTTTGGTTTACAAATCTCATACTTTGTCCTATCATAAGACTGAAACTTCCATGTTGTCCTTGCACTTTGAACTCTACTGAGTTCCCAACTGCACTGTCTTCAGCAATGTCTGTGCCACTGTTAAGCAACTCTGTTGGGTCCTCAGCTGCACTCTCCCCATCCCTCTCTGTGCTATGTGACTGTGTGCCAGGTAAGTGCTTTTCATTTCTTGTGTCATTCTCCACAGAGTTCTAATCGTCTTCAGTTTGTGTTTACGTAGTCTGGAATGATGCACTCTCTCATATGTACCTCCATGTCTCACCAATACCACAACTCTATCCTGAACGATGACAACTCCAGGACCTTTCCATTCTGTACAGTCTGCTCTTTTGTAATACACTTTGTCCCTGTGTCGTATTTGTCATTTGTAAGAGGGTCCTGTGTCCTCTGTGCTCTTCAAATTCTGTCTGAATACTCTGCTTCAGTGAAAGCTTTCCTTGATCCATGCAGTGCTGAAGTATGTTTCCGAACCCATTCACTCCTTGCAGGGTCCTGTAGAGCAAGTGATCTGTCAACCAGTACAGAGGGAAGGTTTGGATTCTGGCCGAACACCAATTGATACGGGCTACGGCCATGTACATTGTGCATGGTATTCTTCAACATAAGGGCCCAGTCCAGGGCTGTTCCAATCACAGCCATTGCTTTTCTTTACCTTCATTATTTCAGTAGGTGTTTGATTGTGTCACTCCAGAAGTCCATTATCCCAAGGACTTTATCCCACTGTTGTCTTTGTTTCGATGTTAAAGTTCTCTGCCATATCCAGGAATGGATTTAGTTTTTCACTATCTCTGAGGGTCTCTTTGTATTCACAATGCTACCAGCACTGAAATGTGTGAACTCATCAGTGATGTGGAGATATCACACTCCTTGCTCCAGTTCATGTAGGTCTACGGCTACTGTTTCATTGTATCCAGATGCTAGTGCAGACCAGCCACAGATGAGACTTTCAGCATGTCTCACAGCTGTCAATTATGTGTTTTAGAAAGGAAATATTATCTGTGTCTTTGTTCCCTGAACTCCTGAGCAGTTTCTGAAGTCTGTCATTGAAGTGTGTCCAAACTGCTTGTGAAGTCTGAGCAACACTTTGCGTTTCTCATCTGTGGCCATGTTTAGTGTGGCAGTTAGTACTTCATTCTCACATTGGTTCTCAGTAATGTCTTTATCTAGAATGTTCACACAGTAATGTCCAGGGCTGGTGAGCTCAGGAGACACAGGCTGTTGAAACATCGTTGCTTGGTCATTCTCCATATCCTGTACTGCTCTTGCTTTCTTTAGGGAAGATTTACTCAGGGTAATGGAATGTTCACTGGTGCCACCTCCATTTCAATATAACATTTTGTCTGCCCTATTTTTGCAGGAATTTTCATTCTTTTGGTGGAATGTACAATCTTTCCATCTGCAAATTGGAATGCGTTGTTACTAGGTGTATCTGTGATCACCAATTTCTGCACTTCATTCTGGTTTAGTTCACTTACATAGCTTTCGAGCCGTTTTTCTCCACACACTCTGGGTGTGCATGCTGTGTCAATAACAGCAGATCCTAGGGATTCTATCATCAAAATCTCTGCCTCAGATGTCTCTGCATTAGTAAGTGACTCCTTCGCAAACAATGTAATATGGCACTCTTCTACTTCTTCAAATTTATTATCAGCAGTAGGCCTAACTTGTTCGATGCTGTGCAGACAACAGGAATTCTACAGATACTGGAAATTCAAGCAACACACATCAAAGTTGCTGGTGAACGCAGCAGGCCAGGCAGCATCTCTAGGAAGAGGTACAGTCGATGTTTCAGGCCGAGACCCTTCGTCAGGACTAACTGAAGGAAGAGTGAGTAAGAGATTTGAAAGTTGGAGGGAGAGGGGGAGATCCAAAATGATAGGAGAAGACAGGAGGGGGAGGGATGGAGCCAAGAGCTGGACAGGTGATTGGCAAAAGGGATACGAGAGGATCATGGGACAGGAGGTCCGGGAAGAAAGACAGATGGGGTACGAGGGGGAGGTGGGGCATTAGCGGAAGTTAGAGAAGTCGATGTTCATGCCATCGGGTTGGAGGCTACCCAGACGGAATATAAGGTGTTCCTCCAACCTGAGTGTGGCTTCATCTTTACAGTAGAGGAGGCCGTGGATAGACACTCAGGTTGGAGGAACAACACCTTATATTCTGTCTGGGTAGCCTCCAACCCGATGGCATGAACATCGACTTCTCTAACTTCCGCTAATGCCCCACCTCCCCCTCGTACCCCATCCGTTATTTATTTTTATACACACATTCTTTCTCTCACTCTCCTTTTTCTCCCTCTGTCCCTCTGAATATACCCCTTGCCCATCCTCTGGGTTCTCCCCCCGCCCGTCTTTCTCCCCGATCTCCTGTCCCATGATCCTCTCGTATCCCTTTTGCCCATCACCTGTCCAGCTCTTGGCTCCATCCCTCCCCCTCCTGTCTTCCCCTATCATTTTGGATCTCCCCCTCCCCCTCCCAATTTCAAATCTCTTACTCACTCTTCCTTCATTTAGTCCTGACGAAGGGTCTCGGCCTGAAACGTCAACTGTACCTCTTCCTAGAGATGCTGCCTGGCCTGCTGCGTTCACCAGCAACTTTGATGTGTGTTGCTCGATGCTGTGCAGACAGTTTCTTGCTCAGTAGTAAGCACTTTGACAAACCGCACATTTCGATCTCCTGCCATACCAGGCAAACGACGAGCAGGAGTCCATGGAGGAGGGGAGAGCTGAGGTGGAAACGGAATGGAAGGTTGTAAAACGCAAAAAGACCCAAAAGGCGGCGGCCAAGCGACAGAAGGCAGAGTAACACAAGAAAAGGGCAGGGAACCACACAGCCTCTGGTACCCTGTCCTCTTCAGAGGAGGAAGGAGTTGGGGGAGGCCAGCAGCCCCGGCGGAAGAAGCGGCTGGCAGAACAGGTGGAGAGGAGGAGAGAGGAGGGAGAAAGTCTGCTGGCCACCCCCCAAGTACTGGAGGCGGAGAGCAGCCGACATACACAGCTCCGGGAATCCGGGAGCAGAGTCACGGCCGGCACCCAGCAGCCGGAAGGGGAAGCAGCCCAGGAAGTCAACAACCCCCCCGGGCCCAGAACCAGAACGGCCACACACGGAGGAGTACTACCAGCAGTACCTGAGCCCACAGAAGGTGGAAAACTTCACAAAGGCGGTGGGAATGAAGGCTCAGGATGGCAAGGGTGAGGACAGAGAGCAGCCAAAATAAAAGACTTACAACGATGGCAGACCTTAAATTGGCGTGCTTGAATGTGCGAAGTTTGAAGAGTACTGGGCGATGCGTCAGCACACTCCAGTACCTGGACACTGTAAAGACCGACGTGACCTTCCTCCAGGAGTGTGGACTACCACATCTCCGTAACTACCGGAGGTGGTCACGGTGGTGGAAAAGAGGTTTGTCTGTGTGGTCGGAGGGCAACGATTGTCGCGCTTCTGGCCTGGGGATTCTGCTGCGGGGAGGCAACTTCTCAATCACCCAAGTTAAAGAGGTGGTTGCGGGGCGCCTCCTGGCAGCAGACGTCAAATACCGGGGCACTCCGCTCCGGCTGATCAACGCGTACGTCTCCCCCGAGTGGTTGGCCGTCTTCGAGCAGCTCCCACAGCTGCTGGTGACATCCCAGCCGGCCGTTCTGGCCGGAGACTTCAACTGCACCATTGATGCGGCTGGAGGACCCGGCAGCACCGACGGCAGGCTGGACAGTACCTCTAGACTCCTGAGGGAAACGGTGAAGACAGCCAAGCTGCGCGACGCCTTTTGCACCCCCACAGGTGGAGCACAGCCGCAAGCCACCTGGACACAATCGGACGGCTCAGCCCGCTCCCGGATCGACTTCCTCTTCCTGTCTGAGTCCCTCACGGTCAGGTCCACCGACGTCACGCCGGTGTTCTTCTCTGACCACTGCCTTCTGAGAGCCACCTGTCGCTTACGGGAGGACCAGAAGGCAGGCAGGGGGACATGGAAGCTGAACGTAAAGCTGCTGACCCCAGAGAACATCGAGGAGCTAGAGAGGGAGTTGGAGAACCTTGAAAGCCTTCTTTGATTCCCCAGTTCACTGGTGGGAAGCCACCAAGGAGAACATTAAGAGGTTCTTCATCCGCAAGGGTATCCAGAAGGCAAGGCAGGAGCAGAGGGAACTGCGTAAACTCCAGACAGAGTTGCAGCAACTTCTCCTTCTGCAGTCGAAGGGGGTGGATGTCAGGGAGGAATTGCGAGAGGTGAAGGGCCGGCAAGCCCAGCACCTCGCCACTGAATCCTCCAAGATCATCTTCCGATCAAGGGTCCAAACCGTGGAGCAGGACGAGACGTGCTCACGCTTCTTCTTCCAAAAGGTGCACAGGGGGAGCTCTGTGATCCACAACCTTAAGGAAGAGGACGGCTCAGTCGCGTCCTCGCAGACCGACATACTGAGGATCTGCAAGTCCTTCTATGCCGGTCTGTACGACGAAAAGGCCACAGAATCCACAGCCTCCCGCAACTTCCTTTCGTCTATCACGCAGGTCTTAGACGACGGCAAGCGGGAGAGTCTGGATCAGCCATTGACCCTGGACGAGCTGACAGGCTCCATCCGTTCCTTTGGGTTGGGTAAGACTCCCGGAAGCGACGGCTTACCGGCTGAGTTGTACTCGGCTCTGTGGAACTGGATGGGCCCAGACCTGCTGGAAGTGTACAACGCTATGCTTCTGGCCGGCAGTATGTCTGAGTCCATGAGGAAGGGCATCATCACCCTCATCTACAAGCAGAAGCGGGAAAGGGAGGACATTAGAAATTGGGGAGACCCATCTCTCTCCTGAATGTGGACTACAAGATCCTGTCCAAGGCTATTGCCAACAGGGTCAAGTCTGCTCTGGGACAGGTGATCCACCTGGACCAAACCTGTGCTGTACTGGGCAGGAAGATCTCAGACAGCCTTGCGCTGCTGAGGGACGCCATCGCCTACGTGCAGGACAGGAGGGTGGACGCCTGCCTGGTCAGCTTGGACCAGGAGAAAGCCTTCGACAGGATATCACACACGTACATGGCGGACGTGCTCTCCAAAATGGGATTTGGGGAGGGAATCTGGAATTGGATTAGACTGCTCTACACAGACATCCGTAGTGCAGTCCAGGTCAACGGGTGGGAAACAGACAGCTTCCCCATCAGGTCTGGAGTCAGGCAGGGCTGTCCCCTCTCCCCTGTCTTGTTTGTCTGCTGCATAGAACCCTTTGCGGAAGCCATCAGGAGGGATGAGGGCATAAGAGGGGTGACGCTGCCAGGCAGTGGAGGGACCCAAGTGAAAACCTCCCTGTACATGGACGACGTCACTGTCTTCTGCTCTGATCCGAGGTCAGTTCGCAGGTTGATTGGCCAGGTTGATTAGCATCGGGGGCCAGGGTCAACCGCACGAAGAGCGAAGCCATGCTCTTCGGCAGCTGGCCCAACCGATCCAGCATCCCCTTCACCATCAGGTCTGACCACGTGAAGGTGTTGGGGATCTGGTTCGGAGGGGCCGAGGCGTGCAACAAGAACTGGCAGGAGCGGACTGCCAAGGTGAAACAGAAACTGGGACTGTGGGGAGGGCGCTCCCTGTCGATAACGGGCAAGAACCTGGTCATCAGGTGTGAGGTGCTCTCAGGGCTGCTGTACTTGGCGCAGGTTTGGCCCGTCTCCCACTCCTACAGCTCAGAAATCACCCGGGCTGTCTTCAGATTCGTCTGGGGATCCAAGATGGAGCGGGTGAGACAGACCGTCATGCACAAGTCCCTGGACAACGGGGGCAAGAACATCCCCAATGTCGCCCTCACCCTGATGGCTAGCTTCGTATGTGGCTGCATCAGGTTGTGTGTAGAACCCAGGTATGTGGGCACCAAGTACCACTATGTGCCCAGGTTCTACCTGTCGCCCTGGCTACGAAGGATGGGTCTGGCCCCACTCCCGCGCAACGCCCTAGTCAGCTGGTCGTTGCCGCCATACCTGTCCTTCGTAGAAAAGTTCTTCCAGGTCAACGCCTTTGACCACAGGACCATCAGGCAGTGGTCGGCACGTAATGTCCTGCAGGCACTGCAGGAGAAGGACGTGATGGACACAGTGGGGTGGTTCCCTGAGCAGACTGTCCAGTTCATCTGGCAAAATGCCTCATCGCCAGATCTCACCAACAGGCACCAAGACCTCGCCTGGCTGGCGGTGAGAGGGGCCCTCCCAGTCAGAGCCCTCCTGTACGCCCGGAACGTCGTCTCCGCACCCCGCTGCCCACGGGAGGACTGCAGTGAGGAGGAGTCTGTGACCCACCTCTTTGCACACTGCCAGTTCGCAAAGAGGGTGTGGAGGAGGATGGACGGGCTAGTGTCACGTTTTATCCCCAGCAGCTGCGTAACAGAGGACTCTCTGATCTACGGGCTGTTCCCGGGGATGCACACGGAGACCAACATCCGGTGCTGCTGGCAGATCATCAACTCGGTGAAAGACGCTCTTTGGTCGGCCCGAAACTTGATGATCTACCAGCACATGGAGATGTCCGTGGGAGAATGCTGCCGACTGGCACATTCTCGGCTGCAGGAGTACATGCTGAGGGACACACTGAAACTCGGTGCAGCCACCGCAAGGGCCCAGTGGGGAAGGACCACAGTATAGGTTTCTTCACCCGCGGGAGTGGGAGGGGTCGGTGGGCGGGGAGTATACCCCTCAACAATGATATGCTAAGCTGAACTCCTGGAGTGCCACGTGGGTGGCTATAAATACGGATATGTACTGAGTATAATGGAAACGAATGTAAAGGATGAAAAGTTATTGAATGGTTTATTGTATATATTTATTTTTGAATAAAGTATATTTTGAAATTAAAAAAAACTTGTTTAATAGATTTGTGCCAGGTAATGGTACCCTTGTCTGGTCACTCTGGGATCTATGCTTGCTATACTCTTGTGTCTGCTCAGTGAAGTATGCCATTTCCTGAGTCAAGTTAATTCTGACTGTTGTCTTAGCGGCCTTTTCTGCAAAAGTCCTCTTCACTGCTGATTTCATTGATGTAAATGTAAGTTCTGTACATGCAGTTAATTCCAGCTATCTGTCTTTTCTGTCTAGACACACAGTATCCAACAATTTAAGAGCTAATACAGCATCAGGAAGTTCTATTCTGTATTTACACATGCAACTGCATTTTTGTTCAAAATCAATAATCAGCCATATTTTTAGAATTGTCTATAAATTTTGTCAAAGTCTGAATATGCCTCATTGTTCCGATCCTTTTCTTCCTTCAAAAACACAGTCAAGTGTTTTTATTAGCATATTCATGCTATCATCTTCATTCAAGTCTTCCACCAAAATTCCCAGCGCGGTCTCTCTCACTCTTCCCAAAAACGACAACGCAACAGCCAAGGCTTGCTTTGACTTCACCAGTTCTATAACACGAGTCCATATTCCAATTTCATTATGCCAGCTTTCATAGGGCTTGCTGTCATCAAATACTTGTGGGATCCTATAATTGGAAGCCATCCTCTGCTACCACTGTTAACGCTCAAACAACAAGGACACCCTTTTTTTCTTTTCAAACAGCTTTACTTTCACGTCTCTGTTCAATACCTGAGGGCAGCCACCTTTACATCCCAGAATTCCCTGGCTAGGGTGCCTAAGACTTTTGCACAGTACTGTCATAATTTTATGGATTGCACTGCATCGATGCCGCAAAAAAAAAACAAATTTCATGACATTTGAGTGATGATAAACCTGATTCTGATATAGGTCTCTGTTGTGGACTGAGAGTGGGAAGGAGGCAGGGAGAGGGGAATCATGGTTGGGAAAAGAGGAAGGGAGGGAGGGGAAGGGAGCAGGAAGCACCAGAGAGATGTTCTGTAATGATCAATAGACCAATTGTTTGGAATCAGATTACTTGCCTGGTGTCTCAGGGCTCGTTGTATCTGTACCTGTGCAGTCTCTTTCTCTGCCACACCCCTCCCGCGGTGCTCCACCTCACCATTCCCAACACTCCCACCATTTGCAACACACACAAAATGCTGGAGGAACTTAGTGGTCCAGCTAGCATCTATGGAAAAAAGTACATTTGACTTTTTGGGCCAAGACCCTTCGGCAGGACTGGAGAAAAAAGGATGAGGAGTAGATTTAAAAGGTGGGGGAAGTGAGAGAGAAACACAAGGTGATGGGTGACAGGGAGGGGGAGGGATGAAGTAAAGAGCTGGAAAGTTTTGCCCCACAAATTCGCTCTCTGCTCCACGTTGACAAATACAGTACTATGCAAGATTCTTGGGCATCTGGCTATATACATATATGTGCCTAAGATTTCTGCACAGCACTGTATTTATTGTGGTTTTTTTGTGCTGCATTGGATCTGGAGCAACAATCATTTCATTCTCCTTTACACTTGAGTACTGGCAATGACATTAAACAATCTTGAATCATGAAATCAGATTAAGTGTCACCACTTCCATGTATTTTGCATTAATTCCTTCTCAGAGCTGGAAATGACCTTTAAAAATGTTTATAGCTAATAAACTGATAAAGTCTAAATAAACTGTGGTAGGAAGATGTCTACAATATTGGAAAACAATGTTGCATTCATCATGAGGCTTATCATCTTTTTATTGTGGATGTAATTAGCACCAAATCACCTAATAACCTTGCATAATAAAAATGTTCCAATGCCTTTGGGATTTAATCTTGGATCTGAAAGCATTCTGTGTTTCAACTTGTGTGACCTCCCTGCATTTACATTAGCCACGGTCTACACAACTTAGCCTGATAATTGAGGTTGCTGAACATTTTATTTAATGTTTCATATTAAGTTTTATTCATAATAGACAAGTGCTGACTACCAAGGCTGAAACTGTGAGATTCCCACAACAATTTTACAATCGATAGCACTTCACTAGAATTGTAGTTAACTCAATCCAGACTGTGGCGGTATTTTAAGCCTCTAATATAGTCTATGATGCATCATGGCATTTACAAGGTAAAGTTAATTTTAACAAATTATGAGATGAATGGAAAAGATAAAAGCAGGATTTCCTGCAGTTCTTAATATAATAAATCTTTGACTACCTTCCTGCTTTCAGCATCCACAGCTATTACTTATAACAAGCAATGACAAAACTAAAATGCATGGCTCGTACAGTGTGGATGGTACTGCAGTAAATTTCTGTTAAACAAATAGCATCTGTATGTTCGAAACTGAGACCATACAATGAAATGCAGAGCAACACTCACAAAATGCTGGAGGGTCTCAGCAGGACAGGTAGCGTCTATGGAGAGGAATTAACAGTTGGCGTTTTGGGCCAAGACCCTTCAACAAGACTGCTGATGAAGTGTCTTGGCCCAAAACATCGGTCACTTATTCCTCTCCATGGATGCTGCCTGGCCTGCTAAGCTCCTCCAGTATTTTGTATGTGTTACTCTGGATTTCCAGCATCTGCAGAATCTCTTGTGTTAATGAGATACTATCATTTCTTTATATCTGCACAGTACTGCACTTGTCAATGTGGAGCGGAGAGCGAGTTTGTATATCTGGCAGGAGCAAAGGATGTTGGGAATGGCATGGGTGGAGCTTCATGGGAGGGTTGTGGGACAGGTGGCAGAGAAGGAGTGCCAGGGACAGGGGGGTGGTACAGGTACAGACACACCCAGCCTTGAGACACCAGGCAAGTCATTTGATTCCAAACAATTGGTCTACTGATCATTACAGAATGTCCCTCTGGTGCTTTCCACTCCCTCTCCAATCCCTCGCCCTTTTCCCAACCATGATTGCCTTCTCCCTGCCCCTTTCCCCTCAGTCCACAGTAGTCCATATCAGAATCAGGTTTATCATCACTCACATATGCCTTGAAGTTTGTTTTTTATTTGCGCCAGCAGTACAATGCAATACATAAAATTACTACAGTATTGTGCAAAAGTCTTAGGCACCCTAGATATATATATGTACCTCAGAGTTTTACACAGTAATGCGGTACTGATTGAATTGTCCATATTTCATATTTTACAGCTAATAGAATTGTGCATATTTTATGTTATCTTAATGCATTGCTCTTTGTTTGTTGAACTTTTAAAAAGTCAGTGGCTCTAGAAATGGAAAATGCTGGAATACTCAGCAGGTCAGGCAGCGTCTGTGGAGATTGTAACTGTTAACATTTTGGTAAATAAAAACAGCTGCAGGAGGGAATCAACGGTTCAGGCAGCTCTGCAGATAGAAGTGGGCATTTGATATTTCAGATTAGACCTTTCATCTAGACTTGGTTTTATTAAAACTGGACAAATTTGTTTATCTAATTTTTTTCCCATTTCTGAAGATTTTGAAGTGACATCTTGTACACCTGCTCATTAATACAAATATCCAATGAGCCAATCATGTGGCAGCAAATCAATGCATAAAAATATGCAGGCATGGTCAAGAGGTGCAGTTGTTGTTCAGACTAAACATCAGAATGGGGAAGAAATGTGATCTAAGTGACTTTGATTGTGGAATGATTGTCATTGCCAGACAGAATGGTTTGGAGTGTCTCAGAAACTGCTGATCTCCTGGGACTTTTCCACACCACGGTCTCCAGAGTTCACAGAGAATGGTGTGAGAAACAGAAACCATCCAGCAAGTGGCAGTTCTGTGGATGAAAATACCTTGTTAAGGAGAGACACACATAAAAATTGCTGGTGAACACAGCAGGCCAGGCAGCATCTATAGGAAGAAGTACCGTCGATGTTTCGGGTCTCAGCCCAAAACGTCGACTGTACCTCTTCCTATAGATGCTGCCTGGCCTGCTGCGTTCACCAGCAATTTTTATGTGTGTTGCTTGAAATTCCAGCATCTGCAGATTTCCTTGTGTTTGCGTTGTTAATGAGAGAGGTCAGTGGAGGATGGCCAGACTGGTTTAAGCTGACAGTAACCCACATAAGCATGCGTTACAACAGTGGTGTGCAGAAGAGCATCACTGAATGCACAACACGTTGAACCTTGAAATAGATGGGTTACAGCAGCAGCCATCATCAAGGAGTCCCACCATCCAGGCCATGCTCTCTTCTCACTGCTACCAACGGGCAGGAGGTGTATAAGACTTAAGTCAGACACCACCAGGTTTAGGAACAGTTATTACCCTTCAAACATCAGACTCCTGAACCAGTGTGGATAGCTTCATTTGCCACAGCTCTAAACTGATTCCACAAACTACAGACTCATTTTCAAGGACTCTGCAACTCATCTTCTCAGTATTTACTTATTGAAACCCTCTGTTGGCCAGGATTGACAATGGATGTTATGTTCCAGCTGTCTACGTGATACACAAACCAGGGCAGTAGGGTACGGAGAACAAGCTGTTGCCCAGACAGCAGGCTCCCCCTCTCAATGTAGCTGATGAATCCAAAGGAATGGCAGAGACTGATACGGTTTAGGACCAGCAGCGTTGCTGGAGTTGCCAATCAGCATTGAACTCAAAGAAGGATGCCAACTCCATATTTTTCCCCAAGGTTTACTCCTGAAGCTTCCCCCATGAGTGGGTATAGCTGCAAGGCAGCGGAGGTTTGAGACCAGAGTTTTCCTTCTCCCCAGTAAGCTGCCAACCAGGGCTGAGGAGCTCCATCTGCCCGAAGTGACTGGTTTTAAGGTTCCTGTAACCCATCTTTGCCCCTTCTTCTGTCAGTAGAAACAGTTCCACTGGGCTTAGTAGCTACGACACATGAGAAGGCTAGGAGCTGGAGTTGGTTGTCAGAGGCTATTTGAGATGCACACCATTGGGAGCATTTAGTAGGTAGTGGGAGCTTGTCCCCTTTAACACTCCCGGCTATGACAACTTTAAGGAACCCTGTATTTATTTATTTATTTGTTTGTTTGTTTGCATGATTTGTCTTCTTTTGCACACTGGTTGTCTGTAAGTCTTTGTGCGTAGTTTTTCATAAATTCTACTGTATTTCTTTATTTTCCTATATATGCCTACAAGAAATTGAATCTCAGAGAAGTATATAGTAACATCTGGTGTATGCTACTTCGATAATAAATTTCCTTTGACTCTGAAAATTCATATTTGCATTTGTGTTCTTCGATATACTTAAGGATTTTGCTCCTGTACTAAAACCATGTTAAGACAGTTCCTGGAATCCGAAATAATATGAAGGGTTTTAACTTAATTACTTGCCTTAAAGAGTACTCTTTACCTCTGATCTCCTTTTCAGTTGTATTTTTATTAGTACTTTATTTCTGGAACTAGGCCAGATTTTGAATCTTACCAGTAAATGAGAATGAAAAGCAACTGCAGATCCTAAAAGTGTTCTGAGGAAGATTTTTCCTTCTGAAATGTTACCTGTGTTTCCCTGCACACAAATATGGCCAGACCTGCCGGGTGTATCCATTTTCTGTTTTTAGTTGACATTTTACCAGTTCTTGGGTATCAACATCTGAATTTTATATTGGAGTTATATCTACCTTTGTATCTGTGCCTTAAGTAATCCACAGATCAGAAGCAATCTAATCGTTAACAAGATAATCACAAGGATATAACAATTACACAGTTATGTATGGTAAAGCAGCTTAACTCAGTACAGCAAGACCATTTCAGCTGGTTTCAACTTAACACAATAGTCTAGAGCACATTGGCAAAAATGGAGCCAAACTTCCAATTTCAAATCAGAATCAGGTTTATTATCACTGAAATTCATTGTTTTGCAGCAGTACAGTGCAGTACCTAAAATATACTATGAATTACAGTACAAAATACATAGAAAATGTTAAGTAGTATATACTGTATACAGTATATATGTAGAGCAGAAATATTGATGTAGTGTTCATGGGTTCATGGACCATTCAGAAATTTGATGGCGGATAGCAAAAGCTGGTCCTAAAACGTTGAAAATGTTGAGTGTGTGTCTTCAGGCTCCTGTATCTCCTCCTTGATGGTAGTGTTTCTATCATCAGGGATGAGATACAGAAATATCACACAGATTTGGTGTTTGAAATAACAGGGGATTTATTTAAAAGTGGTGCACACCAGGAGACCAGACAAATCTGATCTACCTGAGCAGGAATTTAATACACCTTTCACATTCTCAGTTGATGATATTACCAGTAAAACTACATTTTGATAACAGAATGGTAGCAGCAGGAAGACTTAATTAAGTAACGTACTAAAAAAATCACAGTTCAAAGTAAATGTACTATCAAAGAACCATAAACAACCGTGAGATTTGTTTTTGTGAGCAATCACAGTAAATCCAAGAATCACAATGGAATCAATGAAAAACTGCACCCATCAGGATGGACAAACAACCAACGTGCAAAAGAGAACAAACTACAAATACAAAAAAAATTAAATAAACAATAAATACCGATAAAGTGAGAGAACAGGTTGTGAGAACAGTTCAGTGACAGGGTGAGTGAAGTTATCCCCTCTGGTTCAAGACCTTATGGTTGAGGGGTAACAACTGTTCCTGAACATGGTGGTGTGGGTCCTGCGGCTCTTGTACCTTCTTCCTGATGGCAGCAGTGAGAAGAGAGCGTGGGTGGTGGGGATACCTGATGATGGATGCTGCTTTCCTGCTTCAGCACTCCATGTAGATGTGCTCAATGGTGGGGAGAGCTGGGTCCTGATTCCAGAGTAAAGTGATTGTCCACAGGCCTAACAGTAAATCCAGCTTTCTATTACAACAATGGATGCACGCTATAACATAATTATTTAAACTCACGAAGCTTGGACTTCATCCAAGGGCATTCAAAGAAATACAACAGAATCAATGAACAACTCCACACAAACAAAGACTGGCAAGCAACCAATGTGTAAAAGGAGAAAAGCTGTGCAAATACAAAAAAATTATAATAATATTAAATAATTCCCAAAACAGGGGTACAATTTAAGACAGGATATCTCAAAGGTTTAGGAATCAAACAACACACAAATAACATCTAAAATTTAATAACAACCTATTAAAGAGCAATGGCTGATGTCTTCTGGTTATTGCTATCTAGTTCGGCTGTATCCATGAATGGTTTGAATGAAAATTAAATTTGATTTGATTTTATTGATTGAATAACTTTATCAGTATATTGTAAACTTGTTAAGCGACTGCACTCTGCTATCAAGAACGCTCAAGAAAACCCCTTGCCAAGCAACACACATCAAAGTTGCTGGTGAACACAGCAGGCCAGGCAGCATCTCTAGGAAGAGGAACAGTTGACGTTTCGGGCTGAGACCTTTCGTCAGGACTAACTGAAGGAAGGGCTAGTAAGAGATTTGGAAGTGGGAGGGGGAAGGGGAGATCCAAAATGATAGGAGAAGACAGGAGGGGGAGGGATGGAGCCAAGAGCTATACAGGTGATTGGCAAAAGGGATATGAGAGGATCATGGGACAGGAGGCCTAGGGAGAAGGAAAAGGGGGAGGGGAGAGGAACCAGAGGATGGGCAAGGGGTATAGTCAGAGGGACAGAGGGAGAAAAAGCAGATAGAGAGAAAGAATGTGTGTATATAAATAAATAATGGATGGGGTACGAGGGGGAGGTGGGGCATTAGCAGAAGTTAGAGAAGTCAATGTTCATGCCATCAGGTTGGAGGCTACCCAGACGGTATATAACGTGTTGTTCCTCCAACCTGAGTGTGGCTTCATCTTGACAGTAGAGGAGGCCATGGATAGACATATCAGAATGGGAATGGGATGTGAAATTAAAATGTGTGGCCACTGGGAGATCCTGCTTTCTCTGACGGACAGAGCATAGGTGTTCAGCAAAACGATGTCCCAGTCTGCATCGGGTCTCGCCAATATATAGAAGGCCACATCGGGAGCACCGGACGCAGTATATCACCCCAGCTGACTCACAGGTGAAGTGTCGCCTCACCTGGAAGGACTGTCTGGGGCCCTGAATGGTGGTAAGGGAGGAAGTGTAAGGGCATGTGTAGCACTTGTTCCGCTTACAAGGATAAGTGCCAGGAGGGAGATCAGTGGGGAGGAATGGAGGGGATGAATGGACAAGGGAGTCGCGTAGGAAGTGACCCTTGCCAATTTCTTTTTCAAATTTCACCTTCACAAACTGAGTGCAAAGTTGCCACGCACTGAGAACATAGGTACCAAGGAACACACACAAAATGCTCAGCAGGTCAGGCAGCTTCTATGGAGAGGAATATACAGTCGATGTTTTGGGCTGTGACCCTTCATTAGGCCCTTCATCCTCATTCTGAGAAAGGGTCTTGGCCCGAAATCTCGACTGTTTATTCCCCTCCATAGAAATGCCTCACCTGCTGAGGCGCCCCAACATTTTGTTCTGGATTTCCAGCATCAGCAGGACCTCTTGCATTTATTACTTCAATACAAATCTTGACCTGTCAATTTACTAGGATTTTACCAATATCCTTGCAAAGAATTTAAAGTATGACAGCCCATTCTAAATACTTGCTGCACCCAACTCAGACATCTTCATTTCAAATGTTTCAGAAAGAATACTGGAATAAAGCAAACATTTGAAAGAAATATCTTGACACAGCTCCAACAATTTCAGCCCCCTGATTTCAGTCTGAACTGAAACTGTCAAATCTGAACAGGATGAGAAAGGTTGGCTATGTCATACTTAAGTGGAAAGTTGAAAAGATTACACTTATTATGTGTGACAAAGTTCAAATGATCTCATATCTGAATCTCACAAGTTCTACTTCAAAGGCAATGTATCTGAACTCCGTCAAACTTCTAAGAGTAGTCACTTATCTACATAATTCAAGGCAGTTGCTTTAATTTTAGAGTTTAGCTTTTGAACATATTTTTGCTTTAATTCTATGCCAAACAAAAAAGAAATCCTGTCACACAATGAAAAGGATTATCAATGGATACTATTACAAACCAATCAAAAATTCAACTCTTTCCCTTATCCTCTCCTACTTTTCATTGTCCCTGTACCTTCTTAAGAAGCTGTTAAATGTAAAACATCTTTCAGGTCCGTAAACTATTTACCTCTTCAATAATGCTGCGTGTCTTCCAGAGTATTTCCTCTCAAGACCTACAGCGGTGCTAGAAAGTTTGTCCACCCCGTAGAATTGTTTCTATTTCTGCATAAATATGAACTAAAATATGATCAAATCTTCATGTATGTCCTAAAACTAGTTTAAAAGAACCCAATTAAATAAATAACACAAAAACATTATACTTGTTCATTTACTTATAAGAAAAATTATCCAATAATACATGTATTTGTTGGAAAAGGTATGTCAACCTTTGGGGTAATGCCTTCTACAAAAGCTATTTGGAGTCAAGTGTTCCAACCAATGAGATAAGAGTGGAGGTGTGGGTTGTAGAGTTGCCCTGCCCTATAAAAAAGACACGAAGTCAGGTTACCGACAGAGCCTGCACTTCTCAATAAAAATCTGTTTATGTGCACCATGTCTCGATCAAAACAACTTTCAGAGGACCTTAGGAAAAGAATTGTAGAGATGCATGAAGCTGTAAAAGGTTACAAAAGCATTCTTAAAGACCTGAGTGTTCATCAGTCCACAGTAAGAGAAATTGCCTACAAATGGAGGAAACTCAGTACTGTTGCTGCTCTCCTTAAGAGTGGGCATCCTGCAAAGATCATACTAAGAGCACAACATGCAATGCTGATGGAGGTGAAAAAGAACCCAAAGGTAACAGCAAAAGACCTGCAGAAATCTCTAGAACTTGTTAAAGTTTCTGTTCATGTGCTCACTAAAAGAAGAACACTGAACAATAATGGTGTGCATAGAAGGACATCACGGAGGAAACCACTGCTCTCCAAAACAAAATATTGCTGCATGTCTCAAGTTTGCAAAGGACCACCTGGATGTTCTGCAACACTTCTGGACAATGTTCTATGGACAGATAAGACAAAAGTTGAACATTTTGGCAGAAATGCACACTGCTATGTTTGGATGAAAAAGGACACTGCACTCCAACACCAAAGCCTCATGCCAACTGTGAAGCATGGTGGAAGAAACATCACGATTTGGGCTGTTTTGCTGCCTCACAGCCTGCATAGCTTGCAATCGTTGAAGGAACAATGAAATCAAAATTGTATCAAGACATTTTGCAGGAGAATGCCAGGGTAGCTATTCATCACCTGAAGCTTACTAGAAGTTGGATAATGCAACAAGACAATGATTTGAAAGACAACAACAGAATGGTATAAAAAGAAAATTTGTGTGTTAGAATGGCTGAGTCAAAGTCCTGACCTTAATCCTATAGAAATGGTGTGGAAGGACCTAAAGCAAGTAGTTTGTGCAAGGAAGCCCACCAACATCCCAGAGTTAAAGCAGTTTTATAAAGAGGAATGGCCTTAAATTCCTCGAAGCCGATGTGCACGACTGATCAACAATTACCGGAAACCTTTGGTTGAAGTTACTGCAGTACAAGGGGGTCGCACCAGTTACAGAAAGCAAAGGTTCACATACTTTCTCCAACAAATACATGTAATATTGGGTCATTTTTCTCAATAAATAAATGAACAAGCATAATGTTTTTTTGCATTATTTATTTAATTGGGTTCTCTTAATCTAGTGTTACGACTTGCGTGAAGATCTGATCACATTTTAGGTCATATTTATGCAGAAATAGAGAAAATCCGACAGGGTTCACAAACCTTTTAGCACCACTATATTCAAAGTAAATTTATTATTGAAGTACATATATACTCAGTGGCCACTTTATTCGGTACAGGATTGGAACCCAGTGTGGTCTTCTGTTGCTGTAGCCCAACCACTTCAATGTTCAGTGTTCAAACTTCAGTGTTGTGCTTTCAGAGATGCTCTTCTCCACATCACTGTTGTAACGTGTGGAGGGTTACTGTCACCGTCCTGTCGGCTTGAACCAGTCTGGTCATTCTCCTCAGACCTCTCTCAGTAGTAAGGCGTTTTCACCCACAGAACTGCCAATTACTGGAGTTTCTGTTTGTTTTTCATACCATTCCCAGTAAATGCTAGAGACTGTTGTGTGTGAAAATTCCAGGAGATCAGCAGCTTCTGAGATACTCAAACTGCCCCGTCTGGCACTAACAATCATCCCATAGTCAAAGTCACTTAAATCACATTTCTTCCCAATTCTGATGTTTGGTCTGAACAACAAATGAACCTCTTGACCATGTCTGCATGCTTTTATGCATTGAGTTGTTGCTACATAATTGGCTGATCTTCCTGCAACAAGCATTGTCACAAGAAAGCATCAACCATCAGGGACCCCCACCACCCAAGCCATGCTCTCTTCTCACTGCTGCCATCTGGTAGAAGTCACAGAAGCCTCAGGACTCACACCACAAGGTTCAGGAATAGTTACTAACCGTCAACCATCAGGCTCTTGAACCAAAGCGGGTAACTTCACCCAATTTCACTTGCCCCATTACTAAGATGTTCCCACAACTATGGACGTACTTTCAAGGACACTTCATCGCGTGTTCTCGATATTTATTGCTTCTTTATTTATGATTATTATTTCTTTTTATTTGCTCAGTTTGTTGTCTTTTGCACATTGGGTCTTTCATTGATTCTATTATTGTTTTTGGATTTATTGAGTATGCCCACAAGTAAAAGAATCTCATATATGGTGACATATATGTGATTAAATATTTGCATTAACAAGCGGAGGTACTTAAAATGTAAGTATAATATTTCAAGTTTTAACTTTTGGCTCTGTGTGACTTGGAAATATACTGTTGCTGTTCTCACTTTCTGTCTCTAACTGCAAAAACTAAGTCTGCTTGGCATAAGTTATCCAACTGCGCCAATGAACTCCTTTGTTTCCTTGCAGATTTGTCACTTGATCACAAGTTTCCCAGGTTTTGTCCAGGTAAGCCGAGATCCGCTGGATACTATCCAAGGCCTCCGGTGCCCCTTGTTCCAAGATCCAGTGAACCCATCACACAAGAATAAGCATGCAGGAGCTGTTATCTCGGCTTGTGAAGAAAAGCAGACCCTCTCCAAAGCAACACGTTTTGTCCCTAGTGTGGCTACTGTGCATTACCTCCATGAGAGACGTTTCTGTACTGTTAAGTGCATTTAGAATCAGCTAAACTGATGGTTTTATTTTTTAAAAAAAAGCTGTTATATCTTTATTTTTTTTAATTCCTCTTTCAGTGTTAATGGTTGTAAGAGTAGCATAAATCAGTCTAACTATAGTATAAGCCTGGTGATTGTGACACTGGTGGAAGTAATGTAACTCCATTTAAACAGGGGCACTATATTAACGAGAATATTTGGCAAACCTTTTTTGATTTACAAGGAAGAGAAGTTGGAAGAACTGTGGTGACATTTTGGTCACAATAAACTCACACAGCAGTAATGCAATGATGTGTTTTGATGTGATTGATTTGATCATGTTGTAAGCTTGTTAATTCTTTCAAAGTGTTTACCATGTACTTTTTTCAAGTAAAGTGCGATGGTCGACTGGTATTTAATTATATTGGAATCAAACTGAAATGTTTCCCTGTGAACCATGTTCCAATCAAATGGCATCAATTGCATTGCCACATGGATACTGACAGAGCTGTCTATTTAGAAATCTATTACACTGTCAAATATTTTATGGATGTAAAATGTAAAATACAGTGTAAAATAAACATCTCTCTATAGACACTGCTGTAATGTTGGGGACAGGATAATTATTTTGCTAATTCTTTAACATAGATCATGAAACTCTATATTTGGACCAAATGTCATTTCAGCGTTCATTTTTGCTGTGTTCCAGCACAAGGACAAAACAACTGTATTGTGCTACATAAGAAGGTTTGCAAGTATTGACTTTTCACATTGATAGAAGTATTTTTCAATATTTAGTGAATAGATCTGACAAATTATTGATTAAACTTTAGTATTTGTAGAAAAATAATCTTGCAATTGTTGGATGCACATATTGTACTCTGCTTCAAGTCTCAGTAACTGCGTTAAGTCTGAACATGGTCAACAAGGCATTGTAACACCTACTCTGTTTCCGATGTAATTTGTTAAAGTGATGTGAGCTGTGTCAATCAACATGTAAACATCAGCTTCATCTTTGGTTTTCTATATTAAAATAAAAAGGCTAAAAAATGTGTTCCAAATTAAATCTTCAAGAGAAATCTTTTCATCTCTGGTGTGTAATTTTATAGAATCAGAAACAGGTTTAATATCACCGGCATATATCGTGAAGTTTGTTAACTTTGCGGCAGCAGTACCATGCAATACTGTACACCATAATATAGAAAAAACAGCGAATGACAATAAGTAGAGTTAAATAAGTAGTACAAAAATAAAAATAAAAAAGTAGTGAGGTAATGCTCATGAGTTCAACGTCTATTCAGAAATCAGATGATGGAGAGGAAGAAGCTGTTCCTGAATTGTTGTGTGTGTGCCTTCAGGCTTCTGAACCTCCTTCCTGATGGTAGCGATGAGTAGAGGGCACGTCCTGGGTGCTGGGGGTCCTTAGTGATGGACGCTGCCTTTCTGAGGCACTGTTCCTTGAAGATGTCGTGGATAACACGGAGACTAGTACCCATGATGGAGCTGACTAATTTTACAACTCTCTGCAGCTCACTTCAATCCTGTGCGGTAGCTCCCCCATAGGAGACAGTGATGCAGCCAGTTTGAATGTTCTCCTCAAACTCCTAATGAAATATAGCTGCTGTCTTGCTTTCTTTATATCTGCATCGGTATCTTAGGACCAGGTTCGGTCCTCAGAGATATTAACACCCAGGGACTTGAAATAGCTCTCTCTCTCCACGTCTGATGCCTCTGAGGACTGGTCTGTGTTCCCTCATCTTACCCTTTCTGAAGTCCACAGTCAGCTCTTTGGTCTCACAGATATTGAGTGCCAGGTTGTTACTGCGACACCACTCCAGTAGTTGGTATATCTCGCTCCTGTACACCTTCTGATCGCCATCTTTTATTTGGTTTCAATACAGATCGTCAGAACGTAATACAAGTTCATCATATAATTCACCCCCAGCAAACTGTCATTCAGTTAGACCATGAGGGATCCAGAGTGCACTTTTAGTTTGTGTCTTTTTGCCAAGGTATATGGGATGGGGGTGGAAGTCCCGCGTGGGAGGTTAGTTAGGAAAATTCAGTCGCTAGGTACACATGGAGAGGTGGTAAATTGGATTAGACATTGGCTCGATGGAAGAAGCCAGAGAGTGGTGGTAGAGAATTGCTTCTCCGAGTGGAGGCCTGTGACTAGTGGTGTGCCACAGGGATCAGTGCTGGGTCCATTGTTATTTGTCATCTATATCAATGATCTGGATGATAATGTGGTAAATTGGATCAGCAAATTTGCTGATGATACAAAGATTGGAGGTGTAGTAGACAGTGAGGAAGGTTTTCAGAGCCTGCAGAGGGACTTGGACCAGCTGGAAAAATGGGCTGAAAAATGGCAGATGGAGTTTAATACTGACAAGTGTGAGGTATTGCACGTTGGAAGGACAAACCAAGGTAGAATATACAGGGTTAATGGTAAGGCACTGAGGAGTGCAGTGGCACAGAAGGATCTGGGAATACAGGTACAAAATTCCCTAAAAGTGGCGTCACAGGTAGATAGGGTTGTAAAGAGAGCTTTTGGTACATTGGCCTTTATTAATCAAAGTATTGAGTATAAGAGCTGGATTGTTATGTTGAGGTTGTATAAGGCATTAGTGAGACCGAATCTGGAGTATTGTGTTCAGTTTTGGTCACCAAATTACAGGAAGGATATAAATAAGGTTGAAAGAGTGCAGAGAAGGTTTACAAGGATGTTGCCGGGACTTGAGAAACTCAGTTACAGAGAAAGGTTGAATAGGTTAGGACTTTATTCCCTGGAAGAATGAGGGGAGATTTGATAGAGGTATATAAAATTATGATGGGTATAGATAGAGTGAATGCAAGCAGGCTTTTTCCACTGAGGCAAGGGGAGAAAAAAACCAGAGGACATGGGTTAAGGATGAGGGGGGAAAAGTTTAAAGGGAACATTAGTGGGGGCTTCTTCACACGAGAGTGGTGGGAGTATGGAATGAGCTGCCAGATGAGGTGGTAAATGCGGGTTCTTTTTTAACATTTAAGAATAAATTGGACAGATACATGGATGGGAGGTGTATGGAGGGATATGGTCCGTGTGCAGGTCAGTGGGACTAGGCAGAAAATGGTTCGGCACAGCCAAGAAGGGCCAAAAGGCCTGTTTCTGTGCTGTAGTTTCTATGGTTTCTATGGTTTTTCCATGTCTTACTAAATATTGAAAAGTCTAGATAGAGTGAACGAGGAGATGATTATTTCCAAGAGTCTAGGTCTAGAGGGTACAGCTTCAGAATAGAAGGATAAGCCTTTAGAACAGAGATGAGGAGGAATGTTTTATACAGAAGGTAGTAAATCTGTAGAACTCATTGCCATTATGGCTGTAGAAGCCAAGTCATAGGGTATATTTAAACCGAAGGTTGATAAATTCTTAATCAGTAAGGGCATCAAATGTTATGGGGAGAAGGCAGAAGAATGGGGTTGGAAGGGAAAATAAATCAGCCATGATTAAAAGGCAGAACAAACTTGATGGGCTGAATGGCCTAATTCAGCTCCTCTGGTCTTACAGGCTTGCACTAACGTTTGATCCAATTTGCTTCTCTTTTGAAATATTACTGAAATCTGAAAAGATCCACAATTAGAAGGTAATCCTGGTGATTGTGGTTGCCTTGCGTGTCCTTACACTGTTTGGAGTCATCAGAACTGCCGGTGGCAAAGAATTCCACAGAGTCACCACCCTCCGCCTGAAGAAATTCCTCCTTATCTCCATTCTAAAAGGATGCCCCTCTATTCTGAGGCTGTGTCCTCTGGTCTTAGACTCTCCCACCATGGGAAACTTCCACTCTATCAAGGCCTTTCACCATTCAATAGGTTTCAGTGAGGTCACCCATTATTCTTCTGAATTCTAGTGAATACAGGCCCAGAGCCAACAGACACTCTTTATATGACAAGCCATTCAATGGTGGAATCATTTGAACCTCCTTTGAATCCTCTACAGTTTCAGCACATCCTTTCTGTACTCTGTTATTAGTTAAGTCTACACACTGTTAGGTGTGTTTTTAAATGCTGTTGTAATTAAAGAATTTCGCACTTGGGGTCAATAAAGTACTTAATATTGTTATTATAAGGGGTCCAGACCCACTCACAATACTCCAATTGAGGCCTCACCAGTGCTTTTTAAAGTTTCAACATTACATTCTTGTTTTTATATTCTATTCCTCTTGAAATGAATGCTGGCACCACATTTGCCTTCCTCACCATAGACTCAACCTGTCATTTAACCTTTAGGGAATTATGCACAAGAACTCCCAAGTCCCCTTGCACCTCAGTTTGTTCTGTTTTCTCTCCATTTAGACAATTGTCAATCCTTTCATTTCTTCTACCAAAGTGCATGACCGTACACCTCCCAACACTGTATTCCATCTGCCACTTCTTTGCCCTTTCTCCTAGGTTCTTCTGTAGCCTCTCTGCTTTCTCAAATCTACGTACTCCTCCATTGATCTTCATATCATCTGCAACCCTTGCAACAAAACAATCAACTCCATCATCCAAATCAATCAACTCCATCATCCAAATCATTGTCATATAGAATAAAAAGAATCGGTCCCAACACAGATTCCTGTGGAACACCACTAGTCAGCGGCAGCCAGTCAAAAAGGCTCCCATTATTCCCACTCTTTGCCTCCTGCCAATCAGCCACTGCTTTATCCATGCTAGAATCTCATAGCTCATAGCTTGTTAAGCAACCTCATGTGTGGCACCTTGTCAAAGGCATTCTGAAAATCCAAGTACACAACATCAACCGATTCTCCTTTGTCCATTCTACTGGTTACTTCTTCAAAGAATTCCAACGGATTTATCAGGCAAGATTTTACTTTGAGGAAACCATGCTGACTATGGCCTATTTTACTGTGTGCCTCCAACTGCCCTGAGACTTCATCCTTGATAGTCGACTCCAACAGCTTCCTAACCACTGAGGTCAGGCTAACGAGCCTATAGTTTCTTTTCTTGTGCCTCTCTCCCTTTTTGAAGAGTGGAGTGACATTTGCAATTTCCTAGTCATATGGAATCATTCCTGAATCTAGTGATTCTTGAAATATCACTACTAATACCTCCACAACCTCTTCAGCCACCTTGTTCAGAATTCAGATGTGTACACCATCTGGTCCAGGTGACTTATCTGCCTTCAGACTTTCAGTTTCCCAAGAACCTTTCTTCTAATTGTGGTAACTTCACACACATCATGCCCCTGGACAACTGGGACTTCCACCATACTTTTGCAAAATACTTCGTTCTTTCCCCATTACTACTTTTCCAGCATCATTTTCCAGTGGTCCAATATCCACTGCAGGGTGTTGGGAATCAGAGTGCAGAACAAACTTTTAGTATTCTCTTTAATATTATTTGCTAGCTTACTTTCATATTCCATCTTTACCTTCTTAATGACTTTTAGAGTTGTCTTCTATTGGGTTTTAAAAACTTGTTAATCCTCTAACTTCCCACTAATTTTTGCTCTATTAAATGCCCTCTCTGACTTTTATGTTGGCTTTGACTTCTCTTGCCATGGTTGTGTCATCTTCTCTTGCAAATACTTCTTCCTCTTTGGAATGTATATATCATGTGCCTTCCGAATTGCTTCCAGAAAATCCAGCTGTTGCTGCTCTGTTGTCATCCCTGCCAGTGTTCTTTTCCAATCAATTCTGCCCAACTTCTCTCTCGTGTCTGTGTAATTTTCTTCACTCCACTGTAATACTGATACATCTGACTTTAGCTTCTTCTCAAATTTCAGGATGAATTCAATCATATTCCTATCACTTTCTCCTAAGGGTTCTTTTACCTTAAGTTCTAATCAGCTCTGGTTCATTGCACAACATCCAATCCAGAATAGCCAATCCTCCAGTGGGCTCAACCATGAGCTGCTCTGAAAAGCCATCTCATAAACACTCAAGAAATTCCCCTTCCTGGAATCCTGCATCAACCAGATTTTCCCAATCTACCTGGATATTGAACTCCCCCACATAGTAACATTGTCCTTTTGCCATGCATTTTCTATCTCTGTTGTAATTTGTAGGCAACATCCTTGCTACTGTTTGGGGGGGTTCTGTATACAACTCTCAAGAGGGTCTTTTTACCTTTGCAGTTCCTTAGCTCTATCCACAATGTATCAGCAGCTTCTGATATCTATGTTTTGATTTGCATTTTTAGCAACAGAGCAACTCCGCCCCCTCTGCCTTCCTGCCTGTCCTTTCAATACAATGTGTATCCTTGGACATTACGCTCCCCGCTATAATCTTCCAGCCGTGATTCTGTGATGCCTACAACATCATACCTGCCAATCTGCAACTGTGCTGCACATTCATCTACCTTATTCCATATACTGCACACATTTAGATACAACACCTTCAGTCCTGGGTGCACCCTTTTTGATTTTGTCTCACCATGCTCAACCTTTTGATTCCTAACTTAATCTGAGGTCTTACCAGCATCTGCCTCCACAACCACGCCACTAACCGTCCTGGCACTCTGATTCCCATCCCCCTGCAACTCGAGTTTAAACCCCACCATGCAACATTAACAAACCTTCCAGTTAGGATATTAGTCCCACTCCAGTTAAGATACAAACCATTCCTTCTGTGTGGGTCCCACATTTCCTGGAAGAGACCTATAACCCAAGAATCTCATGTGCTACCTCCTACAGCAACTCCTTAAACTGTCTAATCTTTCTAGTTCTAGCTTCACTAGCACATGACACTGGTAGCAATTTTGAGATCACAACCCTGGAGGTCCTGCCCTTTAACTTAGCACCTAACTCCCTATGCAGAACCTTGTCACTTGCCCTACTTATGTCATTGGTACCTACATGGACCATGATTTCTGGTTGTTCACCCTCCCACTTAAGAATGCTGAGGACTCAATCTGATTTATCCCAGACTCTGGCACCCTGGAGGCCAGATACCATCTGGGAATTTCGTTCTTGCACCACAGAACCTCCTGTCTGCTCCCCAAACTAGCAATCCCCTATCACCACACCGAGCCTCTTTTCCCCACATTCCGATCTGAGTCACAGAGGCAGACTCAGTGTCAGAGACCCAACCACTGTGAATTTCCTCTTTTAGGTCAACCCCCCAACAGTATCCAAAGTGATATACATGTTGTTGAGGGGGCTGGCCACAGGGTTACTCTGCACTGGCTCCTTAACTCCTTTCCCCTAACTGACTGTCACCCAGTTTCCTGTGTCCTGCACCTTGGGTGTAACTACCTCTCTATATATCACATCTATCACCCCCTCAGCCTCTCGAATGACCTGGAGTTCATCCAGTTCCAGCTCCAACTCCAACTCCTTAACACTGTTTGTTAGAAGCTGCAGCTGGATGCTCCTCTCCCAGTTGTAGTCGTCAGGGACACTGGAGGTCTCCGTGCCTTCCCACATCCCACAAGAGGAGCATTTCACTATCCTGTCTGGTATCTCTACTGTCCTAGCTGAGCAGGTGTAAAGAAGAGAGGGGAAAGACCTTGAGCTTTGCTTTCTCTGAGTGAAGCCTCTCTTCTCGAAACTCCGAAGAGCTAAAGCCTTAATATCACCACTCTGACTATGTCCACTCAGACGATGGCCGCTAGACCTGCCGCTTCCTTCCTTTAATTTGCTCATACTAATTAATCCAAACGCCAATTGGCCACTGGTCAAAGCTCTATCAAGTTGTCACGAACTGCTCCTGCCTTTTATCCTCGGGAGTTGGACCTGATTGAAGTCCCCTCCTCTCCAAACTTCTGATGTCTGGAAATAAAAACAAAAACAAGTCATAATGCTACAAAGATTTCAGACCATTTGCAATCTGTCGCCAGAATGCTTTATGTCGAACAGGTATTGCAATATATCCCACAATCACATTTTAAGAAGTGGCCATAAATGATTCAAGGTCTTGATTGTTGAGATAAAGGGAAAGACTGCTGTCATTTAAGTTTAGTCAGCAGTATAGCCGCAAAAATTATCTGAAACAAAGGGCCTCCTGACTAGTTTTCACTAGGAATCTGTAAAAAATTTAATGATGTCTAATTGTCTGCTGAAACATAACCGGTTAATACAACACTCTGGTGTTTGAGGCTGTTCTCCAATCTGGGAAATGTATCATTTAAGGATGACAAACTTATACCGAAATGATACATTAACCTTCACGTGCATTTATATCCGCTCAATTAGGAAGACCCAACTTCACCAAAGTAAAATAAAGGGAACAATTCCTAGATATGGCAGCTCAGTAGCGTAGTGATTAGCACAAGGCTTTACAGTACGGGTGACCTGGTTCAATACCCACCGCTGTCTGTAAGGGTTTTGCAAGTTCTCACCAAGACAGCTTATGTTTCCTGCAGGTGCTCTAGTTTCCTCTCACAGTTCCAGGGCGTACTGATTGGTAGGTTCATTAGTCATTGTAAATTGTCCCATGACAAGGCTAGGATTAAATCAAGGGATTGCCAGGCAGCATGGCTCTAAGGACTGGAAAAGCCCCCTCCCCACCGTATCTCAATAAATAAATAAATAAAATCTACTTTACAGAAAGTAAATTGCACATTCAGCAGAAAATACCCACAAATACAGTACTTTGTGGTTAGAATGCCACACTTGAATGAGTTGTAATTTCTGGCCCTCTGTGATTGCATACACTGTGTCGCAATGTGTGAATAAGAGCTTTGTAAGCTATTTTACTTCCAGTGTTTGCCAAGCTTAACCAATCATAGAATTTCCAATGTAGTTTACATTAAATGTCAAAGAATGAGGAAATTATATTCAGCATTTTCTGTTTCACAAACATAATATACCTTGAGGCATCTTTCTAACCAAGCACCAGATTTTGCTTTAGAAAGGCATTTAGCAGAGTTAACTTTTATTTAGGCTTAGGCCACAAGACGTAGCAGCAAAATTAGACTTTTCAGCCTATCAGAGTAACAATCATTTTGTATTCCTTTGCACCTATGCACTGAAGACCATAAGATATAGGAGCAGGATTAGGCCATTTGGCCCATTGAATTTTCTCTGCCATTTCATCATAGCTGATACAATTTTCCTCTCACCCCCAAATCTCCAACCTTCTCCCTGTATCCCTTCATGCCTTGACTAATCAAGAATTTGTCAACCGCTGCCTTAAATATACCCAATGACAATATTAAACAATCTTGAATCTTGAAATGTCAAATAAATTAAAGGAAAAAGGGAGATGTTTGGATTTATAAAAGAAATGTAAGTTAAATTTGCGATATATACAGTAATTATGGTGAAAGGATGGAGATACGGTACATCTCTACCAAAGGAGGAGTAAGATGCTCCTTCCCTTCACTTGTCTGTAGGTCACCTTTGGGTAAGGTGTAGCACCTATTTAGCCTCCCGGTTGTGATCATGTAAACCCACAGGAGCAGGTGGTGGATGGTCGTATAAGCAGCCGGTGCATATCACAAGCCCTGGTTATGTGACCACTGATGCCAGACAGACAACCTCTGAAGAGTATTGATAATGGCTGGGGTCTCCCATCTTGTAAAGACACTGCCCAGAAGGCAGCAATGGCAAACCACTTCAGTAGAACAATTTTCCAAGAACAATTATGGTCATAGAAAGGCCATGATAGCCAACATCATACGACACAGCACAAAACGAATGAATGAACAGTAACTTAGTTTTAATAAAGTCTACGATAAAATTCTGAAGGACAAACTTCCACATATGAGTTAGTATTTTTAGGTCGCAGAGAGATTGATCAGCAACAGTTAATACTTCAGTTCATTGAAAGGTACTGCCTGAAGTGACAGAAAAATCAAACAAAAATCTAAGTTGCTGAAATGAAATAAAAACGGCAGGTCAAAAAAGAATACAGAGTTGATATTTCAGAACAAAACGCAAAATGCTCCCAATGGATAGATTCAAGTGTTGTCAATGCCATTCCAAATATTCTTCCTCCATTTTGAATCCTTTTGGTCTGGGGGTGAGGGGTAGGTCATGCCCTTCAAGGAAGCTTTCGATGCACACTTGAATCTTTGCCTCTGACAACACACACAAAATGCTGAAGAAACTCAGCAGGTCAGGAAATGAATTAACTGTCGTTTCGGGCCGTGACCCTGAAAGGTTCAAAGTTCAAAGGTTCATTTACTATCAAAGTATACACCACTGAAATTCTTCGCCGCCAGACAGCCACGAAACCAAGAAAGAAAAGAATGGCAGCATGACCATCAACCCCCAAACCCCTCCCCTGCAAACAAAGAAAACGAGAAAGATCAGGTGATAAACACAGAACATAAAAAACTATAAGCCTGAAAATAAATCTATGGTTCAAGTCCATATCCAAAATGCAGAAACCTGACACAGTGGCAGCCCCTTCCTTCTCCAGCAGCAGAACAATCCCACCAGCGATCAAAAGGCAGTCTCCCCTGTCCAGTAGCAGAGCGATCCCACTAGTGATCAAGAGGCGGCAGTGGATATTGGACCGCTGGAAAATGATGCTGGAGAGGTAGTAATGGTGTTACCATTAATATGGTGCTATAGTCCATCATTCCGTCATACCATCATTCCCACAATCCTGATTGAGAGGTTGCAGAATCTGGGCACATCTTCCACATTCGCCTAAATGTTTCAACCTCCCTCATTACTTTAGTCGGCAAAATGGAGTCGAAAATTGGCTCGCACACAGTCTTCTTGCCATGAGGGTCACGCATGCTGCTCTGTCTCCTGGAATCCTTTTGGAGACTGCAGAGTGCTGAGACACCTAAACATGCTCCAAACTGCAAATCAAAGGCTCCCAACAGTTCAGGAATCACATTCAACAAAAATCAAACATAAAGGACATTAAAGAAGTGAAATATATGATTCGTGATCTATACAGTAGATGTCGACCATCTTGACCGGAAGCCAGGACTGGAAAGGAAGGGAGAAGACAATGGAATAAAAAGGCAGGGAGAGGGAAAGGAAGATATCTAGAAGGTGATAAGCGAAGCAACACACACAACATGCTGGAGGAACTCAGCAGGTCAGACAGCATCTGTGGAAGTTAATAAACAGTAGATGTTTTGGGCCATGACACTTCTTCAGGACATGAAAGGGAATATGACCAAATAAGAAGGTGGTGGGGTGGGGAGGCTGGGAAGGAAGGAATCTGATAGGAGAGGAGAGTGGACCATGAGAGAAAGGAAGGGAGGAGAGGACCTGGGAGGTGAGAAGAGGTAGGGGGCTAGGATGGGGAATAGAAGAAGAGGGGAGGAAGAGGGGATTTTTTTACCGGAAGGAGAAATCAATATTCATGACGTCAGGTCGGAGGCTACCCAGACAGAACATAAGGTGTTGCTTCCCAACCCTGAGGTTGGCCTCATCGTTGCACAAGAGGAGGCACTCTGCCAGTTATTTGCTATAACAAGCCTCGGAATGGACTGTCTGCTTCAGTGGGATGTCTTCAGTAAGTGGCTTGTCCAGTAAAATAGATGAAACATAAGCTCTTTGAAAGACGTTAAACTTTATTTATTCGGGGCAAGAATAGAAGATCGGTGTTTCTCCTAGGTCTCTGCCTTTACTAGTCAGAATCAGAATCAGGTTTATTATCATCGGCATGCGACGTGAAATTTGTTAACTTAGTAGCAGTAGTTCAATGCAAAACATAATAAAGAAGAAAAAAAATAGTAATAACAATAAATAAATCTTATTCAGTATACTTTATACAGTATACATATAGTGAATAGATAAAAAAACATGCAAAAAACAGAAATACTAAATATTTTTTTAAAAAGTGAGGTAGTGTCCAAGGGTTCAATGTTCATTTAGGATTCGGATGGCAGAGGGGAAGAAGCTGTTCCTGAATCACTGAGTGTGTGCCTTCAGGCTTCTGTACCTCCTTCCTGATGGTAACAGTGAGAAAAGGGTATGCTCTGGGTGCTGGAGGTCCTTAATAATGGACGCTGCCTTTCTGAGACATCAGTCCTTGAAGATGTCCTGGGTACTTTGTAGGTTAGTACCCAAGATGGAGCTGACTAGATTTACAACCCTCTGCAACTTCTTTTGGTCCTGTTCAGTAGCCCTGCACACTACCCCACCCCCATACCAGACAGTAATGCAGCCTGTCAGAATGCTCTCCATAGTACATCTGTAGAAGTTTTCGAGTGTATTTGTCAACCATGCCAAATCTCTTCAAACTCCTAATAAAGTATAGCCGCTATCTTGTCCTCTTTATAAATGCATCAATATGTTGGGACCAGGTTAGATCCTCAGAGATCTTGACACCCAGGAACTTGAAGCTGCTCACTTTCTCCGCTTCTGATCCCTCTATGAGGATTGGTATGTGTTCCTTCGTCTTACCCTTCCTGAAGTCCACAATCAGCTCTTTCGTCTTATTGATGTTGAGTGCCAGGTTGTTGTTGTGGCACCACTCCACTAGTTGGCATATCTCATTGCTGTATGCCCTCTCGTCACCACCTGAGATTCTACCATCAGCAAATTTATAGATGGTGTTTGAACTATGCCTAGCCACACAGTCATGTGTATATAGAGAGTAGAGCAGTGGGCTAAACACACACCCCTGAGGTGCACCAGTGTTGATCGTCAGCAAAGAGGAGATGTTATCACCAATCCACACAGACTGTGGTCTTCCAGTTAGAAAGTTGAGGATCCATTTGCAGAGGGAGGTACAGAGGCCCAGGTTCTGCAACCTCTCAGTCAGGATTGTGGGAATGATGGTATTAAATGCTGAGCTATAGTCGATGAACAGCATCCTGACATAGGTGTTTGTGTTGTCCAGGTGGTCTAAAGCTGTGTGGAGAGCCACTGAGATTGAGTCTGCCATTGACCTATTGTGGCAATAGACAAATTGCAATGGGTCCAGGTTCTTGCTGAGGCAGGATTTCAGTCTAGTCATGAGCAACCTCTCAAAGCATTTCATCACTGTAGATGTGAGTGCTACCAGGCGATAGTCATTAAGACAGCTCACGCTATTCTTCTTAGGCACTGGTATAATTGTTGCCTTTTTGAAGCAAGTGGGAACTTCTGCCCGTACCAGTAGAGGTTGAAGATGTCCAGTTGATTGGCACAGGTTTTCAGAGCCTTACCAGGACTCCTTTGGGACCTTCCGCCTTGCGAGGGTTCACTCTCTTTAAAGACAGCCTGACATCGGCCTCTGAGACAGAGATCACAGGGTCACCGTGTGCAGCAGGGATCTTCACAGCTGTAGATGTGTTCTCCTTTTCAAAGTGGGCATAGAAGGCATTGAGTTCATTTGGTAGTGAAGCATCACTGCCATTCACGCTATGGGGTTTCGCTTTGTAGGAAATAATGTCTTGCAAGCCCTGTCAGTGTTGCTATGCATCTAATCTTACCTCCAACCCTGTTTGAAATTGTCTCTTCGCCCTTGAAATAGCCCTCCGCAAATCATACCTGGTTTTCTGGCACAGACCTGGGTCGCCAGAATTGACTGCCACAGATCTGGCCTTCAGCAGACAATGTACCTCCTGGTTCATCTGTGGCTGTTGGTTTGGGAATGTGCAGTAAGTCTCTGTGAGCACACACTCACCCACACAGGTCTTCCCCCACCTCACAAACAATTATAACTAGCTTTTCTCAAGCAAAGGATTTGCTGCTAAAATAACTTTTGCCCTGGATGAGTTACTACAATGCATCTTGTAAAGTTGCACAGTGGAACCACTAGATAATTTTGTCCTCCTGTTTGCCTTTTTGACTATACTCCTGCATCCCTTAAATTCCCTCAGGGATCCACTTGATTTCAACTGATTTTACCTGACTGATGATTCCTTCTTTTTCATTACCAGATCCTCTATATTAAAGCTCAAAGTAAATTTAATATCAAAATACATATACAACCCTGAGATTCATTTTCTTGTGGGCATACTCAATAAATCCATAATAGTATAATAACAATGGGAGAATCAATGAAAGACTGCACCAACCTGAGTGTTGAACCAGACTGCAAAAAACAACAAACTGTGAATAATTATGATAATGAATGAATAAGCAATAAATATCGAGATGAATGGTCCTGGAAAGTGGTTCTATAGGTTGTGGGATCATTTCAATGATGGGGCAAGTGAAGCTGGGTGAAGTTATCCCCTTTGGTTCGAGAGCCTGATGGTTGAGAGGTAATAACTGTTCCTGAGAGTGGTGGTGTGAGTCCTGAAGCTCGAGCACCTTCTGTCTGATGGCAACGGCAAGAAAAGAGCATGTCCTGGGTGATGGGGGATAGTGCTATAGTCGTAGTCATAGTCATAGTCATATTTTATTGATCCTGGGGGAAATTGGTTTTCGTTACAGTTGCACCATAAATAATAAATAGTAATAAAACCATAAATAGTTTAAATTATGCCAGGAAATAAGTCCAGGACCAGCCTATTGGCTCAGGGTGTCTGACCCTCCAAGGGAGGAGTTGTAAAGTTTGATGGCCACAGGCAGGAATGACTTCCTATGACGCTCTGTGTTGCATCTTGGTGGAATGAGTCTCTGGCTGAATGTACTCCTGTGCCCACCCAGTACATTACGTAGTGGATGGGAGACATTGTCCAAGATGGCATGCAACTTGGACAGTGACAATACTTTGCGTAGGTGTGCCCAATGGTGGGGAGGACGTTACTCATGATGGACTGGGCCATATCCACTACATTTTGTAGGACTTTCCGTTTGAGGGCATTGGTGTTTCCATACCAGGCTAGGATGCAGCCAGTCAATATACTCCCCACCACACGTCTGTAGAAGTTTGTCAAAGTTTTAGATGTCTTGCTGAATCTTTGCAGATTCCTAACGAAGTAGAGACACAGCCGTGCTTTCTTCGACATTGCATATAGGTGCTGCTGGGCCCAGGACCAATGCTCCAAAATAATAACATTGAGGACTTTAAAACTGCTGACCCTCTCCACCTCTCAAAACATCTCATCATTGTGGATATACTGTAAGTGCTACTCAACCATAGTTATTTTCTCATGTCATCCAGATCTTTACTGGAACATGCAGACTTCAGCTACTGCTGAATCACTTTTAAAAGCCAAAGGTCCCTTTGACCAATCGGCTTTAAAAACTCCTGTCAAATACTGCAAAATTTTAAACACAAGAGATTCTGCAGATGCTGGAAATCCAGAGCAACAGATAGAAAACACTAGAGGAACTCAGCAAGTCAGGCAGCATCTACGGAAGTGAATAAACAGTTGATGCTAAGACATTGGAGCAGAATTAGGCCATTTGGCCCATCGCTTCTGCTAGATGAGATGGTTCTTCAGGACTGGAAAGGAAGGGGGAAGAGGCCAGAATAAAAAGGTGGGGAGAGGGGATGAAGGATAAGCTAGAAGATGGCGAGTGAAACCAGGTGGGTAGGAAAGGTAAAGAGCTGGAGAAGAAGGAATCTGATAGGAGAGGAGAGTGGACCATGGGAGAAACTAAAGGAGGGGCACCAGGTGGAGATGACAGGCAAGTGAGGAGAAGAGGTAAGAGGTGTCATCTTGACAAAAGCGGAGGCCATGGAGCGACATGTTGGAATGGGAATGGGATTTGGAATTAAAATATTTGGTCACTGGGTAATCCCAATTTTGGCAGATGGATGGAGGTGCTTAACAATTCTGGAAAACTCCCATTCACTGCCACCAAACTCATAGTTCCGTTACCCAACACTTCTCCTTTCTACAACCTACCCAAGATCCACAAATCTGACGGTACAGGTAGGCCTATTTTTTTCCTGCCCCACTGAACTCATGTCCCCCACACCTCAATTCCATTCTATCCCCCTTGGTTATCCTCATACCTTGAGTCCATTCTATTCCCCTCGGCTCAGTCCTGTCCCACCTACATCCACGACATTGGACATGCTGTTGCTCTCAACAATTTTCAATTCCTTGGCTCTGACAGCCTCATTTTCACCATGGATGTCCAGTCCCTATAGAATTCTAACCCCCATCAAGAAGACCTTAAAGCTAGCCCCTTTTTTTCCTCAACTGAAGATCCAGCCAGTTCCCCAACACCAACAGCCACATCCGTCTGGCAGAACTAGTCCTCAGCCTCAACAAGTTCTCTTTCTGCTCTTTCCACTTTCTCCAAACTCAAGGGGTAGTCATGGGCACCTGCATGGACCCCAGTTACAATTGCCTTTTTGCTAGTTACATAGAACAGTCCATTGCTTCGAGTCTTCCCCGGTGACGCTCCCCAACTCTTCCTCTGTTATATTGACCACTGCATTGGTGCTGCTTCATGCACTCATGCTGAGCTTGTCAATTTCACCAGCTTTGCCTCCAACTTCCACCCTGCCCTTAAATTCACTTGGTCCATTTTTGACATCTCTTTCCTTTTACTTGATCTCTCTGTCTCCATCTCTGGAGACAAACTGTCTACCAACATCTTCTATAAACCTATCAATACCCATGGCTATCTTGACTATTCCTCTTCCCACCCTGTCTCCTGTCAAAAAGCTATTCCCTTGTCATCACCACTGCATCTGTTCCCTAGATGTGGCTTTTCATTCCAGGACATCACAGATGTCCTCCTTCTTCAAAGGTTGGTGTTTACCTTCCTCTACCACCGCTACTGCCCTCACCCCCCATCTCCTCCATTTCCCGGACATCCGTGCTCAACCCATCTCCCCGCTACCTTAACAGGAATAGAGTTCCTTTTATCCTCACCTACCACCCCATGACCCTCTGCATCCAACACATCATCCTCTGCAACTTCCACTATCTTCAATGGGATCCGATCACAAAACACTTCCTGCAGGGATCGCTCCCTCTGTGATTCCTTCGTCCATTCATCCCTCCCCACTAATCTCTCTTCTGGCAGACATCCCTGGAGGCACAGAGGTCAAGAGCGCACAGCCTCCGAATAGAGGGGCATCCATTTAAAACAGAGATGCAGAGAAATGTCTTTAGCCAGAGGGTGGTGAATTTGTGGAATTTATTACCACAGGCAGCTGTGGAGGCCAGGTCGTTGTGTGTATTTAAGGCAGAGCTTGACAAGTTCCTGATTGGACACAGCATCAAAGGTTACCGGGAGAATGCCAGGGAGTGGGGCTGAGGAGGGGAACAAAGGGTCAGCCATGATTGAATGACGGGGCAGACTTGTTGGGCCAAATGGCCTAATTCTGTTCCTATGCCCTATGGTTTTATGAAGCCAATTTACTCATAAGTGTTAATAACAGTAAAACAACAAAAATATTTCCTATGTTTAGCATGTCTAATAAAAGAAACTTATAAGAAACAGTGATGAAAATAATTCTATTTTATTATAATAAACAGATAGAAAGAGAGATCAGCCTCTCAGTTCCATTTCTGGAGAAGTCAGCTTCAGGAAAATATTGTTTATAAGGACTGATCTTTTTAAAAAAATTGGTTTTGTTTGGCATAACACAGGTTTGAGCAGATTATTTTCAGGATAACGTGCTCTGTTGCCAGTATACCAGATGAAGAGAATATGAGCAGTGATCAAAATACCACCGAAGCCAGAAATCTGAAATAGAAAGAGAAGAATATACATCTAGCCATTTGGTACCAGTGAAGGCAGAAGCCAAGTTAATATTTTCACTGTGAATCCTTTCTCAGAGCTCCGAAAATCTTGTTTGTACATGAATGTGTGATGAGGACTTAAATGATGCTAATTTTAATTTTTATTAAATTTGGACTTGATTTAAAGAAAGTAGTTTCATGACCCGTCATAGAACTCGCGAAGATTTTTGTTAACCATTATTTTTATATATAGTACTAATCTCTACTGGAAGATTTATGTACAAAATAGATAGCTTTTTCTGTTTATAAGAGTAGAACTACAATTTGGATACTGCTTCACAGGATTAATACCTGACTTTCAAGAGCACTTGTGAGTTATGTTCCGGCTGGACTTAGTCCTTCAACTGCTGGAGAACAGTGTGGAAAGAACAGGTGCTGTTTTCTCCCGGTAGGGATTAGTTTTTAGTTCCAAGTGCTCCTGCCACGTTTTGTCACCCTGCAACCTTATCCTTCAATCTCTTTGAATTATGGAGGACAGCTTGTGTATAAATGTTTCTGTCCAGCGGACTTCATCATGATCATCATGACTCCAGTATTTCTACTATTTTTTAATTGTACATATGATTTTTTTGTGTTCTATCGCTGAGCAGCAGTGAACCATCTGATTGGCTTATCAGAGTTCTCTTTGGGAACTAGTTGACTTGATCAGCATTTCTGATCTGGCTATTGTTCACGATTGCATTTAATAAAAAAAAGTTACTGGACACTTCTCTATGCACATATCTGATTTCTTCTATTGATGTCAACATGAGGAAAAAGGATTAAAGTTTGTAGGTTTGGCCGATCGGTGTTAGGACTAAAGAAGCATAAAACTCCCTTTATTCCGTCGTCACACAAGGACGGCCTCCAACTGCAGCAGAAATGAGAAAGATTTATGAAGTGAGAAGAGCAAATGATAAAAAAACATAGAGGCTGGACAATATACTTATATTGCAGTTCTTTCATAAGATTGAGCTGGCACTTCCAAGGGCTCACCCAAAGTTCAAGGTATGTATACAGTATGTCACCATATATTACCTAGAGATTCATTTTCTCGCAGGCATTCTCCGTAGAACAAGGAAAAACAATGGAATCATTGAAAAGCTACACACCAAAGACTGATAACTAATCGACGTGCAAAAGAAGACAAGCTGTCCAAATACTAAATAAATAGATAGAAAGACAGATAAATAAATAAATAACACCAAGAGAGTGAGTTGTAGAGACCTTGAAAGTGAGTCCATAGGTTGTGGAATCAGTTCAGTGTTGAGATGAGTGAAGTTATTTCACTGGTTCAGGAGCCTGGTGTTTGTGGGGCAATAACTGTTCTCGAACCTGGTGGTGTGGGTCCTAAGGCTCCCGTACCTCCTCCCCGATGACAGGAGAGCATGGCTTGGACGGAGGCCTCCTTGATGATGGATGCTGCTTTCCTGTAGCAGCGCTCCTTGTAGACGTGCTCTGTGGTGGGGATGTCCTTTTCTGTGGCTCTGTGAATGATGATCCGAGGATAAATCATCGGGAGGTCTCCCTGTGCCATTATGTTTGCTTCTAATAGTGAAGTGAGATCACAACAATGGTCTCAGCTATGTCCCCAACAGTACTGAAGCAGGGTGACCCTGTTGCTAATCCTACATTCATGTTACTATCCTATTGAGGTCTGTGTCCAATCAGCCGGAACAACAACAATTGGTATCTTACCACCAATGTGGGTGGTGAGGTGGAGGTAGACCTCTACTAAAGGAGGTGTGAGGCACTCCCTCCCTCCGCTAACCTGCAGGTCACCCTTGGGCAAGGTGTAGCACCTGCTTAGCCCCCGATCAGGGTCATGTGAAGCCATGGGAGCAGGTGGTGGATGGTCGTATGAGCAGCCGGTGCTGATCACATGTCCTGGTTATGCGACCACTGACACCAAGCAGACAATCTCTGAAGAGTATTGATCATGGCTGGGGTCACCCGTTTCGTATAGACACTGTCCAGAAGAAGGCAATGCCAAACCACTTTTGCAGAAAAATTTATGAAGAACAATCATGATCATGGAAAGATTATGATCGCCCACATCATACAGCACAGTGCATAACATCATTGTTTCAGTTTCAAGAAAGTAAAAGATTTCAGAGCCTTTCTCAACAAAGCAGTGGTAGAAATTGAATCTCACCTAGAAAACTGAGCATCTTGTTAAAGTGGCAAATATTCTGCCAGAATATACATTCCGAGAAACAGCTGGAATAAACCACATACCAGGAATCAAAACAGACCTGGCCAAATGCGTATGGGAATTACACCCAAATGTACAAAACCGATCTTTTTGTGGAAGAGAGTCTCTGGAAATTGAAGAGCCTGCAAGAAAAGTACTGCAAATTATTGCCGAAAACACCAATATGACACACAATAGCAAGAATGCCTGATGTAAGTTTTAGAAAATGAGAACCAGCCAAAGAAAACAGGACACTAAAAATGTAATCTGCCTTGAGCAGTCAGTAGTGGAAAGGGAAAGTAGCTTCAAATTCTGGGCGTCAATATCTCAGGAGATCTGTCGTTGGTCCAATATGTCAATCCAATTGCGAAGAAGGCACCCACGCAGTTCTGTTCGTTGTCAGTTAAGGAGATTAAGCATGTCGCCAAAGGCTCCAGCAAATTTCTGTAAGTGTACAGTGGAGAGCTAACTCCACCACGGATCATCCCAAGCCCAGCTATGAAAGGAAGAGGGCTGGGCATGGGGCTAGCAACCCCATCCTGTAAAAACCCAGAGCTGCAGAAATGCCAACTACAAAAGGTGGAGGCTTCAGCCCAATACGTCACAGGTAAAGTCCTCCCATCCACTGAGAACATCTACATGAAAGCAACATCCATCATCAGAGATCCTCACCGCCGTGCCCTTTTCTTGCTGCTGCCGTCAGGTAGAAGGTACAAGACCCTCAGGGTTCACACCACTGGGTTCAAGAACAGTCACTACCCCACAACCATCAGGCTCTTGAACAAAAGGGGATAACTACACTCACTTGCTCATCCATCGAGGTCTTCCGGCAATCAACGATCTCATTTTAAGGACTCTTTATCTCATTATCTCATGTTCTTACTGTTCATTGCTATTTATTTCTATTTGCATTTGCACAGTTTGATGTCTTCTGCACTCTGGTTGATCTTTCATTGATCCTGTTGTAGTTAGTATTCTATAGATTTGCTGAGTATGCCCGCAGGGAAATGAGTCTCAGGGTTATATGTGGTGACATATTTGTACTCTGATAATAAATTTACTTTGGTCTTTGAACAGAAGCTCCAAAGGCTTCATCCATGGGAGAGGAAGGATCTTCAAAGATAGGGTACTCTTGGGGACAACTTGAAAGACTGGCCCAGGCTTTGGTGAGCTTCCGTTGGTGGCCTATGCCCCAGTAGGGGTGCTAGGCTTAAGTAAGTACAGTTAATTGGTTACTATCACAAAATTCACTCAACTGTGTATCTATACAGGCTAAAAGTTAGGCATCATGTTGAGACTCTTTCGGAGGAAGAGGCCTGCTCAAACCCAATATTACATGACATTTTAGATGCTAAAAGATCAATTGTATATTTACAATATATCTACAATGCTTTCCTTTGAATTATGCACTGGATAACTTTCACACCTCCTTCTTCACACCCACACCACAGACACCCAAATGAATTTTAAGTCAGCATTGTCTTAAACTATGATTCACAGCTCTTAGGAACCCATTGTCCAGGGCTACAGTGTGTGTCCAGCTGAAAGTTAATCTACAGTCCATATTCAGATCTGAAGATTGGTGGCTGACGTTAGTTGCTAAATTTTTTTTATATACCCTACGCCTAGAATATGTTCTAATAGTTATGATCAAAAAATTCACTCAACTGCGTATCTATACAGGCTGAATTTTACAAACTGTAGGCATTATTTTTTGCTGTGCTTTGGCTGGGGGAGAGAGAGAGAGAGAGAGAGAAGGCCTTTGACAGCTTTGTGTGCTCGCTATTTCAATGTTTCGATCTCCAGTGACACTTCAGTCGGTGACATTGGCAGGGAATCGGGTCATCTATAGGGCACCATCCCATGTCTTTCAAGCTGTTCCTGGAGATCCTGAATATATGATCTATTTCATTTATTCAAAGACTTTTAAGATATTCCATTGCCAAAACACCTGAATTTCCTCGATGTGTTGCTTTCTTTTTTCACACAGATAAAATCTATCTAATTGACTTAGCTTAGTGTCTTCTAGATTCTCCTTACGTAGCTTAGTCATGATTTGCTTGTTAATGCCTGTCTGAAGTGCCTCGGGATATTTCATTTCATTAAAGGATTTATAGAAATACTGATTGTTGATTCTGCTTTCATCACCAGACTTACCATTCACCTCCCACCTTCCCAGTCGTGCCTGCATTTCAGATCGCTGATTAAGCAGGGAGGCAGGTTGCTTGACTGGTCCTATAGACTCAGGCAACTTTGCCTGTTTCAGACTGATAGAAAAAGTAGCCTTGGTTGGGTTAGAAGATTGGATATGATCTTCATGAATGTAGAATGGGCTTGAAAGGCAAAATAGTCTATGCTTGCTTCCTATTTCTTCTAGAATGAGAGGAAAATTGCCTTGTGTTGGCCTTCAATAGTGAGTTCAATAGCTGTGAGGTAATGTTGCATCTCTTTAAAACTCTGGCATAATGAACAAATGAATGATGGGGAACTGATTTTCACAGGAATACATTACAGTCTCGCAGCTTAGGATAACCTACCGATAAAATTAATTGAGGTATAAGGCACAGGCTGTGTGCCAATCATGTCTTTCAATTTCCTCCCCACTGGAAGCATGGAGTAAATTTTTAGAAGAAAATAGGATATTATCAAAGATCTGTGGTAAACTGGATCAGCAAACTTATGAATGACACCAAGATTGGGGGTGTATCGGACAGTGAGGAAGACTACCAAATCTTGAAGTGGGATCTGGACCAGCTGAAAAATGGCAAATAGAAAAATGTGAGGTGTTACACTTTGGGAGGACAAACCGGGACAGGACTTCTACAGTGAACGGTGGGGCACTGAGTAGTGCAGTGGAACAGAAGAATACAGATTCTTCGTTCCCTCAAAGTGGCATCACAGATTGAGTACATAGTTCTTCATAAATCAAAATATTAAGTACAAGAGTTGGGATGTTGTATTGAAGTTGTATAACTAAGGCCTAATTTAAAGGATTGGGTGCAGTTCTGGTCACCTACAACAAGAAAGATATTAATAACTTTGAAAGGATGCAGAGAAAATTTACAAGGGTGTTGCTGAAACATGAGGACCAGAGTATCGGGAAAGGGTGAATAGTTTAGGACTTTATTCGCTGGAGATTAGGAGAATGAGGGGAGATATGATAGAGGTATACAAAATTATGAGGGGGACAGATAGGGTAAATGCACAAAAGCTTTTCCCACCAAGATTGAGTGAGACTAGAACTAGACGTCATGGGTTAACGGTGAAAGGTGAAATATATGAGGGGGAACTTCACACAGAGAGTGATGAGAGTATGGAATGAGCTGCCAGTGGAAGTGATGGATGCAGGTTCAATTTCACCAGTTAAGAGAAGTTTGGATAAGTACATGGATTGAATGGGTCTGGAGAGGGCAGACGGCATTAGGCAGAATAATGGAAACATGGACTAGATGGGCTGAAGGGCCTATTTCTCTGCTGTAGTACACTATAACTCTATGAGATCCCATCAGAAGTGAGGAAGTAGAAGGACATGAAAATGGAGTTTTCCAATTCTGTGACTCGTTCTCCTGGATATCCTGCATTCAAGTGATTTTGTAAACAAGTTGTTTTGGAAGCAGGTCATGTCAAGTCAAGTCAAGTCACTTTTTATTGTCATTTCAACCATAATTGCTGGCACAGTACACAGTAAAAACGAGACAACGTTTTCCAGGACCATGGTGCTACATGAAACAATACAAAGACTACACTGAACTACATAAGAGAAAAACACAAAAACTACACGAGACTACAGACCTGTCCAGGACTGCATAAAGTGCACAAAACAGTGCAGGCATTACAATAAATAATAAACAAGACAATAGGCACAGTAGAGGGCAGTAGGTTGGTGTCAGTCCAGGCTCTGTGTATTGAGGAGTCTGATGGCCTGGGGGAAGAAACTGTTACATAGTCTGGTCGTGAGAGTCTGAATGCTTCGGTGCCGAACAAATAAAGTTGACAATTTTTCTAATGCCAGATTTCTTTCAAGTAGTGAACTCAGCGTTGCCTACCTTTTGCACTCACTTGGGAAAACACTGCCCTGATAGAAGAAGAAATGTACAAATACTTTAAATAGTGATAGACTTCCATCATGAAAACTGGAGAATTCATGGGAAAGGCCACCGGGGTGTGAGATGCAGTATTTCTGAGATGGAGGTAAGAAATACTGCAACATTGTGAAGGGGAAAATGGCAGCCTTAGTGGTACAAATTCGTCAGGAAAACAGCCGTAGCAAAACAATCTAAAATCCCCCCACAGCACACACACAATACTGGATGAACTCAGCGGATCAAGTGGAGATCCTCCAGCACTTTGTGTGTGTCGCTCTGGATATCCAGCATTTGCAGAATCTCGTATCTTTAACTCTTTTTCTCCCCCAATAATAAGACCACAAAATATAGGAGAAGAAATAGGCTATTTGGCCCATCGAGTCTTCTCCACCATTTCACCATGCCAGATTCATTTTCCCTCTCAGACCATATTTCCTGCCTTTTCCCCATATCCGTTCATTCCCTGACTAATCAAGAGTCTATTAATCTCTACCTTAAAAATACCCAATGACTTGGCTTCCACAGCTGCTTGTGGCAACGAATTCCACAGGTTCCAGGATACAAAGGTTCACTTTATTATCTAAGTGTGTATGTGGAATACGACTGAAACTTGTCTTCTCCAGATATTCACAGAATGCAGAAAACCACATAAGTTGTTGAAAGAACAGCATCAATCCTTCCCCTGTGCGAAAGGGAAAGGGAACAAAAGCTCACAAACCCCGAACACCCCCAGCCCTCCCTCACACAAAAAACTAACAGATCACCCAAACTCCCAGCCCACCAATCCACAACAAGAAAGAATGGGTGAGACACCTAAATATCCATAGAACTGAAAGGGGCCAATATGAACTACAAGCAACACACATCAAAGTTGCTGGTGAACACAGCAGGCAGCATCTCTAGGAAGAGGTACAGTCGACGTTTCGGGCCGAGACTCTTCGTCAGGACTAACTGAAGGAAGAGCTAGTAAGAGATTTGAAAGTGGGAGGGGGAGGGGGAGATCCAAAATGATAGGAGAAGACAGGAGGGGGAGGGATGGAGCCAAGAGCTGGACAGGTGATTGGCAAAGGGGATATGAGAGGATCATGGGACAGGAGGTCCAGGGAGAAGGAAAAGGGGGAGGGGGGAAAACCCAGAGGATGGGCAAGGGGTATATTCAGAGGGACAGAGGGAGAAAAAGGAGAGAGAGAGAAAGAATGTGTGTATATAAATAAATAATGGATGGGGTACGAGGGGGAGGTGGGGCATTACCGGAAGTTAGAGAAGTCAATGTTCATGCCATCAGGTTGGAGGCTACCCAGATGGAATATAAGGTGTTGTTCCTCCAACCTGAGTGTGGCTTCATCTTTACAGTAGAGGAGGCCGTGGATAGACATATCAGAATGGGAATGGGATGTGGAATTAAAATGCGTAGCCACTGGGAGATCCTGCTTTCTCTGGTGGACAGAGCGTAGGTGTTCAGCAAAACGATCTCCCAGTCTGCCTCGGGTCTCGCCAATATATAGAAGGCCACATCAGGAGCACCGGACGCAGTATATCACCCCAGTCGACTCACAGGTGAAGTGTCGCCTCACCTGGAAGGACTGTCTGGGGCCCTGAATGGTGGTCAGGGAGGAAGTGTAAGGGCATGTGTAGCACTTGTTCTGCTTACAAGGATAAGTGCCAGGAGGGAGATCAGTGGGGAGGGATGGGGGGACGAATGGACAAGGAAGTCACGTAGGGAGCAATCCCTGCGGAAAGCGGGGGGGGGGAGGGAAAGATGTGCTTAGTGGTGGGGGGTGGTGGAAGTTACAGAGAATAAAATGTTGGACCCAGAGGCTGGTGGGGTGGTAGGTGAGGACCAGGGGAACCCTATTCCTAGTGGGGTGGCGGGAGGATGGAGTGAGAGCATATGTGTGTGAAATGGGGCAGATGCGTTTGTGAGCAGAGTTGATGGTGGAGGAAGGGAAGCCCCTTTCTTTAAAAAAGGAGGACATCTCCCTCGTCCTGGAATGAAAAGCCTCATCCTGAGAGCAGATGCGGCAGAGACAGAGGAATTGCGAGAAAGGGATGGCGTTTTTGCAAGAGACAGGGTGAGAAGAGAAATAGTCCAGATAGCTGTGAGAGTCAGTAGGCTTAGAGTAGACATCAGTAGATAAGCTGTCTCCAGAGATAGAGACAGAAAGATCTAGAAAGGGGAGGGAGGTGTCGGAAATGGACCAGGTAAACTTGAGGGCAGGGTGAAAGTTGGAGGCAAAGTTAATGAAGTCAACGAGTTCTGCGTGCGTGCAGGAAGCAGCGCCAATGCAGTCGTCGATGTAGCGAAGGAAAAGTGGGGGACAGATACCAGAATAGGCACGGAACATAGATTGTTCCACAAAGCCAACAAAAAGGCAGGCATAGCTAGGACCCATACGGGTGCCCATAGCTACACCTTTAGTTTGGAGGAAGTGGGAGGAGCCAAAGGAGAAATTATTAAGAGTAAGGACTAATTCCACTAGACAGAGGAGAGTGATGGTAGAGGGGAACTGATTAGGTCTGGAATCCAAAAAGAAGCAGAGGGCTTTAAGGCCTTCCTGATGGGGGATGGAAGTATATAGGGACTGGACATCCATGGTGAAAATAAAGCGGTGGGGGCCAGGGAACTTAAAATCATCGAAAAGTTTAAGAGCGTGAGAAGTGTCACGAACATAGGTCGGAAGGGATTGAACAAGGGGGGATAAAACCATGTCGAGGTATGCAGAAATGAGTTTGTTGGGGCAGGAGCAAGCTGAGACAATAGGTCTGTCAGGACAGGCAGGTTTGTGGATCTTGGGTAGGAGGTAGAAACGGGAAGTGCGAGGTGTGGGAACTATAAGGTTGGTAGCAGTGGATGGGAGATCCCCTGAGTTCCCACATCTCGCACTTCCCGTTTCTACCTCCTACCCAAGATCTAACTTCCGCTAATGCCCCACCTCCCCCCGTACCTCATCCGTTATTTATTTATATACACACATTCTTTCTCTCTCTCCTTTTTCTCCCTCTGTCCCTCTCACTATACCCCTTGCCCATCCTCTGGGTTTTTTCCCCCTCCCCCTTTTCCTTCTCCCTGGACCTCCTGTCCCATGATCCTCTCATATCCCTTTTGCCAATCACCTGTCCAGCTCTTGGCTCCATCCCTCCCTTTCCTGTCTTCTCCTATCATTTTGGATCTCCCCCTCCCCCTCCCACTTTCAAATCTCTTACTAGCTCTTCCTTCAGTTAGTCCTGACGAAGGGTCTTGGCCCGAAACGTTGACTGTACCTCTTCCTAGAGATGCTGCCTGGCCTGCTACGTTCACCAGCAACTTTGATGTGTGTTGTTTGAATTTCCAGCATCTGCAGAATTCCTCGTGTTTGCAATATGAACTACAGTTAGTTTATTCTCCAGTCCAGTTCATGAATCTCAGAATTTTGATGACATCTCCAAGAACATCGGACCTAGTGGCCCCTCTGAGGGCACTGACCTCAACCAGATGCCCCTCCGCATGCAGTGACTCAAACCAGCGGCCTCACTGAGGAGAGTGACATGAACCAGCAACCTCTCCGAGAACTGCTCGCTCTCCTCTGCATTTGCCTCAATGTTTCAAATTTCCTCAATGCTTTAATTGGCAAGAAATAAAGTTGATCATGGACCGTTGTCTCTTCCCTGAGCTTCTCCACATGGCTCACATTTCTCTCCTGGAGATTTCTCGGGGACTGCAGAGCGCTGGTTCACTCGATCAAACTACAGACTGTAAGTCACGGGTTCCAACAGTCTCAAAAACAAAGCTCTCTCTGGCTAAATAAGTTCCTCCTCATCTTCATTCTAAAAGGACACCCTTCTATTCTGAGACTGTGTTCTCTGGTCTTAGACACCAGCATCCTCTCTACATCCACTCTATTGAGGCCTTTCAACATTCTATAAGTTTCAATAAAGTCACCCCCATTCTTCTGAATTCCAGTGAATACAGGGCCAGAGCCATCAAATGTTCTTCATATGACAAACATTTGAATCCCACAATTAGTTTTGTGAACCTCCTTTGAAACCTCTCCAATGCCAACATATCCTTTCTTAGAAAAGGGGCCCAAAACTGCTCACTAGTACTCTATAAAGCCCCAACATTTCATCCTTGCTTTTATATGATCACGTTCATTATTATCAGACTCACTAAGCAACCAAAATTGTACAAAAATAACGTGCAAACACTCTTTTTCCTATGGAAAGGGTATCAAAAACCAGAGGGCAGAGGTGTCCTGACGAAGGGTCTCGGCCTGAAACGTCGACTGCACCTCTTCCTAGAGATGCTGCCTGGCCTGCTGCGTTCACCAGCAACTTTTATGTGTGTTGCTTGAATTTCCAGCATCTGCAGAATTCCTGTTGTTTGGGCAGAGGTTCAAGTTGATTAGGGAGCAATTTCAAGAACACCTGAGGTACAACTTAGCCGATAAGACCATGAGTCACAGAGGCAGAATTAAGCCTTTCAGCCCATTGAGTCTGCTCCATCATTCCAACATAGTTGATTTATTACCCCTCTCACCCCATTCTCCTGCCTTCTCCCTGTAGCCTTTGATGCCCTTACTAATCAGGGACCTATTAACCTCCATTATAAATACACCCAATGACTTGGCCTCCACAGCCATCTGTGGCAATGAATTCCACTGATTCACTACCCTATGACTAAAGACATTCCTCCTCATCTCTGTTGTAAAGGGACTTGCTTGTATTCTGAGGTTATGCCCTCTAGTCCTAGACTCTCCCACCAATGGAAACATCCACTCTATCTAGACCTTTCAATATTCGATAGGTTTCAAGGGAGATAATAGATAGGTTTTCAAGGGAACTTCTTCACACAGAAGCTGGTGTGTATTGCCAGTGCAAATGTTTGAGGCAGGAACAATAATAACATTTAAAGGATATCTGGACAAGTACAAGGATAGGAATGGTTTAGAGGGATATTGACAAATAACTAAACCCAGGTACAGAGGAGAAAAACACCAACGCCATCGACGCAGAAGCTCTCCTCGGGGCCAAGCAGGCGAACAGCCGTCACATCCCTGCTACTGGTAACCATGTAATCCAGTACAACGTGTTCATGGTCCAGTGGTCGGCGACTAAACTGGCTCCCCCACCGGACCCAGTCTGGTGAGGAGGGTGTGAGGACACCCAGCAGGACTGAAAAACAAGACCTGACAAAGGGCAGATGAGCTCCTTGTGAGCCAACGGCCATCTTCCGTGGAAGAGATTAAAGCCTCACCACGTATCTATGAATCGTATGCTATGCACTTAGTTAGAAGAGACATGCGTTGTGCAGATGAACCTGGGCCGCTTGCGAGTGATTCTGCTGTACGTAGCCACAAGGAAGAAGATGACGACCTTGGGAATTGTAGGTCTGTTGGGAATGAAGGTGGCACACCAAATCCGAAAGGACGTGTGGCACTGGCTAATGATAGACTGAAAACTAGGGGAAGTATCTTACGGATAGGGACATGGAATGTTCGAACAATGTATCAAGCGGGGAAGCTTGATAATGCAATTCTTGAGATATCTCAAATGAAGCTGGATATTATGAGAGTAAGCGAAGTCTGTTGGACAGAGGCTGGAACAGTTGGCAAGAATGATTTTGTGATGATATACTCTGGAGCAGAGAGCCATGCCAATGGCACTGGAATTATTATGAAGAAGAAAATCTGCAACACAATGGATGGGTTTTGGCCCATAGCTGACAGAGTCATAATGGTAAAATTAAAAGGAAAGCCTTTCAATGTTACGATAGTCCAAGTGTATGCACCAACAGGTGAACATGAGGATGAAGAGGTGGAATGGTTTTATGAGGACGTAGAATCTGCTTTAAAAAATGCAAAGAGCTCTGATGTACTTTTCATTATGGGAGATCTGAATGCTAGAGTAGGCAATGTGAAATACAAGGATATCATTGGTCAGTATGGCTGAGATGAAAGAAATGAAAGGGGGGAAGATTTATACAATTTTGTGAACAGTAGGAGCTGATGGTAGTAAACACATGGTTCAAATTACCCAAATGAGAATTATACACTTGGAAGAAGCCTAGGGATACTGGAAGGAGACAAATTGACTATATTGCAGTGAGGAAACGCTTCAGGAGAAGTATTAGTATGGCCAAGACTTATCCAGGTGCCGATATAGGCTCGGATCTCAACCTGGTGGTTGTTAGGGTGAAGATTGCAATAAAGACCAAGATTAAGGCTGCAACCAAGAAAGCCAGGCTGGATATGGACTTACTGAAGAAGAGTGAGTGTAGTGAAAGATTTTCTGCAGCGGTACAAAATAGGTTTAAAGGACTGAGAGTAGAAGACATGGAACAGACACCAGATAACATGTAGTCAAAGCTGAAGGACCGTACGCAAATGGCAGCTGAAGAATGTCTCCCCAAAAGAAGGCGTGTAGCTAAACAAGCCTGGATGACGGATCACATTCTGAAGCTCATGGAAGAGAGAAGGAAGCACAAGAAGGACACGTCTAAGTACAAGGAATTGGACCAACAAATAAGAGCAGAATGTGCAAAAGCTAAAGAACAATGGTTTATCAAACAGTGTGAAAAGGTAGAGACCATGGACATGTTGCTTCATTCAAGGGATATGCACAGGGAGATTGCAGAGATGACCAACAGGAACAAGAAACAATCAAGGACTGGCATTATTCAAGACAAGGACGGGAGCACACTCTTTGAGAATGACAAGGTGGAAAGTAGATGGATGGAATACATTAGGGAATTGTCCTACGATGCTAGAAATGATCAAGTGAGTGAGAAGAACACGGAAAGTCCAGAAATTTTGGTGGCGGAAGCAAGAGCAGCCATTGAGAAGTTAAAAACTAGTAAAGCTTGTGGTGTAGATGGTATTACAGCCGAAATGCTGAAATGCCTTGGCGATTCGGAGGTTGAGGAGATCACGAGACTTTGCAATACAATCTACTCAACAGGAAAGTGGCCAACAGATTTTGTGGTGTCAGAATTTGTCATGATCCCACAGAAAAGTAAGAGCACAAAATGCTCAGACTTTAGAACTATAAGTCTTATAAGTCATGCCTCCAAGATCTTGTTATTAATACTTCTAAGCAGAATAAAAACCACAGTTCTTAATGAAATTATTGAGTGCCAGAGCGGATTTATACCGGGTGAGGGTACACGTGAAGGAATTTTCAATTTGCGAATGATTGTGGAATGAGGTCTAGAAAAAAAAAGACATATACATGTGCTTCCTAGATTACGAAAAAGCTTTTGACCGAGTCAATCATGAACAGCTGGTCAATCATGAACTCATTGGGGCTGGGTGGGAAAGATGTTCGACTGATTGCGAGTCTGTACTGGCATCAGAAGGCAGTAATAAGAACTAGTGGTGGGAATTCACTGAAAGTTGAGATCCATAAAGGGGTTCACCAGGGCTGCATTATCTCCCCTTTATTATTTAACATTTACTCAGAGGTAATCTTTAGGGTGTTGAATGATGAAGCTGGTGTCTAAATTGGTGGAGTGATATGAACAACTTGAGGTATGCAGATGATTCAGTGTTGTTAGCCGAGACTGAGGCCGAGTTACTCAGGATAGTAGATAAGATAAATGCTAAAGGAGAACGATTTGAAATGAAAATAAATGCCGCAAAGACGAAGATGATGGTAGTATTACAGAAGAAAGAAGTCCCCAAGATCAGTATCAAAATTAACGGCGTAGGCATAGAGCAAGTCAAGAAGTTTGTGTACTTGGGACAGATGGTCACAGAGGATGGGAAATGTGATACAGAAATTAGACGAAGAATTGAGATTGCAAGATCAGCGTTCTGGAGCCTGAGTGACATGCTATGTGGCAAGAGGTTGGACTCTGGGCTTGGAAATGCTACATCTGGAGTAGTCTGTTGTATGGAGTCGAATCGTGGACCTTACGCAAGGAAGTGCAACGAGGACTGGAGGCATTTGAAATGTGGTGTTTAAGGAGAATGCAGAAAATTAGATGGGTGATGAAGGTCAGTAATATGGAAGTGTTGAAGAGTGAGCAGAGAAAAGGAGTTGCTGAAGAATGTGCAGAAAAGGAAGCTGGAATATGCCGGGCACTTGTTACGAGGTGGTGGACTGCAGGAATTGTTATTGGATGGGACGATAGAAGGAAAGAGGGAAAGAGGAAGGCAGCGAACCACTTGGTACAATAATGTGAGGCAATGGACTGGGTTGAGTTATGCTGAGGCCAGAGAAAGAGCTCAGGATTAAAGAAGATGGAGGTGCATAGCCGCCAACCCCGGTTTTGGGACGGCACCTACTGACTGACTGACAGAGGAGTGACAGACTCCCAGGTAGAGACAAAGACATGAGTTTACTCACAAGAATTCCATTGATGGCTTAGCCAAGCAAAACCGCGAAATAAATCATTCTTGAAACACCAGGACCCCATGATAAGTGCAAATTGGGAGTCCGCTTTAAAGAATCACAGTACACTGAAAACCCGTGCCAGTCAAAATAAACTTAATCAGAAAGCGCAAAGGCTTAATGACTCTAGATAACAATTAACAAACAGGCCCACAGGGCTCATAACTGACATGGGTCAAACACGGGCAAATGGGACTAGCTTGATGGTCACCTTGGTCCATGTGAACAGGTTGGGTCAACGGGTCTGTCCCATGCTTTAAGAAACTGCATGTGCTGAAAAATAGTTCAGGAACAGTGGAACTCAGCGAATTAAGTGATGCAAAGGAATGAATCAGAATCGGAATCGAGTTTAATATCACCAGCATGTGTCATGAAATCTGTCGACTTTGCGGCAGCTGTACAATGCAATGCAAATAATAGAAAAAAGTGTGGATTACAGTAAGTATATATATTAAATAGTTAAATTAAATAAGTAGTGCAAAAATAGGAATGACCAATACATGAGATTGGTGTTCATGGGTTCAATGTCCAATACAGAGGGGAAGAAGCTGTTCCTGAATCATTGAGTGTGTGCCTTCAGGCTTCTGTACCTCATTTCTGATGAGAAGAGGCCATGAGCTGGGTGATGGGGCTCCTCAATGATAGACGCTGCCTTTTTGAGGCATCACTCCTTGAAGGTATCCTGATGGAGTGACTAAGTTTACAACCCTCTGCAGCTTATTCCAATCCTGTGCAGTAGCCCCTGCCCCCCCCATACCAGAAAGTGACGCAGCCAGTTAGAATGCTCTCCACGGTACATCTGTGGAAATTTGCGAGTGTCTTTGGTGACATACCAAATCTCCTCAAACTCCCAATGAAATATAGCTGCTGTCGGGGGTGGGGAGGGCTTTACCCATGAAGGACTTGGCCGTATCCACCACTTTTTGGAGGATTTTCCATTCGAGGACATTGGTGCTTCCATACCAGCTGTGATGCAGTGAGTCAATATATTCGCAGCACACATCTATAGAGGTCTCTCAAAGTTTTAGATGTCATGCCGAATATTTGCAAGCTTCTCAGGAAGAAGAGGTGCTGCTGTGCTTTCATTGTAATTGCATTTATGTGCAGGGCCCAGGACAGATTCTCAGAAATGATAACACCGAGGAATTTAAAGTTGCTGACCCTCTCTACCTTTGACCCCTGATGAGGACCCCTTTTCCTAAAGGGTTTTCTATTACTGCGTCCTCAGGTGGCCAATCTAGGATGCACATATGCTGGTGCAGTGTGGACAAGAGTGAGTGGTGGCTGTGGTTAGTAGATATTGATGAATATCTTGTCTCCATATTCCGTTTCTCTTTCCACAGATGCTGCCTGATCCGCTGATTTTTTTAATTTCAAATTTCCAGCATCTGCAGTTTCCTTGTTGAAATCCCTAAAACATCATCTCCCCAGGTACTAACAACCACATAGTTTGTTTTTAGTTCCGAGTTTCCACCATCCACCATATTTTCTTCTTGTAACGGACAAATCTATCTGCCTCACAAATTATTTCCTTGCAGACATTTTTTCTCAATTAGAATCAGGTTTGATATCACAGCCCATGTCATGAAATTTGTTGCTTTGCCACAGCAGTACATTGCAATTTACAATAAAAGCATTTTAAATCACAATAAGAAAAATATATAAATGAAGTAGTGCAGAAAGAGCGGGAAAATATTGAGGTAGTGAACATGGTTCATTGTCCATTCAGAAGGAGGAAAAGAAGCTGTTCCTAAAACGCTGAACGTGTGCGTTCAGACTCCTGTACCTCCTCCTAGATGGTAGTAATGAGAAGAGGGCATATCTTGGGCGATGGGGGTCCTCAATGACAGATGCCGCCTTCTTTGATCTCCATTGCCTCCTTCTGTTTTGTTGTTTTTTTACATATTAGTGTGTTGCTTTTGAAATTCGATCAGGTCCTTCTCCCGACCATATGTGCTCACGTTGGCCCTTTCCTGCCTCCTTCTCCCTCCCCCAGCCAATCTCTCTTCTTAACACTGATGGTCACCTACCCCTCTGTTTTTGGCTCCTAACATCCCACCCTGCGGAATCGCTGACCCCAGATCTGTTCGCACCTTTGCCCATCCGCACCTGCCCTTTCTTGCTAAACTTCAGCACCTTCCTCTCACCTCCCGGAGTTCTGGGCGGAGGGAAAAGTTTCGGACTCTGTAACTCCGGCCGTTCTCTCCGCCTTGGCACCGGTTCCCGATCGAAGTTCGATGTAAGGGGAGATCTTCCCCACCACCCGCCCTCCGTCCCTCCCACCTTCCCTCTAGTCACCAATCACCGGAGGGTGACGTCGCCTCCCTCTTCCTCCTCCTCAGCCCCTCACTCCTCCTCGAAAGCTCCCGCTCTCACCATCAGCTGGAAAAATGTCCCGTCCTCGGGAATGGCAGTGACCGACGACCTTTCTCCTCGCCCCGTAAGTCCCGCTCTTGGCGGCAGCGGGGACGACGCCACTTGCCAGGCAAACCTCAGCTCGCATCCCCGCGGCGGAAAGTGAAAAAGAAAAAAAGGTAACGAGAATTTCCAGTGATGTGTGTTTTGTGGGGCGGGAGGGAGGGGGGGCCGAGGGGTTGGCGTCCACGTTTCATCCCCCTCCCGGATTGGGTCTGTGTGCGCGCGTTTCACGGTGTGGAACCGTCAGGGTGTGAGAGCAGTGATGGTGCCCCGGGGTCTTGGCGGACCCTCAACCCGGAGCGGGCAGAGGCCACCCTATCCACCATCTCCTCCTCCCGGGCTTCCCCGCCAGCTGGACCAAACTTTCGCCGTAAGCCTTTTAAATCCGCGACTGGTGCCGTACAACGGGTTAACGCGGGCTCGACCCAGCCTGATTTGGAGGTCCCGGGTTGGTAACTGGGTTTCGGCAAGAGAGAGAGAGGATTGCGGTAGATGCTGCTGTTTAGGGCGGGGAGATGCGGACTGGTAGTTGTCACCCGCCGGTTGCCTACGGTGGGGAGCTTTCGCCACGGCCACGGGTGGACTACTTCGGGAGGGTAGCCTTGCAAAGGGAGGGGGGTGTGGGAGGGATTCCGTGCAGGCGTACAGACTCCGGAGTTCTGATTTTGACCGTGGGTTGAGAAATAAACAGATGGACCTCTCCAGTCTGGTGCGGAGAATATGTGGCGGGGCAGGAGAGGGTTACACCCCCACCCCCCGTGGGTAGTTTACCCATTATCGGGAAACAGGATACGAAGAGAGGCGATTATTGTGGAAGTTTGGAGCCCAAATGTTTCTTCTTAAAGTGCACGATTCTGCAGTGTGCTTGACGTTTGCATTTATCCCCTTAGTTTACACTTTCCATCCTGTTAGGGAGATGAAATTGTACTGTGGAAATAAATACAGCAAACGAGAAAACGTATGCCAGCATCTGCTCCGTATTAATAACGTCTTCGGCATGTGGAGCTACTGAAGTCTGCGTTTCACCGAGGGGAACTTTCGGTCTTCTGTGTTCGTCGCTCCCGGGTAAACCGCAAGGGTTTTCTTATCGAGGACGGTATTAAAAACGAAACTTCTACCTATCCCTTGAACAGTACAAAGGACATCTTAAATTTGCCGCAGCCGTAGAATAGCCTTTATTTCTCCAGCCTCTAATCTGAATGATCCCACCCACCCTACTCATGGACTGTTTGTCCCAATCCCATCAAGGAAAAGTTCCGTAGCCTGCACGGCAGGACCACCAGAGTCACTTTCGCCAAGCAGTTAAGATTTTTCAACACCTCCGCCCACTAACCCACCCCTCCACCGTACTTAATTATTTCCTGTCAGAGTCACCTTATGTGCAGACCCTCCTGTACCCAGATACACTTTATGGACTATCTATGTAAATCAGCTGTCTTACATATAGTTGGTGTTTCTTCTGTGCTGCCTCAGATTCCGAGAAACAACTGTTTTGTTCTTGTGTACTGGAAATGCTATTAAACAATCTTAAATCTCGGGAAGAAAAAGAAAGTTTTGATTTACCGTAATACAGGCAAAGCTGAAGGTACTCTGCAGGTCAGATAGCATCTATGGAGGGGAATAAACAGTCCACGTTTTGGGCCAGTCCAAAATCCTCTCCAGATGCTGGGTGACCTGCCGAGTTCCTCCAGTGCGTGTGTGTTGTTCTGGATTTCCAGCATCTGTGGAATCTCTTGTGTTTATAATTTACAGCGATGGCCTAAGGCATTCATACAGACAGAACATTCAAAACCACAAGGAAAGTGCTTGATTGCAATAGTAAATGAGAATGGGCTACACCAGAGTATTTCAGTGGTGAATTCAGGCTAAGATAAGATTCTCAAAATTCAACAGGGAGGTACAGTAGGTGCTGGAAATATGGAGGTATTTGGTATTTGAAATATCGAGACAGGTATATGGAGGAATTTAAGGTGGGGGCTTATATGGGAGGCAGGGTTTGAGGCTCGGCACAACATTGTGGGCCGAAGGGCCTGTACTGTGCTGTACTATTCTATGTTCTATGAAATAAACGCAGGAGATATTGGAAATAGTGGGTCAGGCCACATCAGCAGAGAGAGTCAGAATTAACACAGTGAGTGAGGTCACTGTCGGTCAGGCTTGACCATGGGTTCTGCATCGTAGCTATCTAGAAACGCCTGTGGGCACGTGGCCAAGTGATTAAGGCATTGGACTACGATTTGAAGGTCGTGAATTCAAGCCCCAGCCGAGGCAGCGTGTTGTGTCCTTGAGCAAGGCACTTAATCACACAGTGCTCTGCGACGACACCGGACCCTTGGACAACATCGGTGTGGTGGAGAGGGGAGACTTGCAGCATGGGCAACTGCTGGTCTTCCATACAACCTTGCCCAGGCCTGCGCCCTGGAGAGTGAAGACTTTCCAGGTGCAGATCCATGGTCTTGCAAGACTAATGGATACTTTAATCTAGAAACGTGAGCCTGGGCGGTACAATGTGGAGAGTAAGCCGCTGCCTATGTTGCAGGCTTCACCTCTCCACCCAGCTGACGATTCCAACAGAATGGCAGAGACCGATACAGTTTGGCACCAGCAACATCTCAGGACTTGCTCGTCAGCGTAGAACTGTAAGTAGGACTGCCGTAGGGACACTAACTTCAGACATTTTCCTCGGGGTTTACTCTCGGAGCCGTACTCATGACCAAGTATAGCCGGAAGACAGTAGAGGTTTGAAATCAAAGTTTTCCTTCTCCTAGATGAGCTGCCAGCTATGGCCGACAAGCCTCATCTGCCTGAACGGACTGGTTTAAAGGCACCAGTAACCCGCCTTTGCCCCACCTCCTGTCAGTAGAAACAGTTCTGCTGGGCTTGGTAGCTAAGCCATACTTGAAGACCAGGGGCTGGACTTGGTTGTCAGAGGCTATTTGAGGCACACACCATTGGGAGCATTTAATAGGTCGTGGGAGCTTGTCCTCACTGCATCCCCCGGCTCTGACAACCTTCGGGAACCAATTTAACGTTGTAAATCAAAATCAAGAAAAGGTGGAACTGAAGCGGCTTGCAGAGAAAATGGGATGGGCAGAGAGAACAAAAGCCAATGACCCAGAGAGATTGAAAAGATGCTGAGTAAACGAGGCAGGTTGTGGCATGTCCAGAGCAGATATCAGTAAGAGGAGACTGAAATCCAAGGTACCAGAGACTGAGACGGGAACAATCTGCCTGCTTTCCTATAAAGCCCAATCTTATCACTTCTGTACTCATTTGTCTCTTCACATGCCTTATTTTGCTGTTTTGTTTATATTTCCATGGATAGATTAAAACTGTCTGTCCATACAAGTCGAAAAATACCAAAAATAGCTTTGGGATACTTTTATCTTCTTTCAATTTTGATTTTTATCTCCACTCTCTTTCTTCAATTTGTCCCAAGCACACTTAGTAACTTGCTTGTTGAACATCTAATTTAATGTACGGTACTTGGAAAGACCATAAGATATAGGCGCAGAATTAGGCCATTTGGCCCATCAAGTCTGCTCTACCAGTTCATCATGGCTGATCCGATTTTTCCTCTCAGCTCCAACCTCCTCCCTTCTCCACGTAACCCTTCATACCCTGAACAATCAAGAATCTATCAGCCTTTGCCTTAAAAAATCTTAAAGACTTGGCCTCCTTGGCTGCCTGTGACAAAAAATTCCATAGGTTTACTACTGTCTGGCAAAAGAAATTCCTCCTCGTCTCTGTTCTAAGGCTCTATTCTGAAGCTGTGTCCTCTGGTCTTAGACTCTCCCACCATAAGAAATACCCTCTCCACATCCACTACATCGAGGCCTTTCACCATTTGGTAGCTTTCAATTAGGTCACCCCTCATTCCCTCATTCTTCTGAATTCTAGTGAATACAGGCCCAGAGACATCAAATGCTCTTCATATGACAAGCCATTCAATTTCAGAATCAGTTTCATGAACTTCCTTTGAACCCTCTCCAGTTTCAGCACATCCTTTCTAACATTAGGGGTCCAAAACTGCTCACAATACTCCAAGTGAGGCCTCACCTGTTCTTCATAAAGTCTCAACATTACATCCCTACTTTTATATTCTATTCATCTTGAAATGAATACTAATATCATTTGCTTTCCTCACCTGCAAATTAACCTTTTAAGGAATCCTACCCAAGGACTCCCTAGTACCTTTCTGCCTCAGATTTTTGTATTTTCTCTCCATGTGGAAAATAGTCAGCCCTTTCATTTCTTCTACCAAAGTGCATGACCGTACACTTCCCAACACTATATTCCACCTGCCACTTCCTTGCCCATTCTCCTAATCTGTCGGTCTTCCTGTAGCCCCTCTACTTCCTCAAATTACCTGCCTCTCCACCTATCTTTATATCATCTGCAAACTTTGCAACAACGCCTTCCAAATCAATGACATATAACATAAAAAGCATCGGTCGCAACACAGACCTGTCTAGAACACCACTAGTCACTAGTAGCCAAGCAGAAAAGGCTTCCTTTATTTCCACTTTTTGCTTCCTGCCCATCAGCCACTGCTTTATCCATGCTAGAATCTTTCTTATGATACGATGGGCTCGTAACTTGTTAAGCAGCCTCATTTGTGCCACCTTGTCAAAGGGCTTCTGAAATTCCAAGTACACAAAATCAACCAATTCTCCCTTGTCTGTCCCGCATGTTATTTATTCAAAGAATTGGAAACTGATTTGCCAGACAAGATTTTCCCTTGAGGAAACCATGCTGACTACGGCCTATTTTATCATGTGCCTCCAAGTACCCTGAGACCTCATCATTAATAGTTTACTCCAACAGCTTCCCAATCACTGAGGTCTGACTAACTGGCTTATAGATTCCTTTCTGCCTCTCTCCCTTCTTGAAGAGTGGAGTGACATTTGCAATTTTTCAGTCTTCCAGAACCATTCTTGAAAGATCATTACTAATGCCTCCACAATATCTTCAGCCACCTCTTTCAGAGTCCTGGGGTATACACCATCTGTTCCAGGTGATTTGACTACCCTCAGACCTTTCAGTTTCCCAAGAACCTTCTTTCTAGCAATGGTAACTTCACACAGTTCATGACCCCTGACACCTGGAACTTCCACAAACTGCTAGTGTCTTGCATAGTGAAGACTGATACAAAATACTTACTCAGTTCATCCGGTATTTCCTTCTCTCCCACTACTACCTCTCCAGCATCGTTTTCCAGCAGTCCAATATCCACTCTCACTTCTTTTCTACACTTTATGTATCTGAAGAATCTTTTGGTGTTCTCTTTAATATTATCAACTTGCTTACTTTCATATTCTGTTGTTTCCTTCTTAGTGACTTTTTTAGTTACCTTTTGTTGGTTTTCAATAGCCTACCAATCCTTTAACTTCTGATTAATTTTTGCTCTATTATATACCCTGTCTTTGGTTTTTTCTTGTCTTTGATTTCTGTTGTTCACCACAGTTGTGTCATCTTGCTTTTAGAATATTTCTTCCTTTTTGGGATGTACATACCCATGCCTTCCGAATTGCTTCCAGAAATTCCAGCCATTGCTGCTCTGCCATCATCCCTGCCAGTGTTCTTTTCCAATCAATTCTGGCCAACTCCTCTCTCATGCTTCTGTAATTCCCTTTACTCTGCTGTATTGGTGATGCATCTGGCTTTAGCTTGTCCTTCCCAGATTTCAGGGTGAATTCGATCATGTTATGATCTCTTGTCCCTAAGGGTTATTTTACCTGAGCCTGTCTAGACAGTTCCAGTTCATTGCACAACACTCAACCCTGAATAGCTGATCCCCTAGTGGGCTCAACCACAAGTTGCTTTAAAAAGCCATCTCGTAGGCATTCTAGAAATTCCTCCTCTTGGAATCCAGCACCAACCTGATTTTCTCAATCTTCCTGCAGATTGAAATCCCCATGACTATTGTAACATTGTCCTTTTGGCGTGCATTTTCTATCTCCCTACTCCTTTTTGGGGGTCTGTATACAATTCCCATCAGGTTTTCTTTGGGTTTACCCTTACAGCTCCTTAGCTTTATCCACAATGTTCAACACTTTCCGACCATATGTCACCTGTTTTGATTTCATTTTTATCAGCAGAGCAATGCCGCCCGCTCTGCCTTCCTGCCTGTCCTTTCAATTTAATGAGTATCCTTGGACATTAAGCTCCCAGCTATAATCTTCTTTCAACCATGATACAACATCATACCTGCCAATCTGTAAGTTCATCTACCTTATGCTGTATACTACGTGCATTCAAATACAACACCTTCAATCCTGTACTCACCCTTTTTGATTTTGGCGGCCTTTTACGTTGCAACTCATCCTGCTGACTGCATTTTTGCCCAATCAACAGCCTCTCCTCACTACACATTGCCTCTGCTTGTAAACCAACTACCACATCTTCAGCATGATCATTCTGGTTCCTATCCCCCTGACAAATGAGTTTAAACCCTTCCGAACAACTCTAGCCACCCTGCATGCAAAGGCATTGGACCCTCACTGGTTCAGGTGTAACCCACCCTTTTTTTTGTAGAGTTCGTACCTTCACCAGAAGAGAACCCAATGATCCATAAATCCAAGCACCCGCCCCCTGCACCAGTTCCTCAACCACGCATTCACTTGCCATATCATCCTATTCCTACCATCGCTGGCATGTGGCACAGGCAGCAATCAAGAGATTACTACCCTGTATGTCCTGTTTCTCCTCTTTCTACCTAGCTCTCTAAAATCTCTCTTCAGGACATCCTCACCTTGTCTACCTATGTCATCGGTGCCAATATGTACCAAGACTTCTGGCTGCTTGTACTTCCCCTTGAGAATGCCATGGACTCGATCTGGGACATCCCTGATCCAGGAACCAGGGAATCAACATACCATCTGGTTTTCTCCATTGCGCACACAGAACCTCATCTCTGTTCCTATGACTATGGAATCTCCTAACAACACTGCAGTCCCCTTCACCTCTCTGCTCTTCTGAGCCACAGCACCAGACTCTGTGCCAGAGACCCGGTCTCTGTGGCTCCCACTGGTAGTTCATCCCCTCAATAGTAACTAAAGTTGAAGCACAGGATAGATTATTTACTGCTTTCCACAACGCCTCTATATGTTGCACAAAATGACCATGAATTTCTGGATGCCTGTCATGTTAATTGTTACACCCCTGGCGTTTCGGGCAGCAATGAATGTCCTTCTTCTCTGGTGGTGTTAAATCCAAGGATGGGTTTCTTTCTCTTGCCTTTAATTTAAATGCGTATCCATGAAATGCATGTTCCTCCAGCTTTTTGTGTGTCTTGCTGAAGATTCACAGCTCTTTCGTCATGAAATCCAGAGGGCGGTTATTCAAGTATAAGATAGGATTCTTGCTTGCTGCCTGTTACGCCGCTGGCATTTAGGACAGCAATGGAGGTCCTCCATCTCCAGTGGTGTTCAGCTGTTCTCCATCCTGCCAGTAGCTTCATCTTGTTACTCACGTCAGTCATGCAAGTCCCAGGTGGAGACGCAGGAATACTGCAGCACTCAGCTGTAGAAGGATGTTCATTACTTTTTCTGTAACAGTTTTGTTTTACCAGTCAGTGTTGTTAGCCCTGAGCTGAACCCCAAAACTTGGAGGTCTGGTGGAACTCTCCTAGTCTGGCCTCTACCTTTTGATCTGTTTGGCGTGATTGAACCTGCCAGGAGCCAAGGCATAAGGCCCTGACTCTAGCCAATATGCAACACTGAGGCATGTAAGCCTTCAAGGTTGTGATCCTGTTGGAGAAGCCCCAGGAAATTAATACCAAATTTAGCACTTTCAGATAATCAAGCAGTCCAATCTAAAGTCACATTTCTGAATTTCAGATTTTGTTTTCTGCCACTTGATCTGGTACTTGACTTTTTTTGGGTATCTATGATTCAGTCTAGAGTTGCAGAGTCCATGTCGTTATACGGCACAGAAGCAGGCCCTTCAGCCCACTGGCCCATGCCAGCCACAGCAGCCATCCTGCCTGTTCCAGCTGTCCTCCTTCGGCCCATAATCTTCCAAGACCCTCCCCTCCTTGTAGCTGTTCTAATACCTCTTAAATTGTACCTACCTTGCCCACTTCCTCTGGCAGCTCATTCCGGGTACCCCCTTCCTTCAGTGCAGAGAAGTTACCTCTCAGGTCTACTTCAGGTGAACATATTTACACTACGTAAAGCCAGCACTGCCACAGATTGATAATTTTCATATTTCTGATAAAACATCTCCAACCCTAAATAACATAACTTGCCTCAATGTTTCTCAATACTTGCAGATCTTCATTGTTTGCCACTTTATAAACACTCAGAGTTCAACGTTGTATGAAAATTTACAATAGTCTCCCCCTCCCCCACACACTCTATTCTTCACTAATCCAACAGCTACTAGATTAGCCCTCTAGAAGAAGGCAGTGGCAGACCATTCCTGTAGGAAAATTTGCCAAGAACAATCATGGTCATGGAAACACCATGGTCGCCCACGTCAAACAACACAGTATAACAAGCAGATGAACTAGATTATTTCCTACTTTGGCTTCAAATATATTCCCAATTTTAATTACTGTGCCTTTGGCACCTCTGCATCTGGCTCCCAAAGTTTCTATTTCTTCATTTAGTGGTTTGAGGCTTCTGAGAAACCCATCATTATTTTCCATCACTAATTACACTATTGAAAACATTGGAGCTCTGCTGAAAGTATTACAATAGTCTTGCATAAATGGTAAATTGCTTTATTGTTGTCGCTTGTATTGAGCAGTTTTGGAACTCTTATCTAAGAATGGATGCGCATTGGAGAGGGTTCAAAGGAGGTTCAAGAAAATGATATTGGAATCAGTAGGCTTATCATATGAAGAGTATTTGATGGCTCTGGGCCTCTCCTCACTAGAATTCTGAAAAATGAGGGGTGACCTCATTGAAACCTATCCAATGTTGAAAAGCCTTAATAGAGTGGATGTGGAAAGGATGTTTCTTGTGGTTGGGGAGTCCAAGACTAGAGGACACAGCCTCAGAATAGAAAGGTGTCCTTTTAGAAAGGAGATGAGGAACTTTTTAGCCAGAGAGCGGTGAATCTGTGGAATTTGATGCCAAAGGTGGGTGGGGGCTAAGTCGTTGGGTACATTTAAGGCAGAGATTGGTGGATTCTTGATTAGTCAACACATGAAGGGATACGGCGAGAAGGCTGGAGATTGGGGCTGAGAGAGAAAATCGATCAGCCATGATGAAATGCCAGAGAAGACTCGATGGGCCAAATGGCCTAATTCTGCTCTTATGGTTACCGAGAAGGTGCAAGGCCCTAACAGGTTAGGTTGTGAGAACAAGAGTGAATCTCATCGTCACAGGAAACTATTCAATAGTCTTATAAGAGTGAGATAAAAGTCTCCCTGAGGATGTGGCACGTGCTTTGAGGCTTTTTGTGTTTTCTGCCTAATGGGAGAGGTTTCAATAGGTTCATTTAATGTCTGAGAAATGTATACAATATACATCCTGAAATTCTTTTTCTTCGCAAACATCCACGAAAACAGAGGAGTGCCGCAAGGAATGAGTGATAGTTAAAACGTTAGAACCCCAAAGTCCGCCTCAGCTCCCCCCTCCCACGCATAAGCATCGGTAAGGCAACGACCCCCACCCCCACCCCTACCAGCAGAAATCATCAGCGCCCTCCACCGAGCACTCAAGCGTGCAGCAAGCATCAATGAAGACACAGACTTGCAGTACCCCAAAGACTACTTGTTCACCCGGTAATTTGACATGCTGCAGGCTCTCTCTTTCCCTCCCTAATAAGGGAAAAAGAGGTGTTCCCATTTCACAGGGAGAGTGGAGACATAACATCATAAATCAATGAGTTGTTTGTTAAAAGTCTGTTGCGTCGCTTTTTCTGAGCGCCCCAGAAAGGTGCAGCTCTCCAGTCACACAACCCCAGCAGCTAACCTGCTGCACCCGATGTTCCGTGTTCTCCCGCGGCGCTTCAGTCAGGGGCACCAGCCTAGAATCAGCACGTCTCCCGAGCCATGAAAATCCGGAACCCAGAAGGCGCACTCTCCTTCCAGGCTGCGTCCTTGGGATATCAAAAAGTGGCTGGTTATGAGGCCCTGAGAGTGGGTTCATTCCCGTGAAGAACAGAAGTCAGCGTATAACTCCAGGTCAGGGTCTTCAAAAGGACCTAGAAAAGGGAAAACAAAAGAGATATCAAAGATAGAAATAGAGCTGTTTCCAAAGATGCAAGCAAAGGAGTGGCTGTTTAGTGCCATCTTGACTTCACTCTGCCTATGAAGGAGGGAAGAGTATGGAGGGAAGGCAGGCCAATGGGGTTGTGAGGAATATTAAATCAGTCATGATCAAATGGTGGAGAAGACTGAATGGGCCGAGTAACTTAATTCTGCTCCCCTGTCTTATGGAGAAGGGAGAATGTCTGAATCAGTCACATCTTTAATTATGCCAGCTGCTTAATCACAGTAGCAAGAAGTGTAGGCACACACCATGGAGGTGAAACCAGTTTCTGTGGTTGCTGTACCAAGTTGTGATAAGTCTGATTGGGTGGTGGGGTGGAGCTATGTCTCAACCTAAGGAGGTGTAAGCTGCTCCTTCCCTCTGCCAACCTGCAGGTCACCCTTGGGCAAGGTGTAGCACCTGCTTAGCCCCCCGATCAGCGAGTAGGTGACGGATGGTGATATGAGCAGCTGGTGCATATCACAGGTCCTGGTTATGGAAACAATGACACCAGGCAGACAATCTCTGAAGGGTATTGATAATGGCTGTGGTCACCTGTCTTGTAAAGACACTGCCCAGAAGAAGGCAATGGCAAACCACTTCTGTAGAAAAATTTGCCAAGAACAATCATGGTTATAGATTATGACTGCCCGTGTCTTACGACACGGCACGATGATGATGATATGTCTGATAGAATGTTTTATTTTATAGTGCATTGTTAAATACTGGCAAATTTTCTATAGCTCCTGAGGAAGTAGAGGCGTTAGTGAGCTTTCTTGTCCCTGGCATTAACGCAGTAGGACCAGGAGAGGCTATAAATGATGTTTGCTCCAAGGAACTTGAAACTAGGAACACTAGATCTCAGCACTATTGATGTAAACAGCAGTATGTGCACCTCTCCACCTCCTCAAGTCAATGACCAGCTCTTTTGGCTGACATTGAGAAGAAGGTTGTTGTCATGACACCATGTCACCCGGCTCTCTAACTCTGTATTCTGACTCATTGTTATTTGAGACGCAAGAGCAGTATCCGGCCATGCAGTCATGAGAGTACAGGGAGCAGAGTGGGATGCTGGGGATCCAGTACTGAGGATAATCATGGCAAAGCTGCTGATCCTTTCTGACTGCTGTCTGTTGGTCAGGAGGTCAAGGATCCAGTTGCAAAGGGAGGTGCTGAATCCTTGAGGTCAAGGATTTTGGAGATGAGTTTACTTGGAATGAGCTGCACTCAATAACCAATAGTTTAACATTGGTGTCTTTCCTGTCCAGATGGCCCAGAGATGAGTATAGGGAGGGCCGGGAGCTGGCATCTTGCCGTGGTTGATGTTCTGTGGGAGGCTGGATTTAATGAGTGCCACGATCAGCCTCTCAGCCCTTCTTGTTGCCGGTTACAATGAAAGCACCAGGTGACAGTGAAGGTTTAACAGTATATTACGAACACGATGTGATGTGTCCATCACCAGGAGCTCCACCACCCTGGCCATGCTCTCTCCTCACTGCTGCCATCAGGAAGAAGGTACAGGAGCCTCAGGACCTATGCCACCTGGTTCAGGAACAGTTATTACCCTCAACTGTCAGGCTCTTGAACAAAAGGGTTTAACTTCACTTTCCCCATCACTGAAGTGTTCCCACAGCCAATGGACTCACTTTCAAGGACTCCTCATCTCCTGTTCTCTATTTATTGCTTATTTATTTATATTATTATTTCTTCTTTTTGTATTTGCACAGTGTGTTGTCTTCTGCACGCTTGCTGAACACCCTAGTTGGGTGGTCTTTCATTGATTATCTTATAGTTATTATTCTATGGAGTATGCCCACAAGAAAATGAATCTCAGGGTTGTATATGGTGACATATATATACCTTGAGAATAAAGTTAACTTTGAACTTTGTAGGGAAGCCTCAGGTCAAATTGGACTAGTCAAAGAACACTGAGGCTGTCTACAAGAAGGGTCAGAGCCGTCTCTATTTCCTGAGGAGACTGAGGTCCTTTAACATCTGTTGGACGATGCTGAGGATGTTCTACGAGTCTGTGGTGGCCAGTGCTATCGTGTTTGCTGTTGTGTGCTGGGGCAGCAAGCTGAGGGTAGCAGACACCAACAGAATCAACAAACTCATTCGTAAGGCCAGTGATGTTGTGGGGATGGAACTGGACTCTCTGACGGTGGTGTCTGAAAAGGTGCATGCATCTTGGACAATGTCTCGCATCCGCTGCATAATGTACTGATTGGGCACAGGAGTACATTCAGCCAGAGACTCATTCCACCGAGATGCAACACAGAGAGTCATAGGAAGTCATTCTTGCCTGCGGCCATCAAACTTTACAACTCCTCCCTTGGAGGGTCAGACACCCTGAGCTAATAGGCTGGTCCTGGACTTATTTCCTGGCATAATTTACATATTTACATATTACTATTTAACTATTTATGGTTTTATTACTATTTAATTATTTATGGTGCAATTGTAACGAAAACCAATTTCCCCCGGGATCAATAAAGTATGTCTATGACTACGACTATGACTAGGTCCTGGTGTTCCCATGTGCCTGCCATCCTTGGTGCTGGTAGTTAGTGGTGCAAATCTGCCGAATTTGCTTTTCCCAAGTTTCAAAATCTAATGCTCCTGAATGGATTACTGCATCCAAATGAAAATAGTCAGTAGGTTGTGACGTATTCTAAATCTGCCAGGTGTTTGTAGCTTAATCTATCTTAATTCCTCAATAAAACAAAATTTCAACATCAAAAAGTTTTCTTCCATGTTGTAGCAATAAGTCGTAAGGAAGCCAAAAAATCACTTTTATTCCATTTTGAGACTGTCAGAGCTGCTGTCCTCATCCAGTAATAATTGCCTTTAATGTATCCATGTCGGGGAATACTGAGGCTTTCAGCATAATGTGTATCACCCTGTGGTACCCAAAATACTTCGTACCACAGTCACAAATATGTACTGGATGAACTCAGCCGGACCAGCAGCATCCCCTGGGAGGTTTGGTGTCGCAACTCTGCAGCAGGAAATAACTGCAGTCAGTCTGGGTATGGTTTATTTTCAATAAGAAAATAGCAAAGAAAATGAAATTATGAAAAATATGAAAAAATAATTTTAAATGGAGGAAATTCGGAAGGTTCAGGAAAGATTCATCCCAGAGATGAAGAAATATTCTAAAAGGAGCATGGCTGATGAGGAAAGTCAAAGACAACATAATAGCAAAAGAGAGGGCATAAAACATAGCAAATATTAATGGGAAGGGAGAGTATTGGGAGGCTTTTTTAAAAAACAACAGAAAAAAAGTTTGAAAGTCATTAAGAGAGAAAAGATGAGCTAGCCGATAATATAAAGGAGGATACAAAAAGTTCCTGATATATAAAGAGTGAAAGAGAGACGAGAGTGAATATTGGACCACAGGAAATTGATGCTGGAAAGGTAATAATGGGGGGGGGGGGCAGGATGCAAAGAAATAGCGGACAAACTGAAGAAGTATTTTGTGTCAGTCTTCACTGTGGAAGATCAGTAAAATGCCAGATGTGAGAGAGTCAAGTGCTAAAAGTGAGTATTGTGGCTAACACTAAGGGAAGCTGAAAAGTCTGAACGTAGATGAATCACCTGGACTAGATGTACTACAGCCCAGGAGTCTGAAAGAAGTAGCTGAAAAGATTGTGAAGGAATTAGTAGTGATCTTTCAAGAATCACTAGATTCTGGAATGGCTCCTGGGGACTGGAAAATTGTAAATGTCCCTCCAAGTAGTGTGTAGTGTATATGGATTTCAGCAAGGCATTTGATAAGGTGCCCCATGCAAGGCTTATTGAGAAAGTAAGGAGGCATGGGATCCAAGGGGACATTGCTTTGTGGATCCAGAGCTGGCTTGCCTACAGAAGGCAAAGAGTGGTTGTAGACGGGTCATATTCTGCATGGAGGTCGGTGACCAGTGGTGTGTCTCAGGGATCTGTTCTGGGACCCCTATTCTTTGTGATTTTCATAAATGACCTGGGTGAGGAAGTGGAGGGATTGTCGTACTCGATCAGACCCGATGCAATAGCAATAGTACCACAAATACACTAACACACGTAATTCTTTTCAAAGCTTTATTCTCTACTCCTAGCATGCTATGGGGGAAGTTACAGACTGATCTCCCAAAAGAGCCAGTCCAGAAACTGCCCCCGAATTACACAATTGTCCACAATTTATAACATTGATCAGGTAGCAGGAAATCTTACCATTACAAGTTTAAACAATATTAGAATCATTTCAATCACATGCTACGATACAATTAGATGTAAGATAATCATTGGTCAGTTAGTTATAATTATTTTAAGCCAAAGCTCACCCATCAGTTCCCCATTCGGACCCTTCCCCTTTTCTTCAGAACATTCTAGTCCCTACACTATACTTCCTATATTTAGCTATACCTTGAGCTGCTTCTGCAAGATCAGATAGTTCCTTATTTCAGCCTTTGCCTATCTTTAGACAACAATGACTAGTACGTCACCGGCTGCTGGGTAAATCTTCTTTCTAACTTGTCCAAAGCAGTTAGCTAAGACAAGGTGATTGATCATTAATTAATCATTGTCCTCTGTTTTTCCCCCTATTTACCTATCCCTTCATTCTATCAGGATGGGTTAGTAAATTTGCTGATGACACAAGGGTTGGGGGTGTTGTGGATAGTGTGGAGGGCTGTCAGAGGTTACAGCGGGACATTAATAGGATGCAAAACTGGGCTGAGAAGTGGCAGATGGAGTTCAACCCAGATAAGTGTGAGGTGGTTCATTTTGGGAGGTCAAGTATGATGGCAGAATATAGTATTAGTGGTAAGACTCTTGGCAGTGTGGAGGATCAGAGGGATCTTGGGGTCTGAGTCCATAGGACGCTCAAAGCTGCTACACAGGTTGACTCTGTGGTTAAGAAAGCATATGGTGCATTGGCCTTCATCAATCGTGGGATTGAGTTTAAGAGCCAAAAGGAAATGTTGCAGCTATATAGGACCCTGGTCAGACCCCGCCTGGAGTACTTTGCTCAATTTTGGTCGCTTCTCTGCAGGAAGTACGTGGAAACCATAGGAAGGGTGCAGGGGAGATTTACAAGCGTGCTTTAGGAGAATAGGTGAATCGACCTTTTCTCCTTGGAGTGATTGAGAATGAGAGGTGACCTGATAGAGGTGTACAAGATAGTCAGAGGCTTTTTCCCAGGGCTGAAATGGCTAGCACAAGAAGGCAGATTTTTGAGGTGCTTGGGGGTAGGCGCAGAGGAGATGTCAGGGGTAAGTTTTTTATGCAGAGAGTGGTGAGTGTGTGGAATGGGCTGCCGGTGGCGGTGGTGGTGGTGGCAGAAACAATAGGGTCTTTTAAGAGACTCCTGGATGGCTACATGGAGCTTAGAAAAATAGAGGGCTATGGGTAAGCCTAGGTAGTTCTAAGGTAAGGACATGTTCAGCACAGCTTTGTGGGCTGAAGGGCCTGTATTGTGCTGTGGGTTTTCTGTGTTTCTGTAGAAGCAAAAGAAAGGAAATTGTAGGCCATTTACCCTGATTTCAGTGGTTGGAAAGATATTGAAGTATATTATTAAGGATGAGGTTTCAGAGTACTTGGAGTCACATGCAGAAGACAACCACCATGCAGTCACTTTGCATTCAGCTGAGTTTAGACTCCATCTCCAGGCATGTTGCCTGTGTCTACATATGCTACAGTTGGCAGTGAATATCCATGTTCAGTGATAATATAGTAAATTATAAAGTTTGGATTGTGTAAACCTTGAAGATAAACTGAAGGGGTCTGATGTCAGGGTACTTGAAAATTACAGTGTTCATCTTTTCATGCACTAACATAAAAATTTAAATAGTTCATTATAGTTCTGGTTGTGAGGAGGCTACAGAGCATTCACACCAGGACCGCCAGACTCAGTATTAGTTATTTCCCCTAAGCTGTCCGGCTGATTAACACTCCACCCGCTAATCACCTGTACGACCTGGCATTTTTGCAGTGTGAGTTGACGTATTGAAGGCGTAGGATCGCTGCGCCATGGCATGTACGGGCTGAATCAAGCTGGCAGGGTCCGGGCTCGAGAATGAGGACGAGCCAGTGTATGGCCATTGCCGAAGTAGACTTGGAGTAGTGGATCCAAGGCAAGCTGCGGTGGGGCAGCAGGGCCCATGCCCAAGAGCAAGGGACGAGCCGATGTTTGACCAGCTGGAAAGGTTGGGTATGGGCCAAAGTGCTGGGCTACATTGAAGAGGTTAGGGTGTTGGGCCAGAGGCGAAGGACAGACTAGCTGCTCAGTGAGGATTTCTCATCTCTGCACTGAACTGAGGCTGTGAACTTAAGTTCTGAATAATAAACTCCTTACTTCTGACATTATTTTTATATAATTCTTTATCCGTGGACTCACTTTACACCGCACGCTGTCTGAGCAGTGCTCCCAGGATAATCAAGGACACGACCCACCCAGCCAACACACTTTTCGTTCCTCTTCCCTCCGGGAGAAAGTTCAGGAGCTTGAAGACTTGTACGGCCAGATTTGGGAACAGCTTCTTTTCGACTGTGATAAGACTGCGGAACGGATCCTGACCCGGATCTGGGCCATACCCTCCAAATATTCGGACCTGCCTCTCAGTTTTTTTGCACTACCTTACTTCCCATTTTTCTATTTTCTATTTATGGTTTATAATTTAAATTTTTAATATTTAATGTTTGTAATCCAGGGAGTGGGAAGGGCAGAATCAAATATCGCTGTGATGATTGTACGTTCTAGTACCAATTGTTTGGCGACAATAAAGCATAAAGTATCTCTTTTGGCAGTCTGAGGTACCCACCTGCTTCAAGCAGCCTTGAATTCTACTGGTGTCTAAGAAGCATGTGGTAACTTGCCTCAATGACTATCGTACAGTAACACCTGCATCCACTGTGATGAAGTGTTTTGAGAGGTTGGTGATGAAGCACATCAATTCCTGCCTGAGAAGCAACTTGGATCCGTTCCAATTGGCCTATCATCACCACAGGTCAACAGCAGATGCCATTTCATTGACTCTTCACTCAACCTTGGAACATCTGGACAACAAAGATGCATACATGAGGATGCACTTTATTGACTACAGCTCAGCATTCAATCATATCGTTACCACAAAACGAGCATTCAAGGCCTTGGCCTCAAAATCTCCTTGTGCAATCGGATCCTCTATTTCCTCACTTGCAGACCCCAGTCAGTTCGAATTGGGAACAACATCTCCTCTACGATCTCCATCAGCACAGATGCACCACGTGCCTGTGTGCTTAGCCCCCTGCTCTACTCACTTTATACTTATGCTATTACTACTACGCCGACTCAGGTCTAGGGAGCCGGCACAATGACGGACTCTCCACTTCTCCCTCTCCCTGATCAGCGTGTTCAGTTCACCTACATTAGCCGCGCCGCTGTCTTCTAGGAGCGTGTTGACCATAGTCTTGGGAGGGCGCCCAGGGTTCATCCTCCCATGCTTGGGCTCTCTTATGATGACTAAGCTGGTAGCTCGCAGTGGCGTAGACAGTGCCCCACTAGTTGTAGTCTTCTCGCCTTGATTTTACAACACCACTGTCATTGGGCAAATCAAAGGTAGTGACAAATCAGCATATAGAAGGGGGAATGAAAATCTCTAAGTGGTGCCATAACAACAGCCTCTCACTCAATGTGAGCAAGACCAAGGAGCTGACTATTGACTTCAGGAAGACACCGGAGGTCCATGAGCCAGTCCTCATTGGGGGATCAGAGGTGGAGAGGGTTAGCATCTTTAAATTCCTCAGTGTTATCATTTCAGAAGATCTGTTCTGGTCAATTATGAAGACAGCACTGCAGCACCTCTGCTTCCTTAGAAGTTTGAGAAGTTTTGGCATGACATCTAAAACTTTGAAAAACTTCTATAGATGCATAGCAGAGAGTATATTGACTGGTTGAATCACAGCCTGGCATGGAAACACCAATGGCCTTGAATGGAAAATCCTAGAAAATGTAGTGGATACACGTCAGTCCCTCATGGGTAAAACCATTCCTACTATGAGCACATCTATACTACGCGCCGTCACAGGAAAGCAACATCCATCATCAGGTATCCCCACCACCCAGGACATGTACACTTCTTGCTGCTGCCATCAGGAAGGAGGTACAGGAGCCTCAAGACTCACACCACCAGGTTCAGGAACAGTTCCCACCCCTCAACCATCTCCTGAACTAAAGGGAATAACTTGACTCAAATTCACTTGCCCCATCTCTGCACTATCACAATCTCTTCAAGAATTCTTCTTTGCATGTTCTTGATATTTATTGCTTGTTTATTTATTATTATTTCTTTTTGTTTCTTTAGTATTTCAGTTTGTTGGCTTGTGCATCTCAGTTGTTTCTCTGACCTGTTGGGTGTGGTTTTTCAATGATTCCATTACTGTATCTTACTTGGATTTACTGAATATGCCCACAAGGAAATGCATTTCAGGGTTGTATGTGGTGACATGTATGCACCTTGATAGTAAATTTACTTTGAGCTTTATTCTTAATTGTTGAATCTTGTTTTTTTTTTAATTACATGGCACGCAAATGATGCAAATTCTTGATGAATAAAGTTGTTCCCTGAAATACCCGTTTGAGCTGATTTGGCCAAATGCCTTCCTCTCTTCACCTCCAAACCACAACAACTTTAACCTGCTCTCAATCATTTATCGTGTCATGTCCTTACTGCTTGGTGCCTGATCATTTAATTATAAGCTCAAGTTGATCAAATTTCGCATGATATCTTAGTAAATGTGATCCAATCGTGGCATCTTCAACTTGCTAGCCGAATGGGAACTAACACAGCTATCCTGTTAAGACAGTCGATTGCTTAAGTGTTAGATGTGACAAAAATCAGAATATGATTACTGAGTCTTGGGAAGTTAATCCAAATATTGCAGAGGAATTACAGTGAAATGGGCAGCAGGGTAACATTGTAGCTAGCGTAACACTTTACAGCCCCATCTATAACATCCGGGTTCAATTCCCACTGGTATGGATGAGAGGAGTTTGTATGTTCTTCCTAGGACTGTGGGTTTTCTCTGGGTGCTTCCACGTGTGAAAGATGTATGAGTTAGATATCAGATGTGGGCGTGGGCGTGCGATGCTGGCACTGGAAGTGTGTCGACACTTGCCGGCTGCCCCCAGCACATCTTCAGACTGTTGCTGTTTGATGCAAATGACACCTTTCACTGCCTGTTTCGATGTACGTGTGATAAATAGGTGTGAAGGGACTCGGGATAGAACGGATGGTGATAAAGCATGCAGTCAGGTTGTCAGGAACTGTTGGCAGATGATAGGACAAAATTGCAGCCAGCAGGGTGAGTATCAGTGCATTGGGGATTCAGAATCAAAAAGAGGAGCATATACAATACTCAAAGTGCTATATCTCAATGCATGGTGGGTGAGAAATAAAGTGGGTGATCTTTTTGCACTGTTACAGATTATCAGGTATGATATTGTGGCCATGATTGAATCGTGGCTGAAGGATGGTTGTAGTTGGGAGCTGAATGACCAAGGTTACACGTATCAGAGGGATAGGAAGGTAGGCAGAGGGGGTGGTGTGGCTGTACTGGTAAAGAATGGCATCAAATCAATAGAAAGATGTGGTATAGGATCGGAAGATTTTGAATCCTTGTGGATTGAGTTAAGAAGCTGCAAGGAATGCTAATGTCAATTATATACAGGCCTCCAAACAATGGCTGGTATGTGGACTGCAGATTACAATGGGAAATAGAAAAGGCACGTCAAAAGGGCAATGTTCTGATAGTCATGGGTGATCTTGACTTGCAGGTCGATTGGGGAAAATTGGGTTGGTAATGGTTCTCGATAATGAGTTTTTAGAATGTCTACAAGATGGCATTTTAGAGCATTTTGTTATTCAGTCTACTAGGGGATAAGCTGTACTGGTTTGGGTGTTGTGCAATGGACCAGAGAAGATTAGGGGGCTTAAGGTCTTAGGAGGCACTGATTATAATATGATTGAGTTCCATTTGAATTTTGATGGGGAGAAAGTAAAGGAAATTACATTGGTATGAGAGAGGAGGTGGCCAAGGTAAACTGGAAGGAGCTGCTGGCAGGGGTGACAGCAGAGCAGCAATGGTGTGAGTTTCTGGGAAAAATGAGGAAGGTGCAGGATAGATGTATTCCAAAAATGAAGAAATACTCAAATGTTAAAATAGTACAACGGTGGCTGACAAGGGAAGTCATAGCTAATGTAAAAATAAAAGAGAGGGCATACAACAAAGCAAAAACTAGTGGGAAGATAGAGGATTGGGAAGCTTTTAAAAACCTAAAGAGAGCAACTAAAAGAATCACTAGGAGGAAAAAGAGGAAATATGAAAGCAAGCTAGCAAACAATGTCAAAGTGGATAGTAAAAGCTTTTTCAAGTACGTGAAAATTAAAAGAGTGATGAAAGTGGATATAGGAACGCAAGACAATGAGGCCAGAGAAATAATAACGGGACAAGGAGATGGCAGATGAACTAAATGAGTATTTTGCATCAGTTGTCACTGTAGTGTGCCAGATGTTGAAGGGTGTGAGGGAAGAGAAGTGAGTGCAGTTACTATTACAAGGGAGAAGGTGCTCAAAAAGCTGAAAGACCTAAGGGTGCATAAGTCACCCAGACCAGATGAACTGCACCCTAGGGTTCTGAAAGAGGTAGCAGTAGAGATTGTGGAGGCATTAGAAATGGTCTTTCAAAAAAAATTATTGAACTCTGGCATGGTGCCAGAGGACTGGAACATTGCAAATGTCACTCCACTCTTTAAGAAAGGAGGAAGGCAGCAGAAAGGAAATTATAGACCAATTAGCCTGACCTCAGTCATTGAGAAGATGTTAGAGTCATTTGTTAAGGACGTTGTTATGGAGTACTTGGTGATGCAGGACAATATAGGACAAAGTCAGCATGGCTTCCTTCAAGGAAAATCTTGCCTGACAAACCTGTTGGAATTTTTTGAGGAGATTACATGTAAGATATATAAAGGGGATGCCGTGTATGTTGTATATTTGGACTTTCAGAAGGCATTTGACGAGGTGCCACATGTGAGGCTGCTTACCAAGTTAAGAGCCCGTGATATTACTGGAAATTTACTGGCGTGGTTAGAGTATTAGCTGATTGGTTGAAGGCAATGGGTGGGAATAAAAGGATCCTTTTCTGGTTGGCTGCTGGTGACTAGTGGTGTTCGGCCGTGGTGGGACTGCTTCTTTTTATGTTGTATATCAATCAGTTATATGATGGGATAGATGGCTTTGTTGCCCAGTTTGCAGATGATACAAAGATTGGTGGAGGGGCAGGTAGTGTTGAGGAAACAGGTAGGCTGCAGAAGGACTCAGACAGATTAGGAGGATGGGCAAGAAAGTGGCAAATGAAATACAATGTTGGAAAACGCATGGTCCTTTGGTAGTAGAAATGCACTTTGGCAGTGGAAATAAATGCACGGACTATTTTATAAACAGGGAGAAAAGTTCAAAAATATGAGATGCAAAGGGAATTGGGAGTCCTTGTGCAGAACACCTTAATGGTTAACTTGCAGGTTGAGTCAGTGGTGAGGAAGGCAAATGCAATGTTAGCATTCATTTCAAGAGGTCTGGAATACAAGAGCACGGATGTGATGCTGAGGCTTTATAAGGCACTGGTGAGGCCTCACCTTGAGTACTGTGAACAGTTTTGGGCTCTTCATTGAAGAAAAGATGTGCTGGCTTTGGAGAGGGTTCAGAGCAGGTTCACAAGGATGATTCCAGGAAAGAAAGGGTTATCATACAAGGAACGTTTGATGGCTCTGGGTCTGTACTCGCTGAAATTTAGAAGGACGAGGGGGGATCTCATTGAAACCTTTCAAATGTTGAAAGGCCTAGACAGAGGAGATGTGGAAAAGATGTTTCCCATGGTGGGGGTTCCAGGACAAGACAGCACAGCCTCAGGATAGATGGGCGTTCATTTAACACAGAGATGCGGAGAAATGTTTAGCCAGAGGGTGGTGAATTTGTGGAATTTGTTACCGCAGGCTGCTGTGGAGGCCAGGTATTTAAGGCAGAGCTTGATAGGTTCTTGATTGAACACTAGTTATGGGGAGAGGGCTGGGGAGTGGGATCTAGGAGGGGGGAAAAGGATCAGCCAGGATTGAATGGTGCAGACTCAATGTATCAAATGGCCTAATTCTGCTCTCTTGTCTCATTAAAATAATAGATGTAATTTTTAATCTTTTAATTCAAGCAAGGTTCATGAAAGTACAAGAACATAATTGTGCTGCAAGATTTTTAAAGGACTTTTCTAAGCATAGTTAAATGTGCCTGTCTCTAAGGTAACCATTATGAGGAAACGAGGGTTGTAGTATTAATTCTATAGATGCTAATTACTGTCAGCGAGTTGTTTTATGTCTCCCCTCTTGCTGTGAAAGGGGACACCTCTTTTTCCCCTTATTAGGAAGAGGGAGAGCTTGTGGTTTGTCAAATTGTCGGGTGAATGATTGGGTTTTGTTGTACTGCAGATCGAGGTCTTTACTGGGGGGCATTGCCTGGGTGGGTGGAGGGTGCTGTTGCCTTTTTTGCAGAAGGGGGTGGGGAGAGTGTTGTATGTGGGTTTGGTGGGGGGTTTGGGGTTCTAACATTTTAACTCATCCATTCTTTGGGGCAGTGTTCTGTTTTCAAGGATTTCTGCAAAGAAAAAAAGAATTTCAGGAGTATATTGTGTCCATTTCCCTGATATGAAATGGAACAATTGAACTATTGTGTCATAGATATGGTTTGCAATGACCAGTCACAATGAGTACGCAGAAACGGTAGGGAATTTATCCCATTGTAAACACACTTTTTAAAAAGAAGTATTCACAGTCCTGTTGCCTGTTTTCATCCATAAAAGCCTTTAAGTAAAAAAAAAGTTAAAATCAGGTGAAAAGCAATCTTCTGCCAAATGTTTCTTTAGAATAATCTGAAAAATCTGTAAGGGGCAAAGCTATATTATTACTTCACCTGTGTGTCATATTCTATGGATGATGGGAAGCAACGCCTCGTATTCCGTCTGGGTAGCCTCCAACCTGACAACATGAGCATTCATTTCTCCTTCTGGTAAAAAAGATTTTTCCCTCCCCTCTTCTTCTGTTCCTCACTCTGCCCTCTTATCTCTTCTCACTTGCCTATCCACCCCCCCCCACCCGCCCCAGATCCACTCCTCCTTCCCTTTCTCTGATGGTGCGCTGTCCTCTCCTATCAGATTCCTTCCTCACCAGCCCTTTACCTTTCCTACCCACCTGGCTTTACCTATCACCTTCTAGCTATCCCCCTTCTCCACCCCCCCAAACTTTTTTAGTATGGCATCTTCCCCCTTCATTTCCTGTCCTGAAGAAGGGTTTCAATAGGAAACGTCGACAGTTTATTCACTTCCGTAGATGTTCTCTGACCTCCTGAGTTCCTCAACCATTGTGTGTGTGTGTGTGTGTGTGTGTGTGTGTGTGTGTGTGTGTGTGTGTTGCTTTGGATTTCCAGCATCTGCAGACTTCTTCGTGTTTAAGCTTTATGTTAATATGCTACCTTGCTAGTCATTTCTTCAGTTCTACTGAATGCATGCAGCTAGACATTGGAGCCCAGATGGCGTTTTAAAGATTAGCGTTATTGAAACATCAAGGCAGGCAGTGAAGTGTGTCATTTGCCTCAGCAACCAGCTCAGTGCGGTGATCTGCTACGGGCAACCCCCAAGCGTTGCATTGTTTCTGGCGTGAACATCGCATGCCCACAACTCATTCACCCTAACCCGTGTGTCTTTGTTATGTGTGAAGACGCCGGAGCACCAGGAGGAAGCCCAAGTGGTCACAGTCAGAACGTACAAACTCCTTTCAGAATTGAACCGAGGTCACTGGTGCTGTAAAGGTTATGTCAACCACTGTGATACCATGCTGTCCCTACTGGTTTTAATGAAGTAGAGCATCTTAAGCTATGCTGTTGCTGGTTTCTCTAAGTAAGGTTGAGTACTTTTGTTGTAGAACAGCTATTTACAGAGGGTGGCATCAGTCACATCAACATGGCTGTGATTTTCAAACACAATTTATCTGTTGGTAATACACATCAAAGTTGCTGGTGAACGCAGCAGGCCAGGCAGCATCTCTAGGAAGAGGTACAGTCGACGTTTCAGGCCGAGACCCTTCGTCAGGACTAACTGAAAGAAGAGCTAGTAAGAGATTTGAGAGGGAGAGGGGGAGATCCAAAATGATAGGAGAAGACAAATCTCTTACTAGCTCTTCTTTCAGTTAGTCCTGACGAAGGGTCCCGGCCCGAAACTTCAACTGTACCTCTTCCTATAGATGCTGCCTGGCCTGCTGCGTTCACCAGCATGTTTTGTGGGGGTTGTAAGATGATCACCTGCTGTTAGACTGACTCCTCTGACCCAGGGAGCAGCACAGCCCACACCACGTCTGGCTCCTTCAATTTTTTATGGCAATGAGTGACTCACTAATGGAGCAGACCGGCAGTCATTTATGATGTTAATGCCTAGCAGGGTCTTGCGATTGTAAAAAATATGTTTGAAGTTAACGCCTTTGGTTGACCCTGTAAAAGCCGCTGCGATTGAACGTGCCACCATCTTACCGGACAGCTCATTGCTTTCTGCTAATTCTGGGCCTCTAGTCCTTTCGGCTCACTAACGCTGCACTGTGTATTGAGTATCCATTTTAAATTAGCACCAATTTATTCTTCACACTTTCCTGTAAACCCCTGAATTCTACCACTTACCATACATACCAAGGACCATTTGCAGTGGCCATAATAGGGATAGTCATTGTTACAGCACCAGGTGGTAAGATCCGAGTTCAATTCCTGCCACTGCCTGAAAGGAATTCATACATCCTCCATGTGGGTTTCCTCTGGGTGCTCTGGTTTCCTCCCACAGTCCAAAGATGTACCAGTTGGTAGTTTGGCTGGTCCTTGAAAATTGCCCTGTGATTAGGCTCAGATTAAACCAGAGGATTGCTGGGCGGTGCTTGAAGGACCTATTCCATGCTGTATCTCAATAAGTAACTTAATTCAGTTTTGACAAACAAGGTTCATTTGCAATATGGTTTTTGGTGCTGGATATAAGATATTTGAAGAAACCTAAAAATAGAATGAATATAATCATTTAATGCACTGTGTCATAATATTTTCTGTCAAATGAACTTGGTAGTGTGGGTTGGACTCTATACTTCATGTTATGAAGTGTTTCTGGTTGCTCGTCTTTTTTTGCTGCTATTTTGTATGATTTTGGTCGGAACGATCAGGCTCTGCGGCCTGCAGTCATTGAAGTGACGCAGCACTAGGTTGGACTGGACTGAAGTGAACTGGACATTCCTGGACTTTTGTCCAGGAACTGACGACTTTTCTGGTTTGATGTTTTGTATTCTGTGTTTTTCCTCGCTTTTTGCTGTTTGCGTGATTGGTTCTTTTTGTTTGCACTTTGGGTGTTTGATGCCTTTTCTTTGAACAGGTTTCATGGTATCTTTTAATTCATGGTTGTCTGTGGGAAGGTGAACCTCGGGGTTGTGTACTGCCTACTTTGAAACTTGAATCTTTCCTTTCATCAAAAAGCTTTTTTTTTGTCAACTGTGTTTTTTCCCTATTTTCTTGAATCCCATGAAAACTCAATGATGTGTCGGTGCTGATTTCAACAGCAAAAGAGAGAATTTTGCTGGAATGTTGAACATTTTGGGTTTCTTTACTTGCTAACATTATCTGTCAGGAGGATTTTCTTTTGCGTGCAGACATGGTGAAATGTTGAATAACAGCCTTAATCCTTTAAAACAAGTTTCTACCTGTGCTTATCGCCTACAAAGCAGCACTTCTCCTTGGTAATGATATACATACATTTTTGTTTTCTCAAGAATTTTACTAATCTTTTTAAGTACTTTTCACCAGGACGCTGTAATTGAAGTATGTGGATTAATGGTTTTTGGGCTGGTTTTAATGTGAGTGATGATGTCACAGATCCACAATGTTTTGGTGCTAATGACTGATCAAACAGATGTGGTTGAAGTGCAGGAGAAGACAATAGAAGTCTTGTAATATTGTTAGGGGGTTTGGAAGAGAAGAAATTCATTGCTAATAAGGGAAAAGTATGTTGGCAGTTTGCTCTTCATCCCCCTAGGGAGATTAATGTCGATGCGTTTCACTTTATGGGGCAGTGCAGTAATATAGTGGTTGGCATAATGCTACTACCATGACAGCAACGACCTGTGTTCAGTTCTGCAGATATCTGTAAAGTGTTTTCTCCCTATGACGGCTGGGATTGCCTCCAGGTGCTTCTGTTCCCTCCCACATTCCAAAGATGTATGGGTTGGCAGGTTAACTGATCACATGGGTGTAATTGGGTGGTGTGGGCTCATTGGCCCAAAAGAGCTTGATTCTGTGCTGCAATACTAAATTTAAAAAAAGTGATTAGTCTAATTACATGTGTCACATTAACTGTAAACTCCTTTTGCTATTCTTTGGACATCAGGCTGTTGTGCCTCATCATATCGTGCTACATTGTGTGTCTGCAGTGGGATGTATGAGGGGGCGAGCTAGAAAGCTCCCAGCCCTGAACCTGGGAACTTTGTCCTCCATTTCCTGTAAGTTCAACTTCAGTTCATTCTCATTCAGTTGTGCACATGTATATCAACAAATGAAACAATATTCCTCCAAGAATCAGAATCAGGTTTATTATCACCGGCATGTGACGTGAAATTTGTCAACTTAGCAACAGCTGTTCAATGCAAAACATAGTATCGAAGAGGAAAAAAAATAAGTAAATCAATTACATATATTGAATAGATTACAAAACATGCAAAAACAGAAATACTGTACATTAAAAAAAGTGAGCTAGTGTCCAAGGTTTCAATGTCCATTTAGGGATCGGATGGCAGAGGGGAAGAAGCTGTTCCTGAATCGCTGAGTGTGTGCCTTCAGGCTTCTGTACCTCCTACCTGATGGTAACAGTGAGAAAAAGGCATGTCCTGGATGCTTAATAATGGATGCTGCCTTTCTGAGACACCGCTCCCTGAAGATGTCCTGGATACTTTGTAGGCTAGTACCCAAGATGGAGCTGACTAGATTTACAACCCTCTGCAGCTTCTTTCGGTCCTGTGCAGTAGCCCCTCCATACCAGACAGTGATGCAGCCTGTCAGAATGCTCTCCATGGTACATCTTTAGAAGTTTTAGAGTGTATTTGTTGACATGTCAAATCTCTTCAAACTCCTAATCAAGTATTGTCGCTGTCTTGCCTTCTTTATAACTGCTTCGATATGTTGGGACCAGGTTAGGTCCTCAGAGATCTTGACACCCAGAAACTTGAAACTGTTCACTGTCTCCACTTCTGATCCCTCTATGAGGATTGGTATGTGTTCCTTTGTCTTACCCTTCCTGAAGTCCACAATCAGCTCTTTTGTCTTACTGACGTTGAGTGCCAGGTTGTTGCTGTGGCACCACCCCACTAGTTGACATATCTCACTCCTTTACGCCCTCTCATCACCACTTGAGATTCTACCAACAATGGTTGTATTGTCAGCAAATTTGTAAATGGTAATTGAGCTATGCCTAGCCACACAATCATTGGTATATAGAGAGTAGAGCAGTGGCTAAGCACACACCCCTGAGGTGCGCCAGTGTTGATCGTCAGCGAGGAGGATATGTTATTACCAATCCGCACAGATTGTGGTCTTCTGCTCAGGAAGTCGAGGATCCAATTGCAGAGGGAGGTACAGAGGCCCAGGTTCTGCAACTTCTCAATCAAGATTGTGGGAATGATGGTATTAAATGCTGAGCTGTAGTCAATGAACAGTATCCTGACGTAGGTGTTTGTGTTGTCCAGACTCCAGCTGGTCTAAAGCCGTGTGGAGAGCCATTGAGATTGCGTCTGCCATTGACCTATTGTGGCGATAGGTAAACTGCAATGGGTCCACGTCCTTGCTGAGGCAGGAGTTCAGTCTAGTCATGACCAACCTCTCAAAGCATTTCATCATTGTCGATGTGAGTGCTACCGGGCGATAGTCATTAAGGCAGCTCACAATATTCTTCTTAGGTACTGGTATAGTTGTTGCCTTTTTGAAGCAAGTGGGAACTTCTGCCCATAGCAGTGAGTGGTTGAAAGTGTCCTTGAATACTCCTGCCAGTTGGTTTGCACAGGTTTTCAGAGCCTTACCAGGTACTCCATCGGGACCTTCTGCCTTGCGAGGGTTCATTCTCTTAAAGACAACCTCACATCGGGCTTTGAGACGGAGATCACAGGGTCATCGGGTGCAGCAGGAATCTTCGCAATTGTAGTTGTGTTCTCCCTTTCAAAGCGTGCATAGAAGGCATTGAGTTCATCTGGTAATGAACCATCGCTGCTGTTCTTATTATTGGGTTTCACTTTGTAGAAAGTAATGTCTTGCAAACCCTGCCAGAGTTGCCGTACATCTGATGTCACCTCCAACGTCATTCAAAATTGTTTCCTCGCCCTTGAAAAGGCCCTCCGCAAAACATACCTGGTTTTCTGGTACAGGCCTGGGTCACTAGACTTGAATGCCACAGATCTAGCCTTCAGCAGGCTATGTACCTCCTGGTTCATCCATGGCTTTTGGTTTCGAAATGTACAGTAAGTCTTTGTGGGCACACTCTCATCCACACAGGTTTTAATGAAGTCGGTTATAACTGCAGCATACTCATCCAGGTTTGAAGATGAATCCCTGCATACAGTCCAGTCACTGATTCAAAGCAGTCCTGTAGGCACTCCTGTGCTTCCCTTGTCCAAACCATCTTGGTCCTCACTGCTGGTGCTGCAGTCTTCAGTCTCTGCTTATACTCAGGGAGTAGAAGTACAGCTAGATGATCAGACTTCCCAAAGTGAGAGTGTGGAATAGCATGATAGATGTTCTTGATGGTGATGTAGCAATGGTCCAGTGTGTTGTTTCCTCTGATATTGCAAGTGACCAGTTGATGGTAATTGCTTAGTGATTTTTTTGAGACTGGCCTGGTTAAAATCTCCCAAGACGATGGTGAGGGTGTTAGGGTGCTCTGTTTTATGCTCTGTTTTATCCCATTGCTCAGATCATCTAAAGCCTGCTTGATATTGGCCTGAGGTGGCATGTAAACTGCTACCAAAATGACCCTGAAGAACTCCTGTGGCTGGTAAAAAGGATGGCACTTAATTGCTAGATATTCCAGGTCTGGTGAGCAGAATTAGGGGACGGCAATTCATTGGGACTGATATATTTGAGCACCAAGAAGAGTTGATCATGAGGCATACTCCTCCACCTCTGCTTTTGAGAGACTCTATAGATATATCCTGACGGTGTATAGTAAACCCATTGACCTGTACATATAACTCACACGCAGTGCATTACCACAATTAAGTTAACAAGTAATTACACAAGTTAAAAAGTAAACAGTATAACCCTACTGGCGCTTCATGTGTGATGAGACCTGGGTGGTGGCAGGGAGTTCAGTCATCTTACAGCCTGGCGGAAAAAGCTGCTTCCCATCCTAATAGTTTTTGTTTTAATGCATTGGGACTTCCTGCCTGATGGTAGTGGGTCAAAAAGATTGTTGGATGGGTAGGAGGGATCATTGACAAAACTAAAGGCCTTGCATATGTAGTGCTCCTGATAAATATCTCTGGATGGAGAGAGACACTCATGATCCTCTCAACAGTACTCGCAATCCTTCGTAGGGTCTTGCGATTGCTGTACCACATGGTGAAGCAGCTGGTCAGGCCACTCTTGATGTTGCTGCTGTGAATATTGGTTAGAGTGCTGGAGGGGTGAGGGGTTTGAGCCTCACTCACCTCTATCTGCTCAAGAACTGAAGATGGTGCAGTGCTTTCTCTACCAAAGAAGTGACGTTGAGGGACCAGTGAGGTTGTCCATTATGTGCACTCCAAACCTGGTGCTCCTAAATCTCACTATGGAGAAGCCAAGTATGTGCATTGTGGAGTGGTCAGCCTTCACCTTCCTGAAGTCCGCAATCATCCCTTTCGTCTTGTCCACGTTGAGACTCAAGTTATTGTGCTCGCACCATTCTACCAGTCACTCTATCCCCTCTCTGTATGCTGTCTCGTTGTCATTGTTGAGGCCAACCACTGGATGATTCCAGCGAACAGGATGATTCAGTGTGAAGAGGAATCTGACTGCACAGCCATGCATCAGTAACGTGAACAGCAGTGGGCTGGCTGTGCACACAGACTTGGTGAGTGCCGGTGCTCAATGTGATGGATCTAGAGATGTTACTGCCAACACAGTCTGACTGTTGTCTTTCAGTTACAGAGAGAGGTGTTGAGACCCTATGAGGACAGTATACCTACCAGTTTCTGAGGGGTGGTCATGTTAAATGCCGAGCTGAAGCTGATAAACAGCATCCTGGTGTATGAGGCACCATTTTCCAGCTGGGAAATGGCGGCGAGGAATGTAGAGGCTATGGCATCATCAGTGGACTGATGATCAGTACTGAACTCTTTATTAAAGGGGTCAGATTCATTGTTTGAAGTTGTATCTCAATTCCGATCTGCACATTCAAGATGTTGCGCTGGAAAAATAATGTTGACATTTTCAAGCCATAAATGAGCATATGAAAATGCATCATGTGCTGAGGTTTGTTTGTGAAAATGATCTGTTGCATGATGTACTTTTAAGATCTTAGTTGCTGAGTTTCAGCTAAGCTCCAGCCCATATTTCTGGCTTTCATCAGAATGGGAACGTGGGACACGCATTCCAAGTTTGCATTTTGGTCTGAATGATTTTCCTTTTGACAAAACTTAATGTTCAGTGGAATTAAAGTAATAGATTTGTGGAATTTTGTTTTTGCCCAGCAACCAAATTATGATGAGTGGTGTTTGCTTGTTTGAAAGTAAAGTTTTAATTTGCCAGCACACGTATGAAACTAACTTATAGATTGCATCGGCTTGTTCTGCCAGCTCCAGACAGCTGCCACATGAGGAATGAGAAGTAGAACAATTTCCAGTGATATCTCCCTGTAACAGGAAAATGTCTCCGTGCTTTTCAGTAACACTACTCCTTAAAAATAAACTAAGTTAAAGTTCAAAGTACATTTTGTTATCAACATATACACTGTGGAAATACAAAAAGAAAGAAATAATTATAATAAAAATAGGTAAGCAACATAAGATCAGGGGAATGTCGACTCAGACGATGAGAGGCCTGTGTCGGGCATTTTCATGCACAAGGTGCAGATTGGAAGTCTGTGTGGGGCGCCACTCCTCGCACAGACTAGAGTAATGTGTGGTGAAGTGCCTTGCTCAAGGGCACAAACACGCTGCCACAGCTGAGGCTCGAACTAGGGACCTTGAGATCACTAGATGAACGCCTTAACCACTTGGCCACGTGAGATCAAGGGGCCATAAAAGTGTCTCCATTGGTTGTGGGAACATTTCAATGATTGGGCAAGTGAAGTTGAGTGAGGTTATCCCCTTTGGTTCAGGAGTCTGATAGTTGAGGGGTAATATCTGTTCCTCAACCTGGTGGTGTGGGTTCTGAGGCTGCTGTATCACCTTCCTGATGACAGAAGTAGGAAGACAGCGTGGCCTGGGTGGTGGGGGTCCCTGATGGCGGACGCTGCCTTCCTGCAGCAGGTTTTCATGTAGATGAGCTCAATGCTTGGGAGGGCTTTACCCGTGATGGACTGGGCTGTATTCACTACTTTTTGTAGGATTTCCCATTCAAGGCCATTGGTGTTTTCCAACCAGGCAGTGATGCAGCTAGTCAATGTACTCTCCACTCCACATCTGCCTCAGGCTAATTTGTGATATGTCATTGAAACCACAGAATGCTGGAGGTACTCAGCAGGTTAGGGAGGATCTAAAGAGAGGACTTCACAGTTGATATTTCACGCTGAGACCCTTCATCAGGACTTGGCCGGAAATGTCAGCTGTTTATTCATCCCCTTGGATGCTGCCTGACCTGCGGAGTTCCTCCAGCAGTGAGTGTTGCTCTGGATTTCCAGTAGCTGCAGAATGTTTAATGTATGTAATATACTGTGAATGTGATATACAGTGAAATATATCATTTGTGTTAACAGCCAACAGTATGGATATGTGCGGGGAGCAATGGGTGAGCGTCACCATGCTTCTGGTACCAAACGTAGCACTGAGGTACCTTTGTATATCGAGGCAAGTGACCCATGGTCAGATTTCAGGAGCATTTCAAAGGAAGAGGTGGAAGGTTCAGGGTTGATGTAGGGAATTCCAGACATTGTGATGTTGGTAGCTAAAGGCATAGTTGTTTGCAATGAGCAATTAGAATCAGGGATACTCACAAAGCTTGGGTGGGAGAAGAGCAGAGATTTTGTCTGTTTGGAGAAGTTTGAGAGGATGTTTCCAATAGTGGGAGAGGGGAGAGTCTAGGACCAGAGGACACAACCTCATGATACAAGGATGTCCCTTTAGAACAGAGATGGGAGCAATTTCTTTCGCCAGAGTGTGGCGAATCTGTGGAATTCATTGTGGATGATAGGGTATATTTAAAGTGGAGTTTGATCGGTTTTTAATTAGTGTAACCTTCAGGTTTGGCCAGTGACGTTAGTCTAGGGAAGACAGTCTCTGGTTCTGCCAAACGTGTGAAATCTGAGGTGCAAAACCTCTTGTTTGTGTGGATGCTGTGTGATCTGTTCCCCCGTTACAAATCAGTAGCATGAAATAACAGAAAGTACACCATATGCAATTAGACGAGTTAGCTCTTTAATTCTTAATTTGACTAGTAAGTAAAGTAAAACAAAAAGAAAAGGGCCCATTTTAATGAAACGGTCTAATGTGCACGTTGGAGCTCACGGATTCCCTTCTGCTGGTTCTCCATCGATTTCCCCAGGTTTCGTCAACTCTAAGTCCACTCCGTCCTGCTGTCTACAACCTCTCCTTTCTGATGTCTTCTCTCTTTCTCTCTCGCTGAACAAAAAACCCAGATCACCTCACTCTTAGGCAAACAACAAGAAAAAAACACTCCCTTCATAGCCCCCATTATCTCTAGCCATAACCCAAACACTGCTGCTACAGAAAAACCATTACATTAGCAGTGAAACCTTTCCCAGGGCGTTACATTAGCCTGGCACCGGGGGTGTCAGGATTGGCAGTCCGGGCACCAGCTCAGAAAAGCACCCACCTCTTGAAGCTTCTAGTTTACATGGAGAAACATACCCTCGGGGTCCTCCGAGTGGGAGGGAGAATGATGGACCCAATTGGACTGATACAGTTAATTACAGGGAATGACTACGACCAAGAGCTAGGATAAGAGGCTCTGAGTGTCCAGTGTGTTGGTGTGGGAGAGCATTTTCCAGCATTAAAAGTTTACGAGTCCACCAAGCAAAGTTGAAGTGCTATTCCATCCCAGTGGATGAAGATGAGATTTCTTCACCAAGCACAGATGCTGTGGTCTTTTCAACCACTGATTCACAAGCCACAGCGATTCGCTCTGGAGAGAGTCATCATACTCCAGGTCAGACGAGAGATAACCCAAGTCAGGTTTCAGACCACAGTACCCAGGTAGATTCTTCGCATGATGGCGGTGGTGAGGAGGTAGAGGAGAAGAGGAAGGTCAAGTGGCCAGCAATGGCAGATGAGAAGGCTTGGCATGTATTTGATGAGGATATCAGTATGATATTGGACAACACTCTCAGGGGAACATCAAAGAGAAAGTTGGAAGTGATGTGTGATATGATTTATGATGTTGGAAAGTACAGGTTTGGTTTGGTGGAGTTGAAGAAAGCAAAGCCTACACAGCAACCAAGCAGGCACCAGAAGGAGATTAGTAGGTTGAGGAGAGAGCTTAGATCGTTGAGACAGAGGTGGAAGGTAGCAAGTGAGGGTGACAAGCCAGGGCTTGCTGATCTCTGAGAGCATTTTCAATTAAAGTTAGCATCACTCCGTCGTGCAGAGTCACAACGTAAAAAGAGAAAGAAGAGAGAAAAGGCAAGAAAGTCATTCTTTGAGAACCCTCACCAGTTCACAAAGAAACTGTTTGAACAAAGTAAGAGCGGGCAACTTAACATCTCTCAACAAGAACTTGAGGATCACCTAGCAAGCACTTACTCTAACGAACAGCAGGAGGCCCCTTTGCTTGACATTTCAGGGCTTGTGAAGCCTACCAAGCCAGGAGCGAAGTTCAATCTGTCAGAACCCAAACTGGCAGAAGTCGAACGGTTCATCAGAAAGGCAAGGTCAGGCTCAGTGCCAGGACCTAATGGAGTGCCGTATAAGGTGTTCAAGAAGTGTGAACAGCTGAGGAAATACTTGTGGAGATTGTTAAAGGTGGTGTGGAGACAAGGTGTTGTTCCTTTGTCATGGAGTGAGGCTGAAGGAGTATACATCCCGAAGGAAGAGAATTCTTCTACATTGAATCAGTTCTAACCAATTTCATTCCTGAATGTAGAGGGGAAGATTATGTTTGGCATTCTGGCAGAAAGAATATCTTCATTTGTGATTGAAAATGGATTAGTAAATACATCTGTGCAGAAGGCAGGAATACCAGGCTTCCCAGGATGCCTTGAACATTCTAGTATGATATGGCATACCATCCAGGAGTCCAAAAGGTTGAGAAGAAATCTGGCTATAGTTTGGCTTGATCTGGCAAATGCATATGGTTCTGTTCCCCATGTCCTGATTGAGTTTGTGATGGAATTCTTATGGATTCCTGCTAAGGTGAAGAACTTTGTTATGCAGTCCTGCAACGATTTCCAGATGAGGTTTTCCACTCAGCAGTTTACAAGTAGGTGACAGAGCTTGGATGTTGGAATCCCAATGGGATGTGCAATTTCACCCATCCTTTTTGTGTTAGCCATGGAGGTCATTGTGAGGGCTGCAGAATCAGTGGGACCAGGTGTTGCACTTGATGGCGGAGAGGAGTTACTACCAATACGAGCGTTCATGGATGATCTTACCCTTTTGGGTCCCAGCACGGAGGCAGTGGAAAATGTACTATCTAGACTCGAGGAGAAGATTGGGGAAGAATGAAGTTCAAGACCAAGAAGTCAAGGAGCCTTGTTCTTAGGAGAGGAAAGCTGGTTGACTTTCATTTCACCCTTTGTGGAGAGGAGATTCCATCCATTCAGGACCAACCAGTTAAGAGCCTCGGGCAATGGTACACAGAGGAGCTGAGAGGCACCAAGAGGATTCAAGAGACAGCAGAACAGATCAGCAGAGGTCTGATGTCTGTTGACAAGTGTGGCTTGCCTGGCAAGTTGAAGTTGTGGTGCTTGCAGTACAGACTGATGCCACGGATAATGTGGCCGCTAACTGTCTATGAAGTGGCAATGTCCCACGTTGAGGCAATGGAACGGAAGATCAACAAGTATGTGAAGAAGTGGCTTGGAGTACCGAGCAGCCTCACCAATGTTGCAATCCACAGCAGCGAGACAAAGCTTACCATCCCAGTGCAGTCCCTTGTTGAGGAAGTCAAGGTAGCCAAGGTAAGATCATTCTTGATGCTTCGAGACTCAAAAGACCCTGTCATCAAGAACACCCAGCTGGATGTGAGATCAGGCAGGAAGTGGTCAGCCCGTGTAGCAGTTGATGAGGCAGAGTCTATATTGAAGCACAAGGAGACAGTTGGGGCTATCCAGCTAGGCTGCCAGGGGCTTGGATGGACAACCCACAAGTGGTGGTTTCTTCTACAGGTAAGGAGCACCGTGAGCTTGTAACACAAGAAATACGAGAGGTAGAAGAGGAGAAGAGGTTAACATAACAGCTGGCCTGGCCAAACAAGGGGCTTGGACCCGGTGGGAAAGTGTTGAACAATGACACCTATCTTGGAATGTTCTGTGGCAGATGGAACCGCTCCGCATTTCTTTTTTATGCAGAGCAGCATACGATCTGCTCCCAACACCTGCCAACCTCAGCACCTGGTATGAAGATAAGACAGACAGGTGTGCTGCTTGAGGTGAGAACAGAACACTTCAACATATCTTGAGTGCATGCAGAGTCATCTTTCCAGCGGCATGAACACTTGGAGACATAACAACGTTCTCAAAGTTGTAACAGAAGCGGTTGAGCAGAGAGTACTGCAGCACAACTTATCTCATGCCCCATGTTGCACAGAACATCGCATATCATTTGTGAAAGAAGGCTCCAAGTCAAGGGTGTACAGCACAGGCTCACGATCAAGCATACTTTCTTCAGCCAATGATTGGTGTGTCAAGGCTGAGCTGGATGGGAAAGGCAGTTTTCTGGAGCAAATAGCTTTCACAACATTGCGTCCAGATATAATCATATGGTCTGACACCAGCAGAGAAGCGGTTATTGGTGAACTCACAGTCCCCTGGGAAGACAACATCGATGAAGCCCATGAGCGCAAGTTAACCAAGTATGCAGAATTAAGATCAGAGTGCAGAGACAGAGGGTGGAAGGTCTCATGCTATCCATTCGAAGTAGGCTGCCGTGGGTTTATTGCGTTCACTCTCCAAAAGTGACTGCATGACCTTGGCTTCACTAGACGAGCGATCAAGTCAACCAGCAGAGCTGTAGCTGAGGCAGCAGAGAAAGGATCAGTATGGATGTGGACCAAGTATGTCCAGAGGGGTAGATAGTCAGACAGTGTATACATCTCTTGCAAACCCTTCAGTAGTTGCATAGACGCCTGAAGAGTAGACTATCTGTTGGATGGAAGTGACCAACAACTCTGATAGAGACAGTCGCCAAGTTTTTAAGCTCACCAGTGGTAGGTGGTGCTTTAGCACTGCTGGCCCACCACTTCGAGGGAGTCTTGATCATAAGCGGGCCGAAACTCCTGAAGACAGGTGGCAGATCAACTGATGATCCCGCTGGTGATGGCACAGGACAGTTAACATCTTAGTCCACGTATATTTTGTAACTCTAGTAAGAGCATCAAAGGTTGCAAGAAGTCAGGAGAATGGGGTTGAGAAGAATAATAAATCAGTTCTGAATGAATACCAGAGCAGACTCTCGGAGCTGAATGGCCTAATTCTGCTCCAATGTCTGACGGTCTTTTCTATTTCCAGTATGCCTGACGTTCTTTGAGAGGATCATTTACAGCCTTAGGGAGGGACCAGACCATGGAGAGATTTGAAAGTAAATTTTTAAACTGAACCCTTGTTGAATTGTGAGTCAGAAATCAGAGGAGTGTTGGGTGAAAAGTTCTGTGTGAATTAGAACCTGGCCGAAAAGTTATGGAAAATCTGTAGGTTAGAGAGAATAGGAACAGATAGGCTATCCAGGATCGTTGCAGTAGTTATATTTGAATGTACCATGGAATATATACAGTTTCAGGAGCAGCTGAGCTATGGCAAGAAAATGATATGGAATGGGGATGGGTGGTTTTGGAGAGTAATCTGCAAATTCATATAGTCATCAGTTCCACACTGCACAGTGTCTGGTTTAAGTTCAAGTTTATTGTCATTCAACGTACACATGAATAAGCTAAATGAAGTAATGTTCCTCTGGGACCAAGGTGCTAAACACAGCATATCTATGGAAATGAGTAAATGGTTGATGTTTTGGGCCGAGACCCCCCTTCAGGACTGGAAAGGAAGGGGAAGACACCAGAATAAAAAGGTGGGGGGAGGCGAAGGTGATAGGTGAAGCCAGGTGGGTGGGAAAGGTAAAGGGCTGGAGAGGAGAGAAAAGGGAGGGGGAGATGGGCAGGTGACAAAAGGTAAGAAGTCAGAGTGGATAATAGAAGAAGAGAAGACGGGGAGGTTTTTTTATAACTGGAAGGAGATATTCATGCCATGAGGTTGGAGGCTACCCGGATGGAATATCAGATGTTGCTGTTCCATCCCTGAGGGTGGCCTTATCATGGCACAAGAGGAGGCAAATATGTTGCAATGGGAATGGGAAGTGGAATTAAACTCCTGGCAGATTGAGCGGAGGTGCTCGATAAAGCAATCCCCTAATTTACGACGGGTCTCACCAAAGTAGAGGGGGCCACATTGGGAGTGCTGGACAGAATAGTCCCAGCAGATCACTGGTGAAGTGTTGCCTCATCTGAAAGGACTGTTTGGGGTCTGAATGGAGGTGATTTATTGAAAGCAAAAATACTTATCGAAAAGTTTATCATTTAATTATGCAGCGTACAAGCCATGGGAAAACATTTAATGTATTATCCAACAACTGCAATTGCATAGCCTTTGTAAAATTGATCTGCTGGGGTATATAAACCGGAAGTAGTGACCTTGACAATGTAATTGTTGCCATGTTTCGCTGTCTGCTCATACATCAAGTGGGTGGAAATCAAGTTGCATGCCATTGCATTCAGACAAGCTCTGCTTATTAACACAACAGTGTTGGAGGTGACATATTAAGTTGATTTTAAAAACATTCAAACACCCATGATTGCTTTACATGAACTGTTAACAAGGTATTTCTGTGTTCATTTAAAATTCCTGTTGTAACAAATAATTAGCACTGTTCCTTTCTTTAAAATGCTTGTGAAACAGTGTGTAGCAATTTTAGAGTACAGCTCTGTTCCACTCTTGCTGTCCCGACATAGTTTTCACGGAGGCTCCAACCTCCTAATATAGATGAGAGTTCTACTAAAATATACAAATGAGGCTTCAACCATAGTGATAAGACCCTGAATATAATTTTGTGGTGCAGGCATTGGTTCATGCATTACAATTCTTTGGCATTTATATGCTTAACTTTTAATTCCTCTTGAGGTGTTTTGCAGCTCTTTAAACTTCTTTGAATAGTATAATTTATCATCAGTAAGAAATTTTACTGTTTGTTAATTTGCTAGGTTGTAAATCTTGTCCTGTACCTAATATCAGCCAGCTTTCTGTTGGTAAGTTAATGACTTGATTTTTAATAGGTCTTCCATTTTCAGATAGAAAATAGTTGCATTTATTTAAACCTCAGAATCAAAATCACTTTATTGCCAGTACGTGAAACATATCATCTTGAGGCCCAACTATTCCAATGCTGTACACACCTTGAAAACAGTGGAAATGTGATCTCATCCAGAACTCAGCTGCCCGTGCCCAAACTGGTATCAAATCCCAATGGCAAGGTGTTAGTTCTCTGACCTGCTCACTAGGTGGTCACTAACTGGTCCTGTTGTGATTGTATTGGGTTCCCTGTCCTCAAAACCCTAAACATCAAAAAAAATTTTAAGCCTTATCCCAATTTGTAACCATGTTTGATATGCTAAGTGACATAACCCCACTTTAATGCACACAAAATGCTGGATGAACTCAGCAGGCCAGGCAACATCTATGGAAAAGAGTACAATTGATGTTTCGGGCTGCGACTCTTCTTCAGTCCTCCTGAAGGGTCTCAGCCCAAAACGTCGACTGTACTTTTTTCCACAGATGTTGCCTAGCCAGCTGAGTTCCTCTAGTGTTTTGTGTGTGTTGCTTGGATTTCCAGCTTCTTCAGATTTTTCTCTTGTTTGTAACCCCACTGTATTGCGTTTGGCCAATGGAGACGAGTCTCCTGGTCTCTTTACTTTGCAAAGCTCTGACTTCAACATCAAACTGATTGCTGATTACAACTTGCATTGAGAATTAGGGACTAGTTCTTGTTTATAACAATCAAAATCACTTTATTGCCAACATGTGAAATATACCAGCATTGATTGTTGTTCAGTGCCAAGCATAAAACATAGTACAGTACCATAGCAGACAACACAATAGCAACCAACAGTTGCAACCATAGGTAGTGCAAACAACCATGAGCAATCAACATGTAGCAGAACGGTCATATGTGCAAAGGTCAATAATCAAACGTAAATACATGTGAACATATGGACAGACTCAATAATTATCAACAGAACAAGGAGAGCAAGAAAGACTCCAACAGATGTCAACAGGTCTTCCTTTGAATTAGTTTAATTTTTGCAGTTACAAAGCAATGCACACTGTTTGACATTTATCATCTGCTAGATCAGTAATTGATTTACAGTAACAGTGTCTCACTAACAGCCAAGATTAATGATCTGTTCATACCTCTAAAGGTGTTTGAGAAATACTGTTGACCTGTGCACCTGATATCTCTTCACACTGTACAAGGCTGGAATTTGGAATATACAGTTTGAAACGATATTGGAAGGAGACAAAGCAAGAGTGTAGTTGTTAGAACAATGCTATAATAGTACCAGCGACTTATAATTTTTACTAATAGAATGCTACCATAATTCGTCCCTTGATCAGTAAGGATAGTTAGCTTTGCTGATCAGTTATGATCCCCCAGCATCTAATTATAGTTTGCCAGCTTTAAAATGGCCCAGTTATCCTAACTTTCAGTTTTATGCTGGTTAGCCAATCAATTCTCTAATGCTTGCCGATACTGTCCTCAAGGCCTTTGTACATTCTCCCCGTCAATGTGTAGGTTTCCTACGGGTGTTCTGGTTTCCTCCCAGACAGGTTAGTTGGTTAACTGGTTGCGTGGGTGTGATTGGTGGCGTGGGCTCACTCGGCCGGAAGGTCCTGTTACTGTGCAAAATTAAAGTAATGCAAAAGGGGAGATTGCAAGGAAGTTTAATAGAGGTGTGCAAAATGATGAGGGTATAGATAGGGTAAATGCATGCAGACGTTTTCCACAGAGACGAGAAAATCTGCAGATGCTGGAAGTCCAAGGCAACGCACACAAAATGCTGGAGGAACTCAGCAGGTCAGGTAGCATCGAATAAACAGTTGACGTTTCAGACTGAGACCCTTCATCCGGACTGGAAGGGAAGAGGAAAAGTCAGGGGGAGGGGAGGAAGTTTCCATTGAGATAGAGTGGGACTATGACTAGAGGTCATAGGTTAAGGGTAAAGGGTAAAAAGTTTAAGAAGAACATGAGGGGAAACTTCTTCACTCCGAGGGTAAGGAGAGTGTGGAATGAGCTGCCGGCACAGCTGGTGGATGTGGGGTCAATTTCAATATTTAAGAGAAATTTTTGGTAGGTACATGGACAGGAGGGGCAGAAAGGGCTACGCTCCAGGTGCAAGTTGATGGGACCAGATAGATTAATGGTTCAACATGGACTAGGTGGGATGAAGAGCTTGTTTCTGTTACCCAATAAAAGAGATGCCCAATCGAAGTAATAATTCAAACTGTTCTTTATTTGTCATATTCATGTTTTTCTTGAAATGACAGAAATCATTATATCATCAAAGGCTGTCTATTTTGGTTTGTTACTGGCCTAGAACATGAGGCTAGTTTACGGGGTGTATTCCTCATGGATTTAATGTGGAGTTTTCGAGTAAGACTCCAGGCAACTACCAAAGGAGCTGAGCTGTAGCCTGGGAAAATAGGCTGCAATTCCTGTTATGGAAATTTCAAACTACCCTCCCATGAGATGGCAGGGAAGTATTTATTCTGCCTCTTCAATTCCTTTGATTGGCATGCATTCGAGAATTGGCAAACTTACAGAAAACTAGGATCATTGGGCTATTTTGAAGTTGGCAAACTGTAATTAATGGGATGCCGGGGGATCATAACTATTCTGCAGATGTTTGCTATCTTAATTAATCGAGAGACTAAGTCTATGGTAGCACTCTATTAGTAAAAATAATGAGCACCAAGGTTTGTAAGTCCAGCTACAACAGTTTAAGGTTTCGGTAGTACTGTACCTGGAGGACTGCATATAGTTTTGGTCTTCTTATTTCCGGAGAGTTCTACTTGCATGGAAGGCAGAATCTCAAGCACGAGAAAATCTGCAGATGCTGGAAATCCAAAGCAACACACACAAAATGCTGGAGGAACTCAGCAGGCCAGGCAGAATCTGTGGAAAAGGGCAAACAGTCAATGTTTCAGCCGAGAACCTTCATCAGGACTTCTGCAGAATCTCTTGTGTTTGCGTGTGTGTGACTGGGATGTAGTGATTCTCTTATGTGGAACCTTTGAATAGCCTGGAGCTGGACTATAACAGGCTGGGTGCATGGTAGTGTAGCACTTAGAGCAACATTTTATAGCACCAGCGATTACTGATCGAGGTTCATTTCCAGCCGCTGTTTGTAAAGAGTTTCTACGTTCTCCCCATGACCTGTGGATTTCCTCCCACAGTCCAAAGATGTTAGGTTGAGGTTAAGGTTAAGGTTAGGTGGTGGGAATGTCATATTTTGAAAGCTTGGAGTGACTGGGCTTGTATACACTGGAATTTAGAAGGATGAGAGGGGATCTGATTGAAACATATAAGATTATTAAGGGATTGAACATGCTGGAGGCAGGAAGCATGTTCCTGTTGATGGGTGAGTCCAGAACCAGAGGCCACAGTTTAAGATTAAGGGGTAGGCCATTTAGAACGGAGTTGAGGAAAAACTTTTTCACACAGAGGGTTGTGGATCTGTGGAATGCTCTGCCTCAGAGGGCAGTGGAGGCCAGTTCTCTGGATTCTTTCAAGAAAGAGTTAGATAGAGCTCTTAAAGATAGTGGAGTCAATGGATATGGGGAGAAGGCAGAAACAGGGTACTGATTGTGGATGATCAGCCATGATCACTGTGAATGGCGGTGCTGGCTCGAAGGGCTGAATGGCCTACTCCTGCACCTATTGTCTATTGTTAACATGTTGGTGCTGGAGGCATGGCGACACTTGCAGGCTACCCCAGCACATCCTCAGACTGTGTTGGTAGTTGACACAAGCGACACGTTTAATGCGATGTTTCAATGTACAATGTGACAAATGAAGCTGCTCTTTAAACTCCCTTTATATTCATTGAAGTTCAGATAATAGGGGGTAATCTTATTGATTCAGAGTAAGTCCATGGAGAGAGCAGCCAGTTGAAGGAAGTAGGACATAGAACTTGAAACGGTACAGCACAGTATCGGCCTTTCTGCCACAAGGTCGCACTGATTTATATAGCCACAAGCCTCCGTTTTTCTTGCGTTGTGTACCTATCTATTTGCTTACTGCCCATTATGCCGCTGGTGTTCAGGGCAGCCATGGAGGTCCTCCATCTCTGTGTGTCCATACCGTCACACTCAGATGTACAAGGATTCTCCATCGCTGTTTCCATAACAACTTTGTTTTATTAGTCAGGGTTGTTGGCCCTGAGCTGAACCCCTGAACCTGGAGGACCAGTGGGCCACTCTTAGTCTGGCCTCTATCCTTTGTCCTGGGTCACCAATGAGGAGCCAAAGAACAAGCCAACGTAGCCCTCCGGGACATTGACACAAGCCTCCAAACCCCATGACAAGGTTGTGGTCCTCTTGGTGAAGTGCGTCATTTTGTTTTAACTTCCAAGTCTCCTGTGCCAGAAATACTTTTTGGGAAGTCAGGTGCAGAGGGCGGTGAGCATGACACAATTCACCACCTTTTTCAATGTTAATAGATGAAAAATTCCAGTGGTTTGGCTAAATTCCTGACTTGCTTCTTGGCTGGCTGTTAAATGCCGGCACTGCAAATTCACAAAACTACTCAGTATTAGCACTTATTATGAAAAATTAGCGAGTACACGGTCTGGTTATTTTTGAAGTGAGCATGATAGAAAATGAACAACAAAAATCTGTAAATGAAGAAATGGAAAAGTTATTCATCAAATATGATGGCAGATTGGAGTTGAAAAGTTCATTGGAGCAGTTCCTTAAAGTATGTACATAAACTCCATTTGACTTAAGTTGGAAATTTGCACTCAGTGCCCACTTTATTAGGTACAGGAATGAAATGAAACCCAGTGTGATCTTCTTCCGCTGTATCCCATCCACTTCAAGGTTTGACATGTTGTGCATTCAGAGATACTCTTCTGCACATCACTGTTATAACATCTGGTTACTTGAGTTACTGTCACCTTCCAAGCACCTTAAAATTGTGCCCTCTCGTGTTAGTCATTTCACCCCTGGGAAAAAGCCTCTGACTATCTACACAATCAATTCCTCTTATCATCTTGAACAAGTCTGGTCAGTTGCCTCCAACCTCTCTCATTAACGAAGTGTTTTCAGAAGTGCCGCTTTTTTTTTTGTTTGCAATTTTTCAGTCATCTGGTACAATGCCAGAATCTGTCGATTCTTGAAAGATCATCGTTAATGCCTCCGCAATCTTTCTAGCTACTTCTTTCAGAACCCGAGGGCGCATTCCGTCAGGTCCAGGAGATTTATCCACCCTCAGACCATTAATCTTCCTGAGCACCTCCTCAATCGTAATTTTCACTGCACATACTTCACTTCCCTGACACTCTTGAATGTCTGGTATACTGTGAAGACTAATGCAAAATACGCATTCAGTTCCTCTGCCATCTCTGTTTTTCTCATTACATCCAGCATCATTTTCTATTGGTTCTATATCTACCCTCAACTCATTTATCCTTTATATACTTAAAAAAGCTTTTAGTGTCTTCATTGATATTAGTCGCTAGATCCCTTTCATAATCCATCATTTCCTTCCTAATGACCTTCTTAGTTTCCTTCTAAGTTTTTAAAAGCTTCCCAATCCTCTATCTTCCCACTGGCTTTGGCTTCCTTGTGCTTTTACTTGGCTCTGACTTCACTTGGCACCCACCATAGTGTCCTTCTTCTATTTGAAAATTTCTTATTTGGAATATATCTGTTTTACACTTCCCTCATTTTTTATGGAAACTCCAGCCATTACTGCTCTGCTGTCCTTCCTGCTAGTGTCCCTTTCCAGTCAACCTTGGCCAGTTCCCCTCTCATACCATTGTAATTTCCTTTAGTCCACTGAAATACCGACACATTGGAATTTAGTTTCTCCTTCTCTAATTTCAAAGTGAACTGGATCACATTGTGGTCACTGTTCCCTCAGGGTTCCTTAACCTTAAGCGCTCTTATCACCTCCGGATCATTGCACAACACCCAATCCAGCTCAGCTGATCCCCTTGTGGGCCCAACAACAAGCTGTTCTAAAGTCATCCCTTAGACATTCTACAAATTCTCTCTCTTGAGGTTCATTACTGGCCTGGTTTTTCCTAATCCACTTTCATGTTATAATCCCCAACGATTATCATGACGTTGCCCTTCTATCTGGGGTTGTAGTTTGTAATGCACATCCTGGCTGCTGTTTGGAGGTCTGTATACATCTGCCATTCGGGTTGCTGCCACATAATTGGTTGATCAGATACTTGCAGAAACAAGTACAGGTGCACGGAATAAAGTGACCACTGGGTGTATGTTGAGAGTATCCTAACTACTTGGATCATGGCCTCGTATAGAAATACCAATGCAGAGATGGAAAAGGCTACACTTTATCACTAAGTTAGTTGATTGCTTGATTATGATCCCTGTCGCAATACATGCCAGTTAAGGTTTTGGAATCCAGGATTAGCTGTATTTGCCAAATACATTTACATGTATTAAGAACTTGCGGTGTTGTGCTGGAGGGACATGGAAACAACATTTAACAATTATACAGAATTTTATTTAAAAAAAGCTGGAAGTATGGATATTAGATAAAATGTGTACAAATACATAAATACTACCATGTAGTTATAATGTAAGCAGTATTATTAAAAGTTGTTTGAAGAGCTTCCAGTACAATGCAGTGACTGAGATAATCAATAGAGGCTGTGGGGTGGTGTTCACTAGAATGATTGATCAGATTACCTGTAAGGTCTTAAAAAAGATGTTATTCTGGCAGAACAGATTATCGTACTAGTTCGATTAAATCTTCCATATCATATTATAGGAACCTCAGAAATCGTAAGACACAAGAGGTACTGCAGATGCTGGAGATCTAGAGCAATACCCACAATGTGCTGGAGGAGTTCGGCAGGTCGGGCAGCATCTATGGATGGGAATATACAGTTGACATTTCAGGCCGAGACCCTGCACCAGAACTCCTGATGCTCTGACGAAAGGACTCAGTCTGTAATGTCAACTGTTTATGCCCATGCATAGATGCTGCCTGACCAGCTGAGCTCCTTTAGCGCATCATATGTCTTACTCAAATCTTTCTTGGCTGTGAGTAATGATCTTACACACATCTCTCACTAATTCTTCTACCTCTTCCTCATGCTATTAGGACAGTTTAACTTGACTTAATTGAGGCTGTACGTAAATAAAATAATGTTACTTCAAGCAATAAATTTCAGTGTGAGACCGCTTTCTAGTTTGTTCTGCCCCATTAAAAACACTGCGCTTTCTGCCTTCTATTTATGGCTGGTCTATTTCTTAAACCCTCACCACATTCCAACTTTACACCTTTGCACCATGAAGCAACTGACTTCTGACTAACTTGCCATAAAAACCACTGGTAGTATAATGTCTAATCTCTTCATCAGTCCAGATGAAAGAACTCAGCCCGAAATACCGGCTCTTTATTTCTCTGCATGGATGATGTTGCCTGACCTGTTGGGTTCCTCCAGTGTTTTGTGTCTATTTCTCTGGATTTCCAGCATCTGCAGAATCTTGTGTTTATGAAATACTGGAGGAACTCAGCAGGTCAAGCAGCATCTACGGAGAGGAAGGAAGAGTCAACATTTTGAGCCAAGACCCTTCATCAGGAAGGGTCTCAGCCCAAAACATTGAATATTCCTCTCCATAGGTGCTGACTGACTTGCTGAGTTCTTACAGCATTTTGTATGTATTATTCTTGAGCTCCAACATCTGCAAAATCATTGGTGTTTATGAAATGCTGGGGGACGGCATCTGTGGAGAGGAATGATGACCCTTCATCAGGAACATAGAACAGTACAGCACAGTACAGGCCCTTCGGCCCACAATGTTGTGCCGACCCTTAAACCCTGCATCCCATATAACCCCCCCACCTTAAATCCCTCCATATACTTGTCTAGTAGTCCCTTAAATTTCACTAGTGTATCTGCCTCCACCACTGACTCAGGCAGTGCATTCCACGCAGCAACCACTCTCTGAGTAAAAAACCTTCCTCTAATATCCCCCTTGAACTTCCCACCCCTTACCTTAAAGCCATGTCCTCTTGTATTGAGCAGTGGTGCCCTGGGGAAGAGGTGCTGGCTGTCCACTCTATCTATTCCTCTTAATATCATGTATACCTCTATCATGTCTCCTCTCATCCAGAGAGTAAAACCCTAGCTCCCTTAATCTCTGCTCATAATGCATACTGTCTAAACCAGGCAGCATCCTGGTAAATCTCCTCTGTACCCTTTCCAATGCTTCCACATCCTTCCTATAGTGAGGCGACCAGAACTGGACACAGTACTCCAAGTGTGGCCGAACCGAAGGGTCTCGGCTTGAAACATTAATACTACATGGAATGGTAGTATTGCTTTGTGATGTGCTTTTTTTTTCCCCCTTCTTTTCCAGGGTTGCTGAAGATGATTCGGTTGGAAGTGGGATTTGGGGAGCTGCTGCCACAATGAAGACTTACACACATGGAGTACCAGTGATAATTTTGATAAATCTCTTCTCCCTTTTGACACATACAACAATTGGTGGCAGCATCCACTTTATGAATGGGAATTACGATGGTCACCCGATGCTGTACTTCAGTAAAGGCGATGTGGAAGGGCTGCGACTCAAGGCAAAAACTACTCACCGGCACATTGCGAACAGTATCTGGGACGCCGTGCAGGTCATGCTATCAAACCCAAAGGAATACCTGCCTCCCTGGGACCCCAAACAATTCAGCGCTCGATGGAATGAAATCTATGGCAACAACCTGGGCGTCTTGTCTATGTTCTGTGTCTTGTTTCCGGAACGAACAGATGCTGTGGAGTTTGCCATGGACTACATGGCGAGGATGGCATCTCAGCCTAGTTGGTAGATTCTTGTTTTAATTTTTTTTGAAGCATGTGTTTTATGGAGAGGCTTAATTTTGCTACATGCGCAAATGGGTCTTTCACCACAAGATATAGGAGCAGAATTAAACCATTTGGCCCATCGAATCTGCTCCACCATTTCATCATGGGTGGTACATTTCCCTCTCAGCCCCAGTCTCCTACTACAGGAAACATCCTCTCCACATCCACTCTATCAAAGCCTTTCACCATCCCATAGCTTTCAACGAGGTCACCCCTCATTCTTCTGAATTCCAGTGCATACAGGCCCAGAGCCACCAAACAGTCCTCATACGATGAAACTTTCAAACCCAGAATCAGTTTCGTAAACCTCCTTTGAACCCTCTTCAATGCCACCACATTGTACGCTTCCCAATTAATGTATTTATTGTGATACAGCACGGAATAGGTATTTCTGGCCCTTTCAACCGCACCGCCCAGCAACCTTTGATTTAACCCTAGCCTAATCACTGGACAATTTACAACGACCAATTAACCTACTAACCGGTGCGTCATAGGGATGAAACCAGAGCACCCAGGGAAAACCCTAGTGGCCATGGCGAGATAGTACAAACTGCTTACAGGCAGCGGTGGTAATTGAACCCGGGTTGCCTGTATGGTAACGTGTTATGCTAACCACTACGCTACCGTACCAGTCTGCATTTATTTGAAAAGAATTCAGAATGACCAAAGCAGGAGGAAGTTTTGAATTGACATCAGCTTGTTTCTTATTTACATTGTAAATGATTTTCTGTTCTTTATCCTGAAGGTTAGCCTGTACATTATCTTGTTTGCCTTGTGTGAGTTTGCGAAATTACAACTTAAAGCTTAATTTTCTTATCACTGCTGCAGACAACCAGAGAAAGTTCTTAGATGTATTTTAAAAACTAGTAATTTACCTATTACTTCTACATATTGGTTCATGTAGAAATTGGAGTGATTTGAAGTGGACTCAATAAATAATAAAGGTATCCGTTAGTCTTGTGAGACCATGGATCTGCGCCTGGAAAGTCTTCACTCTCCAGGACGCAGGCCTGGGCAAGGTTGTATGGAAGACCGGCAGTTGCCCGTGCTGCAAGTCTTCCCTCTCCACGACATCAATGTTGTCCAAGGGAAGGACAAGGGCCGATACAGTTTGGCACCAGTGTCGTCGCAGAGCACTGGGTGGACAAATACACCCTTAAAGTAGCTAATGAGTTGCAGGAAATCTTGATATCAGAAACGGAGACATATTAAATAACTGCCAAAGGTGGGAAGTCATTTAATGAAACCTCTGAGGAACATATCCAATTTGATCTGGAGAACACGTCAGGACAATAAGTTAACATGCCATGTTTGGTATTCATCTGGACAGGCACGCAGGACTATCCTCCAGTACTACCACAGTGAGTCTGCGACAGTGACAGTGTAGAACTTACCCAGAACTTCATGTGAAATTTTATGGATTACTGTCTCGCATGTATCAGCCTGACTCAGTTTTATTATTGCTATCATTCGTTAATTTTGACGTTTTGTCAGCGAGGATTATTCTTGGTGCATGAGAATTCACTTGGGAAGAAGAGAAAGTCTTGAGGTACCACAGTTGCTGGCTATCGTCTCAAAGCTTTCTTGACTCTGCCTTTTCCATTAAAATGCAGTGAAAGCAAGGTTAAAAGGCTCAACCTGCCTCCGTTTGAAAGCTTGTTTGATTTTGATGCATATTTATATGAGAGAAAATATAGAACATAGCACAGTACAGGCCCTTTGGCCTATGATGTGCTAACCTTTTAATCTACTCCAAGGCCAATCTAAACTTTCCCACCCACATAGACTCCATTTTTCTATTATCTGTGTTCTTATCTAGGAGTCTCCTGAGCATTCTGACAGGCTGCACCACTGTCTGGTATGGGGGGTGGGGAGCTACTGCACAGGACCGAAGGAAGCTGCAGAGGGTTGTAGATTTAGTCGGCTCCATCTTGGGTACCATCAGGGAGCGGTGCCTCAGAAAGGCAGCGTCCATTATTAAGGACCCCCAGCACCCAGGGCATGCCCTTTTCTCACAGTTACCATCAGGTAGGAGATACAGAAGCCTAAAGGCACACGCTCAGCAATTCAGGAACAGCTTCTTCCCCTCTGCCATCCGATTCCAAAATGGACATTGAATCCTTGGACACTACCTCACTTTTTTAATATATAGTATTTCTGTTTTTACATAATTTTTAATCTATTCATTATACGCATACTATAATTTATTTATTATTATCTTATTTTTTTCTCCTATATTATGTATTGCATTGAACTGCTGCTGCTAAGTTAACAAATTTCACGACACATGCCGGTGAAACTAAACCTGATTCTGATTATTTATTTATTGAGAGATACTGCACGGAGTAAGCCCTTCCGACCCTTTAAGCCGTGTCGCCCAGTAATCCCTCGATTTAACCCTAGCCTAATCTTGGGACAATTTACAATGACCAATTAACCTACCAACTGGTATGTCGTTGGACTGTGGGAGGAGGCCAGAGCACCCGAAGGAAACCCACGCAGTCACGGGGAGAATGTACAAACTCATTACAGGCAGCGGTGGGAATTGAACCCGCGTCACCGGCACTGTAAAGCGTTGTGCTAATCCTAATGTATTCTGATGCGTCTGTCTCTACCACTACCCTTTGGCAGTCCATTCCACTCTATGTAAATAAAAATCATACCTTTGACATTCCCCCACCCCTCCCCATGCATTACTCCAATCACCTTCACATTATGTTCTCTTGTATTAACCATTGCTGCTCTGGGGAGAAGGTGCTGGCTGTCCATCTTGTACAACTCTCATCTTCCTTTGTCCCAAAGAGAAAAGCTCCAGCTCCAGCCAAATCAACTTTTCCTCAAGACATGCTCTTTAATCTAGGCAACCTCCTGCTAAGCAATAAGCATGAGAAAGTCTGCATATGCTGGAAATCCAAAGCAACACAAACAAAATGCTGGAGGAACTCAGCAGGTCAGGTAGCATCTGTGGAAATGAATAAACAGTCAACGTTTTGGGCCGAGGCCCTTCTTCAGGACTGAGAAGGAAGGGGGAAGATGCCAGAATAAAAAAAGGTGGGGGGAGGGGAAGGAGGGTAAATAAAAGGTGATAGGTGAAGCCAGGTGGGTAGGAAAGTTAAAGGGTTGGAGAGGAAGGAGTCTGATAGGAGAGGAGAGTGGACCATAGGAGAATGGAAGGGAGGAGGGGAACCAGAGGAAAGAGTTAGGCTGATGAGAAGAGCTAAAAGAGTGGGGAAAAGAAAAAAGGAGGGGAAAGGAAGGGAAAACATTTTTTTGCCGGAAGGAGAAATCGATGTTCATGCCATCAGGTTGGAGAGTACCCAGACGGAATATAGGGTGTTGCTCCTCCACCCTGAGGGTGGCCTTATCTTTGCACAAGAGGAAGCCACCTCTTAAATATCTTGCTAAATCTCCTTTGCACTCTTTAATATTTCCACAACTTTCCTATAACGAAGCAACCAGAACTGATTTGATTTGGGTTTAATTGGTTACTATAAATGAGGTATCAAAAAGCTATTGCTGTGGCCTGCAGCCATCAGGCTCCTGCGCTCACCTGGCTGTTTGGCTGTGGGCTCACTTTCGGGGACTCTACAGGTCACATTCTGTGTGTTGTGTGATTATTTACCATTTGCACAATTTGTTCTTTTTTTCACACATTGGGTGCTTTGTTGTCTGGGGTTTCTCATAGATTTTGTTGTGTTGCTTTGCTGTGGTGGCTTTCTGCAAGAAGATGAATCTCAAGGTTGCATTGATTAAAAAAATTGCTTTGACCTTTGAACTTTTGAATTGAAGTTGGGTAAATCCTGCAGGGCACTAGCTTTGAAATATAAGCTCAAGTTATCAAGGCACGAAGGCACTGAATGAGGGGGCAATATTAATTTAGAAAGTTCTTGGCGGCACGGTAGCGTAGTGGTTAGCACAACGCTTCACAGTATCAGCAACCCAGGTTCAATTTCCACTACTGCTGCCCATAAGGAGTCTGCATGTTCTCCCTGTGACCGTGTGGGTTTTCTCCTGGTGCTCTGGTTTCCTCCCACAGTCCAAAGACGTACTGGTTGACAGGGTAATTGGTCATTGTAAATTGTCCGGTGGTTAGGCTAGGGTTAATTCAGGGTTGTTAGGGCGACATTGCTCGAAGGGCTGGAAGGGCCTACTCCAGGCTGTATCATTAAATAAATAAAATAATCATTTAACTCCTGAAGGAAGGTGTTGCTCCAAAACAGCAACAGCTCATTTCCCTCTACATATGCTGTCTGAACTGCTGAGGTCCTCCAGCACATTTTGCTCCAGATTCCAGCATTGGAGAAAGGAGCTGAATTAGGCCATTGGGTCTATCATTCGATTTATTATCCCTCTCAAACACATTCTCCTGCTTTCCACCTGTAATCTTTGACACCCTTCCTAAACGAGAACCTGTCAGCCTTCACCTTAAGTATACCCAATGACTTGCCCTGTGCTGATGAATTCCACAGATTCACCACCCTCTGGCTAAAGAAATTCCTCCTTGTCTTGGTTCTAAGAGGTCATCTTTGTAATCTGAGGCTGTGAACACTGGTCCTAGACTCTCCCAGATGAACTAGCTCAAGGGTTCTGAAAGAGATTGAGGAGGCATTAGTGATGATACTTCAGGAATAATTAGATTCTGAAATGTTTCCTGAGGACTGGGAAGTTGCAAATATTGCTCCACTCTTTAAGAAGGAAGGAAGTTATAGGACAGTTCGTCTGGCCTTGGTGGTTGGAAAGGTGTTGGAGTCAATTGTTGAGGATGAGGTTTCAGGGTACTTAGAGGCACATGATAAAATAGGCCAAAGTCAGCATGGTTTCCTTAAGGGGGAATCTTGCCTGACAAATCTGTTGGAATTCTTTGAGGAAATAACAAGCTAGAAGGATAATCCAAAGAGCTTTTACATGTATATTAAGAGCAGAAGGATTGTAAGGGATAAAATTGGTCCTCTTGAAGATTAGATTGGACGGCTATGTGTGGAACCAAAGGAAATAGGGGAGATCTTAAATAGGATTTTTGCGTCTGTATTTACTAAGGAAACTGGCATGAAGTCTATGGAATTAAGGGAAACAAGTAGTGAGATCATGGAAACTGTACTGATCGAAAAGGAGGAGGTGCTTGCTGTCTTGAGGAAAATTAAAGTGGATAAATCCCCGGGACCTGACAGAGTGTTCCCTCGGACCTTGAAGGAGACTAGTGTTGAAATTGCAGGGGCCCTGGCAGAAATATTTAAAATGTCGCTGTCTACAGGTGAGGTACCGGAGGATTGGAGAGTGGCTCATGTTGTTCCGTTGTTTAAAAAAGGATCAAAAAGTAATCCGGGAAATTATAGGCCAGTAAATTTAATGTCGGTAGTAGGTAAGTTATTGGAGGGAGTACTAAGAGACAGAATCTACAAGCATTTGGATAGACAGGGACTTGTTAGGGAGAGTCAACATGGCTTTGTGCGTGGTAGGTCATGTTTGACCAATCTATTGGAGCTTTTTGAGGAGGTTACCAGGAGAGTGGATGAAGGGAAGGCAGTGGATATTGTCTACATGGACTTCAGTAAGGCCTTTGACAAGGTCCCACATGGGAGGTTAGTTAGGAAAATTCAGTCGCTAGGTATACATGGAGAGGTGGTAAATTGGATTAGACATTGGCTCAATGGAAGAAGCCAAAGAGTGGTAGTAGAGAATTGCTTCTCCGAGTGGAGGCCTGTGACTAGTGGTGTGCCACAGGGATCAGTGCTGGGTCCATTGTTATTTGTCATCTATATCAATGATCTGGATGATAATGTGGTAAATTGGATCAGCAAATTTGCTGATGATACGAAGATTGGAGGTGTAGCAGACAGTGAGGAAGGTTTTCAGAGCCTGCAGAGGGACTTGGACCAGCTGGAAAAATGGGCTGAAAAATGGCAGATGGAGTTTAATACAGACAAGTGTGAGGTATTGCATGTTGGAAGGACAAACCAAGGTAGAACATACAGGGTTAATGGTAAGGCACTGAGGAGTGCAGTGGAACAGAGGGATCTGGGAATACAGATACAAAATTCCCTAAAAGTGTCGTCACAGGTAGATAGGGTCGTAAAGAGAGCTTTTGGTACATTGGCCTTTATTAATCAAAGTATTGAGTATAAGAGCTGGAATGTTATGATGAGGTTGTATAAGGCATTGGTGAGGCCGAATCTGGAGTACTGTGTTCAGTTTTGGTCACCAAGTTACAGGAAGGATATAAATAAGGTTGAAAGAGTGCAGAGAAGGTTTACAAGGATGTTGCCGGGACTTGAGAAACTCAGTTACAGAGAAAGGTTGAATAGGTTAGGACTTTATTCCCTGGAGCGTAGAAGAATGAGGTATATTTGATATATACCTCTATTTGATAGAGGTATATAAAATTTTGATGGGTATAGGTATAGATAGAGTGAATGCAAGCAGGTTTTTTCCACTGAGGCAAGGGGAGAAAAAAACCAGAGGACATGGGTTAAGGGTAAGGGGGGAAAAGTTTAAAGGGAACATTGGGGGGGTGCTTCTTCACACAGAGAGTGGTGGGAGTATGGAATGAGCTGCCAGACGAGGTGGTAAATGCGGGTTCTTTTGTAACATTTAAGAATAAATTGGACAGATACATGGATGGGAGGTGTATGGAGGGATATAGTCCGTGTGCAGGTCAGTGGGACTAGGCAGAAAATGGTTCGGCACAGCCAAGAAGGGCCAAAAGGCCTGTTTCTGTGCTGTAGTTTCTATGGTTTCTATGGTTAGATAGACAAAGGAGAATTAATGGATGTTGTATACTTGGATTTTCATAAGGGTTTTTATGAAAGATGTCACACATGAGGCTGCTTAACAAGATAAAATCCTGTGGTATTTCAGGAAAGATACCAGCGTGGATTGAAGATTATCTGACTGGCCGGAAGCAAAGAGTAGGAATAAAGGGAGCCTTTGCTGGTTGGGGGGCGCTAAAAACAACCTGGCCCATAGAAAGGAACGTTGTATCTCCGGTAGAGCTGAGAACCCTTGTAGATGTGACTTTTGCAACAGAGACTGCCAGTCTTGCATTGGTCTCGTCAGCCTCTGATGGTGCTACACCAATAAACGTAGATAGCTAGGATGCATCATCCTTGGTCGACCTCGAGTAGGGGAGGGCCTTACAAATAACTTCATGGTTCAGTGATAGCTAAGTACACTTAATTCAGTTATACGTCAAAGCAGATACTCATGTTTCTTCTTGGAATTCATAACGGAATTCTAAAAATGTAAACTAATACTAATGTAAAGGTGGATTAGAATTTCGTCTGGTTTGAAGCTTTTATCAGAGTGTTTCAATAGCAAAATCAATTAAAATTCTGGCTGTGTAATATCATACGGACACATTTCAGGAGATACTGTTAAAGGAGAAAGTGACAATGCCCTTGATTGTACAGTCACTGGACCCTTTGGCAGTTACCTACCCAGTGTCTTTGTGGTGGCTAGAAGGACATGGAACATTTGTGGGGAGGTGGGATCTGTGGAACAGCTCGGATACTGACTAGGAAGGGAAACACTTAATTTCTTGCTGTTAGTTCCAGGAGTTAGGGAGGGGATTGGAGTTGAAGTTTATCAGGATAACTTGGGATTGGCGAGTGTTGAGCGCTGCGGGACGATTGAGGGACTGGTGGAGAGAAGGAGTCCTGGGGGGTGGGGGTGGTATGGGCGCACATACACCCAGCCCTGAGTCACCAGGCAAAGCCACTTGATTCCAAACAATTGGTTTATTGATCAGTACAGAATGTCTCTCTGGTGCTTCCCACTTCCTCCCGTCTCCCTTCCCCTTTTGTCCACCATGATTCCCCTCTCCCTGCCCCCTTCCCACTCTCTGTCCACATTAGAGACCAATATCAGAATCAGGTTTATCATCACTCACTGTCATGAAATTTGTTTTCATGTGTTTGTACAGTGCAATACATAAAATTAGTTAAAATATATGACCTTTGCACAGTCCTGTAAAATAAAGTTAGGGGACAATAGAATAAAATGTGCAAAAATACCAGGATGTATTTACAATGTAAACAGCATTGTAACAAGGGATTTAAAGTGTTTACAGGACAGAGCAGCGACTGGGATGATGCATGGGGGGCAGTGGGGAGAGTGCTTTAACCGGAATGGTTGAACAGATTAACTGCCCGGGGGAAGAAACTTTTAAGAGGCTGTTTCCCACTCTCACCTTATCTCCTTACCTGCCCATCACCTCCCTCTGGTGCTCCTCCCCCTTCCCTTTCTTCCGTGGCCTTCTGTCCTCTCCTATCACATTCCCCCTCTCCAGCCCTTTACCCCTTCCACCAATCAAACTCACAGCTCTACTTCACCTCTTCCTCCACCCCCCCCACCCCCCCACCGCATCTCGGTTTCACCTATACCTACTACCTTGTATTTCTTCCTTTCCTCCCTCACCCCCACCTTCTTACCCAGATGTTTCATCTCTTTTTCCAGTTCGGATGAAGGATCTCGGCCCGAAACATCGACTGACCATAGATGCTACCTGACCTTCTGTGTTCTTCTAGCATTTTGTATAAGCAGCCGGTGCATATCACAAGTCCTGGTTATGCGACCACTGATACCAGGCAGACAATCTCTGAAGAGCATTTTATATTTGTCACAAAATACTCCCAGCATTCCCTCTTTTTTTTAACAGTTTCAATGACCAACCATTCCTCTGAGCAGGAAATGCTTACATGGCCTGAAAACAGTGCAGCACTTTAATAAAACATTATATTAAAAAAAACTTCCAGCTGTGCAGCAACAAAGGCTTTGTGCACAGGAGCATTTCAGTTACTGTGTGGCTGTGCACCCGCTCATTTCAGAGGGAACAGTGTATACTGCCCTGAGGTTCATCTTCTTCCCTCCGCTAGCCTGCAGGTCACCCTTGGGCAAGGTGTAGCACCTACTTAACCCCCCAATCAGGGTCAAGTGAAGCCATGGGAACTGGTGATGGGTGGTCGTATGAGCAGTCGGTGCATATCACAAGTCCTGGTTATGCCACCACTGATACCAGGCAGAAGATCTCTGAAGAGTATTGATAATGGCTGGGGTCACCCATCTTGCAAAGGCACTGCCCAGAAGTAGGCAATGGCAAACTTCTTCTGGAGAAAAATTTACCAGAAACAATTGTGGTTATGAGACCATGATGCCCCACCCACATCAGAAGACACTGCACATAATGATGGGATGATGAATTATTTTCAATGAATCAGATGTCAAAAAAGATATTGATATTCTCAGAATGGCTGAAGTAGTAACAGTTACCTCCATCAAAGACCCCACATAAGTACGATTTGCTAAATAACTTTCTTTTCTGAATCATTCTATGATTCTGTTAAATTTATTTTGATGTAGTATTTTAAATTACTCAGCTAGGCAGCTTTAGGCTTGCTGTAATTTAATACAGCTCTTTGCCAAATGCGTTCCCTGGTGGTACGGCAAATACCTTATAGTATTGTCCTTCCCAGTTGTTAAAGAGCTCATCTGCTGTGACAGTATTAGTTTAGAACATTCCAATTGTGTGCATTTGGCTATTCCAGAGGAAACTTTACAGATACTCAAAAACAAACCCATGGAAAATGCAGGGAATACTCGACAAGTCGGGTAATATCTGTGGGAGAAGAAAAGAGAGCAAACGTTTCAGGATCAGGATCCAAGTTTCATCAGAACTGTGAAAGTGGAAGAACACACTCAGTAGCCACTTTATCAAGTTCGTCCTGTACCTAATAACGTGGCCTCTGAGTGTGTGTTCATGGCCTTCTGCTGTAGCCTGTCCACTTCAAGAAATTCTCTTCTGCACTCCACTGTTGTAATGTGTGGTTATCTGAGTTACTATCACATTCCTGTCCACCTCAGCCAGTCTGGCCATTCTCATCTGACTTCTCTCATTAACAAGGGGTTTTCATCTATAGAGCTGCCACTCACTGGATGTGTGTTTTTTTTTTGTTTTTCACATCATTCTCCGTAAACTCTAGAGCAGGGGTTTCCAACCTGGGATCCACAGTCTCCTTGCCTATTGGACCATGCCATGAACAAAGGTTGGGGACCCCTGCTCTAGAGACTGCTGTGCATTTAAAATCCCAGGAGATCAACAGTTTCTGAGATAGGCAGACACCCTGTCTGGCACCAGCGATCATTCCACAGTCAAAGTCACCTGGTTCACATTTCTTCCCCATTCTGACGTTTGGTCTGAACAACAACTGAATGTCTTGACCGTATCTGTATGCTTCTTATGCAGGAAGTTGCTGCCACATGATGGGTTGATTAGATATTGGTATTAACAAACCTAATTGTTTGGTGGTGAATCTATGGAACTTGTTGCCACGGGCAGCAGTGGAGGCCAAGTCATTGGGTGTATTTAAGGCAGAGGTTGATAGGTATCTGAGTAGCCAGGGCATCAAAGGTTATGGTGAGAAGGCGGGGGAGTGGGACTAGATGGGAGAATGGATCAGCTCAAGACTCGATGGGCCGAATGGCCAACTTCTGCTCCTTTGTCTTATGGTCTTATGGTCTCTAATAACATGGCTACTTAATGTAAGTGTGCTTAACATTGCACAGAGGGTGGTTGAAGTCAACATGGGGAATAAAAATCAGATTTATTAACAATGATGTATGACAAGAACTTTGTTGTAATACTGCAGCAAAATGGCAAAGATCTTTAAATTACAACAATATATAAACAGTGCAAAGACAAGGAATAACAAAGTGTTCAAGATTCAAAATTGTTTATTGTATTTCTTCAGTACACGAGGGTAAAGGAGAATGAAATGATTGTTACTCTAGATCTGATGCAGCATCAAAAGACCAAACATAAAAATGCAATAAATGTAAAAGTAATCCTATAAAACACAATGTACAAGGAACTGACCAGGTCAGGCAGCATCTATGGAAAGTAATAAACAGTTGGCACACATCGTCAGGACTGAATATTTTAAAGTTTGGGTTATTTTGGAGCTCTGTTGGACTGCAACCTTGTCGTGGTTTTGCTGGCTTGCGAGCTTCAGTGACCTGGAGGGCTCTGCTGGCTGGAGTCAAGGCTTTATGCTTTGGTTCTTGGTGGTCAATGTGTTGGGCTGAGACCCTTCTTCAGGCCTGTCATCCTCATTCTGGTGAGGGGTCACGGCCCAAAAAGTCAACTGTTTATTCATTTCCATAGATGCCAGGTTCCTCCAGCATCTGCGGGCTTTCTTGTGTTTGTGATGCACAAGGAACTGTTTGAGTGTGGCCGTATATAGATAAGATCAGCTTATCTACATAGACTGATTGTATATTAAGTGATGCTAGGTGCAGGAGTGTCTGTACATGAGGTGACTCTAACGGGAAATGATAAAGTGGACCGTTCAGAAATCTGCTGGCGGAGGGGAAGAAGCTGTCCCTAAGTTACTGAAAGTGGGTTTTCTTGCTCCTGTGCCTCCTCCCTGATGGCGGTAAATATCGTGTACTGAAATGGTAAGGTTAGTTAATGCAGTTTGACACTTGTCAAGTACAGTGATGACATCATCAGTCTGGGACGGAGCAACACGTGATGTGAGGGAGCATGGAAGTGAGAATGAGAAATAAAGACACGTTCGGAGCATGAAGCATCAAGTCACGATATATGCACTGTCTATTTCAGTACTAACTACTACTACGTCGACTGAGGCCTAGGGGGCCGGTGTCGGGCACGATGACGGACTCTCCACTTCTCCTTCATAGTCATAGTCATAGTCATACTTTATTGATCCTGGGGGAAATTGGTCTTTGTTACAGTTGCACCATAAATAATAAATAGTAATAGAACCATAACTAGTTAAATAGTAATATGTAAATTATGCCAGTAAATTATGAAATGTCCAGGACCAGCCTATCGGCTCAGGGTGTCTGACCCTCCAAGGGAGGAGTTGTAAAGTTTGATGGCCACAGGCAGGAATGACTTCCTATGATGCTCTGTGCTGCATCTCGGTGGAATGAGTCTCTGGCTGAATGTACTCCTGTGCCCAACCAGTACATTATGTAGTGGATGGGAGACATTGACCAAGATGGCATGCAACTTAGACAGCATCCTCTTTTCAGACACCACCGTAAGAAAGTCCAGTTCCATCCCCACAACATCACTGGCCTTACGAATGAGTTTGTTGATTCTGTTGGTGTCTGCTACCCTCAGCCTGCTGCCCCAGCACACAACAGCAAACATGATCGCACTGGCCACCACAGACTCATAGAACATCCTCAGCATCATTCATAGCCCTCCACGTCAGCGCCTTCCGTATCTTTATGTCCTTCAGTACTAAGACAGGTTGAAAACACACAACAGTACAGTAATGAGAAGATTGCATATCCCGGATGGTGAGGGTCCTTAATGTCTTTTGGACGTGTCCTCAATAATGGGTGGGGTGGGGACAGTTGTGCCTGGGATGGTGCTGGCTGAATGTACCACCCTCATGCAATCCCTGTAATAGACTCGGGATCAGTGACCACAAGCGCTGATAATGCTGTTTAAGAGAGGGTAATGGATGCTTGTTGATCACGAGCGATCTGTTTGGACATCTGTAAACAGAAAGAGATGAATAATGATGGTGAAAAATATGCTGGGAGTGTGTAATGCCGAACATGGTGGTTACTGGAAATCCAGAGCAAAAAAGAGCGTGAGAAACAGGCGGCATCTGAAGAGAGAGAAAAAAAACTGCTCGGTGGGTTTTCGTCAAAACTGACTGTTTCTGACAAAAAAAACAGGAAAATGTCGGTTACTGGATTTTAATGCTGAATTCTGAGGACTATAATTCTCCATGGAAGATTAACTTTCTCAGATTTACATTAGGTTTTGTTTCTTCTCTGCGACTTTAAATATTTTTTCCTAAAATTTTATATTCTGACGGATGGTTTATTAAATTTAGATTTTGCAATGGATGTAAAGAAAATATGCTTCAAATACGGGAAATCTGAAACTAAACCAGGAAATGTTGAAAACACTAAATGAGTCAGACAGCATCCGTAGGAGGAACAAAGTTAACATTCCAAGTTGGTCCCAAATACAAGTAGACTCATTGCGAGATCTAAATTTAATAAACCATCCGTCAGTCCGGTCCGTTATTGGTCTGTGTGTGGGATTCCTCAGCAGTGCACTGGGGAGAATAGCCACTGAGTTCTTAGCGCTGCACAGTAGCTAATTACAGCACCAGCGATCAGCAATTGGGGTTTGATTCCTTGCCGGTGTCTATAAGGAATCTGTTCTCCCCATGACCATGTAGGTTTCCGCTGGGTGCTCTGGTTACCTCCCACATTCCAAAGACATATGGTTAGGGGGTAGTAAGTTGAGGGCATGCTATGTTGCACCAGAACACTGCACTTCTACAGATGGCTGGCTGCATCAGAGCCTGGTATGGAAACCCAATGTCTTTGAATGGAAGATCCTACAAAAGGTAGTGGATGTGGCCCAGTCCATCTCGGGTAAAGCCCTGCCCACCATCGAGCACATCTACTCTGAGTGCTGTCACGGGGAAGCAGCATTCATCTTCAAGGAGCCCCCAGTTACTCAGGGCATGTTCTCTTCTCACTGCTGCCATCAGGAAGAATGTACAGGAGCCTCAGGACTCACATCACCAGGTTCAGGAGCAGTTATTACCCCTCAATCATCAGATCCTTGAACCGGTACGTTAGTTCAAATGACGAATCTGTTAGAGTTCTTGGAGAAGGTAACAAGCAGGGTGGACAAAAGATGGGCAGTGGATGTCATTTACTTGGATTTTTGGAAGCCATTTGATAAGGTGCCACACATGAGGCTGCTTAAGATAAAATCCTATGGTGTGACAGGAAAGGTACTGGCATGGATAGAGGAATGGCTGACGGGCAGGAGGCAGCGAATGGGAATAAAGGGGACCTTTTCTGGTTGGCTGCCAGTGACTAGTGGTGTTCCTCAGGGGTCAGTATTGGCACCACTGCTTTCACTTTATTTGTCATTGATTTAGATAATGGAATAGATGGCTCTGTGGCAAAGTTTATGGATGATAGGTGGAGGGGTAGGTAGTGTTGAGGAAGCAATGCAATTGTAGCAGAACTTAGACAAAATGGAAGAATGAGCAAAAAAGTGTCAGATGGAATACAGTGTTGGGAATTGTACGATAATGCATTTTGGTAAAAGGAACAATAGTGCAGACCATTATCTAAATGGGGAGAAGATTCAAACATCAGAGGTGCAGAGGGACTTAGGAGTCCTTGTGCAAGACTCCCAGAAGGTTAATTTACAGGTTGAGTCTGTGGTAAAGAAACTGCCAAACACAATGTTGCCATTTATTTCAAGGGGAATAGAATACAGGTATAACAGCAAGGCGATAATGCTGAGCCTTTATAAGACACTAGTCTGGTCGCCGTGGAGTATCATCAACAGTTTTGGGCCCCATATCTCAGAAAGGACATGTTGTCATTGGACAGAGTCCAGAGGAGGTTCATGAGGACGATTCTGGGAATGCAGGGGCTAACATATGAGGAGCATTTGGCAGCTTTGGGCCTGTATTCGCTGGAATTTAGAAGATGCGTGGGAAGATCTCATTGAAGCCCACTGAACGTTGAAAGGACTAGATAAGGTGGATGTGGAGAGGATTTTTCCTGTGGTGGGGGTATCCAGAACTAGAGGACACAGACTCAAAATTGAGGGTTGACCTTTTAGAATAGGGGTAAGGGGGATCATTTTCAGCCGGAGAGTAGTGAATCTGTGGAATGCTCTGCCGCAGACTGCGGTGGAGGACAAGTCTGTGCATACATTTAAGGCAGAACTTGATAGTTTCCTGATCGGTCAGGGCATCGAAGGATATGGCGAGAAGGCTGGTGTAGGGGTTTCAGTGGGATCCAGGATCAGCCATGATGGAATGGTGAAGTAGACTCAATGGGCTGAATGGCCTAATTCTGCTCCTATACAGTGGCATGCAAAAGTTTGGGCACCCCGGTCAAAATTTCTGTTACTGTGAATAGTTAAGTGAGTAGAAGATGAACTGATCTCCAAAAGTCATAAAGTTAAAGATGAAACATTCTTTTCAAGATCTTGAGCAAGATTAGTGTATTATTTTTGTTTTGTACAATTTTAAAATGGGAAAAAAAGGAAAGGAGCGCCATGCAAAAGTTTGGACATCCGAAGAGATTTGAGCTTGCAGATAACTCTTTCTAAGGTGTCAGATCTTAATTAGCTTGTTAGGGCTATGGCTTGTTCACAGTCATCGTTAGGAAAGGCCAGGTGATGCAAATTTCAAAGCTTTATAAATACCCTGACTCATCAAACCTCATTCCAACAATCAGCAGCCATGGACTCCTCTAAGCAGCTACCTAGCACTCTGATAATTAAAATAAATGATGCCCACAAAGCAGGAGAAGGCTATAAGAAGATAGCAAAGCGTTTTCAGGTAGCCATTTCCTCAGTTCGTAATGTAATTAAGAAATGGCAGTTAACAGGAACGGTGGAGGTCAAGTTGAGGTCTGGAAGACCAAGAAAATCTTTCAAGAGAACTGCTCATAGGATTGCTGGAAAGGCAAATCAAAAACCCCTGCATGACTGCAAAAGACCTTCAGCAAGATTTAGCAGACTCTGGAGTGGTGGTGCACTGTTCTACTGTGCGGTGACACCTGCACAAATATGACCTTCATGGAAGAGTCATCAGAAGAAAACCTTTCCTGCGTCCTCACCACAAAATTCAGTGTCAGAAGTTTGCAAAGGAACATCTAAACAAGCCTGATGCATTTTGGAAACAAGTCCTGTGGACTGATGAAGTTAAAATAGAACTTTTTGGCCGTGATGACCAAAGGTATGTTTGGAGAAAAAAGGGTGCAGAATTTAATGAAAAGAACACCTCTCCAACTGTTAAGCATGGGGGTGGATCGATCATGCTTTGGGCTTGTGTTGCAGCTAGTGGCACAGGGAACATTTCACTGGTAGAGAGAAGAATGAATTCAATTAAATACCAGCAAATTCTGGAAGCAAACATCACACCGTCTGTAAAAAAGCTGAAGATGAAAAGAGGATGGCTTCTACAACAGGATAATGATCCTAAACACACCTCAAAATCCACAATGGACTACCTCAAGAGGCGCAAACTGAAGGTTTTGCCACGGCCTTCACAGTCCCCTGACCTAAACATCATCGAGAATCTGTGGATAGACCTCAAGAGCATTGCAAGCAAGATGACCTAAGAATTTCACAGATCTAGAAGCCTTTTGCAAGGAAGAATGGGTGAAAATCCCCCAGACAAGAATTGAAAGACTCTTAGCTGACTATAGAAAGTGTTTACAAGCTATGATACTTGCCAAGGGGGGTGTTCCTAAGTACTGACCATGCAGGGTGCCCAAACTTTTGCTTGCCTCTGTATCTCATGGTCTTCACTCTGATGCATTATTTTAAACTCAATGGAGGAAAAGTTAGGGGAAATGACAGAGGTGGGTAGTTTTTTTTTCAGAGTGGTAGGTGCCTAGAATGTACTGGTGGTAGAGGCAGATATAACAGGGATACTTAAGAGACTCTTAGGTACATGGATGAAGAAAAACTGTGGGGGGGGTGGTTAAGACCTGTATAGGGGGGAACGGTTTGGATCAAGGGTCAGCTTTATTTGTCATATGCACTTATATATATTAAGAATTTGCTGTGGTGTGTTGGTGTGACATTCAACACCAAAACAACATTCAACAATTATAAAAACTTATATAAAAATTAAAGTTAAGAGGTTAAAATATGGATATAGAATAATAAATCACAAACACAAGAAAGTATGCAGATACTGGAAATCCAGAGCACCACGCACAAAAAGCTGGAAGAACTCAGCAGGTCAGGCAGCATCGAAGGAAAAGAGTGAACAGTCAATGTTTGGAGCCGAGACGCTTCATCATGATATAGAATAAAATGTGTTTAGACACAAATATACGCACACACATAAATACCAGCATAGATTGACAAAGGAATAAGTTAAAAGTACAGCACAACATTCTGGGCCAAAGAGCTTGTACTGTACTGACACGTTCTAGGATCGATGTCAGCAGTTAGTTATTAGATTTATCTGAGAATGGTAAAGTGGGGCAGATTACAAGGGAGGTGGGGAGAGACAATGTTATAAAGGAATTTGAGACCAGCAGTAGGAACCTTTAAATTGCTTAATCTTGAGTCAATGAGCAAGGGACCAAACCAAGAAAGTTCATTCCTTTTTGTGATTGATAACACCTCATTCTCTTTGTTTGCAAGCCAAGTTAGCATACTAAGGTGGATGGCTCCAGTACTGCATAACTTTTGCAATCACAGAGGATACTTAATCTTCCTGAAGGTGTTTGCAGTTTCAAAATAGAAGGGGTGACACAATAGCATGTTGGTTAGCACAGTGGCGTATTGGTTAGCACAGCAGTTTGCAGTACCAGTGACCCGGGTTCAATTCCCGCTGCTGTCTGTAAGGAGTTTGCACAGTCTCTCCGTGACCACATGGGTTTCCTCTGGATGCTCCAGTTTCCTCCCACAGTCCAAAGATGTACCAGTTGCTGGGTTAATTGTTCATTATAAATTGTCCCATGATTAGGCTCGGGTTAAGTCGGTGAATTGCTGGGGGAGGGCGGAGTCAGTGGTTCGGAAGGGCCTGTTCTGTACTGTACTTCAATAAACAAATAAATAAAAATAAGAAAGTTGGGGAAGTAAAGTTAAAACAGTGAGACGGCTGGATGCAAAATTAGCCACAAGATGTTCTGATTATTTTCTCTTGAATTATGGATGCGACTCAGGCAGGTGGGGCTCTTTAGCCTTGGATGGCAGCCCGCCTAGGGGAAGGAAAACTGATTTTAAACCTCCACTGCCTTGCAGCCATACCCACCCATGGGAAAGGCTTCAGGAGTAAACCCCAAGGAAGAAATCTGGAGCTGGGGTCCCTAAGGCAGTTTGATGTTGTTTACAACTTCACTCTGGCAACCTCTGCCACAACACTGGTTCTTCAAACCTTCCCACCCAGGCTTGTGCCCTGGAGAGGACGCAGTCCACCTGGGATCGATGGCTGCCTACTATGGATGTGGTTGTCGTTACTGACATACTGTATGTTGTGAAATTTGTTGTTTTGTAGCAGCAGTATAAAGTTCAAAGTTTGAAGTAAATTTCGTTATCAGAGTACATTTATATCGTAATATATAACGCTGAGATTAATTTTCCTGTGGGCATTCTCAGCAAATCTATGGAATAATAGCTATAGCAGGATGAATGAAAGATCATCCAGAGTGCAGACGACAATGAACTGTGCAAATGCAAACATAAATAAAAGATGATAACATGAAATGCCAGACTGTGATACAGCCAGACAATATACTGTCTAATACAACTCTATAAAAGTTTGTCAAAGTTGTTGATGTCATACTGGATCTCCGCAGTCTCCTAAGGAAGTAGAGGTGCTGTGGGGTTTTCTTCACGGTTACATTTACGTGCTGGGTCCAGGACAGATCATCTGAAGTAGTAACACCCAGGAGTTTGAAGTTACTAACCCTCTCCACTTCTGATCCTCTGATGATTACTGGCTCATTGATCTCTGGTTTCCCTCTCCTGATGTCTACAATCGGTTCCTTGGTCTTGCCAACATTGAGTGACGGGTTGTTGTTATCACACCACTCAGCTAAAATTTCATTCACCCTCCTGTATGCTGGTTCATCACCACCTTTGATTTGGCCCACAACAGTGGTGTCACGAGTAAATTTGAATATGGCATTGGAGCTGTACTTAGCATCAAAGTGTAAAGCGAGTAAGGCAATACTGTGCTAAGCACACAGCAATATTTAAAAAGTGACTATAAGTTTATTTTTATTTTCTATTTAGAGATGCTGCGTGATAACCAGCCTTTTTTTGGCCCAACAAGCCTGAGCCACCCAGATGCACCCACTTGACCAATCAACCTACGGACATCTTTGGAGTGCAGGAGGAAACTGGAGCACCCAAAGGAAACCCACACGGTCGTGGGGAGAGCGTACACACTCCTTACAGGCAGTGGCGGAGATTGAACCTCTGGTGCTGTGATAGCGTTACGCTAACCACTACACTACCGAACCTCCCTAGTTACAATAAGAAATGTAAAAAATAAGCAATCAATAAATATTGCAAACAGCAAAGTAGTGTTCATGGGTTCATTGTCCATTCAGGAATTTGATAGCGGAGGGGAAGAAGTTCCTCAGATGTTGGGTGCGTGTCTGTCCTGTACATCCTCCCTGATGGTAGTAATGAGAAGAGGGCTTGCCCTGGAGGATGGTGAGGGTCCTTCATGGTGTATGTTGCCCTCTTGAGACATTGCCTTTTGAAGATGCCCTTGATGCTGGGGAGGCTTGTGATTCAGCTCGCTGAGCTTACAACCCTCTGCAGCGTTTTCTAATCCTGTGCAGTGGTGCCCCAATGCCGAACTGTGATACAACCAGTAAGAACGCTCTCCACTTTACATCTGTAGGAACTTGCGAGAGTCGTTGGTGACATACCTAATCTCCTCAAACTCCGAATGAAATATAGCCTTTGGTGTGCCTTCTCCATAACTGCATCAATATATTGGGCCGAAGGATAGATCTTCAGAGGTGTTGACATCCAGGAACTTGAAACTGCTCACTCTTTCCACTGCTGACTTGTAGATAAGGACTGGCGAACGTTCTCCCCACTTCCCCTTCCTGAAGTTCATGGTCAATTCCTTGGGGTTACTGACACTTAAAGCATTATTCCCGATCAGCATGATTGCATGATCCTACTGTCAGGGACTGAACCCAGGTGTGGAGGAACGATATATCATGACAGTAGGACCCAGTGATCACACTAACCCGGAATAGCTTTAAATAATCACAGTATGTGGAAAACCCGCACTAATCAAAATAAACTTAACAAGATTAAACAGAAAGCACAAAGGCCTTACTGACTGCATGATACACCAGTTAACAACTTCAGGTGCACAGGCCTGCAGGGTTAAGACGTGTACTGCCAGTTTTATTACACAGAGATTGGTAGGTGCGTGGAGCAGACTGTCAGGGGACTGGCGGAAGCAGACACGATCACTGTACGTTGTTTAAGAGGCTGTTAGACACATGAATATACATGGCAGGTAGGGATATGTGTCATGACTAGGCAGCAAAGAATTGGTTGAATTCAGCATTTTGAGCCGAGGTGCCTCTTTCTGTGCTGTAGAATTTTCTAGGGATGGGGTTCCTCTGATCCTCACCTACCACCCCATGAGCCTCCGCATCCGACTCAGCATTCTCCCCACCTTCCACCACCTTCAACGGAATCCTACCACCAAACACATCTTTACCTCCCCCCTCAACTCCATTTTCTACAGAGATCGCTCCCTCTGCAATTCTTGTCCATTCATCCCTCCCCTCTAATCTCTGTATCCCTACAATCCATGCAGATGACAGAAATGCTACACCTGCCCATTTACCTCCTCTCTTACCTCCATTCAGGGCCCCAAAAAGTCCTTGCAAAAGTGAGGCAACATTTAACTTGCAGATCTGCTGGGTTGTCTATTGTATCCTGCGTGCCTCTTCTACATCGATGAGACCCAAAGTAAATTAGATCGAGCACCTCTGCTCCATCCACATAAAGCATGATTTCCCAGTGACCAACCAGTTTAATTCCGATCCCCATTCCCATTCTGACATGTTGGTTTATGGCCTCTTCTGTGACAATCAGACCACTCTCAGGGTGGAATATCATAGTGGTGGTAGTGGTAGTAGTCATACTTTATTGATCCTGGGGGAAATTGGTTTTTCATTACAGTTGCACCATAAATAATAAATAGTAATAAAACCATAAATAGTTTAATAGCAATATGTAAATTATGCCAGGAAATAAGTCCAGGACCAGCCCATTGGCTCAGGGTGTCTGACCCTCCAAGGGAGGAGTTGTAAGGTTTGATGGCCACAGGCAGGAATGACTTCCTATGACGCTCTGTGTTGCATCTCGGTGGAATGAGTCTCTGGCTGAATGTACTCCTGTGCCCAACCAGTACATTATGTAGTGGATGGCAGACATTGTCCAAGATGGCATGCAACTTGGACAGCATCCTCTTTTCAGACACCACCGTGAGAGAGTCCAGTTCTACCCCCACAACCTCACTGGCCTTGCGAATGAGTTTGTTGATTCTGTTGGTGTCTGCTACCCTCAGCCTGCTGCCCCAACACACAACAGCAAACATGATCGCACTGGCACCACAGACTCGTAGAACATCCTCAGCATCGTCCGGCAGATGTTAAAGAACCTCAGTCTCCTCAGGAAATAGAGACGGTTCTGACCCTTCTTGTAGACAGCCTCAGTGTTCTCAACACCTCATATTCCATCTGGATAGACAAAAGAACACATACCAATCCTCATGGAGGGATCAGAAGTGGAGAGAGTGACAGTTTCAAGTTCCTGGGTGTCAAGATCTCTGAGGATCAAACATGGACCCAATATATCAATGTAGTTATAAAGAAGGCAAGACAGTGGCTATACTTTATTAGGAGTTTGAAGAGAATTGGCATGTCAACAAATACACTCAAAAACCTCTACAGATGTACTGTGGAGAGCATTCTGACAGGCTGCATCACTGTCTGGTATGGGAGGGCTACTGCACAGGACCGAAAGAAATTGCAGAAGATTGTAAGTCTAGTTAGCTCTATCTTGGGTACTAGCCTACAAAGTACCCAGGACATCTTTGGGGAATGGTGTCTCAGAAAGGCAGCGTCCATTATTAAGGACCTCCAGCACCCAGGGCATGCCCTTTTCTTACTATTACCATCAGGTGGGAGGTACAGGAGCCTGAAGGCACACACTCAGCGATTCAGGAACAGCTTCTTCCCCTCTGCCATCCCCTCTGCACATTGAACCCTTGGACACTACCTCAGTTTTTTTTTAATATATAGTATTTCTGTTTCTTGCGCGTTTTTTAATCTATTCAATATACGTATACTGTAATTTATTTATTTATTCATTTATTATTATTTTTTTCTCCTCTGTATTATGTATTGCATTGAATTGCTGCTGCTAAGTTAACAAATTTCACGTCACGTGCGGTGATAATAAACCTGATTCTAATCTTTGCGTTCACCAGCAACTTTGATGTGTGTTGCTTGAATTTCCAGCATCTGCAGAATTCCTGTTGTTTACTGATTCTAATCTGATGCTGATTCTGATTCTGGTCGAGTCTCCAGCACTGAGTCTGGCCTGGTTCATCTGTGGAATCCTCTGCCATAGCCAGCCATAGAGGGCAAGTCCTTGGGTATATTTAAGGTAGAGTTTGCAAGATTCTTGATTGGTCAGGGCATGAAGGGATTCAGGGTGATTGGGACTGAGAGGAAAACTGGATCAGCCGTGATGAAATGGCAGAGCAGACTCGATGGGCCAAATGGCCTTATTCTCCTGTATCTTATGATCTTATGACAAGCCGGCATAATTTTAAGGTGTTTGGAGGAAAGTATATGGGCAATGTCAGAGGTACCATTTCTATACAGAGTGGTGAGTGCGTGGAACACCCTGCTAGGGGTGGTGTAGAGGCAGGATGCATTAAGGCCATTTCATCAACCCTTAGATGGGCACGTGGATGAAAGAAAAATAGAGGGCTATGTTGGAGGGAAGGATTGATTGATCAGACTAGGTTTAAGTTTGACACAACACAGTAGGCCACATGGTCTATACTGTTCTGTAATTTTTGACTATCACTAATGTTCAGAAATACTGTAAAACATCAAGATTAATGTAATTAATTAAATGATTTTAAATAATAATAAATAAAAACCCTAACACTAATGTGTGGTTTGTGTCAAAACAAATCAGCAAGGGTCTGCTAGGGCTTTGATCAGGCCTACGTCAGTGGTGTTGCCAGCAAATTTGCTTACGGCGTTGGAGCTGTTCTTAGCCGCACAGCCCCAGGTGTAAGGCAGACAGCCTTGCGGTGCACCCGTGCTGATAGAGATTATGGAGGAGATGTTTTCAATCCGAACTGACTGGGGCCTGTAAGTGAGGAAATCAAGGATCCAATTGCACAAGCGGATACTGAGACCAAGGTCCTGAAGCTTACTGATTAGTTTTGAGGGGATGATGGTGTTGAATACCAAGCTGTAGTCAAGATAGAGCATCCTGGTATACGTATCTTTGCTGTCCAGATGTTCTAGGGTTGAGTGGAGTGCCAATGAGGTTTCTTCTGCTATGGACCTGTTGTTCTGGTAGGGAAATAGAAGCAGATCTACGTCACTTCTCAGCAGGTATCGGAAGGATAGGAAGGTAGGCAGAGGGGGAGGCGTGGCTTTATTGGTAAGAAATGATATTAAATCATTAGAAAGAGATGATATAGGATTGGAAGGTGCAGAATCTTTATGGGTTGAGCTAAGGAATAGCAGGGGTAAAAGGACCCTGATGGCAGTTATTTATAGGCCTCCAAACAGCTGCAGTGATGTGGACTACAAATTACAACTGGAAATAGAAAAGGCTTGTCAGAAGGGCAGTGTTATGATAGTTGTGGGGGATTTTAACATGCGAGTAGATTGGAAAAATCAGGTCGGCACTGGATCTCAAGAGAGAGAATTTGTAGAATATCTGTGAGATGGCTTTTTAGAACAGCTTGTTGTTGAGCCCACTAGGGGATCGGCTGTACTGGATTGGGTATTGTGTAATGAACCGGAGGTGATTGGAGAGATTGAGGTGAAGGAACCCTTAGGAGGCAGTGATCATAACATGATTGAGTTCACTGTGAAATTAGAAAAAGAGAAGCCGAAATCTGATGTGTCGGTGTTTCAGTGGAGTAAAGGAAATTACAGTGGCATGAGAGAGGAACTGGCCAAAGTTGACTGGAAAGAGACACTGGCGGGAAAGACGGCAGAGCAGCAGTGGCTGGAGTTTATGCGAAAAATGAGGAATGTGCAAGACAGGTATATTCCAAAAAAAGAAGAAATTTTCGAGTGGAAAAAGGATGCAACCGTGGTTGACAAGAGAAGTCAAAGCCAAAGTTAAAGCAAAGGAGAGGGCATACAAGGAAGCAAAAATTCGTGGGAAGACAGAGGATTGGGAAGTTTTTAAAACCTTACAAAAGGAAACCAAGAAGGTCATTAAGAGAGAAAAGATTAACTATGAAGGGAAACTAGCAAATAATATCAAAGAGGATACAAAAAGCTTTTTCAAGTATATAAAGAGTAAAAGACAGGTGAGAGTAGATATAGGACTGATAGAAAATGATACTGGAGAAATTGTAATGGGAGATGAGGAGATGGCAGAGGAACTGAACAAGTATTTTGCATCAGTCTTCACTGAGGAAGACAGCAGGATACCGGACACTCAAGGGTGGCAAGAAAGAGAAGTGTGCGCAGTCACAATTACGACAGAGAAAGTACTCAGGAAGCTGAATAGGCTAAAGGTCGATAAATCTCCTGGACCAGATGGAATGCACCCTCGTGTTCTGAAGGAAGTAGCTGTGGAGATTGCGGAGGCATTAGCGATGATCTTTCAAAAGTCGATAGATTCTGGCATGGTTCCAGAAGACGGGAAGATTGCAAATGTCACTCCGCTATTTAAGAAGGGGGCAAGGAAGCAAAAAGGAAATTATAGACCTGTTAGCTTGACGTCGGTGGTTGGGAAGTTGTTGGAGTCGATTGTCAAGGATGAGGTTACAGAGTACCTGGAGGCATATGACAAGGTAGGCAGAACTCAGCATGGATTCCTTAAAGGAAAATCCTGCCTGACAAACCTATTACAATTTTTTGAGGAAATTACCAGTAGGCTAGACAAGGGAGATGCAGTGGATGTTGTATATTTGGATTTTCAGAAGGCCTTTGACAAGGTGCCACACATGAGGCTACTTAACAAGATAAGAGCCCATGGAATTACAGGAAAGTTACATACGTGGATAGAGCGTTGGCTGATTGGCAGGAAACAGAGAGTGGGAATAAAGGGATCCTATTCTAGTTGGCTGCCGGTTACCAGTGGTGTTCCACAGGGATCAGTGTTGGGGCTGCTTCTTTTTACATTGTACATCAATGATTTAGATTATGGAATAGATGGCTTTGTGGCTAAGTTTGCTGACGATACGAAGATAGGTGGAGGGGCCGGTAGTGCTGAGGAAACGGAGAGTCTGCAGAGAGACTTGGATAGATTGGAAGAATGGGCAGAGAAGTGGCAAATGAAGTACAATGTTGGAAAGTGTATGGTTATGCACTTTGGCAGAAAAAATAAACGGGCAGACTATTATTTAATTGGGGAATGAATTCAAAGTTCTGAGATGCAACGGGACTTGGGAGTCCTCATACAGGATTCCCTTAAAGTTAACCTCCAGGTTGAGTCGGTAGTGAAGAAGGCGAATGCAATGTTGGCATTCATTTCTAGAGGAATAGAGTATAGGAGCAGGGATGTGACGTTGAAGCTCTATAAGGCGCTGGTGAGACCTCACTTGGAGTACTGTGGGCAGTTTTGGTCTCCTTATTTAAGAAAGGATGTGCTGACGTTGGAGAGGGTACAGAGAAGATTCAGTAGAATGATTCTGGGAATGAGAGGGTTAACATATGAGGAACGTTTGTCCGCTCTTGGACTGTATTCCTTGGAGTTTAGAAGAATGAGGGGAGACCTCATAGAAACATTTCGAATGTTGAAAGGCATGGACAGAGTGGATGTGGCAAAGTTGTTTCCCATGATGGGGGAGTCTAGTACGAGAGGGCATGACTTCAGGATTGAAGGGCGCTCTTTCAGAACAGAAATGCGAAGAAATTTTTTTAGTCAGAGGGTGGTCAATCTATGGAATTTGTTGCCACAGGCAGCAGTGGAGGCCAAGTCATTGGGTGTATTTAAGGCAGAGGTTGATAGGTATCTGAGTAGCCAGGGCATCAAAGGTTATGGTGAGAAGTCGGGGCAGTGGGACTAAATAGGATAAAATGGATCAGCTCATGATAAAATGGCGGAGCAGACTCGATGGGCCAAATAGCCTACTTCTGCTCCTTTGTCTTATGGTTTTATGATATGTTTCATTACCAGACTCTATCCACTTCACCCCTGTGGATGATAGTCATAAAGGCGGTTCACCACATTCTTAGGCACCGGTATAGCTGAAGCCTGATTGAAGCAGGTGGTACGTCATGCTGCTGAAGTGAGAGCTTAAAGATATCAGTGAACTGATTAGCACAAGTCTTTAGTACCTTGTCTGGGCTGGATGTTTTTCATGGATCCAACCTCCTGAAGGATGCTGTCATATTGAGGAAAGTTGCCATAGTACAGCAGCGTCCATCATTAGAGATCCCCACCTCTCAGGCCATACTCTCTTCTCGCTGCTGCCATCAGGTAGAAGGTACAAGAGCCTCAAGACTCGCACCAACTGGATCAAGAACAGTTGCTACCCCTCAACCATCAGGATCTTGAACAAAATGGGATAACTACGCTCACTTGCTCATCCATTAAAAGATGGTTGATCTTTCATTGATCCTGTTATCGTTATTCTATAGAACTGATGAGTATGCCTGCAGAAAAATGAATGTCAGGGTTGTATATGGTGACATATATGTACTTTGATTATCAAATTTACTTTGAATGTCGGCCTCAGAGACAGAAATCACGGGATCATCGGGGGTTGTGTGAGTTTGTGATGGTTCCTCCAGGTTTTGATAGTCAAAGCGAGCATAGAAGGCATTGAGCTCATCTAGAAGTGAAGCAGTTGAGATATGTTTAGGAAAGGTGTTACGTAAATGCATTTTTGCCCCTTAATCCAGGTCAGATGTCTTTCACCACCAACGTAGTCCTCTGAATTATTTATTATTTTTAGTTATAAACAGGAAACTGAGTACTCTATTTTGTGATTCTCTGGAAAGATGTGCTCCAGGAGTAGGAAGGAATAGACAGTGTTATATAAATCTTCCATTCTCAACATGTGTGAAGTGATGTTTCTGGGCTAATGAAACCCATTATGTAAGTCAATGGTCCTGCATTATTCATATGTTTCTTGCAAACATAGTGCATTCACTATATTCATTGCCAGACTTTGTGGGCAAGAAAGAAAAGACAAATCTAATTTGATGTAACTGGGACAGACACACTTACACTCATGCTCACTATCACTCTCTCACACTCACACTCTCACTCACATACTCTCACTCACATTCTCACAAACTCACTCTCATTCTCTCTTTCTCACACACACACACACTCTCTCACTCACACACTCTCACACTCAACACACACAGTCTTACTCACAAACTCACATTCTCATTCTCTTTCTCGCACACACACACGCACACACACTCTCTCACTCACACACTGACACACACACTCTCACTCACATACTCTCACTCACACTCTCACTCACAAACTCACTCACTCATTCTCTCTTTCTCACTCACTTTCTCACACACACACACACTCGCACACTCTCACTCTTTCTCACTCACTCTCACTCTTTCATTCTCTCATTCTCTCTCATTCTCACTCTCTCACACAGCCACAACACACAATGCCGGAGGGACTCAGTAAGTGAGACGAGTTTTTTTTGCAAACAGTGAATTGGGCCGGCATCGATGGCAATGCACAGAGTTGTAGCCTTGCATTTGAACTCTGTTTGACTGAGATATTAATGTTTTTGGGAAACTATTTGCCCAGAAGGTTTGTGACTATATTCCGTGTACCCTTCGATTTACACTCAATGGCCACTTTATTAGGTACACCCTTAATGTAAATATCTGGGCAGCCAATCATGTGGCAGCATGTCAATGTATAAAAGCATGCAGACATGGTTGAGAGCAATGTTCCCTCTAATTTGTAATGACCCGTGTGTGCAAAAATCTTGTGCTGTGCAATTTTTTGTCCAGTGACAACAATGTGTGCACGGAATAATTTCTTCAATAAAAACAGTATAAATAAGCCAATTCTAAAATCTGCGGGCAAATTATCGCAAACTCCATGTTGTCAAAGCCATCTGTGTCAGAAACCAGAAAAGGAAATGTGATTGTGTATGATTGTGAAATATACTTAACATGCCAGTGAGGTAGAGGGTGACAGCCTTTCGTGTGCAGTTTAAATTCTTTGTGCGCTAGGAGCAAGAGATGTGTGCACGCGCACGCCTTAGAAGGAACTTTGGTCGAGAGATTCAGTTGTTGTTCAGGCCATCAGGATCTCAAAACAAAGTGGGTAACTTTCATTTGCCCCATCACAGAAATGTTCCCACAAGCAATGGACTCACTTTCAAGGACTCTTCATTTCACGTTCTCAATATTTATTGATTATTTATTTATTTGTTTATTTATTATTTCTTCTTTTTGTATTTGCACTGTTTATTATCTTCTGCACCCTGGGTGAACACCCTAATTGAGCAATGTTTCATTGATGCTATCATGGTTATTATTCTTTCGATTTATTGAGTATTCCCACAAGAAAATGAATCTCAGAGCTGTATATGTACTTTGATAATAAAATTTACTTTGAACTTTGAACATCAGAATGGGGAACAAATGTGACCTAAATGACTTTGACCTTGGAATGACATGCCGGACAATGTAGTTTGAGAATCTCAGAAACTGCTGATCTCCTGGATTTTCACACACAATGTGTGTCTGTTTGAGTGAGAGTTTGGGTGTTTGGGTGGGTGGGTGTGTGAGAGGGAATTTCCAGCATCTGCAGAATTCCTCGTGCTTGCGGGAAGAAAGGGACTTGTTTTGCTGTTGTTGTTTTGGTGCTATTGTGTTGTCGTTCGTGCTGTTCTGCTGAACATTGTGGGTGTTTTATTTTGTAACTTCAAAATATTAAACTAATTCAAAGGAAGACACAGGAGACCAAAACGTGAGTCTAACTTTGGCTTTTACTTTAATTGAGACTTACGCAGATCATGTGGTTGTGTGATGACGTATGCAATTCACATATTTATACATATAACCCAAAATTAATAATTTAAACAAACAAGAATGCTTAATCAACCACTGCGTACATACATCTATTGATGCTTCTGGATACATCTTCAGTGATGTTCCTGGAATCATCGGGTGTTTTGGGTCTTTCAACATCATACAACCTCCTCCAGGTGACCCAGCCGGGGCTGATCAGACCCCAGCTTGTGTCCAGATGGCTAGCTACTTATGACTCCATGGCTCCCCTCTTTTGAGCCACAGCCATCTTGAGACCCTCTCTGCCGCATCGGTGGTACTGCGGATGGCTCTCCTCTTCCTTTCTCCCTCGATGTCCAAAATGCTGAGGGCTCTAACTAAAGAACGGGCTACGAATCCCCTAGAACCAACCTCCACTGGGAGACACCTCGCTCTCCATCCAGCCTGCTGACAGTTGCTGACCAGTCCTGCGTACTTGGAGAGCTTCCTTTCAAAGGCCTCCTCCACGCTATCTTCCCCTGAGACTGTCAGCTCCAGCAGACTCAGACTGCTTAGTAGACTCAGACACTAGGACAATCAAGCTGGGGTCTGATTAGCCCCGGCTGGGTCACCTGGAGGAGGTTGTATGATGTTGAAAGACCCGAAACACCCGATGATTCCAGGAACATCACTGAATTCCAGAAGCATCAATAGATGTATGTACACAGCGGTTGATTAAGCATTCTTGTCTGTCTGTTTAAATTATTAATTTTGGGTTATATGTATAAACATGTGAATTGCATACGTCACCACACAACCACAACCAATATATATATACAAGATTATTCAAATATTATTGAAATAATAAATACACAACAACAGTGGGCATGCTATGTTGATGCTGGAATGTGTAGCAAATTTTGTAGGCTGCTTCCCACCCTCCGGATGTCCTTTGTTATTTGTTAACGCAAACAACACATTTCACTGTGATTTTCAATGTCCATGTGATAAATAACTGAACCTGACTCTGAAGCAGTGAAGTTAGAATGCTGAATGCAAATGTTGGAGGAACGCTAGTTTGCGGAGAGTTGTTCACATTAATTGTGAAAGAAATTGTGAATAAAACTATGCAAAGAAATTAGGTGAATTTGACATTATGACTTTTAGACCTTAAGACCATAAGATATAGAAACATAGAGACATAGAAAACCTACAGCACAATACAGGCCCTTCGGCCCACAGATTTGTGCCGAACATGTCTCTACCTTAGAAATTACTAGGCTTACCTACAGCCCTCTATTTTAATAAGCTCCATGTACCTATCTAAAAGTCTCTTAAAAGACCCTATTGTATCCGCCTCCACCACAGTTGCCGGCAGCCCATTCCATGCGCTCACCACTCTCTGAGTAAAAAACCTACCCCTGACATCTCCTCTGTACCTACTCCTCAGCACCTTAAACTTGTGTCCTCTTGTGGCAAACTTTTCAGCCCTGGGAAAAAGCCTCTGACTATCCACACGATCAATGCCTCTCATCATCCTATACACCTCTATCAGGTCACCTCTCATCCTCCATCACTTCAAGGAGAAAAGGCAGAGTTTACTCAACCTATTCTCATAAGGCATGCTCCCCAATCCAGGCAACATCCTAGTAAATCTCCTCTGCACCCTTTCTATGGCTTCCACATCCTTCCTGTAGTGAGTTGACCAGAACTGAGCACAGTACTCCAAGTGGGGTCTGACCAGGGTCCTATATAGCTGCAACGTTAACTCTCGGCTCCTAAGCTCAATCCCATGATTGATGAAGGCCAATGCTCCGTATGCTTTCTTAACCACAAAGTCAACCTACGCAGCTGCTTTGAGCGTCCTATGGACTCGGACCCCAAGATCCCTTAATCCTCCACACTGCCAAGAGTCTTGCCTTAATACTATATTCTGCCATCATATTTGACCTACCAAAATGAACCACCTCACACTTATCTGGGTTGAACTCCATCTGCCACTTCTCAGCCCAGTTTTGCATCCCATCAATGTCCTGCTGTAACCTCTGACAGCCCTCCACACTATCCACAACACCTCCAACATTTGTGTCATCAGCAAATTTACTAACCCATCCCTCCACTTCCTCATCCAGGTCATTTATAAAAATCACGAAGAGTAGGGGTCCCAGAACAGATCTCTGAGACACTCCACTGGTGACCGACCTCCATGCAGAATATAGGAACAGAATTAGGCCATTTGGGCCATCAAGTCTGCTCTGCCATTTCATCAAGGCTGATCCTTTTCCCTCTCAGCTCCAATTTCCTGCCTTCTCCCCGAATCACTTCATGCCCTGACCAATCAAGGATCTATCAATCTTTGCCTTACATATACATAAACACTCGGCCTCCACAGCTGCCTGTGGCAATGAATTCTACAGATTCTCTTAAACAATTCCTCCTTATCTGTTCTAAAAGGATACCCCTCTATTCTGAGGTTGTGTCTTCTGGTCCTAGACTCTCCCACCACAGGAAACATCCTCTCTACATCCACTCTATCAAAGCCTTTCATTATTCGATAGGTTTCAATGAGTTCACCCTTCATTCTTCTGAATTTTTGTGAAAACAGGCCCAGAGCAATCAAACGTTCCTCATATGGCAAGCCATTCAAACTTGGAATCATTTTCGTGAACCTCCTTTGAACCCTGTCCAGTTTCAGCACATCCTTCCTAAGATAAGGGGCCCAAACCTGCTGACAATACTCCCAAGTGAGGCCTCGCCAGTGCTCTATAAAGTCTCAGCATTATATCCTTGCTTTTATATTCAAAATGTTGTATTCCTTTGGTTTCTGTGCATCTTGATTTACAGCATCTCATTTGCCACAGCACTGCTCCTGATAAACTGTACACTAGTCATGTTTCCTTCATTAGTGGAGAAATCAAATAATGATCTGTCTAGCATTTTGTACACCCACCAAGGACACCTCTCTGCAATGATATTCTGCTAAAATAAATCACAATAGCAGTGTCCTGCAGGTTGAAGGGTATTTTCCACCTAAACACTAATTTCATGTGTTATCAACCACAACAGATCAATACTGATAAACGCATGTATTAATTTATATCTCGACCATAAGACAAAGGAGCAGAATTAGGCCATTCAGCCCATCAAGGTTCTCCTGCATTCCATCATGGCTGATTCATTATTCCTCTCAACCCTATTCTCCAGCCTTCTCCCCTTAAACTATGGCACGCTTACTAATCAAGAAACGATTAACCTACTATTTAAATATATCCAATGACTTGGCCTGCACAGCCATCTGTGGCAATGAATTCCACATATTCACCACCCTGTCGCTAAAGAAATTCCTCCTCATCTCAGTTTTAAAGGGACGTCCCTTAATTCTGAGGCTGTGCCCTCTTGTCTTGGATTTTCCCACTATAGGGAACTTCCTTTCTACCTCCACTCGATCTAGGCCTTTCAACATTTGATAGAGTTCCAGATTTAGGTGAATAATGTTTTCTACTCTAACTCACTGATGTTAAAGAAAAAAAAAATCAGTTAAGTCTTCCTATTTTTGTTCCAATTTCTTTCTGGAGAAAAACTAAAAAGTCCAAAAAAGACTACTACGTTTTCTCCTCCTCTCAATTTTTCCTCCTAATTCATTGCTTTGGTGATGACTTATCTTTTACCGTCAGGTCACTCGTCTGAGTGCTACTGGTACCATGTAACCCAGTACTACCTGTCGCATGGTCGGGTGGTCGCCGACTAAACTGGCTCCTCCACCAGGCTTGCCTGGCGAGGAGGGTGGCTAGACACCCTGCAGGACGAAAAACAAGACCTGTCAAAGGACGGATGAACCCTCTCGTAGGGTCAACGGCCATCTAGCAAACACGTGCCGTGAAGCGCAGAAAGGGCACCCATTGCATCGAAGCTTGGTCTGGCCATTCACTGCAACAGAACTTCTTCCAGCCGTCCTGGACCCCACCGTGCCGCTGGATCCGGGAGGGGACGTCGAGAGGGTGGGTCTGGACATGTGCAACCCCCTACTCACCTAAAATCCATTCACGCACACGCTGTTCCTTTCTGAAGAGTGGGGTATAAACCCCACTAGCTGACTGAAAGGAACCATCATCATCATCCTATGGGAAGGATAGCCAGAGAGAGAGAGAGAGAGATATTAGAATAAATTCATTTCTGGGCAGTGATTAAGACAAACCAAAAGATTTGGAGTGCCTAACACTGTTAGTCATTCTTGTTGTGAATTGTGAGTTTACAATGATCCTCAATTAGCACATTACTGATGGAGCAATTCATGCCTATTTTTGATTCAGCAAATAAAAAGCTGAATGTTGGATTAGACTGGATAATTTTTATTTTCTTTGCAGTTTAACAATTTATACCTGCTTGTATTTTATATAACGACCTAAATACATGTAATTGTTCAGTATGTTTCCCAGGGGTCAGAGTATGTATATGCAATTGTTCCTAGTGGTTACATGTACTTGAATTATTCTGGAAGTTTCTTTGGTGTCACGTTATTTGAATAAGGACTATCTGATTGGTTAATTCTTATCTACAAATTTGAATGGAATGCCTCTTATCTGTGCTATAAGAAGGGCTGAACATGTTGGCCCACCATCTTTCATCTTAGCTTCTTCTTTCCCTTCCCCTATTTGCCTCTCACTATTCCCCATTTTCAACTCTCTTCCCTTTCTTAGCGCTTAGTGAAATGATCATGAAGTTTTATGCCTCGTGACTTCTGAAAGAATGTCAGATCAGAACTGTCAGACTCCAACACAATAAAGTCAAGCAATCTGATGAGTTTTACACTGCATTATGCTCACGATATTTTTCTCCTTCAAAGGCTGGTCAAGGACGCCGCATGGGATGAGGTTCCACTCGCTCACTCACTCGTGGGTTTTGCCACTGCTTATGACTTTCTGTATGACCATCTGAACAAAACTCAGCAGGAAAGATATTTAGAAGTCATCAGTGACGCCTCGCAGTACATGTACGAGAAGTCTTTCAGTCGTGGATGGGGATTTCAGTATCTACACAATCATCAACCCACCAACTGTGTGGCCTTGTTGACAGGAAGCCTGGTCCTCTTGAATCAAGGTACGTTGTGCTGGTTATCAGAAGTAAAGTTGGGTTAATATTGTCACATCTTGAGGTATAGTGAAAAGCATTCTCCTGTCTTCTCTGTCCCCACCCCGCCCGTAACTTTTGACATCTTTACTAATGAAGAACCTATCAACCTCCGCTTTAAATAGACCCAATGACTTGACCTTCACAGCTGTCTGTGGTAATGAATTCCACTGATTCACCACCCTCTGGAATAAAGAAGCCTTGATGTAAAGAATAACAGATCACTTGGCTTCCTGCTTGCCTGCTGCATCTCCACGTGGGCCTTAAGAGACTTGTGTACAAGTGCTCCCAGCTCATTTTGAACATCAAGACAAATCTCTCACCATTAGACAAACATTTCACTTTCCTTTCATGAGAACCAAAGTGGATGAGTGCTTATTATTTTTCATTCCTTCTGCCATGCTGCCACCCACTCACCCAGCCTAAACATATTCCCTTAAAGCCTCTTCCACCTTCACGTTCACAATTCTCACTTTTGGGGACCCGGCAGTTCATGCTCTAAGTGTTAATTCTTTGCTTTTTTATTATTTGTTCTTTATCCACATTGGACAATGTTAGTCTTTGTGGTTTTTCATGGATTCTATTGTCTTTCTTTGTTTTGTGGGAGTCTGCAGGATGATGAATTTCAAAGTTGAATATGGAATTCATTCTTTGATAACAAACTTACTTTGAACTCCATTTAGTGTCAATCTGGGCCTGGCAATTGATTGGAAACGCAGTGATTCTTGTTTACTTCTGATTTAACTTTTTACTCAGTTTTTAATTCAGATTTTCAAAGTGAATTTGTGCATACCAGTCAATTCCAACATTTAAATAAAATCCAAATGACATCAGTTCATGATATTATGATAACAGTTGATGTCTGCACACAAGTTCTTGGCATTTGCGCTTAGTAATAACTGTATCATCATAAATTATTTCAAGTGGCAAGACAGTGCTTTCTCTGATTTCATTTCAAGATGTTTAAAAATAGCATTTTTAAACTATTAACAATGCTGATGGAGTCCTGATGAAGCATCTCAGCCTGAAACATTGACTGTTTATTCCAGTCCATAGATGCTGCCTGACTTGCTCAGTTCCTCTAGCGTTTAGTGTGTGTTGCTCAGGATTTCCAGCTTCTGCTGAATCTCTTGTGTTTATTTTTAAACTGTTTTCTCTTTTATTTCTCCCTGTTTCTGTGCTCGTGCAATCATTTTGGAGATATGATGAGCAGGGATTTCTGCAAGAATATGTGACGGCTATGCACTGGAGACTCTGACCTAACATGTGGCGTGCTGTGTAGTGATACAGCATGGAGTCGGCCCTTCCTGTCCTTTGAGCAAGCCTCGACAAACCCGACCAACCTAATTACGGGACAATTTACAATGACCATTTAACCTACCTGTTACATCTTTGGACTGTGGGAGGAAACCAGATCACCCAGGGGGAAGCCCACACATTCCACGAGGAGGACGTACAGAGACTCCTTACAGAATGGTGCTGGAATTGAATTCCGAGCTCTGGAGCACCCCAAGGTGTAATGGTGTCACAATAACCTCGAGCGCTAACACCAGGGATGCACTGCGACAGCTGTATAGTATCGTCACTTCTCCACAAAACAAGCATCCGAATTGCAGAAGTCTTCAATCAATTTATTTGTTGTAGTTTTTTGTTCTTTTTTTATTGTGTTCTTTTTATAGTTAGTTATTATGTTTTTTAATGCTGCATCAGAGCCAAAGTAACAATCATTTTGTTCTCCTTTGTTCTCATCTACTGAAGAATGATGATAAATGATCTTGAATCTTGAAATTAAGCTATACCATAATTAAATAGCATTTTCTTTTTAGAAACAGTATGTATCTAAGGTTTTATAAGTCAGAGGTCAGACCACACTTTGAGTATTGTGAGCAGTTTTGGGCCCCTTATCTAAGAAAGGATGTGCTGACATTGGAGAGGCTTCAGAGAAAATTAACATCAGGAATGAAAGAGTTAATGTTTATGAAGTGTTTGGCTCTGGGCCTGTACTCGCTGGAGCTTAGAAGAATGAGGGGTCATCTCATTGAAACCTATTGAATATTAAAAGACCTAGATGGAGTGGATATGGAGAGGATATGAAAACTTACTGATTTAATCAACGACATTTTTGAGACTGGAATAATACCAGAAGAGATGAAAAAATCAGTATCTATTACTCTTCCTAAGAAACCTGGAGCAATAGAATGTGAATTACATAGGACCATAAGTTAAATGAGTCATATCACCAAGATACTTCTAAGAATTTTGATGACAAGAGCTAAAAGTAAGATACAAGCTGCAATAGGCAAAGAACAATGTGGTTTTGTGAAAGACAAAGGTACAAGAAACATGATATTGATGTCAAGGATACTATCAGAATGAGCTATTCAAGTGCAAAAAGATTTGTTTGTTTGTTTTGTCGACTACACAAAAGCATTTGATAAAGTGAAGCACAATAAGCTATTTGAAATATTACAGAAAACTCTAGATCTAGATTCGAAAGACTTCCGCCTAATCAGAAATCTGTACTGGGAACAAACTGCCGCTGTAAGAATAGATGGAGAAGTGAGTCAGTTTATGAAAATCAAGAGAGGCGTTAGACAAGGGTGTGTTTTCTCCCCTGATTTATTTAATGTGTACAGTGAAACAATATTACAAAAAATAAGAGACATCTTGGGAATCAAAGTTGGCGGTGAAAACGTCAATAATTTCAGATATGCAGATGACACTGTGTTGATTGCAAGTACGGAGGAAGAACTACAAAATTGTTGAAGAAAGTGCAAAAATGGGTCTATCTATCAATTACAAAAAGACAGATTGTATGGCGATATCCAAAAAGAAGGAGAATCCGATCTGCAGGCTGAGAATAAATGGGGAGGACATAAAACAAGTACAGAACTTTTGCTACTTAGGAAGCTGGGTGACATCAGATGGCAGGTGCGACTTGGACATCAAAAGAAGAATAGGGATGGCAAAAGACACCTTTACGAGAATGAAGAGTATACTGACCAATACTAAACTAGGCATGACAACCCACCTCAGAGTACTGAAATGTTACGTTTATCTAGTTATGTTATATGGCTCAGAATGCTGGACAATATCTAATAACATGAGGAAATGAATTGTAGCAGCAGAGATGTGGTTTTTGAGGAGGATGCAAAGAATATCATGGACAAAACGAATATCTAATGAGAATGTCATGAACAGAGCAAACACAAAAAGAGAAATAATGTATGAGATCATGAAAAGGCAACATAACTTCATTGGACATGTAATTAGGAAAGAGGAGTTAGAATGCATGGTAATTATGGGAAAGATTGAAGGGAAGAAAGCAAGAGGAAGACAAAGACAAATGATGATGGAGACAGCAGCCAGAGAACTGGAAATGAATACCAATGAATTGATCCACTTGACCCGATACAGCAGTGTGTGGGCCATGGCAGTCAAAGCTCAAACTGGGCATGGCACCTGATGATGATGATGATGGAGAGGATGTTTCCTGTAGTGGGAGAGTCTAAGACCAGAGGGCACTGTTGTAATGTGAGCATTATTAAAAGTAAGTTAATACTAATTGGGATAATGGGGGGGTTTTACTTCTGTTCCTTTTTTACTTCCGGTGGGCTTTGTTTATAGAGTTCCTGGCATGCCGTACGGGTTGTGAACGCCTCTGTATATACATAACGGTTTTGATTCGAGATAAAGTTGTTTCTTTGGCATGAAGTTGTTGAGTGTGCCTTTTTCAAAGTAGAAGTTACTACATATTTTTGGCGACGAGGTGAACTGGTTTTGTGAACGTATCGGCACGTTTTTCGAATGGGAGCTTTGTGTTTCAGATGTCTACGTTTGGAACTATCGGGGAATTTCTGGAAGGAAACGAGGACTGGCCGGAGTATGAGGAAAGGTTGGGACACTTTTTCTGTGCTAATGGAATTACTGAAGAGGCTAAGAAGCGCTCTATTCTCCTGAGTGTGTGTGGGGCGAAGACTTACAAGCCAATAAGGAATTTAGCCACACCGCGGAAACCGGTGGGGGGGGGGGAACATTCCATATGACGAACTGGTTAAGCTCGTGGGGAACCACTGCAATCTGAAACCTTCTGTGATAGTCCAACGGTGTAAGTTTCACAGTCATTTCAGGAAGCCAGGTCAGTCTGTGGCCAATTTTGTGGCCGAGCTTCAGCAGCTGTCGGAGCATTGTGATTTCAGAGTGGTGTTGGATGACATGCTCCGTGATCGATTGGTATGCGGCATTAATAATGACGGTATACAACGCCGCCTGTTAGGGGAAACCGCACCGCTGACTTTCAAGAAAGCCTTAGAGATTGCCCAAGGCATGGAGATGGCTGCTGATGATGTCAAGGATATCCAGAAAGGACGTGGGAGGTCGCAGTCGGCGACTGTGCACCAAGTCAGGAGGGAGACTGGTAAACAGGCAAAGCGGGTGGAATGTTTCCGGTGTGGAGGGATGCACTATGCAAATGATTGCAAATTCAAAGACACTGTCTGCTATGCTTGTAGCAAAAAGGGACATTTAGCTAAAAAGTGCAGAAGTTCAAAGGGTAAGATTAAGCCTGGGCAGGGGAAAACTCAACAGGCTCAGGCAGCCACACACCATCTAGAAGAAGCAGATAAAGAGGCAGCGTGTGCCTACAACATGTTTGCAGTGGAAACAGATGAGGAACCACCTGAACCATGTTATGCCACAGTCACTGTCAGGGGAAAGGACATTAAGTTTGAGATTGATTCAGGGGCTACTGCATCGGTCATTAGTGAGGAGACCTACAGGAGGACATGGGGGTCCAACCTACCTCCCATTAAACCGTCAAAAGCTCAAACTTAGGACCTTTATGGGGCAGCACGTACCTCATTTAGGGGTGTTATATGCGGACATTTCAGCTGGGGGTCAGAAGGCTGAAGCCAGGCTTGTGATAGCTAAGGGCAGGGGGCCCAGTCTTTTGTGTTTCAATTGGCTTCGCAAAATCCAGCTAAACTGGCATGAAATTAAGTATGCACACATGACGGAGGACATTCTGCAGCGGTACAGGGACGTTTTCAGGGACGAGCTGGGCACACTGAACGGCGTGACAGTGAAACTCCATATTGACCCTGAGGCTACACCACCTTTTTTAAGCCCAGGTTGGTGCCCTATGCCATGAGAGGCAAAGCCGAGGAGGAGCTGGAATGTTTACAGAGGCTGGGCATTATTGAGCCTGTCCAGTTTTCAAGGTGGACGGCTCCCATTGTTCCAGTTTTAAAGGCAGACAAAACGGTGACTATGTGGGGATTATAAGCTTACGGTGAATCAGGTCTCTAGGCTAGAGGAGTACCCATTGCCACGGGTGGATGACCTGTTTGCGACCCTGTCGGGGGGTAAGCTGTTCACAAAGCTGGACATGAGCCATGCCTACCAACCGCTGCTGCTTGACGAGGATTCAAAGGAGTACGTCACAATTAATACGCACAAGGGATTATTCAAGTACAATCGCCTGGTGTTTGGAGTGGCGTCCAGCCCTGCCATTTTCCAAAGGACAATGGACACTTTGCTGCAGTGGATTCCGCACATAGCAGTGTACCCTGATAGTATTTTGATCACGGGGGCTACGGAGGTAGAGCATCTGGCTAATTTAGAACGGGTGCTGAAGAGGCTCTCAGACACAGGGCTGCAGTTGAAACGTGGAAAATGTGTGTTCCCGGCATCGAGTATGACTTACCTGGGACACAAGATCACAACTGAGGGGCTTTGTCCTGTGGAGGACAAAGTGAGGGCTATTAAGGAGGCCCCAAGCCCTAAGACCGTCACGGAACTCCAATCATTTTTGGGCATGGTGAATTATTATGGCAAGTTTCTTCCTGACAGACTGAATCTCTGACGGGACAATTCTTTTTTTTATTGTTGTTAGACTGAATGTTGAATCTGTCACATTTTCCAGATGTTTTGTGTTGATAAACTGTTGCTGAGATACTAGTATTAAGTTTTCAGGGGAACACAAGTTAATAACACCACTGTTTTTATTTCCTAGTTTTTACATTTGGGGGATGTTGGATTTTAAAGGGGGAGAAGTGTTGTAATGTGAGCATTATTAAAAGTAAGTTAATACTAATTGGGATAAGGGTGGGGGGGAGTTTACTTCCGTTCCATTTTTCACTTCCGGTGGGCTTTGTATATAGTGTACCTGCCATGCCGTACGGGTTGTGAAAGCCTCGTGTATCAATAACGGTTTTGAAGTTCGAGATAAAGTTGGCATGAAGTTGTCGAGTGTGCCTTTTTCAAAGTCGAAGTTACTACAAGCACAACCTCAGAATAGAAGTGTATTCCTTTTGAACGGAGATGAGGAGGAATTTCTTTAGCCAGAGACTGGTGATTCTATGGATTAATTGCTACAGGCTGCTGTGGAAGCCACGTCATTGGATATATTTAAAGCAGGGGTTGATAGATTCTTGATTAGTAAGGGCGTTAATGTTATGGGAAGAAGGCAGGACAGTGCGGTTGAGAGATAATAAATCAGTCATGGTCAAATGGTGGAGCTGATTCAATGGGCCAAATGGCCTAATTCTGCTCCTATGTCTTGTGGTCTTACCTGTTTCCAGTGTACATGAAGCTCTTTGAGAGGGTCTTTTACAAATCTATGTACTGTGTGGAGCAGAGTCTCACATACGAAGATTAAAGGAGCCCACTGGATTACTTGACTATAAAAGGCCTTTGTCCTCTTTGAATAAATACCTGATGTGCTCTTGGAGAAAGTTGACATGTTACGGATAAACATTTTCCTCCTCAATCAATCTCGCGCCATCCGCAAACGCATTTTGCCTGTGTCATGGATGTGGAGTAACAAATTAAGCACTTGGATTTCTGGAAACTTCTGAAGCAGATTTCGCCGGTGTGAGCAATCTTATTTGAAAATTGTGCTACTTTAACAGGACGAATTTCTTTTATTTACAGCAGTGTGAGGAATCATTTGCGTAAAGTGTTTTCTTGGGGAGGTGTCAGGAAAAATGTCCTGTATCTGTACATTGGCAATAATTAAAGATAGAACAGTGTCATGGAGAGGGAGGGAGGAAGAGAGATTGGGAGGGAGAGAGAGGGAGGATGGGAGACTGAGGGAGAAAGAGAGGAAGAGAAGGGGGGCAGGAGAGGGTGCAAAGGAGAGAGAGTGAGGGAGAGAAAGAGGGTGGGGAGAGGGAGAGAGGGGAAAGGAAGGAGTGAGTATGAGGGAGAGAGAGTGGAGGAGGTAGAGGGAGGAAGAGAGAGAGGAAAAAGTGTATCTTGTGAATTGGTATCTTGGTAAGCCCTGATTTCTCCACCCATTTTGATGTGTTGCATTCCCCTGAGCATATACAATATAAAGTTTTTAATTCCTTTTGAAATCTCTGGCATAAAAGTGCTAATGGTAATGATTGCTTATGTGAAACAGATGGCATGAACTTGTGCAAAATGGAAATAGATTTTCCAAATATTTTTGTACAGCATTGAGATTACACTCATAAATCTATGTACATTTTGTATCAAAAGAAAGCTAATGTGTAGGAAATGTTTAGGTGAGGCTATATGTGGCACCATAACTGTGTAGGCTTCATTTTAATTGCTCACAGACCTGGTGAGAAATTGCACTAGGAACCTAGTCTCTAACCTGCCAAGGCAGAGGGAGACATAAGTAATTTAAAAGGCTGAGTTCCAGCCAAAGCTACCCCACCCCAACCCTGTTCCAAGCTGAAAGAGATATAGATTCAGGCTATTTGCGGGTCACTCGCCAGAATCCTCCAGAATCCTGAGAGATCCTTGTATTTTCCCATACAACACACAAATAAGTGACACAAGAGATTCTGGAGACTCTGGAAAATTTGTCCCAAATGTCTACTGTTTATTCTCCTCCACCAATTCTGCTTGAATTGCTGAGTTGCTCCAGCATTTTCTGTATGTTAAAGAAATTTATGGCTGGCTGCCTGTTCTTTCCTTGTATGTCGTTATTTTTGCCTCCTTCTTGGCCTAACCCAGCCGACTTTCTACTGGAATGTTCGTCTGTGCCTTTATCACCTCGAGGCCCAGTGCTGTCCACGTCTTGCAAACAGTGGAAATGTGATCTCATCCAGAACTCAGCTGCCTGTGCCCAAACTTGTATCGGATCCCAATGCCAAGGTGTTTGTTCTCTGACCTGGTTACTAACCAGTCCATTGGATTCCCTGTCCACAAACATACACAAAATGTTTGAGGAACTCAGTAGGCCAGGCAGCATCGATGGAAAAGAATAAACCGTCGACGTTTTGGGCCGAGACCCTTCATTAGAACTGGGGAGAAAAAGATGAGGGGTCAGGGTTAGAAGGTGGGAGGACGGGAGAAAGAAACACAAGGCGACAGGTGAAACCTGGAAAGGGGGGGTGGCAGTGTGAAGTACAGAGCTGGGAAGGTGATTGGTTACAGGGCTGGAGAAAGGTGAATCTGATAGGAGGGGACAGGAGGGGGAAAGGGGGAGGAGCACCAGAGGGAGGTGATGGGCAGGTAAGGAGATAAAGGTGAGAGAGGGAAAAGGGGATGGGAAATGGTGAAAGGGGAGCTGGGGTATGACCGGAAGTTCGAGAAATCAATGATTATGCCATCAGGTTGGAGGCTACCCAGATGGAATACAAGGTCCAGCTCCTGCCTGAGTGTGGCCTCATCACGACAGTAGAGGAGGCCATGGACTGACATGTTGGAATAGGAAGTGGAATTAAAATGAGTGGTCACTGGGAGATCCCACTTTTTCTGGCGGACGGAATGTAGGCACTCATCGAAGGTCTCCCAATCTACATCAGGTCTCACCCATATACAAGAGGCCAGACCAGGAGCACTGGACACAGTAAGTGACCTCAACAAACGCACAGGTGAAGTGCTGTCTCACCTGGAAGGACTGATTGGGGCCCTGAATGGTAGTGAGGGAGAAGGTGTAGGGACAGGTGTAGCACTTGTTCCACTTGCAAGGATAAGTGCCAGGAGGGAGATCAGTGATGAGGAACGAATGGACAAGGAAGTCGTGTGGGGAGTGATCACTGTGAAAAGCAGGAAGTGGTTGAGAGGGAAAGATATGCTTGGTAACGCATACAAAATGCAGGAGGAACTCAGCAGGCCAGGCAGCGTCTATGGAAAGGAGTCCCTCCGAAGGGTCTCAGCTCAAAACGTCGACTGTACTTTTTTCCATAGATGCTGTCTGGCCTGCTGAGTTCCTCCAGCATTTTGTGTGTGTTGCTTGGATTTCCAGCATCTGCAAATTTTCTCTTGTTTAAGATGTGCTTGGTGGTGGGATCCCGTTGGAGATGGTGGAAGTTCTGGAGAATAATGTGCTGGACGTGGAGGCTTGTGGGGTGGGAGGTGAGGACAAAAGGAACTCTACCCCTGATGGGGCAGCAGGAAGATGGGAGTGAGGGCAGATGTGTGAACTGCCCCACTGAACTCATATCTGCACACCTCAGCTCAGTTTTATTCCTGCCTGGTTCATTCCCTTCCTATCTACATCCATGACACTTCACACGCTCTTGATCTTTTCAATGATTTCAAGTTCCCTGGCCCTGAGCATCTTAATTTCACCATGAATATCCAGTCCCTACACACCTCCATCCCCCACCAGGAAGGCTTCAAAGCTCTCAGTTTCTTTCTGGACGCCAGACCTAACCAGTTCCCCTCCACCACCACTCTCCTCCATCTGGCGGAACTTGTCCTCACTCTCAATAATTCCTCCTTTGCTTCCTTCCACTTCCTTGAAACAAAAGGTGTAGCCATGGGTATTCGCATGGGTCCCAGCTATGCCTGCCTGTTTTTTGGCTGCATAGAACAGTCTATGTTCCAAGCCTACACTGGTATCACTCCCCAACTTTTCCTATATTACATTGACAGCTGCCATGGTGCTGCTTCCTGCACCTAAGCAGAGCTCTGTGTGGAGTTAGGTAAGGGAGAAATACAGAGAGATCTAGGAGTACTTGTTCATCAGTCTCTGAAGGTGAATGAGCAAGTGCAGCAGGCAGTGAAGAAGGCTAATGGAATGTTGGCCTTTATTACAAAGGGAATTGAGTACAAGAGCAAGGAAATCCTTTTGCATTTGTACAGCGCCCTGGTGAGACCACACCTGGAGTATTGTGTGCAGTTTTGGTCTCCAGGGTTAAGGAAGGACATCCTGGCTGTGGAGGAGGTGCGGCACAGATTCACTAGGTTAATTCCTGGGATGTCTGGACTGTCTCACGCAGAGAGATTAGAGAGGCTGGGCTTGTACACGCTGGAATTAAGGAGATTGAGGGGGGATCTGATTGAGACATATAAGATTATTAAGGGATTGGACAAGATAGAGGCAGGAAATATGTTCCAGATGCTGGGAGAGTCCAGTATCAGAGGGCATGGTTTAAGAATAAGGGGTAGGTCATTTAGGACAGAATTGAGGAGGAACTTCTCCCAGAGAGTTGTGGGGGTGTGGAACGCGCTGCCTCAGAAGGCAGTGGAGGCCAATTCTCTGGATGCTTTCAAGAAGGAGCTAGATAGGTATCTTATGGGTAGGGGAATCAAGGGTTATGAGGACAAGGCAGGAACCGGGTATTGATAGTAGATGATCAGCCATGATCTCAGAATGGCGGTGCAGGCTCGAAGGGCCGAATGGTCTACTTCTGCACCTATTGCCTATTGTCTATAACCTCATCTACTTTGCCTCCAACTTCCACCCTGCCCTCAATTTTACCTGGTCCATTTTCAACACCTCCCTCCCCTTTCTCAATGTCACTGTCTCTATCTCTGGAGACAGCTTATCTACTGATATCTATTATAAACCAATGGACTCTCACAGCTACCTGGACTACCTCCCACCCTGTTACTTGTAACAGTGCCATCCCCTTCTCTCAATCTCTCTGTCCCCGTGCATCTGCTCTCATGATGAGTCTTTTCATTCCAGAACGAAGGAGATGTCCTCCTTCAATGAAAAGGGCTTCTCTTCCTCCACCATCAACACTACCCTCAACCACATCTCTTCCATTTTGTGCACATCTGCCTCACCACATCCTCACCTACCACCCCACCAGCCCCTATCTGGGCCTTTCGTTAGATAGAGTGGATGTGGAGTGGATGTTTCCTGTAGTGGGGTGCCTAGGGCCCGAGGGCACTAGTTCAGAATCAAGGGACGCCATTTACAACTGAGATGAGGAGGAATTTCTTTAGCTAGAGGGTAGTGAATCTGCGGAATTCATTGCCACAGTAGGCTGAGGAGGCCAAGACATTGAATATATTTAAAGAGAAGGTTGATAGGATCTTGATTAGTAAGGCTGTCAAAGGTTAGTTTTGTTTTTAAATTCTTCTATAGCTTTTCCTATTCTTTCTTTGTAACCTTTCCTAATATATGACCCTTTTAACTTTTCGCATTCCTCTAATTTTAGCATTTGTATCACCCAGAATTTCATCACTCCATTATTGAAAGATTAAAGATTAGCTATATAAATGTCACATGTACTTTGAAGTATCGAAACATACAGTGAAATGCGCCATTTGTATCAACGCCAGTCTGAGGATGTGCTGGGGGCAGCCTGTAAGTGTCACCATGCTTCCAGTGCTAACGCAGCATGACTCACCCTGACCCTTACGTCGTTGAAACGCGGGAGGAAACTGAAGCACCCAGAGAAAACCCACATGGTCACGGGGAAAATGTTCAACAACCTTACAGATAGCAGTGAGAATTGAACCCGGTTCACTGGTGCTGTAAAGCAACACCGTGCCATGTTGGCTGCTGGTATTTCAGACACTTATGGAAATAAATCCCTAACGCTCTCCCATCCTTTCCTCTTTCAAGTTACAACTTACACTCTGTCTCACTGACCAAGCTTTTTGCCATCAATTCAATCACTTTATTTGGTGGTATGGTATCACATATGTTTGCTAACACGTGTGCAAAACCCGTGATGTTTTATGTTGCATTCATTAATATGCAGAGACACTTTCTACAGTAGTTTCAATGGTCCCATTTAATATCAGAGAATGTATACAGAATAGAACCTAAAATTCTTACTCTTCGCAGACATCCACGAAACAGAAAATCCCTAAGAATGGACGATAGAAAAACGTTAGAACTCCAAAGCCCCCTTTCCCCCCTCCCATGCACAGGCAGCATCAACCCCCCCACCTCCCCCTAGCAGAAAGCATCAGCTTCCTCCATCCACCAAGCAAACAATAGCAAAGCCCTCAAGGAGCCCATGATCTGCAGTCCAACAAAAACTACAGTTCATAACCCAGCACTTCAACATCTCACAGCCTGTTTCTCTCTCATTAAAAGGGACAGAGGAGTCACCCTTTCCACAGCGAGAGAGATCAGATCGCTGTTTCAGTGTTAAAATCTGAAGCAATGCTTATTTGGGGAGGGAGGGAGCGAGAGAGGGAGAGAACAGCCCTCTCCCTCGATGTTCCTGTCTTCGCGAAGTTCCAGTCGGGAACACTGGCAAGGAATCGATTCTTCCAGGCTACTCCTGGAGATATTAAACATGCCGGGTTGTTTAGTGAGTTATGGAAGCAGGAAGTCGCTGCTGTTCTGAACGACAGTTTGAGTGCAGCTGTAGATCACAGACAGGACTCCACCAGCCACCTTGAAAAGGAAAAAAGATTCATTAAAGAGAAGAACTTTAGCTGGTTCTCTGATGATTTCGAAGACGTTGCCCTCTAGTGTCATCTTAACTTCTCCCCCTCCAATCAAAGCTGTAGCCATGGACCTTGCATTGGCCCCAGCTACGCTGGTCTTTTTGTTGTCTGTGTGGAACAGTGATTGTTCTGAACCCCCACTCTCCACCCATTTAGAGTTATAGAGTACAACACAGAAACAGATCCTTCGACCCAACTAGTCCATGCCAAGCCATTTAAACCCTACTCCCATCGACCTGCACCCAGACCACAGCCCTCCACATCCCTACCATCCATGTACCTGTCCAAACTTTTTGTAAACGTTGACTTTGACAACTGCTTTGTCGTTGCTTTTTGTTCTTCTGGGTTATTTGTCAATTGTGTCACTTTTGCTAACAAATTTCAACCTGCTTTCAAATTCACCTAGACCAGGGGTTCTCAACCTGGGGAGTACGGACCCCTTGGTTAAGGGTGTTAGTCCATGGCACAAAAAAGGTTGGGGAGCCCTCGACCATTGCTGACACTGCACTTTCCTTGATTTGTCTGCGTCCATTTCAGGAGACTAGATATACACTGAGAACCAACACACACTCATGACTCCAACAGCTACACCTCCTCCCACCCTTTTAACCAGTGTTTTACTTACCCGAGCTGTAACACTGTGCTCTTGTATTCCATGCCTCAGCTAATGAAGGCAAATACCTTCACTGCCTTAGCTGCTTATGCTGCCAGCTTCAGAGATTCTGGAACTTGTTTACCAGGGATAATTCTCCTGCTTTTCTTCAGATAGTTCAACGTGACTTTCACGTGCATCGGGGAAAGCAGATGGGGCATCAGGTTACTGTGCTAATCAATAAACAGCACCCACAAGCATACAGATTAGCTTTATTTGTTAAGTGCAGTGAAATGCATCATTTTGCATCGAGTCAAATCAGCAAGGATTGCAGCGGGCACCCACGAGTGTTGCCAAGCTTTCAGCACCAACACAGGATGCCCACAATTCGCTGACCATAAACCGCACGTCTTTGGAGCGTGTGAGGGAATTGGAGCTCCCGGGGGAAGCCCATGTGGTCATACGGTGAGCGTGCAAGCTCTGTACAGACAGTGGCAGAACCTTACAGCTGAGCACTGTAATCACATTACATAGAAACGTAGAAAACCTACAGCAAAATACAGGCCCTTCAGCCCACAAAGTTGTGCCGAACATGTCCCTATCTTAGAAATTACTAAATGCCCTCTACTTTTCTAAGCTCCATGCACCTATCCAAAAGTCTCTTCAAAGACGCTATTGTATCCACCTCCACCACCGTTGCCAGCAGCCCATTCCACGCACTCACCACTCTCTGAGTAAAAAACTTACCCCTGACTTCCTCTGTACCTACTCCCCAGCAGCTTAAACCTGTATCCTCTTGTGGCAGCCATTTCAGCCCTGGGAAAAAAGCCTCTGACTATCCACACAATCAATGCCTCTCATCATCTTATACACCTCTATCAGGTCACCTCTCATCCTCACAACACGCTGGAGGAACTCAGCAGGTCAGGCAGCATCCGTGGAAACAATAAGTCAACGTTTCAGGCCGGAACCCTTCGTCAGGACTGAAGAGGGAAGGGGCAGAGGCCCTATAAAGAAGGTGGGCGGAGGTGGGAAGGAGAAGGCTGGTAGGTGCCAGGTGAAAAACCAGTAAGAGGAAAAGAGAAAGGAGTGGGGGAGGGGAAGCAGGGAGGTGATAGGCAGGAAAGGTGAGATAGGGGAATAGGAGAAAACACAATGGGTAGTAGAAGGAGGTGGAACCATGAGGGAGGTGATAGGCAGCTAGGGGAGGGGGCAAAGTGAAACTGGGAAGGGGGAAGGGAAGAGGAGGGAATTACCGGAAGTTGGAGGATTCATTGTTCATACCAAGGGGCTGGAGACTACCCAGACAGTATATGGTTTCTTACCTGGCACCTACCAGCCTTCTCCTTCCCATCCTCCCCGCACCTTCTTTATAGGGCCTCTGCCCCTTCCCTCATCAGTCCTGACGAAGGGTTCTGGCCCGAAACGTTGACTGATCATTTCTACGGATGCTGCCCGACCTGCTGAGTTCCTCCAACGTGTTGTGAGTGTTGCTTTGACCCCAGCGTCTGCAGAGTATTTTGTGTTTACCTCTCATCTTCCGTCGCTCCAAGGAGAAAAGGTCGAGTTCACTCAACCTATTCTCATAAGGCATGCTCCCCAATCCAGGCAACATCCTTGTAAATCTCCTCTGCTAACCTCTATACTACCATGCCACCCCATACAGGGTGAGCGTGCAAGCTCTGTACAGACAGCGGCAGAACCTTACAGCTGATCACTGTAATCACATTGCGCTAACCTCTACACTACTGTGCCACCCCGTACAGCAATCCCGAGCACCCGGAGGAAACCCACGGGGTCACAGGGGGAACGTGCAAACTCCTTACTGACAGCGGAGGGATCTTAGAGCTAACTGCCACACTGCCATACCATCCTGTATAGCATTCCTTTCAGTCTTGCAATGAAGTTTCTCTCAGATATTTTCACAGTCAAGTTTTAAAATGGCTCACTGGAAGGAAAAGGAACTGAAAACAAAGGGAAACTAATGGAATCAGTTTTTCTTTTAATCATTCAAAGGTGACTGCAGAATGGATTTCCAAATCATTGTTCAATGTTCAGAAATTAGTGTTTTTAAAACAAATTAGAATTTCTAGGACTGAGAGTAAAGGAGCTCTTTCTAATTTTCCATCCCTTCTGATAGCTGGTTTCCCCTGTTCTCTAAGAGAATTACCACCTTCGAGCTGACAGGAGCCTGAAGAGACACACTCAGCATTTTAGGAACAGCTTTGACCATAAGACATGGGAGTAGAATTAGGCCACTTGGCCCATGGAGTCTGCTCCTCCATTCCACCTTGACTGATCTATTATCCCTCTCAACCCCATTCTCCTGCCTTCTCTTCGTAAACCTTTCAACCCTTGACTAATCAAGAACTTTTCAGCCTCTTCTTTAAATGTACCCAAATGACTTGGCTTCCACAGCCATCTGTAGCAATGAATTCCACAGATTCACCACCCTCTGGCTAAAAAAAATTCCTCCCCATCTCAGTTCTAAAAGGACGTCCTTCTACTCTGAGCCTGCGCCCTCTGGTCCTAGTGCCCCCCACTATAAGAGACATCTTCTCCATAACCACTCTTTTCTTTTCTTTTTAAATCTTTTTATTAATTTTCAAAATTATAAGCAAAATAACAATGTTGATACAAAGAGATTGGAATAATCTTATTATTAATAAACAGATACAAAAAAGATTTCAAATAACACGGATATAATAGACTTCCAAACTTATGATGTAATTAATCATAAAGAAAAAAATGTACAAAGAAACCCCCCCCCCCCCAAAAGAGGGAAAAAAAGAAGTAAATACTAAACCCAAAAAAAGCCAATGGAACAAAACAGGGCTAGACCAATATTTTAAATCGAACACGTCAGTAATGTCGTCAACTCCACTCCTCTATTCATATATTTTAAGTTAATAAGAAGGATTCAGAAAGGTCAAATTACATCATATGAAAATGTTGAATAAATGGTTTCCAAATCTCTTCAAATTTAACCGAAGGATCAAAAAATATCACTTCTAATTTTTTCTAAATTTGAACATAATATAGTTTGGGAAAACCACTGGAATGTAGTAGGAGGATTGGTTTCCTTCCAGTTCAATAAAATAGATCTTCTGGCCATTAAAGTAACAAATGCAATAATCCGACAGGCTGAAGAAGTCAAAGATCTATGTTCTACCATTGGCAATCCAAAAATTGCCGTTATAGGATGGGGTTGTAAATCAAGACATAGAACTGTTGAGATAATATCAAAAATATCTTTCCAGTATTTTTCCAAGAGAGGACAGGACCAAAATATATGAGTTAAAGAAGCCACCTCAGAGTGACGTAACCACTCTATCTAGGCCAGGCTTTCTGAACTTTGTTATGCCATGGATCCCTACGATTAACCAAAGGGTCCATGGACCTCAGGTTGGGAATCCCTGACCTGGGCCTTTCAGTATTTGATACTGAACCCTCCCCCTCCCCCACCATTCTTCTAAACCCCACTTTCTCCCCCCCACCATCAGATTTCTGAATGGTGTTTGAACACTACTTCACTTTTTGCTCTTTTTTTACTGTCACTTATGGTCATTTCTTATGTCTTGCACTGTAACTGCCACAAAGCAACAAATTCACAACACAGTGTGTCAATGCGAAAATAAGGTGCAAGACCTTGAGGTAGATAATGAGTCAAGAGTTTATGTTCTCCCATGTCCCTAGCAGTCTTTCTCTGGCATCTATCCCACATCTCTCCCATGACACTCCACCCTCGCCATTACTCATGTCCTTTGCTCCTGCAAGATTAACAAACTTACTCGCCGCTCTATGTTGTGCAAAAGGCTTAGTTAGTCTAGCTACATATATTTTATGTGTCTAAGACTTCTGTGCTGTACATATATTCCAGCTGTGGCCTAACCAGTGTTTTAAGTAGTTGCATTGTAACTCTGTGCTTGTATATTCTGTGCCTCAGCTAGCATCTTCTATCAAGTCTCCTCTCATCCTCCTTTACTCCAAAGAGGAAAGCCCCGGCTTGCTCAGCCTTTTCCCGTAAGACATGTAAGCCTGTAAACATTGTAATTGTTTCTGCCTCTGCCAGTCCCTCTGGCAATTTGTCCCATTTTGGGATGATTGGTCAGGGCATGAAGTGATACGGGGAGAAGGCAGGAGACTGGAACTGAGAGGGAAATGGCTCAGCCATGATGAAATGGTGGAGCAGACCTGATGGGCCAAATGGCCTAATTCTGATCTTATATCTTACGATCTTATAACCATCATCTTTTGTGTGAAGAAAATTGCACTTCAGGTCCCTTTTAAATTTCCTCCCTCACAGCTTTAACCTATTCCTTTTAGTTTTGGTCTGCTCTGCCCCAGGAAAACACTGTATCTACCCTATCTATGCACATCATAATTTTATAAACCACCATACGATCACTTTGAAGGCCCTGTGTTCCAGTGAGAATAAATTCAGTCCATCTACCACCAACACCTCGCTGCTGGTAAAAAAGGCACAACAAAGACTCTTCTTCCTCAGAAGCTGAAACAGGCCAAACTTCCACAGAAACTGTTGCTGAACTTCCACAGAAGCGCAATTGAAACCATCCTGACCTACAGCGCCACCGTGTGGTATGCCAGCTGCACTGCCGCTGGGCAACAAGACCTGCATCGCGAATTGTCAGGATGGAGCTCCCAGGACTGGACGCCATCTATTCCAGCAGACTCAGGAGGAAAGCAATCAGCATAACCAGAGACACCACACACCCCGGCCACTCCCTGTTTGACCCGCTGCCGTCCAGCAAAAGGTTCAGGACACTAAAAGCCAGAAAAAATAGACTGAGGAACAGCTTCTATCCCAGAGCTGTGGCCTCCATCACATCACTCCCACAGAACAATGAATGAAACTGTGAGCACACACATGCACACACAAGGACTCAAATACTTGCACTAATGGCACTTTGTGCATTACTGTGATATTCTGGTGCTGCTGAAACTTATTTTCTGCTACTTATCTATTTAATACTGTTTTTCTATTACTGTCTTGTTTTTATCTACCACTTTATTTAATTGCCTGAGAGGAAGCCAAACAGAGTTTCATTGTACCTATGTATAATGACAATTCAATTCAATTCTAATCCCTCCTTATGAATCCAGTGCTCCATTCCAGGCAATCTCCTATGCAAGATCACAGGAGGCTACAGAGGATTATCAACTCCAATATGATCACTAGCTCTCCCACCATCGCGGACATCTTCAAAAGGCAGTGCCTCAAGAAGGTGGCATCCATTATAAAGGACCTTCATCGTCCAGGACATGCCCTCTGTTTATTTCTGCTGTTGTGGTGACCCACTTTCTAGCACACATGAATCGGCTCACGAAACAGCGCGCGCAGACAGAGGGGCCGGCCCCAAAAAGGGCGCCAGGCCATCTTCACCAGCAGGGGGAAAATCCCGCGCGCGGAAAGGGTCTGGGAATATGCATTCCCCACAGCAGTCCCGCCCCAGGGAGGGCAGGAACGGGGAGGCTTTAAAGCAGGCCGCGAAGTTTGAATAAACCTCTTTCATCGCAACTCTAACTCACCGACTCCGTGTGGTTATTCTAGCGCTGTGTGTAGCATACCACTACATTTGGTGACCCCGACAGCCCAAACGATATTTGGGCCAGAGATGATCGACACCGCATCTGTTCACGCAGTTTCGTTACAGCTGCCAAGCTTTTGGCCGCTGAGACCCCATCTGTGGTTGGAACAGGCAGAAGCACAATTCCACATTCGGCAGATAACCTCGGAGTCCACTCGTTACTACTACGTGCTGAGCTCTCTCGACCAAGAGACTGCTGCACAAGTTGAGGAGTTTATACAGTCGCCCCCGGAGGATGGCAAATACACAGCATTCAAAGCCCTGCTCATAAGGACTTTCGGACTCTCACGGCGTGAACGAGCACGCCGCTTAATGCACCTGGATGGTTTGGGAGACAGGCCGCCATCGGCATTAATGAACGAGATGCTGGCCCTGGCTGAAGGACACAAACCCTGCCTCATGTTTGAACAGGCGTTCCTAGAGCAACTGCCCGAGGACATACGCCTGCTGCTGTCCGACACAGATTTCAGCGACCCCCGGGAGGTGGCGGCCCAAGCAGATGTGTTGTGGAATGCCAAGAAGGAGAGAGGGGCATCCGTCGCACAGATCACCAAGCCGCGTGCCCAATGGCAGACCAGACCAGGCCCGGCAGCAGAGCCCAACGAACAATGGTGCTTCTACCACCAGTGGTGGGGCACAGAGGCCCGCCGCTGTAGACCACCCTGCAAATCCCTGGGAAACGCCAAGGCCCAGCCGCCGCCGATTGCTACGGCGGCTGGCCATCAGGACAGTCTCCTGTACGTCTGGGACAAGCAGTCGGGACGCCGATTTTTGGTCGACACCAGAGCGGAGATCAGCGTTTTACCTCCAACGAGTTACGACACCCGCAACAGAGAACCTGGACCCACCCTGAGGGCCGCAAATGGCAGCACAATACGAACCTACGGCACCCGCACGGTGCGGCTACAGTTCAGCTCCAGCCGGTTCACGTGGGACTTCACACTGGCCGCCGTGGCCCAACCACTCCTGGGGGCGGATTTTCTGGGAGTCCACAGCCTGCTGGTCGACCTGCAAGGGAAGCGATTAGTCCACGCCAAGACTTTTCAAACGTTCTCTCTGGGCGAAGCAAAGTTGCCAGCCCCACACCTGGACTCCATCACGCTGTCCAACGATGAATTCACCAGGGTCCTGGCGGATTTCCCATCAGTACTGACACCGCAGTTCACGGCAGCCATGCCCAGACACAGAGTACAGCACCAGATCCCGACCCAGGGGCCACCCTTCCACGCCCGTGCTCGAAGGCTTCCCCCGGACAAGCTCCGACGGGCGAAGGAGGAGTTCAAGAAGATGGAGGAATTGGGGATCATGCGACAGTCCGACAGCCCATGGGCCTCCCCTGTGCACATGGTGCCCAAGGCAACGGGGGGCTAGAGACCATGCGGTGACTACCGCAGACTGAACGAGGCTACAACGCCAGACCGCTACCCTGTGCCGCACATTCAAGACTTCGCAGCAAACCTACACGGCACAAGGATCTTTTCCAAGGTAGACCTTATCCGGGGATACCATCAAATCCCGGTACATCCGGACAACATCCCCAAAACAGCACTCATCACCCCGTTCGGACTTTTCGAATTCCTCCGAATGCCATTTGGTCTAAAGAATGCCGCACAGACTTTCCAGCGGCTAATGGACGCGGTGGGACGCGACCTGGACTTTGCATTCACCTATTTGGACAACATTCTCATAGCCAGCAGTAGTCGTCAGGAGCATCTGTCCCACCTCCGCCAGCTCTACTCCCGCCTGAGCGAATTCGGCCTTACAATCAATCCAGCCAAATGCCAATTCGGTCTCGACACCATCGACTTCCTGGGCCACAGGATTACTAAAGACGGGGCAACCCCGCTGCCTGCCAAGGTAGACGCGGTCCGCAACTTCCCCTGACCCAACACAATCAAAGGCTTGCAGGAATTCGTGGGTATGGTGAATTTCTACCACCGTTTCCTCCCCTCAGCAGCCCGAACCACGCACCCCCTGTTCACTCTAATGTCGGGTAAGGGCAAGGACTTTACCTGGAACGAAGAGGCCGCAACCGCTTTCGTTAAAACCAAAGAAGCCTTGGCAAACGCCGCAATGCTAGTGCACCCCAGAACGGATGTTCCTACTGCCCTCACAGTGGACGCATCCAACACAGCGGTCGGTGGAGTGCTGGAACAACTCATCGAGGGTCGCTGGCAACCCCTGGCATTCTTCAGCAAACACATACGACCACCTGAACTCAGATACAGTGCTTTCGACCGGGAGCTATTGGCACTATACCTGGCAATCTGGCATTTCAGGTACTTCTTAGAAGGTAGGCCCTTCACCGCGTTCACAGACCACAAACCGCTTACCTTTGCGTTCATGAAGGTGTCCGACCCCTGGTCGTCCCACCAGCAGCGACATCTGTCCTACATCTCCGAGCACACGACGGACATCCGGCATGTCTCTGGAAAGGACAACGTCGTGGCGGACGCACTTTCCAGACCTACCATACAGGCCCTGTCCCAGGGGGTGGACTATGCAGCGCTGGCAGAGGCACAGCAGACAGACGCTGAGATCCCCAGTTACAGGACTGCAGTCTCCGGTTTACAGCTTCAAGACCTCCCCGTAGGCCCAGGTGAGAGAACCCTACTAAGTGACGTCGCTACCGGCCAACCCCGCCCCGTCGTCCCAGCAGCCTGGCGCCGGCGGGTTTTCGAGTCCATTCACAACTTAGCGCACCCCTCCATCAGAACAATCGTCCAGCTGGTCGCCAACAGGTTCGTGTGGCATGGGCTGCGTAAACAGGTCAGTGAATGGGCCAAAACGTGCATGCAGTGCCAAACGGCCAAGGTGCAGCGGCACACCAAGGCTCCGCCGCAGCAGTTCAAACCCATCCGCCGGAGGTTCGACCACATCCATGTGGATATCGTGGAGCCCCTGCAAGTGTCGCGAGGAGCGCGGTACCTCCTAACTATGGTAGACCGCTTCACCAGATGGCCAGAGGCAGTCCCGCTCACAGACACCACCTCCAAATCCTGTGCCCGAGCACTGATCGCAACCTGGGTAGCACGCTTCGGGGTACGGGCCCACATTACCTCCAACAGGGGCGCCCAGTTCACCTCCAGCCTGTGGTCAGCTATGGCCAACCTTTTAGGAACTCAGCTACACCACACAACTGCCTACCACCCACAGTCGAACGGACTAGTGGAGTGCTTCCACCGTCACCTGAAATCGGCTCTCATGGCCCGCCTGGAGGGGCCTAACTGGGTGGACGAGCTTCCCTGGGTCCTGCTCGGAATCCGCACGGCACCCAAAGAGGATCTGCTCACCTCGTCGGCCGAGTTGGTGTACGGCGCACCCCTGGTCGTCCCAGGAGAATTCATACCAGCCCCAAGGGGGCAAGAGGAAGAACCCACAGCAGTCCTAGACAGACTACGGGAGAGGCTCGGTAACCTGGCCCCCATCCCCACTTCACAGCACGGACAGAGCCCGACCTGCGTACCCAAAGACCTGCAGAACTGTAAGTTTCTTTTTGTACGACGGGGCGGACACTGGGCACCGCTACAGCGGCCCTACAAGGGGCCGTTTAAGTTGATCAGGAACAACGGGTCCACGTTCGTGCTGGACATTGGGGGGAGAGAGGAGGTATTCACGGTGGACCGACTCAAACCGGCCCATGTGGACTTGGCACAGCCGGTCCAGGCTCAGGCACCGCGGCGCAGGGGCAGACCTCCCAAACAGAGGCCGATCCAGACTGTGGACATTGGGGGAGGTATCGCCGGTTCTGGGGGGGGGGGGTTATGTGGCGACCCACTTTCTAGCGCACACGAACCGGCTCACGAAATAGCGCGTGCAGGCAGAGGGCCGGCCCCAAAAAGGGCGCCAGGCCATTTTCACCAGCAGGAGGAAAATCCCGCGCGCGGAAAGGGTCTGGGAATATGCATTCCCTACAGTAGTCCGGCCCAGGGAGGACGGGAACGGGAAGGCTTTAAAGCAGCCTGCGAAGTTTGAATAAATCTTTTTCATCGCAACTCTAACTCATCGACTCTGTGTGGTTATTTTAGCGCTGTGTGTAGCACACCGCTACACTATCATGGAGCAGGTACAGGAGATGGAAGACCAACACTCAAAAGTTTAGGAACAATTTCTTCTCCTCTGCTATCCGCTTTCTGAATGGTCCATGAACCCATGAACTCTACCTCATCATTTTGCTTTCCTTTTGCACTACTTAATTATTTTTTATATTTCTTATTCTAAATTTTTTTTAGATTATGAAGACACGCAGTCCTCCTTTATTGTCACTTAGTAATGCATGCATTAAGAAATGATACAATATTTCCTCCGGTGTGATATCACAAAACACAAGACGGACCAAGGCTGAAAAAACTAACAAAACCACATAATTATAACACATAGTTACAACAGTGCAACAATACCATAACTTGATGAAGAAGTCCATGAGCACAGTAAAAAGTTCAAAGTCTCTCAAGTGTCCCACATCTCACGCAGACGGGGGAAGGAAGAAAAACTCTCCCTGCCATACCCTCCTATGGTTTTCGTATGTACTGCATAAAAGGAAAAACTTTTTCACCCAGAGAGTCGAGAACCAGAGGCCACAGTTTAAGAATAAGGGGTAGGCCATTTAGAACGGAGTTGAGGAAAAACTTTTTACCCAGAGAGTGGTGGATATATAGAATGCTCTGCCCCAGAAGGCTGTGGAGGCCAAGTCTCTGGATGCTTTTAAGAAAGAGATGGATAGAGCTCTTAAAGATAGCGGAATCAAAGGTTATGGGGATAAGGCAGGATCTGGATACTGATTGTGGATGATCAGCCATGATCACAGTGAATGGCGGTGCTGGCTCGAAGGGTCGAATGGCCTACTCCTGCACCTATTGTCTATTGTCTATTGTCTACTTGTTGCCACAAAATAACAGAGTACATAACATATGCTAGTGATAGAAACATAGAAACATAGAAAATAGGTGCAGGAGTAGGCCATTCGGCCCTTTGAGCCTGCACCGCCATTTATTATGATCATGGCTGATCATCCAACTCAGAACCCTGCACCAGCCTTCCCTCCATACCCCCTGATCCCCGTAGCCACAAGGGCCATATCTAACTCCCTCTTAAATATAGCCAATGAACTGGCCTCAACTGTTTCCTGTGGCAGAGAATTCCACAGATTCACCACTCTCTGTGTGAAGAAGTTTTTCCTCATCTCAGTCCTAAAAGGCTTCCCCCTTATCCTCAAACTGTGACCCCTCGTTCTGGACTTCCCCAACATCGGGAACAATCTTCCTGCATCTAGCCTGTCCAATCCCTTTAGGATTTTATACGTTTCAATAAGATCCCCCCTCAATCTTCTAAATTCCAACGAGTATACGCCTAGTCGATCCAGTCTTTCTTCATATGAAAGTCCTGCCATCCCAGGAATCAATCTGGTGAACCTTCTTTGTACTCCCTGTATGGCAAGGATGTCTTTCCTCAGATTAGGGGACCAAAACCTTTATTAAACCTTATTTTGATTTTGATTCTGGCTCATGAAGCCATGCATTTTGCACCATTAAATTATTTTGTGTAACTTATAGTTATTTTTGTATGTAATGCACTGTACTGCTGCCACGAAACGTTTCTCCGCGGGAAGCAATCAGTGTGAGAGGTGGTTCGCTGGTGACACAGAATGAGGTTTAAAAAGAGCTCGGGTGCTTTTTGGCTTCTTTCTTGATGGGCTGAAGTCAGCGTGAGGCCCAATAATAGGGAATGTGTAAGTGGAGCAGCCATTGTGTGAGTGGGCCATTGTTAGAGTGGTCCGGCTTTGGCTCCAAAGCCTTAGGCAAGAACAGGCAGAGGTCGTAAGTAAGTAAGAAAGTTTCTAGTAAGTTTTTTTTTCTGTTAGTGCATAGCTGGTGTGCTGAGAATAGATCTGGAGGTGGTGGTATGTTCATTGCATGAGATGTGGGAGATCTGGGAGACCTCCGGTCTCCCTGATAACTACATCTGCACAAAGTGCACCGAGCTGCAGCTTCTCAGAGACTGTGTTAAGGAACTGGAGCTGCAGCTCAATAACCTTCGGCTCACAGGGAGATTGAGGAGGAGATGGATAGGAGCTACAGGGAGATAGTCACCCCTAAATTGCAGGAGGCAGGTCACAGGGTGACTGTCATGAGAGGGAAAGGGAATAGGCAGCCAGTGCAGAGTACCCCTGTGGCTGTTCCCCTCATACCACTTTGGGTACTGTTGGGGAGGGCAATGACCTACCAGGGGGAGCCTCCACAATTAGGCCTCTGGCATATGCCATTTACATACTTCTACATATAACCCACAATGTATTATGTAAACAATGAAGAATGCTTAACTAAACAATATATTTACAATATTACTACATTAACGGAGACATAGTGGAGTGAGTGTCCAGTTTCAGGTTTCTGGGAATACACATCTCAGAAGATCTTACATGGTCCACTAACACCACAACAATAGTTAAGAAAGCACAGCAACGCTTGCTTTTCCTCAGGACGCTGAAGAAAGCTGGTCTACCTGAACAGGTGCTTCTACCTGAACCTTTTACCGCTGCACCATAGAGAGCATCTTAACATACTGCATCTCTGTGTGGTATCTCAGTTGTACAGCAGCTGATAGGGAAAGCACTTCAGCGGGTCGTCCCTAGCACACAGAAGATCATCCGGACACAGCTCCCAGCCCTGGAGGACACCTACAGCTCTCGCTGCCTAAGGAAAGCTACAAGCATCTGTAAGGACAATACACACCCATGCAATCATCTGTTTGAACTTCTTCCATCTGGCAGATGTTATAAGATTTTCTATGTCCTCACTTCCAGACTGAAAAATAGCTTTTTCCCCAGAGCTATAATTGATCTGAACCAATCGATCAAGCATCATCCATAAGTTTGTTATACTGCTACTTTAATACTGGTTTTATGGCTGTCATGTATCTGAGTTGTGCTTTTGTACTGCTGGACATGGCTTGTACTGGCTGGTTACTTGATTTTATTTATTGTTTATTTATTTTATTTGTTGTTTTTTAGCATTGAGTATGAGAGTTGCAAACTCATTTTCGCTGTATTGGTGCATGACAAATTGTACTATGCAGTGACAGTAAAGATATTCCATTCATTCATTCTAAAATATTAAATACACAGCAGATGGAAACTGGAGTGATAGGGCTGAGGATGGTGCAGTTGGTATACAACTAGAAACGTTTGTAGATGCAGTGTACAGTGAGACTGTGAGGAAGGACAGGCAGATTTTAGGGAAGATGCAGTCAGTGGAATGAGCTGCAGTGTCATGGGTACAAAATTGTCAATGATGACAGATATAGGACTGAAGGTGTTACAATATATTTGAATGTACATAGTATAAGGAATATGATAGATGATATTGTAGTTCAGTTGGAGTTTGCCAGGAATCTCCGAGCGGTGGCTGAAAGAAGATTAGGTTAGGAGTTTAACATCCAAGTATGCACGTTGTATCAAAAGGACAAGGAGGTAGCCAGAGGGAGTGGGTGCCTCTATTGGTAAAAAATGAAATCACATCCTTACAAAGAGGTGACATAGGATCATAAGATATTGAATCCTTGAGTTGAGGAACAGCAAGGGTAAAAAGACCCTGATGGGAGCCATGTACAGGCCTCCAAACTGTAGCCAGGATGTGGGCTACAAATTACAATGGGAGATAGAAAATGTATGTCAAAAAGGCAATGTTATAGTCATGGGGAATTTCAATTTGCAGGAGGATTGGGAAAATCCGGTTGGTGCTGGATCCCAAGAGAGAGAATTTGTAGAATGCTTACAAGATGGTTTTTTAGAGCAACTTGTGGTTGAGGCCGCTTGGAGAGCGACAGTACTGGATTGGGCATTATCTCACTCTTCATCAGGAGAGGGCATATAATACAGCAAAGGAAATTAGAGGATTGGGAAGCTTTCAAAAGCATCAGAAGGCAACTAAAAAAAAGCTATAAAGAGAGAAATGATGAACTGTGAAGGTATGCTAACTAATAATATAAAAGAAGATACAAAAAGTTATTTTGGATATACAAGGAGCGAAAGAGATATGAGAGTGGATATAAGACAATTGGAAAATGAGGCCAGAGAGGTAGTGATGGGGGAAAAAGATGTGGCCAAGGAACTTAATAAGTATATTTTGCATCAGTCTTCGCCGTGGATACCAGAATGCCAGAAGTGCAAGATTTTCGGGGGCAGAAGTGAATGCTGTTGCTATTACTAAGGAGAAGGTGTTTGAGAAACTGAGAAGTCTAAAGATGGATAAGTCATCGTCATGCAAGATACCCAAAAGATTAACTTGCAGGTTGAGTCAGTGGTAAGGAAGGCAAATGCAATGTTAGCATTTATTTTGAGAGGACTAGAATACAAAAGCAAGGATGTAATGCTGAAGCTGTGGACAGACTGAACTTGGAGTATTGTGAGCAGTTTTGGTCCCCTTATCTAAGAAATGGTGCACTGGCATTGGAGAGGGTCTAGAGGAGATTCACCAGAATGACGCCAGGCATGAAAAAGTTAACATCTGAGGACCATTTAGCACTGGGCCTGTACTTGCTGGAGTTTAGAAGAAAGTGAGGGATCTCATTAAAACGTATCAAATATTGAATGGTCTGGATAGATTGGATGTGAAGTACCTGTTTCCTATAGTGGGGGAAGTCTAAGACCAGAGGGCACAGCCTCAGAATAGAGGAACGTCCATTTAAAACAGAAATGAGGACAATTTTCTTCAGCCAGAGGGTGGTGAATTTGTTGAATTCTTTACCATAGATGGCTGTGGAGGCCAAGTGATTGGGTATATTTAAGGTGGGGGTTGATAGTTTCTTGATTAATCAAGGGGTCAAAGGTTATGGAGAGAAGGCAGGGGATTGGGGTGAGGGATCATAAATCAGCCATGATGGAATGGCTGAGCAGATTGAATGGACCGAATGGCCTTATTCTGCTCCTGTGTGTTCTGATCTAAAACAGCTAATTTTGTAACATATTTCAACGAGACCAGACTCTGATTCCGAGTTAAGAGGGTTAGAGGTGGAAGAATTAGGAATAAGCACAATCGTAGGAAAGGCGTGGATGAAGTCACGGGTTGTTGGGGATTGAAGTCATGCCCCAGGTCTCTGGGAGCTCAGGGCAAGCTTTAATCGTCAACAAATGGCTCTCTTCTGGTTTCCTGTGGAGTAACTGTTACAACAGCTTATGCCTGTGGTCATCCCTGACATGTGAGGAATCAACAAAGCTCCCACATGCACTGCTGTGGCTGCTCTGCGCATTCTGCTCCATCCCCCGGTTTAGTTCTGGCAACTGACCAACAGAAAGACTGATGGGGAGCATTTGTTGAAGTGCTGGATGTGTAATTAATTCCTAAGAACCTTATTATCTCTCTTAGCCTCTGCCAGTTATGCTTCAAACGGAAATACCATGTAAAACACTTTACTAAAGTTCCAAAATCTTCGCCAAAATAAATGCAAGAGTCTGCCATCTAATGTCGGTTTATTGTAAACTAAACCAAGAACTTTAACCGCCTCTCTATAACTTTTTTACTGCACCCACTTGATTATATTTTATTTACTTAGAGATAAAAACAGAACAGTTACAATCCCTTTCACCCAATGAGCCTGTTCTGGCTCATATATATACACATATATGATCAATTGACCTACTAACCTGTATACACAAGGAATTCTGCAGATGCTGGAAATTCAAGCAACACACATCAAATTTGCTGGTGAACACAGCAGGCCAGGCAGCATCTCTAGGAAGAGGTACAGTCGACGTTTCAGGCCGAGACCCTTCGTCAGGACTAACTGAAGGAAGAGCTAGTAAGGGATTTGGAAGTGGGAGGGGGAGGGGGAGATCCAAAATGATAGGAGAAGACAGGAGGGGAAGGGATGGAGCCAAGAGCTGGACAGGTGATTGGCAAAAGGGATATGAGAGGATCATGGGACAGAAGGGGAGGGGAGGAAACCCGGAGGATGGGCATGGGGTATAGTCAGAGGGACAGAGGGAAAAAAAGGAGAGAGAGAGAAAGAATGTGTGTATATAAATAAATAATGGATGTGGTACGAGGGGGAGGTGGGGCATTAGCGGAAGTTAGAGAAGTCAATGTTCATGCCATCAGGTTGGAGGCTACCCAGACGGAATATAAGGTGTTGTTCCTCCAACCTGAGTGTGGCTTCATCTTTACAGTAGAGGAGGCCGTGGATAGACATGTCAGAATGGGAATGGGATGTGGAATTAAAATGTGTGGCCACTGGGAGATCCTGGAATTAAAATGTGTGGCCACTGGGTGATCCGTCTTTAGAATATGTGAAGAAACCAGAGCACCTGGAGGAAGCCTATGTGGTCCTGGGGAGAACGTACAAACTTATTACAGAGGGTCCAGAGGAAATGTTCATGAGAGTGATCCAGGGAGTGAAAGTATTAATGTACAAGAAGTGTTTGATGCCTCTGGCCCTGTACTCATTGGAGTTTAGAAGAATGAGAGGGAATGTCATTAAAAGCTACCAAATATTGAAAGGCCTGGATACAGTAGACATGGAGGGAATGCTTCCAATAGTGGGAGAGTGTAGAACCAGATACAACGTCCTCAGAATAGAAGGGATTCCCTTTGGAACTGAAGTGAGGAGGAATTTCTTTTGCCAGAGGGTGGTGAATCTGTGGAATCCATTGGCACAGGCAGCTGTTGGGGTAAGTCACTGGAGATATTTAAAGTGGAGCTTGATTGCTCCTCAATCAGCAACAGTGTCAAGGGCTTTGGGGAGAAGGCTGGAGAGCAGGGGTGAGAGGGAAAATAAATCGGCCATGATTAAATGGCGGAGCAGACTCGATGGGCCGAATGCCTTATGGTCTTCTGGCTTTGTGGATCCCAGGTTGGGAACTCCTGGTCTAAAAGGAATACTCACTTGTAGATTTTGGCAGGAAATAGTTGACTGTGGCAGATTCTGACAATTCAAACGGTAGTAAATAATGTAAGATAGAAATTGCTGGATGGACTGGGTGGTACAGTTGGCGGAGCCAGCACCTCACAGTGCCAGAGAACAGCATTCAATCCTGACGCTGGTTGAGTCAGTATGGAGTCTGCACATTCTCTCTATGACCTATGGATTTCCTCCAGGTTCTCCCGTTCCTTCCCACATTCCAAAGAAATGCTGGTTGGTGGGCCATCACAAATTATCCCTCGTGTGTAAGTGAGTGTAAAACCTTCGGTGAGTTGATTTGGAAATGGGGAGAATAAAAGAAAATGGGATTATCATAAGATTCTTAAATGAGTACTTAGAGCTGCTGGATTTTAGGATTGAAAATTCTAGTTACCCTTGAAATGAAAATATTTTTGCTGATTGAATTACTTCACTTTGCATAGTTTTCTGAAACATAGTCTGCAAATGTGTTGTTATTGTGCAGTGTCCAAAAGCTCATTTAGAAAACCGGTGAGAATATTGGAATAGGTGGAATTTAATAAACCTCTTAACCAAGTGTTTCTAATGATAGGGGAGTTAACACAAAGCACAATGAGACAAAAAAACTATTGATAATTTAAGGAGCCAGATTATGCTAAACCTATCCTGTTGCCCTGATTCCTCACCTGTTATAGGCAAAGAAAAATCTGGGAACTACAGACTGTAACATCTGTGGTAGGGAAGTTATTGGAGAGGATTCTGAGGGATAGATCTGTAAAGACCGTTGTTGATTAGATGTAGAGTGCCTTTATGTATATAAGATCATGTCTTCCAAACTTGACTGAGTTTCTTGTTGACTGACTTACTGCCTGTTACACTGCTGGCAGTTGGGGCAGCAATGAAGGTCCTCCATCGCTGTCTGTATAGAAGGATTCTTCATTGCTGTTTCCGTAGCAATTGTTTTTTGACCAGTCAGGGTTGTTAGCCCTGAGATGAACCCCTGAACCTGAGGACTGGTGGACCACTGTTAAGCTGGCCTCTATCCTTTGACCTGTTTGGTATGGGTGACCCCACAAACAGTCAAAGCACAAGGCGCTGACCCCGGCCGAAATAGCTCTCCAGGTCATTGAGGCACGCAAGCCTCCAAACACTGCGACAAGGTGGTGGTCCTCTTGGAGCTTTCTTGAGGTGACCAAGAAAGCTGATGAGGGTGGGTCGGTAGACATGGTTGATATGAACTTCAGTAAGGTTTTTGATAAGATTCCATGTGGTAGGCTGCTCTGGAAGGTTACATCGCCCATGGAGACTGAGCTAAATGGGTACAGAATTAGCTCAGTGGTAGAGGGGAGAGGGGGTGATGGTGGAAGGTTGTTTCTCATAGCGGAGGCCAGTCGGTAGTGGTGTGCCTCAGGGATCAGTGCTGGACCCATTGTTGTTTGTCAATGATTTGGATAGGAAGGTAAGTTTGGTTAGTACATTTGAAGACAACATTAGAATAGTTGGTATAGTAGAGAATGAAGGTTATAAAAATTACAGGAGAATTTTGATCAGCTGAATAAGTGGGCCAAGGAATGGCAAATAAAGTTTAATTTGGTTAAGTGAGATGTATTTCATTTTGGAAAGTCAGATCTAGGTAGGACTTTCACAGTGAACATCATGGCCCTGCAGAATGTTGTAGGCCTGAGGACCTTGGAGTACAAGGTTGCTAGGAAGTGATGTCACAGGTGGACAATATGGTGAAGAAGGCCTTGCCTTGTGAATAGAAGATCATGATGTGGATGTACAGAACACTGGTGAGGCTGCGCTTGAAATATTGTGTTCAGTTTTGGTTGCCTGCTGTAGGAAAGATGTTTCTAAACTGGAAAGAGTGCAGAAAAAAATTCCAAGGATTATTCCAGGATTTGAGGGATTGAGTTATAGGAAGAGTTTGGGCATGCAAGGCATTAGAATGTAGGAATCAGGGGAGATATTCTTGAAGTGTATAAATTCACGAGGGGCCCAGACAGGGTGAATGCACTCTAGTTCTTCATTCCCCAAACCTGGGGAAAAAAGCTGAGGGCATTGGTTTAACACAAAATTGAGTGCTAACTTTTATTTTAACACAAAGAGTGACATCTATGTGGAACGAGGTACCAGAGGAAGTGATTGCGGGATGTAGATTAACAACTTTTAAAAGACAGGTTGGACAGGTACATGGTTGAAATAGCTAAGAAGTTCATGGTCCAAGTGCTGGCAAACGTGACTGCCCTGGATGGACACCTTGGTTGGCTTGGACCATTGGACCAAAGGGCCTGTTTCTGTGCTGCATAAGTTGATGACCTGCAGCAACCACCTGCCCAGATTTTCTTTCTTCTTGACCACACCTAAGAGGTAACCCACAATGCAACTCGAGCATTATGGCTGAGCCACTGCCCCAGACCAGTCTGATGGTCTTAGACAACTTGGCAGAAAGATTGGAGGTTTTATAATAGTTTCTAATAGTCAGCCACATTTAAAGATTAGTCACCTTTAAATAATTATAGTGAAGTCTAGAATTCTAAGAAATAACAAAAATAATTAAAATGAAGTAAAATCATTCAAACATTTTAAGAGCATAAGACCATAAGATACAGGAGCAGAATCAGGCCATTTGGCCCATTGAGTCTGCTAAAAGTTGTTTTAAGTCTTATGACAAGCTGAGTTCATTGTCATGGGAGAGTGTGATCAGAATCTTGGCTAAATGATTTGAGTCTGACGTCACTTCAGAATCAGGTTTAATACCACTGACATACTGTACTGTGCAGAAGTCTTAGGCACATATATAAAGCTCGGGTGCTTAAGACTTTTGCACAGTACTGTATTTGTCAGCAGACAGCGAGTTTGTAAATCTGATGAGAGCAAAGGATGTTGGGAATGGTGAGACTGGAGCACTGTGGGAGGGATGTGGGGCAGATGGCAGAGAACAAGTGTCAGGGACAGGGGGCTGGCATGTGTCTAGATTCACCCAGCCCTGAGACACTAGGCACGGTCATTTGATTCCAAACAATTGGTTTATTGATCATTACTGAATGCCTCTCTGGTGCTTCCTGCTCCCTTCCCCTTTTCCCAACCATGATTCCCCTCTCCTTGCCCCCTTCCCACTCTCAGTCCACAAGAGAGACCCATATCAGAATCAGGTTTAGCATCACTCACATATGTCATGAAGTTTGGTTTTTTTTTTTGTGACAGCAGTACAGAGCGATACATAGAATTACTACAGTACTGTGCAAAAGTCTTAGGCACCCTAGTTATACTGTATATATAACTAGGTCTTAGGCACCCTAGTTGTAAGACTTTTGGACAGTACTGTATGTCATGACATTTGCTGTTTTCATAGTCATAGTCATAGTCATACTTTATTGATCCCGGAGGAAATTGGTTTTCATTACAGTTGCACCATAAATAATAAATAGTAATAGAACCATAAATAGTTAAATAGTAATATGTAAATTATGCCAGTAAATTATGAAATAAGTCCAGGACCAGCCTATTGGCTCAGGGTGTCTGACCCTCCAAGGGAGGAGTTGTAAAAGTTTGATGGCCACAGGCAGGAATGACTTCCTATGACGCTCTGTGCTGCATCTCAGTGGAATGAGTCTCTAGCTGAATGTACTCCTGTGCCCACCCAGTACATTATGTAGTGGGTGGGAGATATTGTTCAAGATGGCATGCAACTTAGACAGCATCCTCTTTTCAGACATCACCGTGAGAGAGTCCAGTTCCATCCCCACAACATCACTGGCCTTACGAATGAGTCTGTTGATTCTGTTGGTGTCTGCTACCCTCAGCCTGCTGCCCCAGCACACAACAGCAAACATGACAGCAGTGTAGTGCACAATGTAGAAACATACTGTCAGTTACAATAAAAAAATAATGCGGAAGAGGAATAGTGAGGTCGTGTTCATGGACCATTTAGAAATCTGATGCTGGAGGGCAAGAAGCAGTTCCTAAAATGCTGAGAGTAGTGAAAACACCTTTCCCATAAGACCATAGGATATTGAATTGACTTTATTCCTTACATCCTTCATATACATGAGGAGTAAAAATCTTTACATTACGTCTCCATCTAAATGTGCAATGTGTAATTTTAAATAAATAGTATGTACAACAGGACAATTACTATAACATAGAAGTACAATGTTATGTGCATGAATTAATCAGTCTAATGGCCTGGTGGAAGAAGCTGTCCTGGAGCCTGTTGGTCCTGGCTTTTATGCTGTGGTACCGTTAGAGGTAGAATTAGGCAATTTTGCTCATTGTCTGTTCCACTGCTCGATCACGGCTGATTTATTATTCCTCTCAACCCCATTCTCCTGCCTTCTCCACATAACCTTCAATATCCTTACTCATCAAGAACCTATTAACCTCTGCTTTAAAAACATATACCCAATGGCTTGGCCTCCACAGTTGTCTGTGGTAATGAATTTCATAGGTTCATCACCCCCGGCTCATCTTTGTTCTGAAGGGACATCCTTGTATTCTGAGCCTGTATCCCGTGGTCCTAGAGCCCCGTCCTCCCCAAGATGGGAAACATCCCTTCCACATCCACTCTATCTGGGCCTTTCAATAGGTTTCAATGAGATCCATCCCCTCATTCTTCTAAACTCCAGTGAATACAGGTCCAGAGCCATCAAATGCTCCTCATATGATTACCCTTAATGCATTTCTCCCGTTTAATCAGTTCACTTTTTAAAATCTTTGCAGAAGTTGTAATTCATGTAAAAAGATAAAAAGAAGAGATATCACTAGGGGGTGCTGCTGTTACATTGGGAACACAGTACCATGCCATTCAGTTCAAAGGTGTTTTAAGTTTGTTTCAAGGTAAGGAATCCACTTACAGAAACTGGCCAGGAAACTATCCCTGAAATATGCATATCTTTTTAATCACTGCTATTTTCACATCATGTGCCATCTCACAACGATCAACTCCCCTCCCCCTCCCACTTTCAAACCTGTTACTAGCTCTTTCTTCAGTTAGTCCTGACGAAGGGTCTCGGCCCGAAACGTCGACTGTACCTCTTCCTAGAGATACTGCCTGGCCCGCTGCGTTCACCAGCAACTTTTATGTGTGTTGATCAACAAAGAATATATTTTACCAAAAATGTATCAATTAAACCTTTTAAAATATTTCAAAGTTCAAAGTTAAATTTACTATCAAAGGACATATGTCACCCTGAGATTCAGTTTCTTGCAGGCATACTCAATAAATTCATAATAGAATAATAACCTTAGCAGAATCAATGACAGACCGCACCAACTTGAGCACTCAACTAGTGTGCAAATACAAAAAAAAGAAGTACTAAATAAATAAGCAATAAATACTGAGAATGAGATGAAGAGTACTTGGAACTGACTCGATACTTATCCCAAAATGTGCTATTCTAAAACATGTTCCCATATTTGAAAAATTATTGGGCCAACCATTATTTAACACATAACTGCTGGAATTGACCGGTGTTTCTCGTTCAAAAAATTAGGTTGTGAGGCAAAGGGAAATTTCATAATGAAATTTTTCCAGCATCCAAGAGGAGCTCAAGCTTTTTTTGAGTTCCAATGTATCCAATGTCTAAGTATTATATTATCAAGTACGTATACAGTATGTTACCATATCCTACCGTCAGATTCATTTTCTTGCAGACATTTACAGGAAAATAAAAAAACACAATAGAATTTTTAAAAAACAATACATGAACAAAGAATGACAAACAACCAATGTGCAGAAGATGGCAAATTGTGCAAATAGAAAAATAATACTGAAAACTTGAGTTGTAAAGAGTCCTTGAAAGTGAGCCTGTAGGTTGTAGAATCGTTCAGAGTAGTGATGAGTACAGTTACCCATGCCAGTTCAGGACCTTAATGGTCATGGGGTAATAACTGTTCCTGAATCTGGTGGTGTGGGGCCTAACGCTTCTGTGCCCATCTCCAGCCTGATGGTGATAGCGAGAATAGATATGTAGTGCACAGTGGTGGGTATTTGACTCAACAACTCCACAGTGGCTTCAGCACTGATTCTCATTCGGACATTTTCGTCTGCATTCTCTTCTGTAGCTAAACTGCTGCAGTTCTTCTAATTCCAGACTGCAATCACTTGTTCAGATCTGGGTCATAGAGAACTGCAAACATATTGACATTACAACATGATACTTATCAAAGATCTGCTGAAACCACAAGCAGAATATACACACACAGTGGCCATTTTATTAGGTACACCTGTATCCCTGCTTGTTAAGCAAATACCTAATCATCCAATCATGTGACAATAACTCAATGCATAAATGCATGCAGACATGGTCAAGAGGTTCAGACCAAATATCAGAATGGGGTAGAAATGTCACCTAAATGACTTTGACCACGGAATGATTGTTGGTGCCAGACTGGGTCGTTTGAGTATCTCAGAAACTGCTGATCTCCTGGGATTTTCTCTATGATTTACAGAGAATGGTGCGAAAAGCAAAAAGCATCCAGTGAGCAGCAGTTCTGTGTGTGAAAACGCCTTGTTAATGAGAGAGGTGAAAGGAGAATAGCCAGACTGGTTCACGCTGACAGGAAGGTGGCAGTAACTCAAATAACCAAGTGTTAAAAAGGGGTAGATGGAGCTCATCAGCCTGGAAGGCAGTCCATCTAAGAGAGGGAAAACTCTGATTTCAAACCTCCGCTGCCTTGCAGCCATACCCACTGATGGGAAAGTCTTCGGGAGTAAACCCTGAGGACAAATCTGGAGCTGGAGTCCCTAAGGCAGTCCGACGTTGCCTTCAACCTCGTTCTGGCAACTCCTGCGACGACACTGGTGCCAAGCTGTATCGGCCCTTGCCTTTCCCTTGGACAACATCGGTGTCATGGAGAGGGGAGACTTGCTGCATGGGCAACTGCCAGTCTTCCATAAAACCTTGCCCAGGCTTGCGCCCTGGAAACCATTCCAGGCACAGATCCATGCTCTCACGAGACTAACGGATGCCACAGAAGTGGTGGATAGAAGAGCATTTATGAAAGCACAAGATTCAAAAATTGAAGTAGATGGGCAACAGTAGCAGAAAGCCACAGAGGTACACTCGGTGGCCACTCTGTTAGCTACAGGAGGTACCCAATAAAGTGGATGCTGAGTGAACGTCACATTACCCTCGAATAAACTTACTTTTTCTTTAAAAGAAATCAACGAGATGGTCAAATATCTCATGTTTTTAGTTCATGGCTATTTTTTTCTATTACATCTTTGAGTGAGGATTATTTTTTCCCCAGTATAAACACATGTGATTCTGTGAATGCTAGAATCTTGAGCAACACACACAAAGTCCAGGACAAGATGGGACAAAGTCAGCATGGTTTCCTTAAGGGAAAATCCTGCCTGACGAAACGATTGGAATTCTTTGAGGAGATTGCATGTAGGATAGATAAAGGGGATGCAGTGAATGTTGTATATTTGGACTTTCAGAAAGCCTTTGACAAGGTGCCACACATGAGGCTGCTTACCAAGTTAAGAGCAGGAAAGTTACTGGCATGGTTGAGTCCTGACGAAGGGTCTTGGCCTGAAACGTCGACTGTGCTTCTTCCTACAGATGCTGTCTGGCCTGCTGCGTTCCACTAGTATTTTGTGTGTGTTGCTTGAATTTCCAGCGTCTGCAGATTTCCTCGTGGCATGGGTTAGATTGTTTCTTTTTCATGTTAAGCAGTAGCATAACAAGAGTAATCTAGAGTTCTCAGGCTGGTTCATTCTTCCCTTCTGAAGACAGGAATGAAATTACCTACCTCCCAGTTCTTTGGCACTCCTGTTTCTAATTAATGTTATTGAACAAAAAATTTGGCAACTGCTCACAAGTAGTATTGGATATGCTTTGAAAGTGCCAAATTGAGCAAGTTATTATGTTGTCTTACTCAAATGTCTTCCCTCTCATTTTAACCCCTTCAGGTTTCCTCCAGGAAGCTTATTTATGGGCAAAACAGGTTATCGTTATTCTGGAGAGGTCACTGGTTTTGCTAAAGGACATTAAGGACGGATCCTTGAACGAAGGTGTGGCTTATGGCAGTTACACCACAAGATCTCTGTTCCAGTACATGTTTCTGGTGAAAAGGCATTTCAACATCAGCCACTTCAGTCATCCCTGGGTTAAGCAGCATTTTGCATTCTATTATAGGACCGTGCTTCCAGGTAAGAGTCATCATGTCATTGCTATTGGGCTATCTAACATGAGACAGGGCCTTCAGCCCACTCTGATAATGTTGGTCATCAAGTCTCTGTCTACACTCATTCCATTTTCCAGTCCTCTAGGCCGAGTATTCATCTAAATGATATAAAAAGAGCTTCTGGCACATTGGCATTCATAAATCAAAGTACTGAGTACAGGGAAGATTGAATAAGCTAGGAGTTTATTCCCTGGAATGTAGAAGATTTAAACCACAAGACTTCTCTTGTTAGTCACGGTTGTGTCATCTTACCTTAAGAATACTTCTTCCTCTTTGTAATGTATATATCCTGTCCCTTCCAAGCTGCTTCCAGAAATTCCAGCCGTTGCTGCTCTGCCGTCATCCCTGCCAGTGTTCTTTTCCAATCAACTCTGGCCAACTCTCATGCCTCTGTAATTCCCTTTACTCCACTGTAATACTGATACATCTGACTTTCTCCTTCTCAAACTTCAGGGTGAATTAAGGAGAGATTTGATATGCAAATTACGAGGGGTATAGATAGAGTAAATGCAAACAGGCTTTTCCCACTGAGGTTGGGTGGAACTACTACTAGATGTCATGTGTGAAGGTTGAATCTGACATCAGTAGTGGGAAAGTTATTGGAAGGTATTCTAAGGGACCAGGTATGTAAGTATTTGGCTAGGCACGGAATGATTTAGGATAGTCAGCATGACTTTGTGCGTGATCTTATGGAGTCATTGGAAGAAGTTACCAGGAAAGCTGATGAAGGCAAAGCAGTGGATGTTAACAACATGGAATTTGATAATGTCCCTTATAGGAGGTTGGTCAAGAAGGCTTAGTTGCTCAGCATTCAAGATGAGACAGTATATTGGATTAGACATTGGCTTTGTGGGAGAAGCCAGAGAGTAGTCGAGGATGGTTGCCTCTCTGACTGGAGTTCTGTGACTAATGGAGTGCTGGGTGCTGGATATTGTTGTTTGTCATCCATATCAATGATCTGGTTGATAATGTGATTAACTGGATCAGCAAACTTCCAGATGACACCAGAATTGGAGGCGCAGTGGACAATGAGGAAGACTATCACGGCTTGCAGCTGGAGCGGGACCAGCTGGAAACATGGGCTGAAAAATGGCAGGTAGAATTTAATGCAGACAAGTGTGAGGTTTTGCACTCTGGTAGGACCAACCAGGGTAGTTCTTGTTTAAGAGAAGTTTGGACAGATAAGGGTATGGAGAGCTATGGTACTGGTGCAGGTCAACAGGACTAGACAGATTAAATGTTTTGGCATGGACTAGATGGGCTGAAGGGTCTGTTGTACTTTTCTATGACTCTAAGTACCTAAGTTACATGAGGGTAGCTGTCTCTACTGCCTCTTGGAGCAGTTTGATCCCGATTGCAATTCACCAACAAACATTCCACAGTCAAAGTCACTGAGATCACATTTCTTCCCTATTCTAATGTTTGGTCTGAGCAACATCTGAACCTCTTGACCATGTCTGCATTTTTTTTAATGTATTGAGTTGCTGCCACAATATTGGCCATGTTGATAACATCCACTGCTTTGCCTTCATCAGTTTTCCTGGTAACTTTTTCCAATGACTCCATAAGATCAGGGTCACATGAAGCCCTGGGAGCAGGTGTTGGGTATCAACAAGTACTGGTTGTGTGATCACTGACGCTAAGCAGACAATCTCTGAAGAGTACTGGTAATGGCTGGGATCACCTGGCTTGTAAGGACACTGTTCAGAAGAAGACAATGGCAAACCAGTTCTGTAGAAAAAATTGCCGAGGACAATCATGGTCATGGGACCATGATTGGCTAAGTCATACAACATGGCACCTAATGATGATGAAGATGTCACCTCTATCAAGTCACGTCTCATCTTGCTTCAATACAAAGAGAAAATCCCTCGCACTCTCAACTCATCCTCATAAGACATGCTGTCCAATTTGGTAAATCTCTACACCCTCTTAAAGCATTGACAGCCTTCCAATGATGAGGTGACCAGATCTGAATACAATATTCCAAGCATGATCTAACCAGTGTGTAATAGAGCTGCAATGTTATCTCATGAGTTTTGAACTCAGCCCTGACTAAAGAAGAGCAACACCATATACCTTCTTAACAGTCTTATCAGCTTTTGTGGAATTAATGGGTGTGGACCCTATGATCACTCTTTCCTGCACATTGCTAAGAATTCTGCCATTGACCCTTCAAATCCAAAATTCCAAAGTGAATTGCTTCACGCTTTTCTGAGCTGAACACCATCTGCCACTTCTCAGCCGCTCTCTGTCAATGCCCTAGTATAATCCTGAACAACCTTTTAACACCACCAGCGTTTGTGTCATCCGCAAACTTACCAGCCCACCCTTCCACTTCTAATGGAGTGACCTTAGTCACTGTTTGCAGAGTGCCCACCCTGTGGGGTGGTCTGGGGCAGCCAGGTATCCAGGTAGTGAATAGTGAACATGGTCATGAGAGGAAAGTGAGACTGTGGCCATCCCATAGGAGGAGAACTCGAGGCTTGGGTTGCCGGAATTCAATTACTGCTTCTAGACAAGTGATGATCATTTTACACTCTCTGTGTCTGAGGCCTCCATCGGTCAGTGTCGACAATGGATATTGCATCCCAGCTGTCTAGATAGACAAGGCTGGCAGTACAATATGGAGAGCAAGCTGTTGCCCTTATAACAAGCTCCCCCTCTCCATGCAACTGATGAACCCAAAGGAACAGCAGTGACCTATACAGTTTGGTACCAACAGCGTTGTATGAGTTGCCGGTCAGCATTAAACTCAATGAAGAACTGCCTTAGGGACCCCAGCTCTGGATTTTACCCTTGGGGCTTATTCCCGAAGCCTTCCCCATGAGTGGGTGTAGCTGCAAGGCAGCGGAGCTTCGAGATCAGAGTTTTACACTCAGTGGCCACTTTATTCGGTACACCTGTACACTCACTCGTTCATGCAAATATCTAATCGGCCAATCATGTGGCTGCAACTCAATACGTTAAAAAAAATGCAGACATGGTCAAGAGGTTCAGATGTTGCTCAGGCCAAACATTAGAATGGGGAAGAAGTGTGATCTCAGTGACTTTGACCGTGGAATGATTGTTGGTGCCAGATGGGGTGGTTTGAGTATCTCAGAAACTACTGATCTCCTGGGACTTTCACAAACAGTCTCTAAAGTTTACAGAGAATGGTGTGAAAAGCGTCCAGAGAGTGGCAGTTCTGTGGGTGAAGATGCCCTGGTAGTGAGAGAGGTCAGAGAAGAATAGCTGGACTGATTCAAGCTGACAGAAAGGTGACAGTAACTCTAACGAAGGCAACAGTAATGCTAATGAAGGCGACAGTAACTCTCACTACAGTGGTGAACAGCAGAGCATCTCTGAATGCACAACAAGTTGAAGCTTGAACTGAAGACCATGAATGTGCACTCGGTGGCCACTTTGTTAAGTACAGGAGATACATAATGTGGTGGTCACTTAGTGTAGCTTCACTTTTCATTGGAGTCATGTGTTTTAATTTCTGGAATCTCTTCCAGGTTTTCAAAGAACCGTGGGCATAGCTGATTCAAACTACAACTGGTTTTACGGGCCAGAGAGCCAACTGGTGTTTCTGGATACCTACGTCATGCGCAATGGCAGCGGTAACTGGTTGGCGGAGCAGGTCAGGAAGAATCGGATTCAGCGGGGAACAGGGTCGCCTGCCAAAGCACAGCGATGGTGCACGCTCCACACAGAGTTCTTGTGGTAAGTTAATGATCTAAGAAAGGGAATTAAAATCGGGGGATCAGAGGGTTACGTTTTGACAGACAGCTGATGATATCTGGAATACGCTTGCCAGAGGAGTTGGTGGAATCAGATATAGTCACTCAGTTTGAGATTTAATCAGACACTGAGAAGCTTGCAGGTACAGCAGGCAGTGAAGAAAGCTAATGGCATGTTGGCCTTCATAACAAGGGGAATTGAGTATAGGAGCAAAGAGGTCCTTCTGCAGCTGTACAGGGCCCTGGTGAGACCACACCTGGAGTATTGTGTGCAGTTTTAGTCTCCAAATTTGAGGAAGGACATTCTTGCTATTGAGGGAGTGCAGCGTAGGTTCACAAGGTTAATTCCCGGGATGGCGGGACTGTCATATGTTGGAATGACTGGGCTTGTATACACTGGAATTTAGAAGGATAAGAGGGGATCTGATTGGAACATGTAAGATTATTAAGGGATTGGACACGCTGGAGGCAAGAAGCATGTTCCCGCTGATGGGTGAGTCCAGAACCAGAGGCCACAGTTTAAGAATAAGGGGTAGGCCATTTAGAACAGAGTTGAGGAAAAACTTTTTCACCCAGAGAGTGGTGGATATGTGGAATGCTCTGCCCCAGAAGGCTGTGGAGGCCAAGTCTCTGGATGCTTTCAAGAAAGAGATGGATAGAGCTCTTAAAGATAGTGGAATCAAAGGTTTTGGGGATAAGGCAGGAACTGGATACTGATTGTGGATAATCAGCCATGATCACAGTGAATGGCGGTGCTGGCTTGAAGGGCCAAGTGGCCTACTCCTGCGCCTATTGTCTATTGATAAAGTATTAATGTAGTGAAGTTCAAAATACATTTATTATCAAAGTATGTGTAAATTATGCAATCTTGAGATTCATTTGCTTGCAAGCACCCACAAAGTAGGAAACCTGAGAGAACCCAATTAAAAAAAAGAAAGACCAACACGCAATAGGCAGAGAAAGGGAAATAAAACAAATCATGCCAATGATCAGCAAGCATTGTCATTGAGGGCAAAATTGAGTCCATAAACCTGAAGCCAGCAGCAGCCGAAATAGATACACAGCCTCAGTCTCAGTTCATCACAGGGGGCAAAGAAAGAACTTCACGGTGGAGCAGAGGGTGTGTTCCTGTACTGTACGAGTCCAGACTTTATCTGGAGTATGATGATAAAGACAGAATCATGACTGGTCGAATGTTCGTTAATTGACATATGGTAAGGTGTTGGTGCGTTCAATCCCAGCAGCTTCTACGGGGTCAACAAAAGGTGTTATTGTGTTTTTTAAACTTATTTTTTTCACGATCGCAAGGCCCTGCTGCACATGAAGATCTTACGGTACTGCAGGTCTGCCCCATCAGTGAGTTTCTCATTGGCAGAGAAACTGAGGGAGCTGGTCTTGGTATGGTTCGTACTGCTGCCCGTGTCAGGAAGTCGGTGTGCAGTCCAACGGCAAGTGATCGTCTCAGTCGCTTTTCATGTGATCACAAGACCCTGCTGGATATTGTTAATGTGGAAAGCTGTGAGCTTGGTTCACTGATTTATGGTGGACGGGGCAGGAGCTGCATGGCCTCCATCATAGCAAGGGCTGGGCCTCAAGCCGCAGTGTTGCCTGTGTACGGCTGCCCAGGAGAGAGGAATCAGGCTGGGTGTGCTCCATTGGAGGTGGTACGGTGCCCCCTACCCCCCCACCCGGTGTTCACTCGGCAAAAGCCAAGCTGTATTGTGGTTGACTGCAATTTTCTGCAGCGTTCATGGACTCAGCATTTTGGACTATACTTTTTAGTGTGACTGTATTTTACTGATAAAATAGTAAAATTGTGTGGGCACGTGGCCAAATGACTAGCGATCTGAAGGTCGTGAGTTCGAGCCCCAGCCGAAAGAACATGTTGTGTCCTTGAGCAAGGCACTTAATCACACATTGTTCTGCGACGACATTGGTGCCAAGCTGTATGGGTCCTAATGCCCTTCCCTTGGACAACATCGGTGTCGTGGAGAGGGGAGACTTGCAGCATGGGCAACTGCTGGTCTTCCATACAACCTTGCCCAGGCCTGCGCCCTGGAGAGTGAAGACTTTCCAGGCGCAGATCCATGGTCTCGCAACTAATGGATGCCTTTATTTATTATTTTACTGATAACTTATATGTGTTTGCTATCTTATATGGCCCTTGTTCTGTGTCTAACTATAGGTACTGTGTTTTGCACCTTGGACCCAGAGTAACACTGTTTTGTTTGGCTGTATTCATGTATGGTTGAATGCCAATTAAATTTGATCTTCAAACTTGAATTTTGAGCTTCGAACTTTGAACTTCAAACTACCTATGGACTCACTTTCAAGAACCCTACAACTCATGTTCTCAGTTTTATTTATTTATTTTTACAATATGCCTTCTTTTGCACTTTGGTTGTTAATCAGTCTTTATTTGTGTGTAGTTTCTCTATTTTTCTACTGTGAATGCCTGCAAGAAAATTAACCCCAGGATGGCACATGGTGACATACACGTACTTTGATAATAAATTTACTTTGAACTTTACTTTTCAATCCCATCACAGGAGATGAGATGGGATGAAATCTTGAGCAGCACGCACAAAATACTGGAGGAACTCAGCAGGCCGGGCAGCATCTATGGAGACTATCCTAGCAGTATTTATGTTTTGTCGGCTATTTATTCCCCTCCATAGATGCTACCTGACCTGCTGAGTTCCTCCTACATTTTGGGAGTGTGTTGCTTTAAATTCTAAAGTTCCTAAGCTGTGGGTTTCCAGCAGTAGCTGACCGCTTCCCCAGCACCACCAGGTCCTGTCTATCTTAGCATGTGTCTGTTCTTGCCAAGGTTTGGGCCTCTCTTTTGGTACATGTTTTCAGGATGGCAGAAGGAGGGAGATAGGTTATTTCCAACAGAGAGATACATCGATGTTTGTGATGCTCACATATAGTACTGTGCAGCAGATCCTGTCGTCACACAGCCCAGGTCCTTGTGTGAAGATCTCCAGTAAAGTGATATGCCTGGAGTGAGGTGGATGACATTGCTGGGAATTTCAATGACAGCACAGTCAAAACTGAAATCCTTACTGGCAGACATTACTTTTACATTTGGCTGCAGTCCAACCTCCTAATTTGGTCCTGAAATTCTTAAAGGATTAGGGGGAGAAAAGTATCTTTGGGAAAGGTAGTTGGGGGGGTGGAAGTGGAAGTTGAGTCATCATCATTATGTGTTGTGTTGTATGATGTAAGGTGATCATGGTCTTTCCATGACCATGATTGTTCTTGGCAAAGTTTTCTACAGAAGTGGTTTGCCATTGCCGCCTTCTGGGCAGTGTCTTTACAAGACGGGTGACCCCAGCCATTATCAATACTCTTCAGAGATTGTCTGCTGGGCGTCAGTGGTCACATAACCAGACATCCCACCCTGCAAAAACTCATTTTAAGGAGGTAGCACCATCAATTTGCGGGAGACTCCCAGAACTTACGGGAGAGGTGGGATGTCTGCAATAGAGTAGCTCCTTAGCAGCTAGCCAGCTAGTTTAAATAACGTTAGCTATGCTAATGAAGGAATGACATCTGTTAAACTCACCTCAGCATGTCTTTTACAGTCTTAACCCCCCATGGGCAATAGAAAAGTTACTGTTGCAAACAGTGTCATTATTTTTGACCCCTATTAGGCAGGGGTACACTTTAGGGTAGTCTGGGGTGACGTATGTTTTATATTTTCTTTTATAGAACACTGCCATGGCACGCTCTCTCGCTCTTGCGCTCTCTCTGTCGCTCTCTCTTGCTTTTCCCTCTCTCGCTCTCTTTTGCTTTCTCTCTCTCACTCACTTGCTCTCAAAAAATTGATTTCTGGGATATTGTATATAATTTGCGGGCATCAGGGAGCCACTACTAATATGCGGGAGACTCCCGAAACTTCCGGGAGAGGTGGGATGTCTGCATAACCAGGACTTGGACCATCCACCACCTGTATCCATGGCTTCATGTAACCCTGACTGGGGGCTAAGCAGGTGCCACACCTCGCCCAAGGGTAAGCTGCAGGCTAGCAGAGGTAATGAGCACCTTACACCTCCTTTGTTAAAGACATATCTCCACCCCCGCCACCCGCAACAATACAGTACCTCCCGAATATTGAAAGGCCTAGATAGAATACATGTGCAGAGGATGTTTCCAATAGTGGGAGAGTCTAGAACCAGAGAGCACAGCCTCAGAATAGAAGGATGTTTCTTCAGAACAGAGATGAAGAGGAATTTATTTATCCAAAGGTTGGTGAGTCTGTGGAATATGTTGCCACAGATAGCTGTGGAGGCCAGGTCACTGAGTACATTTAAACTGGAGGTTGATAGGGTCTTGATTAATCAGAGCACAAAGGTTACAGGGAGAAGCTAGGAGAATGGGGTTGAGAGGAAAAATAAATCAGCTATGATCAAATGGCAGATCAGACTCAGTAGGCGAAATGGCCTAATTCTGCTCCTATGTCTTAAGGTCTGTATAACCACACGTTACAGCAATAGTGTGGACAACATGTCGAACTGAACTCTGGTCCTCAGGTCTCAGCACCATCTTTCAATACTTTGCTTCAGTACTCACCACGGAAAGGGACCTTGGCGATTGTAGGGATGACTTACCACGGACTGAAAAGCTTGAGCATATAGACATTAAGAAGGAGGATGTGCTGGAGCTTTTGGAAAGCATCAAGTTGGATAAGTCACCGGGACCAGATGAGATGTACCCTAGGCTACCGGGGAGGCAAGGGAGGAGATTGCTGAGCCTCTGGCGATGATCTTTGCATCATCAATGGGGACGTGAGAGGTTCCAGAGGATTGGAGGGTTGCAGATGTTGTTCCCTTATTCAAGAAAGGGAGTAGGGATAGCCCAGGAAATTATAAACCAGTGAGTCTGACTTGTGGTTGGTAAGTTGATGGAGAAGATCCTGAGAGGCAGGATTTATGAACTTTTGGAGAGGCATAATATGATTAGGAATAGTCAGCATGGCTTTGTCAAAGACAGGTCGTGCCTTACAAGCCCGATTGAATTTTTTGAGGATGTGACTAAACACATTGATGAAGGAAGAGTTGTAGATGTAGTGTATATGGATTTCAACAAGGCATTTGATAAGGTACCCCATGCAAGGCTTATTGAGAAAGTAAGGAGGCATGGGATCCAAGGGACCTTGCTTTGTGGATCCAGAATTGGCTTGCCCACGGAAGGCAAAGAGTGGTTGTAGATAGGTCATGGAAATCAGTGACCAGTGGTGTGCCTCAGGGATCTGTTCTGGGACCTCTCCTCTTTGTAATTTTTATAAATGACTTGGATGAGGAAATGGAGGGATGGGTTAGTAAATTTGCTGATGACACAGAGGTTGGGGGTGTTGTGGATAGTGTTTTGGCTGTCAAAAGTTACAGTGGGACATCAGTAGGATGCAAAACTGGGCTGAGAAATGGCAGATGGAGTTCAACCCAGATAAGTGTGAGGTGGTTCATTTTGGACAGTCAAATATGATGGCAGGATATAGCATTAATGACAAGACTCTTGGCAGTGTGGAGGATCAGAGGGATCTTGGGGTCCGAGTCCATAGGACTCTCAAAGCTGCTGCGCAGGTTGACTGTATGGTTAAGAAGGCACACGGTGCATTGGCCTTCATCAACCATGGGATTGAGTTTAAGAGCCGAGAGGTAATGTTACAGCTATATAGGACCCTGTTCAGACCCCACTTGGAGTACTGTGCTCAGTTCTGGTCACCTCACTACAGGAAGGATGTGGAAACTATAGAAAGGGTGCAGAGGAGATTTACAAGGATGTTGCCTGGATTGGAGAGCATGCCTTATGAGAATAGGTTGAGTGAACTTGGCCTTTTTTCCTTGGAGTGATGAAGGATGAGAGGTGACCTGATAGAGGTGTACGAGATGATGAGAGGCATTGATTGTGTGGATAGTCAGTGGCTTTTTCCCAGGGCTGAGCTGGCTAGCACGAGAGGGCACAGTTTTAAGGTGCTTGGAAGTAGGTACAGCGGGGATGTCAGGTAAATTTTTTACACAGAGAGTGGTGAGTGCGTGGAATGGGCTGCCTGCGATGATGATGGAGGTAGATATGATAGGATCTTTTAAGAGACTCCTGGATAGGTACAGGGAGCTTAGTAAAATAGAGGGCTATGGGTAACCCTAGGTAATTTCTAAAGTAATTACATGTTTGTCACAGCATTGTGAGCTGAAGGGCCTGTATTGTGCTGTAGGTTTCTGTGTTTCTATGTTTCTAAAATTCCCTCTCTACTCTTTCAATCTCATTGATCTTAATATACTCCTGTGCCAGAACTTAAGGGACTGAGTTTGGACAGGCTAGGGCTTTATTTCTTCAGCAGTAGAGTGATTTTAGTCAGGTGCATAAATTTTCTTTGTATTATTTCAAGCTCGTTGATATTTTTCCTGTAGGTTGGTGACCAGAATTGCACACAATACTCCAAGTTGGGCCTCATCAACATCTCATTCAACTTCAACATAACATCCCAACTCCAGTACTGAGTGCTACTGTTTGTTAAGGACAATGTGGCAAAAGCTCTCTTTATCTGCAATGCCATTTTCAAGGAATTTTGGCTCTGTATTCTGAGGTTCCTCTGTCCTACTGTGCTCTGCAGTGACCCACCATTCACTGTGTAAGTCTTACCCGGGTTTGTCCTCCTCACACCGCATACTTGTCTGTATTAGATGCCATCTGCCATTTCTCAGCCCATTTTCATAGCTGGTTTAACTCTTCAATAAATGTAAACAAAAAACAAATGGCTGTAATCTAGAAAAGGATGAGTTTATCTTCTGCTCGTCTGTCTTCTCAACTGCCCTTCAAGCTCCATCAAATCAATCCAGGACATGCCCTCTTCTCATTGTTACCATCAAGGAGGAGGTACAGGAGCCTGAAGACACACACTCGATGTTTTAAGAACAGCTTCTTCATTGTTCATAGTTCGTTTAATTGTCATCCAACTAGATTAGATTAGATTAGATTATGAGGACGCTTAGTCCTCATTTATTGTCATTTAGAAATGCAGATATTAAAAAAATGATACAATGTTCCTCCGGTATGATATCACAGAAACACAAGACAGACCAAGACTAAAACTGACAAAAACCACATAATTATAACATATAGTTACAACAGTGCAAAACAATACCGTAATTTGATAAGAGCAGACCATGGGCATGGTAAAAAAAGTCTCAAAGTCCCGATAGCCCCAACATCTCACGTAGACGGGAGAAGGGAGAAACTCTCCCTGCCATGAGCTTCCAGCGCCGCAAACTTGTCGATGCAGCATCCTGGAAGCACCCAACCACAGTCCGGCGCTGAGTCTGTCCGAAAACTTCAAGCCTCCAACCAGCCCTCCGACACCGAGCACCGAGCACCATCTCTGCCGAACACTTCGACCCCTGCCCCGGCCGCGAAGCAACAGGCAAAGCCGAGGACTCGGGGCCTTCCCCTCCGGAGATTTCGGATCACACGGTAGCAGCGGCAGTGAAACAGGCATTTCAGAAGTTCACCAGATGTTCCTCTGTGCTGTCACATCTGCCTCCATCAAATTGGAATTGTGCACGGCCTCGTACTTGGCAGATTACAGATATTCATCACTGGAGAGGCTGCGCGTGCTGTGTCGCGCCACCATCTTCTCCTCCTCCCGACAGGAGGAGTATTCATGAATACCCGTGAATACAACCAAACGAAACAATGCTACTCCAGGGCCAAGGTGCAGAACACAGTACCAAATATAGCACATATAAGATAACAAGCACATAAAAGATATCAGTAAAATGCAATCACGCAAAAAAAATGGTCCAAGACCCCGAGTTCCTGAATGTTACAAGAATCTGCCTTCAAACTCAGTACATGTTCCTTCTGCCAAGTCAACACGAGGGGGCAGCACCAACTCCAGCTTGGACATCTCCCTCCTATGTGACTGTAAACAGACGACACTGCAGCTTGAGGCCTGGTCCTCGCCAGAACCAAGACTGTGCAGCTTCCCCTCAGTCCACCATCAGTGGATCGGACTTACAGCATTCCGCATTAACAATGTTCAACAGGGTCTTGCGATCACAAGAAAAATTCCTCTCCACCACCTGATTTCTGAATGGACAGTGAATTCATGAACACTACTGCACTATTTTTGTGCTCTTTTTGCACTAAAGTTAGTTTATATATTTTTATTGTGATTTGTAGTTTATTATTATGTATTGCAATGCCCTGCTGCCTCAAAACAACAAATTTTATGCCAATGATATTAAACCTGGTTCTGATTCTGATGTGGTTAGGTGTCTTGTGGTGGCATGCACTCTGAGCTCCATAAGGTGGTGAGCGGTGGTGAGCAGTGGTGAGCACAGCTGGGGGTACGGCCAGTGGAGATCATCAAGTAGGCTAGCATTAGCAAGAAGTACCGGCAATTTCCATTAATCTTGCAAGATTGTGGGAAGTGGATATGGTTCACACCAGGCATTAGGATGATGTGTTGCTGGGGCTGGGGTAGCTTTTAGAGCGGCAAGTTTACTAGTCTATGCTACACTTCCTGCTATAATGGATGACCAAGATACTAGGCTACAGACCTGAAATAAAGCATTTAATTCCAAGTTCAAGATCAGTTAAATGAACAAAGAATATTTCTAGAGAAAACAGTAAATCTGTTTGAAGCAGAGTGGATCTAATCATCATCATTATGTGTTCTGTTGTTTGATGTAAACCATCATGGTCTTTCAATTTGACCATGATTGTTCTTGGCAAATTTTTGTATATTGCCTTCTTGTGGGCAGTGTCTTTACTGTACTCTTCAGAGATTGTCTGCCTAGCGTCAACTAGGATTTGTTATATGCGCCGCCTGCTACCATGGCTTCATGTGACCTTGATCGAGGACTATACAGGTGCTACACCTTGCCTAAGGATGACCTGCAGGCTAGTGGAGAGAAGGAGTGCCTTACACCTCTCTTAGTAGAGATGTGTCTTCATCCCGCCACCCAATTCTGTTTATACTGATTAAAAATCACCGTTCAGAAGTTGTCTGTTATTTAAAGTTTTTAAAAATCTAGATTTTTTAATCTATGTTTTGAAAAAGGGTTTGTTGACTGCACCTAGTGTTTAAGGATAACTTTTTTAAAAATCTAGATTTCTTTTGTCCATGTTTTGAAAAATATTTTTGTTAACCATACTTGTATGCTATTTAAAGATAACTTTATAAAATTCCAGATTTTTTATCCACGTTTTGTAATATAATTTTGTTGACTGTACTTATTTATCTGTCGTTCTAACTACCTATTGATTGAGATACAGTGTTTCAACCCTTGAGCTGCACGGCCCAACAACCCCTGATTTATCCCTCACCTAATCACAATGACCAGTTAACTTACTAACCGGTCCATCTTCAGACCAGAGCGAACCCACGCATTTCACACGGAGAATGCACAGACTCCTTACAGATGGTGTCAGAACTGAACTCCGATGCCCTGTACCTACATGTTATTAAATGACAGTGATAAAAAAATCCTACATTTTTTTATTCACGTTTTGAAAAATCGTTTTGTTGACCATACCTATGTATTACTTAAAGATGTCTTTGAAAAATCGTGGATTTTTAAAAATTCACATTTTGAAAACAGTTTCGTTGGTTGTACCTACAAATTGTTTAAGGATAACTTTTAAAAATCTAGATTATTTTGTCTGTGCTTTGAAAAATAGTTTTGTTTAATAACTTGCTAATGTTCTGGTGCTTCTTCATTTCTTGTCAGGTACGACAGCGCCTTGCCTCCAGTCCCACCTGCAGATTATGGGTCACCGAAATTACATTACTTCGAAGATTGGGGGGTCGTGACCTACGGAGGTGCTTTACCAGCAGGACTTAATCGGCCCTTCCTGTCCTTCAAGTCTGGCAAACTGGGAGGCCATGCGATTTACGACATTGTTCACGAAAAGAAGTACTCGCAGTGGATTCGCGGATGGACGAATTTCAATGCCGGGCATGAACATCCCGATCAGAACTCTTTCACGTTCGTGCCTAATGGCGTGCCTTTTATCACAGAGGCCTTATACGGCCCAAAGTACACCTTCCTCAACAATGTTGTGATGTTCTCTCCAACCACGTCGGACACTTGTTTCAAGCATTGGGAGGGGCAGGTGACAGAGGCTTGCAACTCAAAGTGGTTGAAGTATAAAAGTGGCATCTCTGCGGATTGCCAGGGCCAGGTCATCGCGGCTCTGGAGCAGAATGGTGTGGTCTTTATCCGAGGAGAGGCAGTGGGCGCTTACAGCCCTAGCCTGAAGCTGAAAAGTTCTCAGAGGAACCTTCTCCTCCTAGAGCCGCAGCTGTTACTGTTAGTGGATCAAATCCACTTGGAAGAAGGTAGCTCGCTTGAGAAAATGAGCGCTTTTTTCCACAACACAGACGTGGCCTTCGAGGAAATCTCAAGAGATGGAGTAAACGGGGCATTTGTTCAGCAAAAGGATGGCCCGTATAGAATGTTCTGGATGGATGATAAAGGCAGAAGTGAAAAGGCCACACTGGCGTTCAAGTCCTACCCTCGCGGGTACTCATACAATGGAACGCATTACGTGAATGTTACAACCACATTGAGGTACCCAGTAACTAGGACGGCCTATATCTTCTTTGGACCTTCAGTGGAGATTCAGAGCTTTAGCATTCGAGGGGATTTGGATCGAGTGGATATATTTTTAGCAACAAATGAGAAAACATATACAGTATACCTCCTGACAGGGCAGACTCCCGTGAAACCACTTTTTGCTATGGTATTAGCCGATCACCAGAAAATTGTTTTTGACAGGGCTTCTGCAATCAGGGATGTTTCAGTGCAGGAATCGCAAGATTACGCGAACGTCGTTGAGGGAAACCTTCAGCGCGCAAAGCCAGTTTTTCAGCAACTGGAGAAGCAGATCTTGGCCCGAGTCTTGAACACCGATAACTTCCGAAAGACCGCTGAGCGTCTTTTAAAACAATCGGACAAAAGGAAGACGGAAGAAGCCATTGAAAAGTTTTTCTCCGTCTCATTTGAACAAAGCAAGACAAAAAAAATTAAAAAGGGGAAAGGCAACGGAGTCAAACTTTCCAACGGCCTTCCAAATATATTTGCACAGATCGAAATGACTGAGAAAAGAGAGCGACAGAAATTATTGCAGCAAATGCGGGAAGAAACCTCTGATGAGAGAAATGACAATATGAGGGAGATTCTTGATTTTGTGGATGATAGTTATGTAAAACAGGAACAAGGCACAAACAAAAATATAAGACATGGTTATGTCAAACCAGGAACCACTGTTCGAAGTACTGCACAATCCCTTTCAGCTTCCTACACAAGAGTGTTCTTAATTTTAAATATAGCAACTTTCTTTTTCCTATTAGCTTTACAGCTAATTCGGTTTCAGAAAGCTCCAAGCTTGCACGCCCAAAGATTTCTCTACGCCGTGCTTCTTTTGGATAGCTTTGTGCTTCTCTGTTTGTATTCCTCTTGTTCCCAAGCACAGTGCTAGACCGTGGAAGGCACCCTTTGAGAGACCAACTAGATGCAGAAATATTAACTAAATGATGTACTTATGCAAGTACAAGATTTGCACATGAAGATTTTTGTTTAAAAAATTGGTATTTAACGGGGAAGCCAAAGATTCAACAGATCAGCATTACGAATGGAAACTTTGTTATTCTACACTCTTGAAAAACTACCAGTATTTCCCAGAAGGAAGATTTGGATGAAATCATTTCATTGTGTGGCTATATTTCAATCTGAGCTTTATCTGTTTTCATTTGGTGGATTGATTCACAATGTTTCTAAAGTTCTTTTAACTCTTATTTGTTTTCATTGCCATTTCCTCGCACACTGAAGTGTAAGTTTAGAATATTGGGAAGTTTTGGTAACCTGCTTGCCTTAATAATCAACAGGAAGCTTCCTTCATTTGATTGTTTCAAGGCATTCTATCAGACTAAAACAAACAGTGTGCTGAACAAGATATTGTTCTATGGTTTTGATTTTGACTTTTCTCGCTGTGTATTTTTGAGATATATATATGTACTTGTGTGTGAATATCATTCAGGTGGAACTGTATCTTCTCTTTAACTTGAAGAGTTCAGTGTTCTTTCATCATGATTCTGCTGGTTATTGTTGAGATCTTTGTGAAGAGAGTTTGCCTTTGTCTTTTGTTTCCTGCTGGGTCAATCAGTTTGTCATTTTTTCCATGGTCATTCATTAAAGCACTAATGCAATTAAGCATTTCTTAAACTTAAAAAAAAGTCAAGTTTGTTTTCAATAAGCCATTGGAGTGATGGTTTATTGTTTTTGTTCTGTTTTGTAGCTCCAAAACATAAAAACTAATTGAAAGGATAACACAGTGAGTCGATAATGTGTGTCTAACTTTGTTTTTTACTTTAACGGAGGCGCACGCATATCATGTGGTAGCAATTCATGCACTTTTACGTATAACCCATAATGAATTATTTAATAACAAGGAATGTTCAGTCAAACAACATATTTACAAACAAGAGAAAATCTGCAGATGCTGTAAATCTCCAATGGGATCTTACCACCAAACATATTTTTCACTCCTCCCCCCACCTTCTGCTTTCTGCAGGGATCATTCCCTACACGACTTTCTTGTCTATTCGTCCCTCCCCACTGATCTCCCTCCTGGCACTTATCCTTGCAAATGGAACGAGTGCTACACCTGCCTCTACACCTCCCACTTCACTACCATTCAGGGCTGCAAACAGTCCTTCCAGGTGAGGTGACACTTCACCTGCGAGTCTGTTGGGGTCATATACTGTGTCTGGTGCTCCTGTTGTGGCCTCCTGTATATCGGTGAGACCCGACGTATATTGGGAGACCATTTTGCCGAGCACCTATGCTCCATCTGCCAGAGAAAGCAGGATCTCCCAGTGGCCACTCATTTTAATTCCACTTCCCATTCCCATTCTGATATGTCAATCCATGGCCTCCTCTACTGTCGCGATGAGGCCACACTTGGGTTGGAGGAACAACACCTTAAATTCCATCTGGGTAGCCTTCAAACTGATGGCATGAACATCGATTTCTCGAACTTCTGGTAATGTCCCCCGCCCTCTCCTTCACCATTCCCCATCTCCTCTTCCCTCTGTCACCTTATCTCCTTGCCTGCCCATCACCTCCCTCTGGTGCTCCTCCCCCCTTCTCTTTCTTCCATGGTTTCTGTTCTCTCCTGTTGGACTCCCCCTCTCCAGCCCTGTATCTGTTTCATCAATCAACTTCCCAGCTCGTTACTTCACCCCTCCCCCTCCCGGTTTCACTTTTCACCTTGTGTTTCTCCCTCCCCCCCCCCCCCACCTTTTCAATCTACTCCTCATCCTTTTACTCCAGTCCTGCCGAAGGATCTCGGCCTGAAACGTTGACTGTTCTTTTTTTTCCATAGATGCTGCCTGGCCTGCTGAGTTCCTCCAGCATTTTGTGTGTACTGCTTGAATATACTTACAATATTGCTCAAGTATTACTGAAATATTAAATATGGGTGTGTTGAGTCATTTTCCAACCTTGGCAATCTATTGCAAATGCTTCGTTCCCATATGAGGAGACAAGTAAATTGCCAAGCTCAGAGAACAACAAAACCTAATCATCAACCAGCCAAGCTACACATTTTCCAACTAAATTCTGAAATATTAAATGCACAATACTCCTCATTGTTTAGCGATAAACTCCAACTCAATATAGAATGCATCTCAATTTGTATCCAGTACAGTATAAAGGTCTTAGGCTCATGTATATAGCTAGGGTGCCTAAGATTATATATGGGTGCCTAAGACTTTTGCACAGTACTGTACTTGTCAACATGGCGCGGAGAGCGAGTTTGTAATTCTGGCAGGAGCAAAGGATTTTAGGAATGGTGAGTGTAGAGCACTGTGGGAGGGCTGTGAGACAGGTGGCAGAGAAGGCGTGCCAGGGGCAAGGGGCTGGCACAGGTGCAGACTCACCTAGCCCTGAGACACATAGAAACATAGAAAACCTACAGCACAATACAGGCCCTTCGGCCCACAAAGTTGTGCCGAACATGTCCCTACCTTAGAAATTACTAGGCTTACCTATAGCCCTCTATTTTTCTAAGCTCCATGTACCTATCCAAAAGTCTCTTAAAAGACCCTATCGTATCCGCCTCCACCACCATTGCTGGCCACTCACCACTCTCTGAGTAAAAAACTTACCCCTGACATCTCCTCTGTACCTCAGCACCTTAAACCTGTGTCCTCTTGTGGCAACTATTTCAGCTCTGGGGAAAGGCCTCTGACTATCCACATGATCAATGCCTCTCATCATTTTATACACCTCTATCAGGTCACCTCTCATCCTCCGTCGCTCCAAGGAGAAAAGGCCGAGTTCACTCAACCTATTCTCCCCAATCCAGGCAAGGTCATTTGATTCCAAACAATTGGTTTATTGACAAACAAAAGAAAATCTGCAGATGCTGGAAATCCAAACAACGCACACAAAATGCTGGAGGAACTCAGCGGGCCAGGCAGCATCTATGGAAAGAAAGTACAGTTGACGTTTCGGGCCGAGACCCTTCGGCAGGTTTATTGATCCTTTCAGAACGTCTCACTGGTGCTTCCTGCTCCCCCCTTTTCCCTTCCCCTTTTCCCAACCATGATTCACCTCTTCCTGTCCCCTTCCCACTCCCAGTTCACAATAGAGACCCATATCAGAATCAGGTTTGTCATCAGTCACATATATCAGGATTTTTTTTTTGCGACAGCAGTACAGTGCAATACATAAAATTACTATGGTATTGCAAAAGTCTTCGGCACCCTAGCGCGCACGCTCTCTCTCTCTCTCTCTCCCTCTCTCTCTCTCTCTCTCTCTCTCTCTCTCTCTCTCTCTATATATATATATATATATATATATATATATATAAAAAATTATAAAACACACAGGGCTAGTGAAGGCTCTTGTCCTGGAACATTGGCTCTTTATTCTCCAGCTCCCCCTCACCATAGATGCCGCTTGACATGCACAGACTCGATGGGCCAAATGGGCCCTCCCCCTCCTGGTTTCACCTACCACTTTGTGCTTCTCCCTCCTCCCCCCCCCACCTTTTAATTCTACTCCTCATCTTTGCTTCCCCAGTCCTGCTGAAGAGTCTCGACCCAAAGTGTCGACTGTACTTCCCCTCCCCCTCCCCATAGGTGCCGCCTGGCCTGCTGAGTTCCTCCAGGATTTTGTGTGTGTTGCTTGGTTTTCCAGCATCTGCACACTTTCTCTTGTTTGCGATTCTGCTCCAACATCTTACAATCTATGGCCTTACAGTCTTATACACTGCTCCACGGTATTTGACCACTTATTGGCCTGATTTTGTGTTGGAAACTTTGTTGTAAACTTTAAGTTAATGACCAAAGGCAAGAATATGTTGTTAAGGCTGGCAAAGCATGAGTAGTTAATAGGGTTAAAGGTACTTTGGAATGCTGGACATTCCAATTATAGAGTTTATGGGAAATACTCACGGCCGAAGGTGATCTAGATTCAAAATGGCACTGTCAATTTCCTTCCACAGATGCTGCCTGACTGGCTGCGTTCTTCCAGCGATTTGTGTGTTGCTCCAGATTCCAGCATCTGCAGTCTCTTTGTCTTTGTAATGAAAATATCAAAGTTCATATTTCAAAGTAATTTTATTATCAAAGTACATATATGTCACTATATTCTACCTTAAGATTCATTTTCTTGCAGACATGTGCAAGAAAATAAAGAAATGCAATATAATTTATGAAAAGTTGTAATAAACACAAAAAGATTCTGCAGCTGCTAGAAATCTGTTACGTAAAGAACGGCTGCCAATATGTAAAAGAGTTCAATGTTCAAGGTAAATTTATTATCAAAGTACGTACAGTACATGTCACCATATACAACCCTGAGGCTCACTTTCTCACGGGCATACTAAGTAAATCCACGAACCATAATAGAATCAATGAAAGATTGCACCCAACAGGTGGACAAATAACCAATGTGGAAAGACAGCAAATTGTGCAAAGACAAAAGAAGAAAAAAGAAATTATGATAATAATTAAACAATAACTATTGAGAACATGAGACTAAGTCCTTGAAAGTGAGTCCATAGGATGTGGGAATGGTTCAGTGATGGGCAGGTGAAGTTACCCCCTTTGGTTCAAAAGCCTGTAGTTCAGGGGTAATAACTGTTCCTGAACCTGGTGGTGTGAGTCCTGAGGCTCCTGTACCACCCTCCTGATGGCAGCAGCGAGAAGAGAGCATGGCCTGGGTGGTGGGGTCCCTGATGATGGATGCTGGTTTCCTGTGACAGCGCTCTGACAGCGAAGCTAAATCTTGAAAATGCTATAAAATTGTTTTATAGAACTATTTTATAAAACTATTTTATAGTTTTATGCTATAAAGTAGTAAATAAAACTCAGAACATGAGTTGTAGAGACCCTGAAAATGATGATCTGGGACAGATGTCTACATTTAACAAGTGGTGCAAATAAGCAGGGGTGCAGGTGGGGAATGGATTACAGTATAAGGGAGTTTTGAAGAATGTACAAGTGAGTGGCCAGACTGCATGAAGGGGATATTATGATATAGTGTAAAGATAGATACAGAATAAACTGGGGGGTGGGGCATGAAAAGGAGAGCACATTTAGCTAAGTTTGACAAATGGAATATTTACACTCACAAAGTACAATTGGTTAACAAGATTGGAGAGGGTAGATCCAAGCTTGTTAATTGGGGCAATGGGAATTTTGTGGCAAATGAGTTTAACTTCTGACTAAAAACCAGTGGATTCATTGTTACTCATTTCATTAAAATTAAACATAATAATTGTGAAAATAAAGAGATTAGCTTTGCCTCTATTTGTTACATGTAGATAAAGAACAAACAGTGAAATGCGCCATTTGTGCCAATGATGGACACGGTCTGAAGACTGTGCTGGGGGCCACCCGCAAGTGTCGCCGCGCTTCTGGCGGCCACAGAGCATTCTACAACTCATTGAAACAGGAAACTGGAACACCCGGAGGAAACCTGCACGGTCACAGGGAGAGCGTGCAAACCCCTTGCACAGCCGCTGTAGATATAGAAATGCTTGCCGCGAGCCAGGTTGAGCGAATTTTAATGGAAAACTGGTCTTCCTTCCCATCGCTGTAAGTTTGCAGAGATTGGTGCTTGTGATGGGGTGAAGAGTGAGGCATTGATATCGCTCATCTTCTTGTTCATTTTGATAAGGGGCTTGTACATTGACAAAAAAAATCTGCCCTGATGCTGGAAATCCAAAGCAACACAGGCACACAATGCTGGTGGAACTCAGCATCAATGGAAAAGGGAAAATAGTCGACCTTTCGGGCCAAGACCCTTCATCAGGACTCCTGTTTGAACATTGTGTTCAAGTTCAGTTTACTGTCATCCAGTATGTATACTACCAAACAAAAACATTCCTCCAGAACAAAGTGCACAACACGGTACTTACAACTCACACGCATAACACATAAAAGTAAAATTACCACAAGTAACAAACAATAAGATGCATTTCGGACGTAAGTTGAAAATTTAACGCAAACATGAGAAAATCTGCAGATGCTGGTCCTGATGAATGGTCGGATCTCGACCCTAAACCTCGACTGTTTACTCATTTCCAGAGATGCTGCCTGGCCTGCTGAGTTCCTCCAGCATTTTTTTGTGTGTGTGTGTGTATATTGTTCCAAACAGCATAACTACTGGTGCTTCATACTTGATGAGACCTGGGTGGTAGCAGCGAGTTCAGTAGCATTACGGCTACTGGACAGAAGTAATGTCGGCTTTCCCATGACAACCCGAGTAGTAATATTAAAGCTCTCAGGCAAACCCTAGTTCACTCCGAAGAAAATTGAACCAAAAGATAGCATCCTTCTTGGGGAAAGCAATGAACAGCCCATAAAGACAATTGGAGACATGACAGGATTGCCATTATTTACCAGCTGTGCCGGAGCTGAAATGCCTTTTTGATATTTAAACAGACCCACATATGGAGTCGGTTACAAGCAGGATGCATTGGCAGGCACGTTGCATTCCGCGGCGCTTTGCTTCTTAATTAGATTTAGTTTCATTTTCCCAATTTTTTCCCCTCTCTTATCGCCAGCAAAGACTTGATGTAAATTATTTATGAGATGCTCGCAGACGGCCCGAGCGAGCGGCAGAAAGGAAGTTGCATCAACAGTCATTGGGACCAAGCGTGGTTTGAAGATGGAGAAATTTAAGACCCTGCTGAATTTCGTCCTGAGGCAGCACGCCACGCTGGGATACAGCTTTCTGGCCTTAGCAACAGCTGGAGGGGAACAACTGTTCTCGGTTGTCGTGTTCAGCTGCCCCTGTAACTCATGGAATTTTACCTACAGCGTTGTTTTCCTTCTCGTCCCAGCGCTGGTCTTGGTCGTACTGGGATACTTCATCAGCAACAGAACCTGGAAGCTGTGCACGGGCTGCTGCGTTAGTCAGAGAAAGCAATACTCGAAAACAATCCTCCTTCGAGGCATAAAGATCTTTATTCTAATCACCATGGGGGCTTTAGTAGCCCCGGTTACCTGGGTTTCTGTCGCGCTGCTGAATGGAATGATTTATGAATGTGGCATGTCCGGCTATTACAATGATTACTTCGAAGATAAAATCTGCAACAACGACTCCAAAAACTGTCATCAAGATCTTTACCGAGTGCCTTGTGGTGAATCAGCATTGCCTCCGCCCACCCAAGAAGATATTCTTCGTACACTCCGGGCACACTCCCAGGTAAGAAATATATTCCAGAGCAGATGTCATTTTTTACTGTAGTGGGAGCAGGATTAGGCTAATTGGCCCATCGAATCTGCTGCCGTTCTATCATGGCTCAGCTCCCCCCAAACCCCATTCTCATTCACACCCTCATTAATCAAGAACATGTCAACCTCTGCTTTAAGTATACTCAATGACTTTGCCTCCACAACCCGACTCAATTACCAGCTCGTACAAATGATTTGGTTTAAGAATTTAGCCAGGTGAAATCATGCATCCCTTTACAATTACTGTACACGAAAAACCTAAGTGTTTGGGTCGTGGGGAAAGGGGCGTGTACAATTATGGGACATGTTGCAACCTGTCATGGACTACAGTTTGAGTAACTCACACAAAATGTGGGAGTAACTCAGCAAATCGGGCAGTGTCTATGAAAAAGAACTTAAACAGTCGACGCTTGGGGCCCGAGATCTTGCATCAGGACCCTTCAGCTGTTTTGATTGAAGGGTCTCAGCCTGAAACATCGACTCTTTGTTCCTCTCTATAGATACTGTCCGACCTGTTGAGTTCCTCCGGCATTTATGTGAATTTCGGCATCTGCAAAATTTCTTGTCTTTCAGGTTCACTCCGTTTTGTTTGAGTTGTCATAATGGACAGACCCTACTCACGTTGAACTGCTGTCATACTATAAGGGGTGGCACGGTAACGTAGTGGTTGGCACAACGCGGCGACACGGGTTCAATTCCCGCCGCTGCCTGTAAGGGGGGGTTTACGTTCTCCCACGTGACCACGTGCTTCGGTCTCCTCCGGGTGCTCCGGTTTCCTCCCACTGTCCAAATACCTGCAGGATGGTAGGTTAACTGGTCAATTGCAAACTGCTCAGTGATTAGGCAAGGACTAAGTCAGAGGTCGCTGGGCTACGGGGCTCAAAGCAACAGAAGGGCAAATCCGCACTGCATCTCAATAAATAAATAACTATTTGAGAATATTAGACAGTGCCTTTAATTTTTTTACCTTGAGATTAGGAAGAGCCTTAATCAAAGACTGCTTAATTTTAATTTTAGAGGCAATTTCTTTATGTATACATTATTTTAGCACTTTAGTCACTTGAGAGCTAGATCAGCATTCAATCTTAGCAATTACATTCAACTTTTTTGCTCACTTATTTACAGTTAAAAGTTTTAGCATGCATAAGGCTCAAAAATATATTCTGGCTGATGACAGAACAGACAAGGATGAGTAACACACAAAACGCTGGAGGAACTCAGCAAGTCAGGCAGCATCTATGGAAATGAATAAACAGTTGACATTTCAGGCCAAGACCGTTCTTCAGGACTGGAAAGGAAGGGGGAAGATGCCAGAATGAAAAGGTGGAGGGAGGGGAAGGAGGATGGCTGGAAGGTGATAGGTGAAGCCAGGCGAGTGGGAAGGGTAAAGGGCTGGAGAGGAAGGAAGTTGATAGGAGAGGAAGGAAGTTGGTAGGAGAGGAGAGTGAACCATAGGAGAAAGGGAAGGAGGAGGGGACCCAGGGGGGAGGTGAGAAGACGAAAGAGGCCAGAGTGGGGAATAGAAGAAGAGGGGAGGGGGAGGGATTTTTTTTTAACCAGAAGGAGAAATCAATGTTCACACCATCAGTTTGGAGGCTACCCAGATGGAGTATAAGGTGTCGTTTCTCCACCCTGTGAGAGACCTCATCATAGCACAAGAGGAAGTATGGATCGACATGTCAGAATGGGGGTGGGAATGGGAATTAAAAAGTTTGGCCAATGGAACCTGTTAACTGATTCCATTTTGTCACCATAACAACTGAATATAAGATCACCCCCTCACCCACCAATCAATGCAAGAGCATACGTAAATTATTCATAATATTCAATAGTTGAGGCAGGAATAGAAAAACAAGTCCAACGTAGGTAATTTATATATGAAATTCACTCTAATTTTAGTTATAAAGAAGACCGTGATTGCCAGATGGCTTACATTAAGAAACAATGCCACTTGTTCGTTGGGAAAGCAGATCACATTTGTAATAAAAGCTCACCATAGGCCATCTGGAAATTTAAGTCATGGATTAAAGGGTCTATACAAACAGCGCAGAGGAGGAAATAAAGTTTGCTCCTGTCCTGTTGTTAATTGCATACAGTACTTCCAGAATCTGAACCAGGTTTAATATCACAGACACATGTTGTGAAATTTGTTATGTTGTGATGCCATAGCAGTACATTGTAATACATAATGTTAAAAACTGTAAATTACAGTAAGTGTATATATAATTATTTATATATATAGTAAAACATTAAACTAATTAAGTAGTACAAAAAGAGAAAAAGTAGTAATGAGGTAGTGTTCATGGGTTCAATGTCCATTCAGAAATCTAATGGCAGAGGGGAAGAAGCTGTTCCTGAATCGCTGAGTGTGTGCCAGAACCTCCTCCCTGATGGTAGCAATGAGAAGAGGGCATGTCCTGGGTGATGGGGGTCCTTAGTGATGGATGCCGCCTTTTTGAGACATTGCCCCTTGAAGATATCTTGGATGCCGGGGAGGCTAGTGCCCCTGATGGAGCTGACACAGTTTACAACTCCCAGCAGCTTATTTTGATCCCGAGCTGTGCCCCACCCTTATATCAGATGGTGATGCAGCCAGTGGAAATTTGCTACAGACAGTTTTCTTAAAAAAAAATCTAAAAACACAGATGCTGGAAATCCAGAGTAACACACACTAAATGACAGAGGTCAGGCAGCATCTATGGAGAGGAGTAGGTCCTTGTAAACCCTGATGAAGGGTTTCAATGTTGACTGTTTATTCCTCTCCACAGGTGCCACCTGACCTGAGTTCCTACGGCATTTTCTGTGTGTTACTTTTAGAAACCAACGACTCTGCAGCCACAATTGCATTTGTTCTCCTAATTCATGTGACTGGCTGCTGGTCTCTTCATAAGCATTCTTTCTTCCTGGAAATTGTAAGAGCTGGCACAAGACTTTACTTTGAAACAACTGTGAGGATTTTGTTAGGCAGGATTTGGAAGATTTGCCAGATGTGAACTCATTCCAAAGCGGTACTGGATTGCAGTAGTTTCATAAGTACTACAAATGTCAAAGGAAAATCTTTTCAAAGGCCTGTATTTTGAATAGAATTGCTGCTAAACTGGGCTGTACATTCCGCGTATTAGAAGATTATACAATCTTCGTTACAATTTAAAAGCAGTAACGTGGAAGACAATTTCCACAATTTTGTGAACCCCCAACACACACAAATGTTGGAGGAACTCACCAGGTCAGGAAGCATCTATGGAGAGGAATAACCGAGGGTAGGGCTCCAATTTCAAAGTAACTTTGTTATCAAGGCACATACATGTTGCCATATACTACCTTGACATTTAGCTTCTTACAGGCAAAAACAAAACAATAGAATTGACAACAAACTACACGGACACAAAAACTGACAAATGACCGATGTGTAGAAGAAGACAAACTGTGCAAATTAAAAATAATACTGAGAACATGAGTTGTAGAGTCCTTGAAAGTGACTCAGTAGGTTGTGGAGTCAGTTCAGAATTGAGGTGACTGAAATTATCCACGCTGCACACATCAAACTTGCTGGTGAATGCAGCAGGCCAGGCAGTATCTCTAGAGATGCTGCCTGGCCTGCTGTGTTCACCAGCAGCTTTGATGTGTGTTGCTTGAATTTCCAGCATCTGCAGAATTCCTCGTGTTTGCATTATCTACGCTGGTTCAGGAGCCTGATGGTTGCAAGGTAATAACTGTTCCTGAACCTGGTGGTGTGAGACCTAAAGCTCCTGTACCTCCTGCCTGACAGTAGTAGTGGCCTTAGTGGTGGAGGTCTTTGATGATGGGTTCACTAAGGTTGTCATAGCTGGGGAGATAGTGGGTTCAAGTTCCTACAAGTTTTTAAATTCCCCCTTTGGCATGCGTCTCAAACAGCCTCTGACAACCAAGTCCAGCTCCTAGAACTTCGCATGTGGCTTAGCTACTGAGCCCAGCGGAACCATTTCCACCGACAGGAGAAGGGGCAGAGACGGGTTACTGAGGCCTTAAAACCAGTCGCTTCGGGCAGATGGGGCTCCTCAGCCACCGTTGGCAGCTCAGCTCGGAGAAGAGAAACTCTGATCTCAGACCTCCACTGCCCTGGGGCAATGCCCACTCATGGGGAAGGCTTCAGGAGTAAACCCTGAGGGAAAATTCTGGGGTTGAAGTCCCTAAGGCAGTCTTACATTGAGTTCAATGCTGAATGGCAACTCCTGCAGCACCACTGGTACCAAACTGTGTCAGAGAGTGGGATGCCCGGGATGGTAGTAGAGGCAGGTATAACAGAGACTGTTTAGTTAGGCACGTGAATGTGAGGAAAATGGAAGAATATGGACATTGTGTAGGCAGAGGGCATTAGTTTAGTTGGCTATTTGATGACTAATTTAACTGGTTTGGCACAACATTGTGGGTGAAAGGGCCAGTTCCTGTGTGGCACTCTTCTATATTCTGTGTTCTATTACAGGTTATTGGATGGAGCCTGGTTGCGGCCATCATGGTTTTTGCCCTGACCTCTACCTGCCTCGTGCGCTGTTATTCCCCTGTCAGCTTCCTCCAGCTCCAGTTCTGGAAAACCTACAGAGAAAAAGAGAACGAAGTGCTGGAGAAGAAATCAGCCGAGCACGCTAAAGAAATGGCCGAGAGAAACGTGAAGAGCTTCTTCGAATCCGTAGCGCCGAAGGAGTTCAAAACGCCGAGCAGAGCAGCGTGGCAGGAGATCTCGATGCTGTATTCCTTCAGTGAAACTGAGCAGCACTACAGCACGATACACAAGCACGCAGAAATGAAGATTGAGTGTGTCCATAAATCATCGTCCTATGGCAACGTGGACATACCTGCTGTGCTGGACTTTGTTGATGGTAGCAAAAATTCTGTGGACTCCTATATTTGAGCATAGGTCAGATTGAGAACATCCATGCTAAATTAAGTTGTACTGTCCTCACAAAAGCAGGCGGTAATATTTCTTTGAAGTCTTCCTCTCATTTTACATGTAACAGTACTTTTATCATGAATTCTTTTTAAACACTTGTGCAGATACTCTCATTGAGAACGTGCATGAAGGAATACTTCTGCCATCAGATGTGGGTTTGCTCTGAACTGAGGCTGCCAGAGTTGAGGAGCAGGACTCTTCAATCTTGTGGTGCAAGGTTACAACTCAAAAAACATGGAGGGAGAACATCATGAATTTTTTTTTGGCAAACTCTTTGTGATATGATTTTTTTTATCTTCCACTTTTCATATTTATCATAAGCAAAAATTGAATGTACTTATATAATTTTTAAATGCTTAAAAATATTGCATACTAAAGCTCTGCCCACCTTCAATCACATCTTCAATGTCCTGATGAGAGCATTAAAGGGTAAATTAAGATGGGCCTTATTCCCTTAGGCATTCTGATTCGCAAAGTGATTGCAAGCCTCAGATCTAATTGATGCATTACTAAAGAGCAAATTACTAAGATAATGTTCTGAGACTGCACGCTGAAGCAGATTGATAATATCGATCCGTTTCCTGATTTCACTGTGGGAGGCAAGTTCATTGGTTCCGCCTTCAATTGGAGTCAGACAAAATGAAAACTGGATGTAATGTCAATTAGGCTGCTGATGTTCTTTATGGCCATGAGTCAACATTTAGTTAATAGTGAATTAACTGAATCTTGACTCATGGACCATAGAGAGAAGCAACAGTCTAATTAATATCTCAGAGAGCCCCATAGGACATAGGAGCAGAATTTGTCCAGTCAGCCCATCGAAACTACTTCACCATTTCATCATTTATTATTCCTCTCAACCCTATTCTCCTGCCTTCTCCTTTGACACTCTGACTCATCAAGAATCTATCAACCTCTGCTTTAAATCTACCCAATGACTTGGCCTCTACAGCCATCTGTGGCAATGAATTCTACAAATTAACCACCCTCTGTCTAAAGAAGTTCCTCTTCATTTCTGTTTTAAAGGGGCATCCTTCTATTCTGAGATTGTACTCTCCATTCCTGAACTTCCCCATTATAGAAAACATTCTCTCTAAGACCACTCCATCTAACTCTTTCAATATTCATTAGGTTTCAAAGCGATCCCCCCTCATTCTTCTAAGTTCTAGCGAATACAGGTCCAGAGCCATCAAGCGCCCCTTATACATTAACCCTTTCCTTCTCAGGCTCACTCTGCTAAAAGTCCACTGGACACTCTCCAATGCCAACACATCATCGTTATGTGCTGTGTTGTAAGACATGGGCGATCATGGTCCCGTGATCATGATTGTTCCTGAAAAATTTTTCTACCAAAGTAGTTTGCTATTGCCGCCTTCTCTTTCCTAGATAAGGGGCCCAAAACTGCTCACAATAGTCCAAGCTGGCTGACCAGTGCCTTACGATACCTAAGCATTACATCCCTGTTTTTATTTTCTACTCCTCTCAAGGTGAATGCTAACCTTGCACTTGCTTTCCTTACCACCGACTCAACCAGCAAATTACCCTTTAGGGAATCTTGCACAAGGACCCCATGGGCAAACTAAGTGATATATTTAGTTGTGAATCCATTCCTAGGCAGGTTGTTCTTAGAGATATAATGGCTGAAGGTTAAATTTCTGTTGTGTTTACAAAATGCCATTTCCTTAAATTATGAGAGACCTGTTGTGAATCAAGGTCACTGGTGATCAGAGTTACCCAGTCCAATGAAAAAGTGTTTTTGCTTTAAAATGATCACCTCTGCATTATAGCTCAGCACATGACATTGACAAAACCCGAAACCTGCTGAGACATCACCTAAATAAATATTACTTGAGGAAAATGCTTGAAAGGGCCAATTCCAGAATAGGAGCTCCTTTATATTTCAACATTCAGCTTGCATTTGACCATACCAGGTAGGCTGCACAAAAAGATATTTCGATAGTCACTAAGGTCCAAAAATATCTTAGCCCAAATGTTAAAAAAAGTTGAAAACCAAACCAGCCAGGATACCACCGAACTGAATTTTACCCTTGGGGTTTTTCTCCAAGGATAGGTACATGGATAGTAGGGGTATAGAGGGCAATGGTCCGGCTGCAGGTTGATAGGACCAGGCAGTTTAAATGTTCAACACAGACTAGATGGGCTGAAGACCCTGCTTCTGAGCTGTAGTTTTCTATGACTCTATGATAAAGGTGACCTAAATTTACTTAGTACTTCTCACTGGACAAGATTTCTTTTCACATTGAAATTCTGGAATTGGAGATCCTCTAAATTTCTTTTTTTTTAATTTTATTTTTATTCAGATCCTCTAAATTTCAACATTCTGTTTGCAGTTGGAAGGCTGCACAAAAAAATGCATTTCAATGAGGCAAATTGCTGTCACTAAGGACCAAAGATACCTCAGCCTCAATGTTTAAAAAAGATGAAACCCAAAGCAGTCAGGGCACCACCTAAATGAATTTTAACCATTTGAAATAGTAGATTTTCTCCAAGGATAACGGAGACCTAAATGTACTTAGCACTGTTCACTGAGCAAGATTTCCTTGTGTTATGTTTGATAACTTCAAAACATTAGACTATTCAAAGGAAGACACGAGAGTCTGAAATGCGGGTCTTAGTTTAAGCAGGGCATGTACGTACCAGGTGGTAGTGTGATGACATATGCCATTCACATATTTATACCTACAACCTGTAATGAATTATTTAAATGAACATGAATATTTAATCAACCTATATATATATATGTATATTCACACAGGATTATTCAAACATTATTTAAATATTCAATACACAATACTTTGCACCATTTAGTATTATATTCTATTAAATATGAATCTGAATTAAATTTTATTTTATCATATAGATTTACTGAGTGAAAACTGCAGCAATATTTTTACTGATTATAGTGTTAAATTATTACTTTATAATTTTAAGTGTAAACATTATTTTCAATATGTCAGCATAGCTGCTATCATTAGTAAGATTATTTAATGTTTCCTGTACTCAAGTGTAAAGGTGAACAAAATAATCGTTACTCTGGATCCGATGCAGAACAAAAAAAACACAATAAGATAAAGAACACAATATAAAGAAAAACACAATAAATATAAATATATAAGATAGCTTATATATACAGATTGATTATATGTCCATAAACTATACACACTTAGAGTATTGTGTACAGTTTTGGGCTCCTTGTTTTAGAAACGATATACTGACATTGGAGAGGGTTCAGAGAAGATTCACGAGAATGATTCCAGGAATGAAAGGGTTACAGTATGAGGAACGTCTGGCGGCTCTTGGGCTGTATTCCCTGGAGTTCAGGAAAATGATGGGGGACCTCATAGAAACTTTCTGAATGTTAAAAGGCCTGAACAGATTTGATATGACAAAGTTATTTCCCGTGGTAGGAGATTCTAGGACTAGACGGCACGACTTCAGGATTGAAAGACGTCCATTTAGAGCAGATATGAGAAGAAATTACTTTAGTCAGAGGGTGGTAAATCTGTGCAATTTGTTGCCATAAGCGGCTGTGGAGGCCAAGTCATTGGGTGTATTTAAGGCAGAGATGGATAGGTTCTTGATTAGCCAGGGCATCAAAGGGTATTGGGAGAAGACAGGGGAGTGGGGATGACTGGAAGAATTGGATCAGCCCATGATTGAATGATGGAGCAGACTTGATGGGCCGAATGGCCTACTTCTGCTCTTATATCTTATGGTCTGATGGTCTTATAGTGGAAAAGACAGGGAAATCTGTGAGGAGTAAAAATTTCAAGTTATATACTGTATACATTCTCTGATATTAAGTGAACCTTTGAAATCTATGTATTTATAATGCAAAGTAGTTTTTCAGCTGAAAGCTTTAAGCAGGGACTAATGGCTGAGAATTTCCTCACACCAGCATTTACTCTGTTCCTCCGAGTTTACTGAGAGCAGAGAGTTCCCATTGCATGTCCAGTAAATCTGCGGTAGCAGTACCGATGTAACTGTGTGGAAGTTTGCAGTTGCAGTGCTAATATAAACCTGATATTCTAATATTAATGATAACGTCATTGGTTTTCATCCCACTACCCTAAATGGTAACGTTATTCTGTCGGAAAGCAAGGTAAAAACGATTTTGACACAGGAGCATAAAGTAAAATAATAGTTTATTTAAAAATATAATTATTTGATTTATTAATGTGTGACATATGTGAATGAGGAAATTCATATGTTTATTGAAAGAAGTTATAGTGCTTGGCTGCATCTGTTTATCAAGTTGCTGTATCCTTATTTACAAGAACTATACAGGAATGTAAAGACAAAGCATTTAATTTTACATGAACTTGCATTATTTTTGTTACTTTTTACTGACAATGTTCGCTCATAGTGTTTTAAGTAAATAAATAAAAGTTACGTAAAATTATTTGATCATTGACTGTTCATTATGTATCCCTGTGAACTTGTATTTATGAGCCTATTTGTATCTTGGGAACCTGATGATATCATCAAATAGATATGAACTGACAAAATTTGCTTTCTATTTAATTATTTGACCATGTCTTTGAAGGAGGAATCTAATTAAACCCAACTGCTAAGCTGCAGAAGAATATTACATGTTCAGAATCAGGTTTAATATCACTAATCTTTCATCACCATGAAATTTGTTGTTTTGCGGCAGCAGTACATTGCAATACTTAATAATAGAGGGAGAAGTGTGAATTACAGGAAGTATGTATATACATATTTATTGTGTGCCTTCTGGCTCCTGTAGCTCCTTCCCGATAGTAGCAATGAGAACAGGATACAAATCATCAAATCAGTCTACTCAATGCTTTCAAGATCTAAACACAAGAGATTCTGCAGATGCTGGAAATCCAGAGTAACACACACAAAATGCTGGAGGAACTCAGCAGGGCAGGCAGCATTAGCCAGGCTGCATCTTTGGCCTGATGCTGCCCAAATTGACCTCTGTCCTTGGCCTTGACGCCTTGATCTTTCTAATCTGGTTTGGTGCTTAAATTGGCTAAAGTATTAGTTTGTTTTTCGATCCGGCCCGAAGTCCGCTCCAGCAAAGGCAATCGCGACGACGACAGTCTCGAGAATCCAGTTCACCGAGTCCTTCAGGAGACCTGAGAAGGTTCACAAGAATAATCTCAGGAATGAGAGGGTTAATGTATGAGGAGGGTTTGGTGGCTCTGGGCCTGTACTCACTGGCATTTAGAAGAATGAGGGGTGATCGCATCGAAACTATCAAATATTGAAAGGCTTAGATGGAATGAACGTGGAGAGGATGCTTCCTATAGTGGGGAAGTCTAGGACTAGAGGGTACAGACTCAGAATACAAGGATGGCTCTTTAGAACAGAGAGAGGAGGAATTTCTTTAGCCAAAGGGCAGAGAATCTCTGGAATTCATTGTGCAGGCCAAGTCATTAGACAGGAGAATGGTATTGAGAGGGATAGTAAATCAGCCAAGATGGAATGGTAGCGCAGACACGTAGCCCCTATGTCTATGTTGCTCCTAAGTGTATCAAAACTTGCAGCCAGATCTGGAGCAGCTAGAAAAATGGGCTGAAAAGTAGCAGAGGAATTGAATACAAACAAGTGTAAGATGTTGCACTTTGGGAGGACAAACCAGGGTAAAATGTGCAGTGAACAGCAGGAATCTGTGGGATGTTGTAGAACAGAGAGATCTGAAAGTGCAGGTAAATAATTCCTTGCGAGTGGCCCCAAAGGTTCATAGGGTCGCAAAGAGAGCTTTTGGCACATTGGCGTCATAAATCAATGCATTGAGCACAGGTGTTCAGATGTTATGCTGAAATTACATAAGACAGTGAGACCAAAGTGAAGGTGAGAGGGAGTGGGTTCAGGTGGGATATGAGGGGTAGAGAGTTGTGGACGCCTGGAATACAGTGGTAGAAGAAAACTCGAGTAGCAGCAGTACTCTCCATGGATATGATCGAATATTCCCGTTTCAGCCTGATACAGCTAAAAAGCGCAACTGCTTCCAAGGTCAGTACAATCAACAAAGATGTCTTAATGCGTTTAAACGAACTTTCGCTGCTTAAAACCGATGGAAACAACACCGATTGTGGTCGGAAGCGCCCACGGAGGGCGCTTCGGAGGAAGCGCGGGTGAGTTAGATATGGCCTTTGTGGCTACGGGGGTCAGGGGGTATGGAGGGAAGGCTGGGGCGGGGTTCTGAGTTGGATGATCAGCCATGATCATAATAAATGGCGGTGCAGGCTCGAAGGGCCGAATGGCCTACTCCTACACCTATTTTCTATGTTTCTATGTAGATCGGGGTTATAAGTGTGCTTAAGGAAATAGGATATAAACTCCCTATACCGACTATCTTGCTGGCCACCGTGCGGTCTCTGGCGAATAAAATCAATGATCTGAGAGTTAGGGTGCTGAATCAGAGGAACATTAGGACTGCGTGTGTCCTTTGTTTCACGGAATCCTGGTTAACCCCTTCCGTACCGGATGCAGCGATTCATATCGACGGGTTTACGATACACCGTCATGATAGATCTCAAGAGCAGAGGTGGAGGAGTATGCCTCATGATCAACTCTTCTTGGTGCTCAAATATGTCAGTGTTGTCCCAATTCTGCTCGCCAGACCTGGAATATCCAGCAGTAAAGGGCCATCCTTTTTACCAGCCACGGGAGTTCTCCAGGGTCATTTTGGTAGCAGTTTACATTCCATCTCAGGCCAATGTCAATCAGGCTTTAGGTGATCTGAGCACTGGGATCAACATGCACGAAACAGTGCACCCAACACACTGTACCATTGCTACATCACCGTCAAGAATTCCATGTCTGATCACCTGGCTGTACTTCTACTTCCTGAGTATAAGCAGAGACTGAAGACTGCAGCACCAGCAGTGAGGACCAAGAAGGTTTGGACAAGGGAAGCACAGGAGCGCCTACAGGACTGCTTTGAATCAGTGGACTGGACTGTATCCAGGGATTCATCTTCAAACCTGGATGACTATGCTGCAGTTGTTACCAACTTCATTAAAACCTGTGTGGATGAGTTTGTGCCCACAAAGACATACTGTACATTCCCAAACCAAAAGCCGTGGATGAACCAGTAGGTTCGCCATCTGCTGAAGGCCAGATCTGTGGCATTCAAGTCTGGCAACCCAAGCCTGTACCAGAAAACCAGGTATGGTTTGCAGAGGGCTATTTCAAGGGCAAAGAGACGATCTTGAATGAGGTTGGAGGCGACAACGGATGCACGACAACTTTGGCAGGGTCTGCAAGAAATTACTTCCTACAAAGCGAAACCCAATAGTATGAAGGGCAGCGATGCTTCACTACCAGATGAACGCAACGGTTTCTATGCCTGCTTTGAAAGGGAGAACACAACTACAGCTGTGAAGATAGGTGCTGCACCTGATGACCCTGTGATCTCTGTCTTAAAGCCCGATGTTAGGCTGTCTCTAAAGAGAGTGAACCCTCACAAGGCAGAAGGTCCCGATGGAGAACCTGGTAAGGCTCTGAAAACCTGTGCCAACCACTAGCAGGAGTATTCAAGGACATTTTCAACTTCTCACTGCTATGGACGGAAGTTCCCACTTGCTTCAAAAAGGCAACAATTATACCAATGCCAAAGAAGAATAACGTGAGCTGCCTTAATGACTATCGCCCGGTAGCACTCACATCGACAGTGATGAAATGCTTTGAGAGGTTGGTCATGACTAGACTGAACTCCTGCCTCAGCAAGGACCTGAATACACTGCAACTTGCCTATCGACACAATAGGTCAAAGGCAGATGCAATCTCAATGGCTCTTCACGTGGCTTTAGACCAGCTGGACAACATAATCACCTACACCTAGATGCTGTTCATCGACTATAGCTCAGCATTTAATACCATCATTCCCACAATCCTGATTGAGAAATTGCAAAACCTGGGCCTCTGTACCTCCCTCTGCAACTGGATCCTCGACTTCCTAATGGGAAGACCACAGTCTGTGTGGATTGGTGATAACATATCCTCCTCGCTGACGATCAACACTGGTGCACCTCAGGGGTGTGTGCTTAACCCACTGCTCTACTCTCTATATACACATGACTGTGTGTCTAGGCATAGCTCAGATACCATCTACAAATTTGCTGACAATACAACCATTGTTGGGAGAATCTCAGGTGGTGACGAGAGGGCGTACAGGAGTGAGATATGCCAACTAGTGGAGTGGTGTCATAGCAACAACCTGGCACTCAACGTCAGTAAGACAAAAGAGCTGGTTGTGGACTTCAGGAAGGGTAAGACGAAGGAACACATACCAATCCTCATAGAGGGATCAGAAGTGGAGAGAGTGAGCAGTTTCAAGTTCCTGGGTGCAAGATCTCCGAGGACCTAACCTGGTCCCATCATATCGATGCAGTTATCAAGAAGGCTATACTTCATTAGGAGTTTGAAGAGATTTAGCATGTCAACAAATACACTCAAAATCTTCTATAGTTGTACCGTGGAGAGCATTCTGACAGGCTGCATCCCTGTCTGGTATGGAGGGGCTACTGCACAGGACCCAAAGAAGCTGCAGAAGGTTGTAAACCTAGTCAGCTCCATCTTGGGTACTAGCCTACAAAGTACCCAGGACATCTTCAGGGAGTGGTGTCTCAGAAAGGTAGCGTCCATTATTAAGGACCTCCAGCACCCAGGGCATGCCCTTTTCTCACTGTTACCATCAGGTAGGAGGTACAGAAGCCTGAAGGCACACACTCAGCGATTCAGGAACAGCTTCTTCCCCTCTGCCATCTGATTCCTAAATGGACATTGAACCCTTGGACACTACCTCACTTTTTTTTAAAATACAGTATTTCTGTTCTTGCACGTTTTTAAAAAAATCTATTCAATATATGCAATTGATTCACTTGTTTATTTATTATTATGATTTTTATTTTATTTATTATTATTTCTCTGTTAGATTATGTATTGCATTGAACTGCTGCTGCTCAGTTAACAAATTTCACGTCACATGCCGGTGATAATAAATCTGATTCTGATTCTGATATTAGAGGCTTTTAAGACACGTTTAGATGGGCACATGAATAGGAGGAAGATGGAGAGATATGGACATTGTGTAGGTAGGAGGGATTAGTGTTTGGGTGCTTTAGATTTGCTTCTTAGCTAGTACAGCACAACATTGAGGGCCAAATGGCCCGTTCCCTGTTCTGTACTCTTCTATGTTCTATTCTATCTCCACCTCATCGATGTCGGACCACCTCTTCCCTTGGGCATGGAGAGGAGAGGGGAGAATTGTCCACTTCCTACCCTTACCCCTCACACCTCCATCACTATTTCGAGAGAGAGAGGGAGGATCACGCAATGCTTGCTCGTGACTGAGAGGCGGCTAAGAGGGAGGGAGGGAGGGAGTGGGAGGGGCAGTGAGGAGGGAGAGGGCAACACAGGAAGGAATATGGGAGCACAGTGGGAGGGTTGGGGATGAGGGAAGGGTGGGGAAGTTACCAGCCCACTCAACCCTAAGACACAAGGCAAGGCTTTTGTTCCAAACAGTTACTTTATTGTTCAATATAGATTTCCCTCTCCCCATTCCATCCCACCCTCTCCCCACCACTCCCCTTGTCCTCCCCTCCTGCTCCCTCTCCCCATTCCATCCCACCCTCCCCTACCACTCCCCTTCACCCTCCTCCTGCTCTGTCTCCCCATTCCATCCCACCCTTCCTACCACTCCCCTTGTCCTCCCCTGCCGCTCCCTGTCCCCACTCCCACTATATCTTCCCTCCTCATCACCACTACCACCCCTTCTCCCCTCTCCCTCCCACTTCCTGCTCTATCTCCCCTCTCCCTCCCATTTCATATCTCCCTCTGCTTCACCACAAATGCTCCCTCTCCCCTCTGCATCCCCATTTCCAACTCCTACCCATTCACCCCCTTAAAACTCACACAGGGTTACCATGGAGCCATGGAGGAGCCATGTACTAGGCCACGCCCATGGCCTTAACAGATTCTAGTCTCAGATGGGGCCTGACACCAATGCTTTGTTCCCCCGCCCCCATCTGTCCTACATAACTCCTTCGTCCTTCCGTGGAACAGCTCCCTCAAGACCCGACCCCACGGGGTCCTCTGCTCTTGGTGATCTACCAGGGGGGTGCAGCTTTCAGCCAGCACCCCCTCAGCAGTCTCCACACCTCTGGAAAGGTAGCAGGCAGACCAGTATTTTAGATTGGAGCAGGGCACCGCACTGGATGGCTCTCTGGGAGTGTGGAAGGAGGAGAGGCCTGTCCTTTCAGCAGCCATCTCAGAGGCTGCACCTGTCACTCAAATTCTTGGGAGGGTCCTGGCCCAGATCTTCTGTCTCATCTCGTTCGGGGTGCATTAAGCGTCCTCCCTCCCTCCGTTCACCCTGGGAGAAGTTTCAGCCTCATAGTCCTTGTCCCAATGCCCGATCAGATGATGAGGAGACCGGTCCTCTTGGCCTGGCTGCCCAGGTGTCCCACAATGTGACAGAACACACTCCTTATCCTGGCTAAGATCCCCATAGGGTCTTTTCCTCAACCAGGCCTGATAATGAGTGCTGTCCTGGGCCAAAACACCAAGCGACAGGCCTTGAAGAGACTCATTGCCATGACAACAGTGTACTATTGTAGGCCTGGCATGTATGTGGATATCCCAGGACACTGGAACTCCATTGAGATGTGGGTGCACAATTATAGGGGATATTAGTGAGGGTCTTAATGCAGATCCTGGCATATGGAGGGTGGGCTTGTACCACTGGCAATGTTGTCCTCACCATCAAGACCTGGGAGACCATGAGCAGTGTTAGTGTATTGTTAGTGTAGTTTAAATGGCCATTTTGTGTTACTCATGCCAGTCTCCTGGGGAACTACATCAGCTTGAAGTGCATCCAGCTGCAGCTTCTTGAAGACTGTGTTAGGGATCTGGAGCAGCAGCTGGATGACCTTCAGCTTGTACAGGAGAGTGAGGAGATAATCGATTAGAGTTACAGGGAAGTAGTCACCCTGAAGTTGCAGGAGATGGATAGCTGGTTGATAGTCAGGAGAAGGAATGAGATGATGAATGAGCAGTTAGCACCATTCCTCTCAATAATAGAAACATTGAAACATAGAGAATCTACAGCACAATATAGGCCCTTCGGCCCACAATGCTGTGCTAAACATATACTTACTTTAGAAATTACCCAGGGTTACCTGTAGCCCTCTATTTTTCTAAGCTCCATGTACCTGTCCAGGAGTCTCTTAAGACCCTATCATATCCACCTCCACCACCATCACCAGCAGCCCATTCCACACACTCACCACTCTCTGCATAAAAAACTTACACCTGACATCTCCTCTGTACCTACTTCCAAACGCCTTAAAACTGTGCCCTCTTGTGCTAGCCATTTCAGCCCTGGGAAAAAGCCTTTGGCTATCCACACGATCAATGCCTCTCATCATCTTATACACCTCTGAATAACTCTGGGCTTCTCATCTAAGAAAGATGTGCTGACATTGCAGAGAGTCCAGAGGAGGTTCACAAGGATGATTCCAGGAATGAAAGGGTTATCATATGAGGACTGTTTGATGGCTCTGGTCCTGTACTCACTGGAATTCTGAAGGATGAGGTGGGGATTTCATTGGAATTTTTCTAAAGTTGAAAGGCCTAGGCAGAGTAGATGTGGAAAGGATGTTTCCCATGATGGGAGAGTCTAGGACAAGAGAGCAGAGCCTCAGGATAGAGGGAAGTCGTTTCAAAACTAAGATGTGGAGAAATTTCTTTAGCCAGAGGGTGGTGAATTTGTGGAATTTGTTACCACAGGCAGTTGTGGAGGCCAGGTTGTTGGGTGTATTTAAGGCAGAGATTAATTGGTTTTTGATTGGCCATGGCATCAAAGGTGATGGGGAGAAGGCCAGGGAGTAGGGCTGAGGGGGGAAGAAAAGGATCAGCTATGATTGAAATAGTGGAGCAGGTTTGATGTGCCAAATAGCCTAATTCTGCTCCTATGACTTATAGTCTTATCCTCCTCGCCATCTGGACACGGGACTGCAGGAACATCAAAATCCGACTCAACACCAGGAACTGGATGCACCTTCAAAGAAAATGGCTACCCGTGTCATGGTCTGGATCGGGGTCCCTTTAAATTTACTTTGTTTATGCCATGATCCGGACCGTTGACTCCCTGTTTCCTTTTGGTTCCCTGTTTTCCCGTGTCCCTCGGCCTTGGTGATTGGAGGCAATTTACTCTCGGCTGAACCGGCAGTTTATAGTCTCCGGCTTTCAACCGTTCGGCGCGAGAGCGTTTGCAAAGTCACCGAAGGTACTGCGAGCCAATGTCATCTGGCCAGAGCAAGCCTAGTCTCCCCCCGAAGCGAGTGCCAGTAAGTTGCCTTTCCTCACCGGAGCGAGCCTGCAAAGTTTCTTCGTCGAGGCAGGTCCGTCAGTTAACCCGCCGGAGGGGATCAAGAGCTGCTGTCTACTGTTCCCGGGCCGAGTCTAGAGCTCGCCACTACCCGGAGGCTCCAAGTACAAAGTCCTGGCTCCGGGGGGCTCCAAGTACCATGTCCTGGCTCCGGGGGGCTCTAGGTACCAAGTCCTGGCTCCGGGGGGCTCCAAGTACCACGTTCTGGCCCTGGCGGCATCCAAGTTTCAAGTCAAATCCTGGCCCTGGCGGTCCGTGATTCCGGGTCCTAGCCCAGACCCTTAGTCCCAGCCTAGTCCAAGGCCTGAGTCCTTGTCCAGTTTGCTATTCCTGCTTCTGCTTTGCTCTCCTTGTATTGAGCAATTAAGTCAATTAAGTTAGCCTCACAAGATGTGTCTTGCATTTGGGTCCACTCTTGCTCCCCACGCCCCCCATTGTGACAACCCGATAGTAACCAAAAGGGAGTGTTGAACAGCGTTGAAGGGCTTGTTCCTGAGCTGGTCTATGTTCTCTGTCAGAATTCCAGCATCTGTTATAACCTCTGCTTTTAATTCTGATGAAAAATCCCAAAGTTCAAAGTTAATTTATTATCAAAGTATATGTCATGATATACAACCCTAGGGTCCATTTTCTTGTAGTCAGTCCCAGTAGAACGAAGAAATACAATAGATTCAATAAACACCCTAGTCTATTGTACTCTCCACTTGCACTGAATAACTAACCTTGGCAATACCAAATGAGAGAATCTGCTGGAAGTCTAAGCAACCCACACAATATGCTGGAACTCAGCGGGCCAGGTAGCATCCATGGAAAAAAGTACAGTCAATGTTCCAGGCTCAGCCCTGCTGAAGGCCCTTGTAACTATCTTCTGCTTTTAATTTCATATTGTCAGTGTCTCCTGTTTTTCACCCTCAAGCTCTTTCGCTTAAATTCTCTGTGATGAGCACACACAACTAAGCAAAAGCAGCTTATTCCTGTACAATGGTCCATTCAGAGCTGGTGTATAAAAGAAATAGTTAATTGGCCAGAATAGATCACTATCGTAATAGAGAAAATGCTTCTCCAACATACAATGAGTCACTGCAGAAGATAACACACTACTTGTTCTGAATAATAGTGTCATGCTGATCTTAAGTACTTAACAAGCCATGTGCAGTAAGTAATTAAACCGAAGTATGAGTCTGTTTCTTCTGCCTTTGATTTAAACTCATGGCCTTGAAATTCAGAGCAACATGCACAAAAAGCTGGACTTGCTGAGTTCCTCCAGCATTTAGTGTGTCTTGCTCAAGATTTACACTTCTGCAGAATCTCTTGTGCCTTGAAATCCAGAGAGTGGTCATTCAAGTATAAAATAGGACTCTTACTGACTTATTTCCTGTTGCATCACTGGCGTTTTGGGCAGCAAAGAAGGTTCTCCATCTCCGGTGGTGTTTCAGGGCTTCCTTCATCATGTCAGTAGCTTCCTCTCAGTTTTCACTCCTGTCAGTCATGCAGATCCTGGGTGGAGACTCAGGAATACCGTCGCACTCGGATGTAGAAGGATTCCTCATTACTGTTTCCAGAACAATTTTGTTTTTTCCAGTCAGAGTTAGTAGCCCTGAGCCGAACTCCCGAATCTGGAGGACCGGTGGACCACTCTTAGTCTGGCCTCTACCCTTTGACCTCTGGTGACCCTACATAGAACCAAGGCATAAAGCCCTGACTCCAGCCAATATAGGTCTCTGGGTCACTGAGGAACACAAACCAACAAACCACAAAAAGCTTGTGGTCCAACAGGACTTTAAAATGACCCAAACTCTAAAATATTCAGTCCTGATGAATAAGACCTGAACACTGCCAGAGATGGAAGGCCTTCTTTGCTGCCCGAAATGCCAGTGATGAAGGGTCTCAGCCCTGCTAAGGTGTGTCAACTGTTTATTCGTTTCCGTAGATGCAGCCTGACCTGCTGAGTTCCTCCAGCATTTTGTGTGGGTTGCTGTAAAATATCCCATCTTTGAACTGACCTTATTGTGGATAACAAAGACAAATCATTTTGCATTGCTCCTGCACACAATGCAGGCCATAGGTCCTCGTCCAATAAAAATAAAGGGTCTAACTCCAATGGTGCTACTGAAGATGTGCGACAGCCTACTGGTAAATCATAACGCAAGAGAATCGACTGAAAACACTACTGATAACACCTTTCCTGAAGCAAATTGTGGTGAACAATCGCTGCAGACAGTGAGGAGGCAGGTGGAGATGAGGCTGGTTTGGGGAATGAGCCGTACAGGGGCATTTCCAGGCGCCACATTTTTGGACCGCCGGGTTCACAATCGGAGTTGGTGGTATCGCTCCCTGAGGTGGAGACAGTGTTTTGGAGAGGAGTAGATGCAGAAGGGTTTTGATGCCCTTCCAAGTGCCCAGTCAATTTGATGAAATCGAGAACAGCTTCGGATGGGGCAGCCCAGGCGGATCAGGGCACATGGAACGTGGTACTACCCAGTGCTTGGACAATTTAAATGTTGGCCCACGTAGACTGGAGGCCCGAGTGTCAGATACGGAGTCGAGGGTTGGGCTGATTTCACTCGCTGTCCTGTAAATGTTCGTTCCTTTCTCTGCAGCGACCAGGCTGTGAACTGATCTGGATGGTGTGCATTTCTGCCCCACTGGTGTGAAAACTAGGGACCAAGGCTTGGGCCTACTCTAGCTACTCCTGGAGCGGACCTGGGACTCACTCTGGATCTGAATATTGTTTGCTTGCTTCTACTGTTTGCACGATATGTTTTTTTCTCTCTCTTTCTTTCTCTGCACAGTGATTTCTGGTGATTTGCTTTTTTAATTGGGTTATTCAAGTTTCTTGCTTTGTGGCTGCCTGTAAGCAGACAAATCTCAAGGTGTATAATTCTTTGGTAATAAATGTGCTTTAAATCTTTGCAAAGTTAGATTCCGCCGTAACACTCATTGTTCAAGAAACAATGGGCTGGATCTAAACAGGCCAGGCAGCATCTATGGAGAGGAATGAACAATCAACATTTCAGACCAAGACCCTTCATCAGTGGGAAGAAGCCATAATAAGAAGGTGAGAGTTATGGAGGGGAAGGAGTACAAGCTGGCAGGTGATTGGTGAAACCAGGCAGAGGGATGAAGTAAGAAGCTGGGAGGTGAGAGGTGGAAGAGGTAAGGGGCTGAAGAAGGATGGATCTGATAGGAGAGGATAGTGGATCATGGGAGAAAGAGAAGGAGGAGGAGTACCGGTGGGAAGTGATGGGCCGATGAAAAGGGAAGTGTAAGAAGGGAGCCGGAATGGGGAATGGAAAAAAGGACGAGGAGGAGGTGGGAGAAATCGATGTTCAGCAGATGCTGTCTGACCTGTTGGGTTCCTCCAGCATTTTGTGTCTATTGCTCTGGATCTCCAGCATCTACAGAAGCTCTTGTGTTTAAGGGATGGATCATGCTCACTTCAGCGATCCTCCACTTCCTGATCAGCATCTCACTGATTTTCCAACATGATGAAGGTCAGACACCAGAGCACTGAGCCCACTGGTGGACTTCAACTGAACATCTTGTCACTCTACCCCACCACAGCCATGCCTGATATAAGAAATGCAACCCCATTTATTGACCAATCTTGAAAACAATGGTAGGCTTTTATTTTATAAGATTTTATTTACTTTTAATATGGCTTATTAAATTCTAGTATGTTAAGGATTTTTGCTGTAGTTAATTTAAAATTTATGCATTTTCTCAAATAACTTATTTCTGATCAGACGCCTTTAAACACATCAAAATGTTCTTTAAAATGGAAAGAACAAATGAAATGTTTCAGCGGCCGGGGAGAGGTCGAAGGCGCTTGGCAGAGGATCTCACTCGGGAGGCTGTATCGGAGAGGCTGCTCGGAAGCTCGGAGTTTTTGGACAGATGGACTCAGTATCGGCTGTGGTCGGCAGCTTCCAAGGTATCGGCAAGTTGACGGTGCCTGGAGGTTTATGGCAGGGAGTTTCTCCCTTTTGCTGCCGCTATCGGGGACTCGGGGACTATGAGACTATTTTTTTACTGTGCCTATGGATTGTTCTTCATCAAATTATGGTATTGCTTGCACTGCTGTAACTATATGTTATAATTATGTGGTTCTATCAGCGTTAGTCTTTGGTCTGTCCTGTTTTCTGTGATATCACGCCGGAGAAACAGTGTATCATTTCTTAAAGCATGTATGCATTTCTAAATGACAATAAAAGAGGACTGAGTGTTCTCATAATCTAAATAAATATATTTGATAGAATCAAATGCATGAAAGCCCACACTATTGTTTATTATTGTTGTATATACCAAGATACAGTGAAAAGCTTGTCTTGCGTACCGTTCATACAGATCAGATCATTACACAGTGCACTGAGGTAGAACAAGGTAAAACAATAACAGAATGCAGAATAAAGTGTAACAGCCACAGAGAAAGTGCAGTGCAGGTAAACAATAAAGTGCAAGAGTTAGATTGTGAGGTCAGGAGCCCATCTTATCACACTAAGGAACCATTATAGTCTTATTACAATGGGGTAGAAGCTAGCTGGTACCTGTTACCATTCCTGGTTACGAAACCACACAATCTCTGAAGAGTATTGATAATGGCTGGTATCGCCCGTCTTGTAAAAACACGGCCCAGAAGAAGGCAATGGCAAACCACTTCTGTAGAAAAAGTTGCCAAGAACAATCGTGGTCACGAAAGACCATGACTGCCCGTGTCATGCGACACGGCACGTAACGAATGACAAGAAACTAGTTGCTGCTCAAAGCCTGCATTGTTTTCTAGGAAGTGTGGCAGGTCAACCCGCTGTATGTGGGGTGCCTAAGACTTTCACATAATTCTGTGCGTATGACAGTAAAACACCAAAATGTGTTTCAAACTAATAATAACTTGATGGTGTTGCTTTGTCAATCGCCAACTATGCTTTATTCCTGCAGCATTGATGGATCAGAGTTTCAATGTCTTATGCATAGATTTGTATATGTTATTTAGTGTACATTGTTAACCTATAAATCAGGAATCACATTAAAAGATAATAATTATGATTCTTCATTCATTGCTGCCATAACCTTGCCTTGTCTCGGGCATCTACACTCAATAGCCACCTTACCAAGTACATCTGTATACATGCTCATTAATGTAAATATCTGATCAGCCAATCATGTGGCAGCAACTCAATGCATAAAAGCATGCAGACATGGTCAAGAGGCTCAACTGTTGTTCAGACCAAACATCAGAATGGAGAAGAAATGTGATCAAAGTGACTTTGAATGTTGAATGATAATTTTGGTGCCAGATGGGGTGACTTGAGTATCTCAGAAACTGTTGATCTCCTGGGATTTTCACACACAGCAGTCTCTAGAGTTTATAGAGAATGGTGCAAAAAACAAAAAAAAACATCCAGTGAGCAGCAGTTCTGTGGGTGAAAATGCCTTGTTAATGAGAGAGGCCAGAGGACAATAGCCAGACTGGTTCAAACTGACAAGAAGGTGACAGTAACTCCGTCAGCCATGCATTACAACAGTAGTGTGTAGAAGAACATCTCTGAACAAAAAAAATATTGAACCTTGAAGTCGCTGGGCTAAAAGCAGCGTAAGGCTATGAACATACACTCAGTGGCCACTCTATTAATTACTCGAAGTGGCCACTAGTGTATTTCAGTTTGCAAATATAATGCTAGAGCGACTGACTGAAAAAAGTCCGGCAGTTTTCTGAAGCGCTATTCTTGCTGCTTATCAGCAGTAAGAGCCACTTTGCGTCTTCTCACCAGCCTCATTCTTATTTCTGTTATGTTGTTCTCTTTGACAGAATCCTGAAGAAGTTGAACATCCACTGGCAGACGGACCTGGGAATACAAAAAACAAAGAGCTGATGTCAGACGTCTGAGAAACGTTGCGCTTTCGCTGTGCGTGTGAATTTCCTCAGGTATTGTCCCACTTCGCTGCGGGACATTTGGCAGACCCCTGCTTTGATCATGTACAAACGATTTCAGGAGCTCTCAGGAATTTCAACTATAACTCACTAGATCTAAGAGCAAAATTAGGGGCAACAGTCTTCAAAATTCAAACTAAATTTATTATCAAATTATGTGTATGTCCATATTCAACCATGAGATTTGTTTTTTTCAGGCATTCACATTGAAACAAAGAAGTACAATAGAATCAATGAAAAACTGTATGCAAAGACTGTCAAACAACCAATGTGCAAATGAAGGCAACTTGTGCATATACAGGAACTTCACTATGGACAGTCACAAGCCCGGCTGCAACCCCAACCTGTAAAAACCCAGTGCTACAGAAATGCCAACAGAAACTTCAAAGACCTCATCCCTGGGGGAGGATGGGCTAAAAGTGGGGACAACTTGAAAGACTAGCCCCGGACAGAGGTCTATCCAAGGAAGAAGGTCTTGAAAAAAGAACAAGGAGTTAGGAAGGAAGCTGAGAAGCAGGACCTCAAGGGTAGTAATCTCGGGATTACTGCCTGTGCCACACGACAGTGAGAATAGAAAAAGAATGAGGTGGCAGCTAAATGCATGGCTGAAGAACTGGACCAGGGGGCAGGGATTCAGATTTCTGGAGAATTGGGACCTCCTCTAGGGCAGGTGGAACCTGTACAAAAGGGACGGGTTGCAGTTGAATCTGCAAAGGACCACTATTCTTGCAGGCAGGTTTACTAGAGCTGCTGGGAGTGGTTTAACTTAATATGGCAGGGGGATGGGAACCAATATGACAGAGTTGAGGATGAGGGAACAGTTTATAAGTAGATGATGAATGTAATAGGAACGTAAGGAAGGAGAAGCCGATGATTGGGTACAAATGCAGACAGAGCAAAGAGTTAGATTGTACCACCGAGGCAAAACTCAAAAGGGTAAAAAACGCAGGACTGAAGGTGCATAGCATTCGAGGTAAGGTGGATGAACGCGTGGCGCAATTAGAAATTGGTCGGTATGACATTGTGGACATCACTGAGTCGTGGCTGAAAGAAGGCCATAGTTGGGAGCTTAATATCAAAGGATATACTTTGTATTGAAAGATCAGGCAGGAAAGTACAGCCAGTGGTGTGGCTCTGTTGGTAAGAGATGGAATTACAGCTTTAGAAAGAGGTGACATAGGGTCAGAGAATGTCGAATTTTTATGGGTGCAGTTAAGAACTTGCAAGGGTAAAAAAAAACATTATGGGAATCATATATAGGCCTCCAAACAGTAGCCACGATGTAGGATAAAGATTGCAAAGGGAACTGTAAAAAGCATGTAATAAGGATAATGACACAATTGTTATGGGGGACTTCAATATGTAAGGGGATTGGGAAAATCAGGTTAGTGTTGGATCGCAAGAGAGGGAATTTGTTAAGCGCCTACGTGATGGCTTTTTAGAGTAGCTTGTGCTTGAGCCCACCAGGGGAAAGGCTATCTTGGGTTAGGTGTTGTGTAATAGCCCAGATCCTGTTATGGAGCTTAATGTAAAGGAACCCTTAGAAAGCAGTGATCAGAATATGTCTGAATTCATACTGCAATTCAAGAGGGAGAAGCATAACTCACATGTATCAGTATTAGAATGGAATAAAGGGAATTACAGAGGCATGAGAGAGGAGCTTGCCCAGGTGGATTGGAAGAGGATACAGTTGGGGATGACGGCAGAACAGAGATGGCTGAAGTTTCTGAGAATAGTTCACAAGGCGCAGGATAGATATATCCCACAGAAGAAGAAGTTCTCATACGGCAGGGGTAGGCAACCATGGCTGACAAGGGAAGTTAAGGACTGTATAAAAGCCCAGGAAAGGGCATATAAGATAGCAAAAGTAAGTTGGAAGTCGGATGATAGGGAAGATTTTAAAATCCAACAAACGGCAACTAAAAAGCTATAAGAAGGAACAAGAGGAAATATGAGAGCAGCTAGCTAATAAAAGGACGGGTTACACTTGAATCCTAGGGGGACCAGTATCCTGGCAGGGAGATTAGCGAGGGCTACTGAGGTGACTTTAAACTAGAATGGTTGGGGGGTGGGAATCAAATTAAAGAGGCTAGGCGTGAGGAGGTTAGTTCACTACAGGGGGATGGGAACCAGTGCAGAGAGACAGAGGGGTGTAAAGTGAGGGTAGAAGCAAAAAGTACTAAGGAGAAAAGTAAAAGTGGCAGGCTGACAAATCCAGGGCAAGCATTAAAAAGGGGCACTTTTCAACATAATTGTATAAGGGCTAAGAGAGTTGTAAAAGAGCGCCTGAAGGCTTTGTGTGTCAATGCAAGGAGCATTCGTAATAAGGTGGATGAATTGAAAGTGCAGATTGTTATTAATGATTATGATATAGTTGGGATCACAGAGACATGGCTCCAGGGTGACCAAGGATGAGAGCTCAACGTTCAGGGATATTCAATATTCAGGAGGGATAGACATGAAGGAAGGGGAGGTGGGGTGGCATTGCTGGTTAAAGAAGAGATTAACGCAATAGAAAGGAAGGACATAAGCCGGGGAGATGTGGAATCGATATGGGTAGAGCTGCGTAACACTAAGGGGCAGAAGACGCTGGTGGGAGTTGTGTACAGGCCACCTAACAGTAGTAGTGAGGTCGGAGATGGTATTAAACAGGAAATTAGAAATGTGTGCAATAAAGGAACAGCAGTTATAATGGGTGACTTCAATCTACATGTAGATTGGGTGAACCAAATTGGTAAAGGTGCTGAGGAAGAGGATTTCTTGGAATGTATGCGGGATGGTTTTTTGAACCAATATGTTGAGGAACCAACTAGAGAGCAGGCTATTCTGGTCTGGGTTTTGAGCAATGAGGAAGGGTTAATTAGCAATCTTGTCGTGAGAGGCTCCTTGGGTAAGAGTGACCATAATATGGTGAAATTCTTCATTAAGATGGAGAGCGACATAGTTAATTCAGAAACAAAGGTTCTGAACTTAAAGAGGGGTAACTTTGAAGGTATGAGACGTGAATTAGCTAAGATAGACTGGCAAATGACACTTAAAGGATTGACGGTGGATATGCAATGGCAAGCATTTAAAGGTTGCATGGATGAACTACAACAATTGTTCATCCCAGTTTGGCAAAAGAATAAATCAAGGAAGGTAGTGCACCCGTGGCTGACAAGAGAAATTAGCGATAGTATCAATTCCAAAGAAGAAGCATACAAATTAGCCAGAGAAAGTGGCTCACCTGAGGACTGGGAGAAATTCAGAGTTCAGCAGAGGAGGACAAAGGGCTTAATTAGGAAGGGGAAAAAAGATTATGAGAGAAAACTGGCAGGGAACATAAAAACTGACTGAAAAAGCTTTTATAGATATGTAAAAAGGAAAAGACTGGTAAAGACAAATGTAGGTCTGCTACAGACAGAAACAGGTGAATTGATTATGGGGAGCAAGGACATGGCAGACCAATTGAATAATTACTTTGGTTCTGTCTTCACTAAGGAGGACATAAATAATCTTCCAGAAATAGTAGGGGACAGAGGGTCCAGTGAGATGGAGGAACTGAGTGAAATACATGTTAGTAGGGAAGTGGTGTTAGGTAAATTGAAGGGATTGAAGGCAGATAAATCCCCAGGGCCAGATGGTCTGCATCCTAGAGTGCTTAGGGAAGTAGCCCAAGAAATAGTGGATGCATTAGTGATAATTTTTCAAAACTCGTTAGATTCTGGACTAGTTCCTGAGGATTGGAGGGTGGCTAATGTAACCCCACTTTTTAAAAAAGGAGGGAGAGAGAAACCGGGGAATTATAGACCAGTTAGCCTAACGTCGGTGGTGGGGAAACTGCTGGAGTCAGTTATCAAAGATGTGATAACAGCACATTTGCAAAGCGGTGAAATGATCGGACAAAGTCAGCATGGATTTGTGAAAGGAAAATCATGTCTGACGAATCTCATAGAATTTTTTGAGGATGTAGCTAGTAGAGTGGATAGGGGAGAACCAGTGGATGTGGTATATTTGGATTTTCAAAAGGCTTTTGACAAGGTCCCACACAGGAGATTAGTGTGCAAACTTAAAGCACACGGTATTGGGGGTAAGGTATTGGTGTGGATGGAGAATTGGTTAGCAGACAGGAAGCAAAGAGTGGGAATAAACGGGACCTTTTCAGAATGGCAGGCAGTGACTAATGGGGTACCGCAAGGCTCAGTGCTGGGACCCCTGTTGTTTACAATATATATTAATGACTTGGATGAGGGAATTAAATGCAGCATCTCCAAGTTTGCGGATGACACAAAGCTGGGTGGCAGTGTTAGCTGTGAGGAGGATGCTAAGAAGATGCAGAGTGACTTGGATAGATTGGGTGAGTGGGCAAATTTATGGCAGATGCAATTTAATGTGGATAAATGTGAAGTTATCCACTTTGGTGGCAAAAATAGGAAAACAGATTATTATCTGAATGGTGGCTGATTAGGAAAAGGGGAGGTGCAACGAGACCTGGGTGTCATTATACACCAGTCATTGAAAGTGGGCATGCAGTTACAGCAGGTGGTGAAAAAGGCGAATGGTATGCTGGCATTTATAGCGAGAGGATTCGAGTACAGGAGCAGGGAGGTACTACTGCAGTTGTACAAGGCCTTGGTGAGACCACACCTGGAGTATTGTGTGCAGTTTTGGTCCCCTAATCTGAGGAAAGACATCCTTGCCATACAGGGAGTACAAAGAAGGTTCACCAGATTGATTCCTGGGATGGCAGGACTTTCATATGAAGAAAGACTGGATGAACTGGGCTTGTACTCGTTGGAATTTAGAAGATTGAGGGGGGATCTGATTGGAACGTATAAAATCCTAAAGGGGTTGGACAGGCTAGATGCAGGAAGATTGTTCCCGATGTTGGGGAAGTCCTGAACGAGGGATCACAGTTTGAGGATAAAGGGGAAGCCTTTTAGGACCGAGATTAGGAAAAACTTCTTCACACAGAGAGTGGTGAATCTGTGGAATTCTCTGCCACAGGAAACAGTTGAGGCCAGTTCATTGGCTATATTTAAGAGGGAGTTAGATATGGCCCTTGTGGCTACGGGGATCAGGGGGTATGGAGGGAAGGCTGGGGCGGGGTTCTGAGTTGGATGATCAGCCATGATCATAATAAATGGCGGTGCAGGCTCGAAGGGCCGAATGGCCTACTCCTGCACCTATTTTCTATGTTTCTATGTTTCTATAACATAAAGCAGGATACAAAATGATTTTTTAGCTATATAAAGAGTAAAAGGAAGATGAGAGATGATATTGAACCACTGGAAAATGATGCCGGTGAGGTAGTAATGGGGGACAAAGGAATGGCAGATAAACTTAATGGATATGTCAAAGAAGTAAGGCTGCAAGTGGGAATAAAACAGGCCTTTTCTGGTTGACTGCTGGTGTCTAGTGGTGTTCTTCAGGGATCAGTATTGGGACCGCTACTTTTCACATTGTTTGTCAATGATTTTGATAATGGAACTGATGGTTCTCTGGCAAAGTTTGTGGATGATATGAAGATAGGTGGAGGGGTAGGTAGTGCTGAGGAAGCAATGCGATTGCAGCAGGACTTAGACAAATTGGAAGAATGGGCAAAGAAGTGGCAGTTGGAATACATTGTCGAGAAATGTATGATGATGCATTTTGGTAACAGGAACTATAGTGTGGATTATTATTTAAATGGGGAGAAGGTTCAAACATCAGAGGTGCAAAGGGACTTAGGAGTGCTCGTGCAAGACTCCCAGCAGGTTAATTTACGGGTTGAGTCTGTGGTAAAAAAGGCAAATGCAATATTGGCATTTATTTCAAGGGGAATAGAATATAATAGCAAGGAGATAACGCTGAGCCCTTATAAGACACTAGTCAGGCCGCACTTGGAGTATTGTCAATAGTTATGGGCCCCATATCTTAGAAAGGGTGTGTTGTCATTGGAGAGAGTCCAGAGGAGATTCACAAGGATGATTCCAGGAATGAATGGGTTAACATATGAGGAGCATTTGATAGCCTTGGGCCTGTACTCACTGGAATTTACAAGAATGGGTGGGGATCTCATTGAAACCTGCAGAATGTTGAAACTAGATAAAGTGGATGTGGAGAAGATGTTTCCTCTGGTGGGAGTATCCAGAACTCGAGAGCACATCCTCAAAATTGAGGGGTGACCTTTTAGAACAGAGGTGAGGAGGATTTTTTAGCCAGAGAGTAGTGATGGGTCTATCTATCAACTGCAAAAAGACAGACTGTATGGTGATATCCAAAAAGAAGGGGAATCCTATCTGCAGGCTGAGAATAAACGGGGAAGACATAAAACAAGTACAGAACTTTTGCTACTTAGGAAGCTGGGTGAAATCAGATGGCAGGTGCGACATGGACATCAAAAGAAGAATAGGGATGGCAAAAGACACCTTTACAAGAATGAAGAGTATACTGACCAATACTAAACTAGGCATGACAACCCGCCTCAGAGTTCTGAAATGTTACTTTTATCCAGTTATGTTATATGGCTCAGAATGTTAGACAATATCTAGTAACATGAGGAAACGAATTGAAGCAGCAGAGATGTGGTTTTTGAGGAGGATGCAAAGAATATCATGGACAAAACGAATATCTAACGAGGATGTCATGAACAGAGCAAACACAAAAAGAGAAATAATGTATGAGATCATGAAAAGGCAACGTAACTTCATTGGACATGTGATTAGGAAAGAGGAATTAGAATGCACGGTAATTATGGGAAAGATTGAAGGGACGAAAGCAAGAGGAAGACAAAGACAAATGATGATGGAGACAACACACATCCAAGTTGCTGGTGAACACAGCAGGCCAGGCAGCATCTCTAGGAAGAGGTACAATCGACGTTTCAGGCCGAGACCGCAGCCAGAGAACTGGAAATGAATACCAATGAATTGATCCACTTGACCTGAAACAGGAGTGTGTGGGCCATGGCAGTCAAAGCTCAAACTGGGCCCGGCACCTGATGATGATGATGAAGTTCAGTGCAAGGTTGTTGCTGCGACACCACTTAACAATAAGTATACCGTTTTGGATACTGTTGGTGGGGTAACCTACCAGGAACAAGTTGCAGTGGTCCTGTCTCTGGCACTGAGGTTGGACCCTCGACTCAGATGGGGAGGAGGGAAGAGAGGACAGTGATAGTGATAGGGGATTCTATAGTCAGGGGGGCAGATAGGAGATTTTGCGGGGGAGATCAGGAGCCTCGGATGGTATGTTGCCTCCCTGGTGCCGGGGTCCGGGACATCTCAGATCGGGTGCAGGTTATTCTCGAGAGGGAGGGCAAGAATCCAGATGTTGTGATCCATGTAGGGACCAACGACGTGGGTAGGAAGAGTGAGGGGGTCCTGCATAGTGAGTTCAGGGAGTTAGATGCGAGGCTGAAGGGCAGGACCTCCAGGGTAACAATCTCAGGATTGCTACCTGTGCCACGTGCGAGTGAGGCGAGGAACAGAAGGATTATACAGATCAATACGTGGCTGAGAGGATGGTGCAGGAGGGAGGGCTTCAGGTTTTTAGATAATTGGGCTTTGTTCCAGGGAAGGTGGGATCTGTTCCAACGGGATGGTTTACACCTGAACTGGAGGGGTACTAATGTTCTTGCAGGAAAGTTTGCTAGTGCTGCTTGGGGGGCTTTAAACTAAATTTGCAGGGGGCAGGGATCCAGAATGTGAGAGAGGATAGCGAGATGAAGTATAAAGGACAGGTGGGGACTACACGGTTCTGGAATATTAAGTGTGAAGTAGAGAAAGGTGAGGCGGAATGAGTGATAAGGAGGATACATGTGCAGAGGGATGGTCTGATGGAGCATGGAGTTAAGTGTGCAGAAAGAGTAAGTCAATTTAAGAAGGACAACAAAATTCAAGGGGTGTATAGCCCGGTGAGAGTTCAGGGAGCTGGGTTATGCACAATAGGCAGCGATTTAAACAGAGAGAGGAGAAATGGGTTAAAAATTCTATATCTGAATGCACGAAGTGTCAGAAATAAGGCGGATGAGCTTGAAGCTCAGGTGCGAATGGATAACTATGATGTTGTTGGGATAACGGAGACATGGCTGCAGGGGGATCAGACCTGGGAATTGAATGTACAAGGGTATACGTTCTATCGAAGGGACAGAAAGGTGGGCAGAGGGGGTGGGGTGGCCCTATTGGTGAGGAATGAGATTCAGTCCCTTGCAAGGGGGCACACAGATCAGGAGAAGTAGAGTCAGTGTGGATAGAACTGAGGAAGAATAAGGGCAAAAATTCCCTAATAGGTGTCATCTACAGGCCCCCAAACAGTAACATGGATATTGGGTGCAAGTTGAATAGGGAGTTAACAATGGCATGTGGCAAAGGAAATGTCGCAGTAGTTATCAGGGATTTCAACATGCAGGTGAACTGAGAAAATCAGGTTGGTACTGGACCCCAGGATAGGGAGTTTGTAGAGTGCCTACGGGATGCATTTTTGGAGCAGCTTGTACGAGAGCGGACCAGGGATAAGGCTATTCTGGATTTAGTGTTGTGCAATGAACAGGATTTGATAAGTGATCTTGAAGTAAAGGAGCCATTAGGAGGTAGTGACCATAATATGATGTTTTTATCTGCAAGTTGAGAGGGATAAGGGCAGATCAGAAGTGTCAGTATTGCAGTTGAACAAAGGAGACTATGGAGCCATGAGGGAGGAGCTGGCCAAAGTTGACTGGTCGGTATCCTAGCAGAAAAGACAGTGGAACAGCAATGGCAGGTATTCTTGGGAATAATGCACAAGGTGCAAAATCAGTTCATCCCCCAGAGAAGGAAGGTTTCAAGGGGGGGAAAGTGGCCACAGTGGTTGACAAAGGAAGTCAGAGATAGCATAGCATTAAAAAAGAAGTATAACAGAGCTAAGGTGAGTGGGAAGACGGATGATTGGGAAATTTTTAAGGAGCAACAGAACTTAACTAAAAAGGCAATACGGGGAGAAAAAATGAGGTATGAATGCGAGCTAGCTAGGAATATAAAGGAGGATAGCAAAAGTTTTTTTAGGTATGTGAAGAGAAGGAAGATAGTTAAGAACAATGTTGGGCCCTTGAAGAATGAATTGGGAGAAATTGTTATGGGAAGCAGAGAAATGGCAGACGAATTTAATAAGTACTTTGGATCTGTCTTCACTAGGGAAGACACAAGCAATCTCCCAGATGTATGGATGGGCCAAGGACATAGGGTAACAGAGGAACTGAAACAGATTGACATTAGGAAGGAAACGGTGATGAGTAGACTGATGGGACTGAAGGCTAACAAATACCCAAGTCCAGATGGTCTGCATCCTAGAGTACTAAAGGAGGTGGCTCTGGAAATTGCGGATGCATTAGTGATCATTTTCCAATGTTCCTTAGATTCAGGATCAGTTCCTGAGGATTGGCGAATGGCTAATGTTATCCCACTTTTTAAGAAAGGAGGGAGGGAGAAAACAGAGAACTATCACCCTGTTAGCCTAACATCAGTAGTGGGGAAGATGCTAGAGTCCATTATTAAAGATGAAATAGCGGCATATCTTGATAGCAGTGATAGGATTGGGCTGAGCCGGCATGGATTTACCAAGGGCAAATCATGCTTGACTAATCTTTTGGAGTTTTTCGAGGATGTAACCAGGAAGATAGACACGGGAGATCCAGTGGATGTGGTGTACCTTGACTTTCAGAAGGCATTTGATAAGGTACCACATAGGAAATTGGTGGGTAAAATCAGAGCTCATGGCATTGGGGGGGAGGATATTGACACAGATAGAAAACTGGTGGGCAGATAGAAAGCAAAGGGTAGCAGTGAATGGGTGTTTCTCAGAATGGCAGGTGGCAACTAGTGGGGTGCCACAGGGCTGGGCATTGGGACCACAGCTGTTTACGATTTACATCAATGATTTAGGGAAAGGCATTGTGAATAACATCAGCAAGTTTGCTGATGATACTAAGCTGGGTGGCAGTGTGACATGTGATGAGGATGTTAGGAGAATTCAAGGTGACTTGGATAGGCTGGGTGAGTGGGCAGAAACTTGGCAGATGGCGCCTAATGTGAATAAGTGTGAGGTTATTCACTTTGGGAGCAAGAACAGGAAGGCAGATTATTATTTGAACGGTGTGGAGTTAGGTAAGGGAGAAATACAGAGAGATCTAGGAGTACTTGTTCATCAGTCTCTGAAGGTGAATGAGCAAGTGCAGCAGGCAGTGAAGAAGGCTAATGGAATGTTGGCCTTTATTACAAAGGGAATTGAGTACAAGAGCAAGGAAATCCTTTTGCATTTGTACAGGGCCCTGGTGAGACCACACCTGGAGTATTGTGTGCGGTTTTGGTCTACAGGGTTAAGGAAGGACATCCTGGCTGTGGAGGAGGTGCTGCGTAGGTTCACTAGGTTAATTCCTGGGATATCCAGACTGTCTTATGCAGAGAGGTTAGAGAGACTGGGCTTGTACACGCTGGAATTAAGGAGATTGAGGGGGGGATCTGATTGAGACATATAAGATTATTAAGGGATTGGACAAGATAGAGGCAGGAAATATGTTCCAGGTGCTGGGAGAGTCCAGTACCAGAGGGCATGGTTTAAGAATAAGGGGTAGGTCATTTAGGACAGAGTTGAGGAGGAACTTCTTCTCCCAGAGAGTTGTGGAGGTGTGGAACGCACTGCCTCAGAAGGCAGTGGAGGCCAATTCTCTGGATGCTTTCAAGAAGGAGCTAGATAGGTATCTTATGGATAGGGGAATCAAGGGTTATGGGGACAAGGCAGGAACCGGGTATTGATAGTAGATGATTAGCCATGATCTCAGAATGGCGGTGCAGGCTCGAATGGTCTACTTCTGCACCTATTGTCTATTGTCTATTAACTAAGTGATATATCTCGCACTTGCATGCCCCCTTGTCACCATCTAAAATTTGGCCAACTATGGCTGTATCATCAGCAAATTGATGGATGGAATGTGGGCTGTGCTTAGCCACACAGTCATGTGTATACAGAGAGTAGAGCAGTCCGCTGAGCACACACCCCTCAGGTGCGCCAGTGTCGATTGTCAGCAAGGTGGAGATGTTATTTCTGATCTGCATAGATTATGGTCTTCTGGTTAGGAAGTCGAGAATCCAGTTGCAGAGGGAGGTACAGAGGCTGGGTTCTGGAGCCTTTTGATCAGAACTCTAGGAATTATGGTATTAAACATTGAGTTCTAGTCCATAAACAACATCCTGACATAGGTACTTGGATTGTTCAGACGATGCAAGGCTGCATGAAAAGTCAATGAGATGATGGCCACCGTAGACCTACTGTGGTGGTAGGCAAATTGCAGTGGGTCCAGGACCTTACTGAGACAGGTTAATTCTAGCCATAACTAACCTCTCAAAGCACTTCATCACAGTAGACTCAATGCATAAGAGCATGCTGACATGGTCAAAAGTTTCAGTTGTTGTTCAGACTAAACATCAGAATGGGGAAGAAATGTGATCTAAGTAACTTTGACTGTGGAATGATTGTTGGTGCCAGACGGGGAGCTTTGAGTATTTCAGGAACTGTGGTCCTCCTGTGATTTTCACACACAACAGTCACTAGAGTTTACAGAGAATGGCGTGAAAAACACAAAAACATTCAGTGAGTAGCTGTTCTGTGGGAGAAAATGCCTTGTTAAAGTGAAAGGCCAGTGGAGAATAACCAGACTGGTTCAAGCTGACAGGAAGGCAAAAGTAACTCAAATAAACACACATTTCAACAGTGGTGTGTAAAACAGCATCTCTGAATATACAACACATTGAAACTTGAAGTGGATGGGCTACAGCAACATAAGACCATGAACATAAACTCAGTGACCACTTTATTAGATACAGGAGGCAACTCATAAAGTGGCCACTGAGTGTATATTGCTTGCGGTTTCTGCCTGAAGCTAGTGTAATGTTGTTACATCTCTATTTTTGTTGAAATGCACTCGATAAACCAGGGAATTGATTGTAGGCTTCAGGAAGGGAAAGTTGCGTGAACATGCACCAGTCCTCACTGAGGGGTCAGCAGTGGAAAGGGTGAGAATTTTCAAGTTCCTGGGTGTCAACATCTCCGATGATGAACCAATGAACCCTTGAACTTTTTTCCTTTCTTTTTATGGCTTTTGTGGCTTTTTTCCTTTCTTTTTGTACTACTTAGTTAACTTATTTTTTCTATACACTTCTTGTAATTTCTAGTTTTTAATACCATGTAACAGCGAAACAGCGGATTTCACGACGTACAGCATTATCAACTTGTCGGTGATACTAAACAGGGTTCTAACTCTGAAATGAATCCCGTCCTTTAGATTAAGGGCTGATTGTGTCCCGGGGCAAACTCAGCTCCCAAGTTCAAAGTTCAAAGTAAACTTATTATCAAAGTACATATTTGTCACCATATGCTGCCCTGAGATTTGTTTTCTTGCGGGCATTCACAGTAAATAAAAAGAAACACAACAGAACTAATGAAAAATGGCTCATGATAGGGACAAAGAACCAATGTGCAAAAGACAATGAACTGTAAATTCAAAAAGGAACAAAAAAGTAAGCAATAAATATTGAGAACGCGAGTTGCAGTGCCCTTAAACGTGAGGTTACAAGTAGTGGGATCAGTTCAGTGTTGAAGTCACTGTTAACGACTCTAGAACTCAAGCTGACAGTAACTCAAATAACCACACAATATAACAGAGGTGTGCAGAAGAACATCTCTGAATGCACAGCATATTGAACCTTGAAATGGATGGGCTACAGCAGCAGAAGACCATGAACATACACCCAGTGACCACTTTATTAGATTCAGGAGGTACCTAATAAACTGGCCACTGAAAGTACATCTGAAAGTCAATCCATTGGATTCAATACTGCATTCTACTTCCTTGAGTAAATAATGAGGAACTTCCCTACATCCTTTGTCTGCATTTCCCAGAAACTAAGTGCAATATGTTGCAGCAAATTGAGTGAGCCACAGCAGAAAGAAAATCTATCGAATTGATCTTATTTTAAAAACATAGCAGTTGAAAATAAATGGCTTGCTTTGTGAGATTTTTCCATCATTCTTCTGTCTAAGTGATTGAACACAGTCGAACTCAAACGCAGAACAATCTCTGCTATTGGTTGTACCCTGGGGGAGAATATTTGTGCGGATTGTTAAGATTGATAGATAGTGTTTGAAGCTCAAATCCAAAAAGATTCTGTGAGCAGTGCAAGGGACAGGAGGTCACATCTGGAAACGCTTACATTCACTTACACGCCACTCCTAACAAAGGTTGTATTGTCCGCTTTGCTGAACTGCACAAAGATCTGAAGAAAGAAGGAATAACAAAGCCCATTTTCTACAGACCCTTGGTAGGTCCATCAGCATCCAGGCCATGCTCCCTTCTTACTGCTGCCATTAAGAAGGAGGTACAGGAGTCTCAAGTCCCACACCACAAGTTTAAGAACATTATTGCCCCTCAATCATCAGGCTCTTATACCTGAGTGGAGAACTTCACTCAACAACAAACTGTGCAATACAAAAAAAAAAATGCAATAAACTTTTTAGTAGATGTTACTCAATAGAGGCAATAACGGACTGCTTACTGATCTCTATTTTCCTTATTAAAAGAAATATAACTCGCATTAGCTAACTTGGCACACAATCAAACAATGCTGACAACCAAGATGGGACCAGTTGGGTCTTCGAGTTTAATACTGGCAACTTGCAAGTATAACAGAACAACTTCCAGTCTCACTCACGTTTTCTTCTTTCAAGTTCTGGTTGCCTTTTTGAAATCATTATTCGGTTTATTTTCATCATGCCTAACAGTTGAAACATTTTAGATCCAAAATCCCACTGCATTAAATGAGTTTTTCCCTCATGTCAGCTCTAGTTCCTCTGCCAGTTATGTTAAACTTACATCTTTTCTTCCTGGAATGGTAGCAATAAACCTTTTCTACAGTACATCACTTTCAAGGACTCTTCATCTCATGTTCTCGGTGTTTATTGCTTATTTATTTATTATTATTATTATTTATTGTTTTCTTTCTTTTGTATTTGCATAGTTTACTGTCTTTTGCTCACTAGTTGCTTGTCCATCCTGATGGTTGCGGTCTTTCATTGATCCCATTATATTTCTTGGATCTACTGTGTGGGCCCACAAGAAAATGAAACTCAGGGTTGTATATAGTGATGTATATGTATTTTGATAATAAATTTACTTTGAGCTTTGATCCTCATCTTTCTTAGAGCATGGCAACCCACACTGGATGCAGTTTCACAGCTGTGGCGCAACCAGTCATAAGCCATAAGACCATAAGATATAGGAGTCTGCTCCGCCATTCAATCATGGGCTGGTCTAGTTCTTACAGTCATCCCCACTCCCCTGCCTTCTTCCCATACCCTTTGATGCCCTGGCTGATCAAGAACCTATCTATCTCTGCCTTAAATACACATAATGACTTGGCACCCGCAGTCGCCTGTGACAACAAATTCCAAAGATTTACCACCTCTGACTAAAGTAATTTCCCCACGCCTCAGTTCTAAATGGACGTCCTTCAATCCTGAAGTTGTGCCCTCTTGTCCTAGTCTTCCCTACCATGAGAAATAACTTTGCCATATCTAGTCAGTTCCAGCCTTTTAACATTCAGACTGTTTCTATGAGATCCCCCCTCATTCTTCTGAACCAGAGAATTCAGCCCAAGAGCTGCCAGACGTTCCTCTCTGGAAACACATTTGTTATCCCTCTCAACCCTATTCTCAGGCATTCCCCCTGTAACCCTTTGATGCCCTTACTAATCAGGGACCTATCAACCTCCGCTTTAAATATACCCAATGACTTGGCCTCCACAGCCATTCATGGCAACGAGTTCCCCAGATTCACCACCCACTAGCTCAAAACATTGCTCCTTGTTTCTGTTCTTTAAGGACGTCCTTCTATTCTGACGCTGAGCTCTCTGGTCCTGGACTCTCCCACTATAGAAAACATAGACTTTATCCAGGCCTTTCAAGATTCATTAGGTTTCAATGAGATCCCCCCATTCTTCTAAACTCTAGTGAGTCCAGGCCCAGATCCATCAAATGCTCCTCTGCCTTCTGTTAAGGGCTCATCATAACTTCCTTAGCTTTCGCTGTCTTTCTTTATGAAGTCCTGGATCTCTTTTTCTCAACCTACCCTGCCACGTTTGATGATTACACGTGGATATGGCCAGGTCTCTCTGCTCCAGCAGCCTCAGCATCAGAATCAGATTTACCATCACTGACATTTTTGTGAAACTTGCTGTTTTGTGTCAGCAATACATAAAATATAATCTTCATCACAGTAAGAAATACAGAAATATATATTATGAAATTTCAATAAGTAGTGCAAAAAGGGGGTAAAAATAGTGAGTGTATGTGTTCATTGTCTGTTTAGAAATCTGATGGTGGAGGGGAAGAATCTGGTCCAGAAAGTGTCTTCAGAAGCTTCCTAAAGCTTCTTCAAAACTGTACGTCCTATTTATTTATTAATTGAGACACAGTGTGGAACGGGTCCTTTTGGCTCTTTGAGCTGCACTGCCCAGCAATCCCCAGTTTAACCCCAGCCTCGTCATGGGACTATTTACAATGACCAATGAATCTACCGACTGGTATGTCTTCGGAATGTGGGCGGAAACCGGAGCACGCGGGAAGTAACCTGCACGGTCACGGGGAGAACGGACAAACTCCTTACAGACTCGGCAAGAATTGAACCCCGATCTCTGGCATTGTAAAGTGTTGTACTAACCACGTCACTACCATGCCGCTATTATACGACGAAAGTAAATAAATAGGCAAAAAGCAAGCAAAAATAGAGAGAGTTTAGGTGTTGATTGTATTTAATATTTCAATAATTTTGAGTAATCTTGTATGTATATTGTTTGATTAAGCATTCTAATTTGTAAAAACAATTAATTATGGGTTATATGTAAAAATACATTAACTGCACACGTCATCACACTACCGTGTGATACTTACACGCCTCGTTTAAAGTTACACACCTCTTCCTTTGAATTAGTTTAATGCTTTGGAGTTACAAAACATAACAATTGTCCGTTCAAAAATCTGATGGTGGAGGGGAAGAAGCTGTTCCTAAAACATGTTTAAAAGCTTCTTAAAACCTCTTCAGAACCGTATCCTTTACTTTGCCTCTGCTAAGTCTTCCTACCAAAATGTATCACATTATAAGTTACTGTGTTAAGTTTCATTTGCCACATGAAGCCACCCTTTTTTAAGAACCCCCACCACTCTCTTTCCATTACTACCATCAGGGAGGAGGTACAGGAGTCTGAAGGCACACACGGAACATATCATTGGCTTTTCCTCTTCTGAACAGCCAAAAAACTTGTAAAGTTGCCTCTAACTTGTCTTAACAAATTGAGGCCTGTCATTTCCCTTCCCGTTGTCCTGAGCCCACATAATCTTTTTGCTTCAGAGCAGAATTTAAACCATCTTCAAAAGGCAGTACCTCACGATGGAGACATCCTGCATAGAGGACCCTCAATACCCAGGACATTCCCCCTTCCCTTTACTACCATCAGGAAGGAGATACAGGAGCCTGAAGACACACACTCAGTGTTTTAGGAACAGTTTCTGCCCCCTCAGCCATCAGATTTATGAATGCACAATGAACCCATGAACACGACCTCACTATTTTTGCCCTCTCTTTCCACTACTTATCTAATTTTCTTTTATATATATTTATTACAATGTGTTTTATGCATTGCGTTGTACTGCTGCCACTAAACAACAAATTTCACAACATATGTCAGTGATAAACCTGATTCTGAATTCATTTATAACTCACTGCAGCCACATAACCTACTGTTCTTCAGGTGACTCTTTGGTACAGCAATCCAAACTAATCCCTTGTTAGCTCTTCCTGCTTCAAACATTTCTCCAACCCGTGTAAAAATTGGACAATGTTTCAAACGCTCCATTTTGCCAAGTAGCAATAACATACACCAATAATCTTTTTGATTCTTGTACCATTTTCAGTGCCCCTCTCAGGATGCCACAGATCATATTGGAGTAGAGCAGACAGGAATGCTTGATGGGGATTTCCACGTAGTCCGTCAGTGGGTTTTTCTCCAAGAATAGTGAGCAGTCATCTCCAGCCAGAGTCCAAAATGTCACTCTGGCAGCCACACCAAGATACATCTTGAATGCAACCTGACATGTAAAAATACATAAAGGTTAGTCTGTTTCATATGACATTTGCTGAAATGCCTCGGCAGCAGGGGGGTTCTGAACATTTTTTATGCTGTGGAGTCCATGAAACCCAGGTTGGAAACCCTTGCCGGGGAACAACTATCAGTATCATCCTTAGCAAAACCCTTCTAGAAACATAGAAATGTAGAAAACCTACAGCACAATACAGGCCCTTCGGCCCACAAAGTTGTGCCAAACATGTCCTTACCATAGAAATTACCCAGGGTTACCCTTAGCCCTCTATTTTTCTGAGCTCTACATACCTGTCTAGGAGTCTTTTAAAAGACCCTATCGTATCCACTCCACCACCGTTGCCAGCAGCCAATTCCACGTAATCATCACTCTCTGCGTAAAAAACTTACCCCTGACATCCTCTCTGTAGCTACTTCCAAGCACCTTAAAATTATGCCCTCTTGTGCTAGCCACTTCCACCCTGGGAAAAAGCCTCTGACTATCCACACGATCAACGCCTCTCATCATCTTATACACCTCTGTCAGGTCACCTCTCATCCTCCGTCGCTCCAAGGAGAAAAGGCCGAGTTTACTCAACCTATTCTCATAAGGGCATGCTCCCCAAACCAGGCAACGTCCTTGTAAATCTCCTGTGCACCATTTCTATGGTTTCCACATCTTTCTTGTAGTGAGGCGACCAGAAATGAGCACAGTACTCCAAGTGGGGTCTGACCAGGGTTCTCAGATGTGGTTTCGTGGAAGCAGATTCGGCAAGTGAGACAGAACAGTTCTATAAGTGCTCTAAGTTACAAAACTATGACACTCAACATTCAATAACAATTCTAACTCAGACAGGTACTTCGATAAGTCCTCTCCAAGTTACAAAACTACAACACTAAACTTTCAACAAACAAGTGTGTGTGTGGGTTCTCCTTTGTGCAGCACACATTCCCAATGGTCCTTCAGCCCTAGTTGTGACCCTCTCTGAAGGCGAGCCCCCAGCAAAGAGATTGAAGATCTTACATGCACTATTCTGATACCACTGGGGTGCCTGGAACCACAAGCCGGTGCCTTGGTGTGAAAGCCAGCCAATGGGTCATCCTTTAAACAGGCCAATTGTTCCCTCAATAAATATATTTACTGTACAGTACTGTAAATATATATTTAAGACAAGGTTGGATAGATTTTGCATATTAGGGGAATTAAGAGTTATGGCAGGTAGGTAGGTGGAGATGAGTCCATGGCCAGATCAGCCATGATCTTATTGAGTGGCTGGGCAGGCTCAATGGGCCAGATGGGTTAAGAATCCAGCCTGAACACTGGGTCAAAGGGCCTCTGCTGGTAGCTCTGGATCACGACGGTCTTTAATTTCTGTATTCTTTCACCAGGCCATGTGGGTTCCGGCCCAGCCCCTTTCCTTTTTTGGACTTCCTCCAGTTACCTGCTTGTCTCCTCATTTGCACCCACCTGTTTCTAATTTTCACTCATTACCCTGTCCACTTAAACCCTGCCTTATCTAGCATCCTCTGCTGGTTTGTCCTAGTTCTGACCTGTGTTGTTCCAGCCTGTCATTGTGACTCCTGCTAACTGATTTTGCCTGATTCTGTGTTTTGGACTTTGCCTGCTCTTGGACCCAATTTTTGCCTGTGTGCTCTGGATTGTCTGCCCTTGCTTTACTGCCTTTCCTGGTAAGACTTCTGCCTGCCATTTTGGATTTGTGCCTGCCTTCTGTTTTTGAAAGACTGTTGCCTTTGTGCTCCCTAATAATCCTGGTGAAATAGTATTCATTGGTCAGCACTTGAGTCCTGCCCAAAGCTGACACAGATGCCCTACTCCTCCTATTTCTTATGTTCTTATATTCAATAACTGCAGGCTGTCCAGGCCCTGGGACAGCCAAACAGCCCCAAACCATGATGCTTCTTCCACAATACTTCACAACTGGGATGAGGTTTTGGTGTCGATGAACAGTGCCCATTTTACTCCAAATATTGCAATCTGCATTTCTACTAAAAAGTTAAACTATTGTCTTATTTGTCCACAGAACATTATCCCAGAAGTGTTGTAGAACATCCAGGTGGCCTTTTGCAAACTTGAGATGTGCAGCAATGTTCTTTTGGAGAGCAATGGTTTTCTATGTGGTGTCCTTCCATGAACACCATTCTTGTTCTGTGTTTTTCTTATTGTGGACACATGAACTGAGACTTCAGCAAGTTCTAGAGATTTCTACAGGTCTTTTGCTATTACTGTTGGGTTCATTTTAACTTCCTTCAGCATTGCATGTTATGCTCTTGGTGTGATCTTTACAGGATGTCCACTCTTAGGGAGAGTATCAACAGTATGGAGTTTCCTCTATTTGTAGACAATTTCTCTTTCTGTGGACAGATGAACACTCAGGTGTTTAGAAATGCTTTTGTAGCCTTTTCCACCTTCATGCAGCTCCACAATTCTTCTAAGGTTCTCTGAAAGTACTTTTGACTGAGGCATGGTGCACATAAATAGATCTTTCTTGAGAAGATCAGGCTCCATCAGAACAGGAAGAACAGGAAAACAGATTATTATCTGAATAGTGGCTGATTAGGAAAAGGGGAGGTGCAAAGAGACCTGGGTGTCATTGTACACCAGTCATTGAAAGTGGGCATGCAGGTAAAGCAGGCGGTGAAAAAGGCGAATGGTATGCTGGCATTCATAGCAAGAGGATTCTAGTACAGGAGCAGGGAGGTACTACTGTAGTTGTACAAGGCCTTGGTGAGACCACACCTGGAGTATTGTGTGCAGTTTTGGTCCCCTAATCTGAGGAAAGACATCCTTGCCATAGAGGGAGTACAAAGAAGGCTCACCAGATTGATTCCTGGGATGGCAGGACTTTCACATGATGAAAGACTGGATTGACTAGGCTTATACTCGTTGGAATTTAGAAGATTGAGGGGAGATCTTATTGAAACGTATAAAATCGTAAAGGGATTGGACAGGCTAGATGCAGGAAGATTGTTCCCGATGTTGGGGAAGTCCAGAATGAAGGGTCACAGTTTGACGATAAAGGGGAAGCCTTTTAGGACCGAGATGAGGAAAAACTACTTCACACAGAGTGGTGAATCTGTGAAATTCTCTGCCACAGGAAACAGTTGAGGCCAGTTCATTGGCGATATTTAAGAGGGAATTAGATATGGCCCTTGTGGCTAAAGGGATCGGGGGTATGGAGGGAAGGCTGGTACAGGGTTCTGAGTTGGATGATCAGCCATGATCATAATGAATGGCGGTGCAGGCTCGAAGGACCGAATAGCCCACTCCACCTATTTTCTATGTTTCTATCAGTAACTTTGTATTTTTTTTATAGGGCAGGGCACCTCTACAACCCACACCTCTAATCTCACTCATTGATTGGAGCACCTGACTTCAAATAGCTTTTCAAGTCAAGTCACTTTTTATTCTCATTTCGACCATAACTGCTGGTACAGTACATAGTAAAAATGAGAGTTTTTCCAGGACCATGGTGCTACATGAAACAATACGAAAACTACACTGAACTACGTAAAACAGCGCAATAGCTACTAGACTACAGACCTACCCAGGACTGCATAAAGTGCACAAAACAGTGCAGGCATTACAATAAATAATAAACAAGACAATAGGTACAGTAGAGAGCAGTAGGTTGGTGTCAGTCCAGGCTCTGGGTATTGAGGAGTCTGATGACTTGGGGGAAGAAACTGTTACACAGTCTGGTCGTGAGAGCCCAAATGCTTCAGTGCTTTTTGCCAGATGGCAGGAGGGAGAAGAGTTTGTATGAGGGGTGCGTGGGGTCCTTCATAATTCCGTTAGCTTTGCGGATGCAGCGTGTGGACTAAATGTCTGCAGTGGCGGGAAGGGGGACCCCGATGATCTCAGCTGACCTCACAATCTGCAGCAGGGTCTTGTGATCCGAGATGGTGCAATTTCCGAACCAGGCAGTGATGCAGCTGCTCAGGATGCTCTCAATACAACCTCTGTAGAATGTGGTGAGGATGGGGGGGGGGATAGGAGATGGACTTTTCTCAGCCTTCGCAGAACGTAGAGATGCTGCTGGCTTTCTTTGCTATGGAGTGGGTGTTGAGGGACCAGGTGAGATTCTCTGCCAGGTGAACACCAAGAAATTTGGTGCTCTTAATGATCTCTACAGATGAGTTGTCGATGTTTAGCGGAGAGTGGTTGTTCCGTGTCCTCCTGAAGTCAACAACCATCTCTTTTGTTTTGTTCACATTCAGGGACAGGTTGTTGTCTCTGCACCAGTCCGTTAGCCGCTGCACCTCCTCTCTGTATGCTGACTCATTGCTCTTGCTGATGAGACCCACCAAGGTTGTGTCATCGGCGAACTTGATGATGTGGTTCGAGCTGTGTGTTGCAGCACAGTCATGGGTCAGCAGAGTGAACAGCAGTGGACTGAGCACACAGCCCTGGGGAGCCCCCGTGCTCAGTGTGATGGTGTTGGAGATGCTGCTTCCAATCCGGACTGACTGAGGTCTCCCAGTCAGGAAGTCTAGGATCCCGTTGCAGAGGGAGATGTTCAGACCCGGTAGGCTCAGTTTTCCAATCAATTTCTGAGGAATGATTGTGTGGAATGCAGTACTGAAGTCTATGAACAGCATTCAAACATGTGTCTTTTTGTCCGGGTGGATTAGGGCCAGGTGGAGGGTGATGGCAATGGCGTCGTCTGTTGAATGGTTGGGACGGTACGTGAACTGCAGGAGGGGCAGCAGGGTCTTGATGTGCCTCATTATGACCCTCTCGAAACACTTCATGATGATGGATGTGAGTGCAACGGGACGGTAGTCACTGAGGCAGGACATAGAAGACTTCTTTGGCACGGGGACGATGGTGGCGGCCTTGAAGCATGTAGGAATGACAGTGCTCCTCAGGGAGATGCTGAAGATGTCAGTGAGAATCTCTTCTAGCTGGTCTGCACATCCTTTAAGCACTCTGCCAGGAATATTGACTGGTCCAGCAGCCTTCTGTGGGTTGACCCTGCACAGGGTTCTCCTCACATCAGCCACGGTAAGACACAGCACCTGGTGATTTAGAGGAGGGGTGGTCTTCCTCACCGCTGCGTCATTTTCCGCCTCAAAACGAGCGTAGAAGTTGTTCAGCGCATCAGGGAGGGAGGCGTCACCTGTACAGTCAGGTGATGTCCTGAATGCCCTGCCACATGTGCCGCGTGTCGCCGCTGTCCTGGAAGTGGCTGTGGATTCGCTGGGCATGTGCACGTTTTGCCTCTCTGATGGCCTGGTCAGTTTGGCCCTCGCTGTTAGGGCTGCCTTGCTGTCTGCTGTGAAGGTGGAGTCACAGGTCCTCAGCAGCACACGCACCGCCGCGGTCATCCATGGCTACTGGTTAGCCCGTGTAGTGATGGTCTTGGACAGTGACATCATCAATGCACTTGCTGATGTAGCTCGTCACTGATGCCGAGTACTGCTCTAAGCTGGCAGAGTCGCCATCGGTTGCAGCCTCCCTGAACATGTGCCAGTCAGTGTGCTCAAAGCAGTCTTGAAGAGCAGAGATGGCTCCTGCTGGCCAGGTTTTCACCTGCTTCAGAACTGGTCTGGAGTGCCTGATGTGCGGTCAGTATGCTGCGATTAGCATAACAGAGATGAGGTCTGAGTAACGGGGGTGGGGGGGGGCGCTCCGCCGGTACGTGTCAGGAATGTTTGTGTAAACAAGGTCCAATGCGTTCTCCCCCCTCGTTGCAAAGTCCACCACCTGATGGAATCTGGGGAGCACTGACTTAAGGTTTGCATGGTTAAAATCTCCAGCGACAATAAACAGTCCACCAGGGTGTACATTCTGCAGATCGCCCCATACAGTTCACAGAGCGCCTCCTTCGCATCAGCACTGGCACTATTCCAGAGGTTCATGTACTTTTTTTGAACCTAGACTATGATTATTTAAATGATGTACTCAGTATTGATAAGTACAATTGTTTGTGTAATTAGTTTAGGCAGATTGTGTTTGTCTATTATTGTGACTTGGATGAAGATCAGACCACATTTTGAGTAACTGATGCAGAAAACCAGGTAACTGCAAAGGGTTCATAAATTTTTCTTGCAACTTGTATATGGATTTCCAGAAGGCATTTGATAATGTGTAATACAAATGGTCATCCTCGGGAACCTCCTCTGGACCCTCTCCAATGCCAGCACAACTTTTAGATACCATCATTGTCATAGTGTGCCCTGTCATATGACATGGATGATCACAATCTATGACCATGATTGTTCTTGGCAAATTTTTCTACAGAAGTGGCTTGCCATTGCCCTCTAGACAGTGTCTTTACAAGATGGGTGACCCCAGCCATTATCAATACTCTTCAGATATTGTCTGCCTGGTGTTGGTGGTTACATAACCAGGACTTGTGATCTGCACAAGTTGCTCTTACAACCATCCACCACCTGCTCCCATGGCTTCACGTGACCCTGATCAGGGGGGGGGGGGTGGGGGTGAAGTCGCTGCTACACTTTGACCAAGGGTGGCCTGCATGCTAGCAGAGGGAAGGAGTGCCTTATACCTCCTTTGGTATCTATACCCTGCCTTCCAATTTCTCAGATAAGGGGCCCAAAACTGCTCACAATACTCCAAATGCAGTCTGGCCAATGCCTTATGAAGCCTTAGCACTTCATCCTTGCTGTTATAATCTAGAACACTCAAAATGAATTGCCTTCCTGACACCAACTTGACATGCAAGTTACCCTGTAGGAAACCTTACACTAGTGCAGATTATTGCCATGTAGGATGTTAAGCTTTTTCTCTTATAGCATAGAAGTCAATGACCATTGACTGAAAGAAGAGAATTGGGATTCCTAATTTGCAAGTCCATATTGGGTTGAGTCGTTCCCTGATCTTGGCAATTTACTTACGAACATTTTGTCACCATACTAGCAGACGTCATCGGTGCACTGTTAATTGCGATGTGTCCTCTGAATGCTTGGCCTTCATATGCTTATCAATCAGCTGACTGGTTGTCATTACTGAAATTGATTTGATTTTGGGAGGAAATCTCGTTGCAGATTGGGTGTGTGGCAAACTTCATGCATCATGATCTGGAATTTTGCCTGCATTGGCTCAAATAAGATTGAGATCTACATGTCTGTTCATGGGAAACCAGACTTCTAGGGATTCTCTTGCATTCCACGTGTTTAGTTGCGTGATGGTTTCTCCGATGCCCAGTGGAACTTGTGCCTCTTCGATCTTCATGGGCAGACACTTGGGAGAGTTAGTCATGCCACGAAACAACCAGTTGATGTTCATGGAAGTAAATTGCCAAGATCAGAGGACAACTCAACTACTCTATCTACACATCTTCCGAATTACTTCCAAGTTCATATTGCTAGTCCTGTTGCTGGCTTCACTGATCTCTGAATGAGATGAGCACAGACCACACCTCTCATAAAACACTCACAGAAGATCCCAGGAAGGTTAGAGATCAGATACAACCCCCATCAGAATCCCAAAGAAAATGGTGGCCCAGGGGTGTAAGTCTGGAATTAAGATATTGAGATCATTATTGATCTCAGGAAAGGAATGAATGACATTTGCATTTCTGATTTTCCACTTGGCATGTGGTGGAATAGTTAATGCATCAGAACTGTCATATTGTTGTTAATGCAAATGCACTTTATTGACTGTAATCATTTTAATGCTACTCAAAATTCATCAATATTTAAACTGATCTCTGCATCACATCGGGATTTATAACCATCTTGCAATTTTGGGATGTGCTTGTGTATATAAATAACAAGCTAATGCTAAAGGGGGCCAGGACTGTAAGGAGGGAGGACAGGACAGTTTTGTATGAGGGAACTTCACAGACCTCTGATGCAGTCAACCAAACCAAAAAGATGGTGGAACAGCAGATGCATTGTGAATGGGCTGCTAATACTGAAGGAGGTGAGGAGAGGGTCAAAAATCAAGATGACCATAAGATGTAGGAGCAGAATTAGGCCACTTGGCCTATCAAGTCTGCTCCACCATTTCATGGCTGATTTATTACCCCCCTTTCATCCATGACTCAGTGATGTCCACAACATCATCTGCTGGAATCCATGGGCAAAGAACAGTGAGGGTAAGACCATGAGACCTTAAGACATAGGAGCAGAATTGGGCTTTTCAGACCATTGAGTCTGCTTTGCATTCCATCATGTCTGATTCATTATCCATCTCAACCCCCAATCTCCTGCAACACACACAAAAGTTGCTGGTGAATGCAGAAAGCCAGGCAGCATCTCTAGGAAGAGGTACAGTCGACGTTTTGGGCTGAGACCCTTCGTCAGGACTAACTGAAGGAAGAGCTAGTAAGAGAATTGGGAGGGGGAGATTTGAAATGATAGGAGAAGTCAGGAGGGGGAGGGATGGAGCCAAGATTGTTGATTGGCAAAAGGGATATGAGAGGATCATGGGACAGGAGGCCTAGGGAGAAAAGAGGGGAGGGGAAGCCCAGAGGATGGACAATCTCCTGCCACCTTCCAGTAATCTTTGTCATCCTTACTGTCAAAAACTTGTCAACTTCCACTTTAAATATACCCAGATGATATACTGCAGCTGTCTGTGGAAATTAATTCCACAGATTCACCACCCTCTAGCTGAAGAAATTCCTCCATCTCTGTTCTAAAGGGATATTCCTCTACTCTGAGTCTGTGTTCTCTGGTCCTAGACTCCCTTACTACAGGAAACATCCTCTCCACATCCACCCAATCTAAGCCTTTCAATATTCAATAGTTTTCAATGAGAAAATCTCATTGAATTCTCCCTCATTCCTCTAAATTCCAGTGACTACAGGCCCAGAGCCATTAAGCACTCCTCATATTAACCTTTTAATTCCCAGAATATTGAGAACTGCAACTGGACCTTCTCCAATGCCGACATGTCCTTTCTTAGATAAGGGGCCCTAGATTGGAATAACGATTGGATTGAAGGCCAAAGAGTATGGATGACAGTTGGGAGTTGATGAGGTGTTGGGTGGCAAGGAGGTTTTGAGGTTTGCAGTTTGCACAATTTTCTTTTTGCACATGGTGGGTGGGGGCGTGGTTGATCTTGTTGCAGTTTGCACAATTTTTTGTGCGTGGGGGGGGGGGTTGATGTTTTTCTTTGAACTGACTTCCATGGTTTTCTTTGCTTTGTGGCAATGCAGAAGACAAATCTGAGCTGAATACTGCATACATACTTTGTTAATGCATGTGCCTTGAACCTAAATAACGGTACTAATGAAGGAGTCAGAGTAGAAGGTCGATTGGGTTGGGAAAGTCATTGGTGCTTTTTGGAGACGTTGGAGCAGCCACCTGTTTAGCGAAGTTGAGAGATGTCAGTGTGAGACTGGAAGGGCCCTGGCAGAGGAAAAGCATCAGGGGTGAGAAGGAAGTTGGAAGATACAAGGAGGAAGATCAGAAAGCTTGTGGGGGACTGTGTTAGGAGTGCTAAGGAGGGAAGAATCAAAAAGATGAGGTACAGGGCAGAACATTGAAATCAGAAGGTGCGATGCCATGGTTGAGAGGGAGATCAGTTTAGTGTCCCAGGGAAATGGATGGGAACTGGGTAAGTGTACAGAAGCTCATGGCAGCCCACAAGCAGTGCTGGACGATGGGACTTACCACCTATACACAGCACGGACCTTCCCATTAGCTGTTCAGCCCGTAGGAAGCCTGGCCAGATGTATGAAACATATCCAGAGTATCTGTGTCATGCAGCTTCACCACTGCTGCCAAATAATAGTCCATAGATGGGTCAGGATGCCAATGGTGGGCTAAAAGGTCTATTTCTGTGTGTATTTCCACAAGCAACTCAATCTTTGAGAGCATAGTCATTACAGCATCTATGAAAAATGGATGGGTACATCACAATAGGATTAGCACGGACTCAATGGCCACCATATTAGGTACACCTGTACACTGGTTTGTTAATGCAAATATCTGATCAACTAATCACGTGACTGTAACTCAATGCATAAAGGCATGTGGACATGGTGAAGAGGTTCAGCTGTTGCTCAGACTAAACATCAGAATGGGGAAGAAATGTGATCGAAGTGACCGACTGTGGAATGATTGTCGGTGCCAGAGAGGGTGGTTTGAGTATCCCAGAATGTGCTGATCTACTGAGATTTTCATGGACAACAGTCTCTAGAGTTTAGAGAATGGTGCAAAAAAACCAAAAAAAAAATCCAGTGAGGGGCAGTTCTGTGGGTGAAAACACCTGGTTAATGAGAGGTCAGAGGAGAATAGCCAGACTGATTCAAACTGATAGAAAGTGACAGTAACTCAGACAACCACACGTTACAACAGTGGTGTACAGAAGAGCATCTCTGAACCACACAACATGTCGAACCTTGAAGTGGATCTACAACAAGCTTTATTTGGCACAGGAGGTACCTAATAAAGTGGCCACAACATGTAGTTACACACATCAAAGTTGCTGGTGAATGCAGCAGGCCAGGCAGCATCTCTAGGAAGAGGTACAGTCAACGTTTTGGGCCGAGACCCTTCGCGTAGTCCTGATGAAGGGTCTTGGACTGAAATGTCGACTGTACCTCTTCCTAGAGATGCTGCCTGGCCTGCTGCGTTCACCAACTTTGTGTGTTGCTTGAATATCAGCATCTGTAGAATTCCATGTGTTTGCATTTTTAAAAACATGTAGTTAACTTTGTAACATTTCGTAATGCCCAAATCCACCCATTTTGCAGGTTAAATCTCCTTTGATACATGCAATCAAATGTTACCTTAGCAATGACTTCCGCTGTTTCATGGAAATTACGGCATTGCGTAATGCTTGACCGAGCTAGAAAATCTTCAACCAGTCTTGAACCTATATGGTACCCCCTTTAAAGGAAAGAGAAAAGGTGTAAGAAATTTCCCTGCAGGAGGAGTTGGTAAACCTGTAGGACTCACTACCACGGGAAGTGGTTGAGGTGAAGGGTTGAGATACAGAGAGAAACTAGGTAAGTGTGTGGGTGAAATGGAATAACAACAAAAACTGAGCAAAGGCAGATAGCAGCCACCCATTTTAATTCCACTTCCCATTCCCATTCCAGCATGGTCTCCTCTACTGTCATGATGAGTCCACACTCAGGTTGGAGGAGCAACACTTTCTACTCTGTCTGGGTAGCCTCCAACCTGATGACATGAATGTTGACTTTTCAAACTTCTGGTACTGACCCCCCCCAACTCTTTCACCATTCCCCATCCCCATTTCCCTGTCACCTTATCTCCTTTCCAGCCCATCACCTCCCTCTGGTGCTCCTTCCTCTTTCTTTACAAATCCTTTTATTGTTATATTATACAGGAAAAATAACAGGTACATTGAAGTAACAACACTTAGAATGTCTCAGACATTATCTTAAAGATTGGAAAAAAAATTGTGATAGCAAAAAAAACCTACTAAGCAGAAAAGTGAGGGGGTTAAAAAAAACCCATTAGGTGTACAACCCCGGAGTCATGCGTCATACAAAAAGCTTCTAAAAATAAACATCAAACTGCCAGCAAGAAAAGAAAATATATCCCCTTTTCTTCCTTCCATGGCTTCTGTCCTCTCCTATCAGATTCCCCCTTCTCCAGCCCCTGTATCTCTTTTACCAATCAACTTCCCAGCTACATATTTACTACACCCTCCACCCCTTCCCAGTTTCATCTATCCCTTTGTCATTCTTCCTCCCCTTCCCCCACCTTCATTGATTCTCCAGTCCTGATGAAGGGTCTCGGCCAGAAACATTGACTGCATTCTTTTCTATAGATGCAGCCTGGCCTGCTGAGTTCCTCCAGCATTTTGTGTTGAATGTCATTCAGCAAAGCTTTGAAAGGTGGATAGATTTAGATTCAGGTTCAGAAGTATTTATCATGTACATCGAAACGTGCACCTAAGGGTGTGCAGGTGTCACCACACATTCTGGTGCCAGCAGAGCCCGTCCATGATGCTGAGCAGAACAGCACAGAACACAGCAAAACGGAGCACAACAAGCAACGAAACGACAACAGCAGAGCAAGATCTGTTCCTCCCTCCCACCCGCACACATACACGGACAGTCCCCCCAACTCTAGGGCAAGTCTCCATTCTCTGGTCCCTGGTCCTCAACTTCCAGACTTGCGATTGACCTTTGGGTTTCGATCCTTGGTATTGACCCTTGGTCTTGCTGATGAAGGGACCCTGAATTCCAGGCACAAAATCTGGGCTCACCACCTCCCTGTGCCCCCTGCTCACATGGACATCCAGTAGAATGGATAGGGCAAGTGTGGTACCAATGGCCTCTTTTATTGCTGTAATCGTTGGTGAATTACAACACCTCTGGAACTATGAGGCTAAAGCAACTACTTATGAAGGTTTAGTTTGAGGAGAGGCCACTTCTGATCCTACCCCTCTCATATCACAACTCAAAATCCTTTCCAATCCTATCTTCCTCTGTACCTACCTCAGAAAAAAGAAATTCTCTTGGAAATCATCTTAATCAGTTATTGTAATATTCCTGGAAATTCCATGAATGCCTTTCTCCAGGATTTCTGCCATCCTTTGACAAAATAATGGCATTCTATTTCCAGTAAAACTCTTCAGGCAGCTTTTCAATTGCATCTGCTGCCTCAGGCATTTCCCCGTATCTGTTCCAGCAGTCCTTCTCGAATATCTTCACCCCTACCCAGAAATGAATAGTACATTCTTTTTTCCTCACATACTTTTTCTTCGAGTTCAACATCTGAAGTCCTTCAGAAAATTTTGAACTCTCCCACAGTGTTCAAGATGTGCTAAGTAAAGGGTTTTCTGTGACTGTAATGCAACATTATTCTCTTTGTTCTTCAGCCTTTGACATGGCTGATCATACCATCTGCCTTCTCCCTGACTGGATTCTCACCTGTGGTCACAGTCTGCTAATTTCCACCAATGCTTTGTTATTTATTTCATTCAATTAGAGTTACAGCACAGAATGTCCTTCTGAGCTGTGTGGCCCAGCAATCCACCAGTTTAACCCCAGCCTAATCACAGAACAACTTTCAGTGACTAATCAATTTACTGACTGGTACACCTTTGGACTGTGAGAGGAAACTGGAGCACCCGGAGGAAACACACGTGCACACCGGAAGGATGTGCAAACTTTCTTGCAGAGGACACGGCAGTTGAACTCTGAACTCTGACAGTCCGAGCTGTAATAGCAACATGCTATCAGCTACGCTACAGGTGGTGCCTGATCCTGTCCCCAGCTTACCCACGTGGACTGATGTTGCGGAGACTCACCCCTAGCTCTTTTCTCACTACACGTTGTCTCCACGGGTTACATGGTGTCTGTCTGTCACCTAATTTTGGATAATCTACAATTACTGTCAATTATTAATTCGGGGAAACCAAGGCTTGTCCATAATGACCAATGCAAACCATGGATCTGTATCCTTCAATACCATCCTCCGCTGTCAGTGGCTGAAATTGACCATTTTCAACCTTGGCCTCCAATACAATATCAAACTCAACTATATTCTCACCATAGATATGAGACATTTTGCAGATGCTGGAAACCAAGAGCAACCCACACAAAATGCTGGAGGAACTCAGCAGGTCAGGCAGCATCTCTGGAAATGAATAAATATTTGACATTTTGGACCATGGTTCTTCTTGAGGACTGAGAAGGAAGGGGGAAGACACCTGAATAAAAAGGTGGGGGTAGGAGTAGGAGGATAACTAGAAGGTGATAGGTGAAGCCAGGTGGTTGGGGAAGGTCAAGGGCTGGAGAAGAAGGAAGCTGATAAGAGAAGAGAGTGGACAATAGGAGAAAAGGAAGGGGGGGACGTGGGGAAGTGATAGGCAGGTGCGAAGAGGTGAAAGGTCAGTATGGGTAATAGAGGAAGAAAGGAGGATGGTAGAGATTTTTTTTACTGGAAGGAGAAATTGATATTCATGTCATCAGGTTGGATGCTGCCCAAAATGTAACTACAACTGCAGCACATCCCCTACTGAATCAAACTTGCCATTAAATCTTCCTTTATATTTGGCAAAATTGACTTTGTTGAAAGATTTGAGGCCCAGATCCTAATCCCTGCCAAATTCTCTTCATCTATTTTTGCCTGTGTTGAGTACCAAAATTGGTTTTCAATTCTCCAGAATTTTAATATTAAAATTCCCCTCATCTTATTTCAATCTTCTCATGGGCTCTTTTCTGTTCTGTAACAATATCTGGTCTTTCTCACTGCATACCTACACACTCTGCAAACTCCCAGCCCTGAACACTGTTAATGATCATGTCATAGACCATCAAATCCTGCCCTCTGAAATTCACTTCCAAATCCCTCTGATTTTCCTCTTCCATTCCCCATCACAGCCCTGCCTAAATTCACATCTTAGTTTAGCTCACTCTGTCTCAAGATTCCACAACTTAAGAACACACTTTCAAGACTACAATTCATCGTCTTGATATCTATCTGTCTGTTCCTTTTATATTTGCACAGTCTGTCTATATTACACATTGGGTCTTTGTGTGAAGCTTTTCATTAATTCTATTGTGTTCCTATGTATCTACTGTATGCCTGCAAGAAAATGAATATCAGGGTGGTATATGGTGATAGGTATGTACTTTGATAATAAATTTACTTTGAATTTTGAATTTTATGATCATCTCACAGTTCTGAAGTACTTTGGGATAATTTCCTACATTCTCTTGAGCAACACACACCAAATACTGGAGGAACTCAGCAAACCAGGCAGCATCCATGGAGGGGAATAAATAGTTGGCATATCTGCCTTTCTATTCCAGTCCTGATGAAGGATCTCAACCTGAAATGTCGATAGTTCATTCATTTCCAAGAAATTTGCCTGACTTGATGGGTTCTTCCAGCATTTTATGTACGTTGGTAGACATCTCCAATATCTGCAGTATCTCTTGTGTTTATGGTTCCCTGTGTACTCTTGTATTTTCCCTCTCTCAGTAAGGTTGTTATAGCTGAGGGTGGTAATGGGGATAAGCTCCCATTACCTATTAAATGCTGTCAGTGGTGTTCACCTCATAGCTTCTGACCACCTCGTCTGGCTCCTGGCCTTTAGATGTGGTTTAGCTACTAAGGCCCACGGAGCCATTTCTACTGACAGGAGAAGGGGCAAAGGCAGGTAACCAGAGCCTTAAACCAGTTGCTTCAGGCAGATAGGGCTCATCAGCTGGGACACAACATTCATGGTTGATTCTGACCAATGGAGGCCTCAGTTAGAAAGAC